>NC_088377.1:0-1311250 GCF_037993035.2 Macaca fascicularis
CCCTAACCCTAACCCTAACCCTAACCCTAACCCTAACCCTAACCCTAACCCTAACCCTAACCCTAACCCTAACCCTAACCCTAACCCTAACCCTAACCCTAACCCTAACCCTAACCCTAACCCTAACCCTAACCCTAACCCTAACCCTAACCCTAACCCTAACCCTAACCCTAACCCTAACCCTAACCCTAACCCTAACCCTAACCCTAACCCTAACCCTAACCCTAACCCTAACCCTAACCCTAACCCTAACCCTAACCCTAACCCTAACCCTAACCCTAACCCTAACCCTAACCCTAACCCTAACCCTAACCCTAACCCTAACCCTAACCCTAACCCTAACCCTAACCCTAACCCTAACCCTAACCCTAACCCTAACCCTAACCCTAACCCTAACCCTAACCCTAACCCTAACCCTAACCCTAACCCTAACCCTAACCCTAACCCTAACCCTAACCCTAACCCTAACCCTAACCCTAACCCTAACCCTAACCCTAACCCTAACCCTAACCCTAACCCTAACCCTAACCCTAACCCTAACCCTAACCCTAACCCTAACCCTAACCCTAACCCTAACCCTAACCCTAACCCTAACCCTAACCCTAACCCTAACCCTAACCCTAACCCTAACCCTAACCCTAACCCTAACCCTAACCCTAACCCTAACCCTAACCCTAACCCTAACCCTAACCCTAACCCTAACCCTAACCCTAACCCTAACCCTAACCCTAACCCTAACCCTAACCCTAACCCTAACCCTAACCCTAACCCTAACCCTAACCCTAACCCTAACCCTAACCCTAACCCTAACCCTAACCCTAACCCTAACCCTAACCCTAACCCTAACCCTAACCCTAACCCTAACCCTAACCCTAACCCTAACCCTAACCCTAACCCTAACCCTAACCCTAACCCTAACCCTAACCCTAACCCTAACCCTAACCCTAACCCTAACCCTAACCCTAACCCTAACCCTAACCCTAACCCTAACCCTAACCCTAACCCTAACCCTAACCCTAACCCTAACCCTAACCCTAACCCTAACCCTAACCCTAACCCTAACCCTAACCCTAACCCTAACCCTAACCCTAACCCTAACCCTAACCCTAACCCTAACCCTAACCCTAACCCTAACCCTAACCCTAACCCTAACCCTAACCCTAACCCTAACCCTAACCCTAACCCTAACCCTAACCCTAACCCTAACCCTAACCCTAACCCTAACCCTAACCCTAACCCTAACCCTAACCCTAACCCTAACCCTAACCCTAACCCTAACCCTAACCCTAACCCTAACCCTAACCCTAACCCTAACCCTAACCCTAACCCTAACCCTAACCCTAACCCTAACCCTAACCCTAACCCTAACCCTAACCCTAACCCTAACCCTAACCCTAACCCTAACCCTAACCCTAACCCTAACCCTAACCCTAACCCTAACCCTAACCCTAACCCTAACCCTAACCCTAACCCTAACCCTAACCCTAACCCTAACCCTAACCCTAACCCTAACCCTAACCCTAACCCTAACCCTAACCCTAACCCTAACCCTAACCCTAACCCTAACCCTAACCCTAACCCTAACCCTAACCCTAACCCTAACCCTAACCCTAACCCTAACCCTAACCCTAACCCTAACCCTAACCCTAACCCTAACCCTAACCCTAACCCTAACCCTAACCCTAACCCTAACCCTAACCCTAACCCTAACCCTAACCCTAACCCTAACCCTAACCCTAACCCTAACCCTAACCCTAACCCTAACCCTAACCCTAACCCTAACCCTAACCCTAACCCTAACCCTAACCCTAACCCTAACCCTAACCCTAACCCTAACCCTAACCCTAACCCTAACCCTAACCCTAACCCTAACCCTAACCCTAACCCTAACCCTAACCCTAACCCTAACCCTAACCCTAACCCTAACCCTAACCCTAACCCTAACCCTAACCCTAACCCTAACCCTAACCCTAACCCTAACCCTAACCCTAACCCTAACCCTAACCCTAACCCTAACCCTAACCCTAACCCTAACCCTAACCCTAACCCTAACCCTAACCCTAACCCTAACCCTAACCCTAACCCTAACCCTAACCCTAACCCTAACCCTAACCCTAACCCTAACCCTAACCCTAACCCTAACCCTAACCCTAACCCTAACCCTAACCCTAACCCTAACCCTAACCCTAACCCTAACCCTAACCCTAACCCTAACCCTAACCCTAACCCTAACCCTAACCCTAACCCTAACCCTAACCCTAACCCTAACCCTAACCCTAACCCTAACCCTAACCCTAACCCTAACCCTAACCCTAACCCTAACCCTAACCCTAACCCTAACCCTAACCCTAACCCTAACCCTAACCCTAACCCTAACCCTAACCCTAACCCTAACCCTAACCCTAACCCTAACCCTAACCCTAACCCTAACCCTAACCCTAACCCTAACCCTAACCCTAACCCTAACCCTAACCCTAACCCTAACCCTAACCCTAACCCTAACCCTAACCCTAACCCTAACCCTAACCCTAACCCTAACCCTAACCCTAACCCTAACCCTAACCCTAACCCTAACCCTAACCCTAACCCTAACCCTAACCCTAACCCTAACCCTAACCCTAACCCTAACCCTAACCCTAACCCTAACCCTAACCCTAACCCTAACCCTAACCCTAACCCTAACCCTAACCCTAACCCTAACCCTAACCCTAACCCTAACCCTAACCCTAACCCTAACCCTAACCCTAACCCTAACCCTAACCCTAACCCTAACCCTAACCCTAACCCTAACCCTAACCCTAACCCTAACCCTAACCCTAACCCTAACCCTAACCCTAACCCTAACCCTAACCCTAACCCTAACCCTAACCCTAACCCTAACCCTAACCCTAACCCTAACCCTAACCCTAACCCTAACCCTAACCCTAACCCTAACCCTAACCCTAACCCTAACCCTAACCCTAACCCTAACCCTAACCCTAACCCTAACCCTAACCCTAACCCTAACCCTAACCCTAACCCTAACCCTAACCCTAACCCTAACCCTAACCCTAACCCTAACCCTAACCCTAACCCTAACCCTAACCCTAACCCTAACCCTAACCCTAACCCTAACCCTAACCCTAACCCTAACCCTAACCCTAACCCTAACCCTAACCCTAACCCTAACCCTAACCCTAACCCTAACCCTAACCCTAACCCTAACCCTAACCCTAACCCTAACCCTAACCCTAACCCTAACCCTAACCCTAACCCTAACCCTAACCCTAACCCTAACCCTAACCCTAACCCTAACCCTAACCCTAACCCTAACCCTAACCCTAACCCTAACCCTAACCCTAACCCTAACCCTAACCCTAACCCTAACCCTAACCCTAACCCTAACCCTAACCCTAACCCTAACCCTAACCCTAACCCTAACCCTAACCCTAACCCTAACCCTAACCCTAACCCTAACCCTAACCCTAACCCTAACCCTAACCCTAACCCTAACCCTAACCCTAACCCTAACCCTAACCCTAACCCTAACCCTAACCCTAACCCTAACCCTAACCCTAACCCTAACCCTAACCCTAACCCTAACCCTAACCCTAACCCTAACCCTAACCCTAACCCTAACCCTAACCCTAACCCTAACCCTAACCCTAACCCTAACCCTAACCCTAACCCTAACCCTAACCCTAACCCTAACCCTAACCCTAACCCTAACCCTAACCCTAACCCTAACCCTAACCCTAACCCTAACCCTAACCCTAACCCTAACCCTAACCCTAACCCTAACCCTAACCCTAACCCTAACCCTAACCCTAACCCTAACCCTAACCCTAACCCTAACCCTAACCCTAACCCTAACCCTAACCCTAACCCTAACCCTAACCCTAACCCTAACCCTAACCCTAACCCTAACCCTAACCCTAACCCTAACCCTAACCCTAACCCTAACCCTAACCCTAACCCTAACCCTAACCCTAACCCTAACCCTAACCCTAACCCTAACCCTAACCCTAACCCTAACCCTAACCCTAACCCTAACCCTAACCCTAACCCTAACCCTAACCCTAACCCTAACCCTAACCCTAACCCTAACCCTAACCCTAACCCTAACCCTAACCCTAACCCTAACCCTAACCCTAACCCTAACCCTAACCCTAACCCTAACCCTAACCCTAACCCTAACCCTAACCCTAACCCTAACCCTAACCCTAACCCTAACCCTAACCCTAACCCTAACCCTAACCCTAACCCTAACCCTAACCCTAACCCTAACCCTAACCCTAACCCTAACCCTAACCCTAACCCTAACCCTAACCCTAACCCTAACCCTAACCCTAACCCTAACCCTAACCCTAACCCTAACCCTAACCCTAACCCTAACCCTAACCCTAACCCTAACCCTAACCCTAACCCTAACCCTAACCCTAACCCTAACCCTAACCCTAACCCTAACCCTAACCCTAACCCTAACCCTAACCCTAACCCTAACCCTAACCCTAACCCTAACCCTAACCCTAACCCTAACCCTAACCCTAACCCTAACCCTAACCCTAACCCTAACCCTAACCCTAACCCTAACCCTAACCCTAACCCTAACCCTAACCCTAACCCTAACCCTAACCCTAACCCTAACCCTAACCCTAACCCTAACCCTAACCCTAACCCTAACCCTAACCCTAACCCTAACCCTAACCCTAACCCTAACCCTAACCCTAACCCTAACCCTAACCCTAACCCTAACCCTAACCCTAACCCTAACCCTAACCCTAACCCTAACCCTAACCCTAACCCTAACCCTAACCCTAACCCTAACCCTAACCCTAACCCTAACCCTAACCCTAACCCTAACCCTAACCCTAACCCTAACCCTAACCCTAACCCTAACCCTAACCCTAACCCTAACCCTAACCCTAACCCTAACCCTAACCCTAACCCTAACCCTAACCCTAACCCTAACCCTAACCCTAACCCTAACCCTAACCCTAACCCTAACCCTAACCCTAACCCTAACCCTAACCCTAACCCTAACCCTAACCCTAACCCTAACCCTAACCCTAACCCTAACCCTAACCCTAACCCTAACCCTAACCCTAACCCTAACCCTAACCCTAACCCTAACCCTAACCCTAACCCTAACCCTAACCCTAACCCTAACCCTAACCCTAACCCTAACCCTAACCCTAACCCTAACCCTAACCCTAACCCTAACCCTAACCCTAACCCTAACCCTAACCCTAACCCTAACCCTAACCCTAACCCTAACCCTAACCCTAACCCTAACCCTAACCCTAACCCTAACCCTAACCCTAACCCTAACCCTAACCCTAACCCTAACCCTAACCCTAACCCTAACCCTAACCCTAACCCTAACCCTAACCCTAACCCTAACCCTAACCCTAACCCTAACCCTAACCCTAACCCTAACCCTAACCCTAACCCTAACCCTAACCCTAACCCTAACCCTAACCCTAACCCTAACCCTAACCCTAACCCTAACCCTAACCCTAACCCTAACCCTAACCCTAACCCTAACCCTAACCCTAACCCTAACCCTAACCCTAACCCTAACCCTAACCCTAACCCTAACCCTAACCCTAACCCTAACCCTAACCCTAACCCTAACCCTAACCCTAACCCTAACCCTAACCCTAACCCTAACCCTAACCCTAACCCTAACCCTAACCCTAACCCTAACCCTAACCCTAACCCTAACCCTAACCCTAACCCTAACCCTAACCCTAACCCTAACCCTAACCCTAACCCTAACCCTAACCCTAACCCTAACCCTAACCCTAACCCTAACCCTAACCCTAACCCTAACCCTAACCCTAACCCTAACCCTAACCCTAACCCTAACCCTAACCCTAACCCTAACCCTAACCCTAACCCTAACCCTAACCCTAACCCTAACCCTAACCCTAACCCTAACCCTAACCCTAACCCTAACCCTAACCCTAACCCTAACCCTAACCCTAACCCTAACCCTAACCCTAACCCTAACCCTAACCCTAACCCTAACCCTAACCCTAACCCTAACCCTAACCCTAACCCTAACCCTAACCCTAACCCTAACCCTAACCCTAACCCTAACCCTAACCCTAACCCTAACCCTAACCCTAACCCTAACCCTAACCCTAACCCTAACCCTAACCCTAACCCTAACCCTAACCCTAACCCTAACCCTAACCCTAACCCTAACCCTAACCCTAACCCTAACCCTAACCCTAACCCTAACCCTAACCCTAACCCTAACCCTAACCCTAACCCTAACCCTAACCCTAACCCTAACCCTAACCCTAACCCTAACCCTAACCCTAACCCTAACCCTAACCCTAACCCTAACCCTAACCCTAACCCTAACCCTAACCCTAACCCTAACCCTAACCCTAACCCTAACCCTAACCCTAACCCTAACCCTAACCCTAACCCTAACCCTAACCCTAACCCTAACCCTAACCCTAACCCTAACCCTAACCCTAACCCTAACCCTAACCCTAACCCTAACCCTAACCCTAACCCTAACCCTAACCCTAACCCTAACCCTAACCCTAACCCTAACCCTAACCCTAACCCTAACCCTAACCCTAACCCTAACCCTAACCCTAACCCTAACCCTAACCCTAACCCTAACCCTAACCCTAACCCTAACCCTAACCCTAACCCTAACCCTAACCCTAACCCTAACCCTAACCCTAACCCTAACCCTAACCCTAACCCTAACCCTAACCCTAACCCTAACCCTAACCCTAACCCTAACCCTAACCCTAACCCTAACCCTAACCCTAACCCTAACCCTAACCCTAACCCTAACCCTAACCCTAACCCTAACCCTAACCCTAACCCTAACCCTAACCCTAACCCTAACCCTAACCCTAACCCTAACCCTAACCCTAACCCTAACCCTAACCCTAACCCTAACCCTAACCCTAACCCTAACCCTAACCCTAACCCTAACCCTAACCCTAACCCTAACCCTAACCCTAACCCTAACCCTAACCCTAACCCTAACCCTAACCCTAACCCTAACCCTAACCCTAACCCTAACCCTAACCCTAACCCTAACCCTAACCCTAACCCTAACCCTAACCCTAACCCTAACCCTAACCCTAACCCTAACCCTAACCCTAACCCTAACCCTAACCCTAACCCTAACCCTAACCCTAACCCTAACCCTAACCCTAACCCTAACCCTAACCCTAACCCTAACCCTAACCCTAACCCTAACCCTAACCCTAACCCTAACCCTAACCCTAACCCTAACCCTAACCCTAACCCTAACCCTAACCCTAACCCTAACCCTAACCCTAACCCTAACCCTAACCCTAACCCTAACCCTAACCCTAACCCTAACCCTAACCCTAACCCTAACCCTAACCCTAACCCTAACCCTAACCCTAACCCTAACCCTAACCCTAACCCTAACCCTAACCCTAACCCTAACCCTAACCCTAACCCTAACCCTAACCCTAACCCTAACCCTAACCCTAACCCTAACCCTAACCCTAACCCTAACCCTAACCCTAACCCTAACCCTAACCCTAACCCTAACCCTAACCCTAACCCTAACCCTAACCCTAACCCTAACCCTAACCCTAACCCTAACCCTAACCCTAACCCTAACCCTAACCCTAACCCTAACCCTAACCCTAACCCTAACCCTAACCCTAACCCTAACCCTAACCCTAACCCTAACCCTAACCCTAACCCTAACCCTAACCCTAACCCTAACCCTAACCCTAACCCTAACCCTAACCCTAACCCTAACCCTAACCCTAACCCTAACCCTAACCCTAACCCTAACCCTAACCCTAACCCTAACCCTAACCCTAACCCTAACCCTAACCCTAACCCTAACCCTAACCCTAACCCTAACCCTAACCCTAACCCTAACCCTAACCCTAACCCTAACCCTAACCCTAACCCTAACCCTAACCCTAACCCTAACCCTAACCCTAACCCTAACCCTAACCCTAACCCTAACCCTAACCCTAACCCTAACCCTAACCCTAACCCTAACCCTAACCCTAACCCTAACCCTAACCCTAACCCTAACCCTAACCCTAACCCTAACCCTAACCCTAACCCTAACCCTAACCCTAACCCTAACCCTAACCCTAACCCTAACCCTAACCCTAACCCTAACCCTAACCCTAACCCTAACCCTAACCCTAACCCTAACCCTAACCCTAACCCTAACCCTAACCCTAACCCTAACCCTAACCCTAACCCTAACCCTAACCCTAACCCTAACCCTAACCCTAACCCTAACCCTAACCCTAACCCTAACCCTAACCCTAACCCTAACCCTAACCCTAACCCTAACCCTAACCCTAACCCTAACCCTAACCCTAACCCTAACCCTAACCCTAACCCTAACCCTAACCCTAACCCTAACCCTAACCCTAACCCTAACCCTAACCCTAACCCTAACCCTAACCCTAACCCTAACCCTAACCCTAACCCTAACCCTAACCCTAACCCTAACCCTAACCCTAACCCTAACCCTAACCCTAACCCTAACCCTAACCCTAACCCTAACCCTAACCCTAACCCTAACCCTAACCCTAACCCTAACCCTAACCCTAACCCTAACCCTAACCCTAACCCTAACCCTAACCCTAACCCTAACCCTAACCCTAACCCTAACCCTAACCCTAACCCTAACCCTAACCCTAACCCTAACCCTAACCCTAACCCTAACCCTAACCCTAACCCTAACCCTAACCCTAACCCTAACCCTAACCCTAACCCTAACCCTAACCCTAACCCTAACCCTAACCCTAACCCTAACCCTAACCCTAACCCTAACCCTAACCCTAACCCTAACCCTAACCCTAACCCTAACCCTAACCCTAACCCTAACCCTAACCCTAACCCTAACCCTAACCCTAACCCTAACCCTAACCCTAACCCTAACCCTAACCCTAACCCTAACCCTAACCCTAACCCTAACCCTAACCCTAACCCTAACCCTAACCCTAACCCTAACCCTAACCCTAACCCTAACCCTAACCCTAACCCTAACCCTAACCCTAACCCTAACCCTAACCCTAACCCTAACCCTAACCCTAACCCTAACCCTAACCCTAACCCTAACCCTAACCCTAACCCTAACCCTAACCCTAACCCTAACCCTAACCCTAACCCTAACCCTAACCCTAACCCTAACCCTAACCCTAACCCTAACCCTAACCCTAACCCTAACCCTAACCCTAACCCTAACCCTAACCCTAACCCTAACCCTAACCCTAACCCTAACCCTAACCCTAACCCTAACCCTAACCCTAACCCTAACCCTAACCCTAACCCTAACCCTAACCCTAACCCTAACCCTAACCCTAACCCTAACCCTAACCCTAACCCTAACCCTAACCCTAACCCTAACCCTAACCCTAACCCTAACCCTAACCCTAACCCTAACCCTAACCCTAACCCTAACCCTAACCCTAACCCTAACCCTAACCCTAACCCTAACCCTAACCCTAACCCTAACCCTAACCCTAACCCTAACCCTAACCCTAACCCTAACCCTAACCCTAACCCTAACCCTAACCCTAACCCTAACCCTAACCCTAACCCTAACCCTAACCCTAACCCTAACCCTAACCCTAACCCTAACCCTAACCCTAACCCTAACCCTAACCCTAACCCTAACCCTAACCCTAACCCTAACCCTAACCCTAACCCTAACCCTAACCCTAACCCTAACCCTAACCCTAACCCTAACCCTAACCCTAACCCTAACCCTAACCCTAACCCTAACCCTAACCCTAACCCTAACCCTAACCCTAACCCTAACCCTAACCCTAACCCTAACCCTAACCCTAACCCTAACCCTAACCCTAACCCTAACCCTAACCCTAACCCTAACCCTAACCCTAACCCTAACCCTAACCCTAACCCTAACCCTAACCCTAACCCTAACCCTAACCCTAACCCTAACCCTAACCCTAACCCTAACCCTAACCCTAACCCTAACCCTAACCCTAACCCTAACCCTAACCCTAACCCTAACCCTAACCCTAACCCTAACCCTAACCCTAACCCTAACCCTAACCCTAACCCTAACCCTAACCCTAACCCTAACCCTAACCCTAACCCTAACCCTAACCCTAACCCTAACCCTAACCCTAACCCTAACCCTAACCCTAACCCTAACCCTAACCCTAACCCTAACCCTAACCCTAACCCTAACCCTAACCCTAACCCTAACCCTAACCCTAACCCTAACCCTAACCCTAACCCTAACCCTAACCCTAACCCTAACCCTAACCCTAACCCTAACCCTAACCCTAACCCTAACCCTAACCCTAACCCTAACCCTAACCCTAACCCTAACCCTAACCCTAACCCTAACCCTAACCCTAACCCTAACCCTAACCCTAACCCTAACCCTAACCCTAACCCTAACCCTAACCCTAACCCTAACCCTAACCCTAACCCTAACCCTAACCCTAACCCTAACCCTAACCCTAACCCTAACCCTAACCCTAACCCTAACCCTAACCCTAACCCTAACCCTAACCCTAACCCTAACCCTAACCCTAACCCTAACCCTAACCCTAACCCTAACCCTAACCCTAACCCTAACCCTAACCCTAACCCTAACCCTAACCCTAACCCTAACCCTAACCCTAACCCTAACCCTAACCCTAACCCTAACCCTAACCCTAACCCTAACCCTAACCCTAACCCTAACCCTAACCCTAACCCTAACCCTAACCCTAACCCTAACCCTAACCCTAACCCTAACCCTAACCCTAACCCTAACCCTAACCCTAACCCTAACCCTAACCCTAACCCTAACCCTAACCCTAACCCTAACCCTAACCCTAACCCTAACCCTAACCCTAACCCTAACCCTAACCCTAACCCTAACCCTAACCCTAACCCTAACCCTAACCCTAACCCTAACCCTAACCCTAACCCTAACCCTAACCCTAACCCTAACCCTAACCCTAACCCTAACCCTAACCCTAACCCTAACCCTAACCCTAACCCTAACCCTAACCCTAACCCTAACCCTAACCCTAACCCTAACCCTAACCCTAACCCTAACCCTAACCCTAACCCTAACCCTAACCCTAACCCTAACCCTAACCCTAACCCTAACCCTAACCCTAACCCTAACCCTAACCCTAACCCTAACCCTAACCCTAACCCTAACCCTAACCCTAACCCTAACCCTAACCCTAACCCTAACCCTAACCCTAACCCTAACCCTAACCCTAACCCTAACCCTAACCCTAACCCTAACCCTAACCCTAACCCTAACCCTAACCCTAACCCTAACCCTAACCCTAACCCTAACCCTAACCCTAACCCTAACCCTAACCCTAACCCTAACCCTAACCCTAACCCTAACCCTAACCCTAACCCTAACCCTAACCCTAACCCTAACCCTAACCCTAACCCTAACCCTAACCCTAACCCTAACCCTAACCCTAACCCTAACCCTAACCCTAACCCTAACCCTAACCCTAACCCTAACCCTAACCCTAACCCTAACCCTAACCCTAACCCTAACCCTAACCCTAACCCTAACCCTAACCCTAACCCTAACCCTAACCCTAACCCTAACCCTAACCCTAACCCTAACCCTAACCCTAACCCTAACCCTAACCCTAACCCTAACCCTAACCCTAACCCTAACCCTAACCCTAACCCTAACCCTAACCCTAACCCTAACCCTAACCCTAACCCTAACCCTAACCCTAACCCTAACCCTAACCCTAACCCTAACCCTAACCCTAACCCTAACCCTAACCCTAACCCTAACCCTAACCCTAACCCTAACCCTAACCCTAACCCTAACCCTAACCCTAACCCTAACCCTAACCCTAACCCTAACCCTAACCCTAACCCTAACCCTAACCCTAACCCTAACCCTAACCCTAACCCTAACCCTAACCCTAACCCTAACCCTAACCCTAACCCTAACCCTAACCCTAACCCTAACCCTAACCCTAACCCTAACCCTAACCCTAACCCTAACCCTAACCCTAACCCTAACCCTAACCCTAACCCTAACCCTAACCCTAACCCTAACCCTAACCCTAACCCTAACCCTAACCCTAACCCTAACCCTAACCCTAACCCTAACCCTAACCCTAACCCTAACCCTAACCCTAACCCTAACCCTAACCCTAACCCTAACCCTAACCCTAACCCTAACCCTAACCCTAACCCTAACCCTAACCCTAACCCTAACCCTAACCCTAACCCTAACCCTAACCCTAACCCTAACCCTAACCCTAACCCTAACCCTAACCCTAACCCTAACCCTAACCCTAACCCTAACCCTAACCCTAACCCTAACCCTAACCCTAACCCTAACCCTAACCCTAACCCTAACCCTAACCCTAACCCTAACCCTAACCCTAACCCTAACCCTAACCCTAACCCTAACCCTAACCCTAACCCTAACCCTAACCCTAACCCTAACCCTAACCCTAACCCTAACCCTAACCCTAACCCTAACCCTAACCCTAACCCTAACCCTAACCCTAACCCTAACCCTAACCCTAACCCTAACCCTAACCCTAACCCTAACCCTAACCCTAACCCTAACCCTAACCCTAACCCTAACCCTAACCCTAACCCTAACCCTAACCCTAACCCTAACCCTAACCCTAACCCTAACCCTAACCCTAACCCTAACCCTAACCCTAACCCTAACCCTAACCCTAACCCTAACCCTAACCCTAACCCTAACCCTAACCCTAACCCTAACCCTAACCCTAACCCTAACCCTAACCCTAACCCTAACCCTAACCCTAACCCTAACCCTAACCCTAACCCTAACCCTAACCCTAACCCTAACCCTAACCCTAACCCTAACCCTAACCCTAACCCTAACCCTAACCCTAACCCTAACCCTAACCCTAACCCTAACCCTAACCCTAACCCTAACCCTAACCCTAACCCTAACCCTAACCCTAACCCTAACCCTAACCCTAACCCTAACCCTAACCCTAACCCTAACCCTAACCCTAACCCTAACCCTAACCCTAACCCTAACCCTAACCCTAACCCTAACCCTAACCCTAACCCTAACCCTAACCCTAACCCTAACCCTAACCCTAACCCTAACCCTAACCCTAACCCTAACCCTAACCCTAACCCTAACCCTAACCCTAACCCTAACCCTAACCCTAACCCTAACCCTAACCCTAACCCTAACCCTAACCCTAACCCTAACCCTAACCCTAACCCTAACCCTAACCCTAACCCTAACCCTAACCCTAACCCTAACCCTAACCCTAACCCTAACCCTAACCCTAACCCTAACCCTAACCCTAACCCTAACCCTAACCCTAACCCTAACCCTAACCCTAACCCTAACCCTAACCCTAACCCTAACCCTAACCCTAACCCTAACCCTAACCCTAACCCTAACCCTAACCCTAACCCTAACCCTAACCCTAACCCTAACCCTAACCCTAACCCTAACCCTAACCCTAACCCTAACCCTAACCCTAACCCTAACCCTAACCCTAACCCTAACCCTAACCCTAACCCTAACCCTAACCCTAACCCTAACCCTAACCCTAACCCTAACCCTAACCCTAACCCTAACCCTAACCCTAACCCTAACCCTAACCCTAACCCTAACCCTAACCCTAACCCTAACCCTAACCCTAACCCTAACCCTAACCCTAACCCTAACCCTAACCCTAACCCTAACCCTAACCCTAACCCTAACCCTAACCCTAACCCTAACCCTAACCCTAACCCTAACCCTAACCCTAACCCTAACCCTAACCCTAACCCTAACCCTAACCCTAACCCTAACCCTAACCCTAACCCTAACCCTAACCCTAACCCTAACCCTAACCCTAACCCTAACCCTAACCCTAACCCTAACCCTAACCCTAACCCTAACCCTAACCCTAACCCTAACCCTAACCCTAACCCTAACCCTAACCCTAACCCTAACCCTAACCCTAACCCTAACCCTAACCCTAACCCTAACCCTAACCCTAACCCTAACCCTAACCCTAACCCTAACCCTAACCCTAACCCTAACCCTAACCCTAACCCTAACCCTAACCCTAACCCTAACCCTAACCCTAACCCTAACCCTAACCCTAACCCTAACCCTAACCCTAACCCTAACCCTAACCCTAACCCTAACCCTAACCCTAACCCTAACCCTAACCCTAACCCTAACCCTAACCCTAACCCTAACCCTAACCCTAACCCTAACCCTAACCCTAACCCTAACCCTAACCCTAACCCTAACCCTAACCCTAACCCTAACCCTAACCCTAACCCTAACCCTAACCCTAACCCTAACCCTAACCCTAACCCTAACCCTAACCCTAACCCTAACCCTAACCCTAACCCTAACCCTAACCCTAACCCTAACCCTAACCCTAACCCTAACCCTAACCCTAACCCTAACCCTAACCCTAACCCTAACCCTAACCCTAACCCTAACCCTAACCCTAACCCTAACCCTAACCCTAACCCTAACCCTAACCCTAACCCTAACCCTAACCCTAACCCTAACCCTAACCCTAACCCTAACCCTAACCCTAACCCTAACCCTAACCCTAACCCTAACCCTAACCCTAACCCTAACCCTAACCCTAACCCTAACCCTAACCCTAACCCTAACCCTAACCCTAACCCTAACCCTAACCCTAACCCTAACCCTAACCCTAACCCTAACCCTAACCCTAACCCTAACCCTAACCCTAACCCTAACCCTAACCCTAACCCTAACCCTAACCCTAACCCTAACCCTAACCCTAACCCTAACCCTAACCCTAACCCTAACCCTAACCCTAACCCTAACCCTAACCCTAACCCTAACCCTAACCCTAACCCTAACCCTAACCCTAACCCTAACCCTAACCCTAACCCTAACCCTAACCCTAACCCTAACCCTAACCCTAACCCTAACCCTAACCCTAACCCTAACCCTAACCCTAACCCTAACCCTAACCCTAACCCTAACCCTAACCCTAACCCTAACCCTAACCCTAACCCTAACCCTAACCCTAACCCTAACCCTAACCCTAACCCTAACCCTAACCCTAACCCTAACCCTAACCCTAACCCTAACCCTAACCCTAACCCTAACCCTAACCCTAACCCTAACCCTAACCCTAACCCTAACCCTAACCCTAACCCTAACCCTAACCCTAACCCTAACCCTAACCCTAACCCTAACCCTAACCCTAACCCTAACCCTAACCCTAACCCTAACCCTAACCCTAACCCTAACCCTAACCCTAACCCTAACCCTAACCCTAACCCTAACCCTAACCCTAACCCTAACCCTAACCCTAACCCTAACCCTAACCCTAACCCTAACCCTAACCCTAACCCTAACCCTAACCCTAACCCTAACCCTAACCCTAACCCTAACCCTAACCCTAACCCTAACCCTAACCCTAACCCTAACCCTAACCCTAACCCTAACCCTAACCCTAACCCTAACCCTAACCCTAACCCTAACCCTAACCCTAACCCTAACCCTAACCCTAACCCTAACCCTAACCCTAACCCTAACCCTAACCCTAACCCTAACCCTAACCCTAACCCTAACCCTAACCCTAACCCTAACCCTAACCCTAACCCTAACCCTAACCCTAACCCTAACCCTAACCCTAACCCTAACCCTAACCCTAACCCTAACCCTAACCCTAACCCTAACCCTAACCCTAACCCTAACCCTAACCCTAACCCTAACCCTAACCCTAACCCTAACCCTAACCCTAACCCTAACCCTAACCCTAACCCTAACCCTAACCCTAACCCTAACCCTAACCCTAACCCTAACCCTAACCCTAACCCTAACCCTAACCCTAACCCTAACCCTAACCCTAACCCTAACCCTAACCCTAACCCTAACCCTAACCCTAACCCTAACCCTAACCCTAACCCTAACCCTAACCCTAACCCTAACCCTAACCCTAACCCTAACCCTAACCCTAACCCTAACCCTAACCCTAACCCTAACCCTAACCCTAACCCTAACCCTAACCCTAACCCTAACCCTAACCCTAACCCTAACCCTAACCCTAACCCTAACCCTAACCCTAACCCTAACCCTAACCCTAACCCTAACCCTAACCCTAACCCTAACCCTAACCCTAACCCTAACCCTAACCCTAACCCTAACCCTAACCCTAACCCTAACCCTAACCCTAACCCTAACCCTAACCCTAACCCTAACCCTAACCCTAACCCTAACCCTAACCCTAACCCTAACCCTAACCCTAACCCTAACCCTAACCCTAACCCTAACCCTAACCCTAACCCTAACCCTAACCCTAACCCTAACCCTAACCCTAACCCTAACCCTAACCCTAACCCTAACCCTAACCCTAACCCTAACCCTAACCCTAACCCTAACCCTAACCCTAACCCTAACCCTAACCCTAACCCTAACCCTAACCCTAACCCTAACCCTAACCCTAACCCTAACCCTAACCCTAACCCTAACCCTAACCCTAACCCTAACCCTAACCCTAACCCTAACCCTAACCCTAACCCTAACCCTAACCCTAACCCTAACCCTAACCCTAACCCTAACCCTAACCCTAACCCTAACCCTAACCCTAACCCTAACCCTAACCCTAACCCTAACCCTAACCCTAACCCTAACCCTAACCCTAACCCTAACCCTAACCCTAACCCTAACCCTAACCCTAACCCTAACCCTAACCCTAACCCTAACCCTAACCCTAACCCTAACCCTAACCCTAACCCTAACCCTAACCCTAACCCTAACCCTAACCCTAACCCTAACCCTAACCCTAACCCTAACCCTAACCCTAACCCTAACCCTAACCCTAACCCTAACCCTAACCCTAACCCTAACCCTAACCCTAACCCTAACCCTAACCCTAACCCTAACCCTAACCCTAACCCTAACCCTAACCCTAACCCTAACCCTAACCCTAACCCTAACCCTAACCCTAACCCTAACCCTAACCCTAACCCTAACCCTAACCCTAACCCTAACCCTAACCCTAACCCTAACCCTAACCCTAACCCTAACCCTAACCCTAACCCTAACCCTAACCCTAACCCTAACCCTAACCCTAACCCTAACCCTAACCCTAACCCTAACCCTAACCCTAACCCTAACCCTAACCCTAACCCTAACCCTAACCCTAACCCTAACCCTAACCCTAACCCTAACCCTAACCCTAACCCTAACCCTAACCCTAACCCTAACCCTAACCCTAACCCTAACCCTAACCCTAACCCTAACCCTAACCCTAACCCTAACCCTAACCCTAACCCTAACCCTAACCCTAACCCTAACCCTAACCCTAACCCTAACCCTAACCCTAACCCTAACCCTAACCCTAACCCTAACCCTAACCCTAACCCTAACCCTAACCCTAACCCTAACCCTAACCCTAACCCTAACCCTAACCCTAACCCTAACCCTAACCCTAACCCTAACCCTAACCCTAACCCTAACCCTAACCCTAACCCTAACCCTAACCCTAACCCTAACCCTAACCCTAACCCTAACCCTAACCCTAACCCTAACCCTAACCCTAACCCTAACCCTAACCCTAACCCTAACCCTAACCCTAACCCTAACCCTAACCCTAACCCTAACCCTAACCCTAACCCTAACCCTAACCCTAACCCTAACCCTAACCCTAACCCTAACCCTAACCCTAACCCTAACCCTAACCCTAACCCTAACCCTAACCCTAACCCTAACCCTAACCCTAACCCTAACCCTAACCCTAACCCTAACCCTAACCCTAACCCTAACCCTAACCCTAACCCTAACCCTAACCCTAACCCTAACCCTAACCCTAACCCTAACCCTAACCCTAACCCTAACCCTAACCCTAACCCTAACCCTAACCCTAACCCTAACCCTAACCCTAACCCTAACCCTAACCCTAACCCTAACCCTAACCCTAACCCTAACCCTAACCCTAACCCTAACCCTAACCCTAACCCTAACCCTAACCCTAACCCTAACCCTAACCCTAACCCTAACCCTAACCCTAACCCTAACCCTAACCCTAACCCTAACCCTAACCCTAACCCTAACCCTAACCCTAACCCTAACCCTAACCCTAACCCTAACCCTAACCCTAACCCTAACCCTAACCCTAACCCTAACCCTAACCCTAACCCTAACCCTAACCCTAACCCTAACCCTAACCCTAACCCTAACCCTAACCCTAACCCTAACCCTAACCCTAACCCTAACCCTAACCCTAACCCTAACCCTAACCCTAACCCTAACCCTAACCCTAACCCTAACCCTAACCCTAACCCTAACCCTAACCCTAACCCTAACCCTAACCCTAACCCTAACCCTAACCCTAACCCTAACCCTAACCCTAACCCTAACCCTAACCCTAACCCTAACCCTAACCCTAACCCTAACCCTAACCCTAACCCTAACCCTAACCCTAACCCTAACCCTAACCCTAACCCTAACCCTAACCCTAACCCTAACCCTAACCCTAACCCTAACCCTAACCCTAACCCTAACCCTAACCCTAACCCTAACCCTAACCCTAACCCTAACCCTAACCCTAACCCTAACCCTAACCCTAACCCTAACCCTAACCCTAACCCTAACCCTAACCCTAACCCTAACCCTAACCCTAACCCTAACCCTAACCCTAACCCTAACCCTAACCCTAACCCTAACCCTAACCCTAACCCTAACCCTAACCCTAACCCTAACCCTAACCCTAACCCTAACCCTAACCCTAACCCTAACCCTAACCCTAACCCTAACCCTAACCCTAACCCTAACCCTAACCCTAACCCTAACCCTAACCCTAACCCTAACCCTAACCCTAACCCTAACCCTAACCCTAACCCTAACCCTAACCCTAACCCTAACCCTAACCCTAACCCTAACCCTAACCCTAACCCTAACCCTAACCCTAACCCTAACCCTAACCCTAACCCTAACCCTAACCCTAACCCTAACCCTAACCCTAACCCTAACCCTAACCCTAACCCTAACCCTAACCCTAACCCTAACCCTAACCCTAACCCTAACCCTAACCCTAACCCTAACCCTAACCCTAACCCTAACCCTAACCCTAACCCTAACCCTAACCCTAACCCTAACCCTAACCCTAACCCTAACCCTAACCCTAACCCTAACCCTAACCCTAACCCTAACCCTAACCCTAACCCTAACCCTAACCCTAACCCTAACCCTAACCCTAACCCTAACCCTAACCCTAACCCTAACCCTAACCCTAACCCTAACCCTAACCCTAACCCTAACCCTAACCCTAACCCTAACCCTAACCCTAACCCTAACCCTAACCCTAACCCTAACCCTAACCCTAACCCTAACCCTAACCCTAACCCTAACCCTAACCCTAACCCTAACCCTAACCCTAACCCTAACCCTAACCCTAACCCTAACCCTAACCCTAACCCTAACCCTAACCCTAACCCTAACCCTAACCCTAACCCTAACCCTAACCCTAACCCTAACCCTAACCCTAACCCTAACCCTAACCCTAACCCTAACCCTAACCCTAACCCTAACCCTAACCCTAACCCTAACCCTAACCCTAACCCTAACCCTAACCCTAACCCTAACCCTAACCCTAACCCTAACCCTAACCCTAACCCTAACCCTAACCCTAACCCTAACCCTAACCCTAACCCTAACCCTAACCCTAACCCTAACCCTAACCCTAACCCTAACCCTAACCCTAACCCTAACCCTAACCCTAACCCTAACCCTAACCCTAACCCTAACCCTAACCCTAACCCTAACCCTAACCCTAACCCTAACCCTAACCCTAACCCTAACCCTAACCCTAACCCTAACCCTAACCCTAACCCTAACCCTAACCCTAACCCTAACCCTAACCCTAACCCTAACCCTAACCCTAACCCTAACCCTAACCCTAACCCTAACCCTAACCCTAACCCTAACCCTAACCCTAACCCTAACCCTAACCCTAACCCTAACCCTAACCCTAACCCTAACCCTAACCCTAACCCTAACCCTAACCCTAACCCTAACCCCCGGCGATGGGGCTCCCAGAAGCCAGGGGGGGCGGGGGCCGGGTGTGGCGGCTGGGAGCCCGATCGGGGGGCGTGCCTGCACCCCCCGGCGATGGGGCTCCCAGAAGCCAGGGGGGCGGGCCGGGGGGTGGCGGCTGGGAGCCCGATCGCGGGGGGGTGCCTGCACCCCCGGCGATGGGGCTCCCAGAAGCCAGGGGGGCGGGCCGGGGGGTGGCGGCTGGGAGCCCGATCGCGGGGGGTGCCTGCACCCCCGGCGATGGGGCTCCCAGAAGCCAGGGGGGGCGGGCCGGGGGTGGCGGCTGGGAGCCCGATCGCGGGGGGTGCCTGCACCCCCGGCGACGGGGCTCCCAGAAGCCAGGGGGGCGGGCCGGGGGTGGCGGCTGGGAGCCCGATCGCGGGGGGTGCCTGCACCCCCGGCGACGGGGCTCCCAGAAGCCAGGGGGGCGGGCCGGGGGTGGCGGCTGGGAGCCCGATCGCGGGGGGGTGCCTGCACCCCCGGCGATGGGGCTCCCAGAAGGCAGGGGGGCGGGCCGGGGGTGGCGGCTGGGAGCCCGATCGCGGGGGGTGCCTGCACCCCCGGCGATGGGGCTCCCAGAAGGCAGGGGGGCGGGCCGGGGGGTGGCGGCTGGGAGCCCGATCGCGGGGGGGTGCCTGCACCCCCGGCGATGGGGCTCCCAGAAGGCAGGGGGGCGGGCCGGGGGGTGGCGGCTGGGAGCCCGATCGCGGGGGGTGCCTGCACCCCCGGCGATGGGGCTCCCCGAAGGCAGGGGGGCGGGGCCGGGGGGGTGGCGGCTGGGAGCCCGATCGCGGGGGGTGCCTGCACCCCCGGCGATGGGGCTCCCCGAAGGCAGGGGGGCGGGCCGGGGGTGGCGGCTGGGAGCCCGATCGCGGGGGGTGCCTGCACCCCCGGCGATGGGGCTCCCCGAAGGCAGGGGGGCGGGCCGGGGGTGGCGGCTGGGAGCCCGATCGCGGGGGGGTGCCTGCCCCCCCGGCGATGGGGCTCCCAGAAGGCAGGGGGGGCGGGGCCGGGGGGTGGCGGCTGGGAGCCCGATCGCGGGGGGTGCCTGCCCCCCCGGCGATGGGGCTCCCAGAAGGCAGGGGGGCGGGCCGGGGGTGGCGGCTGGGAGCCCGATCGGGGGGGCGTGCCTGCCCCCCCCGGCGATGGGGCTCCCAGAAGCCAGGGGGGCGGGCCGGGGGTGGCGGCTGGGAGCCCGATCGCGGGGGGTGCCGGCACCCCCCGGCGATGGGGGCTCCCAGAAGCCAGGGGGGCGGGCCGGGGGTGGCGGCTGGGAGCCCGATCGCGGGGGGTGCCGGCACCCCCGGCGATGGGGCTCCCAGAAGCCAGGGGGGGCGGGCCGGGGGTGGCGGCTGGGAGCCCGATCGCGGGGGGGTGCCTGCACCCCCGGCGATGGGGGCTCCCAGAAGCCAGGGGGGGCGGGCCGGGGGTGGCGGCTGGGACCACGATCGCGGGGGGTGCCTGCACCCCCGGCGATGGGTCTGCCAGAAGCCAGGGGGGCGGGCCGGGGTGTGGCGGCTGGTTGCCCGATCGCGGGGGGTGCCTGCACCCCCGGCGATGGGGCTCCCAGAAGGCAGGGGGGCGGGCCGGGGGGTGGCGGCTGGGAGCCCGATCGCGGGGGGTGCCTGCACCCCCGGCGATGGGGCTCCCAGAAGGCAGGGGGGGCGGGCCGGGGGTGGCGGCTGGGAGCCCGATCGCGGGGGGTGCCTGCACCCCCGGCGATGGGGCTCCCAGAAGGCAGGGGGGCGGGCCGGGGTGGTGGCGGCTGGGAGCCCGATCGCGGGGGGTGCCTGCACCCCCGGCGATGGGGCTCCCAGAAGGCAGGGGGGCGGGCCGGGGGTGGCGGCTGGGAGCCCGATCGCGGGGGGTGCCTGCACCCCCGGCGATGGGGCTCCCAGAAGGCAGGGGGGCGGGCCGGGGGTGGCGGCTGGGAGCCCGATCGCGGGGGGTGCCTGCACCCCCGGCGATGGGGCTCCCCGAAGGCAGGGGGGCGGGCCGGGGGTGGCGGCTGGGAGCCCGATCGCGGGGGTTGCCTGCACCCCCGGCGATGGGGCTCCCCGAAGGCAGGGGGGCGGGCCGGGGGTGGCGGCTGGGAGCCCGATCGCGGGGGGTGCCTGCACCCCCGGCGATGGGGCTCCCCGAAGGCAGGGGGGCGGGCCGGGGGTGGCGGCTGGGAGCCCGATCGCGGGGGGTGCCTGCCCCCCCGGCGATGGGGCTCCCAGAAGGCAGGGGGGGCGGGCCGGGGGTGGCGGCTGGGAGCCCGATCGGGGGGCGTGCCTGCCCCCCCGGCGATGGGGCTCCCAGAAGCCAGGGGGGCGGGCCGGGGGTGGCGGCTGGGAGCCCGATCGCGGGGGGTGCCGGCACCCCCGGCGATGGGGCTCCCAGAAGCCAGGGGGGGCGGGCCGGGGGGGTGGCGGCTGGGAGCCCGATCGCGGGGGGTGCCGGCACCCCCGGCGATGGGGCTCCCAGAAGCCAGGGGGGCGGGCCGGGGGTGGCGGCTGGGAGCCCGATGGCGGGGGGTGCCGGCACCCCCGGCGACGGGGCTCCCAGAAGCCAGGGGGGCGGGCCGGGGGGTGGCGGCTGGGAGCCCGATGGCGGGGGGTGCCGGCACCCCCGGCGACGGGGCTCCCAGAAGCCAGGGGGGCGGGCCGGGGGTGGCGGCTGGGAGCCCGATCGCGGGGGGGTGCCGGCACCCCCGGCGACGGGGCTCCCAGAAGCCAGGGGGGCGGGCCGGGGGGTGGCGGCTGGGAGCCCGATCGCGGGGGGGTGCCGGCACCCCCGGCGACGGGGCTCCCAGAAGCCAGGGGGGCGGGCCGGGGGTGGCGGCTGGGAGCCCGATCGCGGGGGGGTGCCGGCACCCCCGGCGACGGGGCTCCCAGAAGCCAGGGGGGCGGGCCGGGGGGGTGGCGGCTGGGAGCCCGATCGCGGGGGGTGCCGGCACCCCCGGCGATGGGGCTCCCCAGAAGCCAGGGGGGCGGGCGCGGGGGGTGGCGGCTGGGAGCCCGATCGCGGGGGGTGCCGGCACCCCCGGCGACGGGGCTCCCAGAAGCCAGGGGGGGCGGGCCGGGGGTGGCGGCTGGGAGCCCGATCGCGGGGGGGTGCCGGCACCCCCGGCGACGGGGCTCCCAGAAGCCAGGGGGGGGCGGGCCGGGGGTGGCGGCTGGGAGCCCGATCGCGGGGGGTGCCGGCACCCCCGGCGACGGGGCTCCCAGAAGCCAGGGGGGCGGGCCGGGGGTGGGCGGCTGGGAGCCCGATCGCGGGGGGGGTGCCGGCACCCCCGGCGACGGGGCTCCCAGAAGCCAGGGGGGCGGGCCGGGGGTGGCGGCTGGGAGCCCGATCGCGGGGGGTGCCGGCACCCCCGGCGACGGGGCTCCCAGAAGCCAGGGGGGCGGGCCGGGGGGTGGCGGCTGGGAGCCCGATCGCGGGGGGGTGCCGGCACCCCCCGGCGACGGGGCTCCCAGAAGCCAGGGGGGGCGGGCCGGGGGGTGGCGGCTGGGAGCCCGATCGCGGGGGGTGCCGGCACCCCCGGCGACGGGGCTCCCAGAAGCCAGGGGGGCGGGCCGGGGGTGGCGGCTGGGAGCCCGATCGCGGGGGGGTGCCGGCACCCCCGGCGACGGGGCGCCCAGAAGCCAGGGGGGCGGGCCGGGGGTGGCGGCTGGGAGCCCGATGGCGGGGGGGTGCCGGCACCCCCGGCGACGGGGCGCCCAGAAGCCAGGGGGGGCGGGCCGGGGGTGGCGGCTGGGAGCCCGATGGCGGGGGGTGCTGGCACCCCCGGCGACGGGGCGCCCAGAAGCCAGGGGGGCGGGCCGGGGGTGGCGGCTGGGAGCCCGATGGCGGGGGGGTGCCGGCACCCCCCGGCGACGGGGCGCCCAGAAGCCAGGGGGGCGGGCCGGGGGGTGGCGGCTGGGAGCCCGATGGCGGGGGGTGCCGGCACCCCCGGCGACGGGGCGCCCAGAAGCCAGGGGGGCGGGCCGGGGGTGGCGGCTGGGAGCCCGATGGCGGGGGGTGCCGGCACCCCCCGGCGACGGGGCGCCCAGAAGCCAGGGGGGCGGGCCGGGAGTGGCGGCTGGGAGCCCGATGGCGGGGGGGTGCCGGCACCCCCGGCGACGGGGCGCCCAGAAGCCAGGGGGGCGGGCCGGGGGTGGCGGCTGGGAGCCCGATGGCGGGGGGGGGTGCCGGCACCCCCGGCGACGGGGCGCCCAGAAGCCAGGGGGGCGGGCCGGGGGTGGCGGCTGGGAGCCCGATGGCGGGGGGTGCCGGCACCCCCGGCGACGGGGCGCCCAGAAGCCAGGGGGGCGGGCCGGGGGGTGGCGGCTGGGAGCCCGATGGCGGGGGGTGCCGGCACCCCCGGCGACGGGGGCGCCCAGAAGCCAGGGGGGCGGGCCGGGGGTGGCGGCTGGGAGCCCGATGGCGGGGGGGGTGCCGGCACCCCCGGCGACGGGGCGCCCAGAAGCCAGGGGGGCGGGCCGGGGGTGGCGGCTGGGAGCCCGATGGCGGGGGGTGCCCGGCACCCCCGGCGACGGGGCTCCCAGAAGCCAGGGGGGCGGGCCGGGGGGGTGGCGGCTGGGAGCCCGATCGCGGGGAGTGCCGGCACCCCCGGCGACGGGGCTCCCAGAAGCCAGGGGGGCGGGCCGGGGGTGGCGGCTGGGAGCCCGATCGCGGGGGGGTGCCGGCACCCCCGGCGACGGGGCTCCCAGAAGCCAGGGGGGCGGGCCGGGGGGTGGCGGCTGGGAGCCCGATCGCGGGGGGTGCCGGCACCCCCGGCGACGGGGCTCCCAGAAGCCAGGGGGGGCGGGCCGGGTGTGGCGGCTGGGAGCCCGATCGCGGGGGGGGTGCCGGCACCCCCGGCGACGGGGGCTCCCAGAAGCCAGGGGGGCGGGGCCGGGGGTGGCGGCTGGGAGCCCGATCGCGGGGGGTGCCGGCACCCCCGGCGACGGGGCTCCCAGAAGCCAGGGGGGGCGGGCCGGGGGTGGCGGCTGGGAGCCCGATCGCGGGGGGGTGCCGGCACCCCCGGCGACGGGGCTCCCAGAAGCCAGGGGGGCGGGCCGGGGGTGGCGGCTGGGAGCCCGATCGCGGGGGGTGCCGGCACCCCCGGCGACGGGGGCTCCCAGAAGCCAGGGGGGCGGGCCGGGGGTGGCGGCTGGGAGCCCGATCGCGGGGGGTGCCGGCACCCCCGGCGACGGGGCTCCAAGAAGCCAGGGGGGCGGGCCGGGGGTGGCGGCTGGGAGCCCGATCGCGGGAGGTTGCCGGCACCCCCGGCGACGGGGCTCCCAGAAGCCAGGGGGGCGGCCGGGGGTGGCGGATGGGAGCCCGATCGCGGGGGGTGCCGGCACCCCCGGCGACGGGGCTCCCAGAAGCCAGGGGGGCGGGCCGGGGGTGGCGGCTGGGAGCCCGATCGCGGGGGGTGCCGGCACCCCCGGCGACGGGGCTCCCAGAAGCCAGGGGGGGCGGGCCGGGGGGTGGCGGCTGGGAGCCCGATCGCTGATGGTGCCGGCACCCCCCGGCGACGGGGCTCCCAGAAGCCAGGGGGGGCGGGCCGGGGGTGGCGGCTGGGAGCCCGATCGCGGGGGGTGCCGGCACCCCCGGCGACGGGGCTCCCAGAAGCCAGGGGGGGCGGGCCGGGGGGTGGCGGCTGGGAGCCCGATCGCGGGGGGGTGCCTGCACCCCCGGCGATGGGGCTCCCAGAAGCCAGGGGGGCGGGCCGGGGGGTGGCGGCTGGGAGGCCCGATCGCGGGAGGTGCCTGCACCCCCGGCGATGGGGCTCCCAGAAGCCAGGGGGGCGGGCCGGGGGTGGCGGCTGGGAGCCCGATCGCGGGGGGGTGCCCTGCACCCCCGGCGATGGGGCTCCAGAAGCCAGGGGGGCGGGCCGGGGGGGTGGCGGCTGGGAGCCCGATCGGGGGGGCGTGCCTGACCCCCCGGCGATGGGGCTCCCAGAAGCCAGGGGGGCGGGCCGGGGGTGGCGGCTGGGAGCCCGATCGCGGGGGGGGTGCCTGCACCCCCGGCGACGGGGCTCCCAGAAGCCAGGGGGGCGGGCCGGGGAGGTGGCGGCTGGGAGCCCGATCGCGTGGGGTGCCGGCACCCCCGGCGACGGGGCTCCCAGAAGCCAGGGGGGCGGGCCGGGGGTGGCGGCTGGGAGCCCGATCGCGGGGGGGTGCCGGCACCCCCGGCGACGGGGCGCCCAGAAGCCAGGGGGGCGGGCCGGGGGGTGGGCGGCTGGGAGCCCGATCGCGGGGGGTGCCGGCACCCCCGGCGACGGGGGCGCCCAGAAGCCAGGGGGGGCGGGCCGGGGGGTGGCGGCTGGGAGCCCGATCGCGGGGGGTGCCGGCACCCCCGGCGACGGGGCTCCCAGAAGCCAGGGGGGCGGGCCGGGGGTGGCGGCTGGGAGCCCGATCGCGGGGGGTGCCGGCACCCCCGGCGACGGGGCTCCCAGAAGCCAGGGGGGCGGGCCGGGGGGTGGCGGCTGGGAGCCCGATCGCGGGGGGTGCCGGCACCCCCGGCGACGGGGCGCCCAGAAGCCAGGGGGGGGCGGGCCGGGGGGTGGCGGCTGGGGAGCCCGATCGCGGGGGGGTGCCGGCACCCCCCGGCGACGGGGCGCCCAGAAGCCAGGGGGGCGGGCCGGGGGTGGCGGCTGGGAGCCCGATCGCGGGGGGGTGCCGGCACCCCCGGCGACGGGGCTCCCAGAAGCCAGGGGGGCGGGCCGGGGGTGGCGGCTGGGAGCCCGATCGCGGGGGGGTGCCGGCACCCCCGGCGACGGGGCGCCCAGAAGCCAGGGGGGCGGGCCGGGGGTGGCGGCTGGGAGCCCGATCGCGGGGGGGGTGCCGGCACCCCCGGCGACGGGGCTCCCAGAAGCCAGGGGGGCGGGCCGGGGGTGGCGGCTGGGAGCCCGATCGCGGGGGGTGCCGGCACCCCCGGCGACGGGGCTCCCAGAAGCCAGGGGGGCGGGTCGGGGGTGGCGGCTGGGAGCCCGATCGCGGGGGGTGCCGGCACCCCCGGCGACGGGGCTCCCAGAAGCCAGGGGGGCGGGCCGGGGGTGGCGGCTGGGAGGCCCGATCGCGGGGGGTGCCGGCACCCCCGGCGACGGGGCTCCCAGAAGCCAGGGGGGGCGGGCCGGGGGTGGCGGCTGGGAGCCCGATCGCGGGGGGGTGCCGGCACCCCCGGCGACGGGGGCTCCCAGAAGCCAGGGGGGCGGGCCGGGGGGTGGCGGCTGGGAGCCCGATCGCGGGGGGTGCCGGCACCCCCGGCGACGGGGCTCCCAGAAGCCAGGGGGGCGGGCCGGGGGGTGGCGGCTGGGAGCCCGATCGCGGGGGGGTGCCGGCACCCCCGGCGACGGGGCTCCCAGAAGCCAGGGGGGCGGGCCGGGGGGTGGCGGCTGGGAGCCCGATCGCGGGGGGTGCCGGCACCCCCGGCGACGGGGCTCCCAGAAGCCAGGGGGGCGGGCCGGGGGTGGCGGCTGGGAGCCCGATCGCGGGGGGTGCCGGCACCCCCGGCGACGGGGCTCCCAGAAGCCAGGGGGGGCGGGCCGGGGGTGGCGGCTGGGAGCCCGATCGCGGGGGGTGCCGGCACCCCCGGCGACGGGGCTCCCAGAAGCCAGGGGGGCGGGCCGGGGGGTGGCGGCTGGGAGCCCGATCGCGGGGGGTGCCGGCACCCCCGGCGACGGGGCTCCCAGAAGCCAGGGGGGCGGGCCGGGGGTGGCGGCTGGGAGCCCGATCGCGGGGGGTGCCGGCACCCCCGGCGACGGGGCTCCCAGAAGCCAGGGGGGCGGGCCGGGGGTGGCGGCTGGGAGCCCGATCGCGGGGGGTGCCGGCACCCCCGGCGACGGGGCTCCCAGAAGCCAGGGGGGGCGGGCCGGGGGTGGCGGCTGGGAGCCCGATCGCGGGGGGTGCCGGCACCCCCGGCGACGGGGCCTCCCAGAAGCCAGGGGGGCGGGCCGGGGGTGGCGGCTGGGAGCCCGATCGCGGGGGGTGCCGGCACCCCCGGCGACGGGGCTCCCAGAAGCCAGGGGGGCGGGCCGGGGGTGGCGGCTGGGAGCCCGATCGCGGGGGGGTGCCGGCACCCCCGGCGACGGGGCTCCCAGAAGCCAGGGGGGCGGGCCGGGGGTGGCGGCTGGGAGCCCGATCGCGGGGGGTGCCGGCACCCCCGGCGACGGGGCTCCCAGAAGCCAGGGGGGCGGGCCGGGGGGTGGCGGCTGGGAGCCCGATCGCGGGGGGGTGCCTGCACCCCCCGGCGACGGGGCTCCCAGAAGCCAGGGGGGCGGGCCGGGGGGTGGCGGCTGGGAGCCCGATCGCGGGCGGTGCCTGCACCCCCGGCGATGGGGCTCCCAGAAGCCAGGGGGGCGGGCCGGGGGTGGCGGCTGGGAGCCCGATCGGGGGGCGTGCCTGACCCCCCGGCGATGGGTCTCCCAGAAGCCAGGGGGGCGGGCCGGGGGTGGCGGCTGGGAGCCCGATCGCGGGGGGTGCCTGACCCCCCGGCGATGGGGCTCCCAGAAGCCAGGGGTGCGGGCCGGGGGTGGCGGCTGGGAGCCCGATCGGGGGGCGTGCCTGACCCCCCGGCGATGGGGCTGCCAGAAGCCAGGGGGCGGGCCGGGGGTGGCGGCTGGTTGCCCGATCGCGGGGGGTGCCTGTCCCCCCCGCGATGGGGCTCCCAGAAGCCAGGGGTCCGTCCGGGGGTGGCTCCTGGCAACCTGATCTGGATATTTGGAAGAGTATCACAAGGGGTTGTCCAGTGTCTGTGATACTGAGATTAATATCTGTCTCTCGGCCTTGGAATATTGAGAAGGATGAAACAGGGTGAATGTCCACCCTGTGCCACATTGCGAGTAATATCAGCCTGTCCCCTCCATGGATATTAGGAACAGTATCCCAGACTGGGTGTACGCCTCCTGCTGTACAGAGTGCAATATCATCCTCTCCCTCCCAGGATAGTAATTACAATATCACTGGGCGGGAGCACACAGCCTGTGAATTATTATCATCCTCTCCAACTCCGTATACTAGGAACTATATCTCAGAAAAACTGTCCCCTCAGTGCCATATTCGGACTAATAGCAAAGGCTTCTTCCGGGAATATTAGGAGCAATATTACCGCGTAGCTATCCATCCATTGCTATAATTGGAGTCATGTGATACTCTACCCCCGTTCATATTAGGATCAGTGTCACGTGGTGAGTGTACACCTGCTGCAATATTAAAACTAAAGTCCTGCTTTCCGACCCTGGTTATTAAGAACAGCATCACAAGTAGGTTTACACTTCCTGTGGAATGAGGAATAATAATATGATTATTAATCATCAATGATCGATTTTAATAATTATCAATGATACTAAAAATTCATAAGATACCATTAATTATGGATAATGATTTTCAATACATGATTATGAGTGCTTTCAATTAATTATTAATATTAATGTCATCAAATAATATTATGAGTTCCTAATACTAATCATTATTGTATTCCCAGCATCACTGGGTATTGATTTAAGTCACATTAATTGCTAATATCATAATATTATTATTAATAGTGATATTACTAATAATTATGATTACAAATGGTTAACCTTTTAAACCAGTATTCATTTTTACTCTCTTTATTGTGATCATTAATATCAATAATTATTATTAATATTAATATAATTATTAATATTAATGATTAATAGACTTGCTCCTGATGTAAACCCGGGAGAGGGCGATGTTAATTTCTATATCACAACGGTGTACACCCGCCGTGACAGAGTTTCCAAGTTCTGCTTGGGAGAGGAGGATATGACAATCAGTTTCACTGGAAGTAGAAACAACGGTGGGATACTGTTCTGAATATTCAGGGAGGAAGAGGCTGATGTGACTCCTAATACAGAGGGGGTTACTCCCTCTGAGGGTGTGCACACTGGGGGTGTACAATCGTCTGAGAAGGAGTTGAAAATTTTCCGATGGGGAGATGATATTACTCAGAATATGAGAAAGAGGCAGGGGGTCCACAAGGCTCCCAGAAGCCAAGGGGGCGGGCCGGGGGTGGCGGCTGGGAGCCCGATCGCGGGGGGTGCCGGCACCCCCGGCGATGGGGCTCCCAGAAGCCAGGGGGGCGGGCCGGGGGTGGCGGCTGGGAGCCCGATCGCGGGGGGTGCCGGGACCCCCGGCGATGGGGCTCCCAGAAGCCAGGGGGGCGGGCCGGGGGTGGCGGCTGGGAGCCCGATCGCGGGGGGTGCCGGCACCCCCGGCGATGGGGCTCCCAGAAGCCAGGGGGGCGGGCCGGGGGTGGCGGCTGGGAGCCCGATCGCGGGGGGTGCCGGCACCCCCGGCGATGGGGCTCCCAGAAGCCAGGGGGGCGGGCCGGGGGTGGCGGCTGGGAGCCCGATCGCGGGGGGTGCCGGCACCCCCGGCGATGGGGCTCCCAGAAGCCAGGGGGGCGGGCCGGGGGTGGCGGCTGGGAGCCCGATCGCGGGGGGTGCCGGCACCCCCGGCGATGGGGCTCCCAGAAGCCAGGGGGGCGGGCCGGGGGTGGCGGCTGGGAGCCCGATCGCGGGGGGTGCCGGCACCCCCGGCGATGGGGCTCCCAGAAGCCAGGGGGGCGGGCCGGGGGTGGCGGCTGGGAGCCCGATCGCGGGGGGTGCCGGCACCCCCGGCGATGGGGCTCCCAGAAGCCAGGGGGGCGGGCCGGGGGTGGCGGCTGGGAGCCCGATCGCGGGGGGTGCCGGCACCCCCGGCGATGGGGCTCCCAGAAGCCAGGGGGGCGGGCCGGGGGTGGCGGCTGGGAGCCCGATCGCGGGGGGTGCCGGCACCCCCGGCGATGGGGCTCCCAGAAGCCAGGGGGGCGGGCCGGGGGTGGCGGCTGGGAGCCCGATCGCGGGGGGTGCCGGCACCCCCGGCGATGGGGCTCCCAGAAGCCAGGGGGGCGGGCCGGGGGTGGCGGCTGGGAGCCCGATCGCGGGGGGTGCCGGCACCCCCGGCGATGGGGCTCCCAGAAGCCAGGGGGGCGGGCCGGGGGTGGCGGCTGGGAGCCCGATCGCGGGGGGTGCCGGCACCCCCGGCGATGGGGCTCCCAGAAGCCAGGGGGGCGGGCCGGGGGTGGCGGCTGGGAGCCCGATCGCGGGGGGTGCCGGCACCCCCGGCGATGGGGCTCCCAGAAGCCAGGGGGGCGGGCCGGGGGTGGCGGCTGGGAGCCCGATCGCGGGGGGTGCCGGCACCCCCGGCGATGGGGCTCCCAGAAGCCAGGGGGGCGGGCCGGGGGTGGCGGCTGGGAGCCCGATCGCGGGGGGTGCCGGCACCCCCGGCGATGGGGCTCCCAGAAGCCAGGGGGGCGGGCCGGGGGTGGCGGCTGGGAGCCCGATCGCGGGGGGTGCCGGCACCCCCGGCGATGGGGCTCCCAGAAGCCAGGGGGGCGGGCCGGGGGTGGCGGCTGGGAGCCCGATCGCGGGGGGTGCCTGCACCCCCGGCGATGGGGCTCCCAGAAGCCAGGGGGGCGGGCCGGGGGTGGCGGCTGGGAGCCCGATCGCGGGGGGTGCCTGCACCCCCGGCGATGGGGCTGCCAGAAGCCAGGGGGGCGGGCCGGGTGTGGCGGCTGGTTGCCCGATCGCGGGGGGTGCCTGCAACCCCAGCGATGGGGCTCCCAGAAGGCAGGGGGGCGGGCCGGGGGTGGCGGCTGGGAGCCCGATCGCGGGGGGTGCCTGCACCCCCGGCGATGGGGCTCCCAGAAGGCAGGGGGGCGGGCCGGGGGTGGCGGCTGGGAGCCCGATCGCGGGGGGTGCCTGCACCCCCGGCGATGGGGCTCCCAGAAGGCAGGGGGGCGGGCCGGGGGTGGCGGCTGGGAGCCCGATCGCGGGGGGTGCCTGCACCCCCGGCGATGGGGCTCCCAGAAGGCAGGGGGGCGGGCCGGGGGTGGCGGCTGGGAGCCCGATCGCGGGGGGTGCCTGCACCCCCGGCGATGGGGCTCCCAGAAGGCAGGGGGGCGGGCCGGGGGTGGCGGCTGGGAGCCCGATCGCGGGGGGTGCCTGCACCCCCGGCGATGGGGCTCCCAGAAGGCAGGGGGGCGGGCCGGGGGTGGCGGCTGGGAGCCCGATCGCGGGGGGTGCCTGCACCCCCGGCGATGGGGCTCCCAGAAGGCAGGGGGGCGGGCCGGGGGTGGCGGCTGGGAGCCCGATCGCGGGGGGTGCCTGCACCCCCGGCGATGGGGCTCCCAGAAGGCAGGGGGGCGGGCCGGGGGTGGCGGCTGGGAGCCCGATCGCGGGGGGTGCCTGCACCCCCGGCGATGGGGCTCCCAGAAGGCAGGGGGGCGGGCCGGGGGTGGCGGCTGGGAGCCCGATCGGGGGGCGTGCCTGCACCCCCGGCGATGGGGCTCCCAGAAGGCAGGGGGGCGGGCCGGGGGTGGCGGCTGGGAGCCCGATCGCGGAGGGTGCCTGCACCCCCGGCGATGGGGCTCCCAGAAGGCAGGGGGGCGGGCCGGGGGTGGCGGCTGGGAGCCCGATCGCGGGGGGTGCCTGCACCCCCGGCGATGGGGCTCCCAGAAGCCAGGGGGGCGGGCCGGGCGTGGCGGCTGGGAGCCCGATCGCGGGGGGTGCCTGCACCCCCGGCGATGGGGCTCCCAGAAGCCAGGGGGGCGGGCCGGGGGTGGCGGCTGGGAGCCCGATCGCGGGGGGTGCCTGCACCCCCGGCGATGGGGCTCCCAGAAGCCAGGGGGGCGGGCCGGGGGTGGCGGCTGGGAGCCCGATCGCGGGGGGTGCCTGCACCCCCGGCCATGGGGCTCCCAGAAGCCAGGGGGGCGGGCCGGGGGGTGGCGGCTGGGAGCCCGATCGCGGGGGGTGCCTGCACCCCCGGCGATGGGGCTCCCAGAAGCCAGGGGGGCGGGCCGGGGGTGGCGGCTGGGAGCCCGATCGCGGGGGGTGCCTGCACCCCCGGCGATGGGGCTCCCAGAAGCCAGGGGGGCGGGCCGGGGCTGGCGGCTGGGAGCCCGATCGCGGGGGGTGCCTGCACCCCCGGCGATGGGGCTCCCAGAAGCCAGGGGGGCGGGCCGGGGCTGGCGGCTGGGAGCCCGATCGCGGGGGGTGCCTGCACCCCCGGCGATGGGGCTCCCAGAAGCCAGGGGGGCGGGCCGGGGCTGGCGGCTGGGTGCCCGATCGCGGGGGGTGCCTGCACCCCCGGCGATGGGGCTCCCAGAAGCCAGGGGGGCGGGCCGGGGCTGGCGGCTGGGAGCCCGATCGCGGGGGGTGCCTGCACCCCCGGCGATGGGGCTCCCAGAAGCCAGGGGGGCGGGCCGGGGCTGGCGGCTGGGAGCCCGATCGCGGGGGGTGCCTGCACCCCCGGCGATGGGGCTCCCAGAAGCCAGGGGGGCGGGCCGGGGCTGGCGGCTGGGAGCCCGATCGCGGGGGGTGCCTGCACCCCCGGCGATGGGGCTCCCAGAAGCCAGGGGGGCGGGCCGGTGCTGGCGGCTGGGAGCCCGATCGCGGGGGGTGCCTGCACCCCCGGCGATGGGGCTCCCAGAAGCCAGGGGGGCGGGCCGGGGCTGGCGGCTGGGAGCCCGATCGCGGGGGGTGCCTGCACCCCCGACGATGGGGCTCCCAGAAGCCAGGGGGGCGGGCCGGGGCTGGCGGCTGGGAGCCCGATCGCGTGGGGTGCCTGCACCCCCGGCGATGGGGCTCCCAGAAGCCATGGGGGCGGGCCGGGGCTGGCGGCTGGGAGCCCGATCGCGGGGGGTGCCTGCACCGCCGGCGATGGGGCTCCCAGAAGCCAGGGGGGCGGGCCGGGGGTGGCGGCTGGTTGCCCGATCGCGGGGGGTGCCTGTCCCCCCCGCGATGGTGCTCCCAGAAGCCAGGGGGGCCGTCCGGGGTTGGCTCCTCGCAACCTGATCTGGATATTTGGAAGAGTATCACAAGGGGTTGTCCAGTGTCTTTGATCGGGCTCCCAGCCGCCACCCCGACCCCGCCCCCCTGGCTTCTGGGAGCCCCCTCGCCGGGTGGTCAGGCACGCCCCCCGATCGGGCTCCCAGCCGCCACCCCGCCCCCGCCCACCTGGGTTCTGGGAGCCCCATCGCCGGGGGGTCAGGCACGCCCCCCGATCGGGCTCCCAGCCGCCAACCCCGGCCCGCCCCCCTGGCTTCTGGGAGCCCCATCTCCGGGGGTGCAGGCACCCCCCGTGATCGGGCTCCCAGCCGCCACCCCCGGTCCGCCCCCCTGGCTTCTGGGATCCCCATCGCCGGGGGTCAGGCACCCCCCGCGATCGGGCTCCCAGCCGCCACCCTCGGCCTGCCCCCCTGGCTTCTGGGAGCCAGAATGAGATTTGTAAAAGAGACCCCGGTAAGCTGGCCTGCTCCTTAACCTTGGGAGGGTGTTGTGAGATGGTTCCTTCGATGAAGCAGAAAGCAGCCCTCGCTAGATGCTAAGTTTGCTATTCCATTGACCTTGGACTTGCAGCCTCCAGACTGTGAGAAATCAGTATCCGTTTTTCAAAAATCACTCAGTCTAGGCCAGGTGCGGTGGCTGACGCCTGTAATCACAGCACTTTGGAAGGCTAAGCCAAGTGAATCAAGAGGTCAAGAGATCGAGACCACCCTGGCCAACATGACGAAACCAAATGTCTACTAAAAATACAAAAAAAGATAGAAAATGCCAGGTATTATTGTGGGCACCTGTAGTCCCAGCTACTCGGGAGGCTGAGGCAGGAAAATCACTGGAACTCGGGAGTTGGAACTTGCAGTGAACTGAGATCACAGCACTGCTCTCCTGCCTGGGCAACAGAGCAAGGCTCCGTTTCAAAATAAATAAATAAATAAATAAATAAATAAATAAATAAATAATAAATAAATAAAATAAACCTCCCAGTCTATGTCACTTTGTCTTAGCAGCCTGAATGAACTAAGACTGCTCAGTAACGAATCAAACAGAAGGCCAGGTCACAGGAACCAAAAGGAAGTCCTCCTAGAAGCAGAATGACATCAGGGAAGAAGGAACAGTGGCAGGAGGGGCAAAGTAGGACCACAGGGCTGTTCTAGGACACCCAGGTCCCAGGCTGTGAGGCCACCTGTGGAGCATGGATCCTGCCAACCCAGATCAATGGCACAGGTGCCTACCGGGAGCTGTGCAGCAGACCCCCTCTTTCTCAAGGAGCCTTCTCGGGACCAGCCTTCTGGACTGGCATTGGACAAGAGCTTCACAAATGTCCTCACAATTGCATCCATGGGCCAGAAATTCCACTTCTAGAATCTTTCTTAAAGAAAAAGCAAAATGTTTAAATAAATAAATAAAACAATAAAATTAGACTCATTCCTGGAATGTTGCCAGGATATAGCTTATGAGATAGGAAAACAAGCTCAAATTGTAGGAGTGTATTTAATAAAAGAAAAAAAGAAAGAAAAGAATAGAACAGTCAGAAGATGGTCATATTCTAGAAGAGCTGCAGGAATAAGGGAATTAAAAACAATATGCTCCAAAACCCTTTAGAGAAGGTACGCTCGGGCTCCAGACCTTTGGCCTGGTTTTTTGGACAAAAGTGGTGAATTGGTCCTCTCTCCCTCTCTCTCTCCCTCTCTCTTTCTCCCTCTCTATGTCCTTCCCTCCATCCCTCTATCCATGCCTTTCTCTCTCTCTCCCTCTCTCTGTCTCTCCCTCCCTCCCTTTCTCCCTCTCTATCTCCCCCTTTCTCTCTCTCTCTCTCTCTCCCACTCTCCCCCGCCCCCTGTCTCCCTGCCTGCTTCTCTGTCCCCTCCCTGCATCCCATACACATCATGGTAGAAAGGCCCCTTAGGATCATCCCACATCCTCTGTGGTCATCCACACCTGCCAACCTGCCCTCTGATCTGTATACTGTCCTGGTTTATTCTGCCCACCTGAAAAAGCTCGGCCATGCAGGTATAAGATGCTGCTGTTCTATTTCCATGATGCCAAATGCCTAGAAATTAAGGGAAAACCCCATTCACCAAAAAAATGGGATTTTATGGAGAATCTTAGCATTTACTTCTGTTATCCTCCTTTTTTTTCTTTTGTTTAGGTCTGTGTCCTGGGAAGCTCTGGGATGAACATGACTCCTGAGCACAGACGCCGCCCTCACAGAGGTTCGTGTATGCTCGGCTTCATCCTCGGAACTTTACACTCACACTTGACTCACCCACTTTACGTGTCTTTTTTTTTTTTTTTTTTTTTTTTGGCCTGACTTTTAGAAAACCAATCTGAGAATAAAGTTTAAAAAGAGAGTTTCTGAATCCTTAACTGAGATCAAAATCTTGGAGTGAAAGCCAAAGATGCAGTGTCCAAGGAGTCAGGGGAATGGGGGCATCTTCGAACCCAGAATCAGTCAGCAGTGGGGAGAAAACAAGGGCTTCTATGTGCGGCTCCCTGATGAGCACTCGGAAAGCAAATGCATTTCAGTCCAGAAGAAGGTCAAGTGAGGAAATGAGCTAAATGGGGCTTATTCCTTGCCCAGCCCTGAGAATAAGCTGGAGGCCCCAGGCAGGAGAGGGAGGGCCAGGCCCCATAAGCCTCTCACCATGGAAAACGATGATGGGCCAGGAAGCTGCAGAGTGAGTCGACCTTCTTGCCCTCTCTGCAGAGGCCTGGCCCTTGTGAGTGAACCCCCTCACTCCCTCTTATTATTTAGTCTTGCTACTGTTGGCATATTAAAGTTGGTGATCATTTGGAACATGAGTGCTAAACTGAATTTTGTTAATTCTAATAATTTATCGGAGCATTTTTATATTTCTAGGAAACAGAATTATACATTATCCTCAGAATTATTTTATCTTTCTTGTTAATAATAACAGTCCTTCAGTCGCCCTGCCTTCCCACTGGGTGTGAGTGCATCTCTGCTAATGTGGGGCATGAGAATGGATGCCAGAGGCAGAGCAAGCAGCTCAGAGGCCATAGCAGCTATTTATTTTTTTGTTTATTTATTTATTTTGAGATGGAGTCTCACTCTGTTGCCCAGGCTGAAGTGCAATGGCGTGATCTCAGCTCACTGCAACCTCCACTTCCTGGGTTCCAGCGATTCTCCTGCCTCAGCTTCCAGAGTAGCTGGGATTACAGGCACCCACCACCATGCCGGGCTAATTTTTGGTACTCTTAGTAGAGACGGAGTTTCACCATGTTGGCAAGGTTGGTCTTGAACCCCTGGCCTCGGGTGATTCACCCACCTTGGCCTCCTAAAGTGCTAAGATTACAGGCATGAGCCACCATGCCCGGCCCATTGTGGCATCTTAATCACAGAGTGAAGAAGGCCTGGACCCAGCGTGAAGATGATGAAAAGGGGGAAGAGCAGCTCTCTCACCTATAGTGCTGCCAGGCGCTTCCAACTTTCAACATAAGGGACACTAAATAGCTTTCCCAACGAAAACAACTGAGATGTTGGGTAAAACCTACAAAAATGCATCTTTGTAAGTGCATTACTGGGCTGGCATTGAAGGATGGAATCCACAGCAGTCAATAAGGAATTGGCGGGAACCAAAGTGGAATTTATTTTTCTGTTTAGACAGTTGCACAGAGGATGGGGCATCAGAAACAAAACCGGATGTCTCTCCAAAATGAGGTCAGAAATCTGACATCTTAGACTTAAAATAAAAGCCCACCTCAGAGCAGGAGCAGCAAGGAGAGCAGCTGTCCCTGCATTGGTGCTGGGTGGAGGGAAAACCACTGACCCTGAGAACCGATGAGAAACAGTCCTCCAGGAGTTCATGCTGGAAGACCTCGAGAGCATGGGTCAAATCGACGTGGCACCAGGCGGCTGCTAACTTCACCTCTACCCCATGTGAGTGAACATCTTTGCTGAAACAATGCAACCCTGTCCTCAAAATATCTCCCCACTTAAAATTCCAAGAAAGATAAGTCCCCGTGCAAAAAGTTACAAAACATAAGTAAACAAAGTACTGTGGATACATCCAATAATTCAAGAAACAAATTGAGCAGAGCCACAAAAATCCAAAATGTGGAAAAGATCAACTGCTGGCAAAGTATCCACTGCTGTTGCTCCCGTTAAGAGACTGTATTTCATAAAAAGCTAGACACGCCCCTCTGTGGCCTCACACTTGCCTTCTCAGGCATGTCTGCCCCAGAAATGCCTTTGCACTGCCTTCTCCAAGAGACACATACGGGGCAAGAATATTTAGGCAGTGATTGTAGACATAGAAAACACTTGAAAGCCACCCAAATACATCTCTATCAAGGAAAAAAGCTGGCATAGTCACATTGTGGAATATGATACAGCTGTGAAAATGAACTGCCGTTAGAAGCATCAGCAATGAAAAATTACAGTGAACAAAGGAAATTACTGAAAAATACACTGCTATTCCACATACAGTTCACAAACTATAACATATGACATGGCTGAATAATATACAGAGAAATGATATAACTTATGAAAAGCAAGACAAACATTAACACATTAGTCCTATGTCTGGGTGAAGAAGGGAGACCCAGGTGATCAAAGAAGGGCGTATTGTAGCCTTTCAAGACACTCGATGCTGATGCATGATGACATCAGCGCAATTATTAATCTATCAGATTATGCATTCAGTTTTGTTTGTTTGTTTGCTTTTGAGGCGGAGTTTTGCTCATGTAGCCCAGGCTAGAGTTTAATGGCACGATCTCGGCTTGCTGCAACTTCTATCTCCTGGGTTCAAACAACTCTCCCACCTCAGCCTCCCGAGTAGCTGGGATCACAGGTGCCTGCCATGATGCTCAGCTAACTTTTTGTATTTTTTTAGTAGAGACGGGTTTCACCACATTGGCCAGGCTGGTCTTGAACACCTGACTTCAAATGATCCACCTGCCTCAGCCTCCGAAAGTGCTGGGCTTACAGACATGAGCCACCATGCCCAGCCAAATTTTATAGACTCTTAGGTGTCATATATTTCATAATTAAACATAAAAAACTAAATGTTTACTGTAGTTTGTAAATGAAAGAGCAATAAAAAATGTTGCAAACTTTTAAACATCAAACCTGTTGTATAGCTCATAGTGACCCTCCTATTAAGCTGTGGTAAGCTCCAATTGGTATTTCACTGTTATTTTCTAAAAACTAGGTGAACAGATGAAAAACAGAATTCAGTTTTAAAACAAGATATTAAGATAATGTTACTGGTTGAAAGTGTCCAGGTTGTTGGTGCCTTGAACCAAGAATTGGACGCAATGCAAAAATGGAGCAAGGAAAGAATGAAGCAGCAAAGCAGACATTTACGGAAAATGAAAGCACGCTCCACAGGGTGAGAGCGCCTGAGCACAGGGGGCCCGTTACTGAAGTTTCTAGGGCTTAAATCCCCTCTCGAGGTTTCCATTGGTTACTTGGTGTGTACCCTACGTAAATGAAGAGGATGAAGTAAAATTACAAAGTCATGTACTCGGTGTAAGCCCTGTGTAAATGGAGAGGATATTTCTTGTCATACCGCAAGAGTTTCCATTTGATTTCGTTCTCGGAAGTCAAGGTGAATCGGTCTTATGTTCCTGCCTCCAGACCCTTTTCTCCTGCCTCCGTGGAATGGATGGCAGGACATGGAAAATGGTTTTGTCCAAATGACATGTCCCAGGGCACTGGCAGCTGAGGACAAGAGGGAACCAGTTGGTGTCACTGAGGAACGCTCACCCGTGTCTCCACACCGCACAGAACAAAGTGAGTGTCCTTGTCCTGAACCCTCTGAAGTGAGTATCTCGCCTCAGGGCTTTCATGAAACCCTTTTTAGGAGAGGCTCCTTCTCTCTCCTTCTGCAGCCACAAGGCAGCAGGGATAGCCCCTCTCTCGCTGAAGTTCTTCTTAAAAAAACAAAGAGAATAAAATACTAGAATTAATGTAATGAATAATAAAATAATGAAAATGAAAGTATGTTTCACAGAAGCAGCTCTGGAATTTCATGTACTGGTGGCATTAAAAGCAGAAAATGGGCCTATAGGCCTGGCGGGGTGGCTCATGCCTGTAATCCCAGCACTTTGGGAGGCTGAGGCAGGTGGATCACGAGGTCAGGAGATCGAGACCATCCTGGCTAACACAGTGAAACACCATCTCTACTAAAAATACAAAAAATTAGCCATGCATGGTGATGGGGCCCTGTAGTCCCAGCTACTCGGGAGGCTGAGGCAGGAGAATGGCGTGAACCCGGGAGGCCGAGCTTGTAGTGAGCCAATATCGCTTCACTGCACTCCAGCCTGCGCAACAGAACAAGACTCTGTCTAAAAAAAAAAAAAAAAAGAAAAAAGAAAATGGGCCTATAGAGCTCCATTTAATGGCAAAAAATTAAGGAAAGAATAAAAAGACTCTGCTAATAATGGTGACATGAGCTGCTCATATTGTCATTTTCTCTGGGACCTAACATTGGGGAGGAGGTGGGACCACCTGCCACCAGGCTCCAGGTGATTTTTGGGCTGTTCCCCCAAATCACTGCAGCCTCTTCCCTGCTGGTCCCTTGATCCTGCTGCTGTGCCGGGCGTCCTGAGTGGCAGGAGGCACCTTGGCAGCTTCCAGTGGGATAGGCCTGCGGCATTCTGAGCCTGAATGCCGTGATCACTAGGAAGTAAGGAGACATAAGCAGGAAGGGTTCAGGGATGGAGCAGCCGCTTCTCAGGGATCAGTCTCGGGCCCGAGCTGAGAAGAATCCCCTTTCAGGACAATGGCTCCAGGCTGAGGTCAACGCTATCTCTGTGCGTTATGATGACTGACCTGCATCCACAGGGAAGCGTATCTGGGCTCCTTGTTCCCAGGCAATGTTGGGAACACCTTGAAATGGGCACTGGTGGATTTCAATTCCAGCCTTCCAGAAGCCACTCCAAATGGAAATGGAGCTAACGGATGCAGGTGGAGTAAGTAAACAACTTTAGGTCCCAAACAACAATTTTCACATACAATATAGTGCACAGGGAAAAATAAAGCCTCGGGACCCCAACTCACAGCCAAAACGGAAAAAAATCATTAAGTTGGAAGCTGAATCATGCAAGAAACTGCATTTCCTTTTGTTCCTAAGCAGATAGCTGCAGATAGCTACATCTCCACAGGAAGCTGGTCTATGTTCACCTTATCTTATATAAAGGCTTATGTAGAGGACTGATTTACCGCATGTGAGATGAAGACGTAACTGATCCTTCCCCATCTGCTCTCTTTCTCTTGCAACCTGAGGAAGACCACAGGTTCCCTCTCTCCCCTCCTGCCCACCATTTTCCTCCAGCCCACCCTTTCCCTCCAGCCCACCCTTCCCTCCTGCCCACTCTTTTCCTCCAGCCCAGCCTTCCCCTCCAGTACAGCCTTCTCCTCCAACCCGCCTGGAAGAGGAAGAGGTCTGCAGCTTACATCAGAATCTCGAAGTTCACACCCAGAAAAGGTAAAAGATCCTGCGGGATGCTGGCATATACAACTAACGAGATAACCCTCTGGATGTACATCCTAGCATACAGGAAGAGCATTCTTGTTCATGGCGGTGGTTTCAAATATTTCAGTGAGTTTTCCCTTGAATGCCTCAGTTGGGAGCCACTTCAGTTCAGCGCAGGAAGCAAGGGAGCTTCAAGGACTGGTAGTTATGAATTCAAGCTTATACACAGCGACAGATCACAGGTCTGTGGAAGATACTTGTCAATCAATATTCAGAGGTAGCATTCCATAACTGAAGCATAGGGCATATCTGACTTCATCTGACAAGGCTAAAATCATGATTGTTTTTCTAACTGGGAAATTTATGTAACTTATTTGCCAATAAACAACCATCTCTCTCTCCCCATTTTCTGACATAACGCTAGTCGTTAGAGAAATGTTCCGATGATGTTCATGAAAGAACAAACCAATGTCTTCCGCTTTTAATACCACCTATTTCACACATATGACTCTTGCTGCTTCCATGTGACACTAAAAATATCGGGAGTGCCAGGAAGTCTCTTTAATCATCGTTCTCCAATGTGCTCAGGAGATGAAGTCATTCTGTGAAGTGGACTTCAGTTGACACCACTGAGAAAACGTCCTAGAGAAAGTAAAACTTGTAGTGGCCTCATACTTTACAGAAATAATCCAACTTCTTTTTTCATTTCTTTCCGGTTTTTGGACATTAATTTTAATTGGTTCAGGGCAACCTGTTTCTGCATCAAAGTCTTGGGAAGCTTCCATCTGTTTTTAAACTATACTATATTATATTATATTATATTATATTATACTATTTATTTATTTAGAAATAGAGTCTCACTGTGTCACTCAGGCCAAAGTGTAGTAGTATGATCACGGCTCACTGCAGTCTCAACCTCCCAGGCTCGAGCCAATCCTCAGGCCTCCGCCACCTGAGTAGCTGGGACTACAGGTGTGCCACCATGTCCTGCTAACGTTTTATTTTTATTTTTTGTAGAGACAGGATCTCGTTATGTGGCCAAAGCGGGTCTCAAACTCCTGGTCTCAAGCAATCCTTGTGTCAGCCTCCTAAAGTGCTGAGATTATAGACATGAGCCATGGCACGCAGCTGATTTATTAGTTTATTTTCTCAGAACTCTATGCAACCTGATTCTTAATACATAAGGAAAGAGAAGCCAGTCAAAAGTGGAAGTAGTTGCACACAATGAAAGTGTCATTTGGCACTTAGACAAGAGAGGCGGATTGTAAAAATGAAAGATCTACATGTCGCAATTGGCTGTGGGCTTGGACTCCAGCACTTTTTATTTTTATTTTTTTAGGAGATAGTGTCTCACTCTCTTACTCAAGCTGGAGTGCAGTGATATAATCATAGCTCACTGTTATCTCAAACTCCTGAGTTCAAGTGATCCTCCTGCCTCGACCTCCCAAGTACCTGGGACTACAGATGTGCCATCGCTCCAGGTAATTTTTTTTTTTTTTTGAATTTTTGTAGAGACGAGGTCTCCCTGTGTTGCCCAGGCTAGTCTCAAACATGTGACCTCAAGCAATCGTTCCCCCTTGGCCTCTAAAGCACTGGGGTTATAGGTGTGAGTCACTGTACCCGGCCAAGAAACCAACCCCACCTGTTTTCTATATAAAGTTTAGCATCTAGATACGAAGCAAAATAAGTTTTCAAGATCAAGGAGTCTGAAGGGAAGCTGCTGGGAGGGGAATGGGCTCAAGGCAGCGTTTTCTGGTCTACAGTTTTGCTTATTCTTGGACTTTCCAAAGTCCTGAAAGAAGCAGAAGGAAAGTGAGAAGAGAGGAAGAGGCAGGAGGAAAGGAGGAGGGCTGCACCTCTGCGGTTGCAGATTAGCCCAAGCCGGCTCAGTGGCTGGGAAGGAAGGGAGGAAACCCCCAAGGCCGAAGGTGGAGTCAGAGTCCTGGGTCCAGCAGAGACTGGACAGGAGGAGGGTGCCGGGAGCCAAAGACCTTCCTGCTAGCACTGCAACCTCTTAAACTGCTTAGGCTTTTATCTAAATTTGATATGTCCTCATTTTGTAGACCTCCAAACCAAGTCACTCAGGGTAACCCAGACAGGAAGGGGAGGATGATAGGAGAAGGTGCCCCACCTGATGATGCCCTTCTGGCTTTTATCCATTCCTGGGAATGACTCTTTCTCCAACTCGGGGGATACCCCTATGGGAGAATACAGTGGCGTGGACCAGCAGTGGAGAATTCCAAGTCCAAAAAACGATTGGCATTTTCAAGGAAAGTAAGAAATCATCCTGCATATATGAAATATTGGGAAAAAGGTTGTTACTAATAATTCTCAAGCGACCACTCTGGTGAGACTAGGTTTCTCTGGGGATGTGTGGAGCAGGGTGTATGTACCGAGTGAGCACATCCCACCCTTCAGACTCCTTCAGCTCCTGTCTACTGTAGCAGTCAGAGGGCAACTCCTGTCCTCATCTCCTCTGAGCGACCCACTCACTCATTCACTCACTCATTCATTCACTCGTTAACTCATTCACTCACTCACTCATTCACTCATTCACTCCTTCACTCGCTCACTCACTCATTCACTCACCCTTTTACTCACTTGCTCATTCATTTACTCATTCACTCACTCATTCACTGACCCATTCACTCACGCACTCACTCATTCACTCACCCATTCACTCACTCAGTCATTCCCTAACTCACCCTTTCACTCACTCACCCATTCACTCACTCACCCATTCACTCATTCACTCACTCATTCACTCACTCACTCATTTCCTCATTCATTCACTCAATCATTCACTCACTCAAATCATTCACTCATTCACTCACTCATTCACCTCTTCACTCACTCATTCACTCATCCTTTACTCACACACTCACTCATTTATTGACTCATTCACTCACTCGTTCATTCACTCACTCAATTCTTCACTCCCTCATTCACTTGTTCGCTCACTGACTCATTCACTCACTCTTTCCCTCACCCATTCACTCACTCACCCACTCATCTGTTCACTCACTCATTCACCCACTCACCCATTCACTAAGTCACTCATTCATTCACTCACTCACTCACTCATCACTCATTTATTCCCTCGGTCACTCACTCATTCACTCACTTATTCACTTGCTTATTCACTCACTCATTCACTAAGACGCTCATTCATTCACTTACTCACTTATTCACTCACCCATTCACTCACTCACTCATTCACTCATTGACTCCCTTGGCAATTCATTCACTCACTCACGGTCACTCATTCAGTCATTTACCCACTCACTCACTCATTTCTCCTTCCCTCATCCACTCACTCACTCATTCACTGACTGACACTCACTCACCCATTCACTCATTTACTCACTCATTTACTCCTTCACTCACTCACTCACTCACTCCCTCCCTCCCTCCTTCATTCATTCATTCAGCAGCACCCATGACAGGTTCACTCTGTCCTGGGCTCTGCTGTTGCCCTGGGACTGCAGCAGGGAAGAGTCAAAGATCTCTGAATCCACGGCATTCAGAGTTCAGCCAGGGGACCTTTCGAGAAGCCCAGCAGATAGGTGAAATGCCCCATGTGTGACACTGACGAGGATGTTTTAAGAGCAGCAGGGAGGGAACAGGAGTGTGCATGGAGCCCAAAATTTCTAAGAGGGTGATCTGGGGAGGCCTCACCGTGCAGGAGACCTTGCAGGACAGACCTGTGGAAAGTGGGCAGAGTCGGTAGGGAGAGGAGGGCCTGGGTTGAGGAAAGAGCAGGCTAGGCCTGAGGTTGTCGGGTGCCTGCATGGGCCTCTGGGCAGCACCAGGATCTGAAGGGACCAGAGGACAGGCCAGTGTGGCTTGTGTGGGGTCTGTGACTCCGAGTCAGCAGAGAAGATGCCTGAATTACATCCTGATAGGTGCACCCTGACTTTGAAGCTGAGGACACCCGAGGCATGGAGGTGGGGTGGAGGTTGGGGCAGAGCAGGGGATGAGGAGGGAGCCTGTTCCGGTCCAGGTCAAAGGTGGTGGCCTGGCCCTAGTGGCTCCAGATGCAATGAAGAGCCAATGGGGACTTTCCTGAGGGACTTAGATGCCAGGGTGGAAGAGCACTGCAAGGCTTCAGCCTGAGCCCCTGGGAGGATGGAGTCACCAGGAGCTGAGGTAAGGAAGACTGAGCGATGGGGGGTTGTGTGGGGGGTGCAGAGGCCTGAGCTCAGTTTGGCCCCTGCAGATTTGAGATGCCCACTCCATGCACAGGCCGAGACAGCAGAGAAGGGGAAGAGGCTGCAGCTCAGGTAGCCCTGGGATGTGCAGCCCCACATGCTGGGGCACTGGGTCATGGTGTCCTCATGGCTGGGAGCTGCTTCCCTCCTGGGATGCCAGAACTCCTTTAGGGCACATCGGCAACTCCTGCGCTCACCACTGAGGGGAAGTGGGAAGGGCAGCTGTCCCTATGCATGTTCTCCTTCACCTTGTCCTAGGCAGGTCCCAGGCAGCACCACCCTCCCAAGTGGCTCCCCTTGGCCGCTGTCTCTAGTGTTCACAGCCAGACCCTAGAAGAGGGCTGGACTCAGCGGCTCACTTCTGATGAATAGAACCAGGCAAAAGAGATGGTGGTCTCTCCTGAGATTGGATTGGGAGGAGCTGAGGTTCTGTCCACTGGAACTCTCCCCCTGGCTCTTGGTAGGTGCTAGTTCTGGCAAAGCCAGTCACCCGCCCAGGGCAGAGGGCAACCTGAAGCTGATGCCACAGAGAGACTGGGGCCTTCAGTCCAACAGCCTGCAAGCAACAGAATCCTGCCAGCAACACAGAAGTGAGCATGGAAGCAGCTCCTCCCCTGATGAGCCTGAGCCTTCAGAAGACACAGCAGCCCTAGGCAGACACCTGCTGCAGCCCTGGAGAGCCCCTGGGGCAGAGGGCCCAGTGAAGCCTGCCTGAACTCCTGGCCCAAGGAGTAATCATTCCTGGGGTATAAGTGTGTGCTGGTGTGGGCCTTTGGAGTAATCTGTCAAGGGACAATAAAGAACAAGCACACACCTCAGGTCCTACTGGGTGGAAGCTGTACGGTCAGCACGGCATGTAATATCTTCCTCTTGAATTAGAAGATTCATTGCTAAGGCCAAAGTTAAAAAAAAAAAAAAAAAAACCTCTAGTTGTAGCAACATTGAAATACATGACTTTCAAAAAAAAAAAAAAAAAGCCATAGCTATTCTTTTCCATCTTTGCTACAGGTATATATTAATATATGTTAATTCCCTGACTGACTGAGCAAGGGGCCAAACTCATAAGAACAGATGTGTGAGGACCGTCAGTGACCACCCTGACCCCAGCCCTTATACACAGACAAACTTTTGAACATAATCCGTAACCTTGGGGGTCTTGACACTCTAAATTTTATTGTTTTTCATTAGCTATTTCTATTCCCTAAACAATACCTGTTCATCGCAGAGAAAAATGGCATTGCCTATACTAAGCAAAAGAAAGGAAATAAAATGCTCAGAAACATTTACAGATGTATGCAGACTCACACACACACACACACACACACACACACGCACGCACGCACTCACACACAGGCTCGCACTGCGTCTAGGCCTGCCTTTTCACTTATTTGTATGTCCTGAACATATTTCCATGTCAGTAGACACATATCTTTGTAGCGGTAACAGCAACTAAATATTATTGCAGCGCATATTTTTACCATCATTTATTTAACTCATCATGTTTGAACTGTTAGGTTGTATCTATCATTTTCTGTATTACAGACAATTTGATGACAAATGACCAATCCCCTAATGTTCAATAGAAAAATATCAATTGTATAAGGAGATAACGGGTATTTGGCTAAAATAAAATTCAGTGTGGCCCACCTTCTCCACATGTAACGTGCTCTAAAAAGGCATGAATAATTAAATTAGCCCTTCTATTCTCCAGCACAGATCCTGAGCCCAACTGTGGGTGCAGGTGCTTAGAGCCTCGGTCTGCTCTTCTGCCCGCCAGAAGGCAAAGGCCACTCAACTGCCACCTTAAGACAGCCAGGATTCGCCTCTCCCTTTTAATTAATAGAATAATGCTCAGGTTCACTGCATGAGAGCAGCGCTCTCTGACTTTGCATTCATCAGGATAACCTAGGTGGTTTGTTTAAAACTACACATTTCCTGGCTGAGCTCCCAGAAACTGGACTTCAGTGGTTTAATGGGGGTGTGCATAGGACAGGTGATTCTGAGGACCACGAGGGGTTAGGAATTTCGCCGTTAATTCTGGCCAAGGGAGAGATTAGACCATCCAGCATTGTCTGCAGCATATATTTTTTTTCCTCTTTTGCAATGAATATTTGATGCTCAGCGGGATGAGCCCCAGGATGAGGCACACATCCAAGAAAAATCCATGCCTCTCCATCTTTTCCCCAGGATTGCCCTTTGGTGAGACTCTCCTTTGCGATTGCTTCACTTTCCCGGGTTCATAGAACAAACCTCTTCTTAGTCTCTTTTGTTGTTTCCTATCTGTTCAACAAACACCCACTGCGCAGGACCATCCTCCGGAAAGCCCTCGAGTGGGGCCGTTTGGGAGCCCTTCTTCGTGGGGTGAGCACTGAAGGAACCGGGATCCCATAAGCCCGTGCTTTTGTAGGGGCTGCTCCCTGTCCCATCGCAGGTAACTGGCACCAGGCTGTTAAGCTGTGGATGGGCAACTGGCACAGCGCTTTGAATGTGCGTATTTCAGCACGTGGAGTTGGCCGGTGAAGTCAGCCGAGGTCGGCACAGCGTACAGCAGCGCGCCTGTCCGTAGGGAGGAAGTGTCGTCCCGCCTCCCCGCCAGGTCAGTCCCGTTGCGCCTCCTCCTATCCCACTCTGACTTTCGCGCGCCCATGCGTCTCTGAGTGTAGCGCCCCGATACTCTTCCCCACCCCAAAGATTCTTCTCCCCACGGGACGAGCTGGGGGCCCGGGAGCGCCACAGACCCCGTGGACCCGGGAAATCGCTGCTTCGTCATAGCTAAGCTCGCCGCGCTCAGCTTTTCCCACCACCTGGAGGATCCACTCTCCGCGCGTCCTTCCCGACCTCAGGCTGCAGAGAAAACGTGGGGGCGGGGATCGAGGAAGCCGCGCGCAGAGGCTCCTAGCGCAGCCCCAGGAGGAATCCTGCCGCCACCAAGAAGCTGTGCGCGCGGCCGGGCTCGGCGCTGACAACAGCCGGATCTACCGGGCCTGCCGCGAGCCTCCGCGTCCAGGTGGGGTCTCCGCGCCCCAATTCCACCCCGCCCCGCCATCGGCGCTCCCCGCAAGTGCGGGGTTTCCACCGGCCCCGGCGTTCGCGCCCACTCACGGTCTCCCTTGCCCCCCCCGCCCCCGGGAGATGCTCCCGGCGTTCTATTCCGCCCTGCCTTGGCCCGCCCAGCGAACGATGTGACCCCGCCCCCTTGCGGTCTCCCCTCCCCCGGTCGCTGCCCCTGCCCCCACCTGTGGCGCTCCGGGCATCTCTAAAGGCCCCAACCAGAGTCCTCCAACCCACCCGCGAGGCTAGCGCACCGGCAACGCGGCCCCACCCCCAGGGACTCCGCCCACTTGTGGTGCTACCCCCGCCTCCGCGACCTCACCCACCTCTAGCGCGGCAGCCACCTACGACGACCCCCGCGTAGGTCCTCCTGCCCACACCCGCCCCCGGCCAGCCCCTGCCCCTTTCTCTGCCCCTTTCCCTGCCCCTGCCCCTGCCCCTAGCCGCGCCCCCACCCCCGCAGCCCCTCCTGTGCGCTTGGGCCCCGCCCGTCAAGGCCCTTTGACGCTAGGGCCGGGCGGGGGCGCGGGCGGGGCAGCGTTTCCGAGTCGGGCGCGCGCCGGCAGGGTCTCCATTGCCTGCTGCGCACCCGGACTAGCGGCTGCCCTCGGCCTCCTCGCCTTGGACGCGGACGACTCCCGGGCCCCCAAGGGCTCCTTGCGGAAGTTCCTGGAGCAGCTCTCCGGGGCCGGCAAGGCCATCGGCGTGCTGACCAGCGGGGGACATGCTCAAGGTGCGCGCCCCCCTCCGGGCGGCGAGGGAGGGACGGACGGAGAAGGGGAGAAGAGGGAGAAGGGGAGAACAGGGCGAAGGGGATGGGGGAACCGGGCAGAAGAGGGGGAAGCGATGGGAGGACCCGGGGAAAGGTGGGGAAGCGATGGGAAGAACTGGGGAGAAGAGCGGGGAAGCGATGGGAAGAACTGGGGAGAAGCCCGTGCCCGGGAGCGGCAGGGGTACCTGCGGGGCGGCGGGAGCCGGCAAGGCAGCCCCGGGGTCCATGCCGGGTGGGGCGGAGGAGGAAGGAACATGGCGATAGGAACCTCCATTCGGAAAATAGTGAGCTTTCCACCCTCTCCGGTTTATGTTTTAAATTGAGCCTGGTAGAGGGGGTCGCCTGGAGCACCTTCCGGGGTCGTTCTGCCTCTGAGCTGTAGGATGGGGCCGGGCTTCCCCTCCGAATCCTGGGTACAGCGCGATCACTTCTTAAGTTGCCCCCGCCCCCCAACTCCGCCCCACGCCACCCCCCAGCTTGTCGAGGAAGAAAGGGCCGGATCCCGGCGGGCCTCCTGTCGCCTCGGGCCCCCCGCGGCGTGGGCGGGGTCCCGGCTGCTGCAATGCCGGAAACGGCAGGGGTGCTCTGGGTTCCCGCCTAGCGTCTCCGAGGCAGTCAGGCAGCCCCTCGCGTTTCCGTTGGAAGATTTTAAAAAAGGGTTTCCTGCGCTCGCGTGTGCTGTCGCCTTCCGGCTCGTGACAAAACCGAAAACTAAAATGGGTCCCAGGCCCTCCCCGCCAGCCTCCGCGGACGGGAAGGAGCAGGAATCGGGGACTCCGGGACGTCAGTGGCGCTGCAGCGCGGGCTCTGGGCTTCCCCTGTCCTGTAATGTGGAAAGGGCTCTCCAGGAGGGGCCGAGCCTGGGCCCACGACGCAGGCGCTCCGGGAGGACATTTAACATTGAAGAGCGAGAGGTGGTGGAGACTGCGCTCCCCAGGCCCCAGGTGCACGTAGGGGCACCGGTGCCCAGGTTCAGGAGGGTGAGGCCTTCTTGGCCAGGTAGCCTTGTTAAATCTATCTGAAAATCACAGATAACTAAGTATCAAGTCGTCACAGATCATTTTAGTATCCTGAATGAGATGGCTACGGAAAACATGAAAACGTCGTTACTGGTTACGTGCATGATGCATCCAAAACATTGTTACCTGCACAGTGGCAGCACTGATATTTGTGGGCTTTTGAACGTGTGGACTGGAGTGTTAAGAGCCCTTCAGAGTTATGACAGTAGTTTGATTTGAATGTTCTTTTCTTGGCGAATAAATGCTGTACATTGAATTTACCCAGGAAACTAGGAAGGTGAACCCACACGAAGGACACAGGCCTGTGGGCTGCTCCAGGCGCCCTTAGGGCGTTGCAGGGCCTGAGCCATGCGCTTCCTGCTCAGCTTCCTGCTCAGCCTCCTGAGAGCCGTGACGGCGTCTCTGTTCTGCCTCACACTGGACCCGCTAGTTTCATATTCTTGTTATGGTTCCGAGGCTACAAGCGGTTGGATTCTGTGAGACACTCTCTGTCTTCCTCCTCCGGCTGCTTTCAAATGGGTCGTCTTTTTTTAGAACTGATTTTTTAAGCAGTGATTGATGGGGTGAGTTGTAGTGCTGTCCTGAACTGCAGAGGGAGCGCATTGAGGAACCTGGGTTTTGATGCTGTGCACATCAGCAGAGTCACCAGCCCAGGGCCCTGTCAGTCCCATTATTAAGCTCATTTCTTGCTCTTGTCATCGTTACTCAGACGCCTTAAAAAAAAAGCAAACTCCTGCTTACCGTCACTGGCTGAGTTTGGCAAATGGGTGTTTACCCTGGAAAGAGGAGCATTTTGTCCTCTGGAACGTCTAAGGCGCCCTTTGGTGAGGTGGTCTGTTTCTGACCACTCTATCCCGTGGGCGTCCTTCCTACTTCCACCTTCCCTTTCCGAACGCCTCCGCCTCCAGGGCTTTAACTTTCCTTCTGTGTGTGTGCCACGCAGAGGTTATGACTGTTGTGCCAGTGCCCTGTTTTTTCTTTCTTTCTTTCTTTCTTTCTTTCTTTCTTTCTTTCTTTCTTTCTTTCTTTCTTTCTTTCTTTCTTTCTTTTCTTTTCTTTTTTCTTTCTTTCTTTCTCTCTCTTTCTCTCTCTTTCTCTCTTTCTTTCTTTCTTTCTTTTTTCTTTTCTTTTCTTTTTTCTTTCTTTCTTTCTTTCTCTCTCTTTCTTTCTCTCTCTTTCTCTCTTTCTTTCTTTCTTTCTTTCTTTTCTTTTCTTTTCTTTTTTCTTTCTTTCTTTATTTCCCTCTCTTTCTTTCTCTCTCTTTCTCTCTTTCTTTCTTTCTTTCTTTCTTTCTTTCTTTCTTTCTTTCTTTTTTTTTTGAGACGGAGTCTCGCTCTGTAGCCCAGGCTGGAGTGCAGTGGCCGGATCTCAGCTCACTGCAAGCTCCGCCTCCCGGGTTCACGCCATTCTCCGGCCTCAGCCTCCAGAGTAGCTGGGACTACAGGCGCCCGCCACCTCGCCCGGCTAATTTTTTGTATTTTTTAGTAGAGACGGGGTTTCACCGTGTTAGCCAGGATGGTCTCGATCTCCTGACCTCGTGATCCGCCCATCTCGGCCTCCCAAAGTGCTGGGATTACAGGCTTGAGCCACCGCGCCCGGCCCTTTCTTTCTTTCTTTCTTTCTTTCTTTCTTTCTTTCTTTCTTTCTTTCTTTCTTTCTTTCTTTCTTTCTTTCTTTTCTTTCTTTCTTTCTTTCTTTCTTTCTTTCTTTCTTTCTTTCTTTTCTTTTTGCTGAGGGCCCAAAACTTGCTGCATCTCAAAAGAAGCAATTGCATCCATTTGTTCGCGATGAGCATAAACTGCTCTTTAAGGGAGACTAATTGGTAAACCCGGCGGCTGTGGGTAGAAAGACAGAGGTGGCTGCGGAAGCAGGGCTCTGCCTCTTGGAAGCCTGCACAACCTTCCTGCTTTCTTTCTTCAATATCCGCGGGGGGGGGGGGGGTGGTTAATTTTAATAAGCCCTGGAAACCAACAAAGCAGGAAAGTGCTAAGACATTGAGGTGTGAGATTTAAAATGACAACCAGCAGCCTCTCATTCTTCCTTCACTGAGGAAGGAAGGAACCAGTTGCCTCTTCGTTTTGGGGCTGCAGGGTATGTTTGGCAGAGACACTGGCCCTTTGTGCTGTGTGACTCATGAATTGAGATAGTTCTTTACTAAGTGTTTTGTGCAGTAGGTATGAAAATGGGGAAAGAGGGAGCACTGTCCTTGGTGGAGAGGCGTGGAGAGACGCTGTGATACATAGCGAGTCCTTTTTTTCTGGGCTCCTGGTTTTCAATCTTTTTCTTCTTTTTTTCCTAACAGCTTGAAAGATGATTTTTGTGTCTTAATTAAAAGATTGAAGACTGTGGGTCAGACCCAAACTAATTCCATTGGCATCAAAGAAAAGGATTCTTTACATATTTATCTATAGGCACAATTTATTTTTTTATTTTTTGCTGAATTATCTGGTTAGTCAAATCATACATTAGAGAAGCAATATTAAAAATTAAAAAATAAAAAATGTGTCTGTAAACGTATCCCCCTTCCATTCCAGTCTTTGTTTCTGTGTAATTTTAGAACCTTGGACCATGATGTACATAGAGTTTATATTCTTTTAATATCTTGCTACTTCATTGTTTTCATGTTTAATCTTTGGGTTGATGTATCACAGGTTACTTGACCGTTTCTTACAGGTGTTTGGTTTAGTTTTTTTTTTCCCTTAACGCTAATGTAAATTTGAGTGTTTGGATGGTAGTTTTAGCAGAATTTAAGGCAGAGTCTCAGTTAGGGTGATGGATCGATTTATAGTCCCTAGTTTGAGGAGAGAGGTGGCAATATGCCCTTTCTTCTAAAATTGATATGTTAAATCACAATGGACATTTACATGATTTTGAGCACTTGGGACTCCCCTGGGGTTCACTGGTATTGCACGGTCCGGGCTGGGGATCTTCTGCTGGAGAGGCCCCCAGCGTGCCCAGCGCAGGGTCCTGAGTGTGTTGCTGCAGGACAAGCTCTGGGCTTTGCCCTGCAGCGGCCGTCGCTCTGGGAAGAGCTGGCTGCTCCAGGAATGAGGCCTATGCTCTGAAGCTCACATTCAGCAGACCAGCAAAGGTCAGCACAGATGACCTTATATGAATCATTCATTTAACAAGCATTCATGGAATACACATTCCATGCAGTTGGAACTTAGAGTGGAAGGCCATCAGTTCACTGTTGTCTCAGCAGAACTTTGTCCCTGGGTCCCTGTTGAACTTAGAGTGGAAGGCCATCTGCTCACTATTGTCTGAGCAGAGCTTGGTCCCTGGGTCCCTGTTGAACTTAGAGTGGAAGGCCATCAACTCACTGTTGTCTGAGCAGAGCTTGGTCCCTGGGTCCCTGTTGAACTTAGAGTGGAAGGCCATCAGCTCACTGTTGTCTGAGCAGAGCTTGGTCTCTGGCTCCCTTTTGTAGCCTCCGCTCCTAGGAGGTGCACGGTGAGTGTTGGGGGACCCTCCACAGGCACAATTGCTGAACAAGGACCCCTCCCAAGGGTGTCAGCCCTAGGCCCTGAGCTCTGAAGAGGAGGAAGGCATTCCTGGGGCCATCTCCCCTTCTGGATACTGAGCTCTGCACAGAGAGAAACTCTTCCACATTCACTGCAGTGAAGTTCATACTTTAGAGACTGGGGCCTGCATTCCCCAGAATTTCCATGGCCACAGGTGGTGGCCGCACCATGCGACTGGTGTCTATGTTCCCTGGAATTTCCGTGGCCATAGATGGTGGCTGTACCATGTGACTGGGGTCTGCATTCCCTGGAATTTCCGTGACTGCAGGTGGTGGCTGCACCATGCGACTGGAGTCTGTGTTCCCCAGGATTTCTGTGACCACAGGTGGTAGCTGCACCATGCGACTGGAGTCTGTGTTCCCCAGGATTTCTGTGACCACAGGTGGTAGCTGTACCATGTAACTGAGGGTCTGCGTTCCCCTGAATTTCCGTGGCCATAGGTGGTGGCTGTACCATGGGAATGAGGGTCTCTGTTCTCTGGAATTTCCATGGCCATAGGTAGTGGCTGTACCATGCGACTGGGGTCTGCGTTCTCCAGAATTTCTGTGGCTGCAGGCTGTGGCTGCACCATGCGACTGGGGTATGCATTCCTCGGAATTTCCGTGGCCATATATGGTGGCTGTACCATGTGACTGAGGGTCTGCATTCCTTGGAATTTCCATGGCCATAGATAGTGGCTGTACCATGTGTCTGAGGGTCTGCGTTCTCTGGAATTTCTGTGGCTGCAGATAGTGGCTGTACCATGTGACTGAGGGTCTGCATTCCTGGAATTTCTGTGGTCGCACATGGTGGCTGTACCATACAACTGGGGTCTACATTCCCTGGAATTTCCTTGGCCACAGGCGGTGGCTGCACCATGCATCAGGTCTTCTGTCTCAGGAGTTGGTGCCATTGTCTCTGTTATTCCCTCGCCTGACACACAGAGGCAGTTCCTGACTTTATCACTCCCAGGAAACACACAGGCATCTGTTTTGGATCCTTGTTTTATTTCCCCATCACCTTTCTCATCAAAGGGAAATTCACATCCCTCTAAAGCTGAAAATGGTGTGGGGCCCCCTGGTGGTCTTTCCAAGGCATTATCAGCAGGTAAATTAGATCATGTGGGCCAGTGTACCTGAAATGAAAACAGAAAGGTAAGTCGTGTCACTAAGCTTTGGTGGGAGATTCAGGGTCTTTGTTAGTGGCAGAATCATCCAAAGTAAGTTGTTTGTTCACTGCAGATCTAGATGGTTGGCTGTGTCAGGATTAACCTTAGCCAGTGTCGACAGAGTGTCGCTTAATCCTCACAGAAGCGTGTCAAGTACATTGAAGAATAGCTGCCAAGTTTGCTATTGTCGGGAGAGAGGCAGGTACGTCTCTCGCTTAGCCCAGTGCTGCAGGAGGCCAGGCTCACGTCAGGCTGTGCGTGTGAGTGGGTTGGATTTTTAGCACTCTGGGACGGTAAAGCACAAACATCTATTTTTAACTTGTGGGTGACCTTCTTCTGTGCTGCTTGAGTCTCTGTGGGCCTTTCTCTGTTTCCTTCCTGAGGAGTCTGTGCCAGGGTCCCAAGCGTTCTCTGGGCTGCACATCCGCGCCTGCCCAGTGAGGAGCCTCCTCCTGGTGGCTGTGGGACTGGGCTGGGCCCACACTGTCAGCATCGTCTGGGGTAAGCAAGCCCGTCCTTCCACACCTCAGTGTCCCCAGCTGTTGAACAGGGCTAATCAACTGACCGTCAGGATTAATGGGGATCAGATGCGCTCATCTCATAGCCCTGCTTGGTAAATAGCCACTTCCACTCTGTCCTCCAATGTGCTACTCTAGACTTTTTCTTTACCTCCATTTAGCCAGGTGATTCGAGGTGACAGTGACAGTGACTATCAAGAGGGATGTACAGAGGAAACCAGTGGAAGAGAGCTCGAGGAGCAGACATGGGCGAAGGGAGCACAGTGCGGGGAGCACGGCTGCAGGGAGCATAGGCATGGGGAGCACAGATAGGTGTAGGGAGCATGGGCGTGGAGAGGACGGGTGCGGGGAGCACGGGCGTGTGAAGCATAGGTGCGGGGAGCACGGGTGCTGGGAGCACAGGGCATGGAGAGCATGTGTGTACTTGCTCTGCTCTGACAGAGGCTGCCGAGCATGTACTCTGTGCTCAGATGGGTCAGAGCCTCAGTGCCTCTTTTTAAAAAAAAAAAAAAAAAAAAAAAAATCTTTTTTTAAAGATAGGACTTCTGTCTTCCTGGTGGCCCCTTTTAGTCGATACTCTTTTAAGCCTGCTTTTCCAGAGAAAAGCTAGGAAGGATGGCCTATATAGGTTCCAGTCTGGGCATATCTGGAAGAATGGGTCTTTTTTAGGTTTGAGTCTGGCGTACCTGGGGACATCTTTGAACCTCCACTCAGAGTCCCAGAACCACGTGTAGAGGCTCCCCAAATGTCTGCTGGGACTTTCCCCTCTGCTCGCGGATGATGAAGAGCAGAACCTCACCCTGCCACGACCTCTGGGGTCCTCCTTCCTGGAGGGCAGTGCCTTGGTGACCAGCGTGTGTAGGAGTCTGAGCTGGCACCTTCGGGCTATGCTGTGCAGCGGGGGCTCATGCCATGGGACATTCTTGTGTTCTGCACCGGGACTGGTGACGTTGGGCATCCTCGTGCAGTGTGGACCACATGAGGTGCACATGAGCCAGACAGCTCCCGGAATTCGGAGCCTGGCTCTGTCTCAGGCCACCCACCTTTCTGTGGCATTTTTGAGGGATTGTGGGGACCCTATGAGTCTGTGTCCCCACCCTCACTGGCTGGACACCTGTGCCAGGCTGGAGTTTTATGTTTCACCATCCCCTGTTCCGAGTTGTGTGAATATTTATTTTCATTACCTACTCTCATGAGCTTTCCCTTTTTTAAAAAAAAAAATCGGAGACAGACTTTGAAGTCCTCTGGCCCTACCGTTCGTGGACCTAATGGTATTGCAGAAATTATGACCTCAATTATGTATAATAACTGGGGCTACTTTAAAAGTCATGTAAAGGAACAAGGTGGAGTAGCCATTTCAAGCTGTACATCATGCTGGATTCTTAAGTGAACATTATCAGGCTTTCAACACGTTTTCTCTTTTTATTTACTTTGGAGAATATAACGGATGCTCAGAAGCTGTTGGGATTTAGTAAGAGGAAGTTATCCTTAAGAAGCTATTTAAGCAAGGGGACAGTTGGAGTAAACGTAAATTATGCACACACACCTATTCCAAACCAGAGAAATAAAAGCATCAACTGTACTGGGGTTGAAACTTGGGTGCTAGTGTGTCTTTCCTGCCCACAGTGACTGTGGCAGTGCTGTGGGCAGGAAATTCTGGAAAGAAGACTCGGTGCCAGTGGTAATTTTTGTGACGATTCATTTGCTTTCAGCTCAAGTGACTATAGTCTTACTTGCAAATGGCTGGGTCTCCACCAATGGACCACAACACTGACATAGGACACATGAGAAATGACCCTTGGGTTTTTAACAATTATTATTTTTAATGGACACATTATAGTACATATCCATGGGATACAGTATGATATTTCAATACATGTTTTTCGTGTGTAATTAGCAACTCAGGGTAATTAGCATGTCCATCATCTCAAACATTTGTCATTTCTTAATGCTGGGAATATTTAAAATCCTCTCTTCTAGCTGCTTGAAAATATACAATAAATTGTAAACTATAGTCACCCTACAAGGCTATAGCACACTAACCCTTATTTTTACTATCTAGATGTAATTTTGTATCCATTAGATAACCTCTCCCTTTCTGCCTTCCCGCCGCCCTTTCCTGTCTCTAGAAGCCACTGTTCTACCTTCCGAGGGTAGAATATCGTTTTCCTCATAGAGATCTTTAACCTTCTTGGTTAGATTTCTTCTGAGGTATTTTTATTTTTATTTTATATTTTTGTAGTTAAATGGGATTGCTTTCTTGATTTCTTTTTTCACTGGCTCATTGTTGGTCTATAGAAATGCTACTGATTTTTATATGTTGATTTTGTATTCTGTAACTTTACTGAATTTGTTTATCAGTTCAAAGAGATTTTTGCTGGAGTCTTTTTTTTTTTTTAAATATATAAGAGCACATTGTCTGAAAACAGACAATTAGAGTGCCTCCTTTCCACTTTGGGTGCCCTTGATTTCTTTCTCTTGCCTGACTGCTCTTGACTAGGACGTTCAGTGCTGTGTTGAATAGGAGTGGCACAAGTGGGCGTCCTTGTCTTGTTACAGATCTCAGAGAAAAAGCTCTTAGTGTTTCCCCATTCCCCATTATGTTAGCTGTGGGTTTGTCACATATGGCCTTTATTGTGTTGAGGTATTTTTCCTTCAGTGCCTCTTTTGTTGAGACTTTCTATCATGAAGCAGCGTTGAATTTTATCAAATGCTTTTTCTGTATCTATCGAAATGATATTATGGTTTTTGTCCTTAATTCTGTTGATGTGATGTAGCATGATTATTGATTTGTGTTTGTTCAGCAATCCTTGCATCCTGGGATAAATCCCACTTGATCATGGTGTATAATCTTTTTGACTTGCTGTTGGATTCAGTTTGTTAGTATTTTGTTGAGGATTTTTGCATCTGTGTTCATCAGGGATATTGACCTATAGTTTTCTCTTTTTATTGTGTCCTTGTCTTATTTTGGTATCAGGGTAATGCTGGTCTTGAAGAATGAACTTGGCAGGATTCCCTCCTCTTCAATACTTTTGGAATAGTTTGAGAAGAATTGAAACAAAAATGTGTAGAATTCAGCTGCGAAGTCACCTAGTTCTGGGCTTTTCTTTGTTGGGAGACTTTTTATTATTACTTAGTCATACATGTTACTCATTATTGGTCTGTTTTAGGATTTCCGTTTCTTCTTGGTTCCATCTTGGTAGGTTGTACGTGTCCGGGAATTTATCCATTTCTTCTAGGTTTTCCAATCTGTTGACATATAGCTGTTCAAAATAGTCTGTAATGATCCCTTGTATTTCTGTGGTATCAACTGTCATTCTCCTTTTCTGTTTCTAATTTTATTTCTCTCGGATTTCTTTTTGTTTGCTTAGTGTAGCTAATGGTTTGTCTATTTTATTTATCTTTTCAAAAAACCAACATTTTTTTCTTCATTTTTATATTTGTTAGTTTCAAGTTTATTTAGTTCCTCTTTGATCTTTGTTATTTCTTTTCTTCTACCACTTTTGGATTTGATTTGTTCTTGCTCTTCTAGCTCATTGCAGTTCGTTGTTAGGTTGTTTATTTTAAATCTGTTTTTTAAATATAGGAGTTTATTGTTATAAACTTTCCTCTTAATACTGCTTTTGCTGTATACCATAAACTTTGATATGTTGTGTTTCTGTTTTCATTTATTTCAAGAAATTTTTAAATTTCCTTCTTCATTTCTTCATTGACCCATCGGCTATTCAAGGGCATATTGTTTAATTTCTATGTATTTATACAGTTTTGAAAGTTCTCCTTGTTGTTGATTTTTTTTTAAATTAAACTTTGTGTTCTAGGGTACATGTTCACAATGTGCGGGTTTATTACATATGTATTCACGTGCCAAGTTGGTATGCTGCACCCATTAACTCATCATTTACATTAGGTATATCTCCTAATGCTATCCCTCCCCCCTCCCTCCTCCCCCCTCCCCACAACAGGCCCCAGTGTGTGATGTTTCCTTTCCTGTGTCCAAGTGATCTCACTGTTCATTTCCCACCTATGAGTGAGAACATGCGGTGTTTAGTTTTCTGTCCTTGCGATAGTTTGCTGAGAATGATGGTTTCCAGCTCCATCCATGTCCCTACAAAGGACATGAACTCATCCTTTTTTATGGCTGCATAGTATACCATGGTGTATATGTGCCACATTTTCTTAATCCAGTCTGTCATTGATGGACATTTGGGTTAGTTCCAAGTCTTTGCTGTTGTGAATAGTGCCGCAATAAACATACGTGTGCATGTGTCTTTATAGCAGCATGATTTATAATCCTTTGGGTATATACCCAGTATTGGGATGGCTGGGTCAAATGGTATTTCTAGTACTAGATCCTTGAGGAATGACCACACTGTCTTCCACAATGGTTGAACTAGTTTACCGTCCCACCAACAGTGTAAAAGTGTTCCTATTTCTCCACATCCTCTCCAGCACCTGTTGTTTCCTGACTTTTTAATGATCACCATTCTAACTGGTGTGAGATGGTATCTCATTGTGGTTTTGATTTGCATTTCTCTGATGGCGAGTGATTATTGTAGCAGGACTAGCCTCAGACAAAACATGATGGGAGGCTACATGTATCAGCTAACAGAACAAAACGTTTTACACTGCTTTCTCAAACAATGTCTGGAATTTACAGATAACACTAGTAGTTTTGGTCAGGGGTTAATATTATTATTATTATTTTAACCACCAGGGCCAGGTGGTGGTGCCAAGGTCGTCTAGCTATTTATCTTACTTCTGTTTCTTTCTAACTTTTTGTTTTCTCCCCCTTCTCCTGTCTTATAAACTAGGGAAAAGGGGAGACGGGGAAAAGCTGGGAAAGACAACAGGAGAAGTGGTGGTCTCATTCTATATTATGAGCATTTTTTCATGTCTCTATTGGCTGCATAAATGTCTTCTTTTGAGCAGTGTCTGTTCCTTGTTGTTGATTTATAGCTTTATTCTGTTAGAGTCTGAGAATATCCTAGATGTTATTTCAATTTTAGAAAAAAATGTATTGAGAATTCTTTTGTAGCCTAGCATGTGGTGGATTCTAGAGAATGTTCCATGTGCTGAGAAGAATGTGCGTTTTGTATCTGTTGGATGAAATGTTCTGTAAATGTCTGTTAGGTCCATTTGGTCTACACTGGACTTTAAATTTGATGTTTTGTTGTTATTTTTTGTCTAGATGACCTCCAGTACTGACAGTGGGATTTTGAAGCTCCTACTATTGTTGTGTTGGTGTCTCCCTGTCTCTCTCTATACATATATATGTATATATAAATTTATTTGAGACAGAGTTTTGCTCTTGTTGCCTAGGCTGGAGGGCAGAGGTGCAATCTCAACTCATTGCAACCTCCACCTCCTGAGTTCAAGTGATTCTCCTGCCTCAGCCTCCCAAGTAGCTGGGATTACAGGCATGTGCCACCATGCTGGGCTAATTTTTTGTATTAGTAGAGACAGGGTTTCACCATATTGGCCAGGCTGGTCTTAAACTCCTGACCTCAGGTGATCCACCTGCCTCCACATCCCTCCCAAAATGCTGGGATTATGGGCGTGAGGCACCGCGCCCGACCTCTCTCTCTATTTAGATCTACTAATATTTGCTTTATATATCTGAGTGCTTTGTTGTTGGGTGCACATATACTCGTAATTGTTATATCCTTTTGCTATTTTGATCTCTTTATTATATAATTACCTTTTTGTCTCCTTTTTACAGTTTTTGACTTAAATTGTGATTGATCTGAAATAAATATGGCTACTCTTGCTTACTTTTGATTTCCATTAATGTGGAATGTGTTTTTCCATCCCTTCACATTTAGTCTATGTGTGTCTTTGCAGCTGAACTGAGTTTTTTGTAGGCAGCATATAGTCGGTTTTTCTTGTTTTAAATTCATTCAGGCCGTCTCTATCTTTTAATTGGGAATCTTGGGATTATTTTGCTATTGATATCACAGTCCAGACATTAAGATTTTCTCACTTAAGTCGCTTGTACACAAATTAATATGAAGAGGAAGTAGAGTTTTTCTTTTGTCCTTTTGAAGAGAGTGATGGATTATTATTTTGACTTCATGCAAGTGAGGGACTCACCATGCCTGTTGGGATTTTAGAATTTCTTTCCTGTTATTAGGAACAGCAATGATCTGTAATGGGTTCCTGGAATCATCCAGTGATGGTCTGAATATCTTAAAAGTTTCCTTTCATGTCTCATTTTCTATTTCTCCCCTAGTAGCCATGCACCCGGGGCAGGACATGGCCTTACATTTCCTTGGTTTCTTGATGATTTCTTAGGTTTAGTGTTTGACACAGTTAGGATTCTGGATAAAATCAGCCCTTCTGGGAAGTGTGTAAGTCAAACAAGGACTTTCTGGTGGCGTTATACAGGTTTCCCATGCCCCGTGAGTACAGGAATAGCCCCCTGGGGAAGGAGAATGGGCACATGATGGCAGGGAGCCATTCTTGGATGGTCCCATCGTTCTGCAGGAATTGTCATGCAGGAAGAAGAAGCACATGGCGACTGAGCTGGTAGTGATTCTGCTGATAGTTTTGATCGTTATGATTTGCTCCTGAAAGGTGATGTGGAATGAACTGCAATATTTAGAATGCTGACATTCCTTGAAACAAAGATATAGAAAAAGGCTTATAATTGCATGATGCCTTGTAGTTTTCAGCTGCTCTCATGTGGATCCTTTTTCGTCCTTCTGAAATGCTTTCCCAGGAGAGAGCGTTGTTCTTCGTGTATAGATGAGGAGCCTGGGTTTCAAATGGTTAGGATTCAGTGCACGCATTGGAATCTTTAGTTTCCTGGAACATTTTCTATTCAAGTATAGACCACATGGCCTCTAAAGGCTGGCTCATTCTTAACACCGCGAATGGGGATCCAGCCTCACCTCTGGGGTGGGTGGCAGGAACTCCACAGCCATCCTGGGTGCTCTGGGGTGGGGTGGCTGAGCTGTGGCAGCCCCTCCCAGCTGAGCAGCAAGGCTGGGGAAAGCTCATTCCATTCCCCTTGGTTCTAACCAGGTAGAGGCTTACACTGCACATTTCCTTAGCTGGGAACCTTTAGAACTTTACATTTAAATCTAGTCTGTGATCCAGGGGGTAGACACATGGGTATTCACTGTACAATTCCTACATTTTTTGTATATTTAAAAAATTTTTTTATGTGTCGTGGATGACAAAAGAAATGAGACCCCTTTGAGTTAGCTTTTCTGTACAGCATCTTCTAGAATCAGGAGGCTGGACAGGGTTTAGTTTCATCAGAAATCTGAATCTTTCTGGTCAAGAGACGGCACTATTAAGTTCTTGGTTGTGTGGTTTCTGGGAAAGAAATATTCCAAATGAGTTCCAGGAATCACCTCTGTGGGATTTCTACAGGAAAAGTGACCACTCTTGAAGCTTCGCTGTCACTAACAAGAATAATGGTGACGGTTTCTAAGCTGTCTCCAGCCAATCTTTAGTTCTTTTATGCAGAGTGCTTTTATTCCAAGTGAAGTGCCCTTCTGTTTAATAGTGACCTCCAGTTATTACAGGGATTGCAGCTGCATTTGATGGACGTGAACCTGCTCATCTCTGGCTCCCCAGCTTCGCCTCTGGGGTGCGTGGCAGGAGCTCCACAGCCATCCTGAGTGCTCTGGGGTGGGAAGTCTCTAGGGGGAGTGGACAGTGCATGGCCGGGACGTTCCTGTCCGACGTTCCACACTGGTGTATGGGCGTCTCTGCCCTGTTTCCTCCGTCCGTGCGTCTGTGGCGTTTCCTCTGTTCGTGCATCTGTGGACTGTTTTCTCCGTGTGTGCCTCTGTGGCACGTTTTCTCCGTCCATGCGTCTGTGGCGTTTCTTCCATCCGTGCGTCAGTGGCGTTTCTTTCGTCCCTGCGTCTGTGGCACTTTTCCTCCCTCCGTGCGTCTGTGGCACTTCTTCCCTCCATGCGTCTGTGGTGTTTCCTCCGTCCGTGCGTCTGTGGTGTTTTCTCCGTCTGTGGATCTGTGGCGTTTCCTCTGTGAGTCTGTGGCCTGTTTTCTCCATCCACGCTGAAGGCCGTCACTTCTCTCTAGTCACCACTTACTGATCGCTCCCTGTGTGCTGAGCCTGTGTCAGGCGTGTGGCGTGTGTCACCTGTGTGGCAGGGGTTTGCGTGATACACAGGGACACACGCTTGGGGAGCTGCAGTGTTGGGGTCATAGCCACGCAGCTCAGCCCTCGGTCTGAGGGTCTTGGTACCCACCCAGCTCTTCCCGAAGCAGTCTCGGGGCAGATCCCAGCTCTGCTTTCTCTCCTCGAGGTACCTCATGAGGTAAACTAAGCAAATCGAAAGTAGGAAACAGTTGTGAAATGAGGCCTGGGTTCAAGTGTCCTTCTCGGGACCTGCATCCTTCCTCTGTGCTTCCTGGAAAGCCACACCTGGGACGTTGGAGTTCAGGCTGTCCTCCAAACCGTTTGCTCCTCTCTGAAGAGCGCCCCCCTTGACTGGCCGTGAGCAGCTGGAGTGGATTGCAGGGAAGGGAGGTGGGTGTTCCTGTAGAGACGCCAGGGTCTTACCTGGGGAGAAAGGAGCCTGCACTGGGCAGGCCGCCCTCCTGAGGAAGGGGATGGGGTGGGAGGAGGCTCTCGTGGACAAGGGGCCCACCTCCTGCCCTCCTTCCCTCTATCCCAGTCTGTTGTGAGGGAGGGCGGGACCCTAGGTGATTTCTATGCAGATCTTCAATTATCCACGCTGTGAAACAAATACTTCTGTTTTTAAGATCAGAGGAAATCTCCTTTGTTTGTCTGCCTTTTATTTTATTTTATTTTATTTTATTTTATTTTATTTTATTTGAGAAGGAGTTGCCCAGGCTAGAGTGCAGTGGCGTGATCTCGGCTCACTGCAACCTCCACCTCCCAGGTTCAAGCAATTCTCCTGCTTCAGCCTCCTAAGTAGCTGGGATTACAGGTGCCCGCCACCACATCCGGGTAATTTTTGCATTTTTAGTAGAGATGGGGTTTCACCATGTTGACCAGGCTGGTCTCAAACTCGTGACCTCAAGTGATCCACCCGCCTTGGCCTTCCAAGGGGTTGGGATTACAGGCGTGAGCCACCGTGCCCGGTCTGTCTGCCTCTTAGTTAGAACCTGTGTATTTTATGTTTTACATTTCACTTTTCTGGGTCAGAACAGTAGTGTTTCTTTTTCGTAGTGTTGCTATGAATGTCCTTTACGATTAGGAGACTGGGTTGGCTGCCCACTGGAGAGTGGTATCAGTGGGTCACGGTCACCATCTGCCGCAGCAGCGTCCAGAGTGTTTAGAGTCTTTCCTGGACGTAGACACCCTTTTGTCTGACATTCAGATAAAACCAATCACCACATTCAGATAAAGAGGTCAGAGCTGGGAACGGTTAGTGCACATCCACCTCTCCCGAGAGTGTTCACGCCTCTTCCACGCAGGGCTAGGCTGCTGCTGAGCATGGTTCTGCTGGCTGTGGCTGTGGCCTCTTTCCTCAACCACAGCCATCGCAGGCCTGCCACAGTTTTTATTCTTCTAGAAGAGAATAGGCAACACAAGAGAAGCAAGGTATGTTAGATATGAAACCGTTAAAAATTATTTCCTCAAACATTGTATATATTTTTTGCCCATACCTAATTTGATAGCAATTTTAAAAAGATTAAAATGAAAAAAAAAATTCCCCTATATTAAGTCTTTGAAAGGCATCCAACTTAGTTTTCATACAATTATTCTCTCTTTGGAGTCATACTTTATTGGTTTCAGTAATGTGTAACAAATGCACCAGCATAAACAGATTTAGGAGCAAACAACTGCTTCGTAATTATAGTTCAGCTCGCGGGGCCCGGCTGTGGGGGTGCAGCCTGCGCCTGCCTGTGCGCCAATAGGGCTGGTCACCTTGAGCATCTGGGAGTGTCTGGGTAAGTGAGGTCTGGGCAAGGCAGCATCCACACACCTGCGTAGTTCTCACTTTGTCCACGTTATCCGGCAATGCCACAAAATTATCAAGTAAGTGTTCTCCAAGCGCATATTCAGTTAGTGTTTGGAAAGTGCATAGGTACCTCATACAGCACCTTTAAGAGGAACTAGGAGCCCAGGAATGAGAGCGGGTGTGAGGCCTGTACTCTCTTTGCATAGATAAAATATGCATGTGCATATCTGAGGCCAGAAAGTTAGATTGGGGCCAGAATGTGGAAGTCCTTACCTGTGGGATACTAGGGAACCACTGAGGGTTTCGGAGAGAATCGTGTCTCTGATGTGCGGCATGCCGTGGAGCCGGGGGGTGACAGGGCAGGCTCATGCAGGGCACTCGCCGTGGCCGGAGGAGGAGAGAAGGCAGCCAGTGAGCTGAGCAATTCGGTGCCTGGGTCAGGAGGGGAAGAGGGAGTACAGGAAGGCGGATGAAGCTGCGAGTCTGCACCCCGAGGTCGCCGTTGCGCTTTGCCGGAAATCAGGAGAAGCAAGTGTGGACCTGACTCAGAGATACTTAGAGACACCACTGCAAGCTGCAAGTTTGGAAATACAGGAGGAGGCTTGGGGAAAATCTGGAGCAGGGAGCATTTGGGAGCCTCTTAGGTAGAAGTGCAGGTCAAGTAGCCAGAGTGTGAGGCGTGCATGTCTGGAGAGAGGAGGCCAAAGGAAAGCCCACATTTGGAAATGGAGGAAGGGTTGGAAGACCCAGAGAAGGCCCTGCTTAGAGTGCAGAGAAGAGCTGGATGGCACAGTTCACTAAAGCCCAGAGCCGAGAGTTTCCAGGAGAAAGTCCCAAGTGTTGCTGAAAACCAGGGGGCAGGACTCCAGTTGGAGCCTGTGAGGGGAGCCTGGCGGCCCTGATCCCTGAGAGCAGCCAGAGCCTGGGTGTCATGGTGGAAGTGGGTGGGAAGTGCAGGAAGCAGGTGGAGATGGTCCTTCAAGGCCTGGTGCTTCACACAGGTAGCCAGCTGTGGACCGAGACACAACTGGAGAGGGGCCTGAACCCGGAGCATCTCCAGGTGGAGGAGGGAGCCAGGAAGGGCAAAGGTATCTGGAAGAAAGGGGGCAGGCATGGAGCCAGGTCCCCAGGGAGGCTGCAGTCTTCTTTCCCTGTTCATGGACTGGTTGTTGGTTATTTTGAGTTCTCAAAGTCGTCCACTCGGTGCGGTCCAGAGAAAGTTCCCAGGGTCTCAAGCCGGAGCAGGCCTTGTGCTTTTCCGAACACTGTGCGTGTTGACTCAGGGTTACCGTCAATGGCTAATTCTAGCGTGTCTTTTGTTGAAGTCTGCAGAAGAGCCTCAACCAGCGCCGGCTTTTGAAGAACTTAGAAAACTTGTGTTCTTCTGATTCTGGGATTTTTGCCTGAAATGCCTCGTATATTTTTGGCTAGGTGTTGTTAGCACTTGTGTTACAGCATTTGGAGCTCTGTATTTTTGTGATGTGCTAGCTGTAAGGATGTTTAAAATTAGATTCCTAGAAATCAGGTTATAGGAGCTCTCGGCCATAACGCTATTCCAAATGGGTCAGATCCCAGGAAGTGGGATTGAATAAGTGACATGATATCGCACAACTCTGTTTTACATTCTTGCTGTTGCCAGGGGTAACGAAAAGAACGAGTATATTCATTCCGAGGTCAAATATATATCTTTGCTGACTCTGACTATAATTAGCAGAATTCGTTCAGTTCAAGTTTGAGAATACCTTTACAGAAGAGGGTCTTCGTGCACGTGTGCCTATTTCTATTTATATGTCCACACGTATTGGAGTATAAATGTGTGTGTGCTGTGTGTGAGACCTCATTATTTGAAACAAGAAATGTGCAGTAGAGCTTATTAATTACGGGAAGGTACATTTGGGGGATAAACCACTTTGTTTAGAATTGAATAATGGGGTCTTTGAGGGATGTATATATGTATGTGTGTTTGCATTTATGTGTATGAAAGTGTGTATTGCATGTATATGTGTTGTGCATGTATGTGTGCCTTTGTGTGTAATGTACATGTGCATGCATGTGTATATGTGTGCATGTGTATTTGTGTTGCATGTATGTGTGTGCATGTGTTACATGTTTAGGCACGACTGCACATATGTGCAAGTAGGCATGCATGGATGCTCATGTGTATATAGTTATACATGTATATTTGTGCATGTTATGTCTACGCACTTACGTATGTATGTGTGTCAGAATGTGTATGTATATGCATGTGTGTTTGAGTGTTGTGTGTATGCTTGTGCGTGTGTGTTTGAGTGTTGTATGTTTGTGTGCGTGTGTTTGAGTGTTGTGTGTATGTGTACGCATCTGTTATGTGGTGGTATTATGTGATTATGTGAACGTGTGTGCATGTGTGAATGTATGTATTGCATATAGGTGTGCGTGTCCGTGTGTGTGTGTGTGTGTGATATGTGTCTGTGCATGCATGCATGTGCACATTTGATTTGTGAATCCTCTCTGGGAGGGGCATGTTCCTGGAGACAGTGCATGGGATCCTCCGCTGTCCTCTCAGGGAGAGAGACATTGTGAAAGTTCGAGCCATTAGGTAAACATGCCTGATGTTCTATAAAACATATATTTAAATATACCACTGGGGTTAAATATATGTTAAATGGGTGCAAAGCTGTTATATTGCATTAAAAGTCATGTTAGTACTTCCTGGTTAAAGGCTTTGTGAAAGATTTCCTGTACATGGGACATAATACACCACACAGAATTACAGCAGGTCAATGGTATTTGCCAGGAGGTCTGGCTTATGATTGGTATTTCTAGTTGCAGACATGCAGGTTGAGCTTTGCTGGACTTAGAGGAGGGTCATTGACTCTGCCCACTGAATGATACCAGCGTCTCTGCTGCTTCCTTTTTCTGCCGGCTTCATCCAGAGCTGGGACAGCTGCTCTCAGACGCATTGTACTTTTTTCTACATAAAAATCTGCAGCATTTGTTAGCAGTCCAGTAGCAGACCGAGTGGCAGGTCCAGGGGCAGGTCCAGCGTCAGGTCCAGCATCAGGTCCAGCGGCAGGTCCAGCATCAGGTCCAGGAACAGGTCCAGCAGCAGGTCCAGCGACAGGTCCAGGGGCAGGTCCAGCAGCAGGTCCAGTGTCAGGTCCAGCGGCAGGTCCAGCCAACTTTCCACATGGCCCATGTGAAAATGTACCCTCTCCCTTCCATTTTTTAAAGCAGTATCATTAGTAGAGCCTACTGCCATTTCTCCTTGAGCTCCTCACAGTGGATGGTAAGCATTTGCTTTATTAAAGCAAAGTTCCGTGCTCTTTGTGCTAAGTCCCCTCTGCCTTTCTGTGAGAGGCTAGAATTGGGATCGACCCTCAGCTGTGCCAGAGCCTTGGTACATGTCTCAGTTCTGGAATCTACTCTGTGCTTGTTGCCTTCCATCCACCGACAGCCGTCTGTCTTCCTGTCACTCCTTCAACATGGAGTCCAGCAGTGTGCACACAGGTGAGCCTGTGTGAATGCTGGTTTTGTAGGATCTTATCGGGACCTTAGTCATCTTTTCACTAGGAAACCAGACACTGCAAAGGACTTAAAGAAAAGCCCAAAGAAGCCGTATCAGTAGAATCATAGAGACAGAATTCTACAACCATAGGAAGTGGCATTGATTATCATGAAATGTGCATTTATGTGAGGCATAGTAAAACATCACATTTCTTACTGGGTAAGAGCTTGGAAAAGATTATGAAAGTATAACTGACTCTACTCTTGTATCGTAGAACATGGTAAAATGATGCAAGGTATTGTATAGAATGGAACAAACAGAATATAATTATATAGAGTAGCGCAGAATAGAACAAATAGCATAATGTTATATAGGGTAGCATAGAATAGAAGAAACAGTGTAACATTATGTAGTGTAGTATACAATAGGAAAAATCGTATTACATGGTCTAGAATAGAACAAGTGGGATAGTATTGTAGAGTATTCAGTTGAACTAATGACGTAGTATTGCATAGCATAATACAATCTAGATTAGAACACACAGCATAGTATTAATATTACGTAGTGTGGTGTGGAATAGTAGAGTCGCATGGCACAGAACAGAGAGGATAGTGTTCTGTAGCACTGATGCAGGAGTTTTGCTCTTTAGCTCAGCTGGGTCCAGGTTCTTGTCTCATGACCAGGAAGAAACAGGCACGGGGACATCGAAGAGTGAGTGCAGTGGAACTCGTTAAGCTAAAAGTTAAGCTCTCAGCGAAAAGAGGGGTCCTGAGAGCAGATTGCTGGTCGCCCCCTTCCCAGTTGACTACAAGGGCTTTTATATAGAAGCTGATGGGGCTGGTCTCGCTGTCTAAGGAGCAAATATCTGGTGGTTCCACCCCATTCCCTCGTGTGCATGGGGACCTTTAGTCTGCTGTGAGCATGTTTAGGAGGGCCCCCCCGTGCAAGTCCCCCTATCTGCACAAAACACGGGCTGGAGGCTCTCTGGGACCCTTCCCTTACTGTCTGCCTAAAGCAAGCTGGCTAACTCCTTTCTGTATAGAAGAAAATAGAATAGAATAGAACAGATAGTACAGCATTTTATAGTATGGAGTGAAGCTGTAGTATTCTATCATAGAGAATGGAATAGTATAGAATAGAACAAACAGATCGTACTAGTGTAGTATAGAATAGTAGCCTCAGGCAGCACGGAGCAGGGTTGTGCTCCCTATGTACAGAGTGTAACCACCAGGAGAGCGTTCTTCAGTGGGGCGTCACTGGCCCTTCATATTTCTTTGGTTCTGCGGAAATGAGGAGAGGAAGTTAATAGAGGGGGAGGAGGTTGGCTTTCTTACTTTTAAGGCGCTCATTACTTCTTGGGGATCATTTGATGGTCCCCTTTGGTAGTATTCTGTGAAGCAGTCTCTGTACTCTGTGTAGGGTGAAATGTGGGGCAGTCTGTGGACTCTGTGTAGGGTGAAACATGAAGCAGTTGAGAAAGGATGAAGTCAGAAGTAGCTCAGCAGAGATGCACCAACTCTTACCTGGGAGACTGTGGAGCAGTCTGTGGACTCTGGGTAGGGTGAAATGAGGTGTTTTGTGTGAATTGTTGTCTCATGCCTGGCACATAGCAGAGCCTCCTTGGATCTTGCCGTCGTGAACCCTCTGATAACTTCTCTACAGTGCCGTCCACACTATAAATACCACACATTGTGGGAAGTCCAGGCCTTTTCAAAGGCTGGGTTTCATTTTAACAAAATTGTTATGCCCTGCTCATTTGGAATGGCCAGATCATCCTGCACTTCTGACTTCACCTGTCCAGCTGGGTACACCTCCCTGCGTGCTGCCAAGGTTTACGGCAGAATTCCCTGACGCCACTACCCTCACTGCCTGCACCTGAATCTGCTGTGGGGTCATTTCCTTATTGGACTTGTCTGGGGACCTCCTGAGGGGTGGATGGGTGAGGACTGGGTTATCTGGGGAAGGTGTTCATGGCATTCCTGGTTGCAGTCTGTGTCTCTGTTGGAAGAGATGCTTTTAGCACATCCGTTAATCCAGACGTGATTAACAAGGAGTGTCTCTCCCAGGTAAGAGTTGGTGCATCTCTGCTGAGCTACTTCTGACTTCATCCTTTTTCAAGTCTGTTACAAAGAGAACTTTGGTTTCTCAAGGTTTAAGAATTGATGTCAAAGAGCAATTTAGTGTTCTTTTTGAGTCACCAGCCTTGCTGTGGATGATTCATGAGTCTTTGGTGGTTAGGGCCACAGCACAATCGGTGGGCCGTCTGTTCCCCACCCTGGTGGATACTTTCTCACCCAAAGAAATGTATTCTGTTAACATGTCTCAGTTAGAATATTTTAGTAGGAGACAGAGTTATGGCTCTTGTTTTAATTTGTAATAGATGATTACTGTAGCAGGGTCAAGGTTGAGACTTGCAGTGTAGCTCATGGAAAACATTGATTAGAAACACCCAAAATATATCACCAGCTTTGTTGCTGCAGCTCCAAGGGACTAGGAATGCATATATATTTTTTCTTTTGTTATTATTTATTGTTTTTATTTTTGAGACAGAGTCTTGCTCTGTCACCCAGGCTGGATTGCAGTGGCATAATCTCAGCTCACTGTAACCTCTGCTTCCAGGGTTCAAGAGAATCTTGTGTCTCAGCCTCCCAAGTAGCTGGGATTACATGTGCCTGCCACCATGCCCAGCTAATTTTTGTATTTTTAGTAGAGACAGGGGTCTCACCGTGTTGGCCAGGCTGGTCTTGAACTCCTGACCTCAAGGGATCTGCCAACCTTGGCCTCCCAAAGTGCTTACATTACACACATGAGCCACTGTGCCTGGCCACCATGATCATTTTAAATGTGGCACTGAATATCTGCCTTTTTCTTTTTTTTTTAAGAAGTGCAAATGTTACCTCTCACACCTCTATTCTGTTGCTGGCCTGGGCTGGCCAGCAGGGTTCCCAGGCTCGAGGCCATGTCTGAAGTGTTGTTGGACAGTGTGGATCTGTGACCCCTTGGTCTTTGGGGACATGGGGCACCCCGAGACACCCACAGTCTTGCGAGGGCTTACGGCTCTGTGTGTGGCTGCTGTGAGGCAGCCTTCGGTGGGGAGGAAGGAGAGCAGAGCCCATCTGTCCTGGTGCGGAAAATGCCCAAGAAACCAAAGAAATGGTACAAAAAAACATCATCTGCCCTGGTGCCATTTCTGTAAAAAAAAAAAAAAAAAAAAAATTCACTCTGAATGTGGTTCTGTGCTTGAGGAGGATAGAAAATACCTGGAAAGGCACAGAAAGTGTTCTTATGGGGTCAGCGCCGGGAAGTGGGATGGGAGGCTTGGGAGTGTGTGCAAAGGAGGAAGTGGCATATTTTATTCTAGTTTATTTGGTAGAGCAAGTGATGAAAGTGAAGCTTGAGTGATCAGAGCAGCTCGGCCTGGCCATGGGTAGATCCCAGCGTGTCCCGCCTCCCGCCTGCAGCTGCAGCTCTGTTTCTCAGTCACAAATGAGACAAGTGGCCTGAGGTTGTGGGCCGAGGAGGGGCAGCTCGGTGTCCCCAGCACCTGACTGTCCAGGCTGCTCTTGGGCCAGCCTGAGGGAAGGGGCGGAGGAGAGCTGGGAGGGTGCACAGTGTGTCCTCCTCCCCCGCCCTGGGACTGAGGTAAGCCCAGGCTGCTGTCAGGATGGAGGAAGATGCCCTCAGGACGGAGGAAGAGGCCGATGGAGTTTGGTCAGCAGCCAGTGTTGTCTTTCCCACAGGGGATACGCAGTGCCCCAACTAGCAGGAAAAAACTCTGCTTTAGTTTTTAAATTTTGCTCATTCTCTTTATCGTGCTGGTCATGGTAAGATTTGGATATTGTTGGTAGGAATCAGTGTCAATTGCGTACAGTTGACTCTTGTCCAACACAAGCTTGAGCTTTGCGGGTCAACTTATAGGTGGATTTTTTCAACCAAACTCAGGGAGAAAATACAGTGTTCTGCCACGTGAAACGCATGTCGGAGGGCTGATTTTTTGTACACGCAGAAAATACAGTGTTCCTGCCATGTGAAACGCGTGTCGGAGGGCCGACTCTTTGTACACGCAGGTTCGGCAGGTCCACCTGTGGGGCTTGAATGTGCCTGGATTTGGTGTCCATGGGGTCCTGGAACCGACTCCCTGAGTCCAGCGAGGCTGGCCCCGGGATCGACTCCTTGAGGACAGCGAGGCTGGCCCCGGGACCGGCTCCCTGAGGACAGCGAGGCTGTTTCTAGTAGCAGGTGGTTTATTTTGTGTTTTCCCCCTGGCTCCACACCCCGTTCTCAAAGACACGGCTGTCACAGGGGGACCAGCTGGGGCAGGGGAAGAGTGGAGGGCACCTGGTAGAAGTGGCCGTGGACTCTCTTAGGAACGATAACCGTGACACCTACCGTAGACGAAGATGTTGTTGGTCTGCACTCTTCTCGTGTTGGTCTGGGGCATACAGTGGCCGTGGGCTGGTGTGGTCCACAGCCCCGGTCTGGGGCATGCAGTGGCTTTGGGCTGGTGTGGTCCACAGCCCCGGGCTCCGTGGTCCCTGACCCCGAAATCCCATCCGGTCCTGTGTCACCTTGGGCCAGCTGTCTCCTGAGGGGAAGGGAACAGGGAACAGCCCTCCCCGCATGGCCTCCCCAGCACCACCCACCCCCAGGACCTCCAGTGTTGACCCTGCTGGGGGCTCCTCTCTCCTGGGGGGACCTTGTCCCAACAAGAGGACTCCATGGGCTGCAGGAGGTGTCGAGCTATTTTCTCTCCTGGAACTGGGTTGCTGGCAGCTCCCAGATGCAGGAGGAAAGGCTCAGAAGTGCCTTCATAATAAGGAGTTGTTGACGTGAACTTTGGACAGCAAACACTGCTTACATTTCCTTTTCCATTTTGATGCGTTAATGGTGTGCGGCAACACCGTGACACACGGGGATGCAGGTGATGGGTGACCCCCCCGCAAGGGGGCCATGCACCTGTTTGATAAGAAGGCATGCTTCTCTTACTGCAAATAAAAACTTTTAATGGTTTTCTGCCAGAAAGACCCTGTCCTTTATGTAGGATACATAGCGGATCATTTGGCAAGGGATTGGGGATTTGGGGTTAAACTAAAAACAAATTAATTTCATTTTGTAGCACTCTGAACCCATTTGAGTTAATTATTCATTGAGAATTTGAATAGCACACACTGTTCTGACTTCCAATTTCCCCCTAATGAACGGCATTTGCTGTAACATGACAAAACCCTTAGTCTTAGAATTACTGGGTAATGTGGAAAAAGTCAAAGTTGGTTCTCTGTTGTTTTGCTTTAAGGAAATTATATTACTTTGCAGCCACTTAGTTTTCTCCTTTCCAGTAAGAAAAATTGCTTTCTTACTACCTGAAAATTCGTGAAGGTCAAGGGGACACAGGCTGCAGTGCATTAAAAGCCACCATCAAATGTGGACGTGGACCGAGTTTTCCCCTGTTCTCTCCCACCATCAAATGTGGATGTGGACTCAGTTTCCCCCTGGTCTCGCCCATCATCAAATGTGGACTTTGACCCAGTTTCCCCGTGTTCTCGCCCATCATCAAACGTGGACGTGGACCCAGTTTCCCCCGTTCTTTCCCACCATCAAATGTGGACGTGGACCCAGCTTCCCCCTGTTCTTGCTAACCATCAAATGTGGACTTGGACACACTTTCCCTCTGTTCTTGCCCACCATCAAATGTGGACACGGATTCAGTTTCCCTCTGTTCTTGCCCACCATCAAATATAGATGTGGACCTAGTTACCTTCTGTTCTCACCCACCATCAAATGTGGGTATGGACCCAATTTCCTTCTGTTCTTGCCCACCATCAAATGTGGGCATGGACTCAGTTTCCCTCGGTTCGTGCCTACCTTGCCACCATGGCTCATTTCACAATCACTCAGGAAAGGAAGAAACATTATTTTTAATAGGCATGAAGGCAGTTGTTTTTAACCTAAGGAACAGGACATAATTCCAGCAATGGGAATGACCAGCCGAGTGGGTCTGTGTGAGGTTTGGAAGAAAAAAAGGATTTTAACTTCCCCTCTCTGTGTGTGCCCACCTCCCCCAGTTGAGAGTCACAGATTTAATTACTTTAATTTTGAGCTTAAAATAATTTGACAACCTAACAAAAACTACTACAGTCCTATAAAATTCTGCTGTGTGTTTGGTTTTTCAGTTGCTTTTCTGAATATGGTAAATGAATGCATTATGAGTTGTTATTTTAGTAATTGCTGTAAAAATTAATGTATGTTATAACCAAGTGTTATAAAGTTAATTTAGCACCAAAGTAAAGCTAAAGCTGCATTGATTTCCCAGTGTAGTTGTGCATAACAACGGCTCCATGAGGCAGGGGCTGTGACCCTGCAGTCTGGTGGAAGCAGGTGCCACCTGGCTGGTGCGTTCGCTGCCCGTCCCCTCTTGCTGCCAGGCAGCTTTGCAGTTTCCAGGCTATGCGGGAATTGAGGCCGGTGGTCAGTAAGAGACGGTGGGGAGTTGGGTGGTGCAGGTTGGCGTGGGGTGGAAGGAGGCGTGGAGAGCCTGGGGAAGCCTGGACAGCAGCTCCGGTACCTGCACAGGGGGGCAGGGTGCAGCGGCACGGGACAGTGAGTAGCTCCTGGAAACAGCCGTTGGGGTTTTTATAGATGAGTCTGTCTTCAGCTCTGCATCCCTTTCCTGCTGAGTCCGGGTGGAGGGTGGAGGCGTCGAGCGCTTGTTTCTCCAGGTGAGGGCCCATCGGACACAGCCAGTGTTTCCTGGAGTCCCCTCACCTGGGAACGTGCCCCTGCTCTTTTCAGAACAAAACAAATCTTAGTTAAACTTGACACATCACCTTTCCAGAAGGTGTTTAAGTCTGTATGCCTGTTAAGTCACCTAACTTTAAAGAGTAATGATACAATATGCTTCTTTTTTGGGGAGAAAACCTAGCTGATTTAAAAGATAAAATCAGAGGTTGGGGTCGCAGCATTTTGGAGGAGACTTGGTTTATGTCCTAGTGGGCAGCAGTGTTTCCTCAACTATGGTGTTTGCTCTATTATTACATTACAGAGGTGACACTTCAAGCATAGGGAAATGGAAGGCAAAAGAGCGCCCCCATTCAGAGATAAACGTTATCAACATATTCATGCACTTCCTTCTGCTGTTTTTGCTCTTCACTTTTTGTTTTAAGACCACGTTCGTAGGATGGATATATAATTGTTTATGGTGACTTTAAAAGCACCTTTCTTGCTAAAAAGAGTATTTTTTCAGTCTGGAAAATTTAGACAACATGTTTTGTTTAAAAATTAATTATAATACCACCGTGAAGTCATCAATGTTTTTATACATTTTCTTGGTCTCTTTATGGACTTAATAGATACAATTTAACAAATTGGAAATAACGTAATATTATGCATAAAATGTTTCTTGGCATTAGAGATGGAGCAGAGAGGAGGCACAGGGCTTCCCGCTGGCTGAGGTCCTCCCAGGGTGTGACCAGCAGCCTCCCAAGTTTAGGGTCTGCACGGAGTAAGATTTCTAAATTGCCTTACACCACAACCCCTGCAGCCACGCGTCCCTTTGATAAGGGGGTGTAGTCTGATAGATTTTTCAAGACAAGAGTTTGCTGGATCTGAGGCTGTTTCAGCTGCTTCTGGAGACGGCAGCTCTGGGACGTTTGTGCCAGCTCTCCCTCAAGACCCCACGGATGCCACATCCTCATCTTTTGGAACCCAGTGTTGTAGAGGAGAAATCTGAAGCCAGTTTGATTTTTGCTTCTTGGTAGGAAACTGATGTTTTCAGGCTTTTCCCCTTTATTTCCATAATGAAGATGATGTCCCACCTCATCCAGAGGTGTGTTTGTTACCTTGTCGGGAATGTCCAGCCCTTATGTCCCCCTTCAGGTCCTCAGTCCCTTTCTCAACTTCCTCGCAATCCTCCCCATCTCATCCATCTTCACTGTAATTCTGTTATTTTTTTCCTTTTTGTGCTCACTTTCCCATGCGACTTTTGTTCTTGTTTCACAGATGCCCGTGCCAAACTTTATGTCTGGGGCTCGAGGGCCGTGTTTTATTCTGTCTGCCTCTGCATGTACTTTTGAGAAGTGGGGTTGGAGGTTGCCCCCCAGGTGCTGTTTCAGCTGGGCCTGCCCAGACTCTGTGAATTGGGGGCGTCGGGCAAATCCCATGTGGCTCTATGGTGGGCCGTGCCGCTGAACCGTACGTCTGAGGTTTGGGGGCCGTGTTTCATTCTGTCTGCCTCTGCATGTACTTTTGAGAAGTGAGTGTGGGGGTTGCCCCCTGGGTGTTTCAGCTGCACCTGCCCAGACTCCTTGAAGTGGGAACTTCGGGCAGAACCCGTGTGGCACTACAGTGGGCTCTGGTGCTGACAGAGCAAGAAGCCGCACTCCCAGGAAGTGCTTGCAGCTGTGGGCAGGACTGGGATTGTGACAGGATCATTTCCTTCTCTAAAATACATCTCAACAGTTATCCAGAGGGTTGGCTGTAGGCTTTCAACAGCTTCACTCTTCTTAGTTACCAGGAGACAATTCACTAAACAGAGTTGCTGTCAGGGTTTAATTAGGAATTTCTGCGAGAGGCTGGTGGTACAGCTCCCTCTGCAAGCCTCCTGCAGCCTACCCGTCCCCACTCTTGGGCCCAGCCACCTGCATTGGTCTGTGGAGACTGCACATTCTCTGTTCTCCTAAGGGGCTCCTGGACTTCGGGACAGCCTTGGTAAGTTGATGTGTAACTCCCAGTCTCTTCTCTCTTTAAGTAAGTACGTTCATGGAATCCTGATCTTCGAAATTGTTTCATCTTTGTAAAACAGTCATAGTTTCCTAAGCCACCTTGTGTCTGAGTGTGAATCACTTGTTATTTTTCACTGCAGAATGAACAGAACTGGAATCATAAGATTTAGAGGGTGATGAAAAGACAGAGGTTAGCATATTCCATTTTCTCACCTTTTCCTTACACTTTTTCCTTAAATGCACCCCTCGTATGTCTGTGAAGTTCTTCCCAATTCTGTAACGTCACTCCATCCGCAAGTGGAACATTTGTGAACAGTAACAAGTATTGATGTATACACCTCTGCAACCCCGCTGGAATTAATGCTTTTTATTTATGAATGGATGGTCATCAGATGGCCAGAGGGATTCCCTGTGAATTGCGGGGGTCCTCATGCCTGCTTGTGAGTGACATGCACATGGCGAGGGCTAGGGAATCTGAGTCTCTGTGATTCGAGTAGTGACATCGTTTACGCAAGGCAGGTGGATGACTCTTTGAGCTTGGCATGCTCCTGGGTGGCACAGCACAGCTGACATGGAGTGGGGCAAGGGCTTGTTCCACGAGTTTCTGTGTTTTTGTTGTTGTTGTTGTTGTTGTTATTTTTTTTGAGATGGAGTCTCTCTCTGTCACTCAGGCTGGAGTGCAGTGGCGTGATCCAGGCTCACTGAAAGCTCCACCTCCCGTGTTCACACCATTCTCCTGCCTCAGCCTCCCGAGTAGCTGGGACTACAGGTGCCCACACCACGCCCTGCTAAATTTTTTGTATTTTTAGTAGAGACGAGGTTTCACAGTGTTAACCAGGATGGTCTCGATCTCCTGACATTGTGATCCACCCGCCTTGGCCTCCTGAAGTGCTGGGATTGCAGGCGTGAGCCACCGTGCCTGGCCTGTTTTTGTTTTTTTGAGACGGAGTCTTGCTCTGTCATCCAGATTGAAGTGCAGTGTCATGATCTAGGCTCACTGCAACCTCCACTCACTGCAACCTCCGCCTTTCAGTTCGAGCAATTCTCTTGCCTCAGCCCCCCTAGTAGCTGGGATTACAGGCATGTGCCACCATGCCTGGCTGATTTTTGTATTTTTAGTAGAGACAGGATTTTGCCATGTTGGTCGGCTGGTCTTAAACTGTTGGCCCCATGTGATCCACCCGCCTTGGCCTCCCAAAGTGCTGAGATTACAGGCATGGGCCACTGCACCCGGCCCTGTGTTTGACTCTTAAATCTTCTTTTTCTTTTTAATATTTCTGTTTCTGGACGGCCACTCAGTGGATATGGAGGAAGAGTTCACAGATGTCCGTATTACATTTCTTACTTAAATTAGCCTCCCTTGAACACTGCTATAGGGTACAGATGCATGAAGGGCTGAAAGGGTGGTTGCGTCCCAGTAAGTGTGAGCGTGGAGCTGGTCTGTGAGACCCCGGTGCCAGTGAAGGCACCCGTGTGAGATGGCCTGGGATGGGGGTGTTCAGAGCCCTGACCGTGGCACACACCCTTCAGCTTTGATGTTTCAGGCCATTGCTCTGGTCATCAGTGAGCAGAAGGTCTAACAGCAGTGATATTTATCACTAGCTGTGTTGGCCAATGTGTTAGGAGGGTGAACCTGTTTGACTTAAGCTGTTTGACGGGTTTGCATTTAAATAGACAACTGGTGACCTGGTGCCTGGACGCTTGCTCTGTGACTTGCCCTACGTGGCTTCTCCCTCTGGTATGCGTTAGATGAGATGGGCGTGTTTAGGGTGGTGTGGCCCTAGACTAGAAATGCAAACCCTGCCTCACCCCAGATCTGCCCCACCCCAGTGTGACTTTTGGAGGTGGAGGCCCAGCATCCTTCACCTGCCCTCCAGGGTGATGCTGAGGATGCTGAGGTTTCAGAGCGCTGCTTTGTTGGCACTCCAGCAAGTCCTGCTTAAAGAGGCCAGGATCTGAAATGGCAGGTTACCAAATTGTATAGCAGAAAAATAGAAACGTTTCCTTAGAATGGGCGTAGGAAGAAAAATGATTTCCTTCACCATATCTGGAAAAGATTTCAAATTAGCAGGCACTATTTGGAATTATTAGTGGTCTCCTGTATTTCTTATCCTTTTTTTTGTTTTTTGTTTTTTCTTTATTTTGATACAGGGTCTCACCCTGATGCCCAGGCTGGAGTGCAGTGGTGCAATCTTGGCTCCCTGCAACCTCTGCCTCCTGGACTCAGGTGATCGTCTCACCTCAGCCCCCTGAGTATCTGGGACTACAGGCACGATACCATACCTGGCTATTTTTTTTTTTTTTTTTTTTGTAGAGACGAGTCTTGCTATGTTGCCCAGGGTGGTCTCAAATTCAAGCATTTGTCCTGCCTCAGTCTCCCAAAATGCTTCTGTACCCCTGACCCAACAAGGAAGGACAAGAGGCGTGAGCCACACTCCTGGCCTCCTGTCTTTCCTTGTTGGAGTAGGGATGTAGAAGCACTTGCCGCAGCTGACTTGAGTATATCTCGTTTTGCTTTGTTTTCGTCACGGGTAACCTGGCAGTGCTGTGCACCAGTGCTGCTGGCCAGTTGTTTTTTCGATGGACTGGCAGAAAATCAAACTGAGACCCGGGTTCCTTTCTCCCCGGGTACTGACCAGGTGGGAGAGGAAGGACGTTATCTGAGTATCAACTTCATGAGGGCTGGTGGGGAAACGTCAACTTTAAGGTGCCTGGGATCTAAGGCATGGAACCCAGAGTGCAGCGGAACATAGGGGATGTATCCTTGGGAGCAGAGACGTGCGGGCCAGTGCCCTCGTTCCTGGCAGGTTCTGAGTGCAAGAAAAGGTTAGTGACCCAGCCGAAGTCACGGAGCAACCTGCCAAGACCTGCCTGGATGTGTGGCTGGCATCTGTGCTGGCCCCAAAACTGCCCATTTGGGGATTCCTTGCAGTTTCAGACCCATCTAGGGGTCCGGAGAGGGTCCCAACCATGACCTCAAAGAACCAGGTGTTGCCTTGAGATCCTCCAAGGTGAGGGTAGGAATTTTTTTTTTTTTCAATTAGCAATAATTTGTTGTGAATGATCTTGGACCTATTTTCCACTTCTTTGTATAGGAAGAGAGACAGACTAAAAAGTCTCAATGTGCCAGATGCCATGTAATGAAGTCGTGGGGTTAACATTGTTGATTATTATGTAACATCACGTTAAGTGGAACATATTCACACGTGTCCACAGCGTGTGCGTGTGCCCAGTCCGATGAGCAGGTTGGGTTGGGGTCGCTGCTGGTTCATGCAGCCCCTCTGGGTGGTGCTTTCTCTGTGACTTGCCCAACACCGTTGCTGCTGCCTCTGTTGGAGTTCAGCCTTGACCGGCCTTGCTGCCACCAGGTTCTCGGGGCCTGTGCACCCTCTTCCCCGCGCGCACCCTCTACCCCGCGTGCACCTTCTTCCTGGGGCACACCCTCGTCTCCGCGAGCACCCTCGTCCTCCGTCCTGCCCACCCGGGGTCTGCTGTGTGTTTCTACTCAGCCCATGCCTGCCTCTTGCTGTGAGCTCAGTTTATTGAGGTGCGGTGAGAAACCAACAGAGGGGAGCAGTGTCCCAGCTTGTCAGGGCAGGAGGGAGCCTTGGGCATCTCTTCCCCAACTCTGGCGACCCACCCTTCGCGATATAGTGCTGGGGAGAGAGGTGAGTTCTAAAGGTAAGACGGCCGTGATTTCCTGAGTCTTAATTACCTAACACTGGGTCATCTGCCATGTCGCCTCATCGAAGGGCACCTCTAGAGACAAAGCAAAGCCTCTGGTGGCCGTGGGCGGGGTGGCCATGCCTGTCTGTGGGTTCTGTAGAACCTACCCAAAGCCCCTCCAGCCGTGGGGATGTTCAGGCACTTGCCGCCTGTAGGAAGTGTGCGTTAGCCACGTGGTAGGTGCGGACGCCTGGAGGGATAGGCACAGGCCCACAGGCGTGGTGAGTGTGGGAGATTTAGCCACGTGGGGACGTGTGGCGGGATAGGCACAGGACCACAGGCGTGGCGGGTGTGAGAGAAAGTGCACAGAGTGCCCAGCAGATGGCGTGTGGTCAGCGGAAGCCGTGAACACAGGCCGGGCTCGGGAGACACATTTGGAAATACACTTTAAGCAACATCAATGGATAATGCTGCGATTTGGTTTCCTCCCGTGGTCCAAAACATGTTCTAGAGATGCCGCTGCTTTGTGTGTACCTGAGACAAGGGTCTAAATGTATTAGGGCCTTGATGTAATCTGTAAGACAGGTACAAAATGCCTATTTCAACGAGGCACTGAACAAGAAAGCGTGCTCTATTCAGTGCAATGAGAATGCTTCATTGTCATAAGCAAAGTAAAATGCCCCCAAGGCGAGCTTGCCATGTGTTTAATGACCCTGGACACGAGCCTCCTAAACCTGCCAGAAAGTGCTTCCAGCGTGGCTTCATGCAGTGGTTTCATGCAGTGGCTTCAGTGGAGAATGTGCATATGTGGCTGATACTGAGAGCTGCGCAGCACCCTCCTGACCTGACGCATGCCCATGTGTGGACCGTGAGCCGGGCAGCACCCTCCCGACCTGACGCATCCCCACGTGTGGGCCATGAGCCGGGCATCCTGACCTGACAGGTCCGCATGTGTGGACCATGAGCCGGGCAGCACCCTCTTGACCTGACGGGTCTCCTTGTGCCCATTGTGGGACCTCCGTCAGTCAAACAAGTGACACATGTCAAACTGAATGCAGGGAAGAGGGTCCAGGATTGCACGCAGGCTGCATGTCTCATCCTTCTGAGGCCTTCTGGGAAGCCAGGAGGGCAGTGGGGTCTTTTGCGTGTTTCCTCCTGGTGGCTATGAATTTGTACCAATGGCTTTTTGCAAAAGGGCCCGGAGGCGGAATCAGACCCTGTCTTAGAAAGGATGACGTCTTCACGGGCACCTCTTTCCGCCACTCTAGTGCTCCTGTGATTTTTCAATATGTGCACCCTGCAGACTTCAGCCTGTTGGTGTCTTGGGGGAATAGATACCAGGATTGTTCCAATGTGTGCAAACCTGAAACAGGAATTTCTCTGCATTAAGTTGGTCACCAAAATGGGAGGTAAGGGGAGAGGGGAAGGAACTTCTTGGCCTCATCAGCCCTTTTCTTGAAACTCACAGTCAAACTTTGTCAAATTCTAGATGATGGTGCTTTAGTCGATGCATTTATGTATGTTATGTCTCGTTTTCTGAGTATGGTGCTTCGAGAATTTAAATATTAAGGTGAAATTGCCATGCACGGTTGAATTGGCACCATAATTTGACTCTCTGTAAAGCCTTTTGGTTTTCTGTTAGAGTGACTTACCATTTTTTGAGTTAACTGAAACAAACTCTGCTGTCAGCACGAAGGAACCACTGTCTAGTTAGGACATCCAATTAAATAGAATTCTCCTAAATAGAGCGTGCTCTTTTCATAAATTTTAAAAATTCATCTATTCATCAAACACATATTGAGTACTTATCACCCTGGTTGCTAGTCACTGTTCATATATATTTTTAAGGAATTACTTCCACCTAGCTCTGAAATAACATTGTATTTAGAATTTAGCCCAGAGGTGATTAAGCATGAACTTTTCTCAGCAGTCTTGTTTTCATTTTTACTTGATAACATGTTCTCAGACTCGGTGCCCAGCTGACGTTACTGTGCATTGCCCCAGGCACACACCTGGCCGGCGCTGTGTCTCTGGGGCTTTAGAGCAGGAAGGAAGGGCTGCCAGGTGTCTGGCCCTTCCATGTTTCCCTGGGGGAAGGATTAGGCCTTGGGCAGGAGTCTTGGCTTGTCTTACTGGATTAGCTGGTGTCATTCAGTCAGCTCTGCCTTGGTGTTAAGCTCTGGACTGACTCTGACCTCTGAATGGCAGAGGAGAGGATGGCGTTTTAGAATCAGTCATGCAGACCGGGGCACCCAGCAGGTCTCGGATAAAAAGTGGTGGCAATTGATCACTTCCCTTTTTGGGAGAACTGTGTGGATTGACTCAGACCTCTTTCTTTTGATTTTATCTTGAGACTTTGCAGAAGCAAAAATGCCTTTAAAAAAAATTAAATGATGGGCTTTTGTAATGTTTGTGTCTCCCCAAGATTCACAAGTTGGAATCCTCACCCGCGAGGAGATAGTGCTAGGAGGGGGAGCTTTGGGCGGTGAGGAGGTCGTGAGGGTCTCATAAATGAGATTTGTGCCCTCAAAAAAGGGACTACAGAGAGCTCCCTCGCTCCTTCCATGGTGTGCGGACCCAGTGAGAAGCGCCGTCTATGAACCAGGAAGCCCTCACCAGGCAAACCTGTCAGGCCTTGACTATGGACTTCCCAGCCTGAGACTGAGACTGAGAGCTGTGAGAAATGAACTTGTGTCATTTGCCAGCCCCTGCCCAGCCTGTGGTGTGTTGTTAGAGCAGCCTGGGTGAACGAAGGCAGGTCGTGAATTTTCTGTCATGCTTTCTGGCTTCAGATACTTGCTAGGGAGATGTCACCATCTTACCCAGGTGGAAGTGTCTGGAATCAGACGTTCCGTTATGATTTGACCTTGTTCTTGCCCCACGCCTGTGCCGTTCACACCTCCAGGTGTCTCGGCTGCCCGCGGCCCCTCCAGACGTTTCTGATTCGGGGTGTGGTGCTGGTCGCGGCCGTGCCGTCAGTGACCAGGAGTAGGAGCTCGCGCCCCTCGTGAAGCAGCAGCCTCACCCGGAAGCTGCCGAGAAGCATTTGACAGAAGGTGATCGCGCCTCGAGACTGAAACTTCCTGTTTACAGGGAATGGAGGTGCATAGTAGGGAATTTAATGATGGCCCTAGAAACAGATGCCTCTGGGGTAGGGGATATTCTGCAGGACAATGCAATGATCTTCTCGAAAAGTGAAGATCACAGATAAAAGGGGTGCGAGGCTGTCCCTGACTAAGACGGGGAAGGAGAGTCACTCAGCACAGTGTGTGCCCCGGATAGAAAAGACGTTTTCGGAACGATTGTGCTACCTGAACATAACCTGGACAACGATGCTCTGAAATCATTTTTGTCTGCCGATGATGGTACTGCGGCTGCAGAGGGGCCTTTATTCCTAGGGAACGTGTGCCTGAGGACTCGGTGAGGCAGCAGGAGCCTCTCACCTTCAAGTGGCTCCAGAGAAGAAACAAATCTGTCTCTCTGTCTGATCTACAGAGAGAGTGAGAAAGCAAATCTAACGAAATGTTAGCAGTTGTTGGAGCTCCACGTGGAGAAAACTTGACCACTCGTTGTACTGTTCTTCCACTTTTTAAATATGTTTGAACATTTTCATAATGAAAATGTGGGAAAGTAAAAATAAATCTGGAAATTAGAACGGAAGTGAGCCCAGCCAAGTGCTCTTGGGTTCAGCCGGGAAGAGCCAACGGTCCGTTGGTGTTCTCTCGACTCGTCGTGGGGATTTCCTCCTCCTGGGTTCACCACCTAGTTTTCCTTGTGATAGTTATTTTATACATAGCTATGAGCATAGGTGATACTGAAAACACACGTTTAGTGTGGTTTGTCATTAAGAATTTGGAGAACTGGCTAAATAAACCACTTGTACAGAGTTGAGATGAGCACTACCTGCCTCAGCGTCTGTGGTAACAGCTTCATTTGGGTGCAGAGCTTGGCAGAGGTTTGAGTGACTCTGTCTCGATGGTCCTCTGTCAGAGGACAAGGTTAAGCATCACCACCGAGGGCCCTGTTGAGCCTCTGGGCTGGAAGTAACCTCCCCCTGGCTGGTGAGGCAGCCTCTGAGGGCCTTTCCTGACAAAGCCCTTCACTGAGCTGCAGTTTGGCCATCTCTGCCCTCACCTCCCCGACTGCAGGGCCTCGAGGTCTCACCACCTCCAGCCTGAGCACCCAGTGCCCAGGGGCAATTTCCCACCTTCCCTGGGGGCTCAGGATTCTGGCTCCCGGGGCAGTGCCCGCAGCTGGGCCCCTCCTCCTGGGCTGGGGGTAAGGCTGGCCACGGCCTCCTGCTATGTCCCACTGGCCACTTCACCGCAGCTGCAGCCCTCACTGGGTGGCCCCTCCTGCTTCTGTTGGATGAGGAGATGCAGGCCTTCACCGAGGCTTCCTGGCCTCGCCCCTGCTGGCCCCAAGGCTGTGCCGCTTCCCCCTTCCCAGCCCCTGGTCTCTGTACAGTGTCTGTCCAGGATGTCTGTCCATCTGTCCTTGACATTCTGTCCAGAAGCAGCCACTGTCATCTTAGTTTGTGAGGGGCGAGCAGAGCCCAGGTGCGGTCGATGTGGAGATGCTCATGCACTTCAGTGTGCAGGGAAGTGAGTTCCTTCATATCTACAGCCTCTGCACAGCCAGCTGGGAGCTCACCCCATTCACAGGTGGATGTGCCTTGTTTTTTGGCCCAATCACCTGCATTAACTCAGAAGAGTCACAGTTCCCTGCTTTTCTGTCTTTCGTGACCGTCCACCTCCCTCCTCTGCCTGGGGCTGAATGGTGGGGTCTGTCGTGGGTTCGTGGGACCCTCTGTTCTTGTGCGGCCACCAGGAACTGTTATCCGGGCTGATTCCACAGGAGGAGTTTGGGGTGAGCTCCTGAGCGAGAGTTGGGAAGACTAACGTCTGTGTAAACCTTGCTTGTTCATGGTTATTCCTCTCAGTCTTCTTAAATTGTGAAAAATTGGGGACCATTTTGAAATATGGATTTAGGTATGGATTGGTGAGGAGAGAACGTTGATCTAATTGGGTTTACGTTGTGTGTGATAATTTTACACTATCCTTGGGAAAAACTGAAGATGTTGACAGGGTCATGAGAATCGTTTCTTTCTTTCTTTCTTTCTTTCTTTCTTTCTTTCTTTCTTTCTTTCTTTCTTTCTTTCTTTCTTTTCTTTTCTTTTCTTTTTTTTTTTTTTTTTTTTTGAGATGGAGTCTCACTCTTGTTGCCCAGGCTGGAGTGCAATGGTGCAATCTCGGCTCACTGCAAACTCTGCCTCCTGGGTTCAAACAATTCTCCTGCCTCAGTCCCCCAGTAGCTGAGATTATAGGCGCTCACCACCACGTCCAGCTAATTTTTTGTATTTTTGGCAGAGATGGGGTTTTGCTCTTAAGGGCATTGTTCGTTAAGTATTAATTGGTGGCCTGCCGTTGAACTAATGTTAGTGTAGTGCTGACATCATCAGCCATGGCAGAAACTTACTTGGCATCCCTGGAAAAGAGGGCAGGGAAGCATAGTGCCCTGATACCACCTCATTCTCCAGTGCTACTTCCAACTCTGAGCTGATGGTCATTATGAGTGGATCTGCCCTGGACAATTAGTTTAGTGCAGCTGCCTTGGACAGTCAGGTTAAAAGTAACAAACCGCCACAAAACTCAGCTAATAAAATGTGAGGAGAGACATGGGGCACCAGGAAGGGGTGAGGCCTGTCTCCCTGTGTGCCATCTGTGTGGAGCCTCAGTACCTAGGGGACAGCGTTTACACAGAGCCCCAGGTTTTTATTAGCATTTCCCTGAATAAAATGTCACTCGTGAGCTGCGGACTGGGAGGCTCTTTCTGATGATTAGGTTTCGTAATGTGGGATCATCAGTAGGCAAGGTGGGCCTGAGGGCCATAGGATCTGGAGACTGTCCAGGGCTGCTTTCTGGGGATGACAGGCTTGTCCCTTCAGCAGTCAAGACACCAAAGAGAGTCTTTCTGAGAATAAAAGAGAGAAGCTTTTAAGGAAAAAAGCAGTTTCTCTCTCTGTTTGGGAGTTGAGTGCATTTTCCTACATTTACTCGGAGATGTTCCTTGGTTTCCACCATGTGCCATCACCCCGCTATGGGGTAGGGTCACCCCACCTCGTACCTAACCCAGGAAAACTCCTCTGTAGTTATTTCAGAGGCTGTGTGCATTTCTCTTGCCTCAACGGGTAGAGTGAGTTTTTCTTCCTACTGTTTTTAGTCAGTTTTCTTAATCTAGCCTGTTACTGGGATAAGTTCCAGAGACGAGCAGTTTTAAAAACAATCTTTGTACGTTGAGTAGAGAGCAGTCCACCTGTAACCAGTTTGTTCTTGGAGGTACCGCAGCGGCCTTGGTTACGCGAGGGCCCCGTGGCTCAGGATGGGCCGAGGAAGGAGTGCGTGAGCAGTGGGCACTGGCCGGAGGCAGGGGAGGCGTGGCCACCTGTGGCTCGAACTCCCCCCATCCACTCTACCGCACCGCTGGGACGTGAACATTCTCGCCCTGGACGTTTTGTCTGAATGTTCAGTGCCCAGGCTCTTGGGTACACAGGCGGCCCCGGGTTTTATTTCAAAAGGGTGTCACGAACAGTGAAGTAACCCACGTGCCTAAGCTTTGATTGACATGAAGGAATGTAGAGGCTGCTGAAATCCTGGTCATTTTAGAACAAAGTATTTTATTAACAGTTTTCTAAAAGAAAGAAATCATTAAAAAATTGATCCCTGTTGAGGTAGAAGGATCTCGTCCTCATGCTCCTCAGTTCCTTCCAGAATCAGCTTCCAGTTCAGCTGCAGAACAGGTTCTGGTGGTGGCTGGAGCAGCCCAGGCACGTGCCGTCGGGTCTAAGTTCACACTGGTGTCCGTGTGGTCTCCAGTTATGGTGCGGGCCGTGGGGTCTGAGTTCACACCATTGCCCATGTGGTCTCCAGTTACAGTGCTGGCCATGGAGTCTGAGTTCACACTGGTGCCTGCGTGGTCTTCAGTTACAGTGCTGGCCATTTGTGCCTTTCTGGGAAGTTAGAAGGAGGATCATTTCATCACGTCTCTGTCCTCCCACACCTGATCTATGCTGGGCCACCGTGAATTCTTCCTTTTAACTGTTTCTCTCATCACGGGCAACACTGGTGTTCTGTGGTCAATGTTTGCCATTTCTGAAAACGGATTCTGTGTTTCTTTATATAATCACCTGGTCTCTTTTACGAATTTCGCTTTTCTTTAAGAAAATCATCGTGCTTTTATCTGTTCAATGTCAACTCTGTTCCCTGACACAGGCTCTTACCAGCTCGAAAATTAAAAGTAATCTTTGATTATACTTAATACTTTCTAAAGTTTTCAAAAGTTTATCAGCATGTGGGTTACTGAACATTGCCTGTTTATTTAATGGAAAATTAGATTCTAAGTAGAGTATTAGAGTGAAAATGATCTTTTGATTTTATTAAAATATTCAGGTAAAAATATTAAAATGCCTTCGCCAAACTTCATGCCTGTGTAGCGTGAAAACATTAAGCTGCTCTCTGCTCCCGGGAATGCATGAGTAGAGTATGTGTTTGAAAGCGTCATTCCAGTCTTAAGTTTTAGGTATTCTTAAAGGGGTTGGCTGGAGAAGTGACATTTAGCATTGAGTGAACGTTTGACAAAGATTTGTCTCGATATAAAAATAGTTAAAAACAATCTTTAGTGTTTCCTGTCAGGGTTCACCCATTAAAGAATGGTCTTGTAAAAAACTCATCGAGAGTGTCGGCGCCCAGAGGTGCTACCTTGCCCACAGTTGTGTCATCTGCTGTCACCAGGCGACACGCCCAGCGTTTAGCTGCACGTCAGATGTGGCCACGGGGCCACAGGACATCCCTGCGGACGGATGTTCTTATGCAGATTAATGAGGATGGAGACCGCTGCAGAACTGTAAGCCCCCCAGGGGCTGACGGAAGCCTGGGAATACCCGAGACACCAGAGTCGCTGCTGCCCTGGGTGGAAGGAAACCTGCCCTGGAAGATGGGAAATGCAATAAGGAGAAAGTACCAAGGTACATGATGCTGTGAAAACGGAGATGTTTTAATTAAATTAACAATTAAAATCATTTTAATTATGTGAATTATTTGAATTCATGTTAGTTCTTTTTAGGAAATTAATACTTAAAGCAAGTTTGTTTTCTGAATTGTTTGATTTAATTGAGTCAGCACAAGAGTTAGCATTGATATCTGACCCTCTTCCAGGGTTGGGGCAGAGGAGATGGGGGCAGAGGAGACAGGCCTCCCACCCGCTTTCCCCTGGAGCTCAGCCAGAATTTCCCATTGAGGAGCCCTCAGCTCCCTGAGAGCCAGGAGCTCTTGCGGAGAAGCCGCTGTCGGCATGCCACCCGCTTTGATGGCCCTGCTCTGCCATCCCTGCGCTCCAAGGGCCGGACCCTGCCGCTGCCTGTGCCAGACGGGTCTCAGGGAGGTGCCAGCCAGGGGTTATGCATGGCGGGGCCTGGGCATCGCTGTCCAGATTCCGTGGCTGCCGGTTTCATTCTCTCGCTGTTTGTCCCCCTAGCAAGACTCATGAGGTTCCTTGAGGACAAGACCCCCTCCTGCCACCTGGTCTGTTTCATGAACGTTCTCTGCACGAGTACAGCCCCGGGATGCAGCCCTCGGGAATCAGGGTGTCGGCCATAGTAGGGCGGGTCGCTCTGCTGGGCACCATGATGGATATTAACCGCTGTGCTTCACTTCGGGGACGTGTTTAAGTACAAAAGTAATTTTAAAATTTCACCATTATTTCAAGACAGCTAAGAGCCTATTAGCACAGAATCCCTGGTCTGAATGAAATCAAACGGTTCTTATTAATTATTCATGATGCCACGAATATGTAGCCTTATTTTTTATAATTGCCAGTCTGTATAATTAACCTTTCATTTGGTTAAAGTACTTAACACTAAGTAGAGCTGTAATTTCAACTGTTTATAAAGCATATGGAAGAATGTTTAAATGTTTAATTAGAACCACTTTTTTAAGTTTCATAGAGAATTTTTTTTCTTGTCAACAAGGGTCTTTAATTATTTAAACCAAAAGAGAAAAACAGACCAGAAAAGAAAAACAACTAGTAAAGCTCGGAACTGCGAAGGTGGCATCATTCCGTTAGTCTCGGGTTTTGCTTCCTGGGTTTGTGACGTGGTCAGAGTCCTTGTCTTTGATTTCCTAACACAAGTTGTTAAAGTTGGAAGTGAGTGTGAAATTGAGTTAGTCTAGCTTTATTCTTTCACGGATGAGAAGTGAATTATCTTCAGCAAGGTGGGTGCAGGCGTGGTCCCCGGGGGTCACTGTGGTGAACAGGCCGCCCTTGTGGGGAGCCAAGTTCGTCATCACTGGGACAGAGCCCAGGACACTTCCCCAGCTGGCCAGCCTCTTCCTAGAACCTCACACATTGCAAAGGATGGAGTCCAGATCTATACCGTGAAGAAACGAGGGTGGTTACAGAAAGCACCACGATCTCAGCTGAGTGGCTCTGAGCACCCCAACGTTGGGGCACCTCAGCATCCTGTGTGGCTCAGGCTGTGCCCAGCAGGGAGGCCGGCCCGATCGAGCTGCGGTCTCCACCCTGAGAGTGAGGGCTCCTTCCCCCAGCGCGAGTTAAAGCATCATGTGTCCACCTGTGCAGTGGCTGGTCCCAGTGGCCCTGGAGGGCTGAAACCCTGGGTCCCGCCACTGGTCCGGGGCATCCGTTTCCCCTTCCTGCAGTTCCTGTGTCTGTGTGTCCAGGGGCCTCCGATCCCTGTCTTAGGACCATGGCTGAGGGGTCAAGTTCACCCGCTTTGGAGCTGGCCCGGATCTTGGTTCTGTGGATCCTTGCTGTGTGGCTCTGGAGCAGTTCTGTCCTCAGGAGATGGATCCTCACAGCCGCCTCTTGGGGCCATGAGGAGACTTAATAGGACGACCCCCGGGTAGCTGCTCAAAGCCCTGTGCGGGGCCAGCCCTGTGTCTCCACCAGTTCCTTTGCTCTGTGCTCCCCCCCACTGTCACATCGCCAGCCTTTATTTCCTTTACCTTGGACCCAGACAGCGAATGCTCCGCTGGTCTTGGCAGCCCCTTCTCTAGTCTATCCTCAAATCACTTCCTGACGGACAGCCATGACTAGCCATCGGCGTGACCAAAACCCCACAAAATAGAACCCAACTTTCCTATTAAGCTGTACAGAGCTGTCCCAGCCCCACTTCCCACAGGCTGGCCTCATTCACCATGGGATCCGTGGTTCTCACCTGGGGCTGGGGGTGCCCCTGGCATCTGGTGGGGAGTGTCAGGGATGTCCCTCCAGGCCCAGTACAGTCCCCCAGCCAGTGGCCGGCAGACAGCAGCACCCAACCTGATGTCCCTGTGGCTTCTGGTTCCCCGAGGCTGGCTGTGCTTTGCTGCCTCTACATGCTCTCAGACGTGTGCCCTCTCTCCACCTTCACTGGTTAGCAGTGTTCCATCCATTAGAGCTCAAAGCACTGCCTCCCGGCAATGCAGCCCCTTCTCCTGGCCTGCCGTCTGCCTGTGCCCCACGGTCTGTACCGTGTCCTCACGGACCGATCAGAGCGAGGCTCCCAGGGATGGAAAGGTTCCTGCTTGTGTCTGCTTGTGTCTCTGTCCCGCCTTCTCTGGACCCGGCACCGTGGCCTTTGCCGACAGAGGTCTTGGGTTGATTGTCAGCGAAGCAGACAATCTATATGGCTCTAAATGGCTGTGAACATGCTTGATTGGGTTATTTTAAAAATAGTTGTATATGTAAACATTTGAGTGTGACACAGGTGGATTTTTGGGCTAATGGTCTTGTTCTTCAGGGAGTAACCACAGGCCCATGCACAAGGACCATTTCCAGCCGATTTATGGAACGCTGTTCTACCTGGTTAATTTTCAACGTTATCTCAGCCTGAGAGGTAGGTCAGCATGTGACGAAGTTCACTGGTTTGAATCCTAATCTGCTCCTTAGGAGCTGCACCTTCCATGCCTTCGTTTCTTCCTTGGTTAGGTAGGGAAGGTATGAGCTACCTCAGAGTTGTGAGTGAGGCCTGCATCGAGTGACCGCATTAAAGTGACAAGGACTGCACCCGGAGTGTTGATATTTAAAGACCTTTAAACATCGCGATGCTGCATTTTGGTACCCAGGTAAAACAGCAAAGTTCTTTCAGATGCAGACACAGACCCTCGGTGAGGTGGGGGGCTGATGGCAGGAGGTGGACCACCGACCCTGTAACGAGGGCGTGGTCTGTTCGAGGCTGAACGAAGTGCACATCATTGCATGTACCACGGAAGTCCCTCTCGTGAAGTCCTGGAAGGGTCCATGTGGCTGAGCCGTGTGGTCTGTCCATGACGTCCGGCAGAAGCAGAGCTTTCGGGTGCAGCCTTGCTCTTGTGCGCACAGCCCTCAACGGTCTCAAAAGTCTGAGGCTTAAAGCAGGCTTGGGGTTTCCTTACACCTCCTGGACATCTAATTTGCCTGGCAAACATGTTTTTCTTGAGTGTAAAGGTGAAGGAGTGGGTGATTCTGGTGAAAGTGTACTAATTACTGTACTTCTGGGTCAGTGGCGCTCGGTTGAAGACACTATCTGCCCTGGATGGACATCTCTGGGATGGTGAGAACCGGTGGCTGGATGTCGCGGGGTTGCCAAGAAGATGCCAATTTTCTCCTTTTTCCTGAGTAACAACACCCTACTTTGTTTAGGGAAGCAGCACACCCAGCTGAAAATCCAATTCTCTTGTACGGCGGAGCGGCTGGTGACACAGGTCCAGATGCTGGGATGCTGATGGGGGGTCCTGGAGTGGGAGGTGTCAGGAGGCTTTCCTGACCCACAGCAGCCCTGGGCCCTTGTCCGGCCTTCTTGCCCGGGGCATGACACCTGGAGGGAAAGCAGCTTCGGGGGCCTGAGGGCCAGAAGGCAGAGTCCTGGCGTGTGAGGCAGGCCTGGGCCAGGCTCCTCGGAGGATGTCACAGACCTGCTGCCCATGCAGGGACCACCCACCTCTGAGCCCCACGCAGATTTTCCTCCATAGCCGAGTGAAATCCTGGTACAGCCAGTGAGGCAGTCAGAGGCACCTTTTGTGGAAGGAGGACAAAGCTGGAGAGAAAGAGGTTTTCCTAAAGGCACAAGGCGCTGATTCTGCGTTAGGGATAATTCCTAGGAGTGTGGTTGCTGGTGGGTGGAAAACTAGCCAGAGAATAAGTGGGAGTGGCACTTGCTGGTATTTAACTGATTCGTTCACGAATGGTCCGAGCAGTTCCAGTGAAAAGAACATTTCGGACCCAGAAGTTTTCATCCTGCCTGACAATGAGCATGACCGTGGGCTGTTCCATCCTTCCTGGGCGACAGTGAGAGGGTCTCAGGCCCTTCCGGCCCTGTGCTGGCATTTCCCCAGGGTGTGTGCCCCATCCTGAATAGGCTGGAATGCCTCTGGGTGCAGCTGAGTCTCTTGAAAAGGGAAGAGACATGTGATGTGCTCTGGCTGAACAGGAAAACGAGGGAGGACAGGGAGAGGGGCCTGGAGGTGAGGAGGATGGTGAGCAACACTGGGGACAGAGGAAGTAGGGTAACACCAGGGACAGAGGGACGGAGGGTAACGCCGGGGACAGGGGATGGAGGGTAACACCACTTCTCCAGGTGCCTTTGGGGGATGCTGCCGCCTCTCGCACCCCAGAGTGAAGTCAACAGGATTCTGTCCCGAGGAGCCCCAGAGCCTGGCAGCTGGGATTGTCGCAGTATGAACCACTGTTCACTAGCTCTGCACCCTGGGACAGGCTCCCTGGTGTTTCCACCCTGGTTTCCCATCTGGACAGTGGGACCCTGAGTGTCCCCGTCCCAGCTGCGCCCAGAGCCCTGGACTCCAGCGTGTCGTCGGCACTCATTAGCGTTTCTTTTGTTGTGGTCCGTGGACGAAGTGGCTCTCTCTTTGTGTGTTCACAGCCCTCCTGCTCACGTTACCTTCTGGGAACACTTTTTACATAGCTTCGTATGTGGGGAGGACTCGAGTGATTAATGGAATGTTTCATCAGGTGCAGTTCTTCTGTTTCCCAGTTTTGACACAACATTTGGTGAAATTTCCAGGGACTCCTGTGGTCAGCCTCACGGTTTCACTCTGTCACTTTCTAATGCAGTATTCTTTGGGAGTCTTTTCAATTAAGCGCCATCATTTAAAAATAAGTTTTATAATATGCAGTTTCAGGTTAATTCTTTACCTTTGTGTCTCAGGCAGTAGCTACCTACCTGTGAGTAGTCACAAAGGTTCACGCAGTTTTCTCTAGCTGTCCCTAGCTCGTAGCTCAGCAGGTCCCTTCAGATGAGTCAGCCAGCTGTGTACCTGCATGTTCAGGATACTTGTCAGGGGCCTTCCTCAGAGCAAGACCGACGCTCACCTCATCCTTGGGACTTTGGAGCCCGCCCTGGAGAGACTCCAGCCACGTCCAAAGGGGCCGTCCGGGTCCCACAGGCTGGTGGGAGTGACTTCTGAGCCACTCCAGACCACACTTTGTGTTCCTACACCCCACAAAGCCACTTAAAGTGCCATGTTCTGGTGCTGTGTGCCTCACCAGTGTGCCATACAAGCCTGCACGGGGATCTGAGCGGGCGCTGCCTTCCTCAGGCTATGCTGGAGTTTTGGGGCAACTGGAGCACTCCTGGCTGTGATTCTCGCCACTGTCTGGGCTTCCCTAGAGGGTCTCACCTGCAGCGTGAGGACCACATCGGCAGCCACTGAGGAGCCGCCAGGTGCAGCGTTGGTCCCACTCAGTCCTTCTCGACTTTGGTGAGAGAGTAGACAGCAAAACTTCAGCTGGGAGCCCCAGGCCTTCTCTGCTTGGGGCCCTGGGACTGACATAGCACAGATCCTGCCATCCACGTGCTGGGGGCCCCGCCGTGCGGCTCCCTCCTCTGGTCAGGGGCTGCACCCTTGGGCTGTGCAGCTCCTGGTTCTCACACTCAGGGGCCCAGGGAGGGTGGTGGATGAAGAGAGAAGGAGAAGGGTGGCAGTTTGAGCCCAATTGTGTTGGCTTCATCTTCCGCCTCTTGTCCCTAAGTACATTGGCAAAGTTTTCCAGGTGAAAACTCAGAAGGGATTTTTAATGACTGGAATCTGTGAATTCCATGGAAGCCAAGTCTGTCCACCTCTTTCACCCACCTCATTTCTCCCCGTTGGGGCTGATTTTGGCAGCGTTCATAGGGGCAGGGACGGAAGGGGTGGGGGCCAGCCGTCGGCCCTGTGTCCCTCCCTTCCTCCCCTCAGCGCCACAGCATTTCGGTGTCATCCCCTTCCGTGCACGCGTCCTCATGAAAACCAAGTGCGGCTGGAGGGAGATGCCTGCGCCCACTCCCGTGACCTTCCCGGCCGGCCTGGCTGCAGCGGCCTCTCGGCAGGCATCTTTCTGGTGCTGCCTCCGTGCCCCTCCCATCACCTGATGCTCGTGTTCCTGAATCTTCACGCGTGTGCTCTGTGCAGCCACCTCACGGGCTCCCTGAGAAGGAAGACAGTGTCTCACACTGGTCAGAATGCTCTTCTCTGTCCACTGAATAGTCCAACACAGAATCATTCCTCTGTGATTATTTATGCTTTGTTATGTAGAACTGGAATAAAGAAAAAGTGAATTTAGACATTACAGCCATCAGGTTGAAGCTTAGTAATTGCATTAGGGAATTAAATGGAAGCATTTGAGCTTCTCGAGTTCTAATTCCACATCTTCGTATCCCCATCACCCCCCATACCCAGTGTCTAACAGAGCTCTTGGTCTAGGAGTTTCTTGATAAATGCTTACTGAATTGAACTGGACTGAGCTTAACATTCCCACCCAGAGTTAGAAGCCAGTCCCTGAATAAATTGCATTTAGAATATGAGTTTGATGTTACTGTGGTAAGGGGTATCCTACACGTCATAATTCCTAGTCAATATCGGGTATTTAGTCAAATAGACTCAAGTATAGAGAAGCATAGGCCCATCTGGCAAAAGGGCAAGGCACGCTGCTTTAGGTCCAGGTCCCCAATATCAACTATGAAAATAAAACGTCAACTCCAATGACAGCCCTGTCCTCAGCTGGTCACTGTTTATGCTAACAATTATAAACAGCTTGAACTTGCTGTCCTGAGAGGCAACACACCCTCCATTCTCTCTGCAGTGTAGCTGCCTTGGTGGATGGAACATGCCCCTCCTCCCTCCCTCTCCCTATCCCTCCCTCCCCCCTCCTCTCTCCCTCCCTCTCGCCTCCTCTCTCCCTCCTTCCCCTCTCCTTCTTCCTATCTTCTCTCACCTTTCTCCCCCCACCTTCTCTCCTGGACAAGGGGCAGAAGAGAGGAGATCTCCGGAATCTTCTGCTTCATCCAAGCAGCTTGGGGGCAGCATCAACAGCTGCAATTTGGCTGCCCCAGCAGGTGCCTCAGGGCAGCCTTTCTAATGGGAATCCTGGAATCATGTCTTTCCTTAATGTGTCCTAAAGGCTGGAGGACATGAAGTGAAACAATGCTCCATGCTCAGTCCTGTGATTTTGTGTAATTATTGGACTTACTTTGAAATTTAACTAAATGATACCCAAGGTAGAGCATGAAAAAAAAGAAAAAACAGGCTATGGTGTTTGAAAAACAAACAAAACCGTTTGGTTTGTTGGTTTGTTCTTAGACCTTCACAGGCTCCTAGGTCACACGTTTCAGTTTCTTAGCAAGTGGCATTCTCTGCAGAAGCTGTGTCAGTCTCTGTTTGATGATGTCAGCCACAGCAGAAAGAAGCACTCCGTAGGCCCCGTGCTCAGCACCTTGGCGTGAGCTCCTGCCATCTTCTGTTCATGCTCATCACAGCTCTGTGCAGTGGGCATCCTCCTGATCCCTGTGGGAGGATGGAGGATGGAGGCGGAAGGGTGAGTGATGGCAGGATCACATGAGGGGTCTCTCCCGAGGTAGGGAGGGGAACTGGCCCAGGACCTTAGTACCCATCGCATCCTTCTTCCTCCTCCTCTGCCTCTCTGTGACTGTTTGACTCAGGCTGCAGGGACAGACATGAGTATGTGCAGAGCCTGTGTGCACCCCTGGGAATGTGTGCTCATATTGGCAGGGAGGGATGTGAGTGTGTACAGAGCGTGTGTGCACACCTTGGCGGTGTATGCCGGCGTTGGCAGGGACAGATGTGAGCGCGTATGGAATGTGTGTGCACACCTTGGGGATGTGTGCTGGCATTGGCAGGGACAGATGTGTACAGAGCGTGTGTGCACACCTCGGGGTGTATGCTGTCGTTGGCATGGACAGACGTGAGCGTGTACAGAGCGTGTGTGCACACCTGGGGGTGTGTGCTGGTGTTGATAGGGACAGATGTGTACAGAGCGTGTGTGCACACCTGGGGGTGTGTGCTTATGATGTTTTGTAACCGGCAAATACGTGGCCTGTTGCATCGGGCGGCCCTGCGCCCATGCTGAGCCCGTCAGTGGCCCTCGGGTTGGGGTCTCCATCTGCCCAGACAGCACTCGAGTGGCTTGAGGTTTCAGATTCTTCCTCTACGGATACTTGGGCTTCCTCAGGACCAAACATCAGAACCAGCCAACTGCAAACTACAAGAACGTTCAAATGCATCTTCAGTAGGAAAAACAAAAGCAATTGGAAAAATTTTCCAACGTGACCCCGTGGTTAAGCCGTTAGATACTCCAGCCAACAGATTGAGTCACTTTAAAATTCACACCAATTAAAATGGTTGTAAGAGTTGCAGAGCTTTACCGCTAAACCTTGAAATAATTGAAGCATTCTGCTCCACTTGCTTACAAACTAGAGTTGGGGATACCTTTCAGTCCAAAGTAGCAACCTTCTAAATCCAGCTTAGATGCGAGGCTCCCACTGACACAGGAAGAGACAGTGGCCCTTGATTATTCTCCTGTGTTCAGATACTGTGTCATTTCTTTTTGTTTTTTTCTTTCTTTTTTTTTTTTTTTTTTTTGTATCCTGATCATCACTTCTGCTTTTCCAATTCAAACTAAAGGGAGTTTAGCTCTGTTTTGGAGAAGCTGTGGTTAGTAGTTTCTTTTCATGGTTTGCTTAATCTCTTAAGTCTGGTGCTTACATTACCCAAATAGACTTTTCTTTAGTACGACAGTGCCATAACCCAGGGCTTCTCCCTCCATATCTGCTCCCCAGGAGGCTCCCTAGGAATGGGCGCTGGAGATCCAGCCCCCCTCCATGTGCCATTTTCTTTGAGTCCAAGGTAGCTTTGGCTCAGAGAAGAAAAGAGGCCTCAGGGTTAGGTGCCTCTGACTGCTTGCTTGTGAAATGTTTAATGATAAGGCGACTTCCAAACTAATTTACACATTGATAGTTGTAGCTTGAAGTATCACCGCAGTCATAAGAACAAGAAACACTCCCATAAAGTAGATAAGCAGAAAAAAGCCATAGAAGTTTAATAAAGCGCAAATAAAATGGTGTTGTAAGAATGTACAGTGGGAAATGCTCTCAGTCCAGCCAGATCCAGCTGTGGCGTCAGTCCAGCTGTGGTGTCCTCCTGTAAAAACATTCAGCCACATGTGGCCCTGATCGCAATCACTACTCTGAATTGTGATCCAGAATGTTCTTGGGGGCCGATGCTGGGACTGTTCCAGCAGTTCAATCTGATTGGGCGTCACGGTGGTGATGTGCTTAGCGCGGCCAGCTGGGCTGAGTGGTGGCCACCCGTGCACTCGCCACGTGCAGCCGTTATTCTGGTGATGGGGTTGCATGCGCCCCGGCTTGTCCACCTGGGCTATTAAAGTACTGGGAACCCAACCGCGGGCGGTGCCTCCCGATATGGGAGCTGTCTTTTTTATCCAGGGCCCTCTGGCGCTGCAGAACCCTGCTGCCAGTCTGAGCTCACAAGGAGGTACCGGAGGGCTCTGCTGGGGCATGGAGGTCCCTGAGCAGGTGGTCGCTTATTGCTTGTGGAGTGGTCCATGGCCTGTGAGTTTATTCTCGGGGTTTGTGTGGGCGAGGTTAACCAGTTCACAGCTGGGCACTTACCCCTTACACAGGTGACACTAGTTAAAGTGGAATCTATATTAGCTCACACGGGAGTGTGTGAGGAGCTGGGAGGGTGGGGAGGCTTGGCCTTAGCACTAGGTTCCCGGGCTCCTGACGTTTCTGCGTCTTCCAGTTGAGGGGCCGTCAGAGCCGCTGTGGGTCCTGAAGACAGTGGGTGCCATATGGACCAGGGGATGCAGAAGCCTCTAGAGGCTGCGGGAGGCAAGGAGACGGTCGCTTCCCCAGAGCCAGCCCTGCCGCCACTTCGACGTTAGATGGTGGGACCTGTTTTGAACTCCAGCTTCCAGAAATGTGAGAAAATAAGTCAGAGTTTAGGGCGCTAAATTTGGGGTGATTTAGTGGAGAAATAGAAAACTAGCCCACAAATGTGCACGCATTGAAATGTGCTCTGTCCAGGTGTTCACAGTGGTGTGAGGGAGATGGCATCAGGGTTCTGGGAACTGTGCAGTTTTACTGAAGGAAGGGGGCTCGCCACGCCTTTCCTCATATAACTGAAGGTATGTATGCCTGCCACACTGCCCAGGAGACAGGGACTAGAATTCTGACTTTATTTCTTATGGGAACCAAGCCACAGTCAGAACACGGTGAGGGCCGAGACGAGCTTCCTACAGCGTGAACTGGGAAGAGGAATCGCAAGTAGTTTGTGTTTTTCTACACAGACCTGTCCTTTTCAGGTTTTGTTAAGTTTTGGAAAAAGGGAGAAGCCAGGCACACCTCGGCGAGGGACAGTGTTTCTGGAGGTGGTGCGGCTTCAGCCTGAAAATGGCCGTGTGGTTGGGAGGCTCAGAAACTGCCCTCCAAGGGCACTCATCTATTCCTTATTGCAGTAATACCTCGTTTACAGAAATCCACAGAAATTACAGTGCGGGAGGCTTCTGGTCTGGATGGGTTTGTGTGGACCGAGGTCACGGGGTGTTGTCCCAAGTGCTAATCCTGACCTGGCAGAGGCTCTGTTCCCAAATAATTATTCCACAGTTTCAGAGCCTATATCTGAGTGATAGTCTTTTAACTTTGTTGCATAAAAGGAAACAAAGTATGTCTTGAGGGTCTAAAAATCCATGTGGTAATCATGGCTGTAAACTCATACCTGGGGCTTTGGGATGGAGTGAAAACCACCGTCACCTGGCGTGGACGCTGCGTGGTATTTTTAGCATGGTGGCCTGCTCTTGCCTTGAACTCTATCTGCAGTGTGAGCAACAGCTGTGCATTTGAGAAATGTGGACAGGTCAGGCTTGCTCCTCCAGGGGCCTGCAGGCATCCGGGTGAGGGGCCTGGGATGAGGCCACATCAGTGGGAAGGAGCTTGGTTGTGTCAGCAGATATGTCTGCCTCTACAGGCCCGCAAGCCAGCCAGAACCCAGTTTTCCTTTGGTCATCTAATGCCAGAAGAAACCTGTTTCTTAGAGATTTTCATAATTTATATTAATGAACCATTTGACCGTACATAAAATGTTATAAATGCATGAGGCTTTACAACTTGGCAGATGTGTAACTCACATGTCATTGTACCAAACTGTTGAAGATATTTGTTTCACTTGAAGGTTGTTAGCATTTTATGTGCAAAGCAAATGCCAGTAGCATTTTGAAGGAGTATTTTGGAATTTTAAACACAGTGGGATAGTGCTGGGTCTCTGGGATACTGGTGAGGTGGACGTGACCTCAAGCTCTTGTAGCTTGCAAGCAGGATTGCTAAATTGTCACAACTGCAGTGCTGGAAAGTCAAAGTGGATTTCTGTAAATGAGGTATTAGTGCAATAAGGAACAGGTGAGTGCCCGTGGAGGGCAGTTTCTGAGCCTCCCAGACACCCCAGGAGGAAGCGGGGGACGGGGGCAGTTACCCACCAGAACCTGGACGGTGAAGCTGGGTTTGCCGGTGGCCCTGCTTGGCAGGTCATTACATGCAATAAGAAACAGGTGAGTGCCCTTGAGAGCGGTTTCTCGGCCCCCTTCAGAACCACAAGTGGAAGACGCTCCAAGGTGGGGGGTGGGGGTTCGGTTAATCCACAGGAGCCTGGATGGTGGAGCTGGGTTTGCTGGTGGTCCTGCGTGGCAGGTCATTACATGCACTAAGGAACAGGTGACTGCCCTTGAGGGCGGTTTCTCGGCCTGCTTCAGAACTGCAAGTGGAAGACGCCCCAAAGTGAGGGGGGGGCTGGTGGTCGGTTATCCAGTGGGGCCGGATTTGCTGGTGGCCGCTGCGTGGCAGGTCACGGCGTGGAGCGATGGGAGGGGAGTGGAGTGGGAATAGAGGATGCACCCTCCACAGCTACTGCTGGGAGTTGGCTCTGGTAGCAGAAGGGGCATAGATAGAGGGATTCCCATCAGGGGCAACACGACTGGGGTCCCACGTGTGGTGGATGCCGAGGTGTGGCTATATGTAATCTCAGTCTGCACAGCCGTCCTGGTGAGTGGGTTCAGTTACCTTCCCATCTCACATTTGAGAAATCTCGGGGGCTCACATCACAGCTAGGTGGGTTGGAACTAATGTCGCCGGCAGGACGTTGGCCCCAGAGCCCAGATCTTACCCGCCCCCGCTCTTTTCAGTCCACCAAGCTTGTAGAGAGGGTTGTGTGGTGGTGGGTGGCGGCTGAGAAACCAACACAGTAGAAGGCGGGGAGGAACTAAACCAGGCAGGAGACACAGGCAGTGCTTGGGAGGTCTGCACGGGGTGTGGGTGTGGGAGACACCTCTGGGCCAGTGAACCCCGTTCTGTGCTCCTGGCTTGCCCAACCTTGGCCCTCAGCCACATGCTGCGTGCTTTAGGTGAAATCTCAGTCGCTCGTGTGGTGCGGGCATCTTTTCTCCCTGGCTTTGCCTCTCTTTAAATCACGGAGTCTCAGTGGGGATGGCGGGGCGGATGGTGGTCCATGGAATTTGCCCTCCACCTCCTCATCCTTGTCCTGTCCTGTCTGGCCTGTTACCTGAATCTGTGTCTCTTCAGAGCCTGCAAATGAGTGGAGGCCACGACAGCCTCTCGCTGACCGACCTCTCAAACTTTTATTCATCAGAATAGTGTTAAATGCCGATTCCTAGGCACCCCCATTGGACTCTACGCCTGCCTAGCATGGGTACTTTGGGGAAGGTAGAGGATTGCTGGGCTGTTCCAGGGGGGAATTTGCATTGTTGAATGTCTATTGTGTTCCTTCCAGCACTCTACTTTCCACGCACACGTGGCATTAAACCTGGAAGACCTCTGGGTGCTGTGCTGGTGAGGAAGCCCCGGCTGGACGAGGGGCTGCTGGGGCTCGGATTTGATTCCTGGGCTGGGGGCTGCGGGCTTATTCTCTTCAGTGGGTCTGCTGATGGGATGCCCTGAGAAGTCCTGCTGTGCACTCAGGGGAAGGTGCAGAGACAGGCTCAGAAAAGACAGACCATGGATTTAAAAATTCCTACTGGAAAATCTTTTATGAGCAAAGTAATTTGCATCTAACTGAAGACAATCATTGCTTGAATAATTGGTTTGTTTACAAAGTTGGTCCTATGAACAGATTAAAGTTTTCATTCATGCCTTATCTATAATGTGAATAGGAGCTATTACCGCAACTTAAATTAGCTTTAAATTTCGTATCAGATTGCAGTCCAGATTACAAACGGCTGCTTGATAATCTAATTGATAAAACGGAGGAATTTAGTGCTTGGAACCCAGAGTGAAGGGAACAGAATTGCTTTGGTTTCTCAAAAGGGTGTTGACTGAGTGGTGACCTGGGGTGAAGAGAAGTGGCTAGAGTCATTACACTGGAGGAGATGATCTGCCCCCGCCTTTCTCAGCTGTCTTCTGGACAAAACAAAGGGTGATAAATGGAAAAAATTCAGCACTGAGTTCGTCTATGCCCTGAGCTTCTCATACAGTCATTAATGGGCTGTATCTGTGAAGCCTCCATACAGGCACAAAGGAATTAGGCTAGAGTAAGGCGGCCGGCGACCTCTGGCGTCTGGACCGCGTGTCACTTCCTAAAGCCCTTTTGGGTGAAATGACAGTGGCAATGTCGTTGTTCGGAGGAGTGTAATCTCACGTATGAGATGCAGATTTTAAACACCAAAGTCAGGAAGCTTGGTGGGAGTGGCTGTCTTCCAAGTGGTTTTCTGTGCTGCCATGGATGAGGCGTGGATGTGTCATCTGTTGGTGAGATCCACTGGTGAAGGGGCTAAGCAAACCATGGAGGTCGGGGGTGTGAAGCTGCATCTCTTCTGGCATCCCAAGGAAATACATCTTGTAAAACTTGTGAATTTGACCCTGACCCTAACCCCAACCCTGAGTGTTGAAGTCTGGTGCAGTGTCTTGAGCCCTCTTCTGCATTGAGGGTGAGTGACTGTAAATGACCGATTCCTCAGTGGTGAAAGTTCAAATGTAGCTTCCCTGAGGAAGCCAGACCTCGGTCACCCGTATCTCCATTGTAAACACTGCGGCCCCTACGCGGGTGGCTGCAAGTTTCCAGGCCTTCCTTGGAGAAGCAGCCGTGAGGTGCTTGATGATTTGATAACATCAGCCACCTTCTGTCTTCTGTCTAATCACGGTACAAATGATTCTCCTACAAGGAAATGGATCTGGTTTCTTCCTGATCGTTGGAAGAAGCAGCCTGCCTAGGGACTCCACCGTCCTCTGCACTTTCACAGCGAAGCCTGTGTCTGTCTCCAAGGAGTGTCACGTGTGTCGTGGGAATCGCTTCCTTAATTCTTCCTGCTTTTGATAGCTCGGGTAGCTCTGCCTGTTTCACCCGGGATGAGCAGCGGGTGGTCTCTGGCTGCTGTGGGACTAGGGCTTGGGGGTGCATCATCACATCCGGTGGCCTGTCCAGGTGGGCATCATTGTCTTTTGCCTGTTGCCTGAGGCAGCTGTGATGCCATGGGGGTCATGCTTGTCAGGGCCAACCCAGTTCTTCCCGTGTACACCTCTCCTGCTGGAGTGCCTTTCCTTATGATGACTTGTTGAATTAACGTGGAGAATGCAGAGAGGCTCTGGGCCTCTCTCTCTCCCATTCTTACTCCCTGGAGCTGTGAAGCCCGAGAAGGGAGCCCATAGCCAGAGGCTCCTTTAAATTGAATTAGAATAAAGATTTGATTACATAGCTAAACACATTTGAAAAGAACTTCACAGATTAAATTCCAGATTCAACCCTTCAGGCCCAGTGGCCACGTTTTGGGGCTCAGCAGCTGTAGGTGGCTGTTGTCTTTCTGTGTTGGCTGAGCAGATTGGGGCGTTTCCAGTTCAGCAGGCAACTCTCTTGCATGGCTCTGCCTGTGGTGAGGGCACCTAGGCTGGAGAGCCTCGTGGGGATCCCTTAGGCCTCCGGCTGCAGCCAGGCTGCACGGTTCCTGTGCCCCGGGTCCTCTGCAGGCCCAGATGGATCCCACCACAGAGCCAGCACTGCTAGACTTGGGTACTGTGTGCAGACAGCAGAGGGTCACGTCCGGGCCTTGCAGGGGCTGGGGTGACTGGCCTCCTTGGCCAGGCTTCTGTTTCCGAGTCTTCAGGGGAAATGCATCCACCATCCACCATCCACACCGTGCACCAGAGGAAAACTGCAGGCTTCTCTGTGGATGGTGAATTGAGATCATGCAGAGTGACTAGGTTTGGGCTCCTGAGCAGCGTGGAACCTGATACCTTTAGGTGGAACCTGACATGCCTCCATGTGTACATGGCAAAGAGAATGCAGCATTGTCAGCTTGAATCCAGATGTGCTCCCGTTTTGAGGTGGAAGGTTCTGGGAGTATTAGCCATTGGTGATTGTGCTGCCGTGGAGGACTTTGAATGCAGGCACTGGTTTGGGATAACCCTGGTTTCCTGGTCCTGTATGTGGGCATCCCTGAATATCCCGGACTGGAGGAAGGCAGGGCAGATGGGAGGGTGACAAGAGGTGTCAGGTGTTTCCAGCTTTGGGGACTGATGCCATCAGATGGCCGAGATCAGGATGGTGGTGGCCAGGGACCAAAGCAGGGGTGCGTGGAAATGCCATGTTCCTCGGAGCATGGGGAGGACCTCTTGAACTCTATTCCTGGACAACAGATCTTCCATTCTCAGGAATCTGTGCCATTGTAATTGAGTAGCAAATTCTGTAATTGCTCTAATTACTTACTGTTAAGTCCCCATGCCAATTACCATAAATTAGCAACAGTGATAACAGTTTGCCTGGTCAAACCTTACCAAGAAAAACCAGTGGACCTAGTTTTAGTTGCCTCCAGTTCCCTCCAAATCAGATTCCTTAGCGGCTTGTGTCCCCACACTTGCTGCAGTTCCTCCTGGGCCTGGCAGGCACATTCCAGACATTCACATCTCAGCTCAGATGCAGGCGTGCACATTATTTATAGAAAATCGCACTGCGCTGTGATCGGCTTGAGCTGACGTTCTCTAGGTGGGAGGTGGAGGTTCAAAAGTTCTAATGGGATGAAATTAGAAATATGAATTTTAAAAATTCACGTGTTATGAACTCTGTTCAGTGATTTTCTCTGAAATGAGAGACTATTTGCAGATGAGGCAGTCAGCCTGCAGCTCTCCTTAAATCTGTCCTAGACCTCGATGCCATCCTTCGGCCTCTTCCTGGGTGTGGGGTGCTCTGCTTGAAGCAAAACCAAAGGAAAGAACGTGGTCTGCATCACTACTGCAGCCAGCTCAACGCGCACACCCACTGGGAGGGGGGTTTGATCACTTAACATTTTAAATGCATTTAACATTAAACCAGCAAGTCAGCCAGTGCTTTCTGTACGCAAGCTGCCTGGCTCATGGGAACCTGACACTTGACTTTTAGGAAGAGAGTACTTGCTTCTGTGGAGTGTCAATATTTGCCTCATTTCTTGAGACTCTGCTCAAAGTGATGAACGTGAGTAAATTAGGACCTTTTTTTTTGTAAATTGGGCCACAGAGCTCTCTAGGCAGAGTCAGGGGAGTAAACGGCTGTGAAAGATGCCGCCTGATGTGAGCCACGGCCAGGCACTTTGGAACCTGGGATCCCATCTCCAGCCTTTCAAAGGACACAGACGAATATAAAATGCAGATGGGAGAGTTCATAATTTGGGCATCTCTGTTCTTTTGAAATCAAAGTGCAAAGAAAAAGTTTTGCCTTGAGGTCTTAACCCATACTTGTTTTTCTCCTGAGGTTTTAAGATTTTCTTAACTGCTTTTCTCTCCCCCAATCCTTGAGGAAGTTCTATCTTCATATCTTCTTAAAAGGTATGGTTAAAAGATATGGTTAAATTCAACACTGAAATATAAAAACATGCTTTCATATTTTTCTTTAAACTGAGGTATCTGACATTGGTGAAGAACTAACTGGGAGTATTGGTTTATTTTTATTTTTTTGAGACAGTCTTGCTGTGTTGCCCAGGCTGGAATGCAGTGGCACGATCTTGGCTCACTGCAGCCTCACCTCTTGGTTCATGCCATTCTCCTGCCTCAGCCTCCTGAGTAGCTGGGATTATAAGTGCCTGCCACCATGGCTGGTTCATTTTTGTATTAGTAGAGACGGGGTTTCAACATGTTGGCCAGGCTGGTCTTGAACTCCTGACCTCAGGTGATTCGCTCACCTTGGCCTCCCAAAGTGCTGGGATTACAGGCACGAGCCACCACACTCGGCCTGGGATATTCTTGATTATAATTGTAACATATCCCTTTAATAAAAACAAAACAGAACAACAACAACAAAACAGCTGTCTGAAAAGTCTCGAAATTAAAGAGCTCACTTGGACAGGGATTTGGACACCAGTTGAATGGCCCAGCACACCATAGTTACATGGGCCACTCGGCCTGTTAGGTCCTTAGGGTATTTGAAGTCATATGGATATTTGCATTTCTGCCTCTGGATATCGTGTTAGTATTCGGCTAGTGTTTGAGGGCCAGGCTCAGATCCGGGAAAACAAGAGCCCCTGCCCTCATGGCACTTCTCTTCCATGTGTGTGTGTCAGGAAAATAGAAAGCATAAGATATTTTTTTCAATGAGCTGGGAAGATGGAAAAACAAGCTTAAGATGTTTACTTGTTCAGAAGAAGGGAAGTGCAAGGAACACTCAGCTTTGTTGCTGCTGAAGGAGGCCCCTGGTGGAGGCTGTTTCAGAGGTGGGGTTTCTCTGAGAAAGGTGGTAAGAGCCAAATAGGATGCCCCATCTGGTTTGCCAGAGATGGGGAAAGTTAGTATCCCCAAAACAGCTTCAGCATTCTGGCAAAGCTTTGGAAAACCAGCTACGGTGTAGGACCTTGTTGGCCGCTGGGTAGAAGGAAAACATTGCTGGTCCTGAGGACTGTACTGTTGTTCCACTGCTATAAAGAACTATCTGAGGCTGGGTAATAAGGAAAAAAAATGTTTAATCGGCATACAGTTCTGTGGGTTGTACAGGCTTCTACATCTGGGGAAACTGACAATCAGAGTGGAAGGTGAAGGGGAGGCCGGCATGTCTTCACATGGCTGGAAGGGGAGAGAGAGTGAAGGGGAAGGTGCCATGCACTTCCAAACAACCAGATCTCAGGAGAACGATCATGAGGACAGCACTTGGGGGATTGTGCTAAACCATTAGAAACCACCCCCATGAGTCAATCACCTCCCACCAGGGCTCACCTCCAACATAGGGTTAGAGTTCAGCATGAGATTTGGGTGGGGACACACAGCCACACCATGTCAGGCTTCCCATTCTTCTCCTGCACGTGCTTCGCAAATGGTTCTGTCATTGGTTTTTGTTTCTGTTGATACATAATATACGTACATATTTTCAGAGTGCATGTGATACCTTGATTCACCCCTATATTGACGAAATCTGTGTACTTGGGATGTCTTTCACTTTAAATAGTTTCTTTTCCTTGTGCTGGTTATGTTAAGTTATTCTCTCCTAGCTGTTTTGAAATACACAGTAGATGACCCACTGCCATCCCCCTGCTGATTTATCAATAGTAGGTCTCGTGTTCCCATTAGGCTGTGTGTTTGTGCACATTACCAGCCTCTGCCCATCCTGCTTATGAGTGGGCTCTGCTGGGCCCTGTTGACCACCTACTTTTGGCCTCCATGAGATCTGCTCTCAGCTCCTGCTTATGAGTGAGAACATGCGCCGTTTCCTTGCTTGGCTCGTTTGCTTAACGTAATGTCCTCCAACTCCATCCATGCTGCCGCGGATGACAGGGCTCTCCGCTGTGTGGTGGAGTATTGCTCCTGTGTGTGTTCGGGCCACGTTCCCTTCATCCCCTGTTGACGGGCACTCAGGTGATTCCAGACCTTGGCTACTGTGGATGGAAGCTGAGAGCAGTCACTGGCTTTATACTCGGGGGACGTGAGCCACTTTGATGTTCTCAAGCAGCCTATCCCCAAAGCCCTCCGTAGAATGCCGCATTCGTTTGTACTCATGGCTTCTTCCACTAGGATGAACAGCTGGGAAGGGGCTTTGAGTGAATGCTTGGGTTTCTGTCTTTAATTGGTACCCAGCTACACTGGCCAAGTAGAGGTCCCAGTGACCCTGGACACTACCTCACATAAGGTCCAAAGATGCAGTTAGGTTCTTTTTTTAACTTAAAAAAAAAAAAGCTTTTGACCTGGGTAAGCTATGGCATCATCAGTTAGAGTTTTTCATATTGGAAAGGTGTATATTTTATTTTCTAAGAAGGAAAGAAATCCTCTTAAATACTCTAACCACAGATTAAATCATGTCAAGGAAAGAGGTACTATTTTGGGGGAAAATTACCCCTTCATGTCAAAGATCAAGGAGATGACTTACATTGTTTAATTGAGTTAATTATGAAATCTTAAGTGGTTTTAAGAAGATGAGCTGTGGATCCTACAAGACATGAGACTGATACTGATTTAATGTTAGTCAGCCCTGACAGAATGTGGCTAATATTTAAAGCTTGCTCCAGTATTGCTTGATAGATTGTAAGTTAATGTAAAGATCTGTTTGACGCTTTTATTTTACAAAATATTATTGAGAAAAAGTTTGACAGCCAAGGAACGGCCTTCAACCAATTTCTTCCTAATTTCTATCACCAGAAAATTTTGTCCTGTTAATTCCAGAATTTACTTTTGGAAAGTTCCCGTAAGGAGAGCAGAGGTATTGGTGGTTGAATGGTGACTTGAATTTAGGTGAAGATCGTTAAATATTTCATAGTCATGTTTGTCTTGGTGGTTTTAGCAATTTTATATTAAACTTAGAACTGTGAGTCAAACCAAATCTGTTCTTTTGCTTTTGTGATACTCCTTTGTATGACTATACTGGTAAAGAATGATAAAATGTGTATTGGGTATTTTTTCTGTGTAGATATTAGGATTTTTAGGGGAACAAATTAATCATTCTTCTAATATACACTGTGCTGTGTGTTGGGTCCTTTGTATATTAGTTGAATCACTCTAATGAGGACCACTTGAAAGTCTGTTTCTATAGCAGATGTTTTATATGTTGACTTGTGTTATGCAAAATCCTTCATCCTCTAAGAAGACTAAGCAATGGGTTGGAGGAATTATTTAATCACCCATTAGGTCTATTCCGAATGCCCAGAATTGAATGCAAGTACTAATTATGTTTTTGAAGTGGTGTGTGTGTGTATGGGTGTGTGTAGTGGACTCCTTTTTAGGTCATGGGAGGGAGGTAAAGCGAAGATGAGATTTGCTGATGAACATTTGTGCACATGCTAGTGGAGAAGTCATATGACTTGACTGCACCTGCGTACTCTGATTTTGGTTTCGTTAGTGTCCGTAGCCACAAGCCTCAACTGCCTCTGGGACCCACCCTGAGGGGCTGTGGTGAGGGTTATTACAGAGTCGTGCGTCTTAGTGAAGGGCACAAACGGCCTTGTGGGCCTACTTTGGCTTTGTTTGAACGTCTAGATTGTTAAACTAAGTTTAATATTTTGAGGATTATAAATTGTGATTCTTGTCTAAGAAGAGGTTTCTGTTGTCTCTGAAGACAGGAGCCCCAATACAGATGGTCCCTGGCTCCCAATGGTTACATTTGTGATTTTTTTTTTCAACCTTGTGATGGTGTGAACTAGTCACACTCAGTGCATTGTTTGGCCCAAGATGGGCTGCCTCTGGATGAACCCGTTGTAAGTTGAAACTATGATGTCAAATGCACTTTCTATTTAGGATATTTTCAGCTTATGCTGGGTTTATTGGAACAGTTTCATCCCATGGTAAGTCAGGGAGCATATGTGCTCATAAAAGTGGAGACGATCTCATAGATACCGTGAGATATAATGTCTCTGATGTTATAGAGATACGATAAAAACAATCAAGTGGGACTTGGAAGCCTTGGAGGGACTCACATGGGCGGCTCCTGGAATGCAATCTTGAGCGCCACTGGCTTCTGGATGTGACATCTGTACCTTCTGCTTAGCCCAGTGTGTTATCGGCTGCTCTCGAGGGCAGAGAGGTCCGGCGTTCCTGTGTTTAGGTATTTGAGCTGCCTTAAGAGGCTAGGTCAATTCTCACTGGTGTCTTCAGGGCTTTAGGCCTTCTGAACAAGCAGGAGGAAGCACGACTTTGTAGAGCTTTGGAAATCTCCACAGACTTCAGGGCCATCCCCTTTGGCAGGAGAGAGCCCCACTGGAGGCGAGCAGGGTGCCGTGCGGGCCTCTGCTGGGCCCAGGCATGTACGGACGTTGTGAGGGCCACAGGACACAGATCGGTCTTGGTTCACAACTGGTGTCGATGGCCACGCAGCATTTCTTCCAGGTACATGAGTGCGGGGACTTGGGTTTTGGGGTTGCCTAGTTGCTTGGAAGACCCCCATTCAGACCCCAGCCTGAGTCACCGTGACAGGCCTCCTGCTTCACACGTCACACGGAAGCCGTGGCATCGGTCACTGATGTCCACCAGGTGTCAGATGTGCGTGTGTATCTTCCTTGGTCTCGGGATGTGTCTTGTTTTGAGGTTATAGTAAACGTTCTTTACGAGGGGTTTTGGATTTTTTATGTTGTTTGCAAGGAGGCAGCAGGGAGTGCTTGAGCAATGAGATCCCCTTTCCAACCAATACAATTTCAGATCCCAGCAGGTAATTAAGGCAGCGGAGCTGTGGGATCACCTTTCCAACCAATGAGAATTCAGATCCCAGGAGGTAATGACGGCAGCGGGGCGTGTGGCAGAACCCTGAACTGTGGCTGTTTCTGGTGTCTTGCCCCGCGGACAGAGCATGCTGGGGCCTCCGTGGTCCTCTGTGGGGTGAGTGGAGCGCATGAGCTGGGTGCTGCTGGGCCCTGGCTGGCTCCCCAGCCCGGGGTTTATGCAGGACTCGTTAGACAACTTGGAACCCAGAAAGCAGCAAGAGGAGAAACGGGATTGTGCCTTTCTGGATCCTTGGTGCTTCCCAGTCTCAGACACTGAGTAGGCTCTGAGGGGTCTCGCCGGGAAGACTTGCACAGTCGGCCCCCAGGATGGAGTGGGGCTGCAGCAGGTCTTGCAGGAGCTGGAAGTGGGGGTGAGTGTCTCGCAAGCGGGACCTTTCAAGTGGGCCCAGCAGGATGCATCTGTGGAAATGGTGCCACCTAACGCAGGGCTGCGGCCAGCAGGACCTGAAAGGCTACAGCGGGCTGTGTTTCTGCTCTCTCTCTCTCGAGTCTCTGCACGGTTTTCCTTGGTTTTTGTCTGTTTGGAGGACGCTTCCCCCTTTGCGCTTACCTAGCCTTCTGAGCTTCTTTGTTGAGTATGACAAAGCCCTGAGAAGGCATTTTTATCGCATAATTGTGTTATCCTGGTGGCTGGATAAATGACCTGCAAATGTGGATGACTCAGTAGCTCTGAGGGTGTTCAATATCCAAGACAGAGGTGGGAAGGAAATGTTCAGGCAGGCATCAGAGGATCTGTTCTCTGCTTTACACTGGGGCCCTGGTTTGCTGACAGTCTTCACACTCGATCCAAAATGGGGGATAATGAAGTCTCACGGATTCGGCTTCAGCTGAGAGCTGCCTCCAGCACAGTCTTGTGTGAGTAACAGTTTCTATGTTTGGTGCGAAGGGCGGGCGTCAGTCAGTTGATCTTATTTGTGGTGGTGCTTATGGTGGGTTTTCCGTAAGGAATGTAGACTTTATTAGCTTTGGCAAGGGAATCCTGAGTGATAAATTGGAAGAATGTCTCAGGAAATTCTGGAACCTGCAGTGAATCTGGAATCTGTATGAAATTGAGATTTGGATTCTCACGATTTCCTAATGCTACCCCGAAACCCAGTAGTTGAGACAGTCGTAGAGCTTCAGTTGTGCTGCCCCGGTTCCCCATTTTAAAAGGAACACGTTGCTTTCCTCTAGAATGTTCTGAGCTCTGAGTGCTGCCGGCAGAGTGACCAGCTCTCTGCATCAGAGGGGAAGCCAGGGCTGCGTTCACGGCGTCGCGGCAGCCGGGAGCTGACCCTGGACCTCAGGCACGTGTGATGCTGACCATTTTCTGTAAACTCCAAGGGTGCAGTGTTCTCCTTGGCCGTTTACAGGCTTCTGAAGCTTTTGATGTGTCTGCACTTTGTAGATTTTTCAGAAGTAGACAGCCTTTTCCCACACCCTTGGGCTGAGTTTCGTCAGAGGCTGGTGTGTGGGAAGCACCACACCCACATTCTGACAGGGAAGACTCTGGTGCCCAACTGAGGTCAGAGTGGAAATTTGTTCTTCCTTCCCTCCAGTCTGGTCCAGCTGCTCCCTGCTTGGCCAGAAGAAAATCATGCTTATTCAAGTCGTAGGCAAACCCCCGAAGTCAAACATTTGTCTTTTTTCTTTAATATGCCCATTTAGTTTATATGGAATGATAGCTAGAGAAATGCCTTTTAGGGGAAAATTAATTTCCTTAATTACAGAGAACTTTTTGGATAAAAATCAGGAGGCTATTTTGTAATAAGATCTAGTTAAATACTACAGTGGAAAGCTCCTTATATTTGATCTTACACTTGGGCCCTGTGTGCGTGTCCGCATGCTCGTGCTCATGACGCCAGGCGCAGATGTGAACTACAGGCACAGTACATACTTTCTGGTTGCTTTTTTGAACGTCTTAATTGCTTGACCTCTCCGACTCAAATGTTGAGTTATGTTGATTCTGTTCAGAATGTTTATCCCTCCGTCTAGGGTCCAGTCGTCTTTCAGGGAGGAACCGTCTTCCTCATCTCTGTCTCCTACAGTATTGTATATTTAATAGTCAAATATTTATAGGTTACATGGGTGACTGATCTGTTCATTAGGAGGAAAACAATGCCAATTTTCACATCATTATAATGGACTTGTTAAATGATTGTTAGTATAATGAAGTTTCCATGGCAAAAGAGGCTTTGCAGATGTGAGTGTAACGGACAGTGAGATGGCGGAGGACCCTGGGTTGTCCAGGCGGGTCCAGTGTCTTCACATGTGCCTTTTGAGAAGGCAGTACGAGGGTCTGCCTCAGAGGAGGAGACCTGAGGACGAGATAGAGGCCAGAGGGCTGTGGGGGTGAGGGCAAGTGTGGGGCAGGGGCAGGGTCCGGAGGGGTGCAGGACTGAGGCCGGGGCAGTGGTAGGAGGGGTGTGGGGCTGTGAGCCAAGCTGCATGGTGGCTTCTATGAATTGGGAGACTCCAGGCAGGAATACAAGCTACTGAGCCCTTGACTTCAGCCCTGGGACTCCTGACTCCCAGGGCTGAGAGGAGGTTTGCATTTGTGGTAATTTGTTGCAGCAGCAATAGGAAGCTACTGCATTGTATCTGTTCTTCACCTCCAAACCTTTGAAAAGTAACCCTGTTGTATTGGCCTTTTGTGTGCCCTAAATTCTAATGAGATGGTTTGTAGGAAATAATGGACACAAACGATGGCAGAACACAAAGTTGGACAGAAACAGTGTCTTCTGTGGTTCTGTAGTTTGGGTCTGGGAAGTTAGATTTCGGTCAGAGTGTGTGGTCTTGTTCAGCGTATACCTGGAGTACTTGTTCAGAGCTCCTGGGGGAGTGGTCTTTAACACTGTTAGGATTAAAACTCCAAGCACATCAGGGCCAGAGTTCCTGAGTCAGTGTTAGGCGACCTTTGAATAAGAGTTGGCATGTAGAGTCTGCCCACTTTACTAGTATGAAGAAGCAAAATCTTTTTTTTTTTTTTATTTTTTGAGATGGAGTCTCGTTCTATCACCCAGACTGGAGTACAGTGGCGAGGCCTCGGCTCACTGCAAACTCCGCCGCCTGTGCTCAAGTGAGTCTCCTGCTTCAGCCTCCAAATTGCATGATTTATTTTCCTGTTTTATATACTTAGTATGTGAAAACTCTGCAAACTTTATTAATACAAATGACATGCCAGAACTTAGGAGAATCTGGTATTTTCCCATGCAAATTAGTAGTGATGTGGAATTCCTGGGCTGATTTGGTTTTATAAGACATGGGGCAGATTCTTTGCCTTATTTCCGTGGAACTAACAATTGTTAATCACCCAGCACTCTTACCTCCCCCAACAGCTCAGGTGAGGGGGGTGTTACCCCCACTGTCGTGATGAGAGGCAGGAGACTGAGGCTTAGATGAGCAGGTGACACATTACTGTCCAGCCCCACCCACCCTGTAGTTTCCTGCCATGGCTCAGCTGTCTTCCTGCAAGAAAGGACAGACACCCTGGTGCTGGGTAGAATTCCTTGTGAACCCCTTTCCATCCTCCAGGGAGTTCTTGCTTTACAGTGGTGGCTCATGGGGAGTCCTCTGGCCCACTGAGAAAGTGACTCATGTTGTGACATTACTGTCTCTGTCCGGCTGCTGTCGATTGGGTGATTTGTAAAGAGACATTTATTGCTCACAGCTCTGGAAGCTGGAAAGTCCAAGGTCAAGGCAGTCCAAGGTCAAGGCACCTGCACATCTGGTGCCCCAGGGCCTGTGGCTCACAGACGGCAGCATCTCGCCGGGTCTTGCGTGGCAGCGGTCATCTCGTCAGAACTCACGTGGTGGAGGAGCAGGAGGGCTCCTCCAGGCCTCCCAAGAAGGACACCAACCCTGGTCCTGAGAGCAGGACCTCCCAAAGGCCACACCTCTTAATGTATCCCTTCGGAGATGGTTTCAGCATGAGGTTTTGGGGACATTCAGGCCAGAGCCATTGCTCTGCTGGGGTGTTAGGGCTGCATGGCATCATTACTGCAGCAGAGCCACAGCTTCTTATCTGCATTTGCTGCAGGAGAAGGACGCAGGTGCCTGTGCAAGTTGGGGTTCGGTGCAAGAAGTGGAGACCCTCTGGGAATCTTAGCAGGAGGAACTTAAGGACTTTGAGAACTGACACCTTAGGACTGTAGTTTTCTTCAGACTGTAAAAACCTTGGTGTGTGATAATACTGAACATTGCCTGAGCCCTGTGATCCTTCAAAACAGTGATGGTTAAGACATTCCCCTTCCCCACAACTGCGCCCCCACTTTTACTTCAAGAAGCCCGTTCCCATGTGGCTTAGGCTGACTGGTGGGATGACCATTTACCGAGGACAAGACCAGGTACAGGCCTTCAAACCCCCCTTCTCTGCCTTATAAGTGATTAGCTAAACTGCCTGTTCCCACTGATCAATCACCTCCCACCTTGAAATGGTTCTTCGTGGTGCAGTTGTGCCTAGGGGGGTGGACTTGTCTCTGACTGTTGCCTTCCACAGAGGCCAGTTAGGGTGGGCAGGAAAGAATTCTCTGCTACAGGTCTGCATTCCAGGCTGTTTCCAGAAGTGGGAATTCTGGTGCCCTGGAGTGTGGGAATGGATTTCTAGTGTCCCAGCTTCAGGTGGAGTTGAAATTGAGTGAGGCAACCCACGACACCCATCTGGAGCCAGGAACTAGAGCCATTTTTAAAGTGGCAGTTTCTCCATAAGATTACCCAAAAAATGCGCTCAGCACGTTTCTTTCTTTCTCATATGCATTTGGCCATCTAAAATGGGAATGGTGGTTTTTTGAAGCATGGATGTAGTTTTAAATTTTGAGTATTGTAAACCTTAATGTAGCTTCTTAAAATGTTTGCCTGATTATCTGGAGATTTACTAAACCTTTGGAGTGGTAATAATGAGTTGATCTATACGACTTTGCTTTCTATGATGCAATGAAAGTACTCTAATTAAAACCTCTGCAGTTGGGTCAGCAGGCGATTGGCCAAAACAAATTCTGCTTTTTGGGTTTCTTTAACCACACAAGGGAGTAGAGTGTAGGCTGAAGTGGCAAATTCATTTCAGAGCACGCCAGAGCCCTCAGTGATTGAGCAGCCTTCTCAGGTGAACGTGTAACGTGCCGTGAGTCTTGGCAAGCCTGGCTACTGATGTGTGCACGTGACACCACAGAGCCACACCTAGGAAGATGTGGTTTCTGTAACAAGCTTTGGAAAACCAAAGTTCAACTTAATTATCCAACTTTGTTACAGAAAAAGCTTAGACCAGATGGCCAAAGACCTGATTGTTTCATGGTTGAGACATGGTTATAAAATTGCCCTTACTTGGTGCCAATCAGTGTTGGTCCACAGTGATACTCCTCCAACCTCACTGAATAGTTTGGAGACTGATATGAGACTGTGAAAATCTCCTTAAGGTGAAAAGGTCTCTGGAGCACCTGGGAATATCTGCACACCCGTGGCCATTCCCCTATAAGATGGAAAGGACGGCTGGGTCACGCGGGAGCATCCGCACACCAGTGGCCGTCCTCTTTAAGACGGAAAGGGCTGCTGGGGTGCCCCGCAATGTCTGCACACCCGCGGCCATTGTGGCTGTCCCCCTTTCTGCTCAGTCACCTCTGTGTCCCCGCATTCAGGCTTTGGGACACTCATGAACAGCTCGTACCCTGGGCTGGTGAGGAAAGAGTGGGAGGTTGTTCTGAGGCTCTGTCACTGTCTGCCCTGTCATGAGCTGGGCAAGGCAGTGGCAGTGACCCTGGAGGAGTCTGGTCAGTGAGGGCTCCGGCAGGAAGTGCTGAGGCTTGAGGTGGCTCTGCCAGTCGTCACCAAATGTCTTCCCTCTTATTTCCATGATTCCTTCTAGTTCTGCACCTTGCACTGCAGAGTCTCTGTGTGTCTATAAATACACATGAGTTACGATACAGGTGTCTCTTTCCCCTCTTTCAGGGGCTGGGCCCAGGGAGTGAAGTGCAAGACTCCCTTACTGCTGGATGCCCACCAGCACGAGGCACTGCCTGCCCTGCTGACGAATGCCTACAGCGAGTCCTGGAAGCCTCCTTCTGAGCACCTGGCCTGTTGACGGTGTATACGGGAGACAACGGAGCTCCCCTTGCCCCACCCTGAGCAGAGACTGGGGAGGCGGGGGCAGCACTGCCCCCATGGTGCATCCTTGGTGCATGGAGGAAAGTCTGTTTAGCCGGGCGAGGTGGCGGGCGCCTGTAGTCCCAGCTACTCGGGAGGCTGAGGCAGGAGAATGGCGTAAGCCCGGGAGGCGGAGCTTGCAGTGAGCTGAGATCCGGCCACTGCACTCCAGCCTGGGCGACAGAGTGAGACTCTGTCTCAAGAAAAAAAAAGAAAAAAAAAACACAGCCCATCCTCTCAAAAGCAGGGTGACAACCACATTTACTTCTGGAATCTTAAGAAAGGGCCTGTCTCTTTGAGAGAAGAATGTGGCATGAATGTGTGTACCTCCTTTGTTTTTTTTGAGACAGTTTCCCTCTGTCACCCAGGCTGGAGTGCGGTGGTGCAATCTCAGCTCACTGCAAGCTCTGCCTCCCGGGTTCATGCAATTCTCCAGCCTCAGCCTCCCAAGTAGCTGGGACTACAGGCACCCGCCACCACGCCTGGCTAATTGTTTGTATTTTTAGTAGAGACGGGGTTTCACGGTGTTAGCCAGGATGGTCTCGGTTTCCTGATCTCTTGATCTGTCCACTTCGGCCTCCCAAAGTGCTGGGATCATAGGTGTGAGCCACCGCGCTGGGCCGTATGTGTGTACCTCTTTACAAGTCTTGCCCGATCTTTGCATTGAAAAATTATTGAAAACCTTAAGGATGTAACTGACAAGAACTTTATAGATTTCTCCAAGTAAAAATTTGGAAAAGTGAAGTGAACCCATAATTTGTTTTATTTCTGAGTCCCACACTTGGATTTTTAAATGTGGGCAAAACATCTGTATGTTCTTCAGCCTGATTTCCGTGGAATCGTGAATGAAACGTGCTGAAGTTGCCGTGCGGATTTTGTTATGTGGCGGTGACAAATGGGGCTGGTCATTAAACAACTGGAGGGATCCCTATCCTTTCTGTGCTCTTGTTGGACACTAGGCACGTGCTTGGGTGTTTTCTGTGTGTGTGGACAAGATGAGGACAGAATTTCCAGATTCACACGGTGGTATCTTCTCCCTTTTCTGTTAAAACGTGTCTTCTGCTGCTTCTACATAGACCAAGTGTTTCTTTCTCTTGCCTGTCTACAGAAACGCTGTTTAACAAAAACTGCATTGTAAGCATGTGAAGCTGAATTCCACATGATCAAGCAGATAGAGATGACTGAGTATACTGTTTTGTGGAAGGAAGGTTTAAAATGATTTTTAGCTTTTTCCCTGAAATAGGGAATACTTTTAACTTTTTCCCTGAGATAGGGAATAATGAAATGGGAAAATAATTAAATTTTCCCATATAATTGTTAGATTATATTTAATTATTAGATTATTCATGTATTGCAAGGGAAAAAGGAACTAGATCACCCCATGTACCCAAATGAAAATTTAAAGGGTATGGGCGAGTTCATTTGAACTCCTTTAATTTGTTTTTGTTTGTTTGTTTTTGACAGTCTCACTCTGTTTCTCAGGCTGGGTGCAGTAGTACAATGACAGCTCTCTGCAACCCCAACCTTCTAGGCTCAAGTGATTCTCCTGCCTCAGCCTCCCCAACTGCTGGGATTTACAGGCGTTAACCACCACACACAGCTTATCACCTCTTGGAGACTAGCTATGAGTTTGGGCATTCACTGAACTATATTTTGGTTAATTCTCAAAGTTTGTCACTGTTTATCTTTAATTTGCTAAAAATCTACATATATTGTAAAATGAGTTACATTTCCTTAGCATTCACGGATTCCCTGTTAGTGGGGCAGAGACGCAGAAGGGCAGAAGGCATTCGGACATCATCAGGTTTGCAGTTGAGTGCTTTCCCCGAACACACTGGAGCTCTGGGCTCTGTGGCCCCACGGGGGTCCTCTGTCCACTGAGGGGGCCAGGTTACCTGGGAGGTCCCTCCAGCCTCTGCAATTTTGCCCTTTTCAGGTTAACATCTCATCGTTGTCCTGGACAGCACTGTCTTTCGTTCACTGACCCATGAGTGAACAGCTGGTCAGTGGCCAGTGCTGCTTCCTTCAGCTGGGAGGTGGTGATGTGATAACACTTCCGTGGAAATTGGTTCTTGGTGTATTAAGGGTTCAGTTTTATGTTTATTTTTAATCTGCACCTCTGAATTGGTCTTTTGATTGCAAAGAGATTGCTTACTGGATTTGTTTCTGAATATTTGGTGGATAACAGGAGAACCTTGCTTATCTGTGTGTTCATTTAATGTGTTTTTGCCAGGCATTTATATGGGTGTGTTAGCCCCTAGCCCACTTTCTGTGTGTGGTGGAGTCATTGAAATCATTTATGTGAAGTCTCTCTTCTATCAAGGCTAGAGGACGTGGGGTGGTGTCTCCCTAAACTAGAGGGAAATGGCATTGTTCTGCCCTCCTCCCTGGGAACGCTGGTGTTTCCAGGTCTCTGAACTTGGCTCCCACACTGGGAGAGTGGCTGTGGCTTCTGGAGCCCGTTTTGGGCGGGACTGACTCCTTCATTTGCTTTATTCCCCACCGTCTTTGCTGCTTTGTGACGCAGGGATGAGGGAGTTGGGCCCGGGGGCCTTGCCTGTGCCTGAAGGGCCCGATGCAGAAAACTCCTGGTGGGAAGGATGTTCCTTGAGGGCAGCTTTTGGAGTCTCTTCCTACTTTTAACTAAGAAGCAGCTATTCACATGGTTCTATTCTGCTGGTGTGTTTCAAAATAATTGGTGTAGAGTTGCGAAGATGTCCGAGACACCCATGATCCACTCCGGGCCAGTGCCGGGCATTGTGCTCAGATGCCTTCAGACCACATTCACATGCCAAAGATTCTTGCTTGGTTATTCTCAAACTTAAGAGAATCTAAAACGCGAGCCACGGTATGGATTTTCTCTTGAGCCCCCATGACTTTGCCTTGTATTTTGGGCATGAATGACTTCATCAAGGGGAAAGAATTTGAGGAAGGAGCCTCTGAGGCTAGGAGGGGGTGGGAAGGGGTGGGGGGAAGAGGAGGGAAAAGGAGCTGTAGAGGGAGGAACCAGGCTGGGGCTGGGGCGTCTCCCCATGATGCTCCCCCACCCCTGGCGCGAGGCCCCAGGGACTGACTGATTTTCCCACAAGAAATGTGTATAATTGCGTGTCTGTTTTGTGGGCTGGCCATTTGGATTGAGGGAATGTCTGTGTTGTGATTCCTTATTGATTCGAAGGTTGGAAAGGTTTGTGCTCAATACAGGGGTCTCTTGGTGCTATGGGAAATGTGATCGCAGCTGCCTTCTGGGTGGGGAGAGCCCTCGAGGCCATCAGTGGTGGCCGGTGTCGGCCTTCGCTTCCCTGGGTGAGCTGCCCTCAGGGTGGGAAGGGAGGCCCTCGGTGGTGGCCGCTGTTGGCCTTCGCCTCCCTGGGTGAGGGCTGCTCCATCCCCGGCTCTCCGACTCCTTGCCTGGCACCTTCCTCGTTGGGGGCCGTGATCCATCAACTTTGTCCACGCGTGTCCTGCAAACTAGTGCTGACTGCAGGTTGAGGAGTGGTCAGAGGAGGCCAGAGGAGGCCCTCGTGATGCAAAGCTAAACGTTTAATGATGGCGCTGCTGAGTGCATGAGCCACGTCAGCCCAAGAGTCTGAGTAAGAGGAAACCGCGGGGTGGAGGGAAGACTGGACAGATGGGTGCTTTCCTCGGCCCCTGGGAGCACGGCCATGTCCACGCTCAGACCTCCTGGTTTCTCCCATATTTCCATAAATAGCAAGGGAAGGATATGGGGCACCCAGGGACCTCAGGGGTATAAGCTGTGTCCTCGCGTGGCCCCAGCTGTGGCCAGTGACGTTATTCTCTTTAACCTCAGGCTTATTTTCTATAAAAACACAAAGGGACAGAAGTAGTTCAAGAGCCTGTAAAGACTTACGTAATTGTTAATAGGCCTACTTTTATGCTTTCTTATGTATTAAGAGCAAATCATGAAACAAACTCATTTCTGTTTGAAGAAATCTTTACTGCTCTCATTTTTGTGGCAAGCAGCATTGATTCTTTGCTTAGTGAGCGTTAGTGCCCTCCTGCCCAGTGCTGCTGCCTGGCGTGTCCTCGCACACACCTCTGTCCATTGGTCTCCGTTCACCTTTCCGCCTAGAATTGTAGGAGGGGCGCTGGGATCTTAGGGCTAGAAAGAAACCCTGAAGACCACTTTTAGGGGCGACTTTTAGTCAGGGCTTCCAGAGAGACAGCCAGCCAGGTGTGCGTGTGTCTCCAGGGCGAGGCCTGCTGCAGGGGCTACAGAGTCCAAGAAGCCCCAGGACCCACAGCCTGCAAGCTATAGTCCTGAGAGGGTGTGGCTTGAAGACTTGAGAAGCGGAGGTTGCAGATCCGACCAGGGTCTGAGGAGCTGAGACCCAGGAGCACGGGCTGCAGAAGACAGATGTCACTGGCCCATCAGCCAGAGAGGTGGAGTGAACCCAGTTTTCCCCGCCTTGCTGTTTTACTCGGGCCCTGGGGGGATAGGGTGGTGCCCCCCACACCGGCGAGGATGGGTCTCCACTCAGTCCAGAGACAAACATGCATCTCACACAGAAATAATGCAGAACCAGCCATCTGGGCACCCCGGGCATGCTCAGGTTGATGCACAAAACCAATGCCGCGCGTGGCCCTGACATCTGCGTGTTCGCATCACTCCACACACATTGCTCAGTCATCGCCTTGGTGAGTTTGTAAGCTCGTTGTGTGGTTCTGGGGCTCTTTGTCCCTGGTGATGAGAGGCTCCCCACTGTCCCAGCTCAGGTATGGAAGGTGATGGCACCAGCGGCTCCTTGTTTCTCAGACACCTGAGTGGGTGCTCTGTGCAGCCAGTTCAACCTGCAGCAGCATCTGTTTCCTATGCCGATTCCATTCGGAGTATGTGCCTCCCTTCTGTTGAGGGTGCAGCCTTCTTTCAGGGAAGAACTGTGTCCTGTTCGCCTATATCTTTTGTGGTGTATCTCATGGCTGAATAAGTAGCTGTAGGATACCTCGGTGGCTGAATTATAAGCCGCATGTTCTCCTAGGTTCTGGGGCCCTATCATAAGCCGCGTGTTCTCCTAGGCGCTGGGACCCTCTTGTAAGCCGCATGTTCTCCTAGGCACTGGGACCCTATCATAAGCTGTGTGTTCTCCTAGGCGCTGGGACCCTATCGTAAACTGCATGTGAGGGATCTCGGAGGTGCTCCTTATGAGGATCCGCTGCCTGACCTGAGGTGGAACAGTTGCAATCCAAAACCACCCCCCAGAAAAATTGTCTTCCATGAAACCCATCCCTGGTGCCAAAAAGGCTAGGTGACAGCTGGCCTAACAGGTGCTAAGATGTCAGTAGATTTTTGGACTTGGGCCTCAGTTGAAGAGGATTAGATTTTGAAAGGTGGGGTTTGAAGGCTTCTAAAGGGCAGATTTTTATCTCCAGTGGGGCCTGGGCAGAACTGGGTAGAACTGACCCAGAAGCTGACAACTAGTCAGGCTGGCTCACTGCCTGTGTCCTGTGTGTGCAGCCTTGCTGTTCATTCAATTGGTGTTGTGGATTCCATCCACAGCTTCAGAGTAGTGGAACCCATTATTTCAGGGCTGACCTTATTTAACTTTATCAAAAAGACATGAAAATCATTTAGTATAAATCTTCCAGATAGCTGTATCCTTTCTTTTCCCAGAGGCCTTTAAGTATTGCAACTTAAAAATCTTCAAAAATATCTTTAAAGGAAAACCTCTAAGTACATTTTTGATGAGCACCCTTGACACCTTTAATATGTGAAGTAAATTCCCTTGACTTTTGTACTCCTAGAAACTCGTTCATGTTTGCAGAAGACTTTGTATTTTGTCAACAGTGGCCACTGTTCAGTGACCATCATACCTGCCGTGTCTCATTTAGAAAGTTGGATGTGGATGTATTAACTTTTCAGACACACTAACACATGGGCTGTTTGTTTTTGGTTTTGATTTTTTTGGGTTCCCCCCCCCAGCTGAATTCAAGAAAGGGAAACAAGGAGACAGAGTAAGTCCCCGAAAGCGTCTAAGTGGCTGGGTGGGGGATCCTACTATGGTGTTGGATTGTGTTCTGCCAGACATCGCTCCTCGAAAAGCTGACCCTGAAAGGGCTAGCAGTGCCCTCACCCTGGGACATTCGTCTGTCTCACCAGTAAATGAAGAATCTGCCAGGGTACTGTGAGTCAAATTCAGTCAGAACTCGATTAACTAAGAGGGTTTGTCTCAAAGGCCAAAACATGAGGACACATTTTTAATTTTTAAGGATCGCTTTAGCATGAGTCAGTTCTGACGTGTACTGCATTAGGAAACCTCTGAACTTCCACGGTCAGGGCCAGAACTCTGAGGGAAAGTGGTTGTGCCCTTCCCACTGTTTTTGTCACTAGCTGTATTGATTTCCTTAAAACCCTTTTTATATGAGTTCTATTATAGTTTGAAAAAAATTCACTTAGGTAGAACTGGAAGCGTTTCCGCAGTATTAATACTCATGACCCGTTCTGGGTCTCGGTATATGTGTACTCTATAAATGTACATGTGTGTATGTGGTGTATGCATACTACGTGTATTTCCACTGTGCATGTATTTACAATGTATAGGTATGTACACTACCTTTGTGTCCTACACACGTGCATGCTGTAGGCATGCATGTACATGTGTATATGTGTGTATCTATGGTCACTTTGGTTATATGCACACTACTTGGACACCTATCTGTTCTGCATGTGTACATACATGCATGTATTTAATGCCATATACATGGCTGTGTACGTACACCATGTGGGTATGTGCACATTATTTCTGCAGATATATATATACATATGTGCACACAAGCATGCATGTACACTATGCACACTGAATAAACTTCTGGATATGTACACACTAATACATATACATGCTGCATATGTATGTACACTGTTGCATATGTGTATACGCTTTATACGTTAGTGTACTGATGTACGTTGTATACATGTGCATATGTGTACACTGCGCATGTGTATGCATGCTGTAGTGCACCTACGTACATTGGATAAGAGTGTATACTATTGGACAGGCGCGGTGGCTCACGCCTGTAATCCCAGCACTTTGGGAGGCCGAGACGGGCGGATCACGAGGTCAGGAGATCGAGACCATCCTGGCTAACACCGTGAAACCCCGTCTCTACTAAAAAAAATACAAAAAACTAGCCGGGCGAGGTGGCGGGCGCCTGTAGTCCCAGCTACTCGGGAGGCTGAGGCAGGAGAATGGCGTGAACCCGGGAGGCGGAGCTTGCAGTGAGCTGAGATCCGGCCACCGCACTCCAGCCTGGGTGACAGAGCGAGACTCCGTCTCAAAAAAAAAAAAAAAAAAAAAAAAAAAAGAGTGTATGCTATACGCACGTGTATACATATAGCAAATAGCATACCTATGTACATACGGATGTGCATGTGTATGCCATATGCATGTACATACAGGTTATAGTATACCTGTGTACGCTGTATGCATACAGATGGGTGTACGTGCTATGCATGCGCATACGTGTTAGCATGCCTATGTACATTTGCTATATGGATGTGTGTATGCTCTATGCTTTTACACACGTAGTGAACTTGTTTGTACACTATATTTGGATGTGTGTACACTCTATGCATGGATACCACATGGATCTGGATGTGTGTGCACTCTACGCAGGTAGTGCACTTATGTACACTCCACGTATTCGGATGTGTGTACGCTCTATGCAGGTACACGTGTTACAGTGTACCATATACGTACACTATGTGGATGTAAATGTGTGTGTGCTCTATGGCACCAGGAATAGGGCTCCCGCAGGGATCCAAGAACACACCATCTCGCTGGCACCGGAGAGTGTAGGATGAAAACAGTTGTTTGTTGCAACCTAGTTGAAATTTGGCAGGTTGCTATATCCTTTGCAACGATTTAGGAATAGTCACTTCATTGATGTGTGTGTTCCTGAAATCATAAACAGCTCTGTGAGGTGTGTCTCATCCCAAGACGAGAAAGGGAACCGAAACAACAATGACTCGGTCACTTAAGTGAGGTAGAACTAACAGAGCAGCTGTCTAGCTTTCTGTATTATAACTTTGTCAGCAGCTCAATGAGAAATCGGCACTCATCAGGAAATGTGTCCACTTTCTACTGTTCTTTACTCGTGGCGTATTTACTGCCTCGTGTTATTCCTCACGATGTAGCAAAATCCCTCCTAGAGTTGTGAATATAAACAGTTCATGACAAATGTAGTATCTTCTTTGTTAACATTGAAAATGATATGTAAGTTCATCTTCAGATACTGTTTGGAAGGATGAGAAAGAAGATGTTTAGGACAAAAGAATAGAGAGCTTTCAAGTAAACAGGGAAAATAAGGACTTTGTGCAAAATATTTCCAAATTTGAAATTTGAGAATACTAAATCTCACATCTAAGATCGTAGGTAGTTTTTTGGGGGGGGGGGGTTAAAATTAGTACTTGGTTTTCCATGCCTTTGGGAATTTCACTCCTGATGGAGGATTGTAAGAATAACCTGAATTTTCAGAACAGAAGGATAGTCTGTCTCAAAGGTAAATTCCAGGTTCTACCATAGAGAAATAGAAAATGCTGTCAACTTTCTGTAAGGTTCTTCAGTTCTTTCCTCTTCTGTGGTTAAAAAACCATCTCTGGGTTTGGTCTCAGCCAAGTTCCTCTTACTAGGTTGCCTTACATTTCGCACAGCTGTTGAGAGTCTTCATCATTCGTAGTTAACTCGTCAAAAGTAAACTTTGTACTAGCTGGATCTGAGCACCTTGAAGGCAGGGCTTTGTTTTATATTTTTAATAAGCAGCAGGGTGATGGCAGGACTGGGGCCCTTCATCCCATCATGCGTTCCTCTGAGCTTTCGGAGTTCTCACTGCGTGCCGAGTGTGGTGTTGGCTGTGTAGCGTTTAAATAGGAATATGAGGATCTGTGACTTGGGACGCTCTTACCACCTTCATAGAGAGCTTGGTGACAGCTTAGCATGACAGCTTACACACCTGTTGTGTATACTTTATTACGGCCCCACAGAAAGGGTATTGATTTAAACGTGACTAATTTCTCATATTTATTTTTGCCTTTATTCCTAGTTACAGTCCCGATACTTTTTCTTCCTTTAAAATCTTGCTAATCGCTGGTGAATTAGTGATAAACTATATTTCTGTGTTCTGTAAATCTAGCGATTTAATTGGAGGTCGTTATTCTTGTACCATGTGTCAGTGCTGTGTCAGGAAGTCTCAGTTTTATGTTGTCAAAGGATTAACTAGAGCAGGATGCAGTCTTACTGGAACTTGCTCATTTATGAAATATAGGCACTTTATTTTTTGTTATACTCGAGGTGTGCTCAAATGTAAACATTTTGAGCCGTGTTAGAAGGATATACAAGATTGTAATGAAGAAATCAACAACTTGATCAAGTACCAGCTAATGAACTTTATGTTTGAAGTATATGGAACATGGACCTTGGCAATCAGTTTTCATCTTGACCTTTCATTTTTTTACTAGAATCTTGGTCTGTCACCCAGGCTGGAAGTGTGGAGCACAGTAGTACGATGTCCGTTCACTGCAACCTCTACTTCCCAGGTTCAAGTGATTCTTATGCCTCAGCCTCCCTAGTAGCTGGGGTTACAGGGTGTGTGCCACCATGTCTGGATAATTTATTTTTAGTAGAGATGGGGTTTTGTCATGTTGACCAAGCTGGTCTGCAACTCCTGACCTCAAGTGATCCACCCACCTCAGCTTCCCAAAGTGATAGGATTACAGGTGTGAGCCACCATCCCTGGCCTGATCTTCTGTTCTAATATTGGTTATTCAGTCTCAATGATAGCGCCTGGTTGTATTAACTTGTTGTAGAAAGCACAATTGCAATGAATTTGGTTGTGTATGTACGTGCTGACTTAGCGTTCATGGCAGCACTGTGAGGTGGGCATTGTTCCTGAAGGAAGGATGGATGGGCAAGTCGGGGCTTAGATACGGGACTTGTGGGCAGTCACTGTTGTCCCATGGCTGAGATCAGGCCTGTCTGTCGCCTGTACCCTGAACTCTTTTTTTTTTTTTTTTTTGAGACGGAGTCTCGCTGTGTCGCCCAGGCTGGAGTGCAGTGGCCGGATCTCAGCTCACTGCAAGCTACGACTCCCGGGTTTACGCCATTCTCCTGCCTCAGCCTCCCGAGTAGCTGGGACTACAGGCGCCCGCCAACTCACCCGGCTAGTTTTTTGTATTTTTTAGTAGAGACGGGGTTTCACCTGTGTTAGCCAGGATGGTCTCGATCTCCTGACCTCGTGATCCACCCGTCTCGGCCTCCCAAAGTGCTGGGATTACAGGCTTGAGCCACCGCGCCCGGCTCCCTGAACTCTTAACACACGAACGAGCAACGGTCAAGAGTCGGTGCTCGAGTGTGATGTGGCCTGTGGTGTGTGCCTCTCAGCCTTGCTTTGGCTCGGGGTAGCAGGGCAACAGCTCCATCCCTCATGCGGCCGCCTGGGAGTCCCAGGAGAACCCACTGATACCGTTTATAAATGCCGGGCATCGAACGTTCTCCTTGGTACCAGCACATCTGGAATCGGACAGTGCAGTTAGATTCTCGGCCAGCAAACCTGTACAGGAGTGTGTGAAGTCTGCGTTTGCTTCTCCCGGACAAAGGTGAAATCCCGGTCACTAGTGGATGACAACAGGTGTGGCCTCAGGAGCAGCACGGAGACAGGCACCCGGGTGCAGGAAGAGCACCTGCAAGAGGGGTTGGGGAACGTGACAGACGCACGTGCGAGTTTAGCTGTTACCGTGGCAGGTGGGGGGTGGGTGAGACCAGATTTTCTCATTGTTGCCCCTTTCTGAAAAGGGCCCTGAATTGACTTCTCTGTGGCTCCTCGCGCCTCCTTGTCAGGTTGGAGGAGACTGCTCCCCTGGCTCAGGCCCTGCTTGCGGCAACACGGAAGCTGCTGTTGCTTGCCCTGCCCTCCCTGTGACGTCATCTGTGCTGTTGTCCGGGAACAGTTCTGCCGAGCAAGCTTGCACTCTGCTCCCTTCTGCTCTTGGATTTCATGTCTGGAAGGCTTGTGTTCTTTCCTGATTTTTGATAATGCTGAGCTATGTTTTCGCAAGGATCACACGTGCCCATACAGGGAGAAGCTCCTTTGCAACTTTAGCATCTTGACGCTCTCAAGCAGAGCTTGCTATCGAAGTTGACAGCCTCCTGTGTTTTTGTTTTGGCAGAAACTGAATTTCAGTCCTAGGACAGCTTCAGCACACTTGATCTTAGCTCTTCTCTCTCACTGCTCCCCTTGTGTGTGACAGAAATCATATGCCCTGAAGTTTACCAGTCCCTTCATTTGAAAATCAGTTAATGTATGCAATCCTCATGAGAATTTTTATTAAAGCAATCGCAACGACTGGGTTTTGTGAAACCAGTGTTTTATGTGTATATTACTTGCACTCACAATGAGCTTTGTCTTCTAAATATTTCATGTTTCAGATTAGCAGTGGAATCATGCCCTGGAGTAGTTTTACTTTTCCGCTTTTATTTTTGGCTAAGGTAAAGTTGAGAACATTGTGATATTAGGTGTAATGAGCCCTTTTAGCTTCTTCTATGTCTGTTTTCCTTTAAGCCAGAACCAGCAGACGGATACCAGTTTGTGAGCACCTGGCATCTCCCAGGCCTTTCCTGGGTCTTCCCTCAGCTGTCTCGTGGACAGAGCAGTCACTCGTGGAACGTGAACCTGAGAATTTGTGCGTGGAATTAAGTAAATGTCATAGCTCTCTTCTGTGACGAACGGAATCACATTAAGCCCAGTAAATTGTAACAGCAGGTTTTGCACATGCAAAGCATTGAACACCAGGACAGGTAACCAGGCTGCGACGCTTCTGGTCCTGCACAAGACCTCCGGTATCACAGCACATTTAATAAATTGGCTGCATTGAGTGCTTGAAAACGTTGTGTATGTACCATGTCCGTGATTTTCGAGGGCCTGGAAAAACACCTCTGTGGTTATAGCAATCTTGATCGTTGGGAGCTTAAGGTTAGTACTGGGGCAGACTGTGTTTTAAAGAATCAAGGTCTCTCGAGTATGTTTCGGTTTTCCCATGAAGAAGAAAGATGTTAGCTGTTCTTTCCTGGACTGTGGCTATCAGAGTGCCCCACCACGGTCACTCACACGTTTACTTCATTTTCATTTAACCGGGCTGGGCTTGGGCCAGAGTACTTCGGTTGTCAAATGTCATATGAGGCTGAGGAACTGTCTTCTGCTTCATCGTTGGCACATGGAAATACTGTTTTTCAAAGCATACTCTACTCTCTCATTTGTGTTTATATAAAATAATGGAATGGTTATTTTAACTGCAGTTTCCTATGCTTGCTTATTTAATTGCGGAAAGATAATGGTTTTATTTTGCTAAAATCTGTGCTAGGAATTGTGCAAAATCTTTGTGAAATGCCCATTTTACTAGCTTAAGTTATAGATCTTTGTATAGAAAAGAAAAAGCCTATTGCTACAAGGAGCATTGTCTTTACCGATGCAAAAAGCTTTAGGCTTATTGGCCGTGTAGTCAGTAAAATGCATTAGAATGTGGCGAACATTGAGAAAAGCATTGAAGTTTTAAAATCTGCTATGCAGTTTTCTTCAACTCCCTCGCAAGATACTTAATTTGAATAAAAGACAGAATAAAGTGTTCCCATTGAGGAAAGGGGCAAGAGGACTGTTGAGAATGTGTTCTGAACCTGAGCAGTCCTGCCACGCTCATCTGTGATGTGGTGGTGTCCATGGTATCACTTTTACAGAACTTTAAGAATGCTGCTTCTGTGAATAAAATACATTTATTCTTAGCGTTTCAGTTTTGAGTTTTGAGAAGTGTAAAAAGTGTTAATGGTTTCTTTCCCTTACAGAATTTGCTTGTTCTTTTTTTTTTTTTTTTTTTTTTTTAATGCCTACAAGACTGTGAAGCACATTAGTCACTTAAAAAGAAAACAAAACAAAAAAGGGCCGGGCGTGATGGCTCACGTCTGTAATCCCAGCCCTTTGGGAGGCCGAGGCGGGTGGATTGCTTGAGCCTGGGAGCTTGAGACCCAGGGAACCGGCCTGGGCAACCTGGTGAAATCCCGTGTCTACAGAAAACACACAAATTAGTTGGGCGTGATGACTGCACACCTGTAGTCCTGGCTACTCCAGAGGCTGAAGAGAATCGCTTGAGCCTGGGAGGTGGACCTTGCAGTGAGTGGAGATCACGCCCTTACTGTCAAGCCTTGTTGACAGAGTTTGGACCCTGGCTGATAAACAGCAACGTTCATAACGTATGGGTGAACTGCCCGGCTGCTCTGTCTAGAGTAGAATAAATCCAATTATGTTTTTGTCTTTTATTAGCATTGAAATTTTCTTAATCATCCCTTTGTTTTCATTACATTGTAGCAATATATTGCTGCTTAGAGTCTGGAACAAGTAGGCTTCTCTGGATCAGGTTCTTACTGGATGGCTAAAACTTAGAATGATTTTTCCCCTCCTTGGATGTGACTTATAGAACTTTGCCTTTTGAGGTGATGTGTTGCATTTGATAGCGGACACAGGAACGCCCAAAGAATTCACTTACGGGGCTAAAATGTACGTACTTTGTAGTGTTTCCCTCCTAGAATGAAAACGGTACCTCTCATTTGTGGGTCGATGATGCTATTTGCTGAAAACATTTTAAATTTTATTTATTTTAATTTTTTGAGACAGAGCCTTGCTCTGTCGCCCAGGCTGGAGTGCAGTGGCACGATCTCGGCTCACTGCAAACTCCACCTCCCAGCTTCACGCCATTCTCCTGCCTCAGCCTCCAGAGTACGTGGGACTACAGGTGCCCGCTACCATGCCTGGCTAATTTTTTTTTTTGGTAGAGAAGGGGGTTTCACCGTGTTAGCCAGAATGGTCTCGATCTCCTGACCTTGTGATCCACCTGCCTCGTCCTCCCAAAGTGCTGGGATTGCAAGCGTGAGCCGCCGCACCCGACCGAAAACATGTTTCTTTACTGCCTCAGTCCTCAGTTGGGTAGTCTGTTCTTTGTAAGACATTCAGGGAGCGGGGACATCTTGAGTCTTGAAAGGCGCTCTCTGTGAGATGGGAATCTTCCGGCTGCTTATTTAGGGAATCCTGCTGGTTGTCATTTACTGTAGAGTGCAGTTTCCTGGCTGCCCTGGTCTTTGAGGGGAGGGAGACTGAGGGGTCATTTTCCCACCTGGACCAATGTGTTTATTAAACCTGGCTTGTGTATCATTTGGATCTTTTCATGAAGGAAAAGCCACATCTGTGACTTTAAGATGAGTGGAAGTCATGTTAAAATATATATATATATATTTATATATGAAATATATATAAATATATATATATATATATATATATTCTGGCTACTATGGAGAAGTTTTGTCCTTGTGACCTGTGAATACAGTCACAGGAGAGCAGAATGTTCACGGTGTGGGTGCTTACAGTGTACATCCAGAGTCACATTCTTCACTAGTATTACGTTAAAAAGTGACAAATAAGAGAAAAATATTTTGCTCATTACAACGTCGGTAAGAAGCTGGCAGCACTCTTGTTTTTGGAGGGGTGTGAAGGGAATATTGAGAAAGTGTCATCAACATTAGACTCGCCCACTCTGCAAATCCTGTGCCAGCTGGAGTGAGGACCCCGTGATGGAAAGATGCACCCCTCTTCCCGGAAGGAGTTGAATCTTTGTAGCGCTCAGGACGCATGGTTCATCTCTGTATAAAGGCAGAGTGTGAAACGCCGTGGAGGCTGAGAGAAGCGATGTGGTTAGCAAGTATGAGTGAGACGTTTGGGGCTTGTTAGCACCTGGCGTGTGTGCAGCAAGCTTTGCTATCTGCACATGTGTGATTCTTAGAACACTGGCGTCTGGAACCGTGGGGGCTGTCGAGGGCCCCAGCTCCCGGCGGGCTGAGGAGTTCCCTGTTACCACCAGGATAACCGTGATTTTGAAGGCTGTCACTCAATCCCAAGTCCTGGAAGGGGCTCCTTTCAGAGAGGAAAACACCCCTAGAGCCTCGGGCAGAATTCAGTGATTTTTCTTATAATGTTGCTTAGATTTCGCAAACATGAAACCAAGAACATATTTCAGAATGCTTATGGTTCTTCTGTAACCATGGAAACAAAGTAATTTGCAGTCGATGGACAGTTTGCGGAAGCTGAACTGCCTACATCGTGAGCACGGCGCTCTCCCTACCGCCCTGGGCCTTGCTCCGGCTTGCTGGGGAGGCTTTGCAGGGCCTCTTGGCTGGGATACCTCTCTCATGTCCCATGTTGCTACTCCTGGTCACAGCCATACTGCTGGGCACCTGCGACGTGAGGACACTGAGTGGACACGGAGCCGCGGGGCAGCAGTTGGTCAGGAGGTGGCATCCACTTGGTCCGAAACAGGTTTCTGTTCATTAAGAATGATCATTGCAATAAAAACAGAGTGAAAGAAACCTCTACTGACCTGAGAATGCGTCAGCTGAGTTCCATAGGGAAGTGCAGTGAGGAAGGTGAGGGCTGAAAGGAAATGAGGGAGGGAGAGGAAAGGAGAGAAGGGAAGCAAAAGGGGGAGGGCGGATGGGAGTGAAGAGGGAGATGGAGGAGGAAGAAGAGAGAGGGCGGTGGGCAGGAGCCTGGGAAATGTGTCCCAGAGCCGGTTCCTGACCGTCGTGGGTGCGTCAGAGCTGATCTTCCAGGAGAGGTGGCCTGGGAGGGTTGACCCTTAGGAAGTGAGGGCCGGGGGAGCTGATTTTTTGGCCCTCAGCGGGGCTGTTGTTGACCTGAGATACAGTCGATAGTTTTCCTGAAGAGATCGTCTGCACAGCCACCGTTTGCTGCCAGGTTGGAGACAGAAGTGCTCCTCCCCATGGATTCTTTCTAGTTTGTGGATTTTTCCCAGTTTACCTGAGCAGCCTGTCAGTGGAAATGTCGGGGATTACTAACATGTCTCCATCCTACAGAGCAGTCGACCAGCTTCTGATCCTGTAGTTGTTGGGGGCACCATTCCGGTCAGGTCAGTGCCGGCCCAGCGTGGAAGCCGCAGCCCGAGGCGCTGGGAAACCTGCGGGGCTCTCACTGCCAGGGTTCTGATGGGAATCGAGCGCTGGAAGAAAGATGTCCTTAGGGCAGAGCCTGGCGAGGAGGGGCTGCTGCTGTTGCAGCAGTACATGGAATTTCAAATGACAAATGAAACAAGCTTTTAATTATGACCAGAGCCCTATGCTCTGCGTTTCTTCAAATGGAAATGTTGTGCTGAAATGAAATTGCTGTTAATCGGTTGCCTCATGCAAGACGCAAGACGGAGGGCTGGGAGCAAAGTAGAACGTGGACTTATCTACAAAGCTTCCTCCTCTCAGACTATCATCAGTTGGATGGTGCTACACAGGAATATGTGAGATTTCGTGTGAGAAAGGTGATGGGTGCAGACCTGTGTGACCGGCAGGTGTGGGGGGAGGTTTGAGAGAAGCTTTTGGCTGAAGTGATGTCAGATGCAGGTGCTGAAGTGTGATGTCTGTCTGGATGGAAGAGCACACACGCCTCAGGGCTGCGGGAAACAGATAAAGGAGGAGGTGGGCAGACGTGAGTCGTGTCTTAGGAATGGTAGCAATTCAGGCAGACCCAGGATCAGGCTCCCACGGGGGAGGAGTGGATATCAGGACCCAGGGAGCGTGGGGCGGGGGTCATGCCCAGGCCTCTGCGGGTCTTGCTCTTGTGTCAGCAGGGCCCTGTGCTTGCCCTCCTTAAAACTTTCCTGATCCATAAAACGGGCACGACAAAATCCACCTTGTGACACTGAAGCTTAAATGAGATGATGTACATGGTGTCTTCCTTCCCTTCCTGACACATCCTAGACTCACAGCTATGGTAGCAGCGACAGACTGGATGGAATGCTGGAGCCGCTTTGCGCCTGGTGAAGCCACATGGATTTGTGCAGTGCTGGCGACTGTCTCTGAAAGCCTTTGGTCATGGCAGTGGCAGCCTGGAGTGGCTCTTGGCATACTTGAGTCTGTGGAGTGCAAGGTTGACTGGAGCTCCGAGGCCCTAAAACATGGGGGGAAGGCCGAGAGGACTTGGCTGCCAGAAGTATTGTAGATTTCTGGCTTTGAGAACTTGCTGACTTATGGACATAGGAAGGTAAACCCAGATGGCTCCAAAATTGTAAGTCCAGAAGAAAGGTGGGAGGGTACAATTGCTGACTAGGTCATGGTTGCCCTGTCCCTTTGTTTCTGGCCATCGTTTCTCCTCCCTGCCCCTGCCTTTGTGGGCTGGAGGGCCTGAGCCTGCACAGTGGTCTATTTCATGATGACAATGGCCGATTATTACCCTGCAGTAAGAAGTCTCTCCATTTTATTTGGCAGCAGTAGTTAAATAAATTTAAGGAGTGATGGTGTAGTAGTATTTGTTTTGTTTGTGCTTTTTTTTTTTTTTTTTTTAGTGTCATTTAACTGAATGTTATTTCCAATTTCACTGATCGCTTTGAGAGGCCAAAACATGCTTTGATTTGTTATTTTGTGTTTGAGCTAGTTTATTGCCTCACAGGAATGCCAAGTATTCTGTTGTCACACATCATTAAGTATCTCAAATTGTGTTACTATAATACTTAGCTGAATTACCTCCCTTATTTTGGCTTTTAAAAATCTAAAATCTGTGTGAAACACAGGATGGTGCATCTCCATTGAGGGTTGTTGAGAAGTGTGACTTTTGCTGGCATGCTTGAGAATCAGTGACATTATTTTATAGAAACACTTTGTAACTGACAGCAAAGCTAGAAGCTCCTGTAAAGGGCAGAGTAGGCAACGTGTTATGCTTTTAGGGCCACAGAAGTCTCTGCATATATGTCTTTTGTGAAAACTTCAACGTGTAAAAATCCATGTCCAAGGCTCGGTCGGGGATCATGGTTTGCAGACCCTTAACAGCAGCTTAGCTAAAAGCTGGTCTCCCATGCGGTGAGCAGGAGCCTACCTCATTGCTTCAGCCAGGAAGATGCTGCCCTGATGCTGGAATTTACTTCAAACAAACTTGAAAGCTCTGGCACCGCTGCTCATTTCCATACTGTTGCAGGCTATCTAAAATACGGAGGATGCCGTGGCGTTTTGATTTTGTTACTCCTCTTGAACGGCTCTGAGATGGCTCATCATGAGTTAGACATTTGCAGAAATGATCAAGCAGAGCTGCAGTCATCTTGCAGATAAAGTGAAGTTTTTTCTGAAAACTCATTACAGGCTTAAATTTCTGATCCCATTCCATCCACTGATCTTGTATGATTGGTTTCTTTTTGTACCCATTTGGGTCTATGAAGCGTCTCCCCACCGTGGTAGAAATTTAGCTCTGATTTTGTGCATGAGTCGGTATCCTCACTCCTCATCTGCGAGGAGAAAGTGCTGCAGGTCCTGTGTGGTTTCCATCCCCTCCCTGCACGCGGATGGATTGGGAGGTATTTGTGGTGTGTGAACTTGCTACACCCAGAGCCTTCTGCTTCATTCCCTGGACCGCTTTCCTCCCTCCTCCCTCCTGACTCACTCCCCTGCACCACACTTCTCCCTCCTGGTTCACTCCTTGGGCCGAACTCCACCCTCCTCCCTCCTGGTTCACTGCCCTGGGCCCCCACGCCTCCCTCCTTGTTCACTCCCCTGAGCCCCCACGCCTCCCTCATAGATCACTCCCCAGGGCCCCCACTCCTCCCTACTCTCCTGGGCCACATTCCTCCCTCCTGGTTCACTCCCCTGGGTCCCCAATCCTCCCTCTTGGGGGCTTGGTAGTTTCTGATGTGCTTGTGCCAGCACGATAAGGCTGAGTGGCAGCTCCAGGGCTGCGGCTGCTCACGCAGCTGTGGCATGAGTGCAGAGAACTGCGGGGATGCAGCTGCCCTTGCTGTGATGCTTCGAGTGTCATAGTCGATATTGGAAACTGGGTGGGATGTGGATGTCCCAGGAAGGGACAGGAGCCTCCCCTCAGCCTCTGTCAAACAGTTCTCAGCCAGGCGTGGTGGCTCACGCCTGTAATCCCAGCACTTTGGGAGACCGGGGCGGGCAGATCACCTGAGGTCAGGAGTTGGAGACCAGCTTGGCCAATGTGGTAATTTTTGACGCATTAAGGATTAAGGAAAATGACTCACACTAGTTTGCCTTGCTTTTTAATTGATAATTGGTGTACCCCAGTAGTCTGAACTTGTTAAGCAACCATTCTTACCGAAAGACTAATCTTTAAAAGTCTCTTCCTCTGGACACGTCTTTGGCTGCTGTAATCAAATGCAATGTAATCAGCACTGGTTAATGGCTTTCCTTGCTTGGCTAACAAATGCTCCTCAAAAACTTTGATTTCTTGTTATTTCCATTTATAATTATGTTTTAAGCCTTCTAAATTTTCTAGCTTTCCTGCGAGTTGGGAATAACTGTGATGGGTGCTTAGTTTGGGATGTTGACATACACTCTATGCCCAGCTACTATGCCATTGTGTGAACACTGATTTCTCACTTTCTCATGAAGACTGATTTCACCTAGTTTGGTAAATTCTATTAATTTTAAGGAAGGGGGTGGAATGCAACTGCTGTTAGGAGGCTTTTCTAAGGATCGAGGAAATGTTGCCATGATTATTACCATTACAGAAGGAACATAAAAATGCGTGCTGCCTTCAGTCATGATGAATCTGTAAGTCCGCATCTGTGACTGCAGAAAACGGCAGCCCCAAATCCTAAAATCGTGTGGATGCACCAAGCCCATCTGCAGGGCACTGTGGAGCAGCCTGCATTAGCCGAAGTTAGCCCACAAGCCCTGAGGGATGGTGTCTGAGTTATGATAAGGCTCTGACTTGGGATTAAACAGGCCTCCAAATAGTGTGATATTCTAAACAAAAACATGATACTGCCCAGGGAGCCCAGTGGGCACCTGTAGGCAGTGTAGGGGAGAAAAGGTTCCAAAGAAGATTCCTGCAGCTCAGCTAGGAGGATTCTGTAAGGCAGTAGACACATCAATGTTCACATAGGAGTGTTGAGCTATATTCATTCCTTTTAAGCAGCCAGGCTTGTGTGTGTTTTTAGGGGCACTCACATGGCGCCCTTTCCACCCTCACTGCTGGTTGTGCCTGTTTGATGTTGCGTACTTCTGTGTTAAGTGTGTCCACTCTCCAAATGTATCTCTGTCTCTAGAATATTTTAGAGTAAACCATTTATTGTTTAAACGCTTGTTTTTAGTGAGGAAGAAATCTTTAAAATGGGCCATACAGACCCTGCTATAAATGTTGAACAATGGCACGTGTAATGTTTAACACGTAGTGTTTAAAGTAGAAGACAGTTTAATTTAGAAATCCTGTTGGAATGCCAACTTAAATTACGACCATCTGTACACATATGGAAAAGAATGAGAGTGAAGGTACAGAATTGGAATTTTGTCTATTTTGTAGAGATTCTGTAATGTATCAGGTACAAGTCTCACTTCATGATTTAAATGCATGAAACTGAAATTAGAAAACTTGACAAAAACATGCCTTTGAATAGTGAGCCTTTATCCTCCTTGAAATAGTGATTCATTCACTAAAACGTCCACCTGCAACTTTGTCAAATACATTTGTTGCATTAGTCCTCAAGTGAGCTCAGTTTTCCAGACAGACAGATTATTACTGTTTAAAGTTTGTCCTGATGATGTTGGTGAACAGGGAAAATCCTTTGACGTGGATCCTCTGTGTGTGTTACACATCAGACGCGGCCTGCCCAACCCTCTGCCTGTAACTGGGAACCTTGACTGTCAGGATCATTGTAGAGAACCTTGAGGAAAGCAAAACAAGCCTCTGGAGTAGCAAAAGATGTAGCTGATTTCATGCAATAAAACTTACACATTTTTCTTTAAAATGCTTCCTTCGGAACGTCAGCTTGCTGACTATCTTAGAATCGCTGTAGTCCGCTGACAGCAGTCGTGGGAACAGGTGCATGGCCTGGCTGATGCAGGAGGGTCTCAGAGTGGAGCCACACTCCTGACACTGAAGGAGGGGCTGGAGCCATCACGCTCGTGACTCGTGCAGATGGCCTTGGCTGACCTCCAGAAGAGAAAACGTCAGTATCCAAGGAGGAAAAAGTCTATTAATTTCATGAGTGTTTGCCTTCGCAATGGCTAATACCCTGAGTTTGTGGCACCTGCTGTCTCTGGAATGAGGAGTCTTCCCTTCCTGGCAGACAAGCTCTAGATGGGAACAGGAGCTGTGATTGCTGGATTGAAGAGATTTCCTTCTTGGGGAGGTGGCCTTTGAGCCTGACATGAAGGAAGCTGTGACTGGCGGGAAAGGGCCTTGGAGACAGTGTATTTACCAGGAGGGTCGGTGACTGAGAACCATCCTGTTCCGAGTGTTGCCATTCTGGTTCTAGAGTAAACTTGGGGAGAAACAACAGCCAAAAGCCCCGAGGAATATTCTGTGATGTTGATCACGTTTGGTAGATTTGTTGCTGAGACTCTGAAATGAGAAGCCCTGGAGGTGCAGGTCTATCAGGCCATGCGACGTGAGACAGCTGCTGCTTCAGGGGTTGGAGTCCCCGTGCCAGAGGCTCAGTCCTGCAGAGACTTCTGCACAGTGGGCAACTGATGCCTCCGGTTGATTGTGAGTCCCCCAGATGAATACCTATGAAAGGTACCGTGTCAGCAAAGAGTCAAACTCTGTGAAGCATTTGGAGATTTATTCTGAGCCAAATGAGTTACCATGGCCCTTGATACTGCCCTCAGGAGATCCTAAGAACATATTCCCAAGGTGGTCAGAGCCCAGCCTGGTTTTATAGCTTTTAGGGAGACATAAGACAATCAATCAAATAAATGTAAGATGTACATGGGTTTGGTCTGGAAAGGTGGGACAACTGGAAGCAGGGGTGTCCAGGTCATAGGTAGATTTGAAAATTTCCTGATTGACAGTTGGTTAAGAGAGTTGTCAGATAAGGGGTTGTGGAGACCAAGGCTTTGTCATGTGGAGGAAATCCTCCAGGTAGCTTTGGAGAGAATAGATTGCAAATGTTTCCCATCAGACTAAGCGTCTAAGTTCTGTCTAATTCCAGAAGGGAGGTGGGGTGATGAGGCAAGTCCGACCCCCCAGCAATCATGGCCTGGACTAGTTTTTCAGATTAGCTTTGGAATGCCCTTGACAAAAGCCGGGGCTGTTCAGATGGGCAAAGGGGCTTCGAATTCTAATGTTTTTAAAACCAGAAAGTGATTGTGTTTTTTTCTGTGGATAACAGCCAGTGTAGTAATTAGTATTTTATTAGCAGATTAATTTGGAAGTCAATGTGTTTTCAAGTATGTTAATTATTAAGTCATCAACAAACAGAGAAGGGCTTACTTTGAAACCAGCCTGAGACTCAAGAGGCTCATCAAAGAAAACGATGGACTTGGGAGAACTGATTCACGAGTTTACTGCGCCAAGTTTCAGGCATTATGAGAAGTCTGTGCTGATACATTGTGACTTGAGAACTTAAATCTTGATGGACTCTTAAGAGTGAGGCTTTTTTTTTCTTTTCTTTTTAAATGGTCAGTGTTTCTGTCTCCTGTGTTTTGTCTTCCAGCCGCTGAGCACTTTAGCTTTGTGTTCACGTGGCCTTGTTCTCCGAACCACCTGCTTTGTGGCTCCTCTGTCCTGCCCACCTTGATCGCGTCTTCCCTGCCCCGTGGGTTTTATCCCGAGGACTGTTCTCCGCTGTGGGGAGGGGAGGATCAGTGGACACTGGCTTTACCGACTCATTTTCTGTGTAGCTCCCAGTTTCTCAAATTCTTAATTGTCTTGGATTCCCTGTGAAACTGGGAGTCAGGCCTTGGGCGCAGTGCTGGGTGGCCTTGGGCGCAGTACTGGGGCAGGAGGGAGAGATGAGAACAGGAAGGATGGGTTTGTCAGGGGAAGGAACCCCTTGCCAAATTCCTGTGTCTGTTTTAGGTTAAAGATGAATGGCCGGATGGTGGATGTCTCACCTGCTGTGGCTGGACCTCGCTGTGCTGAACCCTGAGCAGGGGCCCCAGCAGCTGCCTCCTGCCAGGCCGGGGCCACAGGGCTGGGCTTCTGCCTCTGGGAGGGCTCGTGCCAAGGTGCAAGGGTCTGCACCGCTCGTGTGTGACCTGAGGGGCATGTGGGAAGCTTTTCTGTGCTCCTCACCTGGGAGAAGTTGAGCTCATCTGGGCTAGAGCCTCTGGGGAGGTAGGAAGGCAGAGGCCTGGAATTCCTGCTTTCCCCAGACAGCAAGAAAGCTCAGCGTTGCACCTGCTCTGAGATGCCCTCAGCAGCCATATATAGTTGATTTTAACATGACGGAAGGTGCCAATTAACCCGGCTCTGTGGAGAGCTTTGAGGATTCCAGGCCCTGGACCCCGGGCTTTTTAATATGTTCCTTCCTGAACAAAAAAGAACAAAAGATCCCTGTGGCTGATGTCGACTGCGTGGGGTAGGACATGCTGAGCTTGGGTGGGGCTTGCCCCTGAGTTTCCTTGGTGCTCCTCCCAGCCCCAACGGACACCAGCCTCTCCAGGCCGAGGCTTGTCCTGTTTAGACCCTCGTTGGTGGGGTCTGTGGTCCTGGATCGAGGGCCCAAGCACTTCTTTCATTATTATAAATGATTCACCAGAGATGCGCGGCTGTGCCCAAACCTCTCACGAGCATGAGATACAGCCAGTGTCGCTGCCGCAAGCTCATAATTCTAGTGGAAAGAGGAAATTTTACTTTTAATGTGCTCGTGTGACTCAGATGCAAATATTCAATTCCCATTAAACTTTCAAGACCTTGAGATCCTCTGAGATTCCTTGGGAAGCCGTTCCTTGGCCCCACGACTAACTCTCCTGTGGAAGGAGGCTGGGGTGGTCCGCGGGGTCTGGGATCCTGCTGCGTTCTCCAGGATTCCTTAGGTTTCATCATTAGTCCCAGCTCTTCAGCAGGTGGAGCTGATTGACTCTGACATTTCCATTATATTGTTCTTGTGTTGCCTCAGTTAACTTAGAATAATCAGTATTTACCAGAAATAATTGATGGCGAGATGGGAATTATTGGTGATTCCCTGACATAGGCAGCCTGTATAGATAAGCGTGTTACACGGTGTCTAATTTCTGAGATGTTGGTCCACACCTTCTCAGGAACACACTTTCAGGGGTAGATTCCTGTGCAGGAGAAGCTGCTTTTCCCCGAGACGCGGTGGCGGCTCCTGCACTGGCATGGCAGGGTGGCTGTGTGACTGGGCAGGGCTGGACATGCTCCTGCGCTGGGCGCCCACCTCCGCCCTACATCTGTGTCGAGGGTGCCTGCCTTTGTTCCCCCAGGTCGAACTCATAGAATTGTATACCTTCCTGACACATTCCTGCATAGAGATGATTAGATCTGGGGGCTGAATCTCAATCTGACATGCATGTAGGTAAATTATTGACGTGAATGACTTGGGTCCTCCACCTTCAGGGTCAGGAGGCACGAGGTGGGTTTGGAGACAGCTGCCTGGCTTCAGGAAGTTTCTCTCAGAGCCTGTTTCTTTCTCTAGCAAAGTAAATGATGCCTACCTCACCGGGCTTAACACACGCTCAGTACTCAGATGCTGTCTGATCTTTGTTATAGTTAGTATTTGGGGAACAGCGTGGCTGGTAAGAAAATGTGTTATCTTTACAATTTATACAATGTCATACAAGGCAAGCGTGAAACCGGGACACTACCTTAATCTGAAGATGCTGGTGCTTAGTCTTCTCCTCAAGCATTTTGTTGTCATTCTGGCGTGTGTCAGCCAAGTCATATGACGGTACCGCGTGCGTGATGCCAGGTCAGTTACCTTGGAATGGGGAACCTGAGGCTGCCAGGGAGCATCCCTCTTGCCTCCAGTCCTCGGGGGTTTCTCTCTCTCTCTCCTTTCCTCTGTCCCTCCCTATCCCCCAATCTTCCTCACCACTCCTGCTCCCCTCCCTACCCTCCTCACTTACTCTACAACAGAGGTCCAGACTTTGACAAATCCCAGCTGGGCCTATTTATCGCTTGGCTGGGAAAGCAGAGGGAAAGGGGCCCAGTTACTACAAAAATAGAGAATTGAAATAGAATGTGAGCTATTTTTGCGTCTTGTTTTTTATTTTATTCTGAATATAAAAGGCAAGTGTCAAACAAAATCGGTGCTAACTGCGCCACTCAGCTCCGAGTCTGCTTTGTCGGGGCTCCGTGGGTTCCCACGCCCTGGCCTTCTCCATGAGCGTCTGGACACGCCGTGGCTGTGAAAGGAGCATTCAGTTATGGTCCTTTGAATGTTGCAGAGTCATGTTTAATAAAAATCTTCACGTTTACCCACAGCCAAGTCTTGATTTAATAACAGGTACTGCAGGTCTCTGGGTAGGGCTGAGCCTCTGTTATAGAAGCAGCTGCACCATCTGAGGGGCAGGTCCGTATGGGCTGGCAGGCGGCCTGGTCCTTGGAGCACAGGGTGTACCTGACTCAGTCCTGGCAGTGGGGGGCCTTGCAGTTCTAGGATGTAGTGATGCAACCTGTGGCATAAATAAAAAGCCTCATGTGCCCCCATGAGAAGCTGGGGCTTCCCCTCAGTACTGTGGTGTGCTGTGTTTGTGATCGTGCAGATGTAAAAGGGTGAGGGAGATGTCTAAAAACCAGGCTCCCAAAGACAGCCCTTCATGTCTGGTGCTTTCATGTGTATATGCACACGTGTTTGACGCGTGTGCACCTTCACACGTTCACCTCTTTCATGCATGTACACCTGTTCCTGTGTTCATACACCTGTTTCGCGCATGCACCTGTTTCGCCTGTGTATGTGCCTGCGCGTTCACCCTGTATTGCGTCATACGTTGTATTTTACATATTGGGTATTTTCAGTTTGTATCGTGAGCTTGTAACGACGTCGTGAAGAAAAGAGGGGGCCCTGGCAGCCTTTGGCTCTGAGAAATGTGATGTCACGGGAACAGATGAGACAGCCCGGGTGAGGCCGGCAGAGGCCATCGTGGCCTTGGGAGTCCGTGCACATCCACTGTCTGTCGCTGTGTGACAAGTGACCCCAAAACCTAGGGGCTTAAGGCAACATACACGTACGACTGTACAGCTTTTTCAGGTTGGAAATTCAGGGCAGCCCTGCTGAGCGGCTCTGGCCCAGTCCCCCGGGTCACTGTGAAGATGCTGTCCAGGGCTGCAGCCATCTGTAGGCTCAGCTGGGCTGGAAGTTCTGCTCCAGGATGCCGTGCTGACGTGTCTGCGGGCAGAGGCCTGGTCGTCCACACCTGGCCACTCCCCGGGGCTGCCAAGTGCATTCCTGCCCAGGGCCGCTCCTTTCCCCAGAGACGTAGCAGTGCTGGTCTTATGCCCAGCGTCAAGGTGGCCGGGTCAGGAGCAAAGACTTGTTTCCCCTACTCGGCGGCTACTCCTGCAGGGCTGGGAGACAGTGGAGGTCGCGCAGGAAGGTGTTCGCTGAAGACCGTGCTCTGTGACTTGACGGGTGTTCCTCCCAGGAGAGTGAAATGGAGACTGGACGCCGGAAGCAGCATCCTGCGTGACCCCATGTGTAGTGGGGTCACAGCAGAGCTAAGTCCTTCCTTTACAGATACTTTTCAGAGTCTACCCGCCTTTAGATTCTCTGATTAACGTGTCTGAGGAGGGTCCCAGGAGTCTGCCACCTGCCAGGCCAAGGAGGTTCCCTGCATGTGGCTCTCCCCTGACACCTTGAGAAACGTGACTCGAGAGAATCACCGAAGTTTCCTAAATGAGTCACCTGCTTTCTCTTCTCTTTGCTTTCATGCCTCCCCAGGGTAGGTCAGTCCTGTCCGCCACAGCGATACCTGCATGCTGGAGTTCCAAGGAGTTTGGGGGTGTGTCGGGTCCCCCAGGGAGATTCGGTGACTGAGGATGCTGTCATAGCAGCCAACATGTCCTTATTGTTTTCACTTTTAATGAAGTTCAGTTACTAGGTTTTCTGAGGCACAATGATGTCCTTGTGAAAAATTGGTGATCAGGGAAGCAAGCAAGTGTGGGAAAATGATCCTGCCCTTAAATCTAAAAAACGATGAAACAGCAAACAGCCCTGAAGAGCCCATGAACCTCCTCATGGGGCGGTGAGGAGACACCTCAGTAATGGCTTAAAAAAAAAAGTGATAATACTGAAGAAAAGGTAAACTAAATTTTGGGTCTCCTATGGGTAAAGAGATTGTGGCTTACATTTTGGATGTATGCGTTTATATACTTATTTATTTTTCTTTGTTGGATTTAGAATTAGTTGAAATAATTGTGTTTTTTAAATTTAAAAAAATGGGGTATACGAAGTCTAATCTCTGTGTGACATTTCTGTACTGTGAGACTCCACATACAAAAGTGAAGCCCAGACTGTCTGTCTCTAATGAGCCAGAGAGAGGTGGTCATCTCCTGCAGGCCGGTCTGGTCTCCAGTCATCTGGCCATCCTCCCAGTCTTGGGCACACCTGCATCACTGGTGCTTTCTGCCAAACTGTGACTCTGCCCAGGTTTCAGGAGCACCCGGAACTGTTTTCCTAGGGGCTCCTGCTTTGTCCTGGCTCCTGGAAGCACAGGCTTTTGACGAAGGACTCTCCCCACTGCCAGGTAAATTGGTGATTGCCCCACAGTCTGTATTTGTCACATGGGGCACAGAGAGTCTGGGCGTGCTGTCCTGGCCCTGGAGCCAGCTCTAGGACTGCCCGGCGGCATTGCCTCCACCCCTCATCTGGGAACAGGGCGGTGGGGAGGAGAAGGGAAGCAGGGTCTTGACCCTTCTGCGTCTCGAGAACACGGGAACACATCGTCCCATTGCCTCACACCATTCACAGCCCAAGCTTGTGTGAAGTATTATTTTATAACCTCCCCTGACAATGATGTATTTTATATAAGCAGCACATAAAGTGGTAATTTAATACCCTATCGAGCAGGATTAAACAATAAGGAGCAGATATCACTGTAGAAAAGTTACTTTATCCGGGAAACATTTATCTACTGCAGGTGGATGTGAATCATGGCTTCCTCCTCGGTGGCTCCTGATGAGCCTGTGAAATTCTGTCCTGTTCACCACTGTTAGTTATAAGCTACACCTTTCCTTCTATGACGCGTTAGTTACAAGCTCTACCTTTCCTTCTATGATGTTTATTTCTTGCCTGTTCAGCACTGTTAGTTACAAGCTATACCTTTTCTTCTGTGATGTATATTTCTTGAAGGCATGGACTAAATCCTAATTCCACAGTATTCGATGCACATACTCAAGAGATACTTGTTTGAATGAATGGATTAATAGAAAATAGAAGTGGTGACTTCACTTTATTTCATTATGTCAAACTTTGTCTACACGGAAAATTATATGGTCCTTTGGAAAAACAGGGCCTCTGTGCAGGGTTGTTAGAGATTGTGAGAATGCCGCAAATGGCTCTGTGGCTCTAGGCTCACAAAGGGCTTGAGGGACTTGGTGGCGCACCTGTGTTGAAAACTGAGTTCTGCAAATCCATTGGAGTGACCTGCCAGCACCAGCACACACAGCCCTCCTTCCCAGTTGATTTCTGCACAGAGGCTTCTTCTGAATGCCCCAGGTGAACGTGAGTTCAGCCAGCACTGCTGGGCTTCCACAGCAAGCCAGGGTGCTGCAGGGACGAGAGAGAAGAGGGGCAGGACCAGGATCTTCCTGGGCCCCAGTGCCCGTGTGGGGACGCTGCCTGGCCTGGCTTTTCTGGGGGAGGTCAGGGAAATGATGGCATGGAGGGACTGTTGGTATGAGTCGCTTGCTCAAACATAGATCCCAGGTCTGTGTGGGAGGCAAATAGAAATTTATGTGGGTATCATCAGTAACATAGCAAACATGGGCTTCTTCACTAGGGTGGCTGACCCTCTTGCTCATCTGCTGAGCAAAGGCCCGGCCCGGCCAGGCCCGGCCTGGCCTTCTACGCCTCCACAGTGAGCTTTTCTCAAGCTCTGTCCACTCCATGGAGATGGCCGGAGCCAGGGCAGATATGGGGTGTTTTCCACTTTTTATTTATTTTTTCTTTTTTGAGATGGAGTCTTGCTCTGTCGCCCAGGCTGGAGTGCAGTGGTGTGATCTCGGCTCAGTGCAAGCTCCACCTCCCAGGTTCACGCCATTCTCCTGCCTCAGTCTCTCGAGTAGCTGGGGCCACAGGTGTCCGCCAACACACCAGGCTAATTTTTTTGCGTTTTTAGTAGAGTCAGGGCTTCACCGTGTTAGCCAGGATGGTCTCAATCTCCTGACCTCGTGATCCACCAGCCTCGGCCTCCCAAAGTGCTGGGATTACAGGCGTGAGCCACTGCACCCGGCCAGGTATTTGTCAGTTTTTGAAAGCTACATTTAAAGAATGAAATAGACCGAACAGAATTACTTCCTTTTGAATATTTAATACTCAGTCTACCAGAACACTTAAATATAGTTAATGTATTCAAATAATAAGAAAGAACTTTCCCTCTGTTCCAAAGAAAAAGTATAAACAACCTTTTACTTGTCAGGGATTTCACTATGTTTCTAAAAAGCCAGCAAGCACTTTTCCTGAAATAGACCCATCTCTTCCTCTGCATAGACCCTATGAACATTTTAGCTACATTTCTGCTGTATCTTAATGTGATAGATTGTAGAAAATTCCTTGCTACTGGAACTTCACGATGCTTTCCTTTGAAACATCAAATAGAAAGTATGGATAGTAAATCTCAGACTAGTTGCAATTATCAGTCTTGGTAGAGCTGCCACCCACAGCCTCTGTCAATTACAACAGAGTGTGTCTCCCCAGCAACCCGGATTAGATTGCGGACCAAGCCAGGCTCACCCAGGATTCAGTGCAACGTCTTTCAAAGCTGTAGTCACTGCCCCTGGAGGAGACTTGAGAAGTCCTCCCTTTGATGCCTGTGCATGGCTGTTCTCAGATCACAGCAGCTGCAGCAGCATCTCAGAGGATGCCAGCAGGGGTGTCCTGGGTATTGACACCACGGTAGGGGCCTGCAGTGTCTGAATGAAATGGGCCGTGAAAGTGAGCACCCTAGAGGAGTCCACAGCCACGTTTCAAAGGTGCAGTGGCCCGAGGTGAACCCCAGAGCACTGAGGAGCCTGGAGTTGACCTGTCACGACTTCATTGAGAGAGCTGACTGAATTCCGTACCTGTGCGGGCAAAATATGGCTGTTTGCGCTTGGCCCCTTCTCAGTCCAGGGCTAGGGAGGTTGTCTGCACAGCTAGTGGGAGCTTAACTTTGTGCACACTCGGGGTTGGGTCCCACTCCTTTCTGTGAGCCCAGGGAAGATAGACATGCCGAGCTCTCCTGGAAGGAGGGCCCTGACGAGTGGAAGCTGAGCTTCAAGATGGTCGGCCTTGTGGTGTGCGTGGCGGGTTCGGAGTCTGTGTGTGCTGAGTGGGGGCCCGGCTGCTGCTGTCGCTATTGGGCTCAGCAGACGCTGCGGGGGACGTGGCTCCTGTTGTACTTGGTGGTTTTCTCCTCACAGGAGTGGGTTTCCCTGCTGTGAAGGTGTCGGGGCTGTGACAGGCAGCCTGGCAGGAGGAAGACGCTCGTGGGGTTGTGCCCTGAAGCCCCCTTCCTCTTGAGGAGCATGAAGGGGGTTTGGGACCCTGCTTCCGGCTGCGCTCCCTTGCTAGGTTCTTGGCCTCGGGGGCCAGGAGAAGCTGAGTACAGGCCTGAAACCTGGACCCCTTCCACAGCCTCCGTGGCGTTTGTGGTGTGATGCGGGACGAGGCCCTTGGAACTCCAAGCCCTACCCTGGCATGCCCGCCCACTGGGGCGTCTTGGGCACCTGCTGTGTGCTAGGCTCCGTGGTGGGGTGGGCGGTAGCAAGGGCTGTGGGGTAGAGTGGACACGGTACGCGGATGATGAGAAGCCTCAGGGAGGCAGTGGGAGCACAGCTGAGACCTGCAAGGAGGGGACTGGCTGTGGGTGTTGGGGCTCAGGGAGCTGCCTCTACCCAGAGCCACAGTGGCCAGTGAGGGCAGAGCAGGGGACCAAGGCCCAGGGAAGCCGTGTGTATGGTTCGCATCAGGTGTGCGGGTCTGCCGGGCTGTGCGGCCCTTCTCAGTCCTGGCTGGGCCTGGGGTCCCAGAGGGAACGGAGGGTCTTTGCATCTCCCTCCTCTTGCTTCCCTGCTGCTTCCTGGTCAAGGGATGCTTCTTTATTGCAACTCTGGCAGTTATTGTGCATATTAAGAGGAGTTTCACAAAATCGTAGGGGGGAAGGCGGACTAGGGATTCATTTTTTTTCTCCCCCTGATTTTACACGGAGCCTTCTACTATCCCTTAGTGTGGAGGCAGAGTGCAGATGCTCTACAGTTATCTATCCAGGAAGAGAAGAGCTGATGGGAAGTCACAGATCTGATCATTGCAATAGCACTGACATTTTTAAGTGGGAGAATGCTGATGTCTATAATAATCAGAGTAAAACTTCAGTAGCTTCAACATAAAGATTCTGAGATGATCTTAGAGCCATTTCGTCCCTAGATCCTTCTGCAGTGTGGAGTGTGACATCTCTACCAGCCTCTGGTCAGTGGCCACCTGTGGGTAACTGAATGCTTGAAGTGTAAATGAGAACTTCTAATTTTATTTAATTTTAGTCAAATTTAAATAGCTATATGGGCCGGGCACCGTGGCTCATGCATGTATTCCCAGCAGTTTGGGAGGTCGAGGCGGGTGGATCATGTGAGGTCAGGTGTTCAAGACCAGCCTGGCCAACAAGGTGAAATCCCATCTGTACTTAAAAATATAAATAAAATAGTCAGGCGCGGTGACAGGCGCCTGTAATCCCAGCTACTCGGGAGGCCGAGGCAGAAGAATCACTTGAACTCGAGAGGCAGAGGTTGCAGCAAGCCGAGATCGAGCCACTGCACTCCAGCCTGGGTGACAGAGGGAGACTCTGTCTTAAGAAAAAAAAAAGATTTTAAAAAACCCTACATGCCCCTAGTTGCCTCTGTAGGAGACGGCATGGTTCCAGAAGGTAGACTTTGTGTTGAGGACTCTGCAGCGTCAGGCTGGAGACAGTCTCCCTTCCTAGCAGCGTGGGCCCCTGGGCTGTTCTTCTACCAGAAGGGATGGTGGCGTCTCTGGGAGGTATCTGTAGACTCAGATCTGTGTGGATTAGTGACTTGTGTTACTCACAGATACTTAATTTTATGGGTAAATGAATACCTGGACTGGCTGCAACTTCAGGGCGAGATTCGGGAGTAGGGAGTGAAAAGTGACGACGGAACCCTGGGCTTGTCCTGCTGCCCCCAGGACCCGGTCGGGGTGCCTTCTCGTCTGAAGTCCCAGCACGTGGTCAGGGTACCCCTTGCCTCTGAAGCCCCCAGGAAGTGATCGGGGCACCAATCCCCTCTGAAGCCCCAGCACCTGGTCGGGGCACCCCTCCCTTCTGAATCCCCCAGCCACCTGGTCGGGGCGCCCCTCCCTTCTGAATCCCCCAGTACCTGGTCGGGGCGCCCCTCCTTTCTTAAGCCCCCAGACCCTCCTGGCCTGCGGTGCTGCTTCTCCAAATGCTGTCCTTGGCTGTTTTCCAGGAGTCACCTGCACCAGAGCAGGCTGCGTGTGTCATTTCTTGTCGGATCTGGGGTGTCAGTGAAGCTCATTTATCTTGTCTTCCTCCTCATGTGCCGTATCTCACCTGTTGACTGTCTGAGTTTGTGTGAGTGCGTGTTGTGCGTTCTCAGGCTGTACTCGGTGCTTAGGTGACAAGAACGTCTTAGAGCAACGGACTGTCTGCTCCAAAGGACGCTGGGCATGAATCGAGACACAGTTTACTTGTGGGGTTTAAATTTCCTGGGTGTTGGAGGCAATTAAGGGGAAACAAGGTCTAAAAAACCCCTGCAGATGAGGAAGGCAATAATGAAAAAAATTACTCTATACACACTTAGCAGTTGATTTAATTTGTAGGTGAATTTTGCATTTCGGGAACTACTAAAGGTACTGTTTGTAGGGATTCCTTGATGAGCTTCTTGTTTTCTGTCTAGAAAGTAAAGTGGATCGGTTTTGCCTTTAATTCTGACTGACTAGGATCTACTTCCTTTTCCCCCCATTCACGTTAGGGTGGGGATTGGACTGGAAGAGCTGTAGGATCTCTTTATTTCTGATCTTAAATGAATTTTTTCTTCAATGCCCGGTTCTTTGGTTTGGGAAATGTGCTCAATTTGTACCGTGCTTTAAATGTACACAATGGTCGAAATTGCTACTTTTCTTTAAAGTTAGATATAACATCTTAAGTAAAATGTCATCTATAAATCAGGCACAGTCTGGGGCCTGGAGACCCCTCTTGTCACTTCCTTCCAGCTGTGTCTTCTTCCCTGGCCACATTGCCCCTGGCCACATCTCCTCCCCAAACCACGCCGTGTCATCTGCCCACCACCTCACCTCTGGTCACAACACCTCCCTCCCGGCCACATCACCTGTGGCCTCACTGCCTGCCTCCCTCCTTCCTGGTGGCCTCCGTGGCTCCCACTGTCTGCCCTCCCGAGGGTCTGTTCAAGGCTCCTTCCCCGTTTTCCACTCCTGAGTGTGGGTCTCGGGGCCTAGATGTTTCACAGGATGCAAGTTTCTTCCCTTCCAGCCGTGGGTCTCTGAGCGACAACTCCAGACAGGGCACTAAGCTCTCCTTACCTACCTGGGGGGCCCTGAGCCCTGACCACCGACCACCAGGGCTTTTCTGCAGTGTGTGGGGCAGACTCATGCATGAATTGGACTAAAAAGATGCTTCCAGGAATCCTTGTTTTAAGTGCACTGGAGCAGAGATGGGGAGAGGGGACCACCTGGTTTGCTCAGAATTTGGTCCTGATCACAGCCAATGAGGCAACATAAGCACCTCCTAAATGAAGCATTCCACAGACTGATTTTACACATGACAGAAAGGCTTCACACAATGAGTGAGTTTGAGCTGCTTTTGAAGGAAGAACAGGTCCCTGTAGGTGGAAATGAAAGGTAAGCGTGACCCAAGCCATCAGCAGCAGCGGGGGTGGGGTGGTGCAGACTCCCCATGGATGGTGGGCATGGCTGAAATGCAGGAGAGGGCAGGGGTGCGAAGGAACAGCAGGGCGGCAGTAAAATTCCCCTGCAGAGAGGGGACGTGACTGAGATATTATCACATGTATACAACTGAGAGATGATTTGAGGAGGATTTCTGGGAGCCTGTGGGAAGAGCACGTGGTCATCATCAGTTCTCGGGATCTCTTTTTATGAAGTGAAAATAGTCTTGCCTCTGCCTATCTTGTGAGCTGTTGTGACGATCAAATCAGATAATCTTCAGCGAGCCTTGTAAATGCTAAAGCTTATGACAGACTGTTCCAGCCCCCTTGTCTCTACCCTCCTTTCCTCCTGAGTAACGTGAACCCTGCTGGGTACCTCACTATCTGCCTGGTTTCCTCCTCCATAACGTGAGCCTTGAGTACTTGCTGGGTACCTCGCTGTGCACCTTCCTTAGTAACGTGAGCCCTGAGTATTTGCTGGGTACCTCGCTACCTGCCGTACAGCTGGCTGTAGAATTGTCAAACGCACTTGGCTGGCACATAAGCAGAAGTGCTCGCTGGGCCTTGGGAGGGCTTTGTGACATGTGGGTGCCTTCTGTTCCCTGTTAGGCTGGAGCTGCAGGAGCCCCCCTAGACCAGATAGAGGACCAAGGCTGTGGCCTCGGGGTGGGGGCTGGGGGAGCTCCCTGGGTTTATTGTGTGGGTGAGAGCAAACTTCAGTCCCGCTGTGGCATTGGGATTCAGGGTTCCTTCTGGAATGTTCTGAGTGAGAAACAGGAAGTGTGCACAGGTGCGTCTTCTGTGGATTTTATGGTTATCTCTTGGGAGAGCACTGGTGCCTCTGAACTATGAACCTGCAGAACCACTTCTTCCACTAACGGCCGCCTTTATATAAAGAATGACTTACAAAAGATGCCACTTCAGATGGAGGTATTTGCAGGTGTGGCCTGAAAAATGAACAAAATGACTTTCATCTCAAGGAAAGTACCTTACATTTTTCCCAATGATAGACATTTGAGCTTTCCAGTGAATATTAAAACATAAAAATCTTGTGTCCACCACTTTCTCATGTGACCAATGGTGATACTGACGTGGGGTTTTTTGTTTTGTTTTGTTTGTTTTGTTTTGTTTTGTTTTTTTTTTGGGACATATAATGTGGAAGCCGCTCATAACTCTGAACCAGTATTTTCTAACCAATGTGTGATTACAAAATCGTGTGCTGGTAAAAGCCATTCAAGTGCAAGACCGACCAGTCGACTTAGAAGGAATTGGGGCAGAAAGGCCCGTCGACCAGAGCACAGACTCTGTGTTGCAGACAGCCTGTACGGAAGTGCCACTTGTTACATTTGGCAGCAGAGAATACCTAAAATGATCTGAAAACACAATGAAAATACTGCTTCCTAATTGTATATCAGTATGGGGTCGGACTTTCTTCATAAACTTCAGCCATGGCTCTGCAGCCCACTGAACGCAGATGCAGGCATGAGAATCCTGCTGTCTGAGGTGCAGAGATGTTAGGTGTTTTCACAGTAGCACAAACTGTTGCCACGCTGCTGCTTATTTTGGAAAATGGTTTCTTCTTTAAGACTGTGTTAAGATGTAATGACTTTATCCTTGTAAAAGAAACTAAATTATGTTCTTTTTTTTTTTTTTTTTTTTTTTTTTGAGACGGAGTCTTGCTCTGCCACGCAGGCCGGAGTGCGGTGGTGTGACCTCAGCTCACTTCAACCTCTGCCTCCTGAGTTCAAGCGATTCTCCTGCCTCAGCCTCCCTAGTAGCTGGTACTACAGGTGTTCAGCACCATGCCAGGCTAATTTTTGTATTTTAGTAGAGACGGTGTTTCACCATGTTGGCCAGGCCGGTCTCGAACTCCTGACCTCAAGTGATCCACCTGTCTCTGCCTCCCAAAGTGCTGGGATTACAGGCATGAGCAGCCACCACTCCCGGCCTGATGAGAAAGCTTTTTTGTGCTCTTTAATAAAGTGCAAAGGGTTCCTGAGACCCAAAAGTTTGAAAACCACTGGCTTAAACCGACAAAATTGTCCATGATTCTTCAGTGTATCTTCTAATCTGTTGATGGAGAGAGGACAGCAAGGGTTGCTTTACTTTTTTCCTTTCACAACTCAATGGTGCTGGGACAACTGGGGTATCCACATAGAAAAGGATGGACTGGACCCTTCCTCACCCTACACGCAAAGCTCAACATGGTTCCAATGTAAGGAGCTGACTGAGACCCATTCTGTCAGTCTGCTGGGTACCATAACGGACACCACAGACCGTGCGACTTAGACAATAGCATCTTATTTCCTTTTTTCTGGAGACTGGAAGCCTGGGATCAAGGTGCGGGCAGGGTTGGATTCTCTGGGGCCTCACCCCATGCTGTGTAGACAGCTTCTTCTCTGTGTCCTCACAGGTTTCTCTTACGTGTATGCAGCACTGAGGACTGTGTCTAAATTCTCTTAAAAGAACACCAGTCATACTGGATCAGGCCCTACTTTTAAGATCTTATGGGACCTAAATTGCCAAGTTAAAGGCCCTGTATGTAAATACAGTGACATTTTGGGTTTCCGGGGTTGTGACTTTAACATGGAATCTTGGGGGAGGGGGACAGTTCAGCTCATAACACCTTTAGGGGAGAATCCTGGAGAAACTGTTAGGTTGGATTAGGCAATGTTTCCTTAGCTGAGACGTCTAAAGCTATAACAAGCAACTGAAGGGAAAAAGACGGTATCAAAATTAAAAATGTTCAATTCAGAGGATACTATTAAAGTAAAATGACAACCCACAGAACAGGATACATTATCACGATAAGGACCTGATATCAAGAATATATTCAAAAACTCTTAATAAAAATCCAATTTAAAAATGGACAAAGGATTTGAATAGACACTCTCCAAAGAAAGACATATAAATGCCTTAAAAAGCACATGAGATGTTTAGCAGAATTCGTCATCTTAGAAATGGAAATCAAAACCACCGTGAAATAACACTTCACAACCACCGTGATGGGTGGGTAAAACCCCAGTATTGGACAGTGACATGTTGGTGAATTGGGGAAAACTGAAATCTTGATATATTGCTAGTGGGAGGGGAAGTAAAATGGTGCAGTTGATTTGGAAAAGTCCGACAGTTCCTCAGAAAAGCATGAAATCACCGTACGACCCAGCAATTTCACTCCTAGCCATATGCTCAAGAAAACTGAAAACATTTTTCCAAAAAGTATGTCATGCCTGAATCTTCACAGCAGCATTATTCATAGTAGTAGAAACAGTCCAGGTGTCTGTCAACCGGTCACTCACTGAGATTCCACTCACCTTAGACGTGAAAGATGTCAGCACCGAAGGTCACACCAAAGGTCATGCACTGTACGATTCTCCTCACAACAGGTGTCCAGAATGTGCAAATCCAGAGAAAAGGAAGTTGGCTGGTGATTGCCAGGGGCTGGTAGAAGGAAGGAGCCAGGTGCTGACTCTTAATGGGTTCAAGGTTTCTTTGGCCTGTGGTGAAAAAGTCCCGGAATTACATACTAGTGGTTGATGTGCAGCTTTTAGAATATGCTAAAAAGACTGAATTGTATTCTTTAATATTGGGGCTTTTGTGCTTTGTAAATTGCTTTTCAATTTAAAAAGGAATTCAAGAAGTTATTTGGTGTTGATATGATAGTATCCAAAACAAGTTACTATGTAACTCACGTCCCCAGCGTTAAACTTCATTTTCTGAGGATCTTGAAGTGTTTGAGGCTAGGAGACACAACGATCCTATACTGTATGTTACACCCCATCTTACTGATTTCTATCTCACATAACCATATTCAGGAAAAACCGACATGTAAATGTGAGCTGAATGCTATGCAGAGGCACATTCCTCTTACCCGGATGATCTTTAGTGGTACAGTAAGAGATGAGATCATAGCAACGTTAGTTTAGTTAGTTTAATTTCCATGGCAACAGGAATTTGGCACATGGGATGAGTTAGATCTCCCTGCACAGCTCCTAACGGGGTTGCCCATTTCTGTGTGGTGTCTGTGTATATTCTCGCTGTGGAAATAAGTGATAGCACCTGCACAAACACTTGTCCGGAAGCGCACACGAAGCTGGTGAAGGCAGAGGACAGGCGAGAGGGAAGCATGGCTCAGCCCTGGCAAAGAAGACCGTTATTCCAAACGCAAAATATTCAGGAACACAATCCTTGGGAAGACTGGTGATGTCTTTAGACCTCACCACTATCGGGTTGTATCTGTGCAGCCAGTTACCAGAGCCGCAGAACGGCGTGTGTTGGTATTGGTGTCATCACTCAACGATTCTGACTTTTCCTGGTGCTGAGGATGACTGCATATGGCAGAAGCAAAGTGCTAATCTAGCACAGGTCATCATATCCAAGTTCTTTTCTATGAAGGCGGGCAGGGTTAGGAACCACCCCACCCCACCCCACTCCCCAATCCTATAAGAACTGGGATCTGATGATCTGTGCTGTCGAGAGAGGCAGGGTTAGAACACCTCATTCCTCAATCCCATTGTTGAAAATAATAGTTGGATTGGGAGGGTTTTTACTCCTAAGGTTGAAGCCGTGCATTTCTGGAGCCTGGGCTGTCAGTCATGGTGGCTGGGGAATGCTGGGGCTGCGGTTGTCTGGCTGCCGGTAGCCCTGCTGGTGGGTCCTCCCTCTTTGACACCGTTCATTTCTGAAGCTTGCTTTCCCCGGTGTTGGAAGTAGCAGCACTGGAAGAATGGCCGCCTTCCTACAGTGAAGCTCTGGCAGGAGAGGAGAAGATACGGAGCGTCTGTTCAAGGACGTGACGTTCTGGGCACCGCACCATGCGTTCTGCTTCTCAGCTGTGCCTCCTGGTTGATGTTACCATCACCTGGCATTTCCCAGGAGGTAACTCGCGAATGCCACACTGATGGAACAGTGCGGCTCGAGTCCAGGGCCGCTGGAGCACATCAGCAAGGTCAGGCTGGACGCATGTGCTTGCTGACAGGAAAATGACAGGAAATGTCATGTCAGTTCAGGAAAATGACAGGAAATGTCATGTCAGTTCAGGAAAATGACAGGAAATGTCATGTCAGTTCAGGAAAATGACAGGAAATGTGTTTGCTGACAGAAAAATGACAGGAAGACGACAGGAAAGAGGCCCATGAGGAGAGGAACCAGTAGATTCAAGGCAGTTAACCGAAGGAGCGAGCCATCACAGGCTGGGAGGACACCCCAGCCACAGTGGATGTCAGCGGTGGTGGCTGGACTCGGGGTCCGTGAATGTTGCATGATCGAACGTGTTTGGTACATTCTCAGCTCCTGCCCAGGTGCCTCCCAAGCATCGGGTGTTGTGGCTCCCCACACCCTTCCCATCTGTGTGTAGCATGACCACCACCTTCCTACCGTGTGTTTGTCCTATCACGGCTGCTGTGCCTAACGGACGCTTTGCTTTCCAGCTACTTTCCTATAACCAAAGCCCTTGAACGACTTTGCGTTTCAGAGACGACAGGGTATTAGTTTTTCATGATTGCTCTGAGGATTTCCGAAAGCAAATGTAACTTACAGGATGGAAGATATTGGAGACAGTAATTATAGATGACTTTTCTCAGTTTTTTGATTGTGGTAAAGTTACACAGCACTCTATTTTTAACTGTATGGTTTTGTGGCATTAAGTGTGTTCACACTGTCGTGCTGCGATCACCGCCATCCATCTCCAGAACTTTCTGGTCTCCCCACGCTTGAAACTCGGTCTACCAAACACTAGCTCTCCTCCCGCCCCAGCTCTGGTAAGCACTACAGGTTGCTTACAAAATAAGCTTTTTCAATAAGAGAAGGGGCAAGGAAAAGAGCTCTAAAGACTGTCTTGAGATTTGAGGAAGTGTTTTAGGTTTTGTTGTGTGGTTCCCGGTGTAAAGGAACTATTGAAGACGTGGGAAGGCGAAGGTCTGTGATCTCAGGAAGTGCTGGGCTGGGCAGCTTTCCCACTGTGACGGGGACACTTGCCCTCAAACCTGCCTGAGATAATCGCGTGAGGATGGTGCTGCATTGTGACAGCTCTGAACTTGGTCTCCTTGAACGTTGCCAGGTACATAAGCTTTGGCGGTTACCATCTAGTGTCTGTGGGAGACCTAGAATTTGAACATTGTTGACTTTAGGACACACTCATTTTATAACACTCTACCTGTTCTCATCAGTAGGAAATATGCTGTGTCCTTTTTTTTTTTTTTTTTTTTTTTGAGAGGGAGTCTCGCTCTGTCGCCCAGGCTGGGGTGCAGTGGCCGGATCTCAGCTCACTGCAAGCTCCGCCTCCTGGGTTTACGCCATTCTCCTGCCTCAGTCTCCCGAGTAGCTGGGACTACAGGCGCCCGCCACCTCGCCCGGTTAGGTTTTTTTTTTTTTTTTAGTAGAGATGGGGTTTCACCGTGTTAGCCAGGATGGTCTCGATCTCCTGACCTCGTGATCCGCCCGTCTTGGCCCCCCAAAGTGCTGGGATTACAGGCTTGAGCCACCGCGCTCGGCCTTTTTTTTTTTTTTTTTTCCCTTAATATTCTGTGTTGCTGTAACAGTAGTTGCAGCGGACGCTACTTCTGGTTCATGGTCATCACCAAACACAAGCTTCAGGAAACCGTGTGAAAAATGAAGGGGAAAGTGCTTTTCTGCAAAGGGCTTTTTTGAACATCTTGTTTTTTTCTGGAATATCTGTTTTGGTGTAAAACGTTTTCATATTTAGGGGTTTGTAACGTGTTTTATACTGGTTAGCTTTGAAACCCCATGTTTTTGCATGCCATGGGGCTGCTTTATCCTGTTATTCTATGATATAGCAGGTTGGCAAAACTATTGGTTATTTCACTTTAAAAACCAAAGCAGCTTACAGATTGAGTGTGATTCTTGTAAGAATTTCATTGTAAAATTGATTTGTGTTCAACAAGCTTACTGGAATGGCTAGATCCGTGGACAAAAAGATAAGAACATGTCAAGTCTCTGGGCCAGGAAGGACTTCCAAATAATACAAGTGATACACATTAATTTCTTAACAAAAGATTAGATTTAGTACATAACTGTTTAAAACCTCCATATTTTCTATTATAGCCATTCCACAGTGCCCATGGGGGTGGGCTGCAGGACTGCCTATGGAATCCAAGGTCTTTGGGCGTTGAGGTCCCTGCAATAAAATGGCATCGTGTTTGCATATGACATATGCACATCCTCCTGCAGACAGTCATGTCAGGGTTGCTCGTAACAGCTATACCATGGACATACCATGCGAGTAGTTGTTTAATGAATAATAAAGTCTGAATGCTTAGTACAAACACATTAAAAAATATGTTGATCTATGGTTGGTTGAATCCACAGGCCTGGAACCCGGGGAGAGAATACAAACTCTAGAAGCAAAACGAACAAAGCACTTGAGGTCAGCAGTGACGGGTGTGGGATCACACTGAATCTCATGTGTTTTGCTGTCTGTGTCACTGTGTCCCGTGTAAACGGGAATCATTTGTAGCTTAAGGTAAAATAGGTAACAGGAAACACTACAGAGTGGGCACGAAGGCGCGCCCCTCATTACCCCGTGTTACAGCCAAGCGTCTGCCTCCTAGGGAAGGATTTGTTCTGTGGGGAGACTAGATGTTGATGATTTCCGGATGTGTGAAGGGAAACTCCCTCCGAGAAGCGTGGCTTTGGCCGGAGCACATCAGACGAGAGTTAGCGTGGCATGGAGTTTCCACAGTGGCCCTCAGGCCTGCTGCTTCTCTCCTCTCCCCACCCCTGGCCCTGACGCTTACCAAGGGAGGAAAGTTCAGCTCCAGCTGAGCCCCGCACAGGGCTGTGGGTCTCTAGGGCAGGTGCCCACCTTCGCCTGAACAGGCTGTGTCAGAGGAGGGTCTGGCTGTACTTGAGCTGTGAGAGATGCTCTCAGAGATCCAGCATCCTGAAAACCCAGGTGCTGAAGGTTCCTCCTCTTCCACCATCCTGCGGGGAAGGGGGTCTTATCCTGCTTCCCCTCAACCCGAGCTGACTTCTTGTCTGTTCTGTACACCTAGGTTTTCAGAAGAGTTTTGTTAATCATCTAGCAGACAAACAACCATAAGGTGACAGCCTGGGAGGGTAGACGGCGCTGGAAGGTAGTTTCCTGAATAACAGCGTTCAGTTTCCTGTTTTGCCATCATTTGACCCAAGGCCCCAAGATAATTGAAATATTGTCAGCCAAACACCGATTTTTTATCTGAGTTTTTTTTTTTTTCTTTTTAAGTTATGGGTGCAAACTTATAACCAGGGACCTGACAAAAGAGAAGGATTTATTTGCAAAGTGAATGTCGGGGATGGTTGGCATTTGCCAACTCTGACTAGCAGGGACCCAGGCTGCTTCCGTTCTGCCGCCCGACTCCTGACCCTCCAGCTCCTGCCCCTGTTCCCACCAGCAGGAAGAGGAGCGGGAAGGTGCCTTTTCCCCTTTAAGGGGGTGAGGTGAGAGTTGCACCTGCCACTTAGCTAGTCCCTGGGGTGATTCTCCAGCATGGGTGGGAGTTGGGTTTGGAGGCCTGAGCCCCGTGAAGCTGGGGTTGCTGTTCCCTGAGCAGCAGGAAACTGGACTCTGGGAAGTGGGGTCAGAGGGTAGCATCCTCAGGAGGGGCCTCTCGTCCCGTTTGACATCTTCACTGCAAAAGGGGGTGTGGGCTTCATGGTCCATTGACAAATAGAACGTTACTTTTTTTTTTTTTTTTTTGAAGCACATAGAACCCTAATTCCTTTGGCTTTTACTAAAGTGGCATTTTGTAATTCCACATGATTTCATTGATATACTCGCAGGAGAGAATGCTTCCTGTAAACCAGAAGGATCTCTGCGACAGTCCTCGATCCATAGAGAGTTCATTTTCCCAAGGTTATAGACACAGCCTTAGGGAGGGGTTGAGGACACACTGCGGCAGCCTCAGGAGGTCCTGGACATGTGTCCAAGGTGTTTGGGGCACAACTTGGTCTTACACATTTTAGGGAGACGTGAGGAATCAATACATGTGAGACGTACGTTGGTTCAGTCTAGGAAGGATGGATGGCTCGAAGCGGGGAGGGATTTCCAGGTCACAGGTAGATCAGACAAATGCATTTCTGGTGCATCTTTCCAGAGGAAGCAGTCAGATCCGCATTTATCTCCGTGTGCAGATGGTGACTTTGAGTTCTGTCCTCTGTCCATGAGGAATTTCCTTGTGGATCGGTTGTGAGGGAGGTACGTGGCTTTTCCCCCCACCCCCAGTAGCTGTCTCTGTTAGGAAGAGCATGGGAGGCAGGTTTGGTCTAAGCTCTTCCTCACCTTGACGTCCCTTTAGCGTAGTGATTTTGGGGTCCTGAGATGTAGTTTCAACTTCATGTTTCTGAATACACTGGCACTCTAAACAGTGTTGTAGGAGGCATCTAACTTACTTAGAAGAAGAAGAATATTTGGAAACACTTGAGCACCTTCGTCCTTGAGAGAACCAAGCCTTTGTTTAGTTTGCTTTGCCCTGAGGCTGTTACGCTGTCCCGGGCTGTGCGGCCTTAGAAAGCTGTGCCCCTGTGAGCTACTGCCTGTGGAATCTGGTGACTTTGAAGTTAATCCAGCAGCTACATATTTTGGAAAGCAGATTCCCTCTTAAAGTGTTGGTGATTATGATTCTAGCACTAGAATTTCAGTGTGTGTTTTCCACCCTTCTTACTTTGTCTCCTCATACACTGAGATGCTGCTGCATTTGCCCTTAGGCTTCACTGAGGGAGGGTCAGTTCTCACCCTTTCTTAGATATTGATCTTGAACGGACAGAATCGAGATTCAGGAAAACTCTCGAGCTGGGAGAGTGTGCTGATATCTATGTAAGTGGGGTTCATGTGTCAAACTCAGGTTTAAGAAAAACCAATTCTAGGCTGGGCATAGTGGCTCACACCTGTCATCCCAGCACCTTGGGAGGCTGAGTTGGGCAGTTCACTTTTGAGCCCAGGAATTCAAGACCAGCCTGGGCAACATAGCAAGACCCTGACTCTACAAAAAATTAAATAGGAGAGGTGATGTGCACCTGTGGTCCCAGCTACTCGGGAAGCTAAGGCTCCCCACACACAAAGTATCAATTCATGCAGTGGCCAGTTCTGCTGGGACCACCTGTTAAGACTACTCTGGGCCTCATGGTTTGAGAAGCGTCTGTCCAGGGTCGAGAGGGAGTAGCTTGAGGGCCTAGAAGCCAGTTCTTGTGGTTGAGCGTGATTGCGGGTGTGGAGTTGGGGGCAGGGCTCTCCACGGCATGAGTGGGTAAATGGATGGGCTTCCAGGACGAGCCCCTGTGACTTTGCCTGGTTTACATCCGTCCAATACAAATCCACAGGCTCTTACTCTAGAAGCTTCTGCTGGGGCTGATGGACTGGCCTGGGGACAGAGGGTGCCCTCAGAGCCTCATGGTGCCGTCTGGTTTAGGAAGAGCACTTAGTCACCTAGATCTAGGATTTATGGCACTACAGGGGACTCCTCACACTCAGAGCAACAGCCATCTGCATTCTAGACTTGGTTCTAGGCAAAGTATTTTGGAGCCTGTTGGTAGGTACCCTGTGTTCTGTTTATGTGTAAAACAAGTTAGAGTTATAACTAGTTAAAACCTATTTTTAAAATTTTGCCACAGAATATGGCAGTTGTGGTGGAGCCTGGCCAGAGACCCCCACACTGAGACGCTGTTGCTTGCTGGGGTTGCAGGCGTTGCCTGCATCGGCTGCCCCTCCCGGCGTGTCTGTGTTCTTGACACGGGCGCCCATCGAGGCTTGGCCTGTGGGAGTCGTGCAGCCATTTGTCTCCGTGTTCCTCTGAGGTTCCGCAGACTTCACGGTCCCGTGGCAGAGCATACGGTATCTGCTTGCATCCTGATTTCCCCAAACCCCAGGACAGGCCAAGAGTTCCTTACACACAACTGCAGAGGGCCCCGTGGCGTGGATTTGCAGAGACACAGCCTTTCCCCAGCTTGGCCTTCGTCTCCAGAGTTGGCTTTAGGGTGATAGAAGCTTCCTTCAGACTGGGGGGCCTTGAAGCTTTGGTGCTAGGAATTCGGTGAGCAGCACGGATGATACCCCGTTTCTCTGCATTTGTAGCACTAGTTGTTAACACGACCACGAGATGTACAGAGGAAGGAAAAAGGAGGTTTTATTTTCAGAGTAACACTCTGTGCTTTGGGAAATGTGGTCTTGGGGGAGCTGTAAGCACATGCCCCCACAGGAGGAGAGGAGGCCGCGGCATTACACGTTCCGGGGTTTGTTGGCTGTGTGTGTTCATCGTGCTCAAGGAATGTCTGAACGTTTACAGGGAAAGTGGGGTTTGTTCATCCGGTTCGTGCAATGTCTGAACACTTACAGGGAAAGTCTAGCACACATGCAGTGAGTTAACCTGTAACATCCGTGTTCGCCTTGGGGCAAGTGTAACATTTGAAATGAGGTGGACTGGGCGTGTCATGTACAAAGGTGAGCTGTTGGGCGCAGACGTTTATGCGCAGCCTCAGTCACAGCCAGGACTGGCTCGGGGTCTGCAGCCTGTGGCGGGAAAGGACACTCATGAGGCCATTCTGTCCAGTCGGGGCTGCCGGCAGGGTCCCAGGGTGGGGCTGTCTGGTCGGCCGGCATCTGGAGTCCACCCAGGTCCAGTGGGCAGCGTTCCTCTAAACCAGGCTTCTGATTGTGGAGGAGACTTCATGCTGGTTAACACACTGTGCAGGAGTAATGTTGTGGGGCTTTGGGGTCCACCTTCCCTATGATGCCGGTTACATTTCTCTCCGGACCTCACAGCCACAGAGATTGCACCTCGTCTGGCAGCAGGGGGTGCCATGTTGACATAGTAATTTATTGTATTAACCTTTTTATTGCTATTTTAATAACCATTTTTTTTCTTTTTAAAGAGATAGGGTATTGCTGTGTTACTCAAGCCAGTCTTGAACTCCTGGCCTCAAGCAATCCTCCCACCTCGGCCTCCCAAAGTGCTGGGCTTATAGACGTGAGCCAGTGCGCCCAGCCTACAGCCACGTTTTTAAAACTCAGCAGTTTAAAAATCCTATTCCTTTTACCCCCTCAAGCAGGCTGGTTGGCCTTGTGCAAACTGGGGTGTCACGATCTTAGCCCCCCTTTTATTTTTCCCTTTGGCCTCAAATTCTGATGAGAACAGCAGTTACAAAATGGGCTTTAGGTGATTCTTCCGTTACTAAAGCCAGAATTCTCACCAGGTAGAGATGTTTGTCCCCAGGATTCCAGAAAGCTGTTTTGAATCAAGCCCGTAGGAAATAAGTAAGGAACTAAACTCTTGGTCCTCTGCTTAGTACCAGGGGAATGGGTTAGTTGCTGATACCCTTTGATCTGTGCTCACGTGCTGCATCTCATCACGGGAAGCAGAGTCGCCCTGTGGAATAAAGCCCGGCTCAAGGTGGCGCGTCGAGACGCTTGGGGCTGTCAGTCCCTTATACAGCGGCAGACTTGGAGACTCAGTATCGCGTGCAGAGCCCAGGCAACCGGAGTGCATCCACTTTAGAGACCACATGGACGGTCGGCAAGGTGGATGTCCGGGCATATGGCCTTGACAGGCCCACTGCGAGGTGAATTAGGAATTCGTTAGCAAAGAAATCAAACTCGCCTTTGGGTCCCAACTACTTGGAAGGTTGAGGCGGGAGGATTGCTTGAGGCAGAAGGTCAAGGCCGCGATGAGCCATGATTGTAATACTGCACTCTGGACTGGGTGACACAGCGAGACTCCAAGTCAAAAATAAAAAAACAAAAACAAAAACAAAGAAAACAAACCTTACTCTTCATAGCAAGAGGGAGAATTTATCAAAGTAACTGCAACAAAATCTTAGATGATGTAATTTCAGTGGCTAAGTGAGCTGTCCAGCCCACGTGGCTGGCTCACAGCGCAACAGAGCCAGGTGCTGCTGCAACTGCCCCCCCACCCCGATCGCTTGTGGACATTTTCTGTTTTCCCATATCTCCCTTTTGGATACGTAGCTCGCTACTTTATAGCTAAGCATCAGTAAAACAGGTTGTCTATTTTGAAAAGTAACTATTTTGTCTTTTAAGGACAGAAAATGAAGCAGGTGACAATAGCATGGCGACCTGGTGAATAGATTTAGAGGAATATTTAATACTTGGCACCACTCTGATCCCTTCTTCTCTCATGCTTAGTTACAGCTACCGCCTCCTAGGACAGAACACTTTGAGCTCTGTGAGTAGGAATTAAACATGTTCTAAATCAGAAGTTTTAGTTAAGCAGTATTTTATGTGAATGCCCAGATCCTAAGTGTTCACTGTACTGGTGTGTGGTGTTGAAGAAGGAACGAGGGCTTGGGGCTGCGTTTATGGTGCAGCGTCCGGGTTCCCATATGTGAGATGAGGGCCAAGAGACACGGCCTGGAAGGTTCAGACTGTAGGATTGAATGGATCTACCCACTCCTGGAAAGCCTCAAGTCTAACTTGACTTGGGCTGGTTTTAGGGAGATGCTGGCAGCGCCGTCCTCACAGGTCACTGGGAGGGGCTCTGGCACCGTCCCCGTCAGGTGTCTCATGATCAGCCCAGCTTGCTCATCTCAGAAGCTGTTGGTCGTGTTCTCGTTCCTGTTGTTCGTTGCGTGTTATTTAGGTTCTGTTCATGTGGGGACCTAGGAAGTTCCACAGTGAGAGGAGAGCCGCTGAGCCGCCTTCCTGCCTGGACGCCAGCCCCACGGAGGACCGTAACTGCTTGAGGTTGGCTTCTGCCCCCGGCCTCACCTGTGGAGGCATTGATGCAGTGGTACTTTCTAAGCTCCTGGGGCACACAGTGCTGTTGTGTGGATCCACAGGCTACTGTGGCGTCCAAGCACGTGCTCCCGGAGGAGAGGACTCTGCGGGCACTGATAGTGGGAGCTGGCTGAGAGTCGAGCGAGTTGAGACTCCCTGTGACCTGCACAGCTGCCATTTGCACAGCCCCTCCTGACACCAAGATGGTCGTGCGATAAATGCACAAAGCACATCTCCAGCAAAAAGCCGCCGATTGTCCATATCCAGGATATCCACCACGGTGGCTTTTTGGTGTTAATACGATGAATGTGAGCAGCAGGTGGTCTGCGTCGAGTGTGACTGTGCCACTGCAGCTTTGTTCTCATGTCTTGATGAGCATGAACGGTTCCTGACGAGGGTAGGTAAGGATGCTGTGACCTGAGACTCTGCAGTATTGTAGCTTGAGGAACCAAGGAGTTTTTCTGTCTTGCAAAGCCGTCAGGGAGGATGTTCCAGGCTGGTGACTGCTCCATGAGGTATTTAGGGATCCAGGTTTCTTCCCGACCCCTGCTCTGCGTTCCCAGGGACACGGCTGTCCTTGCCGTGGTTGGGAATGGGTGATTGCCATGCTGGCGGGGGAGGCTTAAGGTGAGAGTGGCCGTGATTTACCTAATCTACATAATGACAGGGAGCCTGGGAGTAAAGTGTAGCCATGGCCTGGAGGATGGATGATGGTTGTTGGTGAACGACTGGCTGCACTCACCGCAGCTGGCCCAGGAATGGGGAAGGATGGCTGAGTATGCCGTTCAACGGTACCTGGTTCTTTCAGATTTGACTTCCTTACGGATTTTCTGCTGTAAAGAGGAGAGAGCCTGTGGTTCTAGGCCAAGCATCTCACTCATCTCATAACATCTTGTATCCCTCAGCCAACATTTATGTCAAGTTTTAGAAGTCCTATCAAACTGGCAAGCATTTCTCAATTTGGTTTAACCATTGGATTTTATATCTGTGTCTGCATCTCTATTTTACATCTATGTGGTTATTTGACACTCTGTAGTACCTTTGTAATAGGTTCTCTTTGGTGGAAGTTACTCTCAACAAACCCTTGCTGCTACTTGAATTTTCAAGGTTGCAAGTAGAAAGGAGAGAATAAAAACCACATCTTCTCTAATTTTAAAATTTGTTGTTTCTCAAATCACACCAGAAGTAAAGATATTACAAATTACAAAAGCAGCCAGAATCAAGGTTAAGAGATTTCTGGGCGATTCTGGCTAATCAGCAGTATTTGCTGAGGTGTGTGCAGCAGAGCAACATGCCAAGAAGCCCGCGACGGGGGAGAGTTGGGAGGCCAGGCTGTGACTTCGGAGGTGTGTTGCCTCAGGGAGAGGAGCTAGATGTAGAGAGGATAAATGGCCACAGGTGTGACCACCGCCATCCTTGCTGCGGTACGGAGGCCTTTGTACAGGGGCCTTTGTGAGCTGAGTTAAAAATCAAAATTGAGAGAGTGCAATGCATTCTTAGTTTTTAAAATAAAATGCTAATAGAGAACGTTTTGTAAGAATGTAAAATGTTACATCTTTGTTTAGAATTTAAGAATAATAATTTGCTTCTGAGATCTTTGCGACTGAGATTTGAAATCTTAAGTATGGTTTTTTCTTCCATGTTTTATACATATGCACGTGTACACATATATGTAAGGTATATAAAAGGAAAATAAGCGTGTCTGTATTCACATTTATATACACTTCCATAATGTGTATACTTCTAGTCACACATAGGTCTAAGAGACTATGACGTGACTTGATAACCATGAGAGGGTAATCGCGCCTCCCGCGTTCCAGGCCTCACACAGCCCGTGCCAGGTTTTGGAAGTAGGAGTTTGTCTGCAGCCACTTCGGGAAGCATGTGGTTGCCAGGATTGCCTAGAGCTCCAGGCTGTCTCCAGTCCCAGCCTCCCTGGGGTAGAAGCTGCCCTACCAGGGGCCTGGACATGGACGTTAGGGCCTGGAGCCAGGGACCGCTCCTGAAGTGGGGGGCTCCCCTCACGGCTGGGCATGACAGCCGAGGATAGGAGGCGGAATCAGCCTCGGGCCAGTGCACGGCCTCCCTGAAGTGCTTGTGGGAAGCCCCAGCTGCACTTTGATGACCCCATAGACAGCACCACAATCTGTGAGATCCCCCTGGCCCACCCCTCAGGTTCCTAAAATGATGAAGGTTTCCTGAGCTGCGAATTTTTAGATCTAGGCTAAAAAGTCCTGCGACAGACTCACAGGGTTCTTTATGTAGAAATGATGAGTGTGCTGGTGACTCAGAGCAGGCACTGTACCCTCACTCCAGGGTCCTTTGTGCCAGGTGGAAACGAGCGTGTGGGTCACCCAGAGTCCCTGCATCCTCACTCCAGGCACTGCTCTTTGGTTTCTTAATTAAAAGCCTAAAAGCCTTGATAATGAAAATGTATTCTCCCCAGAGAGTAGAGTTTCCGGTTATGGAGGCTCACCAGTAAATGCCGTGCCAGGTCAAATATGCTGAGATCTGGGCCAGGTCCTGCTTCCTGCCCACGGCCAAAGCAGGTACTTCATTTGGGAGGTGACCCGGGGGATATCTGAGAGGCCTGCCGGTCCCCGAGGGATGAATCCGCTGGCCTTCACATTCTGCTCCGGCCTCCATCAGCTCCTTCCTACCTGCAAACTGCCGGCTTTGACGTTGCCATCATTGGAGATATGTTAGGGACTTGGTATGGGTTGATGCCCATAGGACCAGCAGATCGTGAAAAGGTGGGAACCAGGGCTGGGAGGGTGGTGACCACGGCCAAACTGAGAACCGTGGTGGGCTGGAAGGTCCATCTTCTGTCTGAGGTGTTTTTTAAAATAAAAAACAGTGTCTCAGGGACATGAGAGGGGAGGCCACAGACGGGGAGAACGCATCTGTAAAAGACTTATCTGATAAAGGCTGTTATCCAAACCGTGCAAGGAACTCTCAAAACTCAACAAGAAAATGAACAACCTGATTAAAAATGGACGAAAGACCTGGACAGATACCCCAACAAAGAAGATACACAGATGGCGAATCTACACGTGGAAACATGACCCGCGTCTTATGTCATAGGGCGAGGCGTCACTGTGCACCCATCGGCCTGGCCAAAACCTGAACTCCGACACCACCACGTGCTGGTGGGTGTGTGGGCATCAGGACCCTCACTCATCGCTGGGGGAAGTGGGGCAGCTCCTGTGGGAGGCAGCGTGGCGGTTTTCCGTGGAACTTAGCTCTCCGACCACAGGAGCAATCACAGTCCTGGACGTTTACTCGGAGGAGCTGAAAGTTTACTTCCATGCGGAAATGTGCACACAGACGTTGACAGCAGCTTTATAATTGCCAAAACTAGAAAGCAACCAAGATGCCCTTCAGTAGGTGAATGGATAAACTGTGGTATGTCAGATACTGGGATATTATTCAGCACTAAAAAGAACTGGACCCCTAAGCCATGAAAAGACACAGAAGGATCTTAAACGCATGTTGCTAAGTGAGACTCCAATCTGGAAAGGCTGCCTGCTGTCTGAGTCCAACTACAGCACAGTCTGGAAAAGGCAAAGCTGTGGAGACAGTCAAACAATCAGCGGCTGTCAGGGGTTGGGGAGGGGAGAGATGAATGGGAGGAGCATAGGGGGTGTGTAGGGTGGGGCAGCAACTCCAGGTGGGGCTTTCATGGGGGATCCATGCCGTTCCACGTCTGTGAAACCCACAGAGTGAGCAGCAGCAGGCCGAGTCCTCGTGTGAGCTGTGAACTGTGGGTGGTGGTGCCGTGTTGATGCGGGTCTGTCGGTCGTACAGACATGCTGGTCTGGTGAGGGCAGGAGAATGATGGAGGCTGTGCCTGTGCTGGGAAAGGATATGTGAGGACTCTCTGTACTTTCCTCTTGATTTTGCTATGAACGGAAAACTGCTTTTAAAAACGTCTATTGAAAAGGCAAACAAAAGAGTGCTGGCCAGACAACATCAGTGTGAGGGTGTGGCCTGTGTTCTACGTTCAGAATTTCCCTTTTAGAATACACATATCTAAATTTTTCAAAGTTAAACCTTTGCATTAAGTAACTCACTACAAAGTTACAGTATCAGCTTGAGCACTGCCAGGATGGCCAGGATCCTGTATCCTGACAGGCTTCTCCCCTTACAGGTGCAGTTGACGTCCATGGCCACATCTCAGTAAGCGGCAGGGCTGGAATCAGGAGTCAGGCTTTGCGGGACAGAGAGGAAGTGAGACCTTGTAAGCACGTGGCTGAGGGCGGGCAGGGAGGAGCCCGTGGCAGGGAGCCGGCAGGGATGACTTTTTGACCAGTTTTCCTTATCGCTGAGGCCTTCTTAGACTTGGGGAGTTGGGAGTCCCCACTCTCGGGTGCCTCAGAAACCAAAGGCTGCTTGTAATGCTCAAGTTCCAGATGCCTCAGGGGAGGTACCTGGGTTGTTGGGTGCAGTTCCGTTATTTGCTGCTTGGTGGGATTTGCCCGCAGCATTTCTGGTTGTTTTTAAGAGCTGATGCTTGAGCTGCTTAAAATCACATATGGATGTCGATTTATCTATAAAAGTTAAGAATGGAATTTGAGTGCAAAGAGTTGTGAAAATGCTCAAGGTTATGTACTAATGTATACATTACATTTGTGGAAGTATTTGAAAGTGCAGGATTTACATTAAACACTTCTCTTGATTTTTGTAATATCTACCTGTCATTTTCCCATTTGATTAATAGATGTCAGAGGGCTTAAATTTTGAGTGCCTGAATTCACTGAAATTAAAACTTCTTACATCAAATGTAATTGAACTGAATGTAGCAACAGTGCATACTTTTAGAAGTACTGATTTAAAAAAAATATATAAAAACACATATCCATGAACATGCAGATGGGGGCAACATATTAAACCATGGAAGTAGAATTAGTATTGTTTTCTGAGAAGACAAATTTTTAAAAAGTCAAGGGGTTTTATAACTTTCTAGTTTCCAACTTATTTGCCCTAAAGTGGAACATTGACAGCAGCAGAAGAGGAGATCCTGGGCCAGTGCAGGCTCTGGGAGCAGCGGGGTGAGTGCTGGAAGGAGCTGGCTGGAGGCAGAGCAGGGAGGTGCTCAGGCAGGCCAGGACGGCCTCAGGGCACGCGGCTCAGTGAGTGAGAAAAAGTTCACATTTCTTGGAGAGCCCTTGACTCTGCCCACAGAAAACCCAAACTCCTTCCAACGGGGATGTGCATCTCATGTAAAAGTTGTTACTCCCAGAAAGAAAACCAGTGGAAGTAGAAATTTTACGTATGCAGAAATTACTTCAAATTTGTTTCTAACCTTATCCTTTTCTTCCCCCATCTTAATGTGTGGTGACTTTCTGCAGGTGACGCACACATCTTAGGAGAGCGCTGTATTTCAGTTGCTGTTGGCTCTGATGTGACTTTGTGGTGTCCGATGTTCTGGTTCTGAGGTTCTGCGCAGAACGTGGCTCCTCCCTGCTGAGTGTTGCTTGTTGAAGGCCCGTGTGGAAACTTTTCCTGTAAGCTCGTTGACCGCAGCAGTCTTGGTTCAGAAACCTTTGGACCTCCTGAGACTTCACACAGCCTTCTAACCTTTCTAGTGTGACCTTTTCATTTTACTGTTCCCCATTAACCCAGATGTTTTCCAGAATGTAAGTAATCTGCTGAATGCAGGGTCGGGGGTGCCCTCCGTTGGCTCTGGGGAGAAGCATGGCTGTTTCTCCGGGTGGAGCTTCCCGCCCACCATGGTGTGCTCCAAGCCGCAGCAGGGTTCTTTGGCAGAAATAATCGTCGAAGGCCTGCGTGGTATGGCTGTGGGTATGCGACCTCGCGGCCATACCGGCCCCTCCCCATCAGTGGTACCACAGAGAGGAGCAGGGGGAGGCCTGATGTGCTTCTGAGACTGCGTTGTCCGTGTGTAACTAGACATGCAGAGAAAGTGTTGGAGATGAGCAGGAGACGGTGTCTGTCCCTGATGAGCTTAGCCGTGCCCTTGAGCGGGTCAGGTTTCTGTGCGGCTGATCTGGACTCAGCCTGGCTGTGCCAGTGCAGATGACTGCTGGGCTTTGGCAAGGCTGCACCCACTGTCCGTCTGAAACGGCCCCCTTCCCAGGCTCGCTGTGCCAGCTGGGCGCCCAGGCCTGATTTCCCGCCAGGACGGAGGCCCTGTGTATGTGTTGGGGAAGGGGGAGGTGGGAGTCCTGCTTTATTGCCGTATCCAATGCCACGTGGGGTCAGCACTCAGGAAACATGTGCTGTGTGGGTCAGCGATTGAGTTCAGAAACCTGGAAAATTCAGCAGTGTAGGCTTTGGCCATGACCTGTCCAGCCCTGCGGCTCTTTGTTTCTGTCTCTGAATTTCCTGCCATAGCATCCTCCTCCTTCCAGGGGCCCCTGTTCCCATATGGCTGTTGGCAGCTTCACAGGTTCCTCTGCCTCCCCTCCCGGGCCCTGGTGTGGCTGGGGCAGCTAGTAGCTATGCAGATCCCACAGCCAGTAGACGGTTGGTGCCAACGTCTTGGGCCTGGGTTACCTGAGTCAACGACTCCAGTACATGGCTGAGCTTACCCCGAATGTCTGGATCGGAAGGCCTTGGGTTGCAGAAAGGTGGGAGTTCGATATCAAAGGACAGCCTGCAATGCAGAAGGGGAAATGGCTGTGCTGGATGGCCAGCTAGAGGAGTCTGTGCAGAGCCTGGGACCCGGTGCAGACACAGAGCTGACATGGGCAATGCAGTGACACGGCCACCGTGGAAGTGGGCAAAGTTACAGGCTTCAGACCGATATGGAGGGGCTGGTCTAAAACAATCCTCATTTTCCTTTAATCCTAGCAACTGCTGGCTTTTTGGGTGGGGAAGTGAGATCTGTGGTGGCCGCGAGGAGAGACAGGGATTTTAATTAAACCCCTCTTTCTGGGAGAGGGGAGTAGCCTTTTCTTTAGGACGGTGAGCATCGTCATCTCAGGCAGCTCAGGCTGCTGTAACGAAACACCATTGACTGAGTGGCTTATGAACAACAGGAATTTGTTTCTCACAGTTCTAGAGGCTGGAAGGCAGGATCAGGGTGCTATTGGGTGGGTTCTGGTGTGGGCTCCTTCCTGGTTGGCACATACCTTCTCTCTGGCCCTGATACAATGGGAGGGTGAGGGATTTGCTGGACCCCTTTGTGAGGCACAAATCCCATTTAAGGGTCTCCAGCCTGAGGAACTCATCACCTCCCAAAGACCTCCTGACAGCATCACATTGAGGGTGAGGATTTCAACCTGTGTTTTGGGGGGCAGGCAGTTCGTAATCGTCACCCTCTTTGTGTATTTCTGACTCAACATTGAGTCTGCCTTTGGCTCTCCAGGGGACAGAGCCTGTGTGGACACTGAGCAAGGTCAGAGCTGCAAGCATGTGCACATCGGGGGCAAGGGAGCTGCCAGGGGTGTGAGAAGGGGGTTTCAGCGTCAATCGGAGCTGCTTTCCTGGCAAATGTACTCATAAGCTATCCTGGCAACATTTGCTTTTCACGAAGAGTCGATGAGGCAGTGGGGGCAGCAGGCGGTGTTGCCAGAAGCTTGGAACTGATGGGCAGCAGAGAAGGGGCAGAGGCCACGACCTTGGGGTGGTCAGCAGTGCCAGGTGTCTGCCCTCCAGGACTCACGCCTGTGATTGTGCGGAGACTGAGCCGACCGGGGCTTGCCGGCCAGTGTGGCTCTCATGCAGGTGATTATCGGGGTTGGTTTCTATGTAATGTTCCCTCAACCTCATGCCCCCCCCCCAACAATTTCTGTGCCTAGCAGAAATCATGCTGCATTTCCTTGATGAAGCCTTGAGTTTCCTGTGGAGATGTAGGAATAGCACGATTTGGCTCACGTCAAAATACTTTGCAGTGAAGCTGCACGGAAGAGGTTTCTAGGCTTCCATTTGACGTTTTCAACAATGCCTGAGTGTTACAGGACTGTCTTGCTTGTTAAAAAGCACCAGATGAAAAAGGCTAGTAGTTAATTATGGAGACTTTTTACATTAGCACAGAGACGGTGGCTTGAGGCAAATTCAGTGTAACGTAGGTGTGTTTGTAAGCCGTCAAACGGACCATCTCTCTGCGGGCGACACATGTTTTCCGGTATTGGTTTTGTTCTGTAAAAGGATGACTGGCATGCGGTACAGTCGTTCCAAAATTCACCTGGAAGGTGTCCACATGGTGCTTTGTTTTCTCCTGACATTCTGGGCACCACGAGGAAGTATTCCTGTCTTCAGCACTAGCAGGAGACTTTTCCTGAACACCTGCTCCTCTTTGGCGTTGTGGGTGTGAAGGGGTCAGAGTGACCCTGTCTTCATGGAGCTTTCAGACACCATGGGGATAGTGTGGCACAAGTGTCGGGCTCAGGTGGGACTCAGGTGGGACAGAGGCTTTCCCCAGAAAACAGCTGCCGATTCCAGGACGGCCCTCCTGCATCATGTCTGAATTAAGGCTGTTCTATTACAGCAGGGGTGTCATGTTAACTGGAAGTGCGCTTTTGTTCTGGGCAGTAAGTAAATTAATTGTACATTTGCCAAGGACAGTGAGGTTTGATTTGATGAATCCAGTAGGGAAAAGGAGAAGGGGCGTGGCTGGGTGGGGACGTGTGTGATGGGAGCAGAATGGAGCAGCCATCCAGGCTGTTGGGATGGAGGGGCCGCGCCCGCATTTTCATGGGGTCTGTCGCTGTTTGTGCCACTAGACCTGAACCTCTGTCTCTACAGTAGTAACGCATCATTCACGTCCCAGCAGGCCAAGTCCTCAGGAAAATGGGGCCAAAAAGTAGAAAACCATGACCGTAGAAGGCAACGGCACGTGACTGAGCTTTCTGGGTTGTGCGTCCTTGTGATAAAAACAGTCCTAACTGAGCTGAACACCAGAATGAAAACGAACCTTCCTCCGTGCTGAAGTCGGAAGAGGTGTGCTTGGCTATCCGCAGTGCCTGCCTGTTTGGGCGGTGATTACTGCAGGTCACACGTGCTGTACAGGAGGAGGGCAGTGAACTCTGGAGCCAGGCTGGCCGGGTGCAAGTCCCAGCTCCATAGCCAGCTCTGTGATCTGGGACAATTCACCTATGTCCTCTGCCTCTCGGTTTCCTCCTCTGTAAAAGGGGGGTAATAGTCGCATCTATCTGAAAGGGCTATGTGAGAATTAAACGACCTTGTAAATGTAAGGGGCTGAGAACAGTATCTGCTCTTGGTGAGCAGAAGGATGACCAGGAGGTGACCAGCAAAATACCCCTTTCGAAGCCTCAATACTGTTCTGTAGTGAGCAAAGACATAGCTCCTCTCTGGACGAAGCCATTAATAGTCGATACTGGCAGGCAGAGTGCAGATTCCTTCAAATCAGAAATTTGAACTCTCGCCAATGACTGCTGTACTGATTAAATCTTAGGATTTGTTGTTAATGGTAAAGTAGTCTACAAAAACAGAAACAGTCTGAAGGAGTTTGAGAGGGTGTGGGCTCAGCTGCAACCTCTCCTCCCAAGGCCGTTGGTCAACATCATCTCTAGCCCTGTGGAAAGACAGAAGCAGTGAAGAAAATGTCGGACAAACATTTGGTGTGTTTGTACACTTCTCCCAGAAATCCTAAATGCTTTGCATGTTTCAGCTAATAATTCATTAAAATGGATTATGCTGACCATTTTATAACCTACTTCACTGCTCTCCTGTCTAAATCCATCCCTTTGTGACACATTTTTTTACACTTGGCTCATTTTTTCAATTGTGTTTGCTGTCTTACTCCCATGTAAAGGATAAATGTGCATGTTTGTTGATTTGACTGAGACAGCTAATGCTAAATGTCTCTGTTCCTTGAATGTTGACTTGTGATGGTGTCATTTAAGTCTCTTCTCTTACCCCTTGAGTCAGCAAAATATTCCGTGTTACTTTGAGCAAAACTTGCTCATTAGTGTTATGGAGAGTATAAAAGCAAATGGAATAAGTTTCCTGCCTTCAGGAGGATTGAAATCTCAGTCGGTATGACAGCATGGATGGGAGTCGGCTCAGTTTGCAGCTTTTAAAACATGTTGGAATCTTTCCTCTGCCACTTTTGATGGTGAGACCCTGAGCAAATCATTTCCACAAGCATCATGCTCTCCATCTATGACATGGAAGTAAAAATAGCAATCTTGACAGAATTGTGATGACTACAGACGTGTACCTAACCTCTTATTTACTGCCTCCCGATAGAAGATATTGTAACTCATCCCATTTGAGAGCAGGTGGTGATCACCCCATCCTGTGAGATTCAAGTATAAGTATCTGGAATCCCCCATCTGCAGGTGAGGAAGACCCAGCAGCCCTCACAATGTCTTCTGGAAACTGGATTTTGTTTGAAGGGTGAACTGACTCCAAGTTTCTTCTGTTTTCACGTATTGTCCTTCCTACGTGGCTCCTGGGGTTTTTCCCTTCCTCCCAATCTACATTAACCTGATAACAGCCAGCTATGTTTTCTAGAATTCCCCTAAATTGACTCATGCCAAATACTGAATACAGTAGATTGTGAGGGGTTCATTAAATCACGATAGAGCATCCTAAGAAGGAAAGTAGACACCTTTGTTCTTAAAGGGTCTTCAGCTATCCCACCCTGGAGAAGGTTGCTGATTTCCTTTTCTCCTCGGGCAGTCTTGTTACTATGCATCACTTCTTTTCTCTGAGATGGAGTCTCGCTCTGTCACTCAGGCTGGAGTGCAGTGTCATGATCTTGGCTCACTGCAACCTCCATCTCCTGGGTTCAAGTGATTCTCCTGCCTCAGCCTTCCGAGTAGCTGGACTACAGGTATGTGCCACCACACCGAGCTAATTTTTGTATTTTTGGTAGAGACAGGGTTTCACAATATTGGTCAGACTGGTCTTGAACTCTTGACCTCGTGATCCATCCACGTTGGCTTCCCAAAGTGTTGGGATTACAGGCATGAGTCACCGTACCCGGCCTGCATCACTTTTTATGCCTCGTCTTCATCCTTACAGCTTCTCCTTCCTAGTGGCCTCAACTCCCAACCCCGGAGTACGGGTCACAACTGTCCATCTTCATGCACCACAGCTTAATTCCCCTTCTTCTCCTCCCCACCATGCCCTATGGGCTGCTTTTCTACAACCAGAGTGGAGACCCAGGGAGATCTGCTAAACTAAGACAGTGCTCACCCCTGGGAGAAAAATCTACTTCCCAGTTCTCAGTCCTGCTAAACTATTGTTAAGATAAAGAAGGACCATGATAAATCCTATTGGCTAAGAGAAGAAGATTCTCCATGTTGCCATAGGACAAGAGAGGAGGTGACAGAATCTGCAGCCATTTGGTCGAATATGTGATATGTGAGTCATTCTGAGGAATACGTTAAAATTCTGTAGTCAGATCTTGGAAAATGGTAGTTCCAGCAGAGGGAATAATATAACAAAAAACCCAGGCAGAAAACAAGTGTGTGTGTGTGTGTGGAGAAGAACAATAATGTGATGTGAATGAAGGGTTCGGTGTCATGAGTGAGAAATGGCTGACCGAAAGTAGGGAGATGCAGAGAGGAAGATACCACGGGAAGACTGAACATCACATTAAGTGATTTAGGTGATTCTGCCTGCAGTGCAAATATTTTGGGCTCTGAAGTGAAGTCATCAAAAGGTTTACGTCTGTAATGGAGGATTGGTCTAGATAGCCTCTCAGATCCCACTCGGCTTTGAGATCCTTGATTCCGGGTCACACCTGCGGGTCTGGAGGGCAGTTCTGCAGGGTCATGAAGGAAGGATTCCAGGAGGCTGGGACACGAAGGGCATTCAGGTGACCACATCAAGAGATCAAGTGGGGTAACAAAAGCCTGAACTAAAAGGAATGCAGTGTAAATATGAAGGAGAAAGAGGAAATGGGAAACTTACTAGAAACGATAAGTAGAGAAAAAGGGGAACGTGTGATTCCAAGGTTTAGAACAGTATTTGTAAGTTACAGTCCCACAACTTCTTGCATAAACAGTATCTAAGAGAGTCATTTTAAGAAGAATAGCAAACTTCCAAGTTCCACTGAAAGACATCAGCATCTCTGTGGAGTGAATTGGGGAAAGAGAATGAAGAAGTCTGCTCAACTTTTAGACACACAAAATGTGAATTGAATTGCATGAGTGACAACAATGGGAAGATATTTAACAGGAGCTCTTTTTTCTCTTTTTGGCCTACGGTATTTAATCCTTCTATCATTATCGTCCTTTCTCTAATTTGATGTCTTTGAACCTTTATTCAAAAATCTACTACGTATATGTAACATGTTTGTGAGATTATTACTAGACCCTCTAGGAGGTTTCATTAACCCAGTTTTCTCTTATTATACCAATACCACACTATCTTGGTAGTTCAGGTAAGTCCTCCACCGTTTTATTCCAAGTTGTCTTAGCTCTGTTGGGTTCTTTAAATTTCCAGACACATTTTGGAATCCGCTAGTTCATTTCTACTGAAAAATAAAAATAAAAATAAAAATCATGCTGTGATTTTGATTGGAATTGCATTAAACCTCTGATCCACAAGCGCAGAACTGACATCTTAACAATATTGAGCCTGCTGATCCATGGACACAATATATCACTTCATTTATTTAGTTCTTTAATTTATTTCAACATCACTGCCTGCTTTTCAGTGTATAGATCTTACACATCTTTTGTCAGATTATTTGAGGTATTTCATGTTTTGATGTGCTATAATATTGCTTTGTAAATTTCCATTTCCAATTATTTCTTTGCCAGTGTATAAAGAGATATTGCTTATGTGTTTAGCTTGTATCTTGCGAGCTTTCCAAACTCACTTATTAGTAAGTAATTTATTATTATTAGTTTTAGTGGCTTTTTGTGATTTCAGGAGATTTTCCACACAGGTGATCACGTCACCTGCAGATCCAGATAGTTTTAAATCTTTTCTAATAAGGGTGCATTTTATATATTTTAACTTGCCTTATTGCACTGACTAGACTCCAAAAAAATGCTGAAAAGCAGTGAGGAAAAAGTCATCAGGTGGGATGGTAAATACAGCCCCTGTTCTTCCATTTTGACCTGAAGCACCCAGTGTGATCATTTTCTCATTTGATTTTCGTGAGGACTTTTTGTTTCCTTTTTTTCCTTTATTTTTAAAAAATACACTATCTTTTAGGCAGTTTCACCTTCACAGAAAAATTGAGGGAAAGGTGCAGAGAGTCCTTCTATATGCCTTCCCTTCCCCCACGTGCACAGCCTCCCCCACTAAAAACTCTCCTGCCCAGAGGGAGCGTTTGTAACAATTGAAGAACCGACGTTGACATATTGTCACCCAGAGTCCACAGTTTACATGAGGGCTCCGTCTTGGTGCTGGTTCTATGGGTTTGAACAAAGGTGTCATGACATGTATCCACCATGATAGCATCGTACAGAGCAGTTGCACTAAAATCCTAAAAATTTCCATGTTCCACCTCATCATCTCTCCCTCTTCCCAACACCTGGGAACCACGGATAGTTTCACTCCATAGTCTGGCCTTTTTCTGAATGTCCTTTAGTCTTTTCTGATGGGTCTCTTTTGTGTAGCCGTGCATGTTTAAAGTTCCTAAGTGTCTTTTCATGGCTTGACAGCTCACTTCCTTTCAGTGCTGAAGAATATGCCATTGTTTGGATATATCACAGGTTATTTATCCACTCACCTAGTGAAGAACATTTTGGTTTCTTCGTTGCCTCCAAGTTTGAGCAATTATGAATAAAGCTGCAATAAAATTAGCAATTATGATTAAAGCTTCTATAAATGTCCGTGTGCAGGTTTTTCTGTGAACACAAGTTTTCAACTCCTTTGGATAAATACTGAACAGTGCAATAGCTGGATCACATGTTAAGAGGATATCTCGTGCCCATCAATGATACACTGGATACACAAAATGTGGCACGTATATACCACGGAATACTATGCAACCATAAAAAAGAATGGGTTCCTGTCCTTTGCAGGGACATGGATGAAGCTGGAAGCCATCATTCTCAGCAAACTAAACTAAAAGAGGAACAGAAAACCAAACACCACATGCTCTCACTCATAAGTGGGAGTTGAACAATGAGATCACATGGACACGGGGAGGGGAACGACACACACGGGGGCCTGTTGGGGGTTGGAGGCAAGAGGAGGGAGAGCATTAGGACAAATACCTCATGCATGCAGGGCTTAAAACCTAGATGATGGGTTGACAGGGGCAGCAAACCACCATGGCACATGTATACCTATGTAATAGACCTGCACATGTATCCAAGAACTTAAAGTAAAATTTAAAAAATAGGGAGTATAGTTTGGTAAGACAATGTGATAATTTTACAAACACAAAACATGTCATACCCACTTCCCCACCTCCCTCAAGTGCTTTCAACAGCATCCTGTTGCTGTTATTAAGAGAATAAAGCATCTACCATCATCTCCCAGCCCCTGCCTGCCTTCCTTCATTCTTGTCTTGTGCCACTTTCTCCCGTGCTTACTTCCTTGCACGTGCCTGTTTCCTGCTGCAAGAGGCATTCTGCAGCACCCCCATCTCTGTTTAGACCGTGGTGTCCCTACACTCCACCGCCCTCAACAATCAACCTCTACTTCTCTCCAGACTGCAAGGGGATCATACCTTCCAGAATGCATCGGTTTTCTACCTCTCATCCCAAGATACGCCAGATTCTTTTACAGCATAAATTTAGAGAACCCCGCTTCCCTTTCTTTGGTGTGCTTTCCTGAATTCTTCATCAGAAACCCATTAGAGTGATTGTCTTATTAGTGCCCATTCTCCCCATCAGGCTGCAGGTTCGTGAGAGCAGGGGCCACGGTCATGTTGGTGAACCACGGTATTCTCAGTGACTATCCATGTGCTTAGAAAGTATTTGCTGAATGAGTAAATGGGTCTGCAGTTCCAACCAAAGCTAGAAGCTTGACTTTGGAAGAATGAAAGTAGATAACGTCTCCAAAGCAGACCCCATAGCATGAGAAAAGAAAGGAAGAACGGAGGCAGAGCTGAAGGATGAATATCGGCACAGGAGTAGGTGAGAGTTCCAGAAATGCTGGGTTTTCACGTGTTTTTACTTACCTCCTATCTGTGTTTCCATCTCTGTGTAGCGTGACTCTCACATCCCTCTCAATTTCTACATTTCTTTACTGACAAGGACAGAGGTAGTGCATTGGACACACTACTAACCAGCATACTCTCTCGGACTTGCAAGGAAATGTAGAGAAAACAATCTAGAAATGGTATCTCAGAAGAAAAAAATATCAAAAATATGAGAATAAATGTGGGAAAAAAATCAACGTTTAAAGACAACTTCTCAACATATTTAGGTATCTCTGGGACCTAAAATTTCATCAGAACTCCCCACACTTCTTTCTTTTTACATTGCTGTGTGTGTGTGTGTGTGTGTGTGTGTGTGTGTGTGTGTGTGTGTGTATTCAACAGAAATCTACCAAAAAAAAAAAATAATAATGCTATTGCTAGAATAATGCTACTACAGGGGAGAAAAATGTAATCTTTTCTTCCACCCATCTTAGCTTCATTGGTTGGGGTTCCTATAACAAAAGACAGATGAACCCCCAAAAAAGCAAGCGGAGGTTTATTAGCATGTATATTTCATATATACATGATACACAGGGAATGAGGGAATCTCAAAGAGACAGCTCAGACCTTTCTTTTATATAACATCTTCAACAAGGATAATAAATGTTTCTAGAAGTGCCAAGACAAAGTAAAAGGACTTTGGGTCATTGGGGGCAACAAATTGTGGGAAGGCCAATAAATGATAGATTTTTGTGTAAATTCCTCTGGTGCTGTTTCCTGAATAAGGGTCTGAAGTTGTCTACAGAGATTGAGCTGCGTCCTTTCTGGCAGAGAGGGGAGAAAGGGCACTTTTGTCTTTGTATAATATGATTATGTTGTGTGCTTTTCAGAAACTAGAGGGAAGGCCAGAGCGCTTCTTAATTGCTTTCAGCTCAAAATATTTTAGCATGGCGTGTTGTATTCTCTGCACTGTTCCTGCTGCAGATATCTCTAAAGGCATCAGTCGCATCCACAGCACTACTTGTGGGGAAATATTGAGCAGAACTGGAATCAAATGTATAATTCAGCCCCATAGAATCTGAGCCACAGGACAGAGAGAACTGCCCGGGAGTCAAAGCAGACACTGAGCAGCTGACATTCTAAGAGTCTCCTTCCAGTAGATCGGCGCATAAACTCAAGTTCTTTTCACAGATTTGTCTGTGTTTCTTTTTTGGAAAAAAACATAACCCTGTAGCGAAAATGTCTACTTCACAGTGCACCAAAACATCTGGAGCCTTAGCCAGAAGCAGCACAGACCCAGCCAGAAGCAGCACAGACCCAGGCAGCCTGGTGATGTCCGGCGGGGGCAGCCCATAAAATCCATCAGCATGTGGCCCTGCGAGCCGCCACCAGTAACATATGTTTACATGCTAATGAATGTCAGGCTCATTTAGAACAAATTTGCATCCATCAAAGTCAAACAGCGAGCAGAGCAGCACATTTTCCTGTGTGTCAGTGGCCCCTGAGATACCAGGGAGAACTTGAATTGCCTGACCCCTTCAACTTCCAAGCATCCCAGAGGGAAAATGCAGACCCCAGGAAAGGACTGTGCTGGAAACCATTTGTTCTTACAGATGTCCGGAGTAGTCTTGTGACTGACCCAAAGACTCCCCTCTGAGGGTGGGGGAGACCTAGGTTAGGAGAGGGTGAACAGTGCTGCCTTCTAAGACCTTCCTTCTAAGGGAGGTTGGGAGAAACCCAGAGTAGGTGGAGGTGAGCCATGCTGGCAGGACCTTCCTTCTAAGGGAGGGTGGGGAGACCTAGGGTACGTGGAGGTGAGCCATACTGGCAGGACCTTCCTTCTAAGGGAGGGTGGGGGAGACCTAGAGTAGGTAGAGGTGAGCCATGCTGGCAGGAACTTCCCTCTAAGGGAGAGTGGGGGGACCTAGGGTAGCTGGAGGTAAGCCGTGCGGGTAGGATCTTCCTTCTAAGGGAGGACGAAGTGTGCTTTGCTAGACTCTGCGCTTGAGTCTCAGCGTGGCGGACCCAGATGGGAGCAAGTCACTTCTATCCTATGATTCTGGGTGTCCTCATCTGTCATGGAAGGTTTGGTTAGATGAGCTTAAAGTCACTCCAGTTGCAAAGCTGTGTGACTTGTAGATACATGCCAGTGTGAATGACTCACTTCACTTTTACAAGTTGCACAGATAGCCAGGCTTCCCCTTGTATCAGTCAGGAGGTCCCAGAAGACTTTGTCACAGGCAAAGAGGTGATTAAAAGGAGTCACTGACGGGATTCTTTGGAGATCGGTGGGCAGGGCCCAAGGGAAGTGAGAATAGCACTCCCCAGATTATGGGCAAAGGATGCCTGGGGAGGGGCTGCTAACGTGGACAGGCATGAGTAAGAGAGGACTGAGGACAGCTCCTCTCCCTCCTCCACCTTCTACCTGCTGCCAGCAATGAATCCAACCAGCAGCCCTAGGCCAGGCCAGGCTCCCAGAGTCAGAGCCAGGAAGAAGCCAGGCACATGGAGAAGCCACTGGTCCCCACCAACACCAAGGGTGCAGTAAGAATTTTGATGGAAACATTTAAAAACTCATTCAACAACTTCCTATCTCCCCAACCAGCCTCTACATATGATTCCACCTTTTCCGACTCCTGAGCCATCCTCAGGGGTGTCACAGGGGTGGGGCTGCCTGCTCTGCCCAGGGCCTGGGACCCTCCAACCTTCGGAGGTCTAGAGTCCCCTCTCCCCTCCCTGGCAGCAACTGTCTTCTCTGCTGTCAAATTATCACTTCCATCCTCCCACAACACATGAGAATTTAAGACGGGATTTTGGTGGGGACACAGCTAAACCATATCAAAGGGGGGACCTGGGGCTTCCTCATGGGGCTCTGGCATGAGCTTGGGTGACACAGGTTATAAGACCCCATCTGCTTCAGGTTTAATTGCATACCCCAATATTCCCAGGTTGTAGTCCTAACCAAGGACCTCAGAATGTGTCTGTATGTGGAGATAGGCCTTTTAAAGAGGTGATTAAGGTAACGAAGTCATTAGAACTGATGCCCTTGTAAGAAGAGATCAGGACACAGACATCTATTGAGGGACAACCGCACGAGGACACAAGAGAAGATGCCATCTGACAGTCAAGGAGAGATGCCTTAGGAGGAGCCAGTCCTGAACCCACCTTGACCTTGGACCTCCAGACTCCAGGACTATGAGAAATACATCTCTGTCTTTTCACAAAACTGCCTGTGGCAGCCCAACCAGAGCCATGCGCCATCTTTGGTTCTCAGAAATTCCACTGGTTTTTATACTCCTGGATTTTAGGAGGCCCCTGGATGACCAGCATGTGGCTAAAGTTAGAGAAGGAGTTACTTGTGTAAGAGAGCCCCACACATCTCTGAGCGGACACCGTACAGCCCATGAGATATTGGGTGTAGTACCATCCTCTCTTCCCTAGGATATTAAGAACAATATCACAGGAGGGGTGTACAGCCACAGCCCCTGCGTCACTGGGAGCAATAGCATCTTCTCCCCCTCTCAATATAAGGAACAATATCCCAGGGTGGGTGTACATCCCCTGTGATATTGGGTGTAACGTCATCGTCTCCCAATGCGGATATTAAGCATAGTGTCACAGGGGGGTGTATACCTTCTTCGCTATCGGGAATAATATCCTCTCCCCTCAGGACTGTATGCAAAATATCGAAGGGGTTTTACAACTCTTGCGATATGGGCAGTAATATCATCCTCTCCCCACCTAGATGTTAGGAACTCTATCACAGGCGGCCGTACATTTCTTGCGATATTGGGAGTCATATCCTCTCCCATCATGGATATTAAGAACAATATTACAATGGAGGTGTACCACCCACTGCCATATTGAGAGTAATATGCTCTCCCCTTCGGGATATTAGGAACAATATCGCAGGAGGTGTGTACAACCTCTGCGATATTGGGAGTAATATCATCCTCTCCCCCTGAATATAAGAAACAATATCACAGGAGGATGTACACCCCCTGTGATATTGGGAGTCATATCATTTTCTCTCCCTCTGGATATTTGGAACAATATCACAGTGGGTGTGTACACCCTCTGCGATTTTGCCACTAGTATCATCGTCTCCCTCCCAGGATATAGGGAACCATATCACAAGGAGGTGTACACCCCCTGCGATACTGGGAGTGATATCGTCCTCTCCCTCCCTGGATACTAGGAACAATATCACTAGGGAGTGTACACCTCCTGCAATATGGAGACTAATATCATCCTCTCGCCCCCTGGATATTAGGAACCATATCATAGGGGTGGTGTACACCCCCTGTAAAATCAGAAGAAATATCATCCTCTCCACCTTTGGATGTTAGGGACAATATCACGGGGGAGGTCTACGCCCCCTTCGGTATTGGGAGTTGTATCATCCTCTCCCACCCAGGATATAAGGAACAAGACGACCGAAGGGAGGTACACCCACTGCCATAGTTTCAATAATGTCATCCTCTACCCCCTGGCTGTTAGGAATAACATCATAGTGGGGTGTACACTTTCTTCGATATTGGGAGTGATATCATCCCCTCCCCGCTGGATATCAGGAACAAGTCTATTAATTATTAATATTAATAAATATAAGAAAAATTAAGAGTAATCATCGACATTAATAATCACAATAAAGATAGTAAAATAGTTAAAAATGTTAACGATTAGCATTAATAATCAGTAGTAATATCACTACTAATAAAATAATGATATCAGCAATTGTTACTTAAATCAATATTAAGTGATGCTGGTAATAAAATAACAATATTAGCAATTATTTTAAGCATGCATAATCATATATTTAAAATAATTATCCATAACAGTATCCTATTAATAGTATCATTGATAATTGTTAATATCGATCATGGATGTTTAATAATTAATCATATTACTCCTAATACCGCAGGGGGTGTACACCTACCTGTGATGTTGTTCTTAATATCCAGGGACAGAGAGCATGGGATGTTGTTCCTAATTATCAAGGAGGGGAGAGTGCAATATTACTCCCAATATGACAGGGTGTGTACATCCCCCCCAAGGCACTGTTCTTGCCATTCAAAACAAGAGAGGATGACATGACTCCAGATATCGAAGAAAGTGCAAACCCACGTGTGATATTCTTTCTAATATCCAGAAAGGAAGAAGAGGATAGTAATCCTCATATGGCAGGAGGGGTACACTCACTCTGATATTTTTCCAAATATGCCGGGGGAAAAGAGAATAATTGCATTCCCAATATCGCACCAAGGGTTGTACACCCCGTGTGAGATGGTCCTTCATAATGTTTCAAGGCGGGAGGGATGATATTATGACATATATGGCAGAAAGTGTACACTCCCCAGGGATATTGTTCCCATGATCCTGGAGGGAAGGGGATGATATTACTTTAAATATTACAGAAGGTGTACATGCCCCCAGTGATATTGTTTCTAATTTCCACGTGGGAGAGGAAGATATGACACCCAATAATGCAGGGAGTACAAACAGTCCTGGGATATTCTTCTTAACATTCAGGGAGGAAGAGGATATTACTCCCAATACAGACGGGTGTACACCCTCTGACGGTGTACACACTGAGGGTATACACCCATCTGTGAAAGAGTTCATAATTTCCAGAGAGGGAGATGATATTACTCACAATATCATAAACAGGCTGTGAGTCCACCATGGCCCCTAATAGCCAGCGGGAGGAGAAGGGGTGGCTATTAGTCCCCACCTTGTGGGGGTGCCTCACCCCCCTGCGAGGTGACTCCTAATAGCCAGAGGGGGAGAGGGGGTGGCGATTAGTCCCCACCTCGCGAGGGGTGCCTCACCGCCCTGCGATGTGGCTCTTAATATTCGGGGGGGAGAGGGGGTGGCTATTAGTCCTCACATCGTGGGGGAGGTCCTAAAATAAAATATATGTTAACTATTTAAAGGTGTGAATTTTATTACATATAGAAAAATGTGCGTTTAGCGTACAAATGTGCACATTTATGTCAAATACATGAAAACACATAATCCAGGTGTTTCGGTTCATACCACTGTAGAGACTTTTCGGTTTCTTTTCATACAACTGCCCAACTGGGGCCCAGAGCCAACACCCACCAGCTGTGTCACTGCGTCTGTTGTTTTACTGTCACACACCGGCCCTACCCCACAAAAAAAAAAAAAAAAAAGCCATGGCATTTAATAAAAAATTAATTTTACAACGTTATTAGAGATGACTTGTAGTCCTCTTTGAAGAGACTGCAGCATGTGAAGGATTTCAAATACAACTGTGTTCTGGGTCTCCTGATCTAAGGACCTATCCGCACTGGTGGCTTTAGCAGTGCTTCATGCAAACTTCCAGAAGGCATGTGTGTCATGTCTAAGAGCAAACTAGAGTTCACGCCTCAGCACTGTGTGCCTCTTCTTTCTTCCGTCCCACGGGCACCGTCTTCTCCCAGGGAGCTGGTGCTGTGCTCTGAGGCTCTGTCCCACCAGTCCCTGCCAAGTCCCTGGGGCCACTGTGGAGAACCAGCCTCCGTCTGTCAAAGTGTGTTGTGCAGAAAACAACTCATCCAAATCTGTTTAAAAACCACACATTTGCGACGCCTCTAGGCCTCAGAAGGTGGAGGCAGACAGGTAAAGGCAGCTGCCATGGGGGCTGAAGTTCAAGCCGGTCTGTCCGGCGACTGATGGGCACTGTCTGCAGTGAGCCACTGCACATTTAGCGAGGCTGTCTGGCCCCTCACCTCTGCCAAGCCTCCACCCGTCGAGTCTGGCCTGGATTCTCACACGCCTGCACAGCCTTCATCTGGTTCATAACTCAGCTCACAAAGGGCCCCATACAAAGGCCCCCGTACCGCGGCAAGGACGGCGGTGGTCACACCTGTGGTCATTTATCCTCTCTGCATCTAGCTCCTCTTCCTGAGGCAACAGCACCTCTGAAGTCACAGCCTGGCCTCCCAACTCTTCCCCGTCCCGGGCTTCTTGGCATGTTGCTCTGCTGCACACACCTCAGCAAATACTGCTGATTAGCCAGAATCACCCAGAAATCTCTTAACCTTGATTCTGACTGCTTTTATAATTTGTAATATTTGTACTTCTGGTGTGATTTGAGGAACAACAAATTTTAAAATTAGAGAAGATGTGGTTTTTATTCTCTCCTTTCTACTTGCAACCTTGAAAATTCAAGTAGCAGCAAGGGTTTGTTGAGAGTAACTTCCACCAAATAGAACCTATTACAAATGTACTACAGAGTGTCAAATAACCACATAGATGTAAAATAGAGATGCAGACACAGATATAAAATCCAATGGTTAAACCAAACTGAGAAATGCTTGCCAGTTTGATAGGACTTCTGAAACTTGACAAAAATGTTGGCTAAGGGATACAAGATGTTATGAGATGAGTGAGATGCTTGGCCTAGAACCACAGGCTCTCTCCTCTTTACAGCAGAAAATCCATAAGGAAGTCAAATCTGAAAGAACCAGGTACCATTGAACGGCATCATCAGTCGTCCTTCCCATCCCTCGGCCAGCTGAGGTGAGTGCAGACAGTCGTTCACCAACATCCATCATCCATCCTCCAGGCCATGGCTACACTTTACTCCCAGGCTCCCTGTCATTATGTAGATTAGGTAAATCCTAGCCACTCTCACCTTAAGCCTACCCCTGCCAGCGTGGCAATCACCCAGTCCCAACCACAGCAAGGACAGCCGTGTCCGTGGGAACACAGAGCAGCGGTCTGAAAGGAACCTGGATCTCTGAATACCTCATGGAGCAGTCACCAGCCTGGAACATCCTCCCTGACGGCTTTGCAAGACAGAAAAACTCCTTGGTTCCTCAAGCTACAATACTGCAGAGTCTCAGGTCACAGCATCCTTATCTACCCTCGTCAGGAACCGTTCAATGCTCATCAAGACATGAGAACAAAACTGCAGTGGCACAGTCACACTCGACGCAGACCACCTGCTGCTCACATTCATCGTATTAACACCAAAAAGCCGCCGTGGTGGATATCCTGGATGTGGACACTCGGCGGCTTTTTGCTGGAGATGCGCTTTGTGCATTTATCGCACGACCATCTTGGCATCAGGAGCTGCAGCGCAGATGGCAGCTGTGCATGTCACAGGGAGTCTTATTCGCTGGAATCTCAGCCAGCTCCCAGCATCAGCTCCCACAGGGTCCTCTCCTCTGGGAGCACGTGCTTGGACGCCACAGTGTCCTGTGGATCCACAAAACCGCGCTGTCCTCCCTGGCCACTGTGCCTGTCCACTGTGCCTGTTGCGGCTCCGATAGTCCTCCGTGTCTACCTGTTGGGGCTCGGATAGGCCGCCTTGTCCGCCTGCGAGTCCCGTGCACTACAAGATTACGCCATTCCAAGGCTGCTCGATGAGGCTTCACACGGGGGCATTGTATTTCATTCACTGCTAGGTTCTACACTGACTTTTATGACCCCGGGGAAGGACTAAGACTTAAATAGAACAGCGGCTAGGTGATACAAACCGCCGCTGTAATCAGAACATACCAAGACCAGGCCACAGGAAGGAAGAAGCAGCCCTGGGCCGCAGCCTGTTACCAAGTCGCTGACATCTCTGTCCAACATGGATAAAAAGACCCTCTTTCCTCCGAAGTCTAAAGCAACATATCGGCCCATCTAACAGTAATTCTGTTGTACATTTAACTTCATCTTGCCCTTCTAAGTGACTGTTCACGGTCTTAACACCTGAACAAGAATTTCTCAGTTGCTGAACCACTGTTCGTTATTCAGCAGATAAAATGGCAGCAGATTGCACCCCAGGAAGAAACACACCCAGTCACGGGCACAGAACGGGACATCAGCACAAACCGTTTCCCAGAAAAAAACGCATCTCTGCTTTGGGACATACCATCCCCGGTCTCCATGAGCTCGGCGTTGCAGTACTTGGGCGCTGTCCGGGACCCCGTGGAACCCTGTGGTCGCTCCATCTGTATGGAGTGCTCTGAGGTGTACGTGGTTACGTCAGGAGGTGCAGAATGATTATCTGTAAAGAAGCACATCATGAGTGTTTCTGGTGGTTGTGGCGTTTGCTCTGCAGGTTGAGCAAGCCATAGCTCAGGAAGAGACGGGAGCGCAGACGCTCACCCTGGGGGTGCCGTGAGAAGCCAAAGCCGATCTCAGCCACGTCTGCCACAAACATCTGGCACAAAGGGGGACCCCAGCATAACTCATGTTGCCGAAAATGGAGTAGAGTTCGGTGAAACCTCAATTTCCTAACAGGAGCCACGTCAGTGGCATTTTAACTAGAATAACGTTAGACCGGCAATGGCAGGGCGCCAGGAAGCGTGTGTGTGTTCATGGAAGGGTCCCGTTTCCTGTCGGCCACCGTCCACACAGCCCAGGGCTTTACTCGCGCTTTGGAGCCCAGGGCCTGGAAATGGAAACCCAGCTCTGAAAACTTCTGGGGATTTGGGGATGTCCCTAAAGCTCTCCGTGCCTCAGTTTCTTCATCAAATGGGAACAGTAATGGCTATGACCATGTAGGATCGGGGCGGGGGGGTTGGCCAGTGTGACTATGTTGTGCCTGGACTCCTTAGAACACTCACGCACACATGATCACAGATGCTAAGTTCTCATTCACAGGCTTCTGATTATCTCAGAAGGTCAAATGTACATCTGACTTTTTACTTCTCTTCTTTTGCCACACAAAATATTTCTGCTCTTCAAGTTTCATTATTTTGTCACAGCTTTTCCAAAAAACTCCCAAACTTATAGAAAATTTCCAGATAGTCTAGGAGGATTATCTTTGTGCCCAATTAGAAATTACCGGAACGCGATCAGCCGAGAGTTACATTTGGGTCACACTGAGCCCTGACGTACATGAGTTAGGAGCCCCTCATAGTTTGGATAAATTAATTCTTTGTACTAAAACTTCCTCCAGTATTGAAAGGGTAAACCCACAAAGGGAGGCCCAAGTGCAGTGATCCATTTATTCAAAAATATGTGTTTTCCTTGGTAAGATTCTGTGCATTTTCTTAAAATTGAATAAAATCCGAGGATACAAATGCTTCCACCAAGTGGCAGAGGCGGTGTCTGGCCTCCCCGTTCACGTCTGGCAGAGCCTTGGCCACTATCCTGCAATCCAATATACACATGGAATTTTATTATGGAAAAATACGTAGCAGTCACACATTTCTGTTCAATGTTTAGCCTGCTGTGATTTCAGGTAGGGTTATTAATTCACATAAACGAGTGTACATGTTCCTGAAACTGTGTCAAACTGAAGTTTAACACTGCTTTGCATTTGAGTACTACTTTGCAAACTTTTAAAGAGTATTTCTGTTTTCTCCTTTATACTCACAACAGTTGAGAGAGAAAAATTATTGTTTTCAATTTTTTTTCCCTCACTCAAGCCTAAAGCAGGAGAAGGGACTTCAAGATCCCAGCAGCAGTTATTGGGAAAAGTGAGACAGACCCAGCTCTCCTGACAGCAAACTCCTGTTCCAGACAGAAAACAGTTGACGCTTTCAGTGTCAGTGAGCACCGAAGGGGCTGGGACCCAAGTCAATCCCAAACACCTCTGGGTGTGAAGGAGTCAGTGATCTAGAAGTGAACATTCTGGGGTTCTGGGGTGTCTGTCGGCTATCTGATCACACATGATGTCCACCTGCTTCCCACTGAGGGTTTTGCAGAGATCAGGCTTTCCTGTGGTAGCTGGTGCCGGGAGGGTCTGAGCCTGCGGCTCGTGCTCCGTCATCGGCGAAGTGGTACACAGTCATCTCCGGTTACTGCTTTAATAGAGACACACACCAAAACCTATTCAACCCAAGTCCCATACTTGATGGAAAACATTTTCTCCTGAACCATTCAAAGGCAGAGCGACGCGAGGCTCATCGTGGCTCCCCCACGTGTCGACTCTAGCTCTAGTAATTCTCACTTCACTCCTTTTCCACGGCATCTTCAAACGTTGTAGGGCAGTGATCCTAACTTTGCTCTTTTTCTAATACAGAGGATCTCCCTTGTCATAGAACCTACACAAGACAGTGCGCCACGCCCAAGAAATCTGAACACCTGTGGCAGACAGCAGCGTAAAGCGGCCGTGCTTAAAGCCCTCGTTTCCTTAAATGACTCCCGTGGTCAGGAGGAGCACACTTTAAAACCCTGTCCTGTTGACTGGGACTGTTAAGGTTTCACGCAGGAGCATAAGTGAGAAGAAAAGATAGAAGCGGATATGGCTGCAGGATTCCCCAGGAACACGAAAGGACTTATAAAACAGAAGGCCCCTGGAATTCGGATATGGCTGCGGGATTCCCCAGTAACAAGGCCCCTGGAATTCCAGCTGTGGGAGGAACCTGGGCATGAGAAAAGCAGTACAGCAGCTTCCAGAAACAATCCAACCAAAGCACCCCAGGGGCCAGAGGGGCTCTGCGCTCTTTCCACTAAGGGATTCCACAGCCAAGATACAAACAGAGGAAAACGTGCACACACAAAGGGGTTTAGACAACAGGCACAGAAAGACACTGTGAAGCGTGCTCACCCATGGGGGTCTGGGCCATGACATCCGCTAGCCTGTGGGCAGCTCTGCTGCCCCCGCTCTGCGTGGAGGACGAGGAGGTGGTGGACGTGGTGGAGCCGTGGATGGCCTGACTGATCCAGTGCTCCACTTTGATGCTGCCCTGGCTGGAGGTCGGGGCGCCCTGGGAGTCCACCTGCACTGAGCCTTCATCTTCTGAGCCATAAGAGGTATCTGTGTAAGAAGAAAGGCAATTTGCTATATGTTGCAGCAAAAACAGGCACTACAATCTCAGTCCCTCCAACAGATTTACTTCACGCAAGTCTGAACAGTTGTTTAATGACTTTTTGCCGTAGACACTCTTGAGAATTTAAACCACTTTTCAGATAATGAACCATTTATTTTAGCATAATGAATTTTGCTTCCAAAGCACCTTATACAAACATGCTATAAGATGTTTGATACTGTCATCTCAAAGATGCACTGACACATTTCCTCTACACAGCAGTTTGGGAAGAAACCAAGTGTTTTCTTGTGTCAGTCAGAAAGTGAGAGGGCAAGGGGAGGCGGAGGGCCTGTGCAGCTCTCAGGAGTCTCAGTGTGACTATGTTTAGCCCCGGTTAGTCCTGAGATGCTCTTCTGGGCTCTGATTTATTTCTACGTTGGTGTGTGTGTTAGATACCCTTGCAGGTGATTTTTGCATCTGTGTGTTAGTTACCCATAGAGCTGATTTGTTTCTACATCGGTGTGTTAGATACCCATGCAGGTGATTTCTGCGTCTGTGTGTTAGTTACCCATACAACTGATTTCTTTCTATGTCAGTGTGTTAGATACCCATGCAGCTGATTTATTTCTACATCGGTGTGTTGGATACCCATGCAGCTCTCTAAGGATCAAGACGCTGATGATGGTAACAGGAGGGAAAGCAGAATGTGCCTCACATAGAGCGGCCCCTCCACCTCCCCGCTTTCCTCTGGGGCACACAACAAACCCTCATGTTACATTTTGCACTCAAATCTATTCACCTTTACACTATTCGTTTCTTATACATTGTCATTATTGATTTTTCTATCTGTACAAATTGGATATCTTGGATTATGAGAAAATACATCCCTTTTTTCACTATAATTCGCGAGAACATTTTTCATTTAATAACTTTTCATGCAGCACCAAGGTTTTTGGGAATAAATTGCTGCTGTATTTGTTAAACTTCAACGTAAGAATGACACTCAGAATCCTACCTACAAGTGAGTGATGGGAGGCGCTGGCTCAGGTGAGCAGCTCCAGATCATTGGGTGAGAGAAGGAGTCACAGCAAATAATCTTAAGACACTGGTTTGCTTCTTAAAAGACAGTAAGGGCAAACAATATTCACACTTATTACCACTGTCACATGACTTACGCTGTTTGGGAATTTTTTAAAAAGTTTACTTGTTAGACAAGCAATAATATTAGGAGCCTGAAAATTCTCTATCATCTTGCTTTTTTTTCTTTTGAGACAGAGTCTTGCTCTGTTGCCCAGGGTGGGGTGCAGTGGTGTCATCTCTGCTCACAGTAACCTGTCACTCCCCGGCTCAAGTGATTCTCTTGCCTCAGCCTCCCAAGTAGCTGAGATTATAGGCAAGTGCCACCATGCCTGGCTCATTCTTGTATTTTTAGCAGAAACGGGGTTTCACCATATTGGCCAGGCTGGTCTCGATCTCCTGACCTCGTGACCTCATGATCTGCCTGCCTTGGCCTCCCAAAGTGCTGGGATTACAGGCATGAGCCACTGCGCCTGGCCGACCCTGCCTTTTAAGAAAACTTACACAATTTATATAAAAGTAAAAGTAAAACTGACACAGCCTTGAGACTTTTGAGAAAGGTACACAACCAGGTGTCCATTTGGAGCACAACCATCTCCCCAGAACGTCTTCTCAAAACCCTTTCCAATCTTTCATTCCTCACTCCCACCTACCTTTTCCAAGAAACCTGCAGAATAATGTGATATAGACACTCGACAGAATAGCAGCAAACCAAGCAAGCAGCATATGAAATGGATGATACAGCATGACCAGTGGTGACTAGAATTACACACCATGGGGACAGGAAGTCAGGTTGATTTAACATTCAAAACTGAATTAATGTCATACGCGGTAAAGAATTACGGAGTAGAACCGCGTGTTAACCTTAGGAGACATAGAAAAGTACTGACAAATTCAAGAGAACGAAACTCAACAAACCATGAATAGAAGGCAATTTCCTCAACCTGTTAAAGTACATTCCTGAAAAGCCACAGCTAACATTGTATTTAATGGTAAACAATAGAATGCGTTTTCCCTAAGATGGAGAACAAGACAAAGATGTCCCCTCTTGCCACTTTTATTCAACATTATCTGGCAGGTTCTAGCTGGTGAAATAAATTAACAAGTTTAGTAATAAAGACATCCAGATTAGAAAGGAATAAAAGTGTCTTTATTCATAGATGACCTGACTTTGGCATGTAGAAAATGGCAAGAAGTACACCAAAAATTACTAAAACAAAGTTTGATGGGATCATAGGACACAAGATAAAGATATACATATACTAGCAATAAAAAACCTGAAAATAAAATTAAGAAAATCGTTCCATTCACAATAGCATCAAAAGCAGAAGACATTCAGCTGAACTTCTAACAAAAAGGTGCAAAATGTGTACAATGACAACTATAAAACATTACGGAGAGACATTAAAGATCCAAATAAATGGAAACTAAATAAATGGAGGCAGATTCATGATCGTGAATTCGAAAACGCAGCATTTTCAAGACAATTCTTCCAAAACTGTTCCATTAATTCAAGGCACTGCCTAATAAAATCCCAGAAGGCTGTGTGTGAAATGGAAAGCTTATTCTCAATTTTATCTGGAAATACAAAGGACCTACAATAGCCAAAATAAATTTGAAAAAGGGAAACAATGTTGGAAGACTTCACTATCTGATTTCAAAACTTTACATAAAGTCATAGTTATTAAGGCAGTGGTATTCGCACAAAAATAGATGTATACATCAAAGGAACAGAATTAAACTCAGAAATAAAGCCTTATATTTATGATTAATTTATTTTTGACAAAGGTCTCAAGACAATTCAGTAAAAGAAAGGTAGTTTGTTTTTTCAACAAATGTTGCAGTGGCAACTGGGTACCCACACACCAAAAAGAAAAACCGTGGGGGAAAGAATCCCCCAAACCAAACGAAAACAAAAATCCGACTTAGATCTTTACTGCACACACAAAAATTAACTCCAAATGGATCACAGACCTAAATGAAAGAACAGTAAGACCATGACACTTCTAAAACTCCCAAAGACACAACCCATGAAAATTAGTGAAATGGACTTCATTAAAATAGAAAACTAGTAAGTTTTAAAAGATGATTATCTCCCTATAACTAATGTAACAAATTACCTTGATCTTAGTGGCTTACAACAAGACAAATCTATTATCCTATTGATGAAGAAGTCAGAAGTGTAAAATCTAAGTGTCAGCAGAACTACGTTCCTTCTGGAGGCTTCAAAGGAGAATCCATTTCTTTACCTTTCCCAACTTTTAGAGGCCACCTGTGTCCCTGACTCATGGCCCCTCTTCATCTTTAAAGTGCATCAATCCAGTCTCCAGTTCTTTTCTCTTTTAAGGACCTTCTTGATTACAGTGGGTCTACCTACTTAAACCAGGATAATGGTCCCATCTCAAGATCTTAAATTAATCAGCTGCAAAATGCCTTTTAACCACTTCAGACAACAGGTTCATAAGTTCTGGGGAATAGGACCTGGGTATCTTGGGGGAAAGGCTTTGTTCTGTCTGCTACATAGTAGTTTGTTCTTTCACTGAGAAACGTTACATCTGTAAAACTCTTATATTCAGATTGCATAAGGCACCTGTAACCCATAAGATGACAACCAACCCATTTACAACATGAGCAAAAAATCTGAACAATTTACCAATATATACAAATGGCTATGAATAGGAATTAGCACATTAAAAGCTAATAAGCACATTAAAAATGCTTAGCATCATTCATTGTTGCAAAGTAAATACACAATGATATACCATTCCACATCAATTAGAATGACAAAAATAAAAATAACAGTAACTATTGGTGGTGATGATGTGGAGAAACTGGGATGAGCATATGCTGCTGGTGGAAATGTGAAATGGTGCAGTTATTTTGTAAATAATTTGGCAGTTTTTAAAAAGCTAAACCTAAACTTACAATAAGACTCAATCATGCTACTTGGCATCCACTTAAGATAAAAGAAATTATATGCATACACAAAGATATGTACATTAATGTCAATGGCAGCTGAATATGGAAACAATGAATAACCAACTGGTAAATGAATAAACAGAATGTGTCATATCTATCAAATAGAATATAAATAAATAATAAGAAATAAACTACTGGTGCATGGTACAGCAAGGACTTCAAAACAGGTAAAGGAGGCATAGAGAAGTGTGTACATTGTATGATTTTATATCATAAAATTATAAGATCATAAAAAAACCAAAAACCATAAAATCAGAGTAAAATATTCTATGATTTTATATTCTAGAAAATTTAGAGTGCACTGTTATGATTTCTAGGGTTCTTTTCCGTAGAGCTAACCTTTCATCTGATATCCTTTGCAATCAGCCAAGTACATTCTTTAGCACGTTTATAGTGTAGTTCTGCTGATAACACATTCTCTCAGCTTTCATATTTGGGAATGTGTTGTTTCACCCCTGTTTATAAAGGAGATTTTCCCTGGATATGAGTTGACAGGCCTTTCTCCTGCTTTTAGTGCTTTAAAAAAATGTCTTTCCATGGTCTTCTGGTCTCCACTGTATCTTCACAGAAGTCACGCGTTTTTGAAATGCTTCTCTGGTATGTAACGTGTCTTTTCCTTCTGAGTCCTTTCAGGATCTCCTCTTAATCTTGGGATTTCAGTACTTTGGCTATCATGAACTCGGATGTGCTTCTTGTTATACTTGTTCTGCTTGGAGTTCACTGAACTTCTCGGGGCCGGACACAGGTGTTTGACATCAATCTGAGAAAATTTTGACTCCTTTTTTCAAAGGTTCTTGCTCTTCTCTCTCTTTTCCTTCTTGTATTACAAGTATATTGACGTATCACAGGAGCTTGAGGTTCTGTTGGCTTTCCTTTCATTTTGTTTCTCTGGGCTTCACTTTGGTTAATTCCTTTTCATCTCCCTTCGAGCCCACAGACTTCATCTTCCTTCTCCAACCTGTTAAGCCCATCAGCGCCATTTCATCTCAGTGTCATATTTTCCAGCTTCATAGTGATGTCTCATGTATACCCTATATATGCACAGCGTCTCCTATCATGGACATTGCCTACCAGACTGGTACATTTGTCACAACTGATACTTCTACAGTGAAACATCATTACCACTCCAACTCCATCATTCACATCAGGGTTCATTCTTGGTGTTGTACAATATATGGCTCTGGACAAATGCATAACATGTATCCACTATTACAGTATCATACAGAGATCACATGATACTAAAAACTCTCCTGCTCTGCCTATTCATCCCTGCCTCCCCCTGGCAACAACTGATCTTCTTACAGTCTCCATAGTCTTGCCTTTTCCAGGATGTTGTAAAGCTGGAATCATACAACAACCTTTTCAGATTGCTTCTTTCACTTAGCAATATGCCCTTTAAGTTTCCTCCGTGTCTTTTTATGGATAGCTCATTTATTTTCAGCCTCAAATAATATCCCATTGTCTGGATGTACCACAGCTCACTTATACATTCACCTACTGAGGGGCATTTTGGTTGCTTCCAAGTTTTGACAACTATGAATAAGGCTGCTCTAAATATCTACTTGCAGGCTTTTGTGTGTAGACATAAGTTTTCAACTGCTTTGAGCAAATGCCAAGGAGTGTAATTGCTTTATCATATGGTAAGAGTATAGTTAGTTTTGTAAGAAACCACCAATCTGTCTTCCTAAAGGCTGTTCTATTTTTATTAAGACCCGCCATGAATGAGAGAGAATTCCCACAGCTCCACATCTTCACAGGCTTTGGTGTTGATAGTGTTCTGGATTCTGGTGTAGTGATATCTTACTGTTGCTTTCATCTGCATTTCTCTATGACACGTGATGTGAAGCATCATCTCATACGTCGATTTGCCATCTCTATATCTTCTTAGATGAGGCATCTGTTAGTCTTTGACCCATTAATGTGATGAATTACGTTAATTGGCTTTTCAATGTTAAACCGGCTTTGGATACGTGAAATTCCATGTGGTTTTAGTGCACAATTTTTGCTAGATTTGCTAATATTTTATTGAAGATTACTGCATCTATGTTCATGAGAGATGTTCTGTAGTTTTCTTGTAATATTTTGTTATTAAAATGGTATTTGATATTAAAATGATGCTGGCTCTATAGAATGAGTTAAGAAGTATTCCTCAGCTTCTATGTTCTGAAAGAGATTGTAGATAATTGGTATAATTTCTTCTTAGATATTTGGTAGAATTCACCAGTGAACCCATCTGGGCCTGGCACTTCCTGTTTTGAAAGGTTATTAACCACTGATTCAATTTAACAGATACAGGCCCATACAGATCGTTTCTTCCTGTTCAAATTTTGGCAAATTCTGTCTTTAAAGAAATTGGTTCATTTCATCCACGTTATCAAATTTGTGGCCATAGAGTTAGTCATAATTTTTATTATCCTTTTAATGTCCATGGGATCTGTAGTTATGTCCCTTATTTCATTTCTGATATTGGTAATTTATCTGCTGTATTTCTTTTTCTTGTTAGAGGCTTACAGATTTTCTCTCAAAGAACCAGCTTTTGGTTTCATTGATTTTTCTCTACTGATATTCTGTTTTCAATGTATTGATTTCTGCTCTTTCATTATTTGTCTCCTGCTTAGAATTTAATTGGATGTTCTTTTTCTAGTTTTCGAAGGTGGAAGCTGATTGATTTTAGATCTTATTTTTAACGTATGCATTTAAATCTATAAATTTCCCTATAAACATTACTGTCACTGCAGCTCACAAATTTTAACAAGTTTTCATTTTCATTTACTTCAAAAATTCAAAGAAATCTTCAGGTTTCTTCCTTGAACAACGTATTATGTATAAGTGTACTGTTTAATATCCTAATATATTTTCCAGTCGTCCATTATTGATTTCTACTTTACTGTGGTTGAGAACATACTTGTTTGATTCCTATTCTTTTAAATGTGTTAAGGTGTGTTTAATGGACCACAACATGGTATGTCTTGGTGAATGTTGTGTATTCTGCTGCTGTTGGAGGAAATAGTCTATAAACTTCAGTTATATACAGTTGACTGAGGATGCCGATTTCAATTTTGTCCTTACTGCTTTTCTGGCTACTGAATTGGTCCATTTCTGATAAAGGGGTGTTAACGTCTCCAACTATAATAGTGGGTTAATTATTTCTCCTTGAAGTTTATCAGTTTTTACTTTGGAATTCTGATACTTTGTTAGCAAAAGTACATTTAAGGATTGTTACATCTTCTTGGAGTATTGACCTCTTTATTACGTAATAGTCATCTCTGGTAACTTTCCTTGATGTATAGTCGACTCTGTCTAAAATTAATATCACCACTTCCATTTTTCAAAATGAGTGTTGGCCGGGCACGGTGGCTCATGCCTGTAATCCCAGCACTTTAGAAGGGCAAGGCAGAATGATCACCTGAGGTCAGGAGTTCAAGACCAGCCTGGCCAACACGGTGAAATCCCATCTGTACAAAAATAGAAAAAATAAATAAATTACCCAGGCATGACGACAAATGCCTGTAATCCCAGCTACTCGGGAGGCTGAGGGAGAATCACTTGAACCTGGAAGGCAGAGGTTGCAGTGAGATATCAGGCCATTGCACACCAAAAAATTAGTGTTAACATTTATATCTTTTGCCATCCCTTTACTGTTGATCTATATGTATGTCTTTATATCTAAAGTGGATTTCTTATAGATAATATATAGTTCGGTGCATTTGGACTGACATTGAAAGTAATAATATACAGTTGAATTAACATCTACCATATTTGTTACTATTTTCTATTTGTTGCCCTTGTTCTTTGTTTTTGTCTTTCACTTTTTTTTCCTTGTGGTCTTTATTGAGCATATTCTATGATTTATTTTCTTTCCTTTCTTAGCATATCAGTTACTTTTTTTTTTTTTTTTAAGTGGCTGCCTTGGAATTTGCAATATAAATTTACAAGTAACCCAAGTCCACTTTCAAATGACACTACACTGGTTTCTTGATAATGCAAGCACACTATAATAACAAAATAACCCTAATTCCTAATTGCTCTCTCCCATCCCTTGGGTATCACTGCTCTCATTCATTTCACTTATATTTAAGTGTGTGTATATGACATATACATAAGCATATAATACAGTATATTTACCGTCGCTATTATGAATGAACTGTTAAGTTAGATCTGTTAAGAAAAATGAAAGATTTTCTTCTACCTTCACTATTTCTTCTTTAATGCTTTTTGTTTTTCTATTTATTTTTTTAAACAGACAAGGTCTTTCTCTGTTGCCCAGGCTGGAGTGGAGCAGCATCATTATAGCTCACCGCAGCCTTGAACGGGATCCTGGGCTCAAGAAGTGACCCGTCTCAGCCTCTCAAAGTAGCTGGCACTATAGGTGTTGGCCACCACGTTTGGCTTTTTTTTAATGAGACAGAGTCTCACAACGTTGCCCAGGCTGGTCTCAACTAAGCGGCCTCCAGCTCTACTCCCATCTTTGCCTCCCAGAGTGTTAGGATGACAGCTGTGAGCCCTGTAAACAGACTGTGCTCTTCCTTTCTTTGTGCACAGCTGAGTTACTGACCTCTACTATTTTCTCTGGAGAACTTTGAACATTTTTTGCAAGGCAGGTCTACCGGCAACAAATTTTTCAATTTTTGTAGGAGAAGGTCTTTTCTTTTTCTTCACTTTTGAAAGATAATTTCACAGAGTATAGACTTCTAGGTTAATGGAATTTTTTTCCTCTCAATAGTTTAAATACTTCACTCCACTTCTTGCTTTCATGGTTTTTGAGGGGAAGTTGAAAATAATTCTTATCTTTGATCCTCCATAGGGAAGGAGATTACTCTGGTTTCTTTGCTTTTTAATCTTTGATTCACCATAGTTTCAATATTTTATGCCCAAATAGAGTTTATTTTTGTTTTGTTTTTGTCGTCATCGTTTTTACATTTATCCTTCTTGGTGTTTCTTGAGCTTCCTGGATCTATGGTTTGGTGTCTGGCATTAATCTGAGGAAATTCAGCGATTACTGTTACAAATATTTCTTCTGTTCCTCTTTCTTCCCCCTTGTATTACCGTTATGCATATTTTATGCCTCTGTGGAAGTCCCATAGTGCTTGGATACTCCGTTCTTTTTTGCTTTTCAGCTCTGGAGGTTGGAGTTGGGTATTTCCCTTTCTCCCAGGTCAGAAGGCTCTGATAAAATCCCACCAGGTTAGTCTCCACTTAACTAGCTTCTCAGGAAGGTGGACCTAGTGAAGAGTGCACTTGCATATTGAAAAATGATTCCTATTCTCTTTCCCCTGTAGTAAGTATGAGGGGATTTTTCTCTGATGTTTACTTCGAGAACCTGATTGAGCTTCTGATGATACAACTCACAAAAGCATGAGACCCATATGCACAGGCCTCCTGGAGGTTTTAACTCTCAGACGTGGCCACACCTCACCACAGCAATTTGTCAATTCCAGTTCAGGGTTTCCAATCCCAGCGTGGGTTCCTTGGAGCATTGTGCTCCAGTGTATGGTGATTCATCTGCTTTACCTGTCCAGCCAATCTGGGGACAGTGGCTTGCCGGTGACCTCACGTCTCTTGCAGGTTTAAGAAGAGCTGCTGATTTTTCAGTTTGCTCAGCTTTTTACCTGTGAGGAGGGAGTGACAATTCTCAAGATTATCGTGTACAGAACCTGAAATTCCCCAACTGCATTATAGTGAAAAGTGTCTTCCCTTCCTCTGGCTCAAGAATTAAAATATTTTCATTCTCTGACACGTTGTACTCTGATTCCCTAAATATTTATAATTGCAGATTTAAAAACTCAGTTTTCTGCTGTATCAGACATGTAGACTGGCACTTTCCAACAGAATTATGAGAGTCCTGTTATAGAACTTGAAACCTTCCTTGTAGCCTCATAACCTTCCTTGTAGCCTCATATAAATATATAAACAGGTATAATTAATTTTACTGGTATATTTTTAACTCAAAATGCTCATGCTATACTTGCAATAAGAAATACAAATAGGCCGGATGCGGTGGCTCAAGTCTGTAATCCCAGCACTTTGGGAGGCCGAGGCGGGTGGATCACGAGATCGGGAGATCGAGACCATCCTGGCTAACACGGTGAAACCCCGTGCCTACTAAAAATACAAAAAATTAGCCAGGCGTGGCAGCGGGCAGCAACTTGGGAGGCTGAGGCAGGAGAATGGCATGAACCCGGGAGGCGGAGATTGCAGTGAGCCGAGATCACACCACTGCACTCTAGCCTGGGCAACAGAGCTAGACTCCGTCTCAAATTAAAAAAAAAAACAAATACAATATTTTCTATTTTTTATATTAACTGGCATGTCTTTCATGCAGCAAATCCAGTTCAGACCAGGCACACGTCATGTGCTCAGCCGCCGCATGTGGTGAGTGACAGAGACCATCCTGCATGTGTGTGCACTTTTTACTGCCTTTTTCTTGACCACAGATTCTACCCCCCGTTTCTCTGTGTATGCGGTGATTATTTGCTGAATATTACACATTGTGGGTAACTTGTTGAGCACACTCAGGATCCCTAACCTCCCTCTGAAGCTTTCCAGCTCTTGTTTTAGCAGTTAGCACAGGCACGGCTGGGTCATCGTGACATGGGCAGGCTTGGTTGGATTCGCTGTTGGTGTGAATCTGTGGAGAGCTCCCATCCTGCACCCACTTGGGTCTCCCCCTCCTGGACGTGGTAAGATGGCCATGCTCCGCCCACACCTGAGCTCTCTCTGATCTCCCCCTCCCGGACATGGTAGGACGGCCATGCTCCGCCACACCTGAGCTCTCTCTGATCTCCCCCTCCCGGACATGGTAGGATGGCCATGCTCCGCCACACCTGAGCTCTCTCTGATCTCCCCCCCTCCTGGACGTGGTAGGGTGGCCATGCTCCGCCACACCTGAGCTCTCTCCGAGCTCCGCCTTCTGGATGTGGTAGGATGGCCATACTCCGCCCACACCTGAACTCTCGGCACCACGGTCTGCAGGTGTTCTCCAGAGGGCAAGTGTACTGTGGGTGCATCTCATTCATTCTCCTGCCCTCGCCCTCAGGTTCTGGCTGGTACAGCTGTGGTCACAGACTAAAAACAGCCACCTCATTCGTTTTGTGCAGTTTTACAGTTGTTTAGGGCAGATGGGTGATTTGGGTCCCTGTTCTCTCATCATGGCTAGAAGTAGTTTTGGCAAATTATTCTTTTATCTTTACATTCGGAAACTAAAGGAAAGTTTCACCCATAGAATACTAGCGTTGCGACAATCCTAATGAGAGTTTCTCCAGAAACTAGGATCCAGGTCAGCAGCCAGTCATTTCATAGAAGATAAACTTCAAGAACATTCTCTGAAGGGCAATGAAACTGAGTAAGATCTAACCACTGTTACCAACAACCAAGAAAAATAGGTAAGAAAATGCAGCTAAGATTTGGATCAAGTAAGTACGGTAATAAACATGCAAACTATCGCTAAGCACAAATAGGCTGGGAGTAAAAAATTTTTATGACATTGACATTTACGATTTTACAAAACTGCCCCATATGATATATCAAGAGGACTCCTGATGAAAATTTACAAAGGATGCTTTATGGCTTATATAAAACTGTTGGTCAAATCCAAATATTTCACAAAAATAACATTTCAAATAATATTCTTTTATATTTTGCAGACATCTGTACAAGGAGGTTATTCATCACACATGACCCAGTAACATTTGTCAGCGGTTGGATTCAATACGAGAAATAAGCAAATAACCGTAACCGCACTGTTTCTTCCATTTCAAAGTCTTTTCTCTTATACAAAGTGGTCAAGAAAAATGCCCGTTGCCTTACATACTGGTTAGTGCCAAAAATTTGGTTTAAAATATTTCAACCCTTGAAATGTTTTACGTCCATGTTGTTAGTTACACAAAGAACACATACAAATACAATTATTTTGCCATAAGTTTTGGCAAATTATAACCATTAACTAAACAAACAGGAGTAAGCATGTTATTTTTGAGATAGGGTCTTGCTCTGTTGCCCAGGCTGGAGTGCAGTGGCACGATCATGGCTCACTGCACCCTGATCCTCCCACTCCAGCCTCCCGAGCAGCTGGGACCACAGGCACACACCACCATTCCTGGCTGATTTCTGTATGTTTTGCAGGGAAGGGCTTTGGAATGTTGCCCAGGCTAGTCTCAAATGCTGGGAACTCAAGCAATCTGCCTGCCTTGGCTTCCCAAACTGCTGAGGTTAGAGGCATGAGCCACCATGCCTGGCCTAATCATTTTTAAAGAGTCTGCATTTATTATCGTTATTTTTTTCTAATTGAGATGGGGGTCTTGCTCTGTTGCCCCGGCTGGAGTGCAGTGGTGCCATCTCAGCTGACAGCAACCTCTGCCTCCCGGGCTCAAGTGATTCTCCCACCTCAGCCTCCCAAGTAGCTGGGACTACAGGTGCACACCACCAGGCTCAGCTAATTTTTTGTACTTTTGGTGAAGACAAGATGTACAAAAGGCATTTCTGTACATTTTGCCATGTTGTCCAGGCTGACCTTGAACCCTTGGGCTCAAGCCATACACCTGCCCTGGGTTCCCAAATTACTGGAGTTATAGGCATGAGCTATCGTGCCCAGTCCTTCATTATGTGCTGTGGCTTAATATTAAAATAAGGAAAGGGAGGAGCCCAAGGGAGCACGTTGGCAGAAAGGGCTCCCTTGTCAACAACTTGCTAGCATGGCATTCACTCCCTTGCCTGGCTGGCACTGCGTTCTTTCGATGAAGAACACGTTATGTGTCAATGAGAAACAGAAACGACATAGGAACACCCTGTCTCTACAAACACTTAAAAATTAGCTGGGTGTGGTGGCGAGCACCTGTGGTCCCAGCTGCTTGAGGTTGAAGTGGGAGGACCGCGTGAGCGCAGGTGGTCACAGCTGCAGTGAGCCAAGAGCTGCCATCATGATGCTGAATTCCAACCTTGGTGACAGAGCAAGACCTTGTCTCAAAACAAAAAGCAACGAAAACCCAAAATGATGCACTCTAAGTTCTGTCCTTTAAATTCCAGTACCTTCATTTGTAAAGGTATGTAAAGGTGAAACTCAGGAGCTGCCTGTAGTAATGTGGGCGTACGCTTGACCTCAGCTCTGATCTGAAGCACGTCCTTCTGTCTCACTGCTTGCCAAGACTAAGCTAAATTTCAGAAGTAAAAATACTCCCGAAAATGTTGTACATTTTCAACTATTCGTATTGTACCTTAAGTTTCTTTGGTATTGGAGCAAAAATACTGGGTCATTTAAAGTGATATGTAGCTTCAACGTGGGATGTAAGGTGATTCAGGTCCTTTGAGAAGACAAGCTTGCAACAACGGCATGAATAATGTTGGAATCAAAATCACAGAAACTAAACACCAAATAGCATAGGTTCAATCCGTGTCTCTAACAAGTATCTGGATAACTAAACTTTCTGCTTTACTTGGGTGTGAAGATCATGAAATGTAGTTTATAATTATTTGGGCAGAGAAAATAGAGAATTGGGGTAGTTATGTAAAATTCAAGATTAAAGAAAAGCAGTATTATATAGCAGAAATATAAATTGGCTATTACCTTCAGTAATTTAGATCAGGGGTTGGCAGGTCCCTGCACCAAATCTGGTCCGTTGTTCTTGTAAATAAAGTTTTATTGGTACACAGTCATACGCACTTGCTGTCACCCATGGCTGAGGGCAGAGTTGAGTGGTTGTGAGAGACCTTATGGCCTGCAGGAACTAAAATACTAGCTGGCACCTTGCAGGCAAAGTTTATGACCTGATTCGGGTAGCTGCCTAAACTGTCCAATTCGCTTGTTCTAAAACAATCCAATAATGTAGCACACTTATCTGAAGATTTGAGAATATGCATGCAACAGCCTAATCAGAAGAAAAGTCCAATTCCACCCATAGGGTTACAAACTCTTCCCTTTTCCCTACAAGGAATTAAATGAATAAAACTGTGTGAGATTTTACTGGTATGTATCATATGTATCAATCTTGATGAAAAGTTAAAAATGTGTATTTATACAGATACATAGTGTTACTTTTCATGCACTGTTTTCGGACTTCTGGTTCACAAAATCTGCATTTCTGCACCATGATTTTGAAGGCAAAAACCCAACTTCTGGGCTAGCGGTCAATTCTGAGGCGCCCAGCATGTTCAGGAGGCAGCGTCGGGGAGCGTGTCCCTTACCTGGAGGGGTGTAGGCGTCCATGGAGGTCTACACGACCAGGGACCTGCGTTTGGAAGGCATAGGCACCGCCATCTTCTGCTCTTTGTGTCTGGCCAGAGCCGCCTGGACAGCTTCCGTGTGGACGTCTGAAATGGAGAGAGCTCAGTCACTCAGTTCTCAGCTTAGGTCCCAGAGGCCAAGCTGCACCCTCCTCTCTGTCCCCGCAGCACGGTTCATCCACCTTCTGAAACTCACCAACAGATGGGTGGGTGAGGAAAGAAAATCAGTGTTTACAGTTCCATAAAGACATTAAAATTTATTCACAGACTTTTAATTATTCATTTTATTACTGTAGAATCCATATCCGCAAGCAAACACTGGGTGTAAACTGCACTGAGATTTTTCTTTTTAGGGTGAATGCACCTTGATCTTTGGAGATTCTTTGTAGGTCACACGTTTGAGCCTCCAAATCCTTTCACTGTACCGTTGAGAGGCGTGTGCACGCCTCGCACCCCAACTCACACAGCCACGGTCGCAGCTCAGCTCAACACCGGCCATGGGCCAGGACTGTGTTGGCTATGGATATGGTTTGGCTGTGTCCCCACCCAAATCTCAACTTGAATTCTACATCCCAGAATCCCCATGTGTCGTGGGAGGGACTTAGGGAGAGGTAACTGAATCACTGGGTCCCGTCTTTCCTGTGCTATTCTCGTGATAGTGAATAAGTCTCATGAGATCTGATGGCTTATCGGGGTTTCCGCTTTTGCTTCTACCTCGTTTTCTCTTGCTGCTGACATGTAAGAAGTGCCTTTCGCCTCCCACCATGATTCTGAGGCCTCCCCAGCCATGCGGAACCGCAACGCCAACTAAATCTTTTTCTTCCCAGTTTCGGGTATGTCTTTATCAGCAGCATGGAAATGGACTAAAACAACCATTAAGACATTTTGTGGCTATTAACCCATTACATTAATTCCACACATTCACTGAATGCCTTCTCTGTAAGTCCTTACGGGTTGGGGTCGCAGTGGTGATAAGGCAGACAGTCTCATGGCATCTCACGCAGGCCACTTCTTAAGGGATGAGACAAGTGATAGATGGGCTAGAGAATTAAAGCAGAGACAGATGCAGCAGCAACTCCAAACTGTGAAGCCAGGGAAGAACCCTCTTAACACAGAATCGGAACAACAGGAATGAAACATACCGGCTGTCAAGACGAGAATCTTCGAGACACAGGCAAAAATCCGCTCAAAGGCCCTAAACTGTCAGTGAGAACGGTGTTAGCAGAATAAAACCACCACCACCAAAAATGGCCAGCGTGAGTGAAGACGAGTTGGGGCAGTTTTCTCTGAAGCTGCGAGAATGATCCCACTGAAAGAGAATCAGACGTGGCTTTCTGGCTTAAAACCCCCAAGCTGCCACCTGAGACAGGACCCAGACCCTCAGCATCACGCCCACAAGCAGCTCATCGCACTGCTTGGTCTTGTCAGCCTTTGTGCACACTTCTCTCCCTAACTAGATAAAGAGCCTGGTCATCTGGCCACTATTTCTAATTCCCAGGTCAAAAACCATTATGTGACTGACTTGGCTCATGGCCGAAAACTGAAGGGATCAATGAGGTGACAGTCCACTCACTTCCACAAATCGCTTTTTGTTTTGCATATTCTCCGTTTTAAACTTTTTGGATGTAATTTCAAAGACACAGAAAATCTGCAAGACCAGCGTAGTGAATTTCCACATAACTTACCAGGCTCAACTTAGGCCCAACTGCTCCTATCTTACATCACTGCTTTCCCCCCTCCCCCATGAATTTTCTAAGTCAAATGAAAATAAATATCAGATACTATATCCTTCCATACCTAAATGTTTCAATGTATTTCCTAAACACAAGGATATGCTCTCACATTCACTTTCCTCAAGATCCGGAAATTTAACTGTCATATACAAAGTTCACTTTCAAATGCTGTCAACTGTCTCCATAATTTTCTTACTTTGTCTTCTTCTACGATCCAATCCAGGATGATGAATTGATTTGTCATGTGATTTTTACCCATCCAGCATCCAAGTTTCTCAGGTTTTGTGTTTCCTGAAATTGGAAATGTTAAAGAATACAGGTCAGTTATTTCACAGCTTGTCCTTTATTTTGGTATCTTCCGGACTAGACTCAGGAGTATGCATTTTAGCAGGGACACCGCAGAAGTCTGTCTTACGTGACAATGTTAACATCGGCAACTCAGTGAAGGTGGTGCTTAAGTGCCTCCAAAGCAAAGATGCTACTTCTCGCGTTGAAATTAAGATTTGGGAGGAGACACCCTGACACTATGTGCATATTCTGTTTTTCATGAATTCTCCACTACTAGTTTTAGCATCCACTGATTTCCTGTCATTCCTTCTAAATCATTAGATCTTCCATATTCACTGAAAAATAATTTTATCTTTCAGCATTCATTTACATATGTCCATATATACTCACGGAGTCTGGCTTCGTGGGTTATGATTCATAGTTACAATGGTTTGTTCTGTTGCTCAACTGGTCCCAGATTTGACACCGGATTCCCCAGCCCTTAGACCAGGGCTCCTTCTAGTGAAGAACGGAGTTTGGAAGCTAAGAGTGGGCACCGGGTGCTGCTGGGCATTGCCGGCAAGTAGAACACACACACGCATGTACACGCATGTGCACCCACACCCATCCACAGGCACTTCTATCCCTGTCTACATCTGTCGGGAGCCACCAGCTGATACTTGTACCTCCTGCTGCAACCTAATCCCACGTGATCCATTCCAGGCTTTGGCCTTTTCTTATTTCTACCTCTTACCAAGAAAGAAACCTGGCACCTGCAGCACTCAATATATTCACTGATTTATTAAGCTTATTTGCTTAAGTCTGGAGATACAGAAATGCTTTCAGAATTGCTATCTAATACCACGGTGAAAAATCTATCGAGTTCAGTGCTCATTTGTAATTATTTTTTCATTGTTTTTTTGGAAGGTAGGGAGTACAAAGTATACACAGTGAAATGTTCAGATCTTGAGTACACTTGGCGCATTTCGATAAATGGAAATCTATTACCCTAATCAAATCTTTTGCATCAAAGTTCCCACAAGTCCCCTCCCAGTCAATCCCAGCCCTCAAGAGACAGCCACTGTTCATTCTCGAGGAGTGTTCTTGGCGCTCTTCCGTCACCCGAGACTCGCATAGATTCTCCGTTGTCACATGGACTCCACGGCGTGGTGTTCACTCTCTGCTCAGTTCAAGGCTCCTGGAACTCATCCCCGTTGTCTGTTTTGGTTTCAGCATTTTGTACGTTTTTCCTGATGGGAACTAGGACAATGTGTGAATATATCAGAATTTGCTCATGTTTCTCCAGATGAGAGAGATTTATGTTGTTTCCAGTTCTTGGCTATGACAATTTACTCTGGAGATAATGTGCATTCTTTTACAAGGACACACATTTTCTGCTCTCCTTGGTGAACGTCTACAGCATACCTGCTGGGCCATATGGTAAGTGTACACATTTTAAAGAAACTGCCACATTTGCTGAAGTGGCTGTGCCATTTTAAGTCTCCATCAGTCTGAGATCCAGTCTGTCATATCTTCACCAGCACCTGCTACTGTCCTCCCTTCTCCACTCTTGTGAAGGGGAACCTCGCGGGTTTAAGTTGTACTTACCCAATGACTCCCTGGTGAGCACCTCTCATGGGCCACTGGGCATCTGTATACATCTGTTGCGAAGAGTCCATCTTGCATGCTTGCAAAATTCACACCATTTCTGGTTGTTTGTACATTTCCTAAAATGTTCTAAATAAGGCCCTGTGTCTTCTGTACATCAAGCATCTCCCCCTGCTTCCAAGTCTTTATGCCTTTTAGTTCTCCTAACTAACTTCACGGACGAGGGCCCCAGTGTGCACCATGCGAACCTGAAGCACGGAGAATGGCCATGCTCCCGACACCCCTGACTGTGGGCAGAGCTCCCCGGCTGCCACCACCGAGGAGGGGGGTCAGCTCTTGTTTTTCAGGAGTGGCCTTTATCAAACGGAGAAAGTTCCCTTCTGTTCCTGATGTGATAGGAAATTCGTATAAGGACTATTAAATTTCAACAGATGTTTTCCAGTGTCTACCGGGAGGATAAAATGGGTTTTCTGCTTTATTTTTTGTTAATATGGTGAATTACATTGATTTTTGAATGATGAGCCAAATGTGCAATGCAAAACTACAGATCATGAGAACAAACTCTAAGTGTTCATGGTATTCTTATCCCTTTTACATATTTCTGGGTTTGATTTAGTAAGAATTTGTTCAAAGCTTTGGCATCTGTATGTCAACAAGAGTGAAAGGCGTGAGATTTTGCCTCACATGCAAACTAACAAAGGGGGCCAGCACCACCCCAATGCACTGAAAGAGCCAGGACATTTCCAGGCCAGAAACAAAGGGCTTGTCACACACAGTGGGGCAGCAGGACCCACTCACCCCTGTCGATATTCAGGATCACACAGTGGGGCAGCAGGACCCACTCGCCCCGGTCAATACTCAGCAACGTCCTGTATCCCTGTACAACGACAAGATGTTATTTAGGCAAAACAAAATTAACGATCATGTAAAGAACTGCTTACATTTTTCTCTTCTGAGAAAATTTGTTTTTAGCAACCATGGCTCTCAAGGCACTCACTTGCACATTATACATAATACTGCTTGTGGCCAAAGTCATGGTACCTTCCTATTCTTATTTACCAAGAGTTCTGAAAGGTGAGTATTTTAAAGAGAAAAGAGGTATGTGGCTTACCCCAGGCTAAGGAGTGAGTTAGCTGGACAATTCTTGTGAAATATGTGCTTTTTCTAATTAGAAAATCTGAGAACAAGGTATCAGTGTGAGTCTGTTATCTCCATGAAGGAGTGAAATGGATGCTGGGAAATTGAAGGAGCTTCAGAACGGGAATCTCACAACCTCAAATGGGGAGACCAGCAATTGGGAAAGCAGTCACTCTGATTCATGGAGTTTTCGGAGATTCACGTCCACTCCGTCCTGCATTTGAGCGACTTTTCTTCTTGTGATGTGGACCCGATAGAAGAGAGGTCCCACGTAGACATTCGGCATTTGTGAGGGTCTGGCACCGTGACTCACTTCTACAGATTTAACATGTTTGTGTATAAATTACAATGGCTCAACTCTATAAAAACTGATAGCAGTTATGGATCAATTCCCTCATTTCTCACTTGGGCCACACTTCCTGTTTCTGCAAGAACATATCGCTTGGCTAGAAGGCACGATGTTGACATTGAAAGGAAAAAGGACCTTGTATAAAAATGATGTAGAGAATTCTTCTCAAAGGCCACTGGGACACACACTGTGTTGGTGACCAGCTGTCTACCGGCGCGGCAGCGAGAGAGACAGAGCTGCACGCGTGAGCAGTCACAGCTCCCGTGACCCACACCAAGACCCCCAGGGTGATGAAAGGCCAACCAGCAGCCTTGGAACGTACACTTCCTTCCCAAAATAGCTTCCCGAGAAACAACAAACAGTGATAATTGCAGGCATTTCTATGACTGGGAAGCAAGAAACCCTCCCAGTCCTGTTCCTTCTACACCACATCCAGAACAGGCGTACACCCGGTGTAGAAAGCTCCCAAGGCCTGAACAGATCATTCGATTCTAATTCAGACTGACCTAATCTCTGCAGTGCAGTCCTACAAACAGACTTTCCAAAAGTTACCAAACCACTACCTCAAACCTCATGCTTTCTCTGCTTCGAAAGAGGACATGCGGCTCGGTTTATACAGCCACCAGCACACACACAGGGTATTATCTTATTGCCCTTCAGTGCCAAGAAGAATCCTGTGGTCTCTCACAGTAAAAACAAAACCACAGCCACCACAACCCAGCTTTTCAAGTTGCAGGGAGTTTTACAGCCTCTTTCTATGTCGTCTTCCTTTTTGCCCCAAACTGGATATTCTTTTTACTTTCTCCTTATTTCCTGAATATAATTTGATCAATATAATCAAAGTGCTTGTGTTAGAAGCAACTTTACTTAAAAAGAATTCAAAGAACTACATCAAAATATTAAGAGTAGCCATTTCAGGGTGACAAGAGAACAATATATTGTTTTTGTTCATTATTTCCAACATTTGCGAAGTTTTTTGCCTTGAGTGTAGTCACTTTTGCAATCAGAGGTTACAGTGCTTGATGGAATGAGGCCATGAAGCGCACACACCACCGAGTTTCTAACACAGAGCAATCTGTGAGGAAGGATGGAGACACAGGAAAGGTTCATTTTAAAGCAATGCAAGTGTTTTTTTCATAAAGGCAAAAGACGTTTTTTAAAGTGTTTGTATCATACACAAGTCTGCTAAATTTGGTCAAAAAACAGAGAAAACAGTAACAGAAGAACACTTTAGCCCACAAGGAGACCAGCACACCCAGCTCGAGACCACTCCAGATGAGGCGTGGAGAGTGGTTTCCTCACAGCTGACCCACAGGATCGGGTAACACAAGCAGAAGGGAAACATGGGGACCACAGAGACATCAGACTGTGGACTTCATAGCAAGAGACAGCAACACAAACTAGCGGAGTAATTAAAAACTATGGTAAAAAGAGGTCCACATTCTATTTTAACCTGAAATCAGTGGCACGGGGACCACCACACCACCCTGCAGTTGCCTCCTCCCTCCCCCACACACAGCAGCCTCCTGGGACAACATCCTACTTCCAACTTGCAGTTGCCTCCCGTCCCACCCCCCCACAGTGGCCCCCTACGACAACATCGTACTTCCACCCTGCAGCTGCCTCCCATCCCCAACACACAGCAGCCTCCTGGGACAACCTCCTACTTGCCGGCCACAGCCTGGAGCCCCCAAAGCATGGAGGGGCTTAGCGAGCCACACAACATTCCCCCTTCACACCTGGGAAGTCAGCCCCTCACTGAAGTGGGTCCTGCGCCCACCAGCTGTGCACGATCAGAGGTGTGAGGTTATGGACCTGGTCACCAACTGTGCAGAGAGGCGTGAGGTCATGGACCTAGTCGCCCGTTGTGCACGATCAGAGGTGTGCAAGGTTCCAGACCTGGTCACCTGCTATGCACAATCAGAGGTGTGAGGTGATGGACCCGGTCACCCGCTGGGTATGAATAGAGGTGTGGGTGGTTAGTGACCTGGTCACCAGCTCTGCACAATCAGAGCCATGTGAAGTTACAGACCTGGTCACCAGCTGCACCCAATCAGAAGCTTTTGAGGTTAGGGACCTGGTCACCTGCTGTGCACAGAAGTGTGAGGTTATGGACCTCATCACCCGCTGTGCATGATCAGAGGTGGGCCAGGTTAGGGACCATGTGCGTGGTGATGGACCTGATCAGCAGCCAAGACACCTGACGTTTCCAGTGTCATCCCGGCTTCTTTCAAAACTGGAAAAGTCTTCAGATATTTCCCAAAAGCTTGTCCATCTTTGAAAACGATATGCGTGTGCACAGGTGATACCGATGACTGAAGATTGAAGTTTAGAGCATTCCAGCCCCATGCCCATGTCCCATCCCATCTGCGAAAACTTGAGCACAAACATCTCCCTCTCTGAAGCTCCCTGAACCCTGTGGCAGGCCTGAGACTCAGGTCCAGTGTCCTGTCAGTTACACTGAACAAAATGTAATTCAACACTGGCCATGGGCCCTGTGCTTTAAAAACCACATATAAATCTCCCAAAGAACTACAATCTATGAAAGCTTTCATGGCTAGTATTTTAGGAAGACTGATCAGTCTTGACCTAAATCAAAGCCGACACTGCCCAAATTCACTCTAACCCCAGCTTCGTGCACAGGCAGCCATCGCCTGGCCGTCAGGGTGACCAGCAGCCTGGGCACAGACAGGACCAGCGCCGGTCCCTCCCTGCACCTTAAGGGGGCTTCTGAGCTGCTGTCCATGATCAGTGATGGTGACGCCCAGAGCAGCTTTCCGGGAAAGCAGTAAACCTTTCAGGTCCTCACCTCACGAGGATGGCCATGTATAAATCAACCGCCTTTGTTACTGCCCTGCCATTCTCAAAGAGGGGATGGGTTAAACTTCTTTATCCACATGCCCAACACAAGGCACACCTGCTCCAGCACGAGGCTCATCTACTTAATCCCGGGAAACTCACACAACCCACAATCAGAGGCCGCACACAATCAGAGGCCGCGCACAATCCGAGACTGAGCACAATCAGAGAGCACACACAATCAGAGAGCACACACAATCAGAGACCACACACAATCAGAGACCACACACAGAGACCCACACAATCAGAGGCCACAAAGAGGCCAGAGGCCACAATCAGAGACTATACACAATCACAGGATGTACACAATCAGAGGCCATGCACAGTCTCTGCAACCTCATCAGAAACTGTTTCTGACCATTCACCTGAGGCCACCAAGTTTAAATGAGAGGCCCAGGTTTTAAAAGACAGCAGGAGTTCTCTGAAGGCAAACTCCGTGCATTCCACCATCAGCACCATTTGTGCCTGTCACGGTCAGGAAGAACCACAACCACGTCTCGGTGCCCTTGCAGTGCAGGGCGCTGCGTTTCTCCCCCTTTCCAAACCCGCGGCGGCTCCTGGCGACCCAGCGCCTCTGCTCAGCCACACGCCCCCAAGGCCTTCCTCCCTCACCCCACAGGGGAGCTCCCGCAGCCGGGCTATCTGGCTCATCACTCCGATTCAGTCACTTACACCCTCATTCCAGGCTGAAAATCTCTTCTGAAAATATCCAAATCTTACCCACGTCAGGCTCCATCTTTTCCCCAGAGCTCCTCATCCCCTCCAGAGCAGCAGCCCTGGTGCCCGTGCAGCCGGGGCCTGTGGGCAGATCCGTGGGCTCAGAATGCCCAGCCCCTCAGCCCCTCTGTGTGTCCCCTTACTCCCTGCTCCCTGGCGTTAATGCCCTCCGTCTTCGATTTCCTGATAGGCAAAAGGGGGTTAATTCTAAGAGTGCTAACCGAACTGGATCACTTAACACCATGTCGGGCCCAGAATACCCCTTGATCAATGACAGGTATTGCTGCGCTGTTACCATTGCGCTGGGTCCAGGTTTCCTGTGAGCCCTTTAGGCTCTTTGCCGTAAAGGCCACTCAATGGTCCTGTCCAAGCCTGTCTGTGGCAGATGGACAGGTGAGTGGCCGATGCACACGTGTGATGCTGAATGGGATCGTGCAAAGCTGGCCCCGCGTATTGTGGTCAACGTAAGAAAAAAGTCGCCCATGCTTGCTTGCTGCTGCCCTGCGGTGTCCAGAAGGAGCCGCTTAAAGGCAACTGCGCCGCACCTACCTTCTTGGAAGGAGACGGCAAGACCAGATTGGCTGGAGCTGGGAAGTTGTGCCCTACAGATCAGGGCTGCGTAACCCAGGGAAGGCATCACTCGAAACACGTGCTGGAGGGCAGCCAATCCGACCCGACCGTCCACCTCCAGGGTCAGCCATGGGGCTCCACTTGATGTGTCATCCTGATCACCCCTCACAGAGCAAATGAGCCTTTGACTTCAGCCTGTCCTAGGTACAACACCGACTCCCACCTCCCACGTCCTGAACCAGCCTGTTCCGGGGATTGCTGTGGAGGTAGAGGAGCAGGCCCAAGACATCTAGTGGCATTTCCTGGCAAGGACACTCACCATGCTCGACCATAAAACTCGGGTCAACTGGTTTTCGGAGGGACTGTAATTTACTTGTGGCACGCATGGATACTGATTGACCCAGGGAGGGGCACGGAGGAGGCTGAAGGAAAACCCATGGTGACTGCGCCAGGCATTCCCGCACACACCGACATCTTCAGACTAGGGCGGCGTCCTAGTCTTACAATCAAACCGAAAGCCCAGAGAAACTAGGGACCTTGTCCAAGACCAGCAACAGGTATGTGGGCAGCTGGGATTCAACTAAGTCCTTTCCTGGATCCATCCACGCTGCTCCCTGCCCCCACTCCCACCACCCCGCCATGGCCCCCGATAGACACAGCAGGTCTGAACATCAGGCACCCCGCACGCAGAGTACGGAGCAGAGCCGGCTTCCGCAGTGGGATCTCACACACATCCCACTCCCCTTCTTGCCAAATGCCTCGGGACTCTGTGCGGTCAAGTCTGCAGATGTGGCCTCACTCTGCGCTAGGAGATCTGGGTGGCCGGCAGCGTTTTGCAGAGTGCTCCTCCAGACGGGGCTCGTCGGCTGATCCATGAGACACAGGACACCTGAGAGAAGGGCCGACAAACCCCACAAAGTCGCTCCCAACATGGAGAGGAGAGGACCACAGCGGGGCTCTCGCAGTCCACGCTTTGGACAGGTCTTGCTGCAAACTGTGGTGCTCGTCAGGCGCGAGGAAGTTTCCCAGGGCAGGAGCTCTAAGTGACACAGCAAAAGCGACACAGGCGATGCAGCAGGATGTACTTCAGCTCAGGGCTCAGGAACCACGGGGTGCAGCGTGGCCTACAGCAAACCAGACACATCAGAAGCCAATGTCCCACCTTTTACATTCAGTGACATTGAACGGAGGGAGTTATCTGTAGCAATCATCTTCCTGGGGGACCCGTACAGCACGCATGACCACCGACACTGACCACGAGTCCTTCCTAGGTCCTGGGGGCTACCCCACTTTACACGCACGGTTCCATGCACAAATCTACGCGTGGCAGTTGTTAGCCCCAGCTTAGAGATGAGGAAAACGCTGCTGGAAAAGCTAAGTGAGAAAATCAGACTTCAGCACACCTGCCATCTCCAAGACCACTACTGCTCTATGTGCTAGGGTCTCAAGGGTTGGGTGTGTGGCATTTTAAGTGACTAATTGTAGGTGATTTTCTTCTCTCCTACACCTGTTTAGCCTGAACGTGCACGTACATGCTCTGCTGCAGGTGCACTGCCCTATGTAGACCAGCAATGCTCTTTCCTGCCTCGGGTTCTCGTTACTGCCTTCCGGAAAATCTCACCTGCTTTACAGCCAAGCCAGGTAGGCCTGGTCAGCCGCACAGTGAAACTCCTGCAGTGTCAGAGCTAAGTGCTGGCTGAGACTTTAACAGCGAAGACAGTGGAGTAATGGGGATAAACTGAGCAAAACTGTATTGTAACGCAGATGAACGTCTAGAAGCAAAAGAAACTGACACCCCTGAGAGCAGGCGACTGTCTCTTACTATGATGTTAATAGCAGCTTGCTGTTTCCAGTGTCTCCCTGTGCCAGGGTTTCCAGTCAGCGTTTGTGTTTATCTGCTCTTGGGCTACCTGATCAAACCTCTGCAGAGATCAAGGGTATCTAAATTGACCCAGTATCTGCAGGCTGGCTGCTCAGAGGCCGTGGTGTGGAACGGCCAGGACATCGCTTAGTCATACGGGGCACAAGCACGTCCCTTGCCACTCCTGTCTTTCTGTTTCATCAAACCCTCTTTTCTCCTGAATATTGACCATAGCAAAGTCATTAGCCTTCGAGATGCATTTGAAACATCAACTTGCTTTGTTCAAGAGGTTTAAGACACACGTAAGTCTTTCTTGCCATGCTCAACACACACAGCCGGCCATTTCTGAAGTCAGTGTTTCTGGAACAAAAGCCTTGGCCTGCCCCAGTGAACATTCACACTGAGCACACTGTCGCAAGGCTGCTTGGCCAACCAGCAGGGGGCAGGAGAGAGCTGCAGGGGCCACGTGGGGTCCCTGCAAGGGCGCCTCACTCCCTCAGTCAAGCGCGGTGCCTCCTGCCAATCCAGCGGCTTCCTCCAAGGGGAAGAGGCCTCTTCAGCTGCTACTGCACTGATTTCAGACGGCTCAGCCAATGGGGCAACAGATTCAACAGAGTTCTATGTTGTTTAAGGAAAACTTCTGTTACCAGGCAACCTTAGTACCATATTCAACGTAAAATAACCAACAACATTGTTTTCAAAACAACATGCTACTAGTGCCTTATCCTTCAATGCTGCTTAAACACGGAAAAGTATGAGGAAAAAAGAGCATGGCACTTACTTCTTAAAAAATAACACCTCTTCCAGGTTATTTTTACCCCTATCATAAAGACTTAGAACTATGGATTCCCTACAGGAGTGTGGAGTGGGGTTGGATCCCCACACTGACCCAGACTCACCCCAGGTCAGTCATCCCCCCACCACGGGGTTCACACCTCTCCAGGCCCTGTCACCTCATCAAGGAAAGGTGGCGTCTCTGAGCTCTCTTCGCAGGAAGCACCCGAACGGGAGCTAGAGACACAGACACACCCACAACTACTTTGAAATCCTAAACATATTTAAGGACTTCATTATTAGCTTTTTAAAACTGTAAGAACAAAGTGACCCTGGTTTTAACCTCTCTGCCACAATAACACCGTGTACATCTGTCTTTTGCTATTTGTTCCTTCTCCAGCAGCTGCTGCCTGGCTGGCCGACTGCAGAAGAACAGCCTCTGGTACTCCCGGGAAGCCCTCGGTAAAAGCGTGAACACCACGATCACGTCTCAGGACGCCGCACATGTTAGGGTCGCCCACAGACCGCCATTCCCAGTGCCTAGAAGGCACTGAACGGGCCTCCTGCTCTTTGTCAATGTCAACTTTCCTAAGCTAAGTTGTGTTGAAAATTTTTAACTGCAGTCCACACGTACTTCTTTGTGTCTTGTTTTTATCCTAGAGGAATACTTTTATGGAAAATTAAGCTTGCAAGGTTGAAGGATTTTCTGAAAGTCGACTCCTAATCCTGGAAGAAAAAAAAAAATGGGCCAAATGTGGTGCTCACGCCTGTAATCCCAGCAGTTTCGGAGGTTGAGGCCAGGAGATTGCTTGAGCCCAGGAGCTCGAGACCAGCCTGGAAAACATGGCAAAACCCTGTCTCTATTAAAAATACCAATAATAATAATAATAAAGCTGGGCATGGTGACGTGTGTCTAGTCACAGCAACTCAGGAAGCTGAGGTGGGACGATCACCTGAGCCCAGGAGGTGAAGGCTGCAGTCAGCCCAGATTTGCATCACTGCACTCCAGCTTGGACGACAGAGTGAGACACCGTCTCGAAAAAACGAAAAGCAAAAACAACTGTATAAATCATTATAGAAGGGAGCTGGCCAGGCGCAGTGGCTCACGCCTGTAATCCCAGCAATTTGGGAGGTCGAGGTGGGCAGATCACCTGAGGTCAGGAGTTTGAGACCAGCCTGGACACTATGGCAAAACCCCATCTCTAATAAAAATACAAAAATTAGCGGGGCATGGTGGTGGGTACCTGTAATCCCAACTACTGGGGAGGCTGAGGCAGGAGAATCACTTCAACCCTGGAGGCGGAAGTTGCAGTGGGCCGAGACTGCCTCACTGCACTCCAGCCTGGGCAACAAGAGTGAGAGTCCACTTCAAAAAATAAAAATAAAAATCAAGGGAGCTAATGTTTTTCATTTAAAGGAAGGGAGAAGAACATTCAGTATTTATACCTCTCAAGCACACATCTCCAGTGGTGTCCTAAAGTATTCAAGATACACATTCCTACAAATATAGCTCAAAACTACTCACCAAGTTACATGCTAAAAGCACATGCATTGTAAGAATGCTACATTATATTTTTTGAGCATCTGTATCCAATATTTTAGCATACTGGCAGTTTTCCCTTCAGGTGCTGTATGCCTAAATTATTACATGTTTAGTCCTTCATTTTAGAATTTATGACTATTATGCTTTAGGCAATAAACATAAGCTACTAAATTAATGACTTAGGGGAAAAGTTACTAAGTTAACTTGGAAGTTAAACTTTGCAAACTGAATTTGTTGGACCTCATTCAAGCTAGATGATCAGTTTTTTAAATTGTTTCCTGTGTGTTTCCCTCCAGGATGGAAATAGCTTCACTCTCATCCACTGTGCATACTGCAGCCCACGCCTCTCGTCCACCACGCCACACTGCAGCCTGCAATTCACCCTGTACCAGGCTTTCCACACCGTACCTGAAAGTCACTAAGTATAACCAAGAAGGAAATGAAAAGCAGATAAATGACCTCCACCCCTACATCCAGCATGCAAATGTTAAACATTCATCAAAGTAAAACCAAAATCCCATGTTAGCTCACGATTGTAACTGGTAGAGTTATGTGCATGGCAATTTAAAAAGTCTAGTTAAGTAAAAACCTAATTGAGACTCTCAAGAAAGACATCTGCAAAGATTGACAGTGAGGAGAGGACTTCACTCTGCATCCAGCCTGTTCTGGAAGCCACGGCCAAATATCAGGTTGTATAGATCCGAAAAGCAGGAAAAAACAAGTGTTGAAAGGTGTACAGTCTCAGCAATGTACAAATTCGATGTAGGATGCTCAGAAACCTTGAATTTCCAATCAGGAAACAGCAGCATGAGCAAGTTTCCCAGCAGTGCCCACTTTCTACCTACGGCACGTGTAACAGTTACGCTGGCCACCTCCGGGGGAACAGAGGCTTCCTGGTCACATTCGCTCTGGCAGCCACACAGCTGGCCCCGCCAAACACCTGTCTAATACTGAGGAACCACTCTCTCCCTGGGCTTTGCTCACTCTAGCCAGGAGAGCATATTTACAGAGTACTTTACTGAGTCCTCGTTCAATGCGTCAAGCTTGTTGAAGGCAGGGCAACCCCATTCCTGGCCCAATTAAGTGAACCGAGCAGAGCAAATGCCTCCAGTTGCACGGCACTCAGTCACGACAGCAGTGGCCACTGTTCACAGGGCGCTGGCTTCGTGCCGAGAACAGTTACAAGCGTCTTCTCTCTGTCCGAGGAATGTGCACTGCAACCCTGTGGGGCCGTTTGCAACGTCCACCAGAGTTCTGAGGCAGCCAAGTCCAGGCTGTCCGTGGGCCTCGCCACATGGCCGTCCACATCCCCTGCAGATCAGACCTCACTGCAGGGACCACGGGTTCCAGGGCTGCCTTGAGGCACATACTCCCTTCACCACCTCCTCCTGGCCCCTGACATCAACCCTCACCACTGCTGCCAACACTTGATTTTCTCATGGCTCCTGAGGGGCCTGTTCTGCCCTTCCCTGCTCCCTGCGTCCGGCTTGGAGGGTGCCCACATCAACGCCAACGCTCACGTAAATCACCAACCTTTCCACGGGGCTTGATGCCTAGGAGTCAGATTCCTGTGCTTGTTGGAGAATTTCTTCCCATTGTACAAGGAGATAAAATTCTAGGTGCCTGCAATGACCTCATTTCCACAACGAAGCAACTTCAGTAGTAGCACAAAACAAAACAAAAAAAAAAGCTTTTTTTTTTTTTAAAACTTCTTTTATACAAGCTAAATACAATTTAATTTTTACATCCACGTTCTCATCAGCTCCCACCTGGTGAGCAGGCAAATAGTAATTTTCAAAGAAACAAATTGTTGCATAATTTTAACACTTAGCATTATCACTATTAAGGAAGATTTATCCCAAAAATACATGATGATCTTGTTCTCACGTTCAAAAATTGATTGTCACACAGTGAAATAACACTTAATGCAAAGGAAATTTTCTTTTCAGGTATCTGTTCTGGAAAAGAAAAAAAAAAGATTTCTGGCAAAGAGATAAACATTAATTATATAACAATCCAAAATGCCTCTGGGAAAAATGATGTCATCCAATTAGTTCTTTGAAGTGTTACAAATGCAGCTGAGTTTTAATAGTAATTTCTCCATAATTATCAAAAGAGTCTTTAAAAATCTTAGTGCTGAAATAACTATAAATGGATATAATACGCAAAGCAGAAGAGTTAACATTTGGGGTAGGATTTTGGCCCATATTTTTAACATATGCATAGTTATTCACCTAGTTGAAGCTTATCCCTCTCCTCCTAGGCTCTTCAAGACTGATTTTCAAACATAGACTGGCTTTTGGTACATGAAGGCAGCTTTAAAAGATGTCAGGATCAGGCCGGGCACAGTGGCTGAAGCCTGTAATCCCAGTATTTTAGGAGGGCAAGGTGGGCCGATCATTTGAGGCAAGGAGTTCGAGACCAGCCTGACCAATATGGCAAAACCCAGCCTATATTAAATATTTTTGTAATTAGCCAAGCGTGGTGGCACACACCTATAATCCCAGCTACTTGGGAGGCTGAGGCAGGGAGAACTGCTTGAAACCAGGAGGCAGAGGTTGCAGTGAGCCAAGATCGCACCACTGCACTCCAGCTTGGGCGACAAAGAGAGACGGTCTCAAACTAGAACTTAGCCCTCAGGAAAAGCATTGAGCACCCCCCACCCAAACCAACCCAAGGAATCACATGGCAATGGTTATCATCTGATTTCGACAAATAAAGTTCTGTTCTCCCCTCTGAACACAATGGTAAACACCTGCCATCAGCCCACAGAAACTCCCAGGACCCAGTAACACTGGACTAGCAAGATCAATGGGCCACGTATGCAGGGTTCAGCAGCAGAAAGTCATGGCACCGAGAATGGTGTGTGCTCAAACCAGATTCCTTGCTTTCGGGGTGAAGGGGCTTCCCGGGAAAATCTAGTCCAGTGGGATGGTTTCCACTTCCACCATGAGGAGGAAATGGGGGGTTTCCTGAGGGCACTGACAGGACCTGGGTCTCTGCCCCTTTGTCCTCTGTCCTGTTATGGGATGAGGGTGGGCTGAAGGCAGGTTTCCCCTACATCTTCCGGGCAGGAGAGATGGAGCTGACAAGTGGACGACGCTTTTTCCAAAACATTCCCATGTTTATAACCTGTTATCAACCTGTTTTCCCTGGAGATCAGTGAAGCAGCATCATTGATTCTCTTCCATTAGGGACAACCCGGTGTTACGGGAGGCAGGAGACGACATGCGAGCTGGTCTGAGTCAGTCACTTGTGTCTGATCCCCAGCGTGGTCGTCTATCAAATGGGCGGCCCCACAGACCAGTGACTTTGAACCAGAGTTCCATGGAGGTTGCCCAAGGACAGGGAGGGGGAAGAGGGGGAAGAGGGGGAAGAGGAGGAAGAGGAGGGAGGAGGTAGAGGAGGGAGGAGGAAAGGGAGGAAGGAAGGAAGAAGGGGAGGAAGGAAGGAAGAAGGGGAGAGGAAGGAAGGAAGAAGGGGAGGAAGGAAGGAAGAAGGGGAGAGGAAGGAAGGAAGAAGGGAAAGGGAAGGAAGAAGGGGAGGGGCGGAAGAGGAGTGTGGAGGGAGGAGTGTGGAGGGAGCACTGTGGAGGGAGCACTGTGGAGGGAGCAGTGTGGAAGGAGGAGCAGAAGGGGGGTTCTCTGAGGAGGAGGGCCAAGTTTTTGAGGTGTCTTGGAGTCAGAGGTGGCAGTGGCTTGGGCTCTAGGCCCTCTGTTGCATAGTTTTAGGCTTTAACTATTTATATTTGTGGACTCTTTAAAAGATTTAATTTGAAGGAAACCGGAGTTGGGGATACCTTGCTTCTAAAACACAATTTCTCAAGCCTGAGACTAAGTGCTAGGCATTGCTCATTCTGTTACAATAATTTCCTCCTATTTAAAATCAGCCACACACCCCCAATCTCTCTTCAGGGCAAACATCTTTTCCGAGGATCTCAAACAGCAGAGCGAGCGGCCCGTGACCCCAGCCGTGGGCACGAGGAGTGAAGAGGAGACGTGTGGAGAGGGCTGCTGATGACATGAGAGGTAGAGGCCCGGCACCTCCCTCTAGGGGCTGTGCTCCTCCAGGCCTAAAGGACATCCTCGCCTCTGGGGTGAACAAGCAGCACAAACTATCAACACTTATTCCAAAAGAACAGGAAGAAAATTCAAACGAAGTTAATACAGTTACCCCAACACAACACTGCAGCAGCCCAGAAACAGGAGGGCCAGTGAGCCTGAGGTGGGCGGTTCCAATAGCAGGACAGCGACGTTGGCATTAGGGCTTTTCGGCAAAGAAAAAAAAAGACACAAAAGGTAACATGGGCCACCCATTATTTTCTGCCAGTGGAAAGACACCCACAGGCCCCCAGATGCCAACGGCCCCTTGGGAACGAGCTCAAGCAGCACTTCAGGTCTTCGCACGAGCAGGCACGTGGTGTCCTCAGTACCCCCGCCTGTGACACACACACCACACTTGACTCCCATACCTGAGGGTCCAGGGGAATGGCGGGAAGTTCTCGGGGGACCGGGCATCCTGTGAGGGCACTGCATGACTATGTACCTCAGAGGGGTCCCTGGGCAGGTGCTCTCTCTCCAAAGGATGAACTGGATCCTGACCACACCCAGATTGCGCTGGCCTCCAAGCCGAGCGCCAACATCTCACATCCAAAGGGATGCACAGATGCCTGCTGCACGTGGAGCCAAAGCCCCTCGCAGAGCTCAGGACGAACCCAGTGTCCAGGCCTGGGGCCGTCACCAGCCAGGAGAGGTGTCCGGGGCACTTCCCAGCGATGGCCACAAGAAGAAACAACTCAGGACAAAGCCAGTGTCCAGCCCCAGGGCCGTCACCAGCCTGGAGAGGCGTCTGGGGCATTTCCCAGCGATGGCCATGGGAAGTAACAACTCAGGCCCATCAGGGGCTTCCTCACTATACGGGTGTTAGAAGTAGAGACAGAGGTTCAGGTCTAGTGGCACAAACAGCGACGGATCCCATGGAAATGTGGGCGTGGCCCCTCCATCCCAACAGCCTGCATGGCTACTCCATTCTGCTCCCATCACATACATCCCCACACAGCCAAGCCCCTTCTCCTTTCCCCCACTGGATTCATCAAATCAAACCTCGCTGTCCTTGGCAAATGTACCATTAATTTACTTACTGCCCAGTAAAAAAGCACACTTCCAGTTAACATGACACCCCCGCTACGATAGAACAGCCTTAATTCAGACATGACGCAGAGGAACAGAGGGAGGAGGGGTCGAGGGCCGTCCTGGAAACGGCAGCTGTTTTCTGGGGAAAGTCTCCCTCCCACCCGAGCCCGACACTCGTGCCACACTATCCCCATGGTGTCTGAAAACTCCATGAAGACAGGCTCACTCTGACCCCTTCACACCCACAACGCCAAAGAGGAGCAGGTGTTCAGGAAAAGTCTCCTGCTAGTGCTGAAGACAGGAATAATCCCTCGTGGTGCCCAGAATGTCAGGAGAAAACAAGGCACCATGTGGACGCCTTCCAGGTGAATTCTGGAATGACTCTGCCGAATGCCAGTCATCCTTTTACAGAACAAAACCAATACCGGAAAACATGTGTCACCAGCAGAGAGATGGTCCTTTTGATGGCTTACCAACACACCTACGTTACGCTGAATTTATCTCAAGCCACCCTCTCTGTGCTAATGTAAAAAGTCTCCTTTATTAACCAGTAGCCTTTTTCATCTGGTGCTTTATTAACAAGCAAGACGGTCCTGTAACACTCAGGCATTGTTGAAAACGTCAAATGGAAGCCTAGAAACCTCTTCCGTGCAGCTTCACTGCAAAGTATTTTGACGTGAGCCAAATCATGCTATTCCTACATCTCCACAGGAAACTCAAGGCTTCATCAAGGAAACGCAGCATGATTTCTGCTAGGCACAGAAATTGGTGGGGTGGGCGTGGGGTTGAGGGAACATTACATAGAAAGCACAACGCGATAATCACCTGTATGAGAGCCACACTGGCCGGCAAGCCCCGGTCGGCTCGGTCTCTACACAGTCACAGACGTGAGGCCTGGAGGGCAGACACCTGGCACTGCTGACTACCCCAAGGTCGTGGCCTCTGCCCCTTCTCTGCTGCTCATCAGTTCCAAGCTTCTGGCAACACCGCCTGCTGCCCCCACTGCCTCATCGACTCTTCGTGAAAAGCAAATGTTGCCAGGATAGCTTATGAGTACATTTGCCAGGAAAGCAGCTCCGATTGATGCTGAAACCCCGTTCTCACACCCCTGGCAGCTCCCTTGCCCCCGATGTGTACATGCTTGCAGCTCTGACCTTGCTCAGTGTCCACACAGGCTCTGTCCACTGGAGAGCCAAAGGCAGACTCAATGTTGAGTCAGAAATACACAAAGAGGGTGACGGTTACAAACTGCCTGCCTGCCCCTCAAAACACAGGTTGAAATCCTCAGCCTCAATGTGATGCTGTCAGGTGGTCTTTGGGAGGTAATGAGTTCCCGAGGCTGGAGACCCTTGAATGGGATTTGTGCCTCAGAAAGGGGCCCAGCAAATCCCTCACCCTCCCATTGTGTCAGGGCCAGAGAGAAGGTGTGTGCCAACCAGGAAAGAGCCCACACCAGAATTCACCCGTGCGGCACCCTGATCCTGCCTTCCAGCCGCTAGAACTGTGAGAAACAAATTCCTGTTGTTCATAAGCCGCTCAGTCAATGGTGTTTCGTTACAGCAGCCTGAGCTGCCTGAGATGACGATGCTCACCGCCCTACAGAAACGGCTACTCCCCTCTCCCAGAAAGAGGGGTTTAATTAAAATCCCTGTCTCTCCTCGCGGCCACCACAGATCTCACTCCCCCACCCTGTAAGCCAGCAATTGTTAGGATTAAAGGAAAATGAGGATCCTTTTAGACCAGCCCCTCCATATCGGTCTGAAGCCTGTAACTTTGCCCACTTCCACGGTGGCCGTGTCACTGCGTTGCCCATGTCAGCTCTGTGTCTGCACTGGGTCCCAGGCTCTGCACAGACTCCTCTAGCTGCCCATCAGCACAGCCATTTCCCCTTCTGCTTTGCAGGTTGTCCTTCAATATCCAACCCCCACCCCTCTGCAACCCAAGGCCTTCCGATCCAGGCATTCGGGGTGGGTTCAGCCATGTACTGCCGTCCTTGACTCAAGTAAACCAGGCCCAAGGCGTTGGCACCAATGATCTACTGGCTGTGGGGTCTGCACAGCTACTAGCTGCCCCAGCCACACCAGGGCCCGGGAGGGGAGGCAGAGGAACCTGTGAAGTTGCCAACAGCCATATGGGAACAGGGGCCCCTGGGATGAGGAGGATGCCATGGAAGGAAATTCAGAGAAAGAAAGAGCCCCAAGGCTGGACGGGTCATGCCCAAAGCCTACACTGCTGAATTTTCCAGGTTTCTGAACTCAATCGCTGACCCACACAGCACATGTTTCCTGAGTGCTGACCCCGCGTGGCATTGGATACAGCAATAAAGTAGGACCCCCACCTCCCCCATCCCCGACACATACACAGGGCCTCCGTCCTGGCGGGAAATCAGGCCTGGGGGCCCAGTTGACACCGCGAGCCAGGGAAGGGGGCCATTTCAGACGGATAGTGGGTGCAGCCTTGCCAAAGCCCAGCAGTCACCTGCACTGCCACAGCCAGGCTGAGTCCAGATCAGCCGCACAGAAACCTGACCCTCTCAAGGGCACGCCTGAGCTCATTAGGGACAGACACCGTCTCCTGCTGATCTCCAACACTTTCTCTGCATGTCTAGTTACAAACGGACGACGCAGTCTCGGAAGCACAGCTGTGACTCTGGAGACAGATCCCAGGCCTCCCCCTGCTCCTCTCCGTGGTGCCATTGATAGGGAGGGGCCGGTATGGCCGCGAGGTCCCATACCCACAGCCACCCTGCCACGGAGACGCAGGCCTTCGACGATTATTTCTGCCAAAGAACCCTGCTGCGTCTTGGAGCACACCATGGTGGGCGGGAAGCTCCACCCGGAGAAACAGCCATGCTTCTCCCCAGAGCCAACGGAGGGCACCCCCCACCGTGCATTCAGCAGATTACTTACATTCTAGAAAACATCTGGGTTAACGGGGAACAGTAAAATGAAAAGGACACACTAGAAAGGTTAGAAGGCTGTGTAAAGTCTCAGGAGGTCCAAAGGTTTCTTAACCAAGACTGCTGCGGTCAACGAGCTTACAGGGAAAGTTTCCACACGGGCCTTCAACAAGCAACGCTCAGCAGGGAGGAGCCACGTTCTGGGCAGAACCTCAGAACAAGAACATCGGACACCACAAAGTCACATCAGAGCCAACAGCAACTGAAATACAGCCCTCTCCTAAGATGTGTGCGTCACCTGCAGAAAGTCACCACACATTAAGATGGGGGAAGAAAAGGATAAGGTCAGAAACAAATTTGAAGTAATTTCTGCATACGTAATATTTCTACATCCACTGGTTTTCTTTCTGGGAGTAACAACTTTTACATGAGATGCACATCCCCGTTGGAAGGAGTTTGGGTTTTCCGTGGGCAGAGTCAAGGGCTCTCCAAGAAATGTGAACCTTTTCTCACTCACTGAGCCGCGTGCCCTGAGGCCGTCCTGGCCTGCCTGAGCACCTCCCTGGCTCTGCCTCCAGCCAGCTCCTTCCAGCACTCACCCCGCTGCTCCCAGAGCCTGCACTGGCCCAGGATCTCCTCTTCTGCTGCTGTCAATCTTCCACTTTAGGGTAAATAAGTTGGAAACTAGAAAGTTATAAGACCCCTTAGCTTTTTAAAAATTTGTCTTCTCAGAAAACAATACTAATTCTACTTCCATGGTTTAATATGTTGCCCCCATCTGCATGTTCATGGATATGTGTTTTTATATATTTTTTGATCAGTACTTATAAAAGCATGCACTGTTGCTACATTCAGTTTAATTACATTTGATGTAAGAAGTTTTAATTTCAGTGAATTCAGGCACTCAAAATTTAAGCCCTCTGACATCTATTAATCAAATGGGAAAATGACAGGTAGATATTACAAAAATCAAGAGAAGTGTTTAATGTAAATCCTGAACTTTCAAATATTTCCACAAATGTAATGTATACATTAGTACATCACCTTGAGCATTTTCACAACTCTTTGCACTCAAATTCCATTCTTAACTTTTATAGATAAATCGACATCCATATGTGATTTTAAGCAGCTCAAACATCAGCTCTTAAAAACAATCAGAAATGTTGCGGGCAAATCCCACCGAGCAGCAAATAACGGAACTGTACCCAACAACCCAGGTACCTCTCCCTGAGGCATCTGGAACTTGAGCATTACAAGCAGCCTTTGGTTTCTGAGGCACCCGAGAGTGGGGACTCCCAACTCCCCAAGTCTAAGAAGGCCTCAGCGATAAGGAAAACTGGTCAAAAAGTCATCCCTGCCGGCTCCCTGCGCCACGGGCTCCTCCCTGCCCGCCCTCAGCCACGTGCTTACAAGATCTCACACTTCCTCTCTGTCCCGCAAAGCCTGACTCCTGATTCCAGCCCTGCCGCTTACTGGGATGTGGCCATGGACGTCAACTGCACCTGTAAGGGGAGAAGCCTGTCAGGATACAGGATCCTGGCCATCCTGGCAGTGCTCAAGCTGATACTGTAACTTGGTAGTGAGTTACTTAATGCAAAGGTTTAACTTTGAAAAATTTAGATACGTGTATTCTAAAAGGGAAATTCTGAACGTAGAACACAGGCCACACCCTCACACTGATGTTGTCTGGCCAGCACTTTTTTGTTTGCCTTTTCAATGACGTTTTTAAAAGCAGTTTTCGGTTCATAGCAAAATCAAGAGGAAAGTACAGAGAGTCCTCACATATCCTTTCCCAGCACAGGCACAGCCTCCATCATTCTCCTGCCCTCACCAGACCAGCATGTCTCTACGACCGACAGACCCGCATCAACACGGCACCACCACCCACAGTCCACAGCTCACACGAGGACTCGGCCTGCTGCTGCTCACTCTGTGGGTTTCACAGACGTGGAACGGCATGGATCCCCCATGAAAGCCCCACCTGGAGTTGCTGCCCCACCCTACACACCCCCTATGCTCCTCCCATTCATCTCTCCCCTCCCCAACCCCTGACAGCCGCTGATTGTTTGACTGTTTCCACAGCTTTGCCTTTTCCAGACTGTGCTGTGGTTGGACTCAGACAGCAGGCAGCCTTTCCAGATTGGAGTCTCACTTAGCAACATGCGTTTATGATCCTTCTGTGTATTTTCATGGCTTAGGGGTCCAGTTCTTTTTAGTGCTGAATAATATCCCAGTATCTGACATACCACAGTTTATCCATTCACCTACTGAAGGGCATCTTGGTTGCTTTCTAGTTTTGGCAATTATAAAGCTGCTGTCAATGTCTGTGTGCACATTTCCGCATGGAAGTAAGCTTTCAGCTCCTCCGAGTAAACGGCCAGGACTGTGACTGCTTCTGTGGTCGGAGAGCTTAGTTCCACGGAAAACCGCCATGCTGCCTCCCACAGGAGCTGCCCCACTTCCCCCAGCGATGAGTGAGGGTCCTGATGCCCACACACCCACCAGCACGTGGTGGTGTCGGAGTTCAGGTTTTGGCCAGGCCGATGGGTGCACAGTGACGCCTCGCCCTATGACATAAGACGCGGGCCATCTTTCCACGTGTAGATTTGCCATCTGTGTATCTTCTTTGTTGGGGTATCTGTCCAGGTCTTTGGTCCATTTTTAATCAGGTTGTTCATTTTCTTGTTGAGTTTTGAGAGTTCCTTGCACGGTTTGGATAACAGCCTTTATCAGATGAGTCTTTTACAGATGCGTTCTCCCCGTCTGTGGCCTCCCCTCTCATGCTCCTGAGACAATGTTTTTTATTTTAAAAAACACTTCAGACAGAAGATGGACCTCCCAGCCCACCACGGTTCTCAGTTTGGCCGTGGTCACCACCCTCCCAGCCCTGGTTCCCACCTTTTCACGATCTGCTGGTCCTATGGGTGTCAACCCATACCAAGTCCCTAACATATCTCCAATGATGGCAACGTCAAAGCTGGCAGTTTGCAGGTAGGAAGGAGCTGATGGAGGCCGGAGCAGAATGTGAAGGCCAGCGGATTCATCCCTCGGGGACCGGCAGGCCTCTCAGATATCCCCCTGGGTCACCTCCCAAATGAAGTACCTGCTTTGGCCGTGAGCAGGAAGCAGGACCTGGCCCAGATCTCAGCATATTTGACCTGGCACGGCATTTACAGGTGAGCCTCCATAACCGGAAACTCGACTCTCTGGGGAGAATGCATTTTCATTATCAAGGCTTTTAGGCTTTTAATTAAGAAACCAAAGAGCAGTGACTGGAGTGAGGATGCAGGGACTCTGGGTGACCCACACGCTCGTTTCCACCTGGCACAAAGGACCCTGGAGTGAGGGTACAGTGCCTGCTCTGAGTCACCAGCACACTCATCATTTCTACATAAAGAACCCTGTGAGCCTGTCCCAGGACTTTTTAGCCTAGACCTAAAAATTCAGAGCTCAGGAAACCTTCATCATTTTAGGAACCTGAGGGGTGGGCCAGGGGGATCTCACAGAGTGTGGTGCTGTCTATGGGGTCAGCAAAGTACAGCTGGGGCTTCCCGCAAGCACTTCAGGGAGGCCGTGCACTGGCCCGAGGCTGGTTCCGCCTCCTATCCTCGGTTCTCATGCCCAACCGTGAGGGGAGCCCCCCGCTTCAGGAGCGCTCCCTGGCTCCAGGCCCTAACGTCCATGTCCAGGCCCCTGGTAGGGCAGCTTCTACCCCAGGGAGGCTGGGACTGGAGACAGCCTGGAGCTCTAGGCAATCCTGGCAACCACATGTTTCCCGAAGTGGCTGCAGACAAACTCCTGCTTCCAAAACCTGGCACGGGCTGTGTGAGGCCTGGAACGCGGGAGGCGCGTTTCGCAGGGTCCCTGCTCACATACAAAAGCAAGGCTAAGAGCAGATAAATTATTTAATTACCCTCTCATGGTTATCAAGTCAAGTCATAGTCTCTTAGACTTATGTGTGACTAGAAGTATACACATTATGGAAGTGTATATAAATGTGAATACAGATATGCTTATTTTCCTTTTATATACCTTACATGTATGTGTATACGTGCATATGTATAAAACATGGAAGAAAAAACCATACTTAAGATTTCAAATCTCAGTCACAAAGATCTCAGAAGCAAATTATTATTCTTTAACAAAGATGTAACATTTTACATTCTTACAAACAAAATGTTCTCTATTAGCATTTTATTTTAAAAACTAAGAATGCATTGCACTCTCTGTTTCAATTTTTAACTCAGCTCACAAAGGTCCCTGTACAAAGACCTCCGTGCCACGGCAAGGATGGCGGTGGTCACACCTGTGTCCATTTATCCTCTCTACATCTAGGCTCCTCTCCCTGAGGCAACAGCACCTCCGAAGTCACAGCCTGGCCTCCCATCTCTCCCCCGTCCCGGGCTTTTTGGCATGTTGGTCTGCTGCACACACCTCAGCAAATACTGCTGATTAGCCAGAATCGCCCAGAAATCTCTTAACCTTGATTCTGGTTGCTTTTGTAATTTGTAATATCTGTACTTCTGGTGTGATTTGAGAAACAACAAATTTTAAAATTAGAGAAGATGTGGTTTTTATTCTCTCCTTTCTACTTGCAACCTTGAAAATTCAAGTAGCAGCAAGGGTTTGTTGAAAGTAACTTCCACCAAAGAGAACCTATTACAAAGGTACTACAGAGTGTCAAATAACCACATAGATGTAAAATAGAGATGCAGACACAGATATAAAATCCAATGGTTAAACCAAACTGAGAAATGCTTGCCAGTTTGATAGGACTTCTAAAACTTGACATAAATGTTGGCTGAGGGATACAAGATGTTATGAGATGAGTGAGATGCTTGGCCTAGAACCACAGGCTCTCTCCTCTTTACAGCAGAAAATCCATAAGGAAGTCAAATCTGAAAGAACCAGGTACCATTGAATGGCATACTCAGCCATCCTTCCCCATTCCTGGGCCAGGTGCGGTGAGTGCAGCCAGTCGTTCACCAACACCCATCATCCATCCTCAAGGCTACGGCTACACTTTACTCCCAGGCTCCCTGCCATTATGTAACTTAGGTAAATCACGGCCACTCTCACCTTAAGCCTCCCCTGCCAGCATGGCAATCACCCAGTCCCAACCACAGCAAGGACAGCCATGTCCCTGGGAATGCAGAGCAGGGGTCGGGAAGAAACCTGGATCTCTGAATACCTCATGGAGCAGTCACCAGCCTGGAACATCCTCCCTGACGGCTTTGCAAGAGAGAAGATCTCCTTGGTTCCTCAAGCTACAATACTGCAGAGTCTCAGGTCACAGCATCCTTACCTACCCTCGTCAGGAACCGTTCATGCTCATCAAGACATGAGAAGAAAACTGCAGTGGCACAGTCACACTCAATGCAGACCACCTGCCGCTCACATTCATCGGATTAACACCAAAAGGCCACCTTGGTGGATATCCTGGATGTGGACACTTGGCGGCTTTTTGCTGGAGACGCGCTTTGTACATTTATCGCACGACCATCTTGGCGTCAGGAGGGGCTGTGCAGATGGCAGCTGTGCACGTCACAGGGAGTCTCACTTGCTGGACTCTCAGCCAGCTCCCACTATCAGTGCCCGCAGAGTCCTCTCCTCCGGGAGCACGTGCTTGGACGCCACAGTAGCCTGTGGATCCACACAACAGCACTGTGTGCCCCAGGAGCTTAGAAAGTACCACTGCATCAATGCCTCCACAGGTGAGGCCGGGGGCAGAAGCCAACCTCAAGCAGTTACGGTCCTCCGTGGGGCTGGCGTCCAGGCAGGAAGGCGGCTCAGCGGCTCTCCTCTCACTGTGAAAAATTCCTAGGTCCCCACATGAACAGAACCCTAAATAACACGCAACAAACAACAGGAACGAGAACACGACCAGCAGCTTCTGAGAAGAGCAAGCTGGACTGATCATGAGACACCTGACGGGGACGGTGCCAGAGCCCCTCCCGGTAACCTGTGAGGGCAGCGCTGCCAGCATCTCCCTAAAACCAGCCCAAGTCAAGTTAGACTTGAGGCTTTCCAGGAGTGGGTAGATCCATTCAATCCCACAGTCTGAACCTTCCAGGCCGTGTCTCATGGCCCTCATCTCACATATGGGAACCCGGACGCTGCACCATAAACACAGCCCCAAGCCCTCGTTCCTTCTTCAACACCACACCCCAGTACAGTAAACACTTAGGATCTGGGCATTCACGTAAAATACTGCTTAACTAAAACTTCTGATTTAGAACATGTTTAATTCCTACTCACAGAGCTGAAAGTGTTTTGTCCTAGAAGGCGGTAGCTGTAACTTAGCATGAGAGAAGAAGGGTTCAGAGTGGTGCCAAGTATTAAATATTCCTCTAAATCTATTCACCAGATCGCCATGCTATTGTCACCTGCTTCATTTTCTGTCCTTAAAAGACATAATAGTTACTTTTCAAAATAGACAACCTGTTTTACTGATGCTTAGCTATAAAGTAGCGAGCTATGTATCCAAAAGGGAGATATGGGGAAACAGAAAATGTCCACAAGCAATCGGGTGGGGAGGGGGGCAGTGGCAGCAGCACCTGGCTCTGTTGCGTTGTGAGCCAGCCACGTGGGATGGACAGCTCACTTAGCCACTGAAATTATATCATCTAAGATTTTGTTGCAGTTACTTAGACAAATTCTCCCTCCTGCTATGAAGAGTAAGGTTTGAGGGGTTTTTTTGTGTTTTTTTTTTTTTTTGACTTGGAGTCTCGCTATGTCACCCAGGCCGGAGTACAGTATTACAATCATGGCTCATCGCGGCCTTGACTTTCTGGCTCAAGCAATCCTCCCGCCTCAGCCTTCCAAGCAGCTGGGACCCATAGGCGAGTTTGATTTCTTTGCTAACGAATTCCTAATTCATCTCGCAGTGGGCCTATCAAGGCCATATGCCCGGACGTCCACCTTACCGACCGTCCATGTGGTCTCTAAAGTGGATGCACTCCGGTTGCCCGGGCTCTGCACGCGATGCTGAGTCTCCAAGTCTGCCGCTGTATAAGGGACTGACAGCCCCGAGCGTCTCGACCTGCCACCATGAGCCGGGCTTTATTCCACAGGGCGACTCTGCTTCCCGTGATGAGATGCAGCACGTGAGCACAGATCAAAGGGCATCAGCAACTAACCCGTTCCCCTGGTACTAAGTAGAGGACCAAGAGTTTAGTTCCTTACTTATTTACTACGGGCTTGATTCAAAACAGCTTTCTGGGATCCTGGGGACAAACATCTCCAACTGGTGAGAATTCTGGCTTTAGTAACGGAAGAATCACCTAATGCCCATTTTGTAACTGCTGTTCTCATCAGAACTTGAGGCCAAAGAGAAAAATAAAAGGGGGAGGCTAAGATCGTGACACCCCAGTTTGCACAAGGCCAACCAGCCTGCTTGAGGGGGTGAAAGGAGTAGGATTTTTAAACAGCTGAGTTTTAAAAACATGGCTGTAGGCTGGGCGCACTGGCTCACGTCTATAAGCCCAGCACTTTGGGAGGCCGAGGTGGGAGGATTGCTTGAGGCCAGGAGTTCAAGACTGGCTTGAGTAACACAGCAATACCCTATCTCTTTAAAAAGAAAAAAAAAAGGTTATTAAAATAGTAATAAAAAGTTTAATACAATAAATTACTATATCAACATGGCACCCCCAGCTGTCAGAGGAGGTACAATCTCTGTGGCTATGATGAGATCTGGAGAGAAATGTAACTGGCATCATAGGGAAGGTCAACCCCAAAGCCCCACGGCAGTACTCCTGTAAAGTGTGTTAACCAGCATGAAGTCTCCTCCACAATCAGAAGCCTGGTTTAGAGGAACGCTGTCCACGGGACCTGGGTGGACTCCAGACGCTGGCTGACCAGACAACCCCCCCCCCGGACCCTGCCGGCAGCCCCAACTGGACAGAATGACCTCGTGAGTGTCCTTTCCCGCCACAAGCTGCAGACCTTGAGCCAGTCCTGGCTGTGACTGAGGCTGCGCATAAACATCTGCACCCAACAGCTCACCTTTGTATATGACACGCCCAGTCCACTTCATTTCAAATGTTACGCTCGCCCCAAGGCGAACATGGATGTTACAGGTTAACTCACTGCATGTGTGCTAGACTTTCCCTGTAAGTGTTCAGACATTGCACGAACCGGATGAACAAACCCCACTTTCCCTGTAAACGTTCAGACATTCCTTGAGCCCGATGAACACACACAGCCAACAAACCCCGGAACGTGTAACGCCGCGGCCTCCTCTCCTCCTGAGGGGCGTGTGCTTACAGCTCCCCCAAGACCACATTTCCCAAAGCACAGAGTGTTACTCTGAAAATAAAACCTCCTTTTTCCTTCCTCTGTACATCTCGTGGTCATGTTAACAACTATTGCTACAAATGCAGAGAAATGGGGTATCATCCGTGCTGGTCACCGAATTCCTAGCACCAAAGCTTCAGGGCCCCCCAGTCTGAAGGAAGCTTCTATCGCCCTAAAGCCAACTCTGGAGACGAAGGCCGAGCTGGGGAAAGGCTGTGTCACCGCAAATCCACACCACGGGGCCCTCTGCAGTTGTGTGTAACTAACTCTTGGCCTGTCCTGGGGTTTGGGGAAATCAGAGCGTACGCAAGCAGATACCGTACGCTCTGCCATGGGACCGTGAAGTCTGCGGAACCTCAGAGGAACATGGAGACAAACGGTGGCACGATTCTCACAGGCCGAGCCTCGATGGGCGCCCGTGTCAAGAACACAGACACGCCGGGAGGGACAGCAGATGCAGTCAACGCCTGCAGCCCCAGCACACGGCAGCGTCCAAGTGTGGGGGTCTCTGGCCAGGCTCCACCACAATTGCCATATTCTGTGGCAAAATTTTAAAAATAAGTTTTAACTAGTTATAACTCTAACTTGTTTTACACATAAACAGAACACAGGGTACCAACAGGCTCCAAAATACTTCACCTAGAACCAAGTCTAGAATGCAGATGGCTGCTGCTCCGAGTGTGACAAGTCCCCTTGTAGTGTCATAAATCCTAGATCTAGGTGACTAAGTGCTCTTCCTAAACCAGACAGCACCCTGAGGCTCTGAGGGCACCCTCTGTCCCCAGGCCAGTCCATCAGCCCCGGCAGAAGCTGCTAGAGTAAGAGCCTGTGGATTTGTATTGGACGGATGCAAACCAGGCAAAGTCACAGGGGCTCGTTCTGGAAGCCCATCCGTTTACCCACTCATGCCATGGAGAGCCGTTCCCCCAACTCCACACCCGCAGTCATGCTGAACCACAGCAACTGGCTTTTAGGCCTTCAAGCCACTCCTTCTCACCGCTGGACAGACCCTTCTCACACCGTGAGGCCCAGAGTAGCCTTAACAGGTGGTCCCAGCAGAACTGGCCACTGCATGAATTGATACTTTGTGTGTGGGGGGGTGGTTGTTCTGTCACTCAGGCACAGTGCACCATAAGTACAGTGGTGCTATCATGGTTCACTGCAGCCTCAACCTGCCAGGCTTGGGTGAACCTCCAGCCTCAGCTTCCGAGTAGCTGGGCCCACAGGTATACATCACCACTCCTATTTAATTTTTTGTAGAGTCAGGGTCTTGCTATGTTCCCCAGGCTGGTCTCGAATTCCTGGGCTCAAAAGTGAACTGCCCACCTCAGTCTCCCAAGGTGCTGGGATGACAGGTGTGAGTCACTATGCCCAGCCTAGAATTGGTTTTTCTTAAACCTGAGTTTGACACATGAACCCCACTTACATAGATATCAGCACACTCTCACAGCTCGAGAGTTTTTCTGAATCTCGATTCTGTCCGTTCAAGGTCAATATCTAAGAAAGGGTGAGAACTGACCCTCCCTCCGTGAAGCCTAAGGGCAAATGCAGCAGTATCTCAGTGTATGAGGAGACAAAGTAAGAAGGTGGAAAATACACACTGAAATTCTAGTGCTAGAATCATAATCACCAACACTTTAAGAGGCAATCTGCTTTCCAAAACATGTAGCTGCTGGATTAACTTCAAAGTCACCAGATTCCACAGGCAGTAGCTCACAGGGGCACAGCTTTCTAAGGCCGCACAGCCTGGGGCAGCGTAACAGCCTCGGGGCAAAGCAAACTAAACAAAGGCTTGGTTCTCTCAAGGAGGAATGTGCTCAAGTCCTTCCAAATAGATTCTTCTTCTAAGTAAGTTAGATGCCTCCTACAATACTGTTTCCAGTGCCAGTGTGTTCAGAAACATGAAGTTGAAACTACATCTCAGGACCCCAAAATCACTACGATAAAGGGACGTCAAAGTGAGGAAGAGCTTAGAGCAAACCTGCCTCCCATGCTCTTCCGAACAGAGACAGCTACTGGGGGGAGGAGGAAAAAAAGCCACGTACCTCCCTCACAACCGATCCACAAGGAAATTCCTCATGGACAGAGGAGAGAATTCAAAGTCCCCATCTGCACACGGAGATAAATGCGGATCTGGCTGCTTCCTCTGGAAAGGTACACCAGAAACACATTTGTCTGATCTACCTGTGACCTGGAAACCCATCCCTGCTTGGAGCCGTGCCTCCCTTCCTGGACCGAACCAACGTACATCTCATATATATTGATGTCTCACGTCTCCCTAAAATGTGTAAGACCAAGTTGTGTCCCAAACACCTTGGACACATGTCCAGGACTTCCTGAGGCTGTTGCAGTGTGTCCTCAACCCCGCCTGAGGCTGTGTCTTTCACCTTGGGAAAATGAACTCTCTATGGGCCGAGAACCGTCTCAGAGATCCTTCTGGTTTACAGGAAGCATTCTTTCCTGCGAGTATATCAATGAAATCATGTGGAATTACAAAATGCCACTTTAGTAAAGGCCAAAGGAATTAGGATTCGATGTGCTTAAAAAACAACACAAAAATAACGTTCTATTTGTCAATGGACCATGAAGCCCACACCCCCTTTTGCAGTGAAGATGTCAAACGGGACGAGAGGCCCCTCCTGCGGATGCTACCCTCTGACCCCACTTCCCAGAGTCCAGTTTCCTGCTGCTCAGGGAACAGCAACCCCAGCTTCACGGGGCTCAGGCCTCCAAACCCAACTCCCACCCATGCTGGAGAATCACCCCAGGGACTAGCAAACTGGCAGGTGCAACTCTCACCTCATCCCCTTAAAGGGGAAAAGGCACCTTCCCGCTCCTCTTCCTGCTGGTGGGAACAGGGTCAGGAGCTGGAGGGTCAGGAGTCGGGCGGCAGAACGGAAGCAGCCTGGGTCCCTGCTAGTCAGAGTTGGCAAATGCCAACCATCCCCGACATTCACTTTGCAAATAAATCCTTCTCTTTTGTCAGGTCCCTGGTTATAAGTTTGCACCCATAACTTAAAAAGAAAAAAAAAAAAAACCTCAGGTAAAAAATCGGTGTTTGGCTGACGGTATTTCAATTATCTTGGGGCCTTGGGTCAAATGACGGCAAAACAGGAAACTGAACGCTGTTATTCAGAAAACTACCTTCCAGCGCCGTCTACCCTCCCAGGCTATCACCTTATGGTTGTTTGTCTGCTAGATGATTAACAATAACTGCTCTGAAAACCTAGGTGTACAGAACAGACAAGAAGTCAGCTCGGGTTGAGGGGAAGCAGGATAAGACCCCCTTCCCCGCAGGATGGTGGAAGAGGAGGAACCTTCAGCACCTGGGTTTTCAGGATGCTGGATCTCTCAGAGCATCTCTCACAGCTCAAGTACAGCCAGACCCTCCTCTGACACAGCCTGTTCAGATGAAGGTGGCACCTGCCCTAGAGACCCACAGCCCTGTGCGGGGCTCAGCTGGAGCTGAACTTTCCTCCCTTGGTAAGCGTCAGGGCCAGGGGTGGGGAGAGGAGAGAAGCAGCAGGCCTGAGGGGCACTGTGGAAACTCCATGCCACGCTAACTCTCATCTGATGTGCTCCGGCCAAAGCCACGCTTCTCGGAGGGAGTTTCCCTTCACACATCCGGAAATCATCAACATCTAGTCTCCCCACAGAACAGATCCTTCCCCAGGAGGCAGATGCTTGGCTGTAACACGGGGTAATGAGTGGCGCGCCTTCGTGCCCATTCTGTAGTGTTTCCTGTTACCTATTTTACCTTAAGCTACAAATGATTCCCGTTTACACGGGACACAGTGACACAGACAGCAAAACACATGAGATTCAGTGTGATTCCACACCCGTCACTGCTGACCTCAAGTGCTTTGTTCGTTTTGCTTCTAGAGTTTGTACTCTCTCCCGGGGTTCCAGGCCTGTGGATTCAACCAACCATAGATCAAGATTTTTTTTTAATGTGTTTGTACTAAGCATTCAGACTTTATTATTCATTAAACAACTACTCGCATGGCATGTGCATGGTATAGCTGTTACGAGCAACCCTGACATGACTGTCTGCAGGAGGATGTGCATATGTCATATGCAAACACGATGCCATTTTATTGCAGGGACCTGAGTGCCCACAGACCTTGGATTCCATAGGCAGTCCTGCAGCCCACCCCCATGGGCACTGTGGAATGGCTATAATAGAAAATATAGAGGTTTTAAACCAGTTATATACTAAATCTAATTGTTTGTTAAGAAATTACCGTGTATCACTTGTATTATTTGGAAGTCCTTCCTGGCCCAGAGACTTGACATGTTCTTATCTTTTTGTCCACGGATCTAGCCATTCCAGTAAGCTTATTGAACACAAATCAATTTTACAATTAAATTCTTACAGGAATCACACTCAATCTGTAAGCTGCTTTGGTTTTTAAAGTGAAATAACCAATAGTTTTGCAAACCAGCTATATCACAGAATAGGATAAAGCAGCCCCATGACATGCAAAAACATGGGGTTTCAAAGCTAACCAGTATAAAACACATTACAAACCCCTAAATATGAAAACGTTTTACACCACAACAGATATTCCAGAAAAAAACAGGATGTTCAAAAAAGCCCTTTGCAGAAAAGCACTTTCCCCTTCATTTTTCACACGGTTTCCAGAAGCTTGTGTTTGGCGATGACCATGAACCAGAAGTAGCGTCCGCTGCAACTACTGCCACCGCAACACAGAATATTAAGGCGTTAAAAAAAAGGACACAGCATATTTCCTATTGTTGAGAACAGGTAGAGTGTTATAAAAATGAGAGTGTTCTAAAGTCAACAATGTTCAAATTCTAGGTCTCCCGCAGACATTAGACGGTAACCGCCAAAGCTTATGTACTTGGCAACGTTCAAGGAGACCAAGTTCAGAGCTGTCACAATGCAGCACCATCCTCACGCGATTATCTCAGGCGGGTTTGAGGGCAAGTGCCCCCGTCACAGCGGGAAAGCTGCCCAGCCCAGCACTTCCTGAGATCACAGACCTTCGCCTTCCCACGTCTTCAATAGTTCCTTTACACCGGGAACCAGACAACAAAACCTAAAACACTTCCTCAAATCTCAAGACAGTCTTTAGAGCTCTTTTCCTTCCCCTTCTCTTACTGAAAAAGCCTATTTTGTAAGCAACCTGTAGTGCTTCCCAGAGCTGGGGCGGGAGGAGAGCTGGTGTTGGGTAGACCGAGTTTCAAGCGTGGGGAGACCAGGAAGTTCTGGAGATGGATGGCGGTGATCGTGGCACCACAGTGTGAACACACTTAATGCCTCCAAACCATACACTTAAAAATAGAGTGCTATGTAATTTTACCGCAATCAACACACTGAGAAAACTCATCTATAATTACTGTCATTTCCAATATCTTGCACCCTGTAAGTTGCATTTGCTTTTGGAAATCCTCAGAGCAATCTTGAAAGACTAATACCCTAATCATCTCTGAAACGCAGGCAAAGTCGTTCAAGGGTTTGGTTATAGGAAAGTAGCTGGAAAGCAAAGCGCCCGTTAGACATGGCAGCCGTGGTAGCACAAACACATGGTAGGAAGATGGTGGTCATGCTACACACAGATGGGAAGGGTGTGGGGAGCCACAGCACCGGATACTCGGGAGGCACCTGGGCAGGAGTTGAGAATGTACCAAACGCGTTCGATCATGCAACATTCACGGACCGTGAGTCCAGCCACCGCCACTGACATCCACTGTGGCCGGGGTGTCCTCTGCCACAGAGATACACACCCTGCCAAGGATAGTGTACAGATTAAACGTCAAAGCACAGACATGCTCAGGTCCCGCTGTTCACATGGAAGCAAACACAACACATTTCCCAGACCCCAGCAGCATGACTCTCCACTTGACTGCAACCCGGTCCCATTTATTCTCGAACCCATCTCTCCCGGACCCCACAGCATGACTCTCCACCTGACTGCACCCCATCCTGTGCATCCTTGCATCTGTGTCTCGGCCCTCACTCACTCCCTCACTTCCTCGTTGGCTCAGGAACCAAAAGTCCACTGTGTCCCTGGTGCACTGAGCTTTGTCAGGGGCCTCTGGGCCGCATGCTGGGACACGCAACTAGGAACTCCCAGTGCACACGTTGGTCTCCTGCAAGACGCTTGGCTCTTATGTGCGGGAGCCGGGAGCCGGCACCCACCCCTACAATTGACTGCACTCTTAGAAAAGTCACAGAAGGCCCCTCACCAACCCAGCAGCACCCTGAGGCCACATCCCACTTGCCTGCTGGCTCCTGAGCCTCCCACCCTGTGATGACTCGCTCCTTCAGTTCCCCGCCTTGAATCCACTGGTTCCTCTCCTCATGGGCCTCTTTCCTGTCGTCTTCCTGTCATTTTCCTGTCAGCAAGCACATTTCCTGTCATTTCCCTGAAATGACATATTTCCTGTCATTTTCCTGTCAGCAAGCACATGTATCCAGCCTGACCTTGCTGATGTGCTCCAGCTGGCCCTGGACTCGAACCGCGCTGCTGCGGCTTTCCATCAGTGTGACATCTGCGAGTTACCTCCTGGGAAATGCCAGGTGATGGTAACATCAACCAAGAGGCACCGCTGAGAAGCAGAACGCATGGTGCGGTGCCCAGAACGTCACGTCCTTGAACAGACGCTCCGTGTCTTCTCCTCTTCTGCCAGAGCTTCACTGTAGGAAGGCGGCCATTCTTCCAGTGCTGCTACTTCCAACACCGGGGAAAGCAAGCTTCAGAAATGAACGGTGTCAAAGAGGCAGGACCCACCAGCGGCCGGACGACCGCAGCCCCAGCATTCCCCAGTCACCATGGCTGACAGCCCAGGCTCCAGAAATGCACAGCTTCAACCTTAGGAGAAAAAACCCTCCCAAGCCAACTATTATTTTCAACAATGGGATTGGGGAGTGGGGCGTTCTAACCCTGCCTCTCTCAACAGCACAGATCATCAGATCCCAGTTCTTATAGGATTGGGGAGTGTGGGGGGATGGTTCTAATCCTGCCCCCCTTCATAAAAAAGAACTGGGATCTGATGATCTGTGCTAGGTCAGTACTTTGCTTCCGCCACATGCAGTCATCCTCAGCACCAGGAAAAGTCAGAAGCATTGAGTGATGATACCAATACCAACACGTGCGGTTCTGACAGCTCCGGTAACTCGCTGCACAGATACAACACAACAGCAGTGAGATCCACGGACATCACCAGTCTTCCCAACGACTGTGTTCCTGAATCTTCTGCGTTCGGAATAACGGTCTTCTTTGCCAGGGCTGAGCCATGCTTCCCTGTTGCCTGTCCTCTGCCTTCACCAGCTTCGTGCACGTTTCCGGGCAAGTGTTTGTACAGGTGCTATCACTTATTTCCACAGCAAGAATATACACAGACACCAGACAGAAATGGGCAACCCCATTAGGAGCTGTGCAGAGAGATCTAACTCATCAGATGTGCCAAATTTCTGTTGCCATAGAAATTTAACTAAACTAACGTTGCTATGACCTCATCTCTTACTGTGCCACTAAAGATCATCCGGGTAAGAGGAGTGTGCCTCTGCATAGCATGTAGCTCACGTTTACATGTCGGTTTTCCCTGAATATGGTTATGAGAGATAGAAATCAGTAAGATGGGGTGTAACATCTAGTGTAGGATCGTTGTGTCTCCTAGGCTCACACACTTCCTTTAAGATCCTCAGAATATGAAGTTTAACTCTGTCGACGTGAGTTACATAGTAACTTGTTTTGGATACTGTCTCTTTCACCATCTAAATATCAACACCAAAGAAGTTCTTGAGTTCCTTTTTAAATTGAAAGGAATTTACAAACCATAAAAGCCCCAATATTAAAGGATACAATTCAGTCTTTTTAGCACATTCTCAAAGCTGCACATCAACCACTAGTATGTAATTCTGGGACTTTTTCACCATGGGCCAAAGAAACCTTGAACCCATTAAGAGTCAGCACCTGCTCCTTCCTTCCGCCAGCACCTGGCAATCGCCAGCCGACTTCCGTTTCTCTGGATTTGCCCATTCTGGACATCTGTTGTGAGAAGAATCGTACAGTGCATGACCTTTGGCGTGACCTTCGGTGCTGACATCTTTCACGTCCAAGGTGAGTGGAATCTCACAGTGAGTGACCTGTTGACAGACACCTGGACTGTTTCTACTACTACAAATAATGCTGCTCTGAAGATTCTTGCATAAGATTTTTTTTTTTGTTTGTAAAAATGTTTTCAATTTTCTTGGGCATATGCCTAGGAGTGAAATTCCTGGGTCGTATGGTGATTTCATGCATAACTTTTCTGAGGAACTGCCAGACTTTTCCAAATCAACTGTACCATTTTACTTCCCTTCCCACTAGCAATATATCAAGATTTCAGTTTTCCCAAATTCACCACCAAGTCACTGTCCAATACTGGGATTTTACCCATCCAGTGGTTGTGAAGTGGTATCTCAGTGGTTTTGATTTCCATTTCTAAGATGACGAATTCTGCTAAACATCTCACGTGCTTTTTAAGGCATTTATATGTCTTTCTCTGGAGAATGTCTATTCAAATCCTTTTTCCATTTTTAAATTGGATTTTTATTAAGAGCTTTAAAATATATTCTTGATATCAGGTCCTTATCGTGATAATGTATCCTGTTCTGTGGGTTGTCTTTTTACTTTAATAGTATCCTCTGAAATGAACATTTTTAATTTTGATACCGTCTTTTTCCCTTCAGTTGCTTGTTATAGCTTTAGACGCCTCAGCCAAGGAAACATTGCCTAATCCAACCTAACAGTTTCTCGAGGATTCTCCCCTGAAGGTGTCATGGGCTGAACTGTCCCATTCCCCGCCCCCCAAGATTCCATGTTAAAGTCACAACCCCAGAAACTTAAAATGTCACTGTATTTAGATACAGGGCCTTAGCTTGGTAATTTAGGTCCCATAAGATCTTAAGAGTAGGGCCTGATCCAGTATGACTGGTGTTCTTTTAAGATAATTTAGACACAGTCCTTAGTGCTCCATGCACATAAGAGAAACCTGTGAAGACGCAGAGAAGACGCCATCTACACAGCATGGGGTGAGGCCCCAGAGAATCCAACCTTGCCCCCACCTTGATCCCAGGCTTCCAGTCTCCAGGAAAAAGGAAATAAGATGCTATTGTCTAAGTCGCACGGTCTGTGGTGTCCGTTATGGTACCCAGCAGACTGACAGAATGGGTCTCAGTCAGCTCCTTACGTTGGATTCATGTTGAGCTTTGCTTGTACGGTGAGGAAGGGTCCAGTCCATCCTTTTCCATGTGGATACCCAAGTTGTCCCGGCACCACTGAGTTGTGAAAGGCAAAAAGTAAAGCATCCCTTACCGTCCTTTCTCCATCAACAGATTAGAAGATACACTGAAGACAATTTTGTCAGTTTAAGCCAGTGGTTTTCAAACTTTTGGGTCTCAGGAACCCTTTGCACTTTATTAAAGAGCACAAAAAAGCTTTCTCATCAAGCCGGGAGTGGTGGCTGCTCATGCCTGTAATCCCAGCACTTTGGGAGGCAGAGGCAGGTGGATCACTTGAGGTCAGGAGTTCGAGACCGGCCTGGCCAACATGGTGAAACCCCGTCTCTACTAAAAATACAAAAATTAGCCTGGCATGGTGCCGAACACCTGTAGTACCAGCTACTAGGGAGGCTGAGGCAGGAGAATCGTTTGAACTCAGGAGGCAGAGGTTGAAGTGAGCTGAGGTCACACCACCGCACTCCGGCCTGCGTGGCAGAGCAAGACTCCGTCTCAAAAAAAAAAAAAAAAAAAGTAACAATTTAGTTTATTTTACAAGGATAAAGTCATTACATCTTAACACAGTCTTAAAGAAGAAACCATTTTCCAAAATAAGCAGCAGCGTGGCAACAGTTTGTGGTGCTGTGAAAACACCTAACATCTCTGCACCTCAGACAGCAGGGTTCTCATGCCTGCATCTGCGTTCAGTGGGCTGTAGAACCGTGACTGAAGTTTATGAAGAAAGTCCAACCCCATACTGATATACAATTAGGAAGCGGTATTTTCACTGTGTTTTCAGATCACTTTAGTTATTCTCTGCTGCCAAATGTAACAAGTGGCACTTCCGTACAGGCTGTCTGCAACACAGTCTGTGCTCTGCTCGTTGGACCTTTCTGCCCCAATTCCTTCTAAGTCAACTGGTCCGTCTTGCACTTGAATGGCTTTTACCAGCACACGATTTTGTAATCACACATTGGTTAGATAACACTAATTCAGAGTTATGAGCAGCTTCCACATTTCGTTATATGTAAAAAACCAAACCAAACCAAACCAAACCAAACCAAACCGCATCAATATCATTAATCACATGAGAAAGTGGTAGACACAAGATTTTTATATTTTAATATTCGCTGGAAAGCTCAAATGTCTATCATTGGGAATAATGTAAGGTACTTTCCTTGAGATGAAAGTCATTTTGTTCATTTTTCAGGCCACACCTGCAAATACCTCCATCTGAAGTGGCATCTTTTGTAAGTCATTCTTTATATAAAGGCGGCCGTTAGTGGAAGAAGTGGTTCTGCAGGTTCATAGTTCAGAGGCACCAGTGCTCTCCCAAGAGATAACCATAAAATCCGCAGAAGACGCACCTGTGCACACTTCCTGTTTCTCACTCAGAACATTCCAGAAGGAACCCTGAATCCCAATGCCACAGCGGGACTGAAGTTTGCTCTCACCCACACAATACACCCAGGGAGATCCCCCAGCCCCCACCCCGAGGCCCCAGCCTTGGTCCTCTGTCTGGTCTAGGAGGGCTCCTGCAGCTCCAGCCTAACAGGGAACAGAAGGCACCCACATGTCAGAAAGCCCTTCCAAGGCCTGGCGAGCACTTCTGTTTATGTGCCAGTCAAGTGCGTTTGACAATTCTACAGCCAGCTGTATGGCAGGCAGCGAGGTATCCAGCAAATACTCAGGGCTCACGTTACTGAGGAAGGAAGGTGCACAGCGAGGTACCCAGCAAGTACTCAAGGCTCACGTTATGGAGGAGGAAGCCAGGCAGATAGTGAGGTACCCAGCAGGGTTCACGTTACCGAATAGGAAAGGAGGGTGGAGACAAGCGGGCTGGAACAGTCTGTCATAACCTTTAGCATTTACAAGGCTTGCTGAAGATTATCTGATTTGATCTTAACAGCTCACAAGATAGGCAGAGGCATGACTGTTTTCACTTCATAAAAAGAGATCCCGGGAACTGATGATGACCACGTGCTCTTCCCATAGGCTCCCAGAAATCATCCTCAGATCATCTCTCAGTTGTATACATGTGGTAATATCTCAGTCACGTCCCCTCTCTGCAGGGGAATTTTACTGCCGCCCTGCTGTTCCTTCGCACCCCTGCCCTCTCCTGCATTTCAGCCATGCCCACCATCCATGGGGAGTCTGTACCACCCCACCCCCGCTGCTGCTGATGGCTTGGGTCACCCTTATCTTTCATTTCCACCTACAGGGACCTGTTCTTCCTTCAAATGCAGCTCAAACTCACTCGTTGTGTGAAGCCTTTTCCAGCCATCACAACCGTCATGTGTAAAATCAGTGTGTGGAATGCTTCATTTAGGAGGTGCTTATGTTGCCTCATTGGCTGTGAGCAGGGCCCAATTCTGAGCAAACCCGGTGGTCCCCTCTCCCCATCTCTGCTCCAGTGCACTTAAAACAAGGATTCCTAGAAGCACCTTTTTTGTCCAATTCACGCATGAGTCTGCCCCACACCCTGCAGAAAAGCCCTGGTGGTCGGCGGTCAGGGCTCGGGACCTCGAGGTGGGTAAGGAGAGCTTAGTGCCCTCTCTGGACTTGTCGCTCAGAGACCCGCGGCTGGAAGGGAAGAAACTTGCATCCTGTGAAACATCCAGGCCCTGAGACCCACTCAGGAGTGGAAAACGGGGAAGGAGCCTTGAACAGACCCACGGGAGGGTAGACAGCAGGAGTCACAGAGGCTACCAGGGAGAGAGGGAGGCAGGCAGTGAGGCCAGAGGTGATGTGGCCGGGAGGGAGTTGATGTGACCAGAGGTGACGTGGTGGGGGGATGACACGGCGTGGTGGGGGGAGGAGATGTGGCCAGGGGCAACGTGGCCAGAGAAGGAGACACGGCTGGAAGGAAGTGACAAGAGGGGTCTCCAGGCCTCAGACTGTGCCTCAATTATGGATGACATTTCAATTAAGATGTTGTATCTAACTTTAACGAAAAGTAGCAATTTAGAACCATTGTGTACATTTAAAGCACGGTACAAATAGAGCCCGTTTTCCAAACCAAAGAACAGTGCATTGAAGGAAAAAGTAATAGCTCACCGAAAACAAAACAAAACAAAACAAAACAAACAAAAAAACTAATTAAAGAAAAAATTCATTTAAGATCAGAAATAAAGAGATCCTACAGCTCTTCTAGTCCAATCCCCACCCTAACGTGAATGGGGGGGAAAAAGGAAGTAGATTCTAGTCAGTCAGAATTAAAGGCAAAACCGATCCACTTTACTTTCTACTTGACAGAAAACAAGAAGCTCATCAAGGAATCCCTACAAACAATAGCTTTAGTAGTTCTCAAAATGCAAAATTCACCTACAAATTAAACCAACTGCTAAGTGTGTATAGAGTAATTTCTTTCATTATTGCCTTCCTCATCCCCAGGGGCTTTTTTAGACCTTGTTTCCCCCTAATTGCCTCCAACACCAAGGAAATTTAAACCCCACAAGTAAACCGTGTCTCCATTCATTCACAGCGTCCTTTGGAGCAGACAGTCCGTTGCTCTAAGACGTTCTTGTCACCTAAGCACCGAGTACAGCCTGAGAACGCACAACACGCACTCACACAAACTCAGACAGACAACAGGTGAGATACGGCACGTGAGGAGGAAGACAAGATAAATGAGCTTCACCGTCGACCCAGATCCGACAAGAAGTGACACACGCAGCCTGTTCGGGTACAGGTGATTCCTAGAAAACAGCCAAGGGCAGAATTTGGAGAAGCAGCACCGCAGGCCAGGAAGGTCTGGGGGCTTTAGAAGGGAGGGGCGCCCCGACCAGGTACTGGGGGATTCAGAAGGGAGGGGCTCCCCGACCATGTGCTGGGGGATTCAGAAGGGAGGGGTGCCCCGACCAGGTGCTGGGGCTTCAGAGGGGATTGGTGCCCCGATCACTTCCGGGGGGGTTCAGAGGGGAGGGGTACCCTGACCACGTGCTGGGACTTCAGACGAGAAGGCACCCCGACCGGTTCCTGGGGATGGCAGGACAAGCCCAGGGTTCCGTCGTCACTTTTCACTCCCTACTCCCGAATCTCGCCCTGAAGTTGCAGCCAGTCCAGGTATTCATTTACCCATAAAATTAAGTATCTGTGAGTAACACAAGTCACTAATCCACACAGATCTGAGTCCACAAATACCTCCCAGAGACGCCACCATCCCTTCTGGTAGAGGACCCAGCGGCCCACGCTGCTAGGAAGGGAGACTGTCTCCAGCCTGACGCTGCAGAGTCCTCAACACAAAGTCTACCTTCTGGAACCATGCCGTCTCCTACAGAGGCAACTAGGGGCATGTAGGGTTTTTTAAAATCTTTTTTTTTTCTTAAGACAGAGTCTCCCTCTGTCACCCAGGCTGGAGTGCAGTGGCTCGATCTCGGCTTGCTGCAACCTCTGCCTCTCGAGTTCAAGTGATTCTTCTGCCTCGGCCTCCCGAGTAGCTGGGATTACAGGTGCCTGTCACCACGCCCAACTCATTTTTTATATTTTTAAGTACAGATGGGATTTCACCTTGTTGGTCAGGCTGGTCTTGAACACCTGACTTCACATGATCCACCCGCCTCGACCTCCCAAACTGCTGGGAACACACGCATGAGCCACGGTGCCCGGCCCATATAGCTATTTAAATTTGACTAAAATTAAATAAAATTAGAAGTTCTCATTTACACTTCAAGCATTCAGTTACCCCCAGGCGGCCACTGACCAGCGGCTGGTAGAGATGTCACACTCCACACTGTAGAAGGATCTAGGGACGAAATGGCTCTAAGATCATCTCAGAATCTTTATGTTGAAGCTACTGAAGTTTTACTCTGATTATTATAGACATCAGCATTTTCCCACTTTAAAATGTCAGAGCTATTGCAATGATCAGCTCTGTGGCTTCCCAGCAGCTCTTCTCTTCCTGGATAGATAACTGTAGAGCATCTGCACTCTGCCTCCACACTAAGGGATAGTAGAAGCCTCCGTATAAAATCAGGGGGAGAAAAAAAAATGAATCCCTAGTCCGCCTCTCCCCCTATGATTTTGTGAAACTCCTCTTAGTATGCACAATAACTGCCAGAGTTGCAATAAAGAAGCATCCCTTGACCAGGAAGCAGCAGGGAAGCAAGAGGAGGGAGATGCAAAGACCCTCCGTTCCCTCTGGGACCCCAGGCCCAGCCAGGACTGAGAAGGGCCGCACAGCCCGGCAGACCCGCACACCTGATGCGAACCATACACACGGCTTCCCTGGGCCTCGGTCCCCTGCTCTGCCCTCACTGGCCACTGTGGCTCTGGGTAGAGGCAGCTCCCTGAGCCCCAACACCCACAGCCAGTCCCCTCCTTGCAGGTCTCAGCTGTGCTCTCACTGCCTCCCTGACGCTTCTCATCATCCGCGTACCGTGTCCACTCTACCCCACAGCCCTTGCTACCGCCCACCCCACCACGGAGCCTAGCACACAGCAGGTGCCCGAGACGCCCCAGTGGGCGGGCATGCCAGGGTAGGGCTTGGAGTTCCAAGGGCCATGTCCCGCATACCACCACAAGTGCCGCGGAGGCTGTGGAAGGGGTCCAGGTTTCAGGCCTCTACTCAGCTTCTCCCGGTCCCCGAGGCCAAGAACCTAGCAAGGGAGCGCAGCGGGAAGCAGGGTCCCAAACCCACTTCCTACTCCTCAAGTGGAAGGGGACCTCGGGGCACAACCCCACGAGCACCTTTCCTCCTGCCAGGCTGCCTGTCACAGCACCAACACCTTCACCGCAGGGAAACCCACCTCTGTGAGGAGAAAACCAAGTACCACAGGAGCCACTTCCCCCGCAGCGTCTGCTGAGCCCAATAGCGACAGCAGCAGCCGGGTCCCCACTCAGCACACACCGACTCGGAACCCGCCACGCACACCACAACACCGAACATCTTGAAGCTCAGCTTCGACTCATCAGGGCCCTCTTCCAGGAAAGCTAGGCATGTCTATCTTCCCTGGGCTCACAGAAAGGAGCGTGACTCAGCCCCGAGTGTGAACAGAGTCAAGCTCCCACTAGCTGTACAGACAACCTCCCTTGCCCTGTCCTGGGAAGGAGCCAAGCGCAAATAGCCATCTTTTGCCCGCACAGGTTCGGAATTCAGTCAGTTCTCTCAATGGAGTTGTGACAGGTCAACTCCAGGCTCCTCAGTGCTCTGGGGTTCACCTCGGGCCACTGCACCTTTGAAACGTGGCTGTGGATTCCTCTAGGGTGCACAGTGTCACGGCCATTTCATTCAGATACTGCAGGCCCCTGCCGTGGAGTCAGTACCCAGGACACCCCTGCCGGCATCCTCCGAGATGCTGCTGCAGCTGCTGTGATCTGAGAACAGCCATGCACAGGCATCAAAGGGAGGGCTTCTCAAATCTTTTCCAGGAGCAGTGGCTACAGCTTTGGAAGACGTTGCATTGAATCCTGGGTGATCCTGGCTTGGTCTGCAATCTAAACCTAGTTGCTGGGGAGACACACTCTGTTGTAATTGACAGAGGCTGTTGGTGGCAGCTCTACCAAGACCAAGAATGGCAACTAATCTGAGATTTACTATCCATACTTTCTATTTGATGTTTAAAAGGAAAGCATCGTGAAGTTCCAGTAGCAAGGAATTTTCTATAATCTATCACACATCAAGATATAGCAGAAATGTAGCTAAAATGTTCATAGGATCTATGCAGAGGAAGAGACGGGTCTATTTCAGGAAAAGTGCTTGCTGGCTTTTAAGAAACATAGTGAAATCCCTGCCAAGTAAAAGATTGTTTATACTTTTGCTTTGGAAATGGAGGGAAAGTTCTTTCTTATTATTTGAATACATTAACTGTATTTAAGTGTTCTGGTAGATTAAGTATTAAACATTCAAAAGGAAGTAATTCTGTTCAGTCTATTTCATTCTTTAAATGTAGCTTTCAAAAACCGACAAATACCTGGCCGGGTGTGGTGGCTCATGCCTGTAATCCCAGCACTTTGGCAGGCCGAGGCGGGTGGATCACAAGGTCAGGAGATCGAGACCATCCTGGCTAAAACGGTGAAGCCTCGTCTCTACTAAAAACGCAAAAACCTAGCCTGGTGTGGTGGCAGACACCTGTGGTCCCAGCTACTCGAGAGGGTGAGGCAGGAGAATGGCGTGACCTGGGAGGCGGAGCTTGCACTGAGCCGAGATCACACCACTGTACTCCAGCCTGGGCAACAGAGCAAGACTCCGTCTCGAAAAAGAAAAACAAAAAGTGGCAAACACCCCATTGTCTGCCCTGGCTCTGGCCATCTCCACGGAGTGGACAGAGCTTGGGAAAAGCTCACTGTGGAGGCCCAGAAGGCCGGGCCTGGCCTTTGCTCAGCAGATGAGCAAGAGGGTCACAGCCACCCTAGGGAAGAAGCCCATATTTGCTATGTTACTGATGATATCCACATAAATTTCTATTTTGCCTCTCACACAGAACTGGGATCTATGTTTGAGCAAGCAGCTCGTGCCAACAGTCCCTCCATGCCATCATTTCCCTGACCTCCCACAGAAGAGCCAGGCCAGGCAGCGTCCCCACACGGGGACTGGGTCCCAAGAAGATCCAGGTCCTGCCCCTCTTCTCTCTCATCCCTGCAGCACCCTGGCTTGCTGTGGAAGCCCAGCAGTGCTGGCTAAACCCACGTTCACCTGGGGCATTCAGAAGAAGCCTCTGTGCAGAAATCAATTGGGAAGTAGGATTGTGTGTGCTGGCAGGTCACTCGAATGGATTTGCAGAACTCAGTTTTCAACACAGGTGCCGCCACCAAGTCCCTGAAAGACCTTTGTGGGCCTAGAGCCACAGAGCCATTTGAGGCACTCTCACAATCTCTAACAACCCTGCACAGAGGCCCTGTTTATCCAAAGGACCATAAAATTTTCCATGTAAACAAAGTTTGACATAATGAATTAAAAGTGAAGTCACCACTTCTATTTTCCATTAATCCATTCATTCAAACAAGTATCTCTTGAGCGTGTTCATCAAATACTGTGGAATTAGGATTTAGTCCATGCCTTCAAGAAATATACAGCACAGAAGAAAAGGTATAGCTTGTAACTAACAGTGGTGAATAGGGAAGAAATACACATCGCAGAAGGAAAAGTATAGCTTTTAACTGTAACAGTGGTGAACAGGCAAGAAATAAACATCATAGAAGGAAAGGTAGAGCTTGTAACTAACATCATAGAAGGAAAGGTGTAGCTTATAACTAACAGTGGCGAACAGAACAGAATCTCATAGGCTCGTCAGGAGCCACCGAGGAGGAAGCCATGGTTCACATCCACCTGCAGTAGATAAATGTTTCCCGGATAAAGTAACTTTTCTACAGCGATATCTGCTCCTTATTGTTTAATCCTCCTCGATAGGGTATTAAATTACCACTTTATGTGCTGCTTATATAAAATACATCATTGTCAGGGGAGGTTATAAAATAATACTTCACACAAGCCTGGGCTGTGAATGGTGCGAGGCAATGGGACGATGTGTTCCCGTGTTCTCGAGACGCAGAAGGGGCAAGACCCTGCTTTCCTTCTCCTCCCCACCGCCCTGTTCCCAGATGAGGGGCGGAGGCAAGGCCGCCGGGCAGTCCTAGAGCTGGCTCCAGGGCCACGACACCACGCCCAGACGCTCTGCGCCCCATGCAAGAAACACAGACTGTGGGGCAATCACCAATTTACCTAGCAGTGGGGAGAGTCCTTCATCAAAAGCCTGTGCTTCCAGGAGCCAGGACAAAGCAGGAGGCCCTAGGAAAACAGTTCCGGGTGCTCCTGAAACCTGGGCAGAGTCACAGTCTGGCAGGAAGCACCAGTGATGCAGGTGTGCCCAAGACTGGGAGGATGGCCAGATGCCTGGAGACCAGACCGGCCTGCAGGAGATGACCACCTCTCTCTGGCTCATTAGAGACAGACAGTCTGGGCTTCACTTTTGTATGTGGAGTCTCACAGTACAGAAATGTCACAAAGAGATTAGACTTCGTATACCCCATTTTTTTAAATTTAAAAAACACAATTATTTCAACTAATTCTAAATCCAGCAAAGAAAAATAAATAAGTATATAAATGCATGCCTCCAAAATGTAAACCACAATCTCTTTACCCATAGGAGACCCAAAATTTAGTGTACTTTTTCTTCAGTATGATCTCATTTTTTTTAAGCCATTACTGAGGTATCTCCTCACTGCCCCATGAGGAGGTTCATGGGCTCTTCAGGGCTCTTTGCTGTTTCATCATTTTTTAGATTTAAGGGCAGGATCATTTTCCCACACTTGCTTGCTTCCCTGATCACCAATTTTTCACAAGGACATCATTGTGCCTCAGAAAACCTAGTAACTGAACTTCATTAAAAGTGAAAACGATAGGGACATGTTGGCTGCTATGACAGCATCCTCAGTCACCGAATCTCCCTGGGGGACCCGACACACCCCCAATCTCCTTGGAACCCCAGCATGCAGGTATCGCTGCGGCTGACAGGACTGACCCACCCTGGGGGAGGCATAAAAGCAAAGGGAAGAGAAGGCAGGTGACTCATTTAGGAAACTCAGGTGATCCTCTCGAGTCACATTTCTCAGGGTGTCAGGGTACCAGCTACATGTAGGGAACCTCCTTGGCCTGGCAGGTGGCAGACTCCTGGGACCCTCCTCAGACATGTTAATCAGAGAATCTAAAGACGGGCAAACTCTGAAAAGTATCTGTAAAGGAAGGACTTAGCTCTGCTGTGAGCCCACTACACGTGGGGTCACGCAGGATGCTGCTCCCAGCGTCCAGTCTCCATTTCACCCTCCTGGGAGGAACACCCGTCAAGTCACAGAGCACGGTCTTCAGCGAACACCTTCCTGCGCGACCTCCACTGTCTCCCAGCCCTGCAGGAGTAGCCGCCGAGTAGGGGAAACAAGTCTTTGCTCCTGACCCGGCCACCTTGACGCTGGGCATAAGACCAGCACTGCTACGTCTCTGGGGAAAGGAGCGGCCCTGGGCAGGAATGCACTTGGCAGCCCCAGGGAGGGACCAGGTGTGGAGGACCAGGCCTCTGCCCGCAGACACGTCAGCACAGCATCCTGGAGCAGAACCTCCAGCCCAGCTGAGCCTACAGATGGCTGCAGCCCTGGACAGCATCTTCACGGTGACCCGGGGGACTGGGCCAGAGCCGCTCAGCAAGGCTGCCCTGAATTTGCAACCTGAAGAAGCTGTACAGTCGTACGTGTACTTTGCCTTAAGCCCCTAGTTTTGTGGTCACTTGTCACACAGCGACAGACAGTGGATGTGCACGGACTCCCAGGCCACGATGGCCTCTGCCGGCCTCACCCGGGTTGTCTCATCTGTTCCCGTGACATCACGTTTCTCAGAGCCAAAGGCTGCCAGGATCCCCTCTTTTCTTCACGACGTCGTTACAAGCTCACGATACAAACTGAAAAAAAACAATCTGTAAAATACAACGTATGACGCAATACAAGGAGAATGCCCAGGCACACACACACGCGAAACAGGCACAAGTGTGAAACAGGCACATGCACAAACAGGTGTGCATGCGTGAAACAGGTGCACGCGTGAAGGTGTACACTCGTCAAACAGGTGTACATACACACATGAAAGCACCCGACATGAAGGGCTGTCTTTGGGAGCCTAGTTTTTAGACATCTCCCTCACCCTTTTACATCTGCACGATCACAAACACAGCACACCACACTACTGAGGGGAAGCCCCAGCTTCTCATGGGGGCACATGAGGCTTTTTATTTATGCCACAGGTTGCATCACTACATCCTAGAACTGCAAGGCCCCCCACTGCCAGGACTGAGTCAGGTCCACCCTGTGCTCCAAGGACCAGGCCGCCTGCCAGCCCACACGGACCTGCCCCTCGGATGGTGCGGCTGCTTCTAAAACAGAGGCTCAGGCCCACCCAGAGACCTGCAGTACCTGTTATTAAATCAAGACTTGGCTGTGGGTAAACGTGAAGATTTTTTATTAAACATGACTCTGCAACATTCAAAGGACCATAACTGAATGCTCCTTTCGCAGCCACGGCGTGTCCAGACACTCATAGAGAAGGCCAGGGCGTGGGAACCCACGGAGCCCCGACAAGGCAGACTTGGAGCTGTGTGGCGCAGTTAGCACCCTTTTTATGCTGATACTTGCCTTTCATATTCAGATTAAAATAAAAAATACGCAAAAGTAGTTCACATTCTATTTCAATTCTCTATTTTTGTAGTAACTGGGCCCCTTTCCCTCTGGTTTCCCAGCCCAGTGATAAATAGGCCCAGCTGGGATTTGTCAAAGTCTGGACCTCTGTTGTAGAGTAAGTGAGGGGAGTAGGGAGGGGAGCAGGAGTGGAAAGGAGGAGTGGGGGATAGGGAGGGACAGAGGGAAGGAGAGAGAGAAACCGCCGAAGGCTGGAGGTAGGAGGGTTGCTCCCTGGCAGCCTCAGGCTCCCCGTTCCAAGGTAACTGAGCTGGCATCACGCATGCGGTGCCATCATATGACTTGGCTGACACACGCCAGAATTACAACAAAATGCTTCAGAAGACTAAGCACCAGCACCTTCAGATTAGGGTAGAGTCCCGGTTTCACGCTTGCCTTGTGTGACATTCTATAAATTGTAAAGATAACGCATTTTCTTACCAGCCATGCTGTTCCCCAAATACTAACTATAATAAAGACCAGACAGCATCTGAGTACTGAGCGTGTGTCAAGCCCCGTGAGGAAGGCATCATTTACTTTGCTAGAGAAAGAAACAGGCTCTGAGAGAAACTTCCTGAGGCCAGGCAGTTGTCTCCAAACCCACCCCGCGCCTCCTGACCCTGAACGTGGAGGACCCAAGTCATTTACGTGAATAATTTACCTACATGCATGTGAGATTGAGATTCAGCCCCCAGATCTAATAATCTCTATGCAGGAATGTGTCAGGAAGGTATACAATTCTATGAGTTCGAGCTGGGGGAACAAAGGCAGGCACCCTCGACACACATGTGGTGCGGAGGTACGCGCCCCGCACAGGGGCGGACAGGAGCAGGTCCAGCCCTGCCCAGTCACACGCCCACCCTGCCATGCCAGTGCAGGGGCCGCCACCGCGTCTCGGGGAAAAGCAGCTTCTCCTGCACAGGAATCTACCCTTCAAAGTGTGTTGCTGAGAAGGTTTGGACCAACATCTCAGAAATCAGACACCGTGTAACACGCTTATCTATACAGGCTGCCTATGTCAGGGAATCACCAATAATTCCCATCTCGCCATCAATTATTTCTGGTAAATACTGATTATTCTAAGTTAACTGAGGCAACACAAGAACAATATAATGGAAATGTCAGAGTCAATCAGCTCCACCTGCTGAAGAGCTGGGACTAATGATGAAACCTAAGGAATCCTGGAGAACGCAGCAGGACCCCAGACGCCGCGGACCACCCCAGCCTCCTTCCACAGGAGAGTTAGTCGTGGGGCAAAGGAACAGCTTTCAAGGAATCTCAGAGGTTCTCAAGGTCTTGAAAGTTGAACGGGAATTAAATATTTGCATCTGAGTCACACGAGCACATTAAAAGTAAAATTTCCTCTTTCCACTAGAATTATGAGCTTGCGGCGGCGACACTGGCTGTATCTCATGCTCGTGAGATGTTTGGGGGCAGCCGTGCGTCTCTGGTGAATCATTTATAATCATGAAAGAAGTGCTTGGGCCCTCGATCCAGGACCACAGACCCCACCAACAAGGGTCTAAACAGGACAAGCCTCGGCCTGGAGAGGCTGGTGTCCGTGGGAGCTGGGAGGAGCACCAGGAAAACTCAGGGGCAAGCCCCACGCAAGCTCGGCATGTCCTACCCCATGCAGTCGGCATCAGCCACAGGGATCTTTTGTTCTTTTTTGTTCAGGAAGGAACATATTAAAAAGCCCGGGGCCCAGGGCCTGGACTCCTCAAAGCTCTCCACAGAGCCGGGTTAATTGGCACCTTCCCTCATGTTCAAGTCAACTATATATGGCTGCTGAGGGCATCTCAGAGCAGGTGCAACACTGAGCTTTCTTGCTGTCTGGGGAAAGCAGGAATTCCAGGCCTCTGCCTTAATACCTCCCCAGAGGCTCTGGCCCAGGTGAGCTCAACTTCTCCCAGGTAAGGAGCACAGACCAGCTTCCCCCATGCCCCTCAGGTCACACAGGAGCGGTGCAGACCCTTGCAACTTGGCACGAGCCCTCGCAACCCACCCTAGAGGCAGCAGCCCAGCCCTGTGGCCCCGGCCTGGCAGGAGGCAGCTGCTGGGGCCCCTGCTCAGGGTTCAGCACAGCGAGGTCCAGCCACAGCAGGGGAGACATCCACCACCCGGCCATTCATCTTTAACCTAAAACAGACACAGGAATGCGGCAAAGGGGTCCTTCCCCTGACAAACCCATCCTTCCTATTCTCATCTCTCCCTCCTTCCCCAGTACTGCACCCAAGGCCACCCAGCACTGTGCCCAAGGCCTGACTCCCAGTTCACAGGGAATCCAAGACAATTATGATTTTGAGAAACTGGGAGCTACATAGAAAATGAGTCGGTGAAGCCATTGTCCACTGATCCTCCACTCCACACAGCGGAGAACCGTCCTCAGGATAAAACCCACGGGGCGGGGAAGACGCGATCAAGGCGGGCAGGACCGCGGAGCCACAAACCTGGTGGTTCAGGGAACAACGCCACGTGAACACAAACCTAAAGTGCTCCACAGCTGGAAGACAAAACACAGGAGACAGAAACGCTGACCGTTTAAAAGAAAAAGAAAAAGAAAAAAGCCTCACTCTTAAGAGTCCATCAAGATTTAAGTTCTCAAGTCACAATGTATCAGCACAGACTTCTCATAATGCCTGAAACTTGGCGCAGTAAACACGTGAATCAGTTCTCCCAAGTCCATCGTTTTCTTTGATGAGTCTCTTGAGTCTCAGGCTGGTTTCAAAGTAAGCCCTTCTCTGTTTGTTGATGATTTAATAATTAACATACATGAAAACACATTGACTTCCAACTTAATCTGCTAACAAAATATTAATTACCACACTGGCTGTCATCCACAGAAAAAAACACAATCACCTTCTGGTTGTAAAAACATTAGAATTCGAAGCCACTTTGGCCATCTGAACAGCCCCTGCTTTTGACAAGGGCATTCCAAAGCTAATCTGAAAAACTAGTCCAGGCCATGATCGCTGGGGGGTCGGACTTGCCTCATCACCCTACCTCCCTTCTGGAATTAGACAGAACTTAGACGTTTAGTCTGATGGGAAACATTTACAATCTATTCTCTCCGAAGCTACCTGGAGGATTTCCTCCACATGACACAGCCTTGGTCTCCACAACCCCTTATCTGACAACTCTCTTAACCAACTGTCAATCAGGAAATTTTCAAATCTACCTATGACCTGGACACCCCTGCTTCCAGTTGTCCCACCTTTCCAGACCAAACCCATGTACATCTTACATTTATTTGATCGATTGTCTCATGTCTCCCTAAAAGCTATAAAACCAGGCTGGGCTCTGACCACCTCGGGAATACGTTCTTAGGATCTCCTGAGGGCAGTATCAAGGGCCATGGTAACTCATTTGGCTCAGAATAAATCTCCAAATGCTTCACAGAGTTTGACTCTTTACTGACATGGTACCTTTCATGGGTATTCATCTGGGGGACTCACAATCAACCAGAGGCAGCAGTTGCCCACTGTGCAAAAGTCTCTGCAGGACTGAGCCTCTGGCACGGGGACTCCAACCCCTGAAGCAGCAGCTCTCCCACGTCCCACGGCCTGATAGACCTGCACCTCCCGGGCTTCTCATTTCAGAGTCTCAGCAACAAATCTACCAAACGTGATCAACATCACAGAATATTCCTCGAGGCTTTTGGCTGTTGTTTCTCCCCAAGTTTACTCTAGAACCAGAATGGCAACACTCGGAACAGGATGGTTCTCAGTCACTGACCCTCCTGGTAAATACACTGTCTCCAAGGCCCTTTCCCGCCAGTCACAGCTTCCTTCATGTCAGGCTCGAAGGCCACCTCCCCAAGAAGGAAACCTCTTCAATCCAGCAACCACAGCTCCTGTGCCCATCTAGAGCTTGTCTGCCAGGAAGGGAAGACTCCTCATTCCAGAGACAGCAGGTGCCACAAACTCAGGGTTGTAGCCACTGCGAAGGCAAACACTCATGAAATTAATAGACTTTTTCCTCCTTGGATACTGACGTTTTCTCTTCTGGAGGTCAGCCAAGGCCATCTGCACGAGTCACGAGCGTGATGGCTCCAGCCCCTCCTTCAGTGTCAGCAGTGCGACTCCGCTCTGAGACCCTCCTGCACCAGCCGGGCCATGCACCTGTTCCCACGACTGCTGTCAGCAGACTACAGTAATTCTAAAATAATCAGCAAACTGAGGTTCCGAAGGAAGCATTTTAAAGAAAAATGTGTAAGTTTTACTGCATGAAATCAGCTACATCTTTTGCTACTCCAGAGGCTTTTTGTTTTGCTTTCCTCAAGGTTCTCTACAATGATCCTGACAGTCAAGGTTCCCAGTTACAGGCAGAGGGTTGGGCAGGCCGCGTCTGCTGTGTAACACATACAGAGGATCCACATCATAGGATTTTCCCTGTTCACCAACATCATCAGGACAAACACTAAGCAATAATAATCTCCCTGTCTGGAAAACTGAGCTCACTTGAGAACTAATGCAACAAATGTGTTTGACAAAGTTGCAGGTGGACATTTTAGTGAATAAATCACTATTTCAAGGAGGATAAAGGCTCACTATTCAAAGGCATGTTTTTGTCAAGTTTTGTAATTTCAGCTTCATGCATTTAAATCATGAAGTGAGGCTTGTACCTGATACATTACAGACTCTCTACAAAATAGACAAAATTCCATTTCTGTACATTCTCTCTCATTCTTTTCCATATGCATACGGATGGTGGTAATTTAAGTTGGCATTCCAACAGGATTTCTAAATTAAACTGTCTTCTACTTTAAACACTACGTGTTAAACATTACACGTGCCATTGTTCAACATTTATAGCAGGGTCTGTATGGCCCGTTTTAAAGATTTCTTCCTTACTAAAAGCAAGCGTTTAAACAATAAATGATCTACTCTAAAATATTCTAGAGACAGAGATACATTTGGAGAGTGGACACACTTAACACAGAAATCCGCAACATCAAACAGGCACAACCGGCAGTGAGAGTGGAAGGGGCGCTATGTGAGTGCCCCTAAAAACACACACAAGCCTGGCTGCTTAAAAGGAATGAATATAGCTCAACACTCCCATGTGAACATTGATGTGTCTACTGCCTTACAGAATCCTCCTAGCTGAGCTGCAGGAATCTTCTTTGGAACCTTTTCTCACCTACACTGCCTACAGGTGCCCACTGGGCTCCCTGGGCATTATCGTGTCTTTGTTTAGAATATCACAGTATTAGGAGATCTGTTAAATCCCAAGTCAGAGCCTTATCATAACTCAGACACCATCCCTCAGGGCTTGTGGGCCAACTTCGGCTAATGCAGGCTGCTCCACAGTGCCCTGCAGATGGGCTTGGTACATCCACACGATTTTAAGATTTGGGGCTGCCGTTTTCTGCAGTCCCAGACGCGGACTTACATATTCATCATGACTGAAGGCAGCACGTATTTTTATGTTCCTTCTGTAACGGTAATAATCATGGCAACATTTCCCCGATCCTTAAAAAAGCCTCCTAACAGTAGATGCATTCCACCCCCCTTCCTTAAAATTAATAGAATTTACCAAACTAGGTGAAATCAGTCTTCATGAGAAAGTGAGAAATCAGTGTTCACACAATGGCATAGTAGCTGGGCATAGAGTGTACGTCAACATCCCAAACTAAGCACCCATCACAGTTATTCCCAACTCGCAGGAAAGCTAGAAAAATTAGAAGGCTTAAAACATAATTATAAATGAAAATAACAAGAAACCAAAGTTTCTGAGGAGCATTTGTTAGCCAAACAAGGAAAGCCATTAACCAGTGCTGATTACATTGCATTTGATTACATTGCATTTGATTACAGCAGCCAAAGACGTGTCCAGAGGAAGAGACTTTTAAACATTAGTCTTTCAGTAAGAATGGTTGCTTAACAAGTTCAGACTACTGGGCTACACCAATCATCAATTAAAAAGCAAGGCAAACGAGTGAGAGTCATTTTCCTTAATCCTTAACGTGTCAAAAATTACCACATTGGTCAAGCTGGTCTCCAACTCCTGACCTCAGGTGATCCACCCACCCCGGCCTCCCAAAGGGCTGGGATTACAGGCATGAGCCACCATGCCTGGCTGAGAACTGTTTGACAGAGGCTGAGGGGAGGCTCCTGTCCCTTCCTGGGACATCCACATCCCACCCAGTTTCCCATACCGACTGTGACACTCGAAGCATCACAGCAAGGGCAGCTGCATCCCCACAGTTCTCTGCACTAACACCACAGCTGCGCACGCAGCCATAGCCCTGGAGCTGCCACTCAGCCTTATCGTGCTGGCACAAGCACAGCAGAAACTAACACGACCCCAAGAGGGAGGAGTGGGGACCCAGGGGAGTGAACCAGGAGGGAGGAAAGTGGCCCAGGGGAGTAGGGAGGAGTGGGGGCTCAGGGGAGTGAAGAAGAAGGGAGGCATGGGGGCCCAGGACAGTGAACCAACAGGGAGGCGTGGGGGCCCAGGGCAGTGAACCAGGAGAGAGGCGTGGGGACACAGGAGAGTGAACCAGGAGGGAGGAGGGTGGAGTTCGGCCCAGCGAGTGAAACAGGAGGCAGGAGTTCGACCCAGGGAGTGAACCAGGAGGGAGGAGTGTGATCCAGGGAGTGAACCAGGAGGGAGGAGTGTGGTCCAAGGAGTGAACCAGGAGGGACGTGTGTGGTCCAGGGGAGTGAGCCAGGGAGGAGGAGGGAGGCATGTGGTCCGGGGAATGAACCAGGAGGGAGGAGTGCAGTCCATGGGAGTAGGGAAGAGTCTGGTCCAGGGGAGTCAACAAGGAGCCTTTGGGGGGGTAGCAAGTTCACACACCACAAATACCTCCCAATCCATCCGCGTGCAGGGAGGGGCCGGAAACCACGCAGGAGCTACAGCGCTTTCTCCTCACAGAAGAGGAGTAAGGATATCGAATCATGCATGAAATCAGAGCTAAAGTTCTACCACGGTGGGGAGACGCTTCACAGACCCAAATGGGTGCAAAACAAAACCAATCATACAAGATCAGTGGATGGAACGGGATCAGAAATTTAAGCCTGTAACAAGCTTTCAGAAAAAACTTCACTTGATCTGCAAGATGACTGCAGCTCTGCTTGATCATTTCTGCAAATGTCTAACTCGCGATGAGCCATCTCAGAGCCCTTCAAGAGGAGTAACAAAATCAAAACGCCACGGCATCCTCCGTATTTTAGATAGCCTGCAACAGTATGGAAATGAGCAGCGGTGCCAGAGCTTTCAAGTTTGTTTGAAGTAAATTTCAGCATGAGGGCAGCATCTTTCTGGCTGAAGCAATGAGGTAGGCTCCTGCTCACCGCATGGGAGACCAGCTTTCAGCTAAGCTGCTGTCAAGGGTCTGCAAACCACGATCCCCGACCGAGCCTTGGCCAGGGAACCAGAAGTGATTTTTACACTTTGACGTTTTCACAAAAGAAATATATGCAGAGACTTCTATGGCCCTCAAAGCATAACACGTTGCCTACTCTGCCCTTTACAGGAGCTTCTAGCTTTGCTGTCAGTTACAAAGTGTTTCTATAAAATAATGTCACTGATTCTCACGCATGCCAGCAAAAGTCACACTTCTCAACAACCCTCAATGGAGATGCACCATCCTGTGTTTCACACAGATTTTAGATTTTTAAAAGCCAAAATAAGGGAGGTAATTCAGCTAAGTATTATAGTAACACAATTTGAGATACTTAATGATGTGTGACAACAGAATACTTGGCATTCCTGTGAGGCAATAAACTAGCTCAAACACAAAATAACAAATCAAAGCATGTTTTGGCCTCTCAAAGTGATCAGTGAAATTGGAAATAACATTCAGTTAAATGACACTAAAAAAAAAAAAAAAAAAAAAAAAAAAAAAAAAAAAAAGCACAAACAAAACAAATACTACTACACCATCACTCCTTAAATTTATTTAACTACTGCTGCCAAATAAAATGGAGAGACTTCTTACTGCAGGGTAATAATCGGCCATTGTCATCATGAAATAGACCGCTGTGCAGGCTCAGGCCCTCCAGCCCACAAAGGCAGGGGGAGGGAGGAGAAACGATGGCCAGAAACAAAGGGACAGGGCAACCATGACCTAGTCAGCAATTGTACCCTCCCACCTTTCTTCTGGACTTACAATTTTGGAGCCATCTCGGTTTACCTTCCTATGTCCATAAGTCAGCAAGTTCTCAAAGCCAGAAATCTACAATACTTCTGGCAGCCAAGTCCTCTCGGCCTTCCCCCCATGTTTTAGGGCCTCATCAGCTCACCCCTGGATAGTATCAATGGCCCCGGAGCTCCTGTCAACCTTGCACTCCACAGACTCAAGTATGCCAGGAGCCACTCCAGGCTGCCACTGCCATGACCAAAGGCTTTCAGAGACAGTCGCCAGCACTGCACAAATCCATGTGGCTTCACCAGGCGCAAAGCGGCTCCAGCATTCCATCCAGTCTGTCGCTGCTACCATAGCTGTGAGTCTAGGATGTGTCAGGAAGGGAAGGAAGACACCATGTACCTCATCTCATTTAAGCTTCAGTGTCACAAGGTGGATTTTGTCGTGCCCGTTTTATGGATCAGGAAAGTTTTAAGGAGGGCAAGCACAGGGCCCTGCTGACACAAGAGCAAGACCCGCAGAGGCCTGGGCATGACCCCCGCCCCACGCTCCCTGGGTCCTGATATCCACTCCTCCCCCGTGGGAGCCTGATCCTGGGTCTGCCTGAATTGCTACCATTCCTAAGACACGACTCACGTCTGTCCACCTCCTCCTTTATCTGTTTCCCGCAGCCCAGAGGCGTGTGTGCTCTTCCATCCAGACAGACATCACACTTCAGCTCCTGCATCTGACATCACTTCAGCCAAAAGCTTCTCTCAAACCTCCCCCACACCTGCCGGTCACACAGGTCTGCACCCATCACCTTTCTCACACGAATTCTCACATATTCCTGTGTAGCACCATCCAACTGATGATAGTCTGGGAGGAGGAAGCTTTGTAGATAAGTCCACGTTCTACTTTGCTCCCAGCCCTCCGTCTTGCGTCTTGCATGAGGCAACCGATTAACAGCAATTTCATTTCAGCACAACATTTCCATTTGAAGAAACGCAGAGCATAGGGCTCTGGTCATAATTAAAAGCTTGTTTCATTTGTCATTTGAAATTCCATGTACTGCTGCAACAGCAGCACCCCCTCCTCGCCAGGCTCTGCCCTAAGGACATCTTTCTTCCAGCGCTCGATTCCCATCAGAACCCTGGCAGTGAGAGCCCCGCAGGTTTCCCAGCGCCTCGGGCTGCGGCTTCCACGCTGGGCCGGCACTGACAGGACCGGAATGGTGTCCCCAACAACTACAGGATCGGAAGCTGGTCGACTGCTCTGTAGAATGGAGACATGTTAGTAATCCCCGACATTTCCACTGACAGGCTGCTCAGGTAAACTGGGAAAAATCCACAAACTAGAAAGAATCCATGGGGAGGAGCACTTCTGTCTCCAACCTGGCAGCAAACGGTGGCTGTGCAGACGATCTCTTCAGGAAAACTATCGACTGTATCTCAGGTCAACAACAGCCCCGCTGAGGGCCAAAAAATCAGCTCCCCCTGGCCCTCACTTCCTAAGGGTCAGCCCTCCCAGGCCACCTCTCCTGGAAGATCAGCTCTGACGCACCCACGACGGTCAGGAACCGGCTCTGGGACACATTTCCCAGGCTCCTGCCCACCGCCCTCTCTCTTCTTCCTCCTCCATCTCCCTCTTCACTCCCATCCGCCCTCCCCCTTTCGCTTCCCTTCTCTCCTTTCCTCTCCCTCCCTCATTTCCTTTCAGCCCTCACCTTCCTCACTGCACTTCCCTATGCAACTCAGCGGACGCATTCTCAGGTCAGTAGAGTTTTCTTTCACTCTGTTTTTATTGCAATGATCATTCTTAATGAACAGAAACCTGTTTCGGACCATGTGGATGCCACCTCCTGACCAACTGCTGCCCCGCGGCTCCGTGTCCACTCAGTGACCTCACGTCGCAGGTGCCCAGCAGTATGGCTGTGACCAGGGGTAGCAACATTGGACATGAGAGAGGTATCCCAGCCAAGAGGCCCTGCAAAGCCTCCCCAGCAAACCGGAGCAAGGCCCAGGGCGGTAGGGAGAGCGCCGTGCTCACGATGTAGGCAGTTCAGCTTCCGCAAACTGTCCATCGACTGCAACTTACTTTGTTTCCATGGTTACAAAAGAACCATAAGCATTCTGAAATATGTTCTTGGTTTCATGTTTGCGAAATCTAAGCAACATTATAAGAAAAATCACTGAATTCTGCCTGAGGCTCTAGGGGTGTTTTCCTCTCTGAAAGGAGCCCCCTTCCAGGACTTGGGATTGAGTGACAGCCTTCAAAAATCACGGTTATCCTGGTGGTAACAGGGAACTCCTCAGCCCGCCAGGAGCTGGGGCCCTCGACAGCCCCCATGGCTCCAGACGCCAGTGTTCTAAGGATCACACATGTGCAGATAGCAAAGCTTGCTGCACACACGCCAGGTGCTAACAAGCCCCAAACGTCTCACTCATACTTGCTAACCACATCGCTTCTCTCAGCCTCCACGGCGTTTCACACTCTGCCTTTATATAGAGATGAACCATGCGTCCTGAGCGCTACAAAGATTCAACTCCTTCCGGGAAGAGGGGTGCATCTTTCCATCACGGGGTCCTCACTCCAGCTGGCACAGGATTTGCAGAGTGGGCGAGTCTAATGTTGATGACACTTTCTCAATATTCCCTTCACACCCCTCCAAAAACAAGAGTGCTGCCAGCTTCTTACCGACGTTGTAATGAGCAAAATATTTCTCTCTTATTTGTCACTTTTTAACGTAATACTAGTGAAGAATGTGACTCTGCATGTACACTGTAAGCACCCACACCGTGAACATTCTGCTCTCCTGTGACTGTATTCACAGGTCACAAGGACAAAACTTCTCCATAGTAGCCTATATATATATATATATATATTTTAACATGACTTCCACTCATCTGAAAGTCACAGATGTAGCTTTTCCTTCATAAAAAGATCCAAATGATACACAAACCAGGTTTAATAAACACATTGGTCCAGGTGGGAAAATGACCCCTCAGTCTCCCTCCCCTCAAAGACCAGGGCAGCCAGGAAACTGCGCTCTCCAGTAAATGACAGCCGGCAGGATTCCCTAAATAAGCAGCCGGAAGATTCCCATCTCGCAGAGCACACCTTTCAAGACTCAAGATGCCCCCGCTCCCTGAATATCCGACGAAGAACAGGGCTACCCAACGGAGGACTGAGGCAGTAAACAAACATGTATTTGGCCGGGGGCGGCGGTTTATGCTTGTAATCCCAGAACTTTGGGAGAAGGAGGCAGGCAGATCACAAGGTCAGGCGATCGAGACCATCCTGGCTAACACGATGAAACCCCCGTCTCTACCAAAAATACAAAAAATTAGCCAGGCGTGCTGGCGGGCACCTGTAGTCCCGCGTACTCGGGAGGCTGAGGCAGGAGAATGGCGTGAAGCCAGGAGGCGGAGTTTGCAGAGAGCTAAGATCACACCACTGCACTCCAGCCTCGGCGACAGAGCAAGACTCCGTCTGAAAAAAATAAAATAAAATAAATAAAATTTTAAAAGTTTTCAGCAAATAGCATCATCGACCCACAAATGAGAGGTACCGTTTTCATTCTAGGAGGGAAACACTACAAAGCACGTATATTTTAGCCCTGTAAGTGAATTCTTCGGGCATTCCTGTGTCCGCTATCAAATGCAGCACATCACCTCAAAAGGCAAAGTTCTGTAAGTCACATCCAAGGAAGGGAAAAATCATTCTAAGTTTTGGCCATCCAGTAAGAACCTGATCCAGAGAAGCCTACTTGTTCCAGACTCTAAGCGGCAACATATTGCTACAATGTAATGAAAACAAAGGGATAATTAAGAAAATTTCAATGCTAATAAAAGGCAAAAACATAATTAGATTTATTCTACTCTAGACAGAGCAGCCGGGCAGTTCACCCATACGTTATGAACGTTGCTGTTTTTCAGACAGGGTCCCAACTCTGTCAAGGCTTGACAGCAGGGGCGTGATCTCCACTCACTGCAAGGTCCGCCTCCCAGGCTCAAGCGATTCTCTTCAGCCTCTGGAGTAGCCGGGACTACAGGTGTGCAGCCATCATGCCCAGATAATTTGTGTGTTTTCCGTAGAGATGGGATTTCACTAGGTTGCCCAGGCTGGTTCCCTGGGTCTCGAGTTCCGAGGCTCAAGCAATCCGCCCGCCTCGGCCTCCCAAAGCCCTGGGATTACAGGCGTGAGCCATCACGCCTGGCCCTTTTTTTTTTTTCTTTCCTTTTTAAGTGATTAATGTGCTTCAGAGTCTTGTAGGCATTTAAAAAAAAAAAAAAAAAAGAACAAGCAAATTCTGTAAGGGAAAGAAACCATTAACATGTTTTACACACCTCAAAACTCAAAACAGAAATACTAAGAATAAAATGTATTTTATTCACAGAGGCATTCTTAAAGTTCTGTAAAAGTGACACCATGGACACCACCACATCACAGACGAGTGTGGCAGGACTGCTCAGATTCAGAACACATTCTAAACAGTCCTCCTGCCACTTTCCTCAGTGGGAACACTTTATTCTGTCTTTTATTCAAATTAAGTATCTTGCAAGGGAGTTGAAGAAAACTGCAGAGCAGATTTTAAAACTTCAATGCTTTTCTCAATTTTCGTCACATTCTGATGCATTTTTACCTACTACACGGCCAATAAGTTTAAAGCTTTTTGCATCGATAAAGACAATGCTCCTTGTAGCAATAGGCTTTTTCTTTTCTATACAAAGATCTATAACTTAAGCTAGTAAACTGGGCATTTCACAAAGATTTTGCACAATTCCTAGCACAGATTTTAGCAAAATAAAACCATTATCTTTCTGCAATTAAATAACCAAACATAGGAAACTGCACAGTTAAAATAACCATTCCATTATTTTATATAAACACAAATGATAAAGGAGAGTATGCTTTGGAAAACAGTGTTTCCATAAGCTAATGATGAAGCAGAAGACAGTTCCTCAGCCTCATATGACATTTGACAACCGAAGTACTCTGGCCCAAGCCCAGCCCGGTTAAATGGAGGGGAAGTAAACATGTGACCGACCGTGGTGGGGCACTGTGATAGCCACAGTCCAGGAAAGAACAGCTGACATGTTTCTTCTTCATGGGAAAACTGAAACATACTCGAGACACCTTAATTCTTTAAAACACAGTCTGCCCCAGTACTAACCTTAAGCTCCCATTGATAAAGATTGCGATAACCAGAGGTGTTTATCCAGGCCCTCGAAAATCACGGACATGGTACATACACAACATTTTCAAACACTCAATGCTGCCAGTATGTTAAATGCGCTGTGATACCGGAGGTCTTGTGCAGGACCAGAAGCATCGCAGCCTGGTTACCTTCCTGGTGTTCAATGCTTTGTATGTGCAAAGTCTGCTGTTACAATTTACTGGGCTTAATGTCATTCAGTTTGTCACAGAAGAGAGCTATGACATTTACTTAATTCCACACACAGATTCTCAAAAGTTCATCTTCCACCAATGACCGCTCTGTCCACAAGACAGCGGAGGGAAGACCCAGGAAAGGCCTGGGAGATGCCAGGTGCTCACAAACTGGTATCAGTCTGCTGGTTCTGGCTTATAGGAAAACAGACATAGAAGAAACTAAAAGGACTCACTACATCTAATATCACAATGTTCTCAACTTTACCTTAGCCAAAAATAAAAGTGGAATAGCAAAACTACTCCAGGGCATGATTCCAGGGCTAATCTGAAACATGAAATATTTAGAAGACAAAGCTTATTGTGAGTGCAATTAATATACACATAAAACACTGGTTTCGCAAAACCCAGTCTTTGCGATTGCTTTTATAAAAAGTAAAATTCTCATGAGGATCACATACACTAACTGATTTTCAAATGAAGGGACTGGTAAACTTCAGGGCATATGATTTCTGCCACACACGAGGGGAGGAGTGAGAGAGAAGAGCTAGGAACAAGTGTGCTGAAGCTGTCCTAGGACCGAAATTCAGTTTCTGCCAAAACAAAAACACAGGAGGCTGTCAACTTCGATAGCAAGCTCTGCTTGAGAGCGTCAAGATGTTAAAATTGCAAAGGGGCTTCTCCCTGCTATAGGCACGCGTGATCCTTGCAAAAACATAGCTCAGCATCATCAAAAATCAGGAAAGAACACAAGCTTTCCAGACACGAAATCCAAGAGCAGAAGGGAGCAGAGTCCAAGCTTGCTCGGCAGAACTGTTCCCGGACAACAGCACAGAGGACGTCACAGGGAGGGCAGGGCAAGCAACAGCAGCTTCCGTCTCGCCGCAAGCAGGGCCTGAGCCAGGAGAGCAGTCTCCTCCAACCTGACAAGGAGGCGCGAGGAGCCACAGAGAAGTCAATTCAGGGTCTTTTTCAGAAAGGGGCAACAGTGAGAAAATCTGGTCTTACCCAACCACCCCCCACCCACGGTAACAGCTAAACTCGCACGTGCGTCCGTCACCTTCCCCACCCCCTCTTGCAGATGCTCTTCCTGCACCCGGGTGCCTGTCTCCGTGCTGCTCCTGAGGCCACACCTGTTGCCATCCAGTAGTGACCACGAATTCACCTTTGTCCGGGCGAAGCAAACGCAGAGTTCACACACTCTTGTACAGGTTTGCTGGCCGAGAATCTAACCGAGCTGTCCAATTCCAGATGTGCTGGTACCAAGGAGAACGCTCGATGTCCGGCATTTATAAACGGTATCAGTGGGTTCTCCTGGGACTCCCAGGCAGCCGAACGAGGGAGGGAGCTGTTGCCCCGTTGCCCCGAGCCAAAGCAGCGCTGCGAGGCAAACACCACAGGCCACATCACACTCGAGCACCGACTCTTGACCGTTGCTCGTTTGTGTGTTCAGAGTTCAGGGTACAGGCGACAGACAGGCCTGATCTCAGCCATGGGACAGCAGTGATTGCCCACAAGTCCCGTATCTAAGCCCCGACTTGCCCATCGGCCTTCCTTCAGGAACAATGCCCACCTCACAGTGCTGCCATGAACGCTAAGTCAGCACGTATATACACAACCAGATTCATTGCAATTGTGCTTTCTACCCCAAGTGAATACAACCAGGTGCTATCATCGAGACTGAATAACCAATATTAGAACAGAAGGTCAGGCCAGCGATGGTGGCTCAGACCTGTAATCCCAGCACTTTGGGAAGCTGAGGTGGGTGGATCACTTGAGGTCAGGAGTTGCAGACCAGCTTGGCCAACATGGCAAAACCCCATCTCTACTAAAAATAATTTATCCAGACATGGTGGCACACACCCTGTAACCCCAGCTACTAGGGAGGCTGAGGCATAAGAATCGCTTGAACCTGTGACGTAGAGGTTGCAGTGAATGGAGATTGTACTCCTGGGCTCTACCCTTCCAGTCTGGGTGACAGAGCAAGATTCTAATAAAACAATAAAAGGTCAAGATGAGAACTGATTGCCAAGGTCCACAGTCCATATACTTAAAACATAAAATTCATTAGCTAGTACTTGATCAAGTTGCTGCTTTCTTCATTACAATCTTGTATATCCTTCTAACACGGCTCAAAATGTTTACATTTGAACACACCTCGAGTATAACAAAAAATAAAGTGCCTGTATTTCACAAACGAGCAATTTCCAGTAAGGCTGCATCCTGCTCTAGTTAATCCTTTGACAACGTAAAACTGAGCCATCCTGACACAGCACTGACACATGGTGCAAGAAGAATGACCTCCAATTAAATCGCTAGATTTAGAGAACACGTAAATATAGTTTATCACTAATTCACTAACCATTAGCAAGATTTTAAAGGAAGAAAAATTATCAGGACTGTAACTAGGAATAAAGGCAAAAATAAACATGAAGAAATTAGTCACGTTTAAATCAATACCCTTTCTGTGAGGCCGTAACAAAGTATACACAGCAGGGGCACAAACTGTCATGCTGAACTGTCACCAAGCTCTCTATGAAGGTAGTAAGAGCGTCCCAAGTCGCAGAGCCTCGTCTTCCTATTTAAACCCTAAACAGCCAACACCACTCAGCATGCAGTGAGAGCTCTGAAAGCTCAGAGGAATGCATGATGGGATGAAGGGCCCTAGCCCTGCCATCACCCTGCTGCTTATTAAAAATATAAAACAAACCCCTGCCTTCAAGGTGCCCAGATCTAACTAGTACAAGGTTTTGCTTTTAACAAGTTAACTACGAATGATGAAGACTCTCAACAGCTGTGCGAAATGTAAGGCAACCTCATAAGAGGAACTTGGCTGAGACTAAACCCAGAGATGGTTTTTTTAACCACAGAAGAGGAAAGAACTGAAGAACCTTACAGAAAGTTGACAGCAATTTCTATTTCTCTATGGTACAACCTGGAATTTACCTTTGAGACAGACTGCCCTTCTGTTCTGAAAAATCAGATTATTCTTGCAATCCTCCATCAGGACTGAAATTCCCAAAGGCATGGAAAACCAAGTACTAATTTTAACCCTCCCCCCCAAAAAAAATACTACCTATGATCTTAGATGTGAGATTTAGTATTCTCAAATTCCAAATTTGGAAATATTTTGCACAAAGTCCTTATTTTCCCTGTTTACTTGAAAGCTCTCTATTCTTTTGTCCTAAACATCTTCCTTCTCATCCTTCCAAACAATATCTGAAGATGAACGTACATATCGTTTTCAACGTTACAAAGAAGATACTACATTTGTCATGAACTGTTTATATTCACAACTCTAGGAGGGATTTTGCTACATTGTGAGGAATAACACGAGGCAGTTAATACGCCACGAATAAAGAACAGTAGAAAGTGGACACATTTCCTGATGAGTGCCGATTTCTCATTGAGCTGCTGACAAAGTTATAATACAGAAAGCTAGACAGCTGCTCTGTTAGTTCTACCTCACTTAAGTGACCGAGTCATTGTTGTTTCGGTTCCCTCTCTCGTCTGGGGATGAGACACACCTCACAGAGCTGTTTATGATTTCAGGAACACACACATCAATGAAGTGACTGTTCCTAAATCGTTGCAAAGGGTAGAGTAACCTGCCAAATTTCAACTAGGTTGTAACAAACAACTGTTTTCATCCTACACGCTCCGGTGCCAGCAAGATGGTGCGTTCTCGGATCCCTGCGGGAGCCCTATTCCTGGTGCCATAGAGCGCACACACACACATTTACATCCACATAATGTACGTATATGGCACACTGTAACACGTGTACCTGCACAGAGCGTACACACATCCGAATACGTAGAGTGTACATAAGTGCACTACGTGCATACAGAGTGCACACACATCCAGATCCATGTAGGGTACATGCATAGAGTGTACACACATCCAAACATATATAGTGTACAAACAAGATCACTATGTGTGTACAAGCACAGAGCATACACACATCCATATAGCAAATGTACATAGGTATGCTAACATGTATGTACATGCAGAGCATGTACACACGTCTATATGCATACAGTGTACACAGGTATACTATAACCTGTATGTACATGCATATGGCATACACATGCACATCCGTATGTACACAGGTATGCTATTTGCTATATGTATACACATGCATATAACATACATTCTTATCCAATGTACGTAGGTGCACTACAGCATGCATACACATGTGCAGTGTACACATATGCACATGTATACAATGTACATCAGTACACTAACGTATAAAACGTATACACATATGCGATAGTGTACATACATATGCAGCATGTATACGTATTATTGTGTACATATCCAGAAGTTTATTCAGTGTGCATAGTGTACATGCATGCCTGTGTGCACATATGTATATATACATCTGCAGAAATAATGTGCACATACCCACATGGTGCACGTACACAGGTATGTATATGGCATTAAATACATGCATGTATGTACACATGTAGAACAGATAGGTGTCCAACTAGTGTGCATATAATCATCCCCGTAGATACACACATATACACATGTACATGCATGCCTACAGCATGCACGTGTGTAGGACACAAATGTAGTGTACATACCTATACACTGTAAATACATGCACAGTGGAAATACACGTAGTATGTGTATACCACATACACACATGTACATTTATACAGTACACATATACCGAGACCCAGAACGGGTCATGAGTATTAACACGGCGCAAACGCTTCCAGTTCTACCTAAGTGAATTTTTTTCAAACTATAATAGAACTCATATAAAAAGGGTTTTAAGGAAATCAATACAGCTAGTGACAAAAACAGTGGGAAGGGCACAACCACTTTCCCTCAGAGTTCTGGGCCTGACCGTGGAAGTTCAGAGGTTTCCTATTGCAGTACACATCAGAACTGACTCACAATGAAGCACTCCTTAAAAATTAAAAATGTGTCCTCATGTTTTGGCCTTTGAGACAAAGCCTCTTAGTTAATCGAGTTCTGACTGAATTTGACTCACAGTACTCTGGCAGATTCTTCATTTTCTGGTGAGACAGATGAATGTCCCAGGGTGAGGGCAATGCCAGCCGTTTCAGGGTCAGCTTTTCGAGGAGCGATGTCTGGCAGAACACAATCCAACACCATAGTAGGATCCCCCACCCAGCCACTCAGACGCTTTCTGGTACTTACTCTGTCTGCTTGTTTCCCTTTCTTGAATTCAGCTGGGGGGAGGAAAAAAACCAAAAAAATCAAAACCAAAAACAAACAGCCCATGTGTTTGTGTGTCTGAAAAGTTAATACATCCACATCCAACCATCTAAATGATACACGGCAGGTGTTGATGGTCACCAACCAGTGGCCACTGTTGACAAAATACAAAGTCATCTGCAAACATGAACGAGTTTCTAGGAATACAAAAGTCAAGGGAATTTACTTCACATATTAAAGCTCTCAAGGGTGCTCATCAAAAGTATATTTAGAGGTTTTCCTTTCAAGTTATTTTTGAAGATTTTTAAGTTGCAATACTTAAAAGCCTCTGGGAAAAGAAAGGATACAGGTATCTGGAAGATTTATACTAAATGATTTTCATGTCTTTTTGATAAAGTTAAATAAGGTCAGCCTTGAAGTAATGGCTTCCACTACTCTGAGGCTGTGGATGGAATCCACACCACCACCAGATAATTGAATAAACAGCAAGGCTGCACACACAGGACACAGGCAGTGAGCCAGCCTGACTAATTGTCAGCTTCTGGGTCAGTTCTACCCAGTTCTGGCCAGGCCCCACTGGAGATGAAAACCTGCCCTTTAGAAGCCTTCAAACCCCACCTTTCAAAATCTAATCCTCTTCAACTGAGGCCCGAGTCCAAAAATCTACTGACATCTTAGCCCGCGTTAGGCCAGCTGTCCCCCAGCCTTTTTGGCACCAGGGATGGGTTTCATGGAAGACAATTTTTCTGGGGGGTGGTTTTGAATTGCAACTGTTCCACCTCAGGTCAGGCAGCGGATCCTCATAAGGAGCACCTCCGAGACCTCTCACAAGCAGTTTACGATAGGGTACCAGTGCCTAGCAGAACACACAGCTAATGATAGGGTCACAACACCTAGGAGAACATGTGGCTTATGATAGGGCTCCAGCACCTAGGAGAACAGGCGGCTTAGGAGAGGGTCCCAGCACCTAGGAGAACAGGTATTAAATGAGTTGGCAAAGCCAAAATCCACCGGATCTACCACTCCAAAGCAAACATACACCACTGCCCAATATTGATGTGAGCCAAAAACAGGGAAGTCCTGAGGGCCCACACTGACCACAGCCAGACACCACTTCTGCAAGAAGCAAGCACGCACCTAGAGATCACCAGTGATGACCCAGGAGAGCAGCTGTGAGCAGAGACAAAGGTGAAGGAGAGGCACATGGGCCAGGGTGCTGGGTGTGCCCGTCTTTGTGACCTCACTGAGATTGCTGACCTCTGGCCCTTGGTGTCCTTCCTGTGGAGGAGGTAGCCCCCAAATCCCTGCCTCCCTTCAGCACTGACTGAGGCGGCCCTGAAGTCTCCCCAGGGCTGAGACTGCTTCTAAATCCTGTTATCTGCACACCCACATGAAAAACAAAAAACAAAATATCAAGTATGCAGACAGGAAAATAAAAATACGTGAATCCTCCCTTATTCAACAGGCATTTAAAAAGTAACAGGAAAATTGTGATAGTCTTTAAACAACCACCAGCTATCACGTCCTGTTGAAATGTTTTTAGCTAATCAGGAACATCTTTACCAAGCACTTGTGTGTTCAGGAAATCAGTTGACAGGTCCCAAATAACCTCGGAGCCTGCGACCTGACCCCCACTCACGCACATCACCTCTCCAGAGGAACGTGTCCTGGACACCTTTCAAATGGTGAGGAACAGGAACAAGGGTAGCTTTCCCTCAACACCACAAAACAAGCTCGACCCCGAGGAGACCGGAGAACAGCGACGTTTGTTTAGATGCTTTCCCACTGTCCTTGTCAGAGCAAACGTTCCCATCCCACACCGCCTAGTGTTTAACTCTCCCTGGGATACCAGCAGCCGTCAACCCTCAACAAGCTGGAAACAGAGGCCAAGCTGATAGAAGGCTTCTCTCCATTCCTTACTGAATTCGCTCAGGACACGGATGTTCCCAAACACATAGGGCCCCGAGTATTCCACACCTGGGGAACATTCAAACAGCAGACTCTGCAAAGACGTTCCCCTAAAGAGAAACTCAGTTTCTAACTTCCCTTAGGGAAAAACAGGAGACCCAGAACTTTCCAGAAAATCAAGTGTGAGAGGAAGCCACTCACCTCTGGCACTTCCTAAACCTGCCTTCCCGCGGGTGGCTCAGGGATGTCCCCGCGACAGCCCCGTCCACCCAGGACGGCAGCAGGTCTCAGGCAGCCAGCACCTGGGCAGCTGGCGAAACAACCCCAGGGTGAAAACGCCATCCCAGGCACCACTTCCCGGAGCCCCTCAGCAAGAAAAACAGAGGTGGGACAGAACCGAGGGCTGACTCGAGGCTGGGGAGCCACAGACCCGCACAGCTCAATCATCGGACATGCTCTTCTGTGGACAGAGCCCAGGGAGAGGCCAGCACAGAGACCCTCGTGCCGGCTCCACAGGCCAGCGTCCTCCAGGGCTGCAAGTTTGTGATCACAGCTTCAGAATTTGGTTCCAGAATCTTCCGGAATCAAAGACGCACCAAACTGTAAAGCTGCCAGGACAGCAGGACCCAGGAGCAGGCTCAGGGGAGGACCACTTAGAAACCCCACACACAGCATACACGTGTGCATGCTTACTCCACACATGCCACCGCTTCACCCAATAGTATACACGCAAACGCATGTATGTACTCCATACACACCCTCAAATACACTCACCAAATATGATGCATGTACACACTCCACACACACCCTCAAATACATACGACACACATGAACATGCTCACTCCACCCACACCTGCTAAATACACTCAACCACACATGCACAAACGTGACACACGTGCACACTCATTCCGGACGTCACACCCCTCACCAAGTACACAGGTGCACACACCTCCAAGTTCAGAACCTGTAGACTCCACAAGCATTGGTTTCCCCCACTGTTTCATCACATGAGATCCACACACAGGTGTCATTTACTGACATCTAACACCCGGGGAGGCCCTTAGACAGAACTGCAGTCACAAGTCGGCTTCATTCAGGCATTCATCACCAGCCTCCTGAAGCCACCTCCTGTCCCCACGGGGAGCGGGGGCCGAGACCGGAGACGTCACTGGGCTTACAGATCCCCAGGCTGGCAACCCAGCGAAATGAGGAGGGCTGGGCCACGGCTCTGGAGGGAGACGGGTACTGGCTCAAGTATGCGGAACATGAGTCCTCATTTCCAGACAGTGTCACCTACGACAGCGTCAGGTGAAAGCCAGTGGGGTTTGGCATTCCTGGGATAGACAGTTCTGGAAATACAAAGGAAGCTTTTTACTCCTCCCCTCTGAACACATGAGGTCCATGGTCCCCTCACATCTAACACTGGGAATCCGAATCGGTGACTCCTTGTCCACCTGAGGACCACCCAAGAGGATCCACACACCTGCTACAACAGCAGCACCGCACCTGGTCTGCAGGGGAGCAAAGCAAATCCCACCTTTATGACTAAAACTGGATTACCCTGACACTGGCAGCCTGCAGTGTGTGTATCGTCAAGCCCCCACGTCTGTGCCACCTGCAAGAGGAACACAAGCCCTTAGTCCCAGGTTCTCAGGACGGCCTGTGAGGTGGATGCTGGCACCTTCCCATCTCCCAGGGGAGAGGAGAGAAGGCCACGGTCAGGGCTTGCATATCAGGAGGGTCGGGATTCAAACCCCATCTGCCTCACAAAGCAGCCCTTACCATTCAAGTGACTTCTATCATCAGCCTTAAAATGTACCACAGTTACCAGCAATTCTGAGTGCTGTTCCTTGGGACATCATAAGCAAACATTTTGTTAGAAAGGTTTTGCCAAATCTGCTTTCAAAATCCTATGGTATGAAATGACTAATGAAAATTTGAGCTATGAAATAAAGCACATAGTTAAATGAATCCCAAAATGACTATCGCGAAGGAAGTTTTAACTTGAAGTGAAAAATATCCTCCAAATGACATCAGCCAGAATTATCTTCAATCATTACTGATCCCATACGCTTCAGGAATTATACAGCATCATCTCAGATATGAACTTAAAACCATTAGCTGAATGCACATTTCAGCACAACCAAAGTTCTGCTATAATAAGCAGCACAGGCGTCCCTGGAGAGGATTTTAATTGGGACTACAAACGATGTGCACGATCGTGGTAAGAGGTTTCATGCTGGCTGTTCTCCAAGGTGCGACACAGAGAAACACCACTAACCTCAAAGACACCTGCTGCTTTGTAATGAGATGAGAGACGATGTGGACGGACTACTGTAGATATTCGAAAAGGAGAAACAGTGCAAGGAAAGAATCGTATCAGTTACCCTTTACATTCTTAGAAAAAAATGATTTTTCTTTTGGGATGATTTTAAAAGAAAATGACATTTCTGGATTTTTTTTTAACTTTTCTTTCTGAGACAGGGTCTTGGCTCTGTCGCCAAGATTGGAGTACAGTGGAGCAATAGCAGCTCACTGTAGTCTTAAGTGATTTTCCCACCTCAGCCTCCAGAGTACCAGGGACCACAGGCACGCACCACCACACTCAGCTAACTTCTGTTATACAGATGGGGTCTTGCTATGATGTCCAGGCTGGTCTTCAACCCCTTGGCCTCAAGTGATCCTCCTGTCTTGACCTCACAAAGATTTAGCCTAAGCGACCATGTCTTATCGGAAAACAGACATTAGAGCAAATGCATTTCTGTAACGTTTTCTACCTCTTTTCACTGGGGAAAAAGGTAACTTGCCTCCAAGGGTCGGAGACAAAGACGTTACTGCAGACAAGAGCGCTGTGCATCCCGGGAACCGCTACACCACGAGGCACGGCCGTGCACACTGGACGCAGGAGTAACAAACGAGGCTAGCACAGGCCGATGCTGGCCCTCTCCAGAAGCAGGCCTATCCTTCCTCTCCCTTCAGGCCTCAGTGGCTGCTGACAGGGGAGAGGCCACAACTAGAGGAGGCTCTCAACTCCACCAGGGACAGGAGTCCCGGACGCTGGGGACTCAACTGCTGTCCTCCGCATCCACCTCCTTCTGGTCCAGCCTTCTCAGGAGCCAGGCGTGGCCACTTTGACCCTCTTTTCCCTTCTGTGGCTCCTACAAAAAACCAGTTCAGAGAGCCCAGGCTGCCTCACACTCCAGGGACACCCGGCACAGGCCCCCTCCATGTCCTTATCCAAGCTCCTGGGGCCAGAAGGGTCTTGCAATATTTCACTTTCCAGTTGACCATCCCCAGCCTGAAATCCAAAGTGCTCTAAAGAGCATTTCCTTCGAGTGTCATGAGGAAGCTCAGAATGTTTCAGGTTTTGGAGCATTTTGGAGTAGGGACTCTCAGCCTTAATTTGAACCTCTTCAAAGGAAGTCACACACTGAAGCCCCCGATGTCCACCCTACACAATCCCAGCACACCATCTGAAGTCCTCAGCAACAGATTTTCTTTCTTCAAAAATAACCACAAGTCACAAACTCACATGCAATCACAGAAGGGGGTTGTGGACACCCACACAGATGATGAAATTTAACTGTCACATTTTTACCTAGGTAATTTAAAGTCATTCCTCAAAACACACCTGTTTTACTGAGTTGCATTTTAAGGTGAACACACACAAATCATTTCAGGGAAACAAACGTCACTTTGGGCTGCGTGTGGTTTCTTGACTCCCGTGAATAACTCAGCGTTCACCCTCACTTCTGGATAAGGGAGATGATGCAAAGAAAACTGTTAAAACAAAGACATGAAAACAAGTTTAAGAAGGGTTTGAAAGGTTCCTCCTGTCCTCCTGTAGGGGAGACGAGGATGCCTGGAAAGCTCACGGGGGACAGGAGCACAGCCTCCTCGGTGTGTCATGGACGCTGCCTCGCCAAGGGGAGAGGATGATGCCTGGAAGGCTCACAGGGGTGGGAGCACAGCCTCCTCAGTGCTTTCTACACTCAGCAGCTTCAGAAATTCCTGCAGAAGCAGAACACATCATGAGAACTGAGACTGGAACACCCCAAAGAAAGGGATGAGGGGTCAAAAAAAGCATTCGATCATTACCAAGGAGCGCGGGCATGAAGCCGCTTCAAAGACCGTGTGAGAAGTCACTCATAGGCGTTTCAGAAAATAAGGGTAGTGCGAGATTGCTCGATCAGCTCAAACAGGCTGCCGTCCCTCAGGCCATGAAGTCCCTGAGATGAGCCTGTCACTGAGCAGAAGTCACTCGCATCTCTGCCAGAGAAAGTACTACAAGCTGACACATAACCTCATGAAACCTAGGCTTCAGCCGGTCAACAGTGAGTCTGACATGGTACATCCCTCCAGATAGTTAAAGACCCCAGGGGTTCATCAGACAACCTCGAAGGGCTGTGTCTGTCCAGCTCCTTTTCCAAGTTCTGGATGATTTTTCCTAATGCACTATAAGCAGCATGTTCCAATAGAGATGTAATTAACTGGATGGGTGTCCTCTTAATTTTGAAATTAGAAACACACTTGGCCAGGCACGGTGGCTCATGCCTGTGATCTCAGTACTTTGGGTGGCTGAGACAGCTGGACTGCTTAAGTCCAGGAGTTCAAGTCCAGCCTGGGCAACATTGCAAAACTCCATCTCTACAAAAAATACAAAACTAAGTCAGGCATGGGGACACGTGGAACATGTGCCTGTGGGTCCTGGCTACTCAGGAGACTGAGGCAGGAAGATCACTTGAGCCTGGGAGGTTGAGGCTGTAGTAAGCTGTGCTCACACCACTGCCTGGGCAACAAAAAGGTTTTTTTGCCTGTCTCAAAAAAACCAAAGAGAAAAAGAATTATATACCTGACTAGGCCAAAATAAAAGAGGCCTTCGCTGCCTACATAAAGGGCTTTCAGAATTCACTTTCATCCTTAGGAAAGGCGGCCAACACCAGGCTGTGTCCCTTAAGATGCCCTGTGTCATATGGGAAAAAAAATCAAGAGAAATCAAATAAAGGCCATAAAATACATCAGTTTCAACACTAAAATTTGATAGTACGCTTTAAATTGAAGATGAGTTATGTCACATTTCCAAACCTCTGAAAGCACGGTTACTGGGAGGGAATGGTTTGCAACACACAAACGCAGCTCTGTAGAAGTGCCCAGGCTGGATGAAGGCTCAAACGTCAGTGCAAGGAGAAAGTCTGAACAAACTCTCTCCTGCCCTGCTGCTGTCCTCTTCCAAAACACACTGTTTATCTGTCAGTTTAGAACAAGGCCTAGGGAGGTGGGAGGCAGGCCTGGGAGGGTCACCTAGCATCCAAGCTCCTCACCCACACAACTGCACGAGGCTGAGCTGGGCAGTACACACAAACACAACTAATTCTCCCCAAAAAGAAGACGGAAGGCAGCACACTGCCATGCCAGGCACCCTGCAGATGAGAAGATTGAGGGGAGCCAGAGGTACCTTTAATCTTGCTTGCATGGTGGAGGGAGAGGAATAATGCCACTCACTTGAGTGTTGCACAATTCTTTCTAGCACTGAGTGGCAGAAAACAAAAATTATAGATGCTTCCTCAGATAAATGTTTCTGAAGAACTGAACATAAATTACGTTCAGGAAATAGCATTATGAATGCCTCAAGTGCTTCTGTTTTCAATAATCCCAGAGTAATTCTATAAACCCGGGAATCAGTCTCACCCAACTCCAGGATCACGGCCCAGGTGACGTGGGCACACACATATCCTGAAGCTCCAATACTCAACTAAAGTGGGGCGAGTGAAAATGATCCTGGGTATAATTTACACGGACACAGGAAGGTGGCAGAGCCCCAAACCCCTAAACCAGGAAGACCAGTGTCCTTCAGGGGCCTCACCTCTGTCCTTTCGCAGCCTCTGGGAACCACCACTCTGCTCTCTACTGACACAAACGCCCCTCCCAAGGTACAACACCAGGAAGATCATCATTCAAAACTGAGGAACGTGGCAGAACAAAGCTGTCAGGAGATTTTAATCACCAACACCACTTGTTACATGACCCAAAGATGATTAAAATCCCAGGCCCTTCAAGACTGAATGCTATCTATACTTAAATGCATTTAATCACCATATTGGGGGTTATTCCTTTGTTTTGCTGCAAATATATCCAACTGCTGTAAAAGGAAAAGGCAATTTGTTAACGAAGCTTCTTGGAGTGTCTCAACAGGCCTCGAGGTAGGATAAAAGGCAGGACTTCCTGGCAGAAACGCTCAGCTCTGAGGTCAGGTGGAGTTCTTGAGCACCAACCAAGGCAAAATAAGGTCGAAGACCACACCACACTTTCCTCAATCACATCTTCATTCCACCTTTCCTTCTATTTCTCACGACTTCACTGGGAGAAATTGTGCTGAAAGAAAATGGAAACACACACATACATAGGAGACCCTACAGATGCTGAGAATGGGTGCAGCCATCACAGTCCGAATGTCCTTTCAGGGCCATCTGACCTGGCTGGGATCCAAGTATCCGAGGGCAGGATTGTATGTCAGACCCGTGAAGCCAAGATTACAGCCACTGAACGGCAGTTTTCCATCCCACGGAAACCGACCTTGGTAGGGGCTTCCTCGGGGACCACCGACCTCAAGCCACCACCCGTCAACTACTTCAACTAACCTACATCATGGCAGAGGCCTCCCTAGGCAGACCAGCCCTGCCCAAGTCCTGCTTCATGGCAAACCCTCCAGACAAACGTCCTTGGCCTCCTCCGGGAGGCTGTGCTCGGAAGGTGCCCTCATTTACTTCTGTGGCTCTGAGACATTTAACTAGAGCCCAACACATTTCTTCCTGTTCACATAGTATTGAGTTAAAAGATTTTTATGAGTAAACTTTCACTGGGAAAAATACCATTTCAGGAGCCCCAGTGACCACAATGAAAATGTTTTTACCTTCCCTTACGTGACATCGGCAACGCCAGGTCCAGGAAACGTTCTGGATCTCAGATAATGGCAAATCCACTCATAGTAAGTCTTGGTCTTGTTTCACAAGCTATCAAATGCTGCCCAGAAGCAGGAAAAACCCCACAACGTGGCAGGGAGGGGCGACCAGCGTGAGTTCTAAGGCCAGACCACCCGGGTCTGCCGACAGCGTGGTGAGGGGCAAACAGTGCAGGGTCTAAGGCCAGACCGCCCGAGTCCCGCTGACAGTGTGGCTTCAGGAGTTTCCTAAACCCTCTGCTCTCCAAGTTTCATGTCAGAAAAATGCAGTGATAACCGTGTCCACCTCGTTTAAATATGTATATATATATACACACACATATATATATATACTCCAAACCTACAGCCCTATAAAGGTCATTAATCCTAGTTATCCTCAAGGCATTGAGCGATCAATAATGAGCCATCCCCCTGGCTGCTGACCTGCCACAGCCCCACCCTCCGGAAACCCCGCATCCACACCAGCCACACAGGATGAGGCCAGGGAAGGAGCAGGACTATGTCTTGGGAACTTAAACTCTGGAAGCTGAGTTAAATCAGTGCCGCTCAAATCTTGTCACCAACTATCTTGTTAAGTTGGGAGATTCCATCTCTGGGGATCTTGAAGGAACCTGAGGTTCTACATTGAGTGAGATGAGCACTCGTGCTGCAATGAGACGGCAGGGAAAGCAACCGAATCTGGGGTCGCAGCTGCCTGAGGCTTGGGTCCCACCGGGAAAGTGGCACCAGGGCCCTCAGGACAGTGGCGGAGGTCCCAGGAGGCAAGTCCCGGTGCAGAGACTCATGGACCCAAAGATTGCTCCAGGGCCAGGAGGGGCTGCTGCGCTGACAGCCACGAGGCAGGCAGCCTTCGAGCTCCTCCAGCTGCCATCCTGCAGGCAGGGAGGACAGTGCCCAGACCACCCTGGGGCTCCCCCCAGCCTGCCAGGCTGGTACTCTTACTCCAGCCACTGACAAGAGTCCCCATGTTGCAAGCTAGGTTGAAACAGTGCCTCAGGCCTCGGGGCACATGCACCCCCCTGCAGGGCCGGGATGGCTATTCCCACACATCCCCAACTCACAGCAAAACTTAAAAATGAAAGTTGGAAGATACAGCCAGGAAACCAATGCTCAAGAAGCAACTCCAGGGTGACTCTTCCTAAAGCTATTGCTATTGAACATCTTTAAAAACATTTCCAGGGTGACTTCCTAGAGCAATTGCTGTTGAAAATCTTTAAAATTCTTCATTTCAAAATTAGCTTTTATTACACTGTCTTCCCTATTCTACCAAGACTCTAGAAAACAAAACCATTACAATTTCCAATTCTATCTTATAGCAAGTTAGAAATACACGTTTCCTCAAAGGATTCTACATGTTTCCTTGGCAATATCCTTTCCACGCCCCGTACTACTGCCCACAACAGAGAAGGCTTTTCCAACTCAACCCAACCCAACCCAACCCAACCCAACCCAACCCACCCCACCCTACCCCACCCCACCCCACCCCAAGGGCCCTGAGACAGGCCCCTAACGAATTGTCTACAAACTCTTGAAAGAGGCTTGCCCTGACAAATCATCTGCAAACTCCATCTTCCATTAAAAACAGTACCGAAAATGAGCATATTACCACTTTTTAAAAATTACTGTAAAGTGGACAGTGTTCAGTTCTGTGAATTTCGGCACAATATTCCCATAATCATCATCACACAAGCAGAACAGTCCAACAGCCCCAAACCCACTCACGGGGCCTCATAAGCATACCCTCCCATTCTCAGCAACCACCCTTTCCGTGTCCTCCCATGACTCGGGTCTATCTTTTGCGAGCGTTGTGGCAAAACACTCGCAAAATCACAATTTCCTGGGCATCGTGCTTGGAGGTGCACCCAGGGTGTCCTGTGATCAACAGCCAGGCCTCGGGGCTGCTGGGTATTTATTATTCCACATATGGCTGTGGCACATTGTAACCTGTTTTGGACAACCATAGACAGCGCTATTAACATCTGGGCACAGTTTTTCTTAAACATCAGATTCTGTTTCTCTAGGGTAAATACCCAGGATTGGGGTCACTGGGACCCACGTTTGTGTGAGTTCAGTTTTGTAAGAAACCGCCAAGCTGTCTGCACCGTGCTGAACCCCAGCATCGCACAGGAGTCCCGACTGCCGGTCCTCACCAGCACCTGGGGCTGTTGGAAGACCTTAGTCAGGCGGCTCCAGCAGGGGTGTGAACAAATTCACTGCGGCTTCGGTGCACATCTCGGTGCAACCAGTCATGCTGAAGGTCATTTCAGATGCTTTCGGGCCATCCTCCCGTCCTTCTCAGCGAAGCATCTGTTCAGGTCTCTTCCGCTTTTAAGTCAGGTGGTTTGTTCTCTGTCATGAGCCGTGGGAGTCCTGTGCATTCTGGATACGAGTCCTTTGCCGGCTGCATGGTTCGTAGACATCTTCTCCCCATCTATCGAAAATGTGTCTCTTCAATTCCCTAGGGGTGTCTTTTATATTAGAAGTTTAATTTTGATGAGTCTTACCTACTTGTTTTCTTCCTTGATTATGGATCATGGTATGGCTAAGAGCTCTCACCCTAGGTCTCCACAATTTCCCTTTCTTTTGTAGTTTGGTATTTTACATTCAGGCCTATGGTCCACCTTAATTTTCATACAGGAATTTCTCCCTGTTTTCACTCTTTTGCATACAGCTGTCCCATAATTCCAGCACCATTTGTTGAAAAGACTCAAATTCCACTGAACTGCTTTTGTGTCTTTGGATCTGTTCTGGACTCCACTCTGTCAGCTGACCCGTGTGTCCATCCTGAGCATAATTTATGACTTTAGTGGCTGTCTCTGTGAAAAAAAGTAACTCTGTCTGGAAGCAAAAACTACATTAGAAGTGCTCTAAATAAGATTCTTCCTGTTGTCAGGAGAGCAAAGCCACTGCCCTAAGCAGAGGTGAGGCCTCAACAGCTCCCAGGCACAACCTTAACACACAATGGGGAAGGGAATTCATTTCAAGGGCCACAACGTGAGACCAGCATAGCCATGAAAACTGCAATAATTTCACAACAGAATGAAATTCATAAAGAATTGCTGAGAAGCGTGTGATAAGTTACATAAATCACTGTTCCTTAAATTCTGACGGTTGACTAGAACAGAAATAGCTTCACGGTACAGTTCAAACAGAAAAAGCTAGGTAGGGGTGGTTTCCACACCACACAGGGCCTGCAGGAAAGGGACACTCTTCCTCTAAATGGGAGATCCCGGGAGTGATGTGATAAACCATGGTGAGAGGCAAGGAATTGTACAAGCCGGACTCGCGGCCTTGGCCCCACCACGGAGCCTGTGTCCATGAACGACGAGGCTCAAATGTCAGGCTGGGGCAACCGAGGCAGTTATCAGGGGACAAGAAAACGAGCGCACGGTGGAGGCAAAGGTCTGATATCGCGCGGCAACTTCGAGTCCAGTGGGACAAACTGACTCAAAATACAGGTTTCAAACATCACCACAGAGAGCTATTCCTCGGCTCTGGAAAGGCTAAGTGACTAATGCCCACACTGAGCATCTGCTCCCAGAGACGACCCTGGTGACCTAAGGGCCAGCTGCTCCGAACCCGCCCCGAACCTCAGTGAGGAACTTTGTTGGTATCTTACAGCACATTGACATGTTCCCTTAAAATCTGGTATTTCATCAACAATGCAGGCGCCAGCTTTGACTCATACACATTTCGATTAAACAAGATAATTTACACCCTGACCGTGCCAGGTAAGAGGTTTACTACAATCTTTAAACAGAGCCAGAGGCTACAGTCTGCTCCTACACAACACCATGTCTCTACAAGTTCGATGAGTTTTTACTTTCCATGTCTTCACTTGCCTAGTGCTAGAAAGCAGATTAAAAACAGAAGGAACCCAGAAACACTATTGAATGAGACTCAAATATCTTGCAGTCATCATCGAGATGAGATGTTTATTAAACAGAAATGTTCTCCCCTGTAGAAAGCAGCACATATCAACACGCACCGATAACTGTCGCCAGCATTCCAGATCATCTTCCCTTCCATGGCCACAGTGCAGGGCAATGGACCACGCACACCTGCAGACCCACGGAAAGCGGGGTGACACGGCCGATTCTTGTAGCGAGCAGGCCAGGGTGCACTCAAAGAGCATCTCTTTCCAGAGGTCTGCCATGGAAAGTTACACATTTATTCCACGAGTTAATGGCACTGCACCGAACATTTCTGTAAGAGTCTCTAAGCAAGTATTTCCTTCTGCCTACAATGGCCCGACACAAACTGAAAAAGCTCTTGGAACTGCCAAAGACTTCAGTATCCCCTTAACTATTGTCATGCACATCCATGTGAAGAGACCACCAAACAGGCTTTGTGAGCGCAACATGGCTGTTCATTTCACCAGGGTGCAGGCGGGCTGAGTCCAAAGAGTCAGCGAAGGGAGCTAAGTGTGGGGCCGTTTTATAGGATTTGGTTAGGTAAAGGAATATTAGTCAAAGGGGGCTTGTTCTCTGGCGGGCAGGAGTGGGGGTCACAAGGTGCTCAGTGGGGGAGCTTTTTGAGCCAGGATGAGCCTGGAAAAGGAATTTCACACACAAAAAAAATCATCGCTTAAGGCAAGGACTGGCCATTTTGACTTATTTCTGGTAGAATGTTATCAGTTAAGTCCAGGCAGGGCATTTGCACTTTTGTGATTCTTCAGTTACTTCAGGCCATCTGGGCGTATATACGTGCAAGTCACAGGGGACGCGATGGCTTGGCTTGGGCTCAGACGCCTGACAACTATAGTCTTTACTTTTAAGGTGTGGGGTAAGATCATATAATCCCCAACTAGGCTCCTGATGCTGTGTGTGGCATCCAGCAACAGCACGTTCCATTCCTGGATTACATTTGACTCAAGAGTCCACAGTGAGAACGATTTCTGGTGAATGAAACACCAGGCAGGAGGGTGATTCCGCTGGGCAGCTCTTCACACACAGCCCAGGAGCTGAGGGGAGAGGAACAGGCCCACGCGCGTCCACCGTGCTCACGCCCCCTTCGGCTACCCCCCACTCCTAGAGGCCCGGACCCAAGGGAAATCTGACCTGAAAATGGGCAAACCCTCACTTTGGCAGAGAGACAGGGACTCGGGGCCACAACTTGACCTCAGAGCAACACAAGTGCAGACACAGCACCCCAGGACACCCTCCCCACCCAAATTCAAGGAGGAAAACCAACGCCCCGCCCCCTTGCGGAAACCCCCGGCTGCTGGAGCAGACGCCTGCCGGCGTGTGCAGCCTCTCCCGTCCCACGTTCCTGGCTCAACACCTGTGCCTCAGCCCTGGCACTGCTCGCCACACCCACAGGTGTGCCAGGAGGGGCAGGTCCTAAGGTCTCCACTGCACCAAAGTCTGCAAGGCAAAGGGGCCGCTCCCTCCAGCAGGAGTCCAGAAGCACACACTGCACCAGCGTCAAGGCGTGAGAATTCTCCCCTCGGTCTCCGAGTCTCCAGTCTGTTGCCCGCCACGGTTTTCTGCCAACGGCGAGGCCCAAGCTGGGCGGCACATTTGGTTCTCACCATTTCCCTTGTCAAATCAATACTGCAAACATATCCAATTCATCCTGTCACTAAAAATGAAATAATCCGCCATCTCCATCACAGATGATGCAATCAGGTTTTCATTACCGGGTTTTTGTTTTGTTTAGTTTTTTGGTTTTTTTCTATTTTGAGATGGAGTTTCTGCTCTGTCGCCCAGGGTGGAGTGCAGTGGTGCGATCTTGGCTCCCTGCAACCTCTGCCTCCCGGGTACAAGTGATTCTCCTGCCTCAGCCTCCCAAGTAGCTGGGATTACAGGTGCCTGCCACCATGCCCGGCTAATTTTCATCTTTTCAGTACAGACGGGGTTTCACCATGTTCACCAGTCTGGTCTCGAACTCCTAACCTCAGGGGATCCACCTGCCTCCTTCTCTCAAAGTGCTGGAATTACAGGCATAAGCCACCACTCCCGACCATTACTGGTGTAATTTCTAAGCCACTCTCTCACACCCACTCCCTTTTTTTTTTTTTTTTTTTTTTTAAGAACCAGCTTTATGCCTATATTTTTTCCAAGAGAACCAGTTACCCCATTTCAAGTACAAATAAGACACGGTGTTTAAAAACCAAAAATGCCCATTTGCACAGAAGTCTCCAAATACCCAGTCGATTTAAGCCTTGAGAATAAGATCAAGCTGTTGGCTGAATACAACTTCCCTTTCCATCTGTCTGCCTGTGAGTTAGACACAAGGATGAAGCCACGAGCTAGGGACATAAAGGCAGGAACCAAGGTAGCGGAGACTCCAAATAAAAGCTGGAAGACCAACACAAATGCACCACACCCTGCACACCCTCCTCTCCTTCCTTTTCAGAATTTCCAGAGGATGAAACAGGGACCTTCTCAGACGTCCCACGATGCAGGCGGCCAGAGGGGAAGGCGGCGGCAGCCTGAATGAGGCGACCGGGAAATCACATTCCACAAACAGAAATTCTCCATGTGCTTTACATCCTCTGTCTCTGAAGAACTATGCCAGGCTAACAGTCGCTAGAAAACCGCATTCAAGTGTCATTTCCCATTTCAAGCAAAGAAAACAGTGGTGGGGCATGAGGGAAAAACATAGCCATGTGTTCTGGGCTATTAAATAAGGTTTTTCTGTTATAAACGTATAATTTTACATTCTCAGATTTCTGTATAATTGATATGCTTCCTAATTAGCAGACATAGTAATAAAAAGTGAATTCCAAGTGTAAGATCGGAGGAACCGTTCACATGGCTTCAGGTTCTGCTACTGTGTTTCAACTTAAGAAAATGGTTCTGTGTGTTGGTAACAAGGCCTGAGAGTCTGTGTGAGAGTCTGTGTGGCTGTAATCAGGGTTCGTGTTGGCTCCCTAGCAGAGGATGTTACACTGTTACATTATCTTCTACAAAAAATCCTGAAAAAATGAAGGCTGAATAGACATACACACCCACCCAAAATAATCCAAATGTCCACCGATATGAAAAACAGATGAATTACGGCTTCCATCGTGGAATATTCTTCAGCAGTGAAAACAAACTATAGCCACAGGTGCCAACTAGGATAAAGACAACCTTTTAAACACGCTTAAAGTGAACTGACTAGGCAGAATTCCTTGATTACAGGCATCTGCTCCAAAAGGGTACTGTTATTAATCCTGTGATGTAGAATGATAGTTAGCAACCCTGTTTCGGGGCACATCTAGAAAAAAGCAAAATAATGACTACACAATTTTAAATTCTTTGTAAATTATAACTATTACTATGAAAATTCTAAAAATGTGAAAATCTTCCCAACTGTTATTGGACACGCTTCAAAATAAATACCCTGGCATTGCTTGCCACACCCACAGTTGTGCCAAAATAAATGAAAATATAGCCCAAGGTAGTAGAACTGAAACCTGAAGATGTACGAGCCGTCCCTGTCTCGCTATCTATACATCGGGTAGAAATTTAAGAGCAGGTAGTGACACTGCAATGCAAGGCTCAAACCAACTGGGTATTTGGAAACTTCTATGCAAAGTGGCATTTTCGGTTTTTAAACACGGTGTTATTTGTACTTCAAACAGGTAACTGTTTGGTTCCCTTGGAAAAAATATAGCCATAAACCTGGTTTTTTTAAAAAAATACGGGAGTGGGTATGAGAGAGAGTAGCTTAGAAATTTTAAAAGTATCAGCAGGGAGCAGTGGCTCATGCCTGTCATCCCAGCACTTTGAGAGGTAGGCCCAAGGGGCCTTTGAGGACACCGGTCTCCTCTGCTGCCTGCCTGCTGGACTGACCCCCCAGGACATTCACTGGGTTTCCACCCCTGTCTCATTCAACATCCCAAGGGTGGTCTTCATCCTCGTCTGGGGCTCAGCTCTGCCCCAATTTCCTAAATCTCTGCCTTCAGAGCCTGAAAACACCCACGCCCAGGGTCACCCTAAGTCCACGTTTACCCCAGAGAGTCCCAATTTTATGTTTTCCAGGCATCGCCTTAGTGATAATTTATCCTGTAAATTCCAACTGCCTTCACACCTCACCCCTGCTGTCTCCCAGCAGAACCCACTCAGATGCACATGCCCCAGACCCACACCCAGGTCTGTACATGCTGCCCTGCTCTACCCATGTGGGGACCACCTCTCTTTCTTGAGGAATCAGCTGGCGATCATCTCCTTGTGGAGGGCTGCCCTGACTTCCAACTCTCTCCAGCAAAGGCAGAAGCCATCCTCGGTACTTCCCCAAAACTCAGGCCAAGTATGAAGATGGCGCAGATGCTAGCTGTGCCTGGGATGCCATGGGCAGGGTCCCCAGATGCTCTGCACATGGCCCGGGGCACCGCCTGAACACAGCAAGTGCTGAAGAAACAAAACTGACGTGCGCTGACCTCTGATAGGGCCTCCTTCACCATCCACATCTGTCTCCCCTCTGGACAGTAAAATCCACAGGACACAGAGGGCTTGTCTCACTCATCTTCAAACTCCCAGGGTCACCCTGGTAGGTAAAGGGGACTCAAATGTCTTCTGAAGGAAGCGACTGGTTAGCTGCCAAGTTAAAGGGCCTCTGAAATTCAGAGCTCTGCATAGCAGTCCAGCACACTTTATTATGAATGACTCCAACCACAGCAGAAGTGGCCGTGGAACCAGTGCTAACCAATTCAGGGTTTGTTCACTGTTTCTCAGTTCATTATCACAACGCATTCTCACAGAGCAGCTGCGCACAGATCCTCAGACATCTACACAGAGTGGGACGATGGCGCCAAGTCACGTCAACGTCCTGTTGCAGACTGGGAGACAGCAGTCAGACACGGACCCAGGCAGAGCACAGACCTCGCGTTAAATCGGCCCCGTGTAAACAGCACTCCCTGCCAGGCCCTTTCCTATCTGCACAGCTTCTACAAATTCACCTCTCGCACCTGACACCTAAGAATACTGCACACCCCCATGTGAATCCCCTACTCACCTCCCAAAATGACCCGGCATGGCCGAGTACAAAAACTTTCAACATAAGGGAACTGGAGGGCATGTGGGGCTTTCTCGAGTCCCTGCTGCCTCCTGATGGGAGGGCCCAATGCTTCACACCCCTAGTGAAGGGCGGGTCTCTTCGGCCCCCAGGCTTTGACCTGGAGCTTAAATCAGCATTAACTAATTTCACCTTCCAGGACCAACTTCAAAGGCCTGCAAAGCCAGAGAAGGGAGAGGAGATGGAACACGCCCTCACCTCAGATCTGCTGCAAGCACACACTTCTCAGATGCGTCCCAAGGTGCACAGCGTGTCCGATGCCTGTTTCACATCCACCGACCTGCAGGTCTTCTATGTGGCATCAGCCTCCTGGGCACTGGGAACAAGAGGTATAATGGCAAGTCCCTTCTGCAGCAAAGCTGAGGCAAAGGGACCCAACACATTGGAACTGACCTTTTTCTGACAGTATCAAAACAGAAGGAAAATACTGTACAGTCAACTCCCCCTCACGCAGGTTTATTTACCTGTGACTCAGAGGCCATGACAGAGAACTTCAGGTTCTTACCGATTCCTATTTTCCCCATCCAGGAAGCCTTTGTTTTTAATATCGTACGAACTTGCCATTTTGTAGGCCAAAAACAGCAAATATTGGCAGTTTCCTACAGTTCAACTGAATAAAATATGATCATGGCCTTTTGTGAAACCATGAAGAAAAGGTGGATATCTCAATATGTGTTTCCAGACTGGCTTTGTTCCTGAAGCGGTAACTCTGTTCACTCAGGATATTAGACACTGAAGAATAAACATCAATATCCCACCAAGAAAACCAAAGGAATGAAATAATTTTGCATCCACCTTGGAACCTTTTTAGGACAAGGCAGAACACAAACTTCTAAAAAGCTGCAATTGTCCCTCTGTATACACAGGGACATGGATTCCAGAACACGCCCCGAGTTTACCCAAATCTACGTATCCACAGGACCCCACGGCCACCCTATGGAACCACATGTAGGAAACGTCGGCCCTCCACAAAGCCAGGTTTTTTCAGTAAGGGTTTGGTTGGAAAAAAAATTAACATAAGTGATCCTTCGAAGCTCAAAACCCATGTTGTTCAGGGTCAGCTGCATTTATTACTTGTGTCATATCTGAGGCCTGAAAGCCATCATTCTCGATACCTTAATGTGACGGTTAACAAACTAACTGTTCCGATTAGAAAGAGGAAAAAGCTTATTTTTAAGCTGACAATGAGAGTGGATGCGGCTACGGTGAACGGAGAACAGACCTAAGCAAGCACCAAGGCTGGGGTGACTGCCTGTGCTCAGACCCACCAGGGCCTGTTCTTCCATCTCCCTCTGCTGAAAGGGATAACCTCCTTCTCCCCCACGACTAAAGGGCCTTTTTAAAATATTCACACGAGAAGTGCTATGAAAAGCTGAAAGGTCACAGATAACATTTTTAAAAATAAACATTAACGTAAGCATTTAATTTTCATATAAGGAGTAAGGAAAGGATCCAGTTTCAGCTTTCTACTTATGACTAGCCAATTTTCCCAGCACCATTTATTAAATAGGGAATCCTTTCCCCATTTCTTGTTTCTCTCAGGTTTGTCAAAGATCAGATGGCTGTAGATGTGTGGTATTATTTCTGAGGACTCTGTTCTGTTCCATTGGTCTATATCTCTGTTTTGGTACCAGTACCATGCTGTTTTGGTTACTGTAGCCTTGTAGTAGAGTTTGAAGTCAGGTAGCGTGATGCCTCCAGCTTTGTTCTTTTGACTTAGGATTGTCTTGGAGATGCGGGCTCTTTTTTGGTTCCAAATGAACTTTAAAGCAGTTTTTTCATACGAAAATTAATTCAAGATGGATTAGAGACTTAAATGTTAGACCTAGTACCATAAAAATCCTAGAGGAAAACCTAGGTAGTACCATTCAGGACATAGGCATGGGCAAAGATTTCATGTCTAAAACACCAAAAGCAACGGCAGCAAAAGCCAAAATTGACAAATGGGATCTCATTAAACTAAAGAGCTTCTGCACAGCAAAAGAAACTACCATCAGAGTGAACAGGCAACCTACAGAATGGGAGAAAATTTTTGCAATCTACTCATCTGACAAAGGGCTAATATCCAGAACCTACAAAGAACTCAAACAAATTTACAAGAAAAAAACAAACAACCCCATCAAAAAGTGGGCAAAGGATATGAACAGACATTTCTCAAAAGAAGACATTCATACAGCCAACAGACACATGAAAAAATGCTCATCATCACTGGCCATCAGAGAAATGCAAATCAAAACCACAATGAGATACCATCTCACACCAGTTAGAATGGCGATCATTAAAAAGTCAGGAAACAACAGGTGCTGGAGAGGATGTGGAGAAATAGGAACACTTTTATACTGTTGGTGGGATTGTAAACCAGTTCAACCATTATGGAAAACAGTATGGCGATTCCTCAAGGATCTAGAACTAGATGTACCATATGACCCAGCCATCCCATTACTGGGTATATACCCAAAGGATTATAAATTATGCTGCTATAAAGACACATGCACACGTATGTTTATTGCGGCACTATTCACAATAGCAAAGACTTGGAATCAACCCAAATGTCCATCAGTGACAGACTGGATTAAGAAAATGTGGCACATATACACCATGGAATACTATGCAGCCATCAAAAAGGATGAGTTTGTGTCCTTTGTAGGGACATGGATGCAGCTGGAAACCATCCTTCTTAGCAAACTATCACAAGAAGAGAAAACCAAACACCGCATGTTCTCACTCATAGGTGGGAACTGAACAATGAGATCACTTGGACTCGGGAAGGGGAACATCACACACCGGGGCCTATCATGGGGAGGGGGGAGGGGGGAGGGATTGCATTGGGAGTTATACCCGATGTAAATGGCGAGTTGATGGGTGCTGACGAGTTGATGGGTGCAGCACACCAACAAGGCACAAGTATACATATGTAACAAACCTGCACGTTATGCACATGTACCTTAGAACTTAAAGTATAATAATAATAAATTTAAAAAAAAACGTAAGCATTTAACAAGCCCATTACGATTTAAAGGAAAAAAAAAAACGGTATTAAGTTCCTGGGTGCAGGGGCTCATGGCCGTAATCCCAGCACTTTGGGTGGCCGAGGTGGGCGCATCACCTGAGGTCAAGAGTTTAAGACCAGCCTGGCCAACATGGTGAAACCCCTTCTCTAACGAAAATACGAAAATTAGCCAGGCATGGTGGCGGAAGCCTGTAGCCCCAGTTACTTGGGAGGCTGAGGGAGGAGAATCACTTGAACCCGGGAGGGAGAGTTTGTAATGAGCCAAGATCGTGCCATTGCACGTCAGCCTGGGCGTTGAGTGTGAAACTCCATCCCAAAAAGAAAAAAATATATAAAGTTTTCCTTCCAATGAACCTATCATTCAGCCACCGAGGTATCCTATAGCTACTTATTCAGCCATGAGATACACCACAGGCGATATAGGCGAACAGGACACAATTCTTCCCTGAAAGAAGGCTGCACCCTCAACAGAAGGGAGGCACATACTCCGAATGGAATCGGCATAGGAAACAGATGCTGCTGCAGGTTGAACTGGCTGCACAGAGCACCCACTCAGGTGTCTGAGAAACAAGGAGCCGCTGGTGCCATCACCTTCCATACCTGAGCTGGGACAGTGGGGAGCCTCTCATCACCAGGGACAAAGAGCCCCAGAACCACACAACGAGCTTACAAACTCACCAAGGCGATGACTGAGCAATGTGTGTGGAGTGATGCGAACACGCAGATGTCAGGGCCACGCGCGGCATTGGTTTTGTGCATCAACCTGAGCATGCCCGGGGTGCCCAGATGGCTGGTTCTGCATTATTTCTGTGTGAGATGCATGTTTGTCTCTGGACTGAGTGGAGACCCATCCTCGCCGGTGTGGGGGGCACCACCCTATCCCCCCAGGGCCCGAGTAAAACAGCAAGGCGGGGAAAACTGGGTTCACTCCACCTCTCTGGCTGATGGGCCAGTGACATCTGTCTTCTGCAGCCCGTGCTCCTGGGTCTCAGCTCCTCAGACCCTGGTCGGATCTGCAACCTCCGCTTCTCAAGTCTTCAAGCCACACCCTCTCAGGACTATAGCTTGCAGGCTGTGGGTCCTGGGGCTTCTTGGACTCTGTAGCCCCTGCAGCAGGCCTCGCCCTGGAGACACACGCACACCTGGCTGGCTGTCTCTCTGGAAGCCCTGACTAAAAGTCGCCCCTAAAAGTGGTCTTCAGGGTTTCTTTCTAGCCCTAAGATCCCAGCGCCCCTCCTACAATTCTAGGCGGAAAGGTGAACGGAGACCAATGGACAGAGGTGTGTGCGAGGACACGCCAGGCAGCAGCACTGGGCAGGAGGGCACTAACGCTCACTAAGCAAAGAATCAATGCTGCTTGCCACAAAAATGAGAGCAGTAAAGATTTCTTCAAACAGAAATGAGTTTGTTTCATGATTTGCTCTTAATACATAAGAAAGCATAAAAGTAGGCCTATTAACAATTACGTAAGTCTTTACAGGCTCTTGAACTACTTCTGTCCCTTTGTGTTTTTATAGAAAATAAGCCTGAGGTTAAAGAGAATAACGTCACTGGCCACAGCTGGGGCCACGCGAGGACACAGCTTATACCCCTGAGGTCCCTGGGTGCCCCATATCCTTCCCTTGCTATTTATGGAAATATGGGAGAAACCAGGAGGTCTGAGCGTGGACATGGCCGTGCTCCCAGGGGCCGAGGAAAGCACCCATCTGTCCAGTCTTCCCTCCACCCCGCGGTTTCCTCTTACTCAGACTCTTGGGCTGACGTGGCTCATGCACTCAGCAGCGCCATCATTAAACGTTTAGCTTTGCATCACGAGGGCCTCCTCTGGCCTCCTCTGACCACTCCTCAACCTGCAGTCAGCACTAGTTTGCAGGACACGCGTGGACAAAGTTGATGGATCACGGCCCCCAACGAGGAAGGTGCCAGGCAAGGAGTCGGAGAGCCGGGGATGGAGCAGCCCTCACCCAGGGAGGCGAAGGCCAACAGCGGCCACCACCGAGGGCCTCCCTTCCCACCCTGAGGGCAGCTCACCCAGGGAAGTGAAGGCCGACACCGGCCACCACTGATGGCCTCGAGGGCTCTCCCCACCCAGAAGGCAGCTGCGATCACATTTCCCATAGCACCAAGAGACCCCTGTATTGAGCACAAACCTTTCCAACCTTCGAATCAATAAGGAATCACAACACAGACATTCCCTCAATCCAAATGGCCAGCCCACAAAACAGACACGCAATTATACACATTTCTTGTGGGAAAATCAGTCAGTCCCTGGGGCCTCGCGCCAGGGGTGGGGGAGCATCATGGGGAGACGCCCCAGCCCCAGCCTGGTTCCTCCCTCTACAGCTCCTTTTCCCTCCTCTTCCCCCCACCCCTTCCCACCCCCTCCTAGCCTCAGAGGCTCCTTCCTCAAATTCTTTCCCCTTGATGAAGTCATTCATGCCCAAAATACAAGGCAAAGTCATGGGGGCTCAAGAGAAAATCCATACCGTGGCTCGCGTTTTAGATTCTCTTAAGTTTGAGAATAACCAAGCAAGAATCTTTGGCATGTGAATGTGGTCTGAAGGCATCTGAGCACAATGCCCGGCACTGGCCCGGAGTGGATCATGGGTGTCTCGGACATCTTCGCAACTCTACACCAATTATTTTGAAACACACCAGCAGAATAGAACCATGTGAATAGCTGCTTCTTAGTTAAAAGTAGGAAGAGACTCCAAAAGCTGCCCTCAAGGAACATCCTTCCCACCAGGAGTTTTCTGCATCGGGCCCTTCAGGCACAGGCAAGGCCCCCGGGCCCAACTCCCTCATCCCTGCGTCACAAAGCAGCAAAGACGGTGGGGAATAAAGCAAATGAAGGAGTCAGTCCCGCCCAAAACGGGCTCCAGAAGCCACAGCCACTCTCCCAGTGTGGGAGCCAAGTTCAGAGACCTGGAAACACCAGCGTTCCCAGGGAGGAGGGCAGAACAATGCCATTTCCCTCTAGTTTAGGGAGACACCACCCCACGTCCTCTAGCCTTGATAGAAGAGAGACTTCACATAAATGATTTCAATGACTCCACCACACACAGAAAGTGGGCTAGGGGCTAACACACCCATATAAATGCCTGGCAAAAACACATTAAATGAACACACAGATAAGCAAGGTTCTCCTGTTATCCACCAAATATTCAGAAACAAATCCAGTAAGCAATCTCTTTGCAATCAAAAGACCAATTCAGAGGTGCAGATTAAAAATAAACATAAAACTGAACCCTTAATACACCAAGAACCAATTTCCACGGAAGTGTTATCACATCACCACCTCCCAGCTGAAGGAAGCAGCACTGGCCACTGACCAGCTGTTCACTCATGGGTCAGTGAACGAAAGACAGTGCTGTCCAGGACAACGATGAGATGTTAACCTGAAAAGGGCAAAATTGCAGAGGCTGGAGGGACCTCCCAGGTAACCTGGCCCCCTCAGTGGACAGAGGACCCCCGTGGGGCCACAGAGCCCAGAGCTCCAGTGTGTTCGGGGAAAGCACTCAACTGCAAACCTGATGATGTCCGAATGCCTTCTGCCCTTCTGCGTCTCTGCCCCACTAACAGGGAATCCGTGAATGCTAAGGAAATGTAACTCATTTTACAATATATGTAGATTTTTAGCAAATTAAAGATAAACAGTGACAAACTTTGAGAATTAACCAAAATATAGTTCAGTGAATGCCCAAACTCATAGCTAGTCTCCAAGAGGTGATAAGCTGTGTGTGGTGGTTAACGCCTGTAAATCCCAGCAGTTGGGGAGGCTGAGGCAGGAGAATCACTTGAGCCTAGAAGGTTGGGGTTGCAGAGAGCTGTCATTGTACTACTGCACCCAGCCTGAGAAACAGAGTGAGACTGTCAAAAACAAACAAACAAAAACAAATTAAAGGAGTTCAAATGAACTCGCCCATACCCTTTAAATTTTCATTTGGGTACATGGGGTGATCTAGTTCCTTTTTCCCTTGCAATACATGAATAATCTAATAATTAAATATAATCTAACAATTATATGGGAAAATTTAATTATTTTCCCATTTCATTATTCCCTATCTCAGGGAAAAAGTTAAAAGTATTCCCTATTTCAGGGAAAAAGCTAAAAATCATTTTAAACCTTCCTTCCACAAAACAGTATACTCAGTCATCTCTATCTGCTTGATCATGTGGAATTCAGCTTCACATGCTTACAATGCAGTTTTTGTTAAACAGCGTTTCTGTAGACAGGCAAGAGAAAGAAACACTTGGTCTATGTAGAAGCAGCAGAAGACACGTTTTAACAGAAAAGGGAGAAGATACCACCGTGTGAATCTGGAAATTCTGTCCTCATCTTGTCCACACACACAGAAAACACCCAAGCACGTGCCTAGTGTCCAACAAGAGCACAGAAAGGATAGGGATCCCTCCAGTTGTTTAATGACCAGCCCCATTTGTCACCGCCACATAACAAAATCCGCACGGCAACTTCAGCACGTTTCATTCACGATTCCACGGAAATCAGGCTGAAGAACATACAGATGTTTTGCCCACATTTAAAAATCCAAGTGTGGGACTCAGAAATAAAACAAATTATGGGTTCACTTCACTTTTCCAAATTTTTACTTGGAGAAATCTATAAAGTTCTTGTCAGTTACATCCTTAAGGTTTTCAATAATTTTTCAATGCAAAGATCGGGCAAGACTTGTAAAGAGGTACACACATACGGCCCAGCGCGGTGGCTCACACCTATGATCCCAGCACTTTGGGAGGCCGAAGTGGACAGATCAAGAGATCAGGAAACCGAGACCATCCTGGCTAACACCGTGAAACCCCGTCTCTACTAAAAATACAAACAATTAGCCAGGCGTGGTGGCGGGTGCCTGTAGTCCCAGCTACTTGGGAGGCTGAGGCTGGAGAATTGCATGAACCCGGGAGGCAGAGCTTGCAGTGAGCTGAGATTGCACCACCGCACTCCAGCCTGGGTGACAGAGGGAAACTGTCTCAAAAAAAACAAAGGAGGTACACACATTCATGCCACATTCTTCTCTCAAAGAGACAGGCCCTTTCTTAAGATTCCAGAAGTAAATGTGGTTGTCACCCTGCTTTTGAGAGGATGGGCTGTGTTTTTTTTTTCTTTTTTTTTCTTGAGACAGAGTCTCACTCTGTCGCCCAGGCTGGAGTGCAGTGGCCGGATCTCAGCTCACTGCAAGCTCCGCCTCCCGGGCTTACGCCATTCTCCTGCCTCAGCCTCCCGAGTAGCTGGGACTACAGGCGCCCGCCACCTCGCCCGGCTAAACAGACTTTCCTCCATGCACCAAGGATGCACCATGGGGGCAGTGCTGCCCCCGCCTCCCCAGTCTCTGCTCAGGGTGGGGCAAGGGGAGCTCCGTTGTCTCCCGTATACACCGTCAACAGGCCAGGTGCTCAGAAGGAGGCTTCCAGGACTCGCTGTAGGCATTCGTCAGCAGGGCAGGCAGTGCCTCGTGCTGGTGGGCATCCAGCAGTAAGGGAGTCTTGCACTTCACTCCCTGGGCCCAGCCCCTGAAAGAGGGGAAAGAGACACCTGTATCGTAACTCATGTGTATTTATAGACACACAGAGACTCTGCAGTGCAAGGTGCAGAACTAGAAGGAATCATGGAAATAAGAGGGAAGACATTTGGTGACGACTGGCAGAGCCACCTCAAGCCTCAGCACTTCCTGCCGGAGCCCTCACTGACCAGACTCCTCCAGGGTCACTGCCACTGCCTTGCCCAGCTCATGACAGGGCAGACAGTGACAGAGCCTCAGAACAACCTCCCACTCTTTCCTCACCAGCCCAGGGTACGAGCTGTTCATGAGTGTCCCAAAGCCTGAATGCGGGGACACAGAGGTGACTGAGCAGAAAGGGGGACAGCCACAATGGCCGCGGGTGTGCAGACATTGCGGGGCACCCCAGCAGCCCTTTCCGTCTTAAAGAGGACGGCCACTGGTGTGCGGATGCTCCCGCGTGACCCAGCCGTCCTTTCCATCTTATAGGGGAATGGCCACGGGTGTGCAGATATTCCCAGGTGCTCCAGAGACCTTTTCACCTTAAGGAGATTTTCACAGTCTCATATCAGTCTCCAAACTATTCAGTGAGGTTGGAGGAGTATCACTGTGGACCAACACTGATTGGCACCAAGTAAGGGCAATTTTATAACCATGTCTCAACCATGAAACAATCAGGTCTTTGGCCATCTGGTCTAAGCTTTTTCTGTAACAAAGTTGGATAATTAAGTTGAACTTTGGTTTTCCAAAGCTTGTTACAGAAACCACATCTTCCTAGGTGTGGCTCTGTGGTGTCACGTGCACACATCAGTAGCCAGGCTTGCCAAGACTCACGGCACGTTACACGTTCACCTGAGAAGGCTGCTCAATCACTGAGGGCTCTGGCGTGCTCTGAAATGAATTTGCCACTTCAGCCTACACTCTACTCCCTTGTGTGGTTAAAGAAACCCAAAAAGCAGAATTTGTTTTGGCCAATCGCCTGCTGACCCAACTGCAGAGGTTTTAATTAGAGTACTTTCATTGCATCATAGAAAGCAAAGTCGTATAGATCAACTCATTATTACCACTCCAAAGGTTTAGTAAATCTCCAGATAATCAGGCAAACATTTTAAGAAGCTACATTAAGGTTTACAATACTCAAAATTTAAAACTACATCCATGCTTCAAAAAACCACCATTCCCATTTTAGATGGCCAAATGCATATGAGAAAGAAAGAAACGTGCTGAGCGCATTTTTTGGGTAATCTTATGGAGAAACTGCCACTTTAAAAATGGCTCTAGTTCCTGGCTCCAGATGGGTGTCGTGGGTTGCCTCACTCAATTTCAACTCCACCTGAAGCTGGGACACTAGAAATCCATTCCCACACTCCAGGGCACCAGAATTCCCACTTCTGGAAACAGCCTGGAATGCAGACCTGTAGCAGAGAATTCTTTCCTGCCCACCCTAACTGGCCTCTGTGGAAGGCAACAGTCAGAGACAAGTCCACCCCCCTAGGCACAACTGCACCACGAAGAACCATTTCAAGGTGGGAGGTGATTGATCAGTGGGAACAGACAGTTTAGCTAATCACTTATAAGGCAGAGAAGCGGGGTTTGAAGGCCTGTGTCTGGCCTTGTCCTCAGTAAATGGTCATCTGCCAGTCAGCCTAAGCCACATGGGAAGGGGCTTCTTGCAGTAAAAGTGGGGGTGCAGTTGTGGGGAGGGGGAATGTCTTAACCACCACTGTTTTACAGGATCACAGGGCTCAGGCAATGTTCAGTATTATCACACACCAAGGTTTTTACAGTCTGAAGAAAACTACAGTCCTAAGGTATCAGTTCTCAAAGCCTTAAGTTCCTCCTGCTAAGATTCCTAGAGGGTCTCGACTTCTTGCACTGAACCCCAACTTGCACAGGCATCTGCGTCTTCCTCCTGCAGCAAATGCAGATGAGAAGGCTGTGGCTCTGCTGCAGTAATGATGCCATGCAGCCCTAACACCACAGCAGAGCCTGAATGTCCCCAAAACCTCATGCTGAAACCATCTCCGATGGGATACATTAAGAGGTGGGGCCTTTGGGAGGTCCTGCTCTCAGGACTGGGGTTGATGTCCTTGTTGGGAGGCCTGGAGGAGCCCTCCTGCTCCTCCACCATGTGAGTCCCGATGAGACGCCTGCTGCCACGCAAGACCCGGTGAGATGCTGCCGTCTGTAAGCCAGAGGCCCTGGGACACCAGATGTGCAGGTGCCTTGACTTTGGACTGCCTTGACCTTGGACTTTCCAGCTTCCAGAGCTGTGAGCAATAAATGTCTGTTTACAAATCACCCAATCGACAGCAGCCCGACAGAGAGACAGTAATGTTACAACTTGAGTCACTTTCTCAGTGGGCCAGAGGCCTCCCCACATGAGCCACCACCGTAAAGCAAGAACTCCCTGGAGGATGCAAAGGGGTTCACAAGGAATTCTACCCAGCACCAGGGTGTCTCTCCTTTCTTGCAGGAAGATAGCTGAGCCATGGCAGGAAACTACAGGGTGGGTGGGGCTGGACAGTAATGTGTCACCTGCTCATCTAAGCCTCAGTCTCCTGCATCTCATCACAACAGTGGGGGTAACAACCCCCTCACCTGAGCTGTTGGGGGAGGTAAGAGTGCTGGGTGATTAACAATTGTTAGCTCCACAGAAATTAGGCAAAGAATCCATCCCATGTCTTATAAAACCAAACCAGCCCAGGAATTTCACATCACTACAAATTTGCATGGGAAAATGCTGGATTCTCATAAGTTCTGGCATGTCATTTGTATTAATAAAGTTTGCAGAGTTTTCACATACTAAGTATATAAAACAGGAAAATAAATCATGCAATTTGGAGGCTGAAGCAGGAGAATCACTTGAGCGCAGGCAGTGGAGGTTGCAGTGAGCCGAGGCCTCGCCACTGTACTCCAGTCTGGGAGACAGAACGAGACTCCATCTCAAAAAAAAAAAAAAAAAAAAAAAAAAAGACTTTGCTGCTTCATACTAGTAAAGTGGGCAGATTCTACACGCCAACTCTTACTCAAAGGTCGCCTAACACTGACTCAGGAAATCTGGCCCTGATGTGCTTGGAGTTTTAATCCTAACAGTGTTAAAGACCACTCCCCCAGGAGCTCTGAACAAGTACTCCAGGTATACGCTGAACAAGACCACACACTCTGACCGAAATCTAACTTCACAGACCCAAACTACAGAACCACAGAAGACACTGCTTCTGTCCAACTTTTTGTTCTGTCATCTTTTGTGTCCATTATTTCCTACAAACCATCTCATTAGAATTTAGGGCACACAAAAGGCCAATATAACAGGGTTACTTTTCAAAGGTTTGGAGGTGAAGAACAGATACAATGCATTAACTTCCTATTGCTGCTGCAACAAATTACCACAAATGCAAACCTTCTCTCAGCCCTGGAAGTCAGGAGTCCCAGGGCTGAAGTCAAGGGGTCAGAAGCTTGTATTCCTGCCTGGAGTCTCCCAATTCATAGAGGCCACAATGGAGCTTGGCTCACAGCCCCACACCCCTCCTACCACTGCCCCGGCCTCAGCCCTGCACACCTCAGGCCCCTGCCCCACCCTTGGCCCCATGCCCCTCCAGCCCCATGCCCCACCCTCGCCCTCAGCCCCACAGCCCTCTGGCCTCTATCTCATCCTCAGGTCTCCTCCTCTGAGATGGACGACTGGACCCTAGACGGAGGGATGAACATTCTGAACAGAATCAACGTAACTCAACATTTGAGTCGGAGAGGCCAAGCAATAAGACTTTCAAAAAAGCAACCAGAAAGTATGTACTGTGCCGGTAGTTCACAGCTGAGCGTGGCATCATGAGTACAAGCGTGCGGCCACGCACACCAGGCCCAAGTTTAAGATCAAATATAAGCAGCTTTCCACTGTAGTATTTAACTAGATCTTATTACAAAATAGCCTCCTGATTGCAGTTTTTATCCAAAAAGTTATCTGTAATTAAAGAAATTAATTTTCCCCTAAAAGACATTTCTCTATAAATGTCTAAACTAAATGGGCATATTAAAGAAAAAAGACAAAGGTTTGATTTAGGGGGTTTGCTTACGACTTGGATAAGCATGATTTTCTTCTGGCCAAGCAGGGAGCAGCTGGACCAGACTGGAGGGAAGGAAAAACAAATTTCCACTCTGACCTCAGTTGGGCACCAGAGTCTTCCCTGTCAGAATGTGGGTGTGGTGCTTCCCACACACCAGCCTCTGACGAAACTCAGCCCAAGGGTATGGGAAAAGGCTGTCTACTTCTGAAAAATCTACAAAGTGCAGACACATCAAAAGCTTCAGAAGACTGTAAAGCGCCAAGGAGACCACTACACCCTTGGAGTTTACAGAAAATGGTCAGCATCACACGTGCCTGAGGTCCAGGGTCAGCTCCCGGCTGCCGCGACACCGTGAACACAGCCCTGGCTTCCCCTCTGATGCAGAGAGCTGGTCACTCTGTTGGCAGCACTCAGAGCTCCGAACATTCTAGATGAAAGCAACGTGTTCCTTTTAAAATGTGGAACTGGGGCAGCACGACCGAAGCTCTACGACTATGTCAACTGCTGGGTTTCAGGGTAGCATTAGGAAATTGTGAGAATCCAAATCTCAATTTCATAGATTCCAGATTCACTGCAGGTTCCAGAATTTCCTGAAACATTCTTCCAATTTATCACTCAGGATTCCCTTGCCAAAGCTAATAAAGTCTACATTCCTTAGGGAAAAGCCACCATAAGCACCACCACAAATAAGATCAACTGACGCCTGCCCTTTGCACCAAATCTATAAACTGTTACTCACGCAAGACTGTACTGAAGGCAGCTCTCAGCTGAAGCCGAATCCGTGAGACTTCATTATCCCCATTTTGGATCAAATGTGAAGACTGTCAGCAAACCAGGGCCCCAGTGTGAAGTAGAGAACAGATCCTCTGATGCCTGCCTGAACATTTCATTCCCACCTCTGGCTTGCATATTGGACACCCTCAGAGCTACTGAGTCACCCACATTTGTAGGTCATTTATCCAGCCACCAGGATAACATAATTATGCGATAAAAATGCCTTCTCAGGGCTTTGTCATACTCAACAAGGGAGCTCAGAAGGCTAGGTAAGCCCAAGAAAGGGGGAAGCGCCCTCCAAACAGACAAAAACCAAGGAAAACCATGCAGAGACTCTTTCAAGAGAGCAGAAACAGAGCCCGCTGTAGCCTTTCAGGCCCTGCTGGCCGCAGCCCTGCATTAGGTGGCACCATTTCAATGGATGCATCCTGCTGGGCCCATTTGAAAGGTCCCGCTTGTGAGACACTCACCCCCACTTTCAGCTCCTGCAAGACCCGCTGCAGCCCCACTCCACCCTGGGGGCTGACTGTGCAAGTCTTCCTGGCGAGACCCTTCAGAGCCTGCACAGCATCTGAGACTGGGAAGCACCAAGGATCCAGAAACGCACAAATCCGTTCTCCTCGTGCTGCTTTCTGGGTTCCAAGTTGTCTTAAGAACCAGTCCTGCATAAACCCCGGGCTGGGGAGCCAGCCACAGCCCAGCAGCACCCAGCTCATGCGCTCCACTCACCCCACAGAGGACCACGGAGGCCCCAGCACGCTCTGTCCGCGGGGCAAGACACCAGAAACAGCCACAGTTCAGGGTTCTGCCACCCGCCCCGCTGCCATAATTACCTGCTGTGATCCGAATTTTCATTGGTTGGGTAGGTGATCCCACAGCTCCGTTGCCCTAATTACCTGCTGTGATCTGAAATTGCATTGGTTAGGAAGGGGATCTCACTGCTCAAGCACTCCCTGCTGCCTCCTTGCAAACAACATAAAAAATCCAAAACCCCTCTTAAAGAACGTTCACTATAACCTCAAAACAAGACCCATCACGAGACCAGGGAAGATACACACGCACATCTGACACCTGGTGGACGTCAGTGACCGATGCCATGGCTTCCGTGTGGCGTGTGAAGCGGGAGGCCTGTCACGGTGACTCAGGCTGGGGTCTGAATAGGGGTCTTCCAAGCAACTAGGCAACCAGGACGCACACCCCAAAACCCAAGTCCCTGCACTCACGTACCTGGCAGAAATGCTGCGTGGCCATCGACACCAGTTGTGAACCAAGACCGATCTGTGTCCTGTGGCCCTCACAACGTCCGTACATGCCTGGACCCAGCACAGGCACGCAGGGCACCCTGCTCACCTCCAGTGGGGTTCTCTCCTGCCAAGGGGGATGGCCCTGAAGTCTGTTGAGATTTCCAAAGCTCTACAAAGTCGCCCTTCCTCTTGCTTGTTCAGAAGACCTAAAGCCCTGAAGACACCAGTGAGAATTGACCTAGCCTCTTAAGGCAGCTCAAACACCTAAACACAGGAACACTGGACCTCTCTGCCCTCAGGAGCAGCTAATAACCCACTGGGCTAAGCAGAAGGCACAGATGTCACATCCAGAAGCCAGTGGCGCTCAAGTTTGCATTCCAGGAGCTGCCCTTGTGAGTCCCTCCAAGGCTTCCAAGTCCCACTTGATTGTTTTCATCGTATCTCTACAACATCAGAGACATTATATCTCATGGTATCTATGAGATCGTCTCCACTTTTATGAGCACATATGCTCCCTGACTTACCATGGGATGAAACTGTTCCAATAAACCCAGCGTAAGCTGAAAATGTCCTAAATAGAAAGTGCATTTGACATAATAGTTTCAACTTACAATGGGTTCATCCAGAGGCAGCCCATCTCGGGCCAAACAATGCACTGAGTGTGACTAGTTCACACCATCACAAGGTTGAAAAAAAAATCACAAATGTAACCATTGGGAGCCAGGGACCATCTGTATTGGGGCTCTTGTCTTCAGAGACAACAGAAACCTCTTCTTAGACAAGAATCACAATTTATAATCCTCAAAATGTTAAACTTAGTTTAACAATCTACAGGTTCAAACAAAGCCAAAGGAGGCCCATAAGACCGTTTGTGTCATTCGCTAAGACACACAACTCTGTAATAACCCTCACCACAGCCCCTCAGGGTGGGTCCCAGAGGCGGCTGAGGCTCGTGGCTATGGACACTAACAAAACCAAAATCAGAGTACGCAGGTGCAGTCAAGTCATATGACTTCTCCACTAGCATATGCACAAATGTTCATCAGCAAATCTCATCTTTGCTTTACCACCCTCCCATGACCTAAAAAGGAGTCCACCACACACACACCTCACTTCAAAAACATAATTAGTACTTGCATTCAATTCTGGGCATTCGGAATAGACCTAATGGGTGATTAAATCTCTCCTCCAACCCATTGCTTAGTCTTCTTAGAGGATGAAGGATTTTGTATAACACAAGTCAACATATAAAAGATCTGGTATAGAAACAGACTTTCAAGTGGTCCTCATTATAGTGATTCAACTAATATACAAAGGACCCAACACACAGCACAGTGTATATTAGAAGAATGATTTGTTTACCTAAAAATCCTAATATCTACACAGAAAAAATACCCTATACACATTTTATCATCCTTTACCAGTATAGTCATACAAAGGAGTATCACAAAAGCAAAAGAACGCATTTGGTTTGACTCACAGTTCTAAATTTAATATAAAATTGCTAAAACCACCAAGACAAACATGACTATGAAATATTTAACGATCTTCACCCTAAATTCAAGTCACGATTCAACCACCAATACCTCTGCTCTCCTTATGGGAACTTTCCAAAAGTAAATTCTAGAATTAACAGGACAAAATTTTCTGGTGATAGAAATTAGGAAGAAATTGGTTGAAGGCGGTTCCTTGGCTGTCAAACTTTTTCTCAATCATATTTTGTAAAATAAAAGCATCAAACAGATCTTTACATTAACTTACAATCTATCAAGCAATACTGGAGCAAGCTTTAAATATTAGCCACATTCTGTCAGGGCTGACTAACATTAAATCAGTATCAGTCTCATGTCTTGCAGCATCCACAGCTCATCTTCTTAAAACCACTTAAGATTTCATAATTAACTCAATTAAACAATGTAAGTCATCTCCTTGATCTTTGACATGAAGGGGTAATTTTCCCCCAAAATAGTACCTCTTTCCTTGACATGATTTAATCTGTGGTTAGAGTATTTAACAGGATTTCTTTCCTTCTTAGAAAATAAAATATACACCTTTCCAATATAGAAAAACTCTAACTGATAATGCTATAGCTTAACCAGGTCAAAAGCATTTTTTTTTAAGTTAAAAAAAGAACCTAACTGCATCTTTGGACCTTATGTGAGGTAGTGTCCAGGGTCACTGGGACCCCTACTTGGCCAGTGTAGCTGGGTACCAATTAAAGACAGAAACCCAAGCATTCACTCAAAGCCCCTTCCCAGCTGTTCATCCTAGTGGAAGAAGCCGTGGGTACAAACGAATGCGGCATTCTACGGAGGGCTTTGGGGATAGGCTGCTTGAGAACATCAAAGTGGCTCATGTCCCCTGAGTATAAAGCCAGTGACTGCTCTCAGCTTCAGTGCAGCACCATCCACAGCAGCCAACGTCCGGGATCACCCTGAGTGCCCGTCAACAGGGGATGAAGGGAACGTGGCCTGAACATACACAGGAGCAATACTCCACCACACAGCGGAGAGCCCTGTCATCCGCGACATATGGATGGAGCTGGAGGACATTACGTCAAACAAACCAGCCAAGCAAAGAAACAGAGCACGTTCTCACTCATAAGCAGGAGCTGAGAGCAGATCTCATGGAGGCCAAGAGTAGGTGGTCAACAGGGCCCAGCAGAGCCCACTCATAAGCAGGATGGGCAGAGGCTAGTAACAGGCACAAATACACAGCGTAATGGGAGCACAAGACCTACTATTGATATATCAGCAGGGGGATGGCAGTGGGTCATCTAGTGTGTATTTCAAAACAGCTAGGAGAGAATAACTTGAACATTACCAGCATAAGGAAAAGAAAATATTTAAAGTGAAAGACATCCCAAGTACACAGATTTCATCAATATTGGGATGAATCAAGATATCACATGCACTCTGAAAATATGTACATATATTATGTATCAACAGAAACAAAAACCAATGACAGAACCATTTGCAAAGCATGTGCAGAAGAATGGGAAGCACGACATGGTGTGGCTCTGTGTCCCCACCCAAATCTCATGCTGAACTGTAACCCTGTGTTGGAGGTGGGCCCTGGTGGGAGGTGATTGACTCATGGGGGTGGTTTCTAATGGTTTAGCAGCACAATCCCCCAAGTGCTGTCCTCATGATAGTTCTCCCGAGATCTGGTTGTTTGGAGGTACATGGCACCTTCCCCTTCACTCTCTCTCCCCTTCCAGCCATATGAAGACATGCCTCCCCTTCACCTTCCACTCTGATTGTAAGTTTCCCCAGATGTAGAAGCCTGTACAATCCACAGAACTGTATGCCGATTAAACATTTTTTTCCTTATTACCCAGCCTCAGGTAGTTCTTTATAGCAGTGGAAGAACAGTATAGTCCTCAGGACCAGCAACGTTTTCCTTCTACCCAGTGGCCAACAAGGTCCCACACCGTAGCTGGTTTTCCAAAGCCTTTGCCAGAATGCTGAGGCTGTTTTGGGGATACTAACTTTCCCCATCTCTGGTAAACCAGATGGGGCATCCTATTTGCCTCTTACCACCTTTCTCAGAGAAACTCCACCTCTCAAACAGCCTCGGCCAGGGGCCTCCTTCAGCAGCAGCAAAGCTGAGTACTCCTTGCACTTCCCTTCTTCTGAACAAGTAAACATCTTAAGCTTGTTTTTCCATCTTCCCAGCTCATTGAAAAAAATATCTTATGCTTTCTATTTTCCTAACACACACACACACACACACACACGGAAGAGAAGTGCTGTGAGGGCTGGGGCTCTTGTTTTCCCGGATCTGAGCCTGGCCCTCAAACACTAGCCGAATTCATACCAACACGATATCCAGAGGCAGAAATGCAAATATCCCCACGATTTCAAGTACCCTAAGGATCTAACAGGCCTAGTGGCCCATGTAACTATGGTTTGTGCTGGGCCATTCAACTGGTGTCCAAATCCCTGTCCAAGTGAGCTCTTTAATTTCGGGACTTTTCAGACAGTTTTTTTTGTTGTTGTTCTAATTTCTTTTTTATTAAAGCAATCTATTACAGTTACAATCAAGAATATCCCAGGCCGAGTGTGGTGGCTCATGCCTGTAATCCCAGCACTTTGAGAGACCAAGGTGAGCGAATCACCTGAGGTCAGGAGTTCTGGCCAACATGTTGAAACCCCATCTCTACTAATACAAAAATGAACCAGCCATGGTGGCAGGCACTTATAATCCCAGCTACTCAGGAGGCTGAGGCAGGGGAATGGCGTGAACCAAGAGGTGAGGCTGCAGTGAGCCAAGATCACACCACTGCATTCAAGCCTGGGCAACATAGCAAGACTGTCTCAAAAAATTAAAAATAAACCAATACTCCCAGTTAGTTCTTCACCAATGTCAGATACATCAGTTTAAAGAAAAATATGAAAGCATGTTTTTAAATTTCAGTGTTGAATTTAACCATATCTTTTAAGAAGATATGAAGATAGAAGTTCCTCAAGGATCGGGGGAGAAAAAAGCAGTTAAGAAAATCTTAAAACCTCTGGAGAAAAACAAGTATGGGTTAAGACCTTAAGGCAAAACTTTTTCTTTGCACTTTGATTTCAAAAGAACAGAGATGCCCAAAATATGAACCCTCCCATCTGCATTTTATATTCCTCTGTGTCCTTTGAAAGGCTGGAGATGGGTTCCCAGGTTCCAAAGTGCCTGGCCATGGCTCACATCAGGCGGCATCTTTCACAGCTATTTACTCCTCTGACTGTGCCTAGAGAGCTCTGTGGCCCAATTTACAAAAAAAAAAAAGGTCCTAATTTACTCACGTTCATCACTTTGAGCAGAGTCTCAAGAAATGAGACAAATATTGACACTCCACAGAAGTACTCTCTTCCAAAAAGTGTCAGGTTCCCATGAGCCAGGCAGCTTGCTTACAGAAAGCACTAGCTGACTTGCTGGTTTAATGTTAAATGCATTTAAAATGTTAAGTGATCAAACCCCCCCCTCCCAGTGGGTGTGCGCGTTGAGCTGGCTGCAGGAGTGATGCAGACCACGTTCTTTCCTTTGGTTTTGCTTCAAGCAGAGCACCCCACACCCAGGAAGAGGCCAAAGGATGACATCGAGGTCTAGGACAGATCTAAGGAGAGCTGCAGGCTGACTGCCTTATCTGCAAATAGTCTCTCATTTCAGAGAAAAATCACTGAACAGAGTTCATAACACGTGAATTTTTAAAATTCATATTTCTAATTTCATCCCATTAGAACTTTTGAACCTCCGCCTCCCACCTAGAGAACGTCAGCTCAAGCCGATCACAGCGCAGTGCGATTTTCTATAAATAATGTGCACGCCTGCATCTGAGCGGAGATGTGAATGTCTGGAATGTGCCTGCCAGGCCCAGGAGGCACTGCAGCAAGTGTGGGGACACAAGCCGCTGAAGAATCTGATTTGGAGGGAACTGGAGGCAACTAAAACTAGGTCCACTGATTTTTCTTGGTAAGGTTTGACCAGGCAAACTTATCACTGTTGTTAATTCATGGTAAATGGGATGGGGACTTAACAGTAAGTAATTAGAGCAATTACGGAATTTGCTACTCAATTACATGGCACAGATTCCTGAGAATGGAAGAACTGTTGCCCAGGAATAGAGTTCAAGAGGTCCTCCACTTGCTCCAGGAAACATGGAATTTCCACGCACCCCTGCTTTGGTCCCTGGCCACCACAATCCTGATCTCGGCCATCTGATGGCATCACTCCCCACAGCTGGAAACACCTGACACCTCTTGTCACCCTCCCATCTGCCCTGCCTTCCTCCAGTCCGGGATATTCAGGGATGCCCACATACAGGACCAGGAAACCAGGGTTATCCCAAACCAGTGCCTGCATTCAAAGTCCTCCACGGCAGCACAATCACCAATGGCCAATACTCCCAGAACCTTCCACCTCAAAACGGGAGCACATCTGGATTCAAGTTGACAATGCTGCATTCTCTTTGCCATGTACACATGGAGGCATGTCAGGTTCCACTTAAAGGTATCAGGTTCCATGCTGGCCAGGAGCCCAAACCTAGTCACTCTGCGTGACCTCAATTCACCATCCACAGAGAAGCCTGCAGTTTTCCTCTGGTGCACGGTGTGGATGGTGGATGCATTTCCCCTGAAGACTAGGAGACAGGAGCCTGGCCAAGGAGGCCAGTCGCCCCAGCCCCTGCAACACCCAGACGTGCCCCTCTGCTGTCTGCACACAGTACCCAAGTCTGGCAGTGCTGGCTCTGTGGTGGGATCCATCTGGGCCTGCAGAGGACCCGAGGCACAGGAACCATGCAGCTTGTCTCCAGCCAGAGGCCTAAGGGATCCCCCACGAGGCTCTCCAGCCTAGGTGCCCTCACCACAGGCAGAGCCATGCAAGAGAATTGCCTGCTGAACTGGAAACGCTTCAATCTGCTCAGCCAACACAGAAAGACAACAGCCACCTACAGCGGCTGAGCCCTGAAACGTGGCCACTGGGCCTGAAGGGTTGAATCTGGAATTTAATCTGTGAAGTTCTTTTCAAATGTGTTTAGCTATGTAATCAAATCTTTATTCTAATTAAATTTAAAGGAGCCTCTGGCTATGGGCTCCCTTCTCGGGCATCACAGCTCCAGGGAGTAAGAATGGGAGAGACAGGCCCAGAGCCTCTCTGCATTCTCCACGCTAATTCAACAAGTCATCATAAGGAAAGGCACTCCAGCAGGAGAGGTGTACACGGGAAGAACTGGGTTGGCCCTGACAAGCATGACCCCCATGGCATCACAGCTGCCTCAGGCAACAGGTAAAAGACAATGATGCCCACCTGGACAGGCCAACGGATGTGATGATGTACCCCCAAGCCCTAGTCCCACAGCAGCCAGAGGCCACCCGCTGCTCGTCCCGGGTGAAACACAAGCCCTGGTCCCACAGCAGCCAGAGACCACCCACTGCTCATCCCGGGTGAAACAGGCTGAGCTACCCGAGCCCTCAAAAGCAGGAAGAATTAAGGAGGCGATTCCCACGACATACGTGACACTCCTCGGAGACAGACACAGGCTTCGCTGCAAAAGTGCAGAGGACGGTGCAGTCCCTAGGCGGGCTGCTTCTTCCAACGATCAGGAAGAAACCAGATCCATTTCCTTGTAGGAGAATCATTTGTACCGTGATTAGACAGAAGACAGAAGGTGGCTGATGTTATCAAATCATCAAGCACCTCACAGCTGCTTCTCCAAGGAAGGCCTGGAAACTTGCAGCCACCCGCGTAGGGGCTGCAGTGTTAATGGAGACACGGGTGACTGAGGTCTGGCTTCCTCAGGGAAGCTAAATTTGAACTTTCACCACTGAGGAATCGGTCATTTACAGTCATTCACCCTCAATGCAGAAGACGGCTCAAGACACTGCACCAGACTTCAACACTCAGGGTTAGGGTCAGGGTCAAATTCACAAGTTTTACAAAATGTATTTACTTGGGATGCCAGAAGAGATGCAGCTTCACACCCCCGACCTCCATGGTTTGCTTAGCCCCTTCACCAGTGGATCTCACCAACAGATGACACATCCACGCCTCATCCATGGCAGCACAGAAAACCACTTGGAAGACAGCCACTCCCACCAAGCTTCCTGTCTTTGGTGTTTAAAATCTGCATCTCATACATGAGATTACACTCCTCCGAACAACGACATTGCCACTGTCATTTCACTCAAAAGGGCTTTAGGAAATGACACGCGGTCCAGATGCCAGAGGTCGCCAGCCGCCTTACTCTAGCCTAATTCCTTTGTGCCTGTATGGAGGCTTCACAGATACAGCCCATTAATGACCGTATGAGAAGCTCAGGGCATAGATGAAATCAGTGCTGAATTTTTCCACTTATCACCCTTTTGTTTTGTCCAGAAGACAGCTGAGAAAGGCGGGGGCAGATCATCTCCTCCAGTGTAATGACTCCAGCCACTTCTCTTCACCCCAGGTCACCACTCAGTCACACACTTTTGAGAAGCCAAAGCAGTTCTGTTCCCTTCACTCTGGGTTCCAAGCAGTAAATTCCTCCGTTTTATCAATTAGATTATCAAGCAGCCGTTTGTACTCTGGACTGCAATCTGATACAAAATTTAAAGCTAATTTAGGTTGCAGTAATAGTTCCTATTTACATTATAGATAAGGCATGAATGAAAACTTTAATCTGTTCATAGGACCAACTTTGTAAACAAACCAGTTATTCAAGCAATGATTGTCTACAGTTAGATGCAAATTACTTTGCTCATAAAAGATTTTCCAGTAGGGATTTTTAAATCCATGGTCTGTCTTTCCTGAGCCTATCTGCACCTTCCCCTGAGTGCACAGCAGGACTTCTCAGGGCATCCCATCAGCAGGCACACTGAAGAGAATAAGCCCGCAGCCCCCAGCCCAGGAATCAAGTCTGAGCCCCAGCAGCCCCTCATCCAGCCGGGGCTTCCTCACCAGCACAGCACCCAGAGGTCTTTCAGGTTTAATGCCAGGTGTGCGTGGAAAGTAGAGTGCTGGAAGGAACACAATAGACATTCAACAATGCAAATTCCCCCCTGGAACAGCCCAGCAACCCTCTGTACCTTCCCCAAAGTACCCATGCCAGGCAGGCGTAGAGTCTAATGGGGTGCCTAGGAATCAGCATTTAACACGATTCTGATGAATAAAAAAGTTTGAGAGGTCGGTCAGCAAGAGGCTGCCGTGGCCTCCACTCATTTGCAGGCTCTGAAGAGACACAGATTCAGGTAACAGGCCAGACAGGACAGGACAAGTATGGGGAGGTTGAGGGCAAATTCCATGGACCACCAACCATCCCAGCATCCCCACTGAGACTCCGTGATTTACGGAGTGACAAAGCCAGGGAGAAAAGATGCCCGCACCACATGAGGGACTGAGATTTCACCTAAAGCATGCAGCATGTGGCTGATGGCCAAGGTTGGGCAAGCCAGGAGCACAGAACGGGGTTCACAGGCCCAGAGGTGCCCCCCACACCCAGACCCCGTGCAGACCTCCTAAGCACTGCCTGTGTCTCCTGCCTGGTTAATTTCCTCCCCCCCTTCTACTGTGTTGGTTTCTCAGCCGCCATCCACCACCACACACCCCGTCTACAAGCTTGGTGGACTCAAAAGAGGGGGGGTAAGATCTGGACTCTGGGGCCAACGTCCTGCCTGAGACATTAGTTCCAACCCACCTAGCTGTGATGTGAGCCCCCGAGATTTCTCAAATGTGAGATGGGAAGGTAACTGAACCCACTCACCAGGACGGCTGTGCAGACAGATTACCTATAGCCACACCTCGGCGTCCAGTACACGTGGGACCCCAGTCGTGTTGCCCCTGATGGGAATCCCTCTATGCCCCCTTGGCTACCAGAGCCAACTCCCAGCAGCAGCTGTGCAGGGTGCATCCTCTATTCCCACTCCACTCACCTCCCATCGCTCCACGCAGTGACCTGCCACGCAGCGGCCAACAGCAAATCCGGCCCCGCTGGATAATGGACCACCACCCCCCCCCCCACTTTGGGGCGTCTTCCATATGCAGTTCTGAAGCAGGCCGAGAAACCGCCCTCAAGGGCAGTCACCTGTTCCTTATTGCATGTAATGACCTGCCACGCAGGACCACCAGCAAACCCAGCTCTACCATCCAGGCTCCTGTGGATAACCGAACCCCCACCCCCCACCTTGGAGCGTCTTCCACTTGCGGTTCTGAAGGGGGCCGAGAAACCTCCCTCAAGGGCACTCACCTGTTTCTTATTGCACGTAATGGCCTGCCAAGCAGGGCCACCAGCAAACACGGTCCACCGTCCAGGTTCTGGTGGGTAACTGCCTCCCACCCCGTTTCCTCCTGGGGTGTCTGGGAGGCTCAGAAACTGCCCTCCAAGCACTCATCTCTTCCTTATTGCACTAATACCTCATTTACAGAAATCCACTTTGACTTCCAGCACTGCAGGTGTGACAATTTAGGAATCCTGCTTGCAAGCTCCAAGAGCTTGAGGTCACGTCCACCTCACCAGTATCCCAGAGACCCAGCACTATCCCACTGTGTTTAAAATTCCAAAATACTCCTTCAAAATGCTACTGGCATTTGGTTTGCGCATAAAATGCTAAAAACCTTCAAGTGAAACAAATATCTTCAACAGTTTGATATAATGACATTTGAGTTACACATCTGCCAAATTGTAAAGCCTCATGCATTTATAACATTTATGGTCAAATGGTTCATTAATATAAATTACGAGAATCTCCAAGAAACAGGTTTTTTTCTGGCATTAGATGACCAAAGGAAAACTGGGTTCTGGCCGGCTTTCAGGCCTGTAGAGGCAGACATATCTGCTGACACAATCAAGCTCCTTCCCACTGATGTGGCCTCATCCCAGGCCCCTCATCCGGATGCCCACAGGCCCCTGGAGGAGCAAGCTGACCTGTCCACATTTCTCAAATGCACAGCTGTTGCTCACACTGCAGATGGAGCTCAAGGCACGAGCAGGCCACCACGCTAAAAATACCACGCAGCGTCCACGCCAGGTGACGGTGGTTTTCACTCCATCCCAAAGCCCCATGTATGAGTTTAAAGCCATGACTACTAAATAGATTTTTAGACCCTCAAGACATACTTTGTTTACTTTTATGCAACAAAGTTAAAAGACTATCACTCAGATATAGGCTCTGAAACTGTGGAATAATTATTTGGGAACAAAGCCTCTGCCAGATCAGGATAAGCACTTGGGACAACACCCCGTGACCTCGGTCCACACAAACCCATCCAGACCAGAGGCCTCCCGCACTGTAATTTCTGTGGATTTCTGTAAACGAGGTATTACTGCAATAAGGAATAGATGAGTGCCCTTGGAGGGCAGTTTCTGAGCCTCCCAACCACACGGCCACATTAAGGCTGAAGCCGCACCACCTCCAGAAACACTGTCCCTCGCCGAGGTGTGCCTGGCTTCTCCCTTTTTCCAGAACTTAACAAAACCTGAAAGGACAGGTCTGTGTAGAAAAAAACAAGCTACTTGCGATTCCTCTTCCCAGTTCAGGCTGCAGGAAGCTCATTTCAGCCCTCACTGTGTTCTGACTGTGGCTTGGTTCCCATAAGAAATAAAGTCAGAATTCCAGTCCCTGTCTCCTGGGCGGTGTGGCAGGCATACATACCTTCAGTTACATGAGGAAAGGCGTGGCGAGCCCCCTTCCTTCAGTAAAACTGCACAGTTCCCAGAACCCTGATGCCATCCCCCTCACACCACTGTGAACACCTGGACAGAGCACATTTCAATGCGTGCACATTTGTGGGCTAGTTTTCTATTTCTCCACTAAATCACCCCAAATTTAGCGCCCTAAACACTGACTTATTTTCTCACATTTCTGGAAGCTGGAGTCCAAAACAGGTCCCACCAGCTAACGTCGAGGTGTCGGCAGGGCTGGCTCTGGGGAAGCGACCGTCTCCTTGCCTCCCGCAGCCTCTAGAGGCTTCTGCATCCCCTGGTCCATATGGCACCCACTGTTTTCAGGACCCACAGCGGCTCTGACGGCCCCTCAACTGGAAGACGCAGATCGTCAGGAGCCCAGGCTCTAGTGCTAGGGCCAAACCTCCCCACCCTTCGGGTTCCTCACATACTCCCGTGCGAGTTAATATAGATTCCACTTTAACTAGTGTCACCTGTGTAAGGGGTAATTTCCCAGCTGTGAACTGGTTAATCTCACCCACACAGACCCGGGGAATAAACTCACAGGCCATGGACCACTCCACAAGCAATGAGTGACCACCTGCTCGGGGACCTCCATGGCCCAGCAGAGCACTCTGGTGCCTCCCCGTGGACTCAGAGTCTGCAGCGCCAGAGGGCCCTGGATAAAAAAGACAGCTCTCATGTCGGGAGACACCCACCCATGGTTGGGTTCCCGGTACTTTAAGTAGCCCTGGTGGACAAGCTGCGCCCCGTGCAACTCCATCACAAGAATAAAGGCTGCACGTGGTGAGTGCATGGGTGGCCACCCCTCAGTTCAGCTGGCTGTGTTAAGCACATCACCACCGTGACGTCAAATCAGACTCATCTGCTGGCACAGTCCAGGCATCGACCCCCAAGAACATTCTGGATCGCAATTCACAGTAGTGATTGCGATCAGGGCCACACGTGGCTAAATGTATTTACAGGAGGACGCCACAGCCGATCTAGCTGGACTGAGAGCATTTCCCACTGTACATTCTTACAACACCATTTTATTTGCGCTTTATTAAACTTTTATGGCTTTCTTCTGCCTATCTACTTGATGGGAGTGTTTCTTGTTCTTATGACTGCAGTGATACTTCAGGCTACAACTATCAATGTGTAAAATTAGTTTGGAAGGCACCTTATCATTAAACATTTCACAAGCAAGCAGTCAGAGGCACCTAACCCGGAGGCCTGTTTTCTTCTCTGAGCCAAACCTACCTTGGACTCAAAGAAAACGGCACATGGAGAGGGGCTGGATCTCCAGCGCCCATTCCTAGGGGGCCTCCTGGGGAGCAGATATGGAAGGAGAAGCCCTGAGCTATGGCACTGCCGTACTAAAGAAAAATCTATTTGGGTAAATGTAAGCTCCAGACATAAGAGATTAAGCAAGCCATGAAAAGAAACCACTAACCACAGCTTCTCCAAAACAGAACTACACTCCCTTTAGTTTGAATTGGAAAAGCAGAAGTGATGATCAGGATACAAAAAAAAAAAAATGACAAAGTATCTGAACACAGGAGAATAATCAAGGGCCACTGTCTCTTCCTGTGTCAGTGGGAGCCTCGCATCTAAGCTGGATTTACAAGGTTACTACTTTGGACTGAAAGTTATCCCCAACCCTAGTTTGTAAGCAAGTGGAGCAGAACGCTTCAATTATTTCAAGGTTTAGCGGTAAAGCTCTGCAACTCTCACAACCATTTTAATTGGTGTGAATTTTAAAGTGACTCAATCTGTTGGCTGGAGTATCTAACGGCTTAACCACGGGGTCATGTTGGAAAATTATTCCAATTGCTTTTGTTTTCTCTACTGAAGATGCATTTGAATGTTCTTGTAGTTTGCAGTTGAGGCTGGTTCTGATGTTTGGTCTTGAGGAGGCCCAAGTACCCGTAGAGGAAGAATCTGAAACCTCAAGACACTCGAGTGCTGTCTGGGGAGATGGAGACCCCAACCCGAGGGACATTGACGGACTCAGCACCGGCGCAGGGCCGCCCAATGCAACAGGCCACGTATTTGCTGCTTACAAAACAACATAAGCACACCCTCCCAGGTGTACACATCTGTATGCTCTGTACACATCTGTCCCTGCCAATGCCAGCACACATTCTGTACGCACTCACATCTGTCCCTGCCAATGCCAGCACATATATCCAAGGTGTGCACACACGCTCTGTACACACGCACATCCCTCCCTGCCAATATGAGCACACACACCCAGGGGTGCACACACGCTCTGCACATACTCACGTCTGTCCCTGCAGCCTGAGTCAAACAGTCACAGAGAGGCAGAGGAGGAGGAGGAAGGACGTGATGGGCACTGAGGTCCTGGGAAGGTTCCCCTCCCTACTTCGGGAGAGACCCCTCATGTGATCCTGCCGTCACTCACCCTTCCACCTCCATCCTCCATCCTCCCACAGGGATCAGGAGGATGCCCACTGCACAGAGCTGTGATGAGCATGAACAGAAGATGGCAGGAGCTCATGCCACGGTGCCTAGCATGGGGCCTATGGAGTGCTTCTTTCTGCTGTGGCTGACATCATCAAACAAGAGGCTCACATGGCTTCCGCAGAGAATGTCACTCGCTGAGAAACTGAAACGTGTGACCTAGGAGCCTGTGAAGGTCTAAGAACAAACCAACAAACCAAACAGTTTTGTTTGTTTTTCAAACACCATAGCCTGTTTTTACTTTTTTTTTCATGCTCTACCTTGGGTATCATTTAGTTTAATTTCAAAGTAAGTCCAATAAATACACAAAATCACAGGACTGAGCATGGAGCATTGTTTCACTTCATGTCCTCCAGCCTTTAGGACACATTAAGGAAAGACATGATTCCAGGATTCCCATTAGAAAGGCTGCCCTGAGGCTCCTGCTGGGGCAGCCAAATTGCAGCAGTTGATGCTGTCCCCAAGCTGCTTGGATGAAGCAGAAGATTCCGGAGGTCTCTTCTCTTCTGCCTCTCACCCAGGAGAGAAGGTGGGGGGAGAAATGTGAGAGAAGACAGGAAGAAGGAGGGGGGAGGGGGATAGAGAGGAGGGGAGAGGGAGGGAGAGAGGAGGGGGGAGAGAGGGAGAGAGGAGGAGGGAGGGAGGGAGAGGGGAGGGGGAGGGAGGGAGGAGGGGCATGTTCCATCCACCAAGGCAGCTGCACTGCAGAGAGAATGGAGGGTGTGTTGTCTCTCAGGACAGCAAGTTCAAGCTGTTTATAATTGTTAGCATAAGCAGTGACCAGCTGAGGACAGGGCTGCAATTGGAGATGACAACATTTTATTTTCATAGTTGATATTGGGGACCTGCACCTAAAGCATCGTGCCTTGCCCTTTCCCCAGATGGGCCAATGCCTCTCTATACTTGACTCTATTTGACTAAATAGCTGATATTGACTAGGAATTATGTAGGATACCCCTTACCATAGTAACGTCAAACTCATGTTCTAAATGCAATTTGTTCAGGGACTGGCTTCTAGCTCTGGGTGGGAATGTTAAGCTCAGTCCAGTTCAATTCAGTAAGCATTTATCAAGAAACTCCTAGACCAAGAGCTGTGTTAGACACTGGGTATGGGGTGATGGGGATACGAAGATGTGGAATTAGAACTCGAGAAGCTCAAATGCTCTCATTTAATTCCCTAATGCAATTACCTAGCTTCAACCTGATGGCTGTAATGTCTAAATTCGCTTTCTCTTTATTCCAGTTCTACATAACAAAGCATAAATAATCATAGATCAATAATTCTGTGTTGGCCTATTCAGTAGACAGAGAAGAGCATTCTGACTGGCGTGAGACACTGTCTCCATTCCCAGGGAGCCCGTGAGGTGGCTGCACGGAGCACACGCGTGAAGATTCAGGAGCACGAGCGTCAGGTGATGGGAGGGGCACGGAGGCAGCACCAGAAAGATGCCTGCGAGAGGCCGCTGCAGCCAGGCTGGCCAGGAAGGTCACGGGAGTGGGCACAGGCATCTCCCTCCAGCCGCACTTGGTTTTCATGAGGACACATGCAGGGAAGGGGATGACACCGAAATGCTGTGGCGCTGAGGGGAGGAGAGGAGGGACACAGGGCCAAGGGCTGGCCACCACCCCTTGCGTCCCTGCCCCTATGAACGCTGCCAAAATCAGCCCCAACGGGGAGAAATGAGGTGGGTGAAAGAGGTGGACAGACTTGGCTTCCATGGAATTCACAGATTCCAGTCATTAAAAATCCCTTCTGAGTATTCATCTGGAAAACTTTGCAAATGTATTTAGCGACAAGAAGCAGAAGATGAAGCCAACACAGGTGGGCTCAAACGGCCGCCGTTCTCCTTCTCTCTGCATCCAGGATCCACCCTGAGCCCGTGAGTGCGAGGACCTGGAGCTGCCCAGCCCAAGGGAGCGGCCCCTGACCAGAGGAGGGAGCCGCACAGCGGGGCCCCCAGCACGTGGATGGCAGGATCTGTGCTATGTCAGTCCCAGGGCCCCAAGCAGAGAAGGCCTGGGGCTCCCAGCTGAAGTTTTGCTGTCTCCTCCCTCACCAAAGTCGAGATGGACTGAGTGAGACCAACGTCTGCTGGCTCCTCGGTGGCTGCCGATGTGGCCCTCAGGCTGTGGGTGAAACCGTCTAGGGAAGCCGAGACAGTGGCTAGAATCACAGCCACGAGTGTTCCACGGGCCCTAAAACACAAGCGCAGCCTGAGGAAGGCAGGCCCGCTCAGATCCCCGTCTAGGCTTGTGTGCCACACTCAAGAGGCACACGGCACCAGAACATGGCACTTTAAGTGACTTTGTGGGGTGTAGGAACATAAAATGGGGCCTCGAGTGGCTCAGAAGTCACTCCCACCAGCCCACGGGGACCTGGGCGGCCCATCTGGATGTGGCTGGCGTCTCTCCAGGGCGGGCTACAAAGTCCTGTGGAGGAGGTGAGCGTCGGTCTTGCTCTGAGGAAGGCCCCTGACAAGTATCCTGAAAATGCGGGCACACAGCTGGCTGACTCATCTGAAGGGACCTGTTGAGCCACTAGCCAGGGAAGGCTGGAGAGAACTCGACTAACACACGAACCCTGCCCAGGCGCCCACCTGGGCCGCCCACGAGAAAACTAGGGAAGCTGTGAAGATGGAGGTGTGCACGGGGCTGGGAGAACCCTGGGAGGAGCCGCATTGGGGACCAGGAGGGACGGAGGGCTGGGCCCCACAAGCAAACGAGGGAGGCGCTGAGTGCCATGAAGACCCCGCTGCACCAACAGCTGCAGGCCTGGCTGGCAGCACGACTGTGGCTTCAGGCGCAGGCCCAGGAGCACGTGTGTTTGGCAGGAGCTGCCCTCCTGGAGCCGCACTACGGGTACCGTCATTTTAGAGGCAGGTACCTGATATCAAGGATGACAATCAACCATGCCACCCTGAATTACAGCCATGTCCTCAGCGGGTCGCTATTTACGCTGACAATTACAAAGAGTTTGAACTCACTGTCCCAAGAGGCAACAAGCCCTTCATTATCACGGCGGCAAGCCTCTGTGCGGCCCTCCTCCCCCGCCGCTTCCCGTGGGGGCAACCTGAAGTCCCATGACAGTGACTCAGAGCCAGCCCAGTAGCTTCAGTGCAGGAAAAATCACAAAAACTCAAACACATCCTAAACATGGGCAGTTGGTAGGAGCTGATTCCTAAATTAAACCTGTTCAGAGGCTTTCTGGGCTAGCACAGCTCTGATCACAGGCTTGCGCTTTTTGCTCCCCCTGAAGGGCGGCGAGGCCAGGCTCTGCCATTCTGCAGGCTCCGATACGTGGAGTCTGCCCTGTGGCATCGGTGGCCTGTGCCAGACAGTGTGACCGTCGCCCGCAGTGAACACTCAGCACAGCAGAGCAGGCTTGGGGAAGAACAGAAAGTGACCTCTAAGCCTGCAGAAGACGCTAAACCACGCACGGCCTCACGTGCACTGTGTGTCAATCGCCGCCGAAGCAGGAACGAGCTCTTAATAGTTCCAGTAAATGCAAAGGTCGCCCTGGAAAACAGTGTGAACCTTTCTGACAACTCACAGGTAGGTAGCCACTGCCTGAGACACGAAGGTAAAGAATTCACCTGAAACTGCATATTATAAAACTTATTTTTAAATGATGGCGCTTAATTTGAAAGACTCCCAAAGAATACTGCATTAGAAAGTGACAGAGTGAAACCGTGAAGCTGACGACGGGAGTCCCTGGAAATTTCACCAAATGTTGCGTCAAAACTGGGAAACAGAAGAACCGCACCTGATGAAACATTCCATTAATCACTCGAGTCCTCCCCACATACGAAGCTATGTTAAAAAGTGTTCCAAAGGTGGAGAGGATGATATTTCTTCCGATTTCGCAGGGGATGTACACCACCCCTGCAATATGGTTCCTAACATCCAGGGGCGAGAGGATGATATTAGTCTCAATATTGCAGGAGGTGTACACTCCCTAGTGACATTGTTCCTAATATCCAGGGAAGTAGAGGAAGATATCACTCCCAATAGAGCAGGGAGTGTACACCCCTTCTGTGACATTGCTCCTCATAGCCAGCAGGGGAGAGGAAGATATTACTCCCAATATTGCAGGAGGTGTACACTCCCTAGTGACATTGTTCCTAATATCCAGGGAAGTAGAGGAAGATATCACTCCCAATAGAGCAGGGAGTGTACACCCTTTCTGTGACATTGCTCCTAATAGCCAGCGGGGGAGAGGAAGATATTACTCCCAGTATTGCAGGGGATGTACACCCCCTTGTGATATTGTTCTCTATATCCTGGGAGGGAGACGATGATACTCATGGCAATATCGCAGGGGGTGTACATATCCACTGTGATATTGTTCCGAATATCCAGAGGGAGAGAAAATGATGTGACTCCCAATATCACAGGGTGTATACATCCTCCTGTGATATTGTTTCTTATATTCAGGGAGAGAGGATGATATTACTCCCAATATCGCAGTGGTTATACACACCTCCTGTGATATTGTTCCTAATATCCTGAAAGGGAGAGCAACATATTTCTCTCAATATGGCAGGGGGTGTACACCTCCTTTGTAATATTGTTCTTAATATCCATGATGGGAGAGGATGATATGACTCCCAATATCGCAAGAAGTGTACAGTAGCCTGTGATACAGTTCCTAACATCTAGGTGGGGAGAGGATGATATTACTGCTCATATCACATGTGTTGTAAAACTCCTTTGATATTTTGCCTACAATCCTGAGGGGAGAGGGTAATATTGCTCCCAATATCGAAGAAGGCGTACACCCCCCTGTGACACTACACTCAATATCCACGTTGGAAGACGAAGACATTACGCCCAATATCGCAGGGGATGTACACCCATCCTGGGATATTGTTCCTTATATCGAGAGGGGGAGAAGATGCTATTGCTCTCAATAACACAGGGGCTGCAGAGGTACACCCCTCCAGTGATATTGTTCTTAATATCCTAGGGAAGAGAGGAGGATACTACACCCAGTATCTCAGGGTGTACACCCACCCAGTGATATTGTTCTTAATGTACTCCACCTCCCACCACCAGGGATATCAGTCCTAATATCCAGGGGAAGAGAGGATAACATTATGCCCTGTCCGGAGCTGCACGCCCCGGCCATAGCGAATAATAACTGACGATTAAAAACGCCTGAGCTCTATTCATTTCCACCTTCTACCTCCTCCCTAGATTTACCTTTTTCCCTGTATTAATACCTCATAAAAGATGGCGCTCTTCCTGCTTCTTCTTCACCCATTTTTCCCGCGCCCGTGAAAATTACTACCTGACAGCGCAGGTGCAACATGACGTTCGACCAGAGAAATCAATACCTATCTGGCCACGCCTCCACTATGAGATCATTTTCGCCTTGGCCCAACCCCTTCCCCTCCAAGTGTATATAAGGCACTGCATTACCGCCATTAAACGAGACTTGATCAGAGCACCGTCTTGTCTCCATTTCTCGTATCTCTTGTTCCCCAAATTCCCACCCCCTCCTCCAGGGCCTGCTTCGACTATCCCGCGGGCCGGGATAATGCCCAATATCGCAGGGGAGTGTACACACCCTCTGTTATGTTGTTCCTAGTATCCAAAGGTAGAGACGATGATATTACTGGCCATATCGCAGGGGGGGTACACCCTTCTATGATACTGTTTTTGACATTCAGTAGGGGAGAGGACAACATTAATCCTAATATCACAGAAGGTGTACAGACCCCTGTGATGTAGACCCTAATGTACAGGGGAAAGAGAAGACTATTGCTCTCAATATCACAGGGGCTGTAACCACCCTGCCCCCTGTGTATTGTTCCTAATATGCAGCGGGGAGGAGGCTCATAGTACTCCCAATATCCCAGAAGGTGCACACACACCTGTGATAGAGTTCCAAATATCCAGCGGGAAAGAGGGTGATTTTACTTTCGATATCGCAGTGGGTGTACACAGCCTCCAACCCTAGGATATCGTTCCTAATATCCAGGTGGGAAGAAGATGACATGGCTGACAATATCGAAGTGGGTGGACACTTCTTCAGTGATATGGTTCCTCTTATTCAGGGGGTGAGTGGATGATACTACTCCCAATAAAGTAGGAACCATACAGCCACCTTGGGATTTTGTCCTTAATAACCACAGGGAGAGGTGATATTACTACCAGTATTGCAAGGGGTGTACACCCCTCCTGTGATACTGTTTCTTATATCCAGGAAAGGAGAAGATGGTGTTAGTACCAATATTGAAGGGATGAACAGCTGCCATGGGATATTGTTCTAAAGATACAGGTTGAAAGAAAATGAGATTCCATCCAATATAACAAGGGGTGTATACCCCGCCTGTGATATGAATCCTAAAACCTAAAAGAAGAGAGAATGACATTGCTTCCAAAAACACACAGGGTGTACACCCACCCTGTGATATTGTTCCTGTCATCTAAAGGAAGAGATGATGATACTACTCCCACTACCGCCAACCAACTACCACTTCTTTAAGCATCTTGACAACTTTTTGCAGGGAAAACAAGTACACAACCAGCAGGATGTAGAAAATGCTTTTCAAGAGTTCATCCAACCCTGAAAGCACAGAATAAACAACTTTATTTCTCATTGGCAAAAATGTATTCATTGTAATGGTTTCTTTTCTTTTTCTTTTTCTTTTTCTTTTTTTTTTTTTTTGACAGAGTCTCACTCTGTCACCCAGGCCAGAGTGCAAAGGTGCAATCTCGGCTCACCGCAACCTCTGCCTCCTGGGTTCAAGAGATTCTCCTGCCTCAGCCTCTTGAGTAGCTGGGATTACAGACACATGCCACCACTCCCGGCTACTTTTTGTCTTTTTAGTAGAGACGGGATTTCACCATGTTGGTCAGGCTGGTCTCAAACTCCTGACCTCCTGATCCGCCTGCCTTAGCCTCCCAAAGTGCTGGATTACAGGCGTGAGCCACTGTGCCCAGCCCATTGTAATGGGTTCTACTTTGATTAATAAAGATGTGTTGCAGCCTAGTTATATAAATTTAAAATTCATGGTCCAAAACCATAATTACTTTTGCACCAACCTAATACTTTAAGAATTAAAAGAAGCCTTTATATTAGAGAGCCCATGGATGATAAAATCATAAAGAATATTACAATCTCCATAACCCACAAACTTGGTAACTTAGACCAACTGGATGAATTAAAAGACACAATCTATTAATACTAAAACACAGGAGAAATAGGTAATCTATATATATTGATATCTATTAATAAAATGGAATCAATACCTAATAACCTTACAGAAAACTTATATATTCCATAAATCTGACATTCTGTCATGTTATTCTAACTGGTGGGATTCAGGGATTTCCATTTTGATAAGAACATAGGTGAGTCTCACACACTTAATTTTAGTGCTCATTGGTCAGAAAAGCCATGTCCACTATAGGATACTGCGGAGCAATAAGTTATGGAGAATTTAGGCAAGAATATGATTTTCAGAGTTAAAGGAAGACAACCTGATTTATGTACAGTAATTCCTTATAATATCATAGGGGATACCATATTTAAACTTTGGGGTATCCCCAGGTATAATTCTTATTTGAGCCACCTGTGAATTTCAGACACGGAGGCTTCCCAACTTTGGTGGCTTTCAATAAATGTGGAAGTTAACTCACAACCTATTTTGTGGAGGCATAAAATTCAATGAGCACTCATTTAACCTTTTATTTTAAATATTATTTTTGTAAACTTGCATTTCCAGTTAGTTGAAATTTTAAACCTGTTTCAGTTCCTATCCACTTTTTTTTTTCCCCCGAGACGGAGTCTTGCCCTGCCACCTAGGCTAGAGTGCAGTGGCATTGTCTCGACTCACTGTAACCTCCGCCTCCCAGGTTCAAGCGATTCTCCTGCCTCAGCCTCCTGAGTAGCTGGGATTACAGGTGCCTGCCACCACGCCCAGCTAATTTTTGTATTTTTAGTAGAGATAGGGCTTCCCCATGTTAGTCAGGCTGGTCTTGAACCCCTGACCTTGTGATCTGCCCACCTCGGCCTCCTAAAGTGCTCGGATTACAGGCCTTAGCCACCGCACCCGGCCTCTCCACTCTTTTTAGGTGGAGGGGAGTAAGGGTTTCTTGGAATTAGGAGGAACTCCCATGTACCCAACCCATTTGGGTAAATTTCTTCCTTCAGAGTTTTTCAAATCAGCATCACCATTGTTAAAGGCCTCCCACATGGTAATAATTGTGCTATAGGGTTTTATAAACATGAAGTTTATGTTTGGCTGAATGAACCTCCTTGCTGTGGCACAAGGGGGCCATAGGTGTTTTCACCAGTTATGAAGCGGGTTCACTGTGCAATGGCTACCAACTTTTCTGAGTACAATGAGGCCAAATACATTCATAGATAAATTCCATGAAGTGAATTTATTACTTACAAATAGCAAACAAAAGACAACAGAAGTCTAGGATTCAATATGAACCACTACCACAAGATCAGGAAGGCTACCCAGAGCAGATGGATAGAGTTTTGACTATAAGTGCTTCACTTGCACTACAACTGAGGGACCCCAGAAAGAAGCCCACATTGAGTTTTCTCCCAGGATGTGGTTTGCTGGACACAAGGGTTAAAGGCCATTCTGTTTCGAGCAGGGACTATAACAGAGCCTGGGCTGTTCTGACCAATGTCACTTGATTATCAGGATATTGCCTTCCCAGCATGTCATACAGTAATCTTGAGAACTACCAGTAAGAAAGGGAGGAAAATGGCCCTGCACCCTTAAAACTGAAGGATGAGGATATTTGCTGTGACAGAGGCACAGACAGTAGCGACAGAGTGTTCTTGTGAGCCATCTACTAGTTCTCTTAACCGGAGCGTGGCACCAGACCGCTTTTCTATTTCCTTTCAATGGAAACTATTTCAGAATATTTTGAATTTCTACATCTATAGAGTTGTGGCACATGATCACTGGCAGTGTAGACTCTCTGCATGGTTAAAGGAAAGAGTTCAGAAGCCCATCAACCCACATTGGAGGAGACCACCTAATCCTCCAGAGAGTGTCACTCCATCTTCCTGGGGTTAGCTCCACATACAGTAAGGCCACTATAACTAAGGCCGTCAAGACTTGCAGTCCAAAGATGAGACTTTTGACATGCTGATAAGCAGCAGTTATAAGAAAAGCCCACACACTGGCCAGGAATTTTTCAATGAAAGCAGCTGAGACGCTTCTTCATATGCTTCGGTAGGGGCTAATATCAAACTAGTTCTTCCCATTTTCTTTACTCAGCAGTGCCTGAACCATGAGGCACCATAGATGTACACCTCATCAGGAGGGTGTATGGTACAGCAGCAAGGGGAGCAGCAGCACAAGAAACAAACAAGGCCACTACTTCTGCTTACATAATAACTATTGTCTTGGAGTGTAAAATAATTAATAATGTTCACATGGCTGCCCTAAGCACACAGAGATGGTGACCAGAGCAGATGCAGGGACTACAGACATACAGCCTGATTCTTGCTAATTAGGACTTAAGTGTTGGCTTACGTCCTGTGCTTTTGTGCATTCATAAGCCAGGGCCTCAAAACTGCCTGCTAAGCACAGGCCAAAGGTCATGCTGGGGTGCAGTTAAACATTGATGTCTAGGAGATGAGAGCATTTTAGTGTGGAAGAAGATGACAACACCTGAAGACCACAAAACACTGTGCAGACCAAAGGGAACGCCCATCGTCAGCTCACGGTTCTGACCCAGGTGACTGCTGATGTGTTACGGAACAGTCAGCCCACAGCAGGTAGGTCAAGTTGAGCTGGTGTCCTTCATGAGGGCTGATCCATTCCATTCGTGTTGCCAATTGTTTCAATAGCGTCTCATGCACCCCACTGGTGAGGAAGGAATTAGCACCCTACGTTTACTGACACCGTTAAACACATAACATCTATTACTAAACAGATAAGCCAGATATCAGTTATTAATTACATACAGGAGGATGGTGTAAGCTCCCACAGGCCCAAACAGGGATTAACTTGAGCGTAGAGAGTGGTATAGCATTTAAAAAGTGAGGATATTCCTTTTTTTTTTTTTTTTTGACACAGAATCTCGCTCTGTCACCCTTGCTGGAGTGCAGTGGTGTGATCTCAGTGCACTGCAAGCTCCATCTCCTGGGTAAACTGTATGTACTTAGGAATTAATACCAACTCATTATTAGCTAAAAATAAATATCTTTATATCAAGAGTAGTTTTTCATTTAACAAAAATAGGTGGGATGTGTATAATGGACAAGGGATAATAAAAATTTGCCAAATGAGGCTAGTAAGACAATCCCAAGAATTCACAATAATTATTCACTGGTCCATTAATCACAGGACAATACATACAATTGAAACTTACCTGACCGGGCGCAGTGGCTCATGCCTGTAATCCCAGCACTTTGGGAGGCTGAGGCGGGCAAATCATGAGGTCAGGAGTTCAAGACCAGCCTAGCCAACATGATGAAACCCTGTCTCTACTAAAAATACAAAGAATTAGCTGGATGTAGTGGCGTTCACCTGTAGTCCCAGCTACTCGGAAGGCTGAGGCAGGAGAATCGCTTAAACCCAGGGGGCGGAGGTTGCAGTGAGCCGAGATTGAACCACTGCACTCTAGCCTGGGCAACAGAGTGAGACTCCATCTCAAAAAGAAATAATAATGAAATAAAAAAAATTAAACTTACCTACATATTAGAAAAACATCCAAATTCAACCATGAATCCAGCACATTATCAAATGAATAGACAAAAATTCTACCAACAGACTTAAGAAAATATCATTATCTATGAAATTCAAGTACTACTGCTTAAAGAACATTTACAGAACTCTCACCTCAAGGTTTCCCTGCAACACAAGGTGAAATGCATACTCAAGACTCTTTAAGAATGGGCCACTGATAAAAACAATATACTTGTAACTTGTGTAACATTTCATAGATTTTTTTTCAAGCACTGCACGATAATTAATTTGCATCAGGCTTTCCAAATTAGAAAAGCTTCACTTATAGAACTTCTTTCCCGTGGGAGTTTTCACACGGCTTTTCAAGTAAATGTTAAAACTGAAAATATTCTTGCAGTTTCTAAACTATTAGAGTTTTAATCCTGTGTACGTTCTTGTATTTACAAGGTCCAGCCAGCTACAGCGTGCATTTACATATGTCCTTGAGTGGGTATGAGAGAAATGAAACACTCAAACATTCTGTTCATAGGGTTTTTCTCAGGAATGAGCTGATGTCTTCAAATGGAACTAATACAACCAAAGGCCTTACCATAAATTTAAATTCAAAACCTTTTCTCCACTCTGAGCCCTCCCAAATCTTCAGGAAAATCTGAAGGCTTGACCACATTTCCTACATTCTTAAGGTTTCTCTGCAGTGTGAGCTCTTTCATGTTTATGAGGGAATGGGAAAGAGTAAATGTTTTACCACATTTCTTACATTCAAGGGGCTTTATTTATTTATTTATTTATTTTTGAGATGGAGTCTCACTCTGTCACCAGGCTGGAGTGCAGTGACACAATGTCAGCTCCCTGCAACCTCCGCCTCCTGGGTTCAAGTGATTCTCCTGCCTCAGCCTCCTGAGTAGCTGGGATTACAAGCCTATGCTACCACACCCAGCTATTTTTGTATTTTTAGTAGAGACGAGGTTTCACCATGTTGGCCAGGATGGTCTCGATCTCCTGACCTCGTGATCCGCATGCACAGGGCTTCCCCCCAAGCCCCTGTGGCCTTTTATGTCCTTGAAAAAGAACTAAGACAACTGAAATGTGCCACCATGCCCAGCTAATTATTTTCTTTGTTTTTGTTTTGAGACGGAGTCTGCTTCTGTCGCCCAAGCTGGAGCGCAGTGGTGCGATCTCAGCTCACTGCAAGCTCCGCCTCCCAGGTTCACGCCATTCTCCTGCCTCAGCCTCCCGAGTAGCTGGCGTGAGCCACCGGTCCCGGCTTTATTTTATTTTTTGTACAGACAGGGTTTCATCACGATGCCCAGGTTGTTTCACATTGTTTTAATCCAGGCTGGTTATGAACTCCTGGGCTCAAGCAATACACACACCTTGGCCTCCCAAAGTGCTGGGATTATAGGCTGAGGCACTACACCCAACCTCTATATCATGACTTCTTTAGTGGCGCATAAGGTAACTGGAACGAGTGTAGGCTTTACCGCATCTCTTACATTCATAGGGTTTTTCTCCAGTATGAATTCTTTCGTGGAGGTGAAGGGAACTGAGGCGACTGAAGGCTTGGTCACATTGTTTACATTCATAGGGTTTCTCTCCAGTATGAGTACTTCTATGGTTACAAAGGGAACTCAAACGACTAAAGGCTTTGCCACATTGTTTACATTCATAGGGTCTCTCTCCAGTATGAATGCTTCCATGGTCATGAAGGGAAGTGGAACAACTGAAGGCTTTATCACATTTGGTACATCTCTCTCCAGTGTGAGTCCTTTCATGCATCTTAAAACAAGAAAATCTGAGTGTTTTCCCACATTCCTTACATTCGTAGGGTTTCTCTCCAGTGTGAGTTCATCCATGTATTAGACAAGAACCAGAAACAGTGAATGCTTTACCACATTGTTTACATTTATAGGGTTTTTCTCCTGTGTGAGTTCTCTGATGTCTTTCAACTGAATTGAGAAAATGAAAAGCTTTCCCACATATCGTACATTTATAAGCTGGATTTCCACTGTGCGTTATCTTGTGTCTTCTAACACCTGGAACAGAAACAAAGAGTTTCCCTCACTGTTCACATTTATATTGCTTCTCTCCATATGGTTTGTATCCTGAGTGAGCTGGGATGTGCCTATTAAGGAGGGAATGATGTACAAAGACTTTTCCACAAATACTGCATTCACATTGTTTTAATCCAGTAGAAATGTTCTCATTCAGATCAAGATTTGGAATGTGGCTGACAACTTGTCCATACTGACTACCTTCTTTGCTTTCACACAGTCTCTGTACCATATGATTTCTGTAAAAAAAAAAATGACAAGCACATTACTATTGGTTGGTTTAATAACTTTCTACTCATTCATAGGTCTTTGACTTACACTGCTACCAATACTAGGGAAAATGCATTTTTGTTTTGTTTTGTTTTTGTTTTTGTGCCATGACTGAATTATTTGAAAGTAAATGGGCTACTACTGAAAACACAGCTACCACCTGCATGGCTATGACCAAAATAGTAACATTCATATACACAATTTTGTAGTACTATTTTCAAGTAAACTGTTTTCCAAACACTGACTGCTACACTGATGTATGTTACATTTTGGGTGAAATTTTTCTAAAAGGAAATGAATTTCAAGTGACTCTTATTTGCTTTGATTGCTTGTTTTTAAATTCATGACATGCTAAGATTCCTTCAGAGGACTTTATTTCCTCTTCTCGGTGCAAATTATCTTGTATCTTTCCCGTTTTTTGAAGTGATCTTCAATATTCTGGTCTTTCCGTTTTTTCCTAAAATGCAGATGCACAAAATTATCATGAATTATTTCAAACTATAGAAACATTACTAGATTTCATGTTCATTGTACACAGTGCCCATGCCTGATTTATTCACCAAATCATTCCCTTGCCCCATTCCAAATCACAAATAGCACTGATGATAGGGAAATACTTCTGTAATTAAGTGAAATGTGTTGTCATTCTCACCTACAGAAGCCAGGTTCCTGCAGGTTTCCTGCATCACTTCTCTGGAGAGATTCTTCTGAGAAGAATCTAGCAAAGCCCATTCCTGCTGGGTAAAGTTCACAGCCACATCCTCAAAAGCCATGGAGTCCTAAAACATTCCACACATGTGGATAGAAGGATGAGTGAGACTGAGAGCACTGGGAATGTATACTCAATTCATAAGCTGTTTACATGATTCTAAAATTTCCAAGCATTTATTCTATGACTTGATTGTCACAACTCTTACTCTGTTCACACATACTCCCTCCCACACAGCAGTACTAATGCTAGAATTGAATTATTCAAAAAGGCAACAGCAAAGTAGAAACACCCATCTCATTAGAGAATCCAGGGAGTGAGATTACGATATGCTGCTAGGAGTTACCTTTTAACTTCACTTTGTACATTTCTAGTATCTGTAATACTAAAGTCCTACCTGATGTGCATAAGTGCGTTAATATTATCAGTCCTGAGACTACTTATTCTTAAAAATACCTGCTCGCAAAGTTCAATCTTTGTTTGTATTAGGAACTTACATTTTGAAAGGGATTCCACCAACCCAAGTAATAAGAATGACTCACTGCATCTAAATGGCTTATGCAGTATATTTTCCAAAACTTCTTCTGCTGAAAGTCTATTATTTTGTGTCACTGCAGTGGTACTTAGGGAACCAGACACAAAAACACAGTCTGAACACTAGTGTTCCATTAATTTCCCTGGTAGACAATATTTTACATGTGCTGTCACTTGTTAACTGTGGAAGTGAACCCATTCCACGTGATTACACCAAGAGAGAATAGGCTTATTAAATTTAATTGAGTAGTAAATAAAACCAATAATTGATATTTAACAATACTAATACAACAATTTTTCAAATTTCTATTGCACAATATCAAGGCGGAAAGGAATAAGAGGAAATAGGACACATGCTTTTTAAAATGACATTAATATCACCACCTCCAGATGCTATTCCTATGAAACCACATAAATTCCCAAATCAGGTGGTTTTAGGCAAGAAAATCTACTCTTTCATATGCAGTAAAAATGACCAATGTCTAATCATTTTTAGTCATCTAAAAAAAGAATGATGGCTTGTCTACATACTTCTAAGATTTTCAAACAAAAATATTCAGGACAGCACAGTGTTAGCAAAGAGATGAGCAAGCAGACCAAAGGAAAAAAAAAGTCTTAATGACCCAGCATCTATATAGAAAGTTGAGGAATGATAGAGTAGGCACTATAGAATAGACAAAGAAATTACATGCACTTTAAAATATGAGGCAAACCAGGCTGGCATCTACTTGGGAAAATGTATTGCATTCTTCTCTATTCCATGAACAATAATCATCTTATTATATATTCAAATACAAAAGATAAAACCAGAATACTTTCAGAAGTCACAGGAAGATTTTTTTTTAATGAACGATTAGGCAGAATTTTTTTATGTAAGAAAAAAGTGATAAAGGAACAGACAAACTCAAACATATTAAAATTTAGGGAATAAAAAGAAAATAGAGTGGGCCAGGCGTCGTGGCTCACGCCTGTAATCCCAGCACCTTGGGAGGCTGAAGCAGGGGATCACCTGAGGTCAGGAGGTTGAGACCAGCCTGGCCAACATGGCAAAAATCCCGTCTTTTTGTTGTTTGTTTGTTTGTTTATTTGTTTTTGAGATGGAGTCTCACATTGTCCCTTGGGCTGGGGTGCAGTGGCAAGATCTTGGCTCACTGCAACCTCCACCTCCTGGGTTCAAGCAATTCTCTTGCCTCAGCCTCCCGAGTAGCTGGGATTACAGGTGCCTGCCACCACGCCTGGCTAATTTTTTCGTATTTTTAGTAGAGACAGGGTTTCATCATGTTGGCCAGGCTGCTCTGGAACTCCTGACCTCGTGATCCGACCACCTTGGCCTCCCAAAGGGCTGGGATTACAGGCATAAGCCACCGTGCCAGGCCTAAAACCCTGTGTTTACTAAAAATATGAAAATTAGCTGGGTGTGGTGGTGGGTGCCTATAATCCCAGTTCCTCGGGAGGCTGACACAGGAGAATCACTTGAACTCGGGAGGCGGAGGTTGCAGTAAGCAGAGATGGCGCCACTGCACTCTAGCCGGGCTACAGAGCAAGACAGCATCTCCAAAAAAACAAAAAACAACACTCAGACACCCAGATAAGAGGATACACATGTGTCCACTGTCATAAATTCTTCACCAAGCTACAAGAGGGGAACTGACATTTTGGTGAATCTTTATAAATCATCAATTTATCTAACACATTTTATTTCACCAGTAGCATTTACAAAGCTAAGTCCTACAATTCCATTTGAAATTACCCTTAAAAAGAACAGAACTTTAAAACTTACTACACTCACTCTGGGGAAGAAATAAATACGAATTTTTAGCAAATGAAATACATCATTTTACCTTGCCTCTTTGGAAATAGTATTTTTATCTTTCAAGCTGTACTGACAAAATGTATCTTACAGTCAGTGAAAACCTGAAACTCAAATAAGCGGACAAGCCTTTTCAAGGTAACAAACTCAGGGAGAGGCAGTGCTGACTCCAACGCAGACCTTTCTAAGTGTCACGGCAGGCCATTCTATCCCTTAGGACACCCATCCTGTTCAGTAAAGTACTCAATGACCACCTACGAGGCACTGGCACTGCTCTTTGTCCTCCTGTGTGCCTTAAGTGCATTTTAATATTCAGGTGCTTGCACATCCTCTCTGGGGTGGGTTTTCCTTGTCCTTTGGGATGGTTTTTCTCTCTTCACAGGTCTGAGACAAGCTAGAGAGCAGAAATCATTTCTGTCTTTTCCTCTCAATATCAGCATCCAATTGGCAAACCATCAATGTGTCTTCGAGGAATAAAAACTCGGGCCGGAGGAATAATTTTAATGACCTAACTTTCATGACATTACATTGTATTGTCCATTAATTTTAATGTCCTAAAATTTTAATGACCCTAAGGGGTCACCATTTTAGATGAAACTATACCAGGAGATTCCTCTAAGGCCAAGAGCATCCAGCTGCTCCCCTGAGAGACTCTACCCCCTACCTCAGGCTGTCCTTGGGGATGAGATGACCCCGGGGCTGATACTCACTAGACCCTCCAATAGACATGGCCACTGTGGGTATCCTGGGTCATCCCCCAGACAGTTCTAAAATGCCAGGACTAGGAAAAGACAGGAGAGTGGCTAAGAACACAACACCCTGTAAAGTTTTCACGGGGGGACCTCAACCTAAAGACATTTTGGTAATATGTACACTTAGGAAAGATGAAAAGAAGAGAGGTACAAAGATTTTTTTTTAGAGTGTCAGATGATTTATTCTCCGCTTTCCTCTCATGTAAAATGTTTGGAAACAGAAAAATATTTTGGCCAAGGTGCCTCACGCCTGTAATCCCGGCGCTTTAGGAGGCCGAGGAGGGTGATCAATTAAGGTCAGGAGTTCGAAACCAACCTAGCCAACATGGCGAAACCCTGTCTCTACTAAACATACAAAAATTAGCTGGACGTGGTGGTGGCGCCTATAAGCCCAGCTACTTGGGAGGCTGAGGCAGGAGAATCGCTTGAACCCGGGAGTCAGAGGTTGCAGTGAGCTGAGACTGCATCATTGCACTCCAGCCTAGCGACAGGGTGAGACTCCGTCTCAAAAAAAAAGAAAAAAGAAAAAAAAATATATATATATGTGGGTATATGTGTATATATATGTATATATATGTGTGTGTATATATATGTATGGTTTGCTTCCTCATTCACCTTATCAAAGCCTCTCATTTACGCCCCTCCCGTGAACCCCACACCACAAACCATGACTGCCGTACCCGTTTATGAATCGCGTTTGCTCAAACACGCCGTTTAACGTTTTAACAAAGCCTCAGGTTAATTTTAGGGGGAGAAAGGTGGGACCGGAAGCTCCATGAACCACAGCTTCTCCCACGCTGGAACCCCGCACACGGAGTCGGGGCTCTCCCGGATCACCCTCCCGTGCTCACCGCACTACCTGGGTTGGGGAGGCGCGGGGTTCCCGAGAGGGCTCCGGCCGGCGGAAGTGGCGCCCGCAGGTACAGACAGGACGCAGGGGTCCCGCTGCCCGCGCCGCCCAGCCCTGCGCAGAAGGTGACTGAGGCCCGGCTGCGCCCGGCGACTCGATCCGCAGGTTCCGCAGCCCATGGCTGGTTCCAGCAGGTTTCACCCAGCCCTCTTCCCCACTTCCGGAAGCCAGGCGCAGTCCACCCACGGTTCCTCGGCTTCCCGGGTGTCCCGGCGTCACCTAGGGATGTCCCAACACCCGCAGGTCACAGGGTGGCCGAGGCTGCTGCAGAGCCACCGGGCCTCCCAGAGCCAGGAGGTAGCAGCGGAGACTCACAGGAAGAGCCTACGGTGGCGAAGGCGAGACAAAGCGCCCGCCAGCCAGATCCCGGAAGCCGCCCTCTCCTTTCCGGCGGTGCGCCTGATTGACGGGCCCCCACTCCAGCGTCCCTGATTGTCTGGGGCTTCAGGCCCCGCCCCCTCAGGCCCTGAGTGACAGGAGATTGCGATCTCACGTGAGGCTGGATGAGGCCAGAATGACCGTTTTGGCCTAGCGGTTTATAGGGGGTGCGTCCTTCCTGCGCTGGGATCTGACCATGCAAGGAGCACATTCGCATTTAACCTTGTATACAAGATTATAGCTATTTGTGCATAATATAGATATAAAATTGCAAGCAATATAATGGCAATTCTGTAACTGCCCAGTGGGTTCACCTTGCCCGCTACCTAGACAGAGCCGATTTCTCAAGACGGGGGGAATAGCAATAGAGAAGGAGTAATTCACGCAGAGTCGGCTGTGCGGGAGACCAGAGATTTGATTTTTATTTTATTTTATTTCATTTCATTTCATTTTATTTTATTATTTCTGAAACAGAGTCTTGCTCTGTCGCCCAGGCTGGAGTGCAGCCTCGGAGTTTTATGATTATTCAAATCAGTCTCCCTGAGCATTTGGGGAAAAGAGTATTTAGAAAGTTTATTTTGCCAAGGTTGGGGATGCTTGTGCATGACACAGCCTCAGGAAGTCCTGATGACAGTTGCCCAAGGTGGTCAGAGCACAGCTTAGTTTTGTTGGAGATAAATGCTCGGTGACGCAAAGTGAAACCAGCACTTAAGCAAAAGTTTTCTCAGCAACGCAATTTACCTCTGCGGAAGCGTGCTGCTCGCATCAATCACAATCGCAAGAGCACACGGAACAAAGGAAAGCAGGGGTTTTTATTCCTAATGCAATCCCTACCTCTGGCATGGGCTGGGGCCAGACCTCAAGATCTAAACTGACCCCGTTGGCTATTTGTGAATACTTTCCCAAATAAGGAAGGGGGAAGGGAGTCGTGAGTTACAATGGTGGGACGTGTGGTTTGGAAGGGAGAAATGGGTGCAGAGCAGGTAACCAAGGGAACAGATGTGACTGATTGATCAGAACTGACGGGGGGAAGGTTGTTTACAGTAACTAAGGGCAAGGAGGCATGGAGAACAAGAAAGTTGAGTTCGAGAACAAAACACAAGAACGTTAACATGCCGAACCTCGGAAGAGAAACTGACTGTATCTGACGGTTTTACACATTTTAGGGAGACAGGAGACATCAATCAACATATGTAAGATGAACACTGGTTCGATCCGGTACAACCTGAAGCAAAAGTGGGTCAACTCGAAGCCAGGAGGGGGCTTCCAGGTCACAGGTAGGTGAGAAAGGAAGGGTTGCATTCTTCTGAGTTTCTCATGAGCCTTTCCAAAGGAGGCAATAAGATATGCATTCTTCTCAGCGAGCAGCGGATGACTTTGAATAGAATGGGAGGCAGGTTTGCCCTAAGCAGTTCCCAGATTGATTTTTCCCTTTATCTTAGTGATTTGCGGGGCCCAAAATATTTTCCTTTCCAATTTTCCCCTTTTGTTTTAAAAATATTTTGGAGAAAGCATTTTAGAAGAAAATCAGTCTCTGGTGGCAGGTTTTGTCTGACTTCTCATGGAGTAGCTGAGATTACAGGCGAGCGACACCACACCTCGCTAATTTTTTTTTTTTTTTTTTTTTTTTGGTAGAAACGGGGGTCTTCCTCGGTTGCCCACGCTGTCTCTGGTGCCCAACGCAGGGCTCCCCGTAATCTCTACAAATAATACAGTGAAGGAACACCAGAGCGTGGAAAGTTGAGGACGACCGACAAAGGACTCCCGAGTAGGTTTTCACTTCAAGCTCTAGGGTAAGGAGGGCGCTCGGGGAATTCCAGGGAAACCTTGGGAAAATGTGGGTCGAGCTGAGAGCAAGTTCGCTAATTACTTAAGCCTTGTGCAGCAGTTACTGCGCCACGGAGGGGTAATTGTCAGTACCCAAAATCTCACATCTTTGTTCCATCTGGTAGACAAGTATTCTCCTTGGTTCCCGGAATATGGAACCATGAATGTAGAAGATTGGGACAAGGCCGGATCAGACTTAAAACGAGCACAACAAGAGGGCCGCGATATTCCCGTCTCTGCTTGGTCTGTGTGGTCTGCAATTAAAACAGCCCTGGAGCCCTTCCACACTGAGGAGGAGAAGGAGGATTTTCAGGATGACATAGGAAAGTTGAATAATCAGGAGTCTAATTATCAGCTAAGTGAACCATGACAGTCTCCTTTAAAAAAGGGCGAGAAACGGGAAGGTATGTATGCTAATCTCCAAAGACTTATAAAAGAAACTGCCACCTACTGCGCCTTTAGGGGAAGGTCTGGAATGGCCACCCCCAGGCCAGCCTCGTGAATACTTGGAAGGGGAGCCTGAGACCCGCGCCTTGCCGCTCCTATTGTTGCAGGCCCCGCCAGTAACTATGGCGAAGGGAAGCTTCAGGCTTGTCCAACAGCCAATTAGGATGAGAGAATGATCCAGGCTTGCCCACCTGTTAGTTATGGTAGAGGAGTGCTGCGAGCGGGTCCAAATACAAATATGGCACAGGGACAATCCAGGCATCCATTCGCCAGGCACAAGAAATGGGGGATTTGAATGCTTGGCAGTTTCTGGTAATTATTTCACCAGCTGAGGAGGCCAGAGAACTTACTCAAGCGTGCTGGGAGCCATTTCCTTTTAAAATATTAAAAGACTTAAAGCAAGCAATTGGACAATATGGGCCAAATTCCCCTTATGTTCATTCCTTGCTACAATGTGTGGCTTATAACAGACGCTGAATACCTATGGATTGGGAGGCACTAGCCCTTCCACTTTCCACCACGAGGTGAAAAAGACTGAGACTCCACCAGATGCAACTGCCCAATCTCAGACATTCCAGCCACCAATATTGTGAGCCAAAAGGACCTTTTTTACTTATAAATTACCCAGCCTCAGGTATTCTGTTACAGAAGCACAAAACAGACTAAGACACAAATGTAGGAAAAAACTCACTGAAGGTGTAGGGAAAATGGTGTTGACCTAAGTCACTTTGAAAATGAATAGAATCCGTATGCTGAAGGCAAATGAACTATACTTCATCACTGGATTCCATTTTATAAAGTTCTTTCCAACAGAAGCAATTGTGAACAATTGTAAAACCACAGTATCTGTATCTGGAATAAAGCAATGACTTACATAAGTCACAGATGGTAGGAACCAGGTTTCTCACTGTTGAAGTGGGAGGTTACAAATTAGCAACGGGAGAAGGCTAGAATGATTCATGTGATAGTAGATCAGAGGTGGAGACATGAACGTAAACTTATGTTTAGTTTAATATAGATACACACAGTTCTACATAGAAAACTTTATGATTAGGTGTGTATAGGTAGGTTACACACACACATATACTTCCTAGCATTGCTAATGAGGAACTAGTGCTATTCAACAATGTGCTCATTCAGCAGCCAGATGTAAGTTTTCCTACCATTCTGAAAGGAATCAGGCTCTTTGGAGAAATGTCTGATACTAGAACTGGGACAGTAAATATAGGAGTCGGGATAATCTTGAAGTATCAGAAAGTAAGTACTAAAAAAAATTAAAATATATCAAAGAAAAATAATAGCCAATAAAAACAGCTACTGATGGCCAACACAGGAATGAATTGTAGTGTTGAATAATAACTAAAGCTGAAAGTAATTATCTAGGTGTCTGTATTTGTATACACAGGTGAATAAGAAAACAGAGTTGCATAGAAATCTCCTTTGCAAAAGAATTCCAAGTAATTGATGTAGACACTCAGCCATCAATAATGTGGAGCCAACTCCTCACTCCGTAAGTGTGGGCTCTGCACAGTGACTTGCTCCAAAAGAACACATGCAGTATGGGCAAGGAGGAAAAATAACTTCACAGTGGAGAAACCTGACAAACAGTAGCTCTGCCAAATGATCCAAGTGAACATCAAAGGTGACAGTTCACCTTGAGAACATGCAGTGACAATGGGGGACATTCTACAAAATTCCTGACCAATCCTCCTCAGTAATGTCAAGGTCATCATGACACGGAAAGCCTGACACATTGTCACAGCCAGGAAGAGCCCACAGGGACGTGATGACTACATGTCATGTGGGATCTTGGATGGGATCCTGGGTCAGAGTAAGACAGAACCAAGGGCATCCAAATGAAATATGAACTTTAGTTAATAATAGTCTATCAGTATTGGTTCATAAACTATGACAAATTATGTAAGATATTAATAAGCCATGTGAGATACACTGAAGATGTTAATAAGAGATGAAACTAGGTTGCAGCTACATGGGAAATCTCTGCATTTTTGGGGGGGCAATTTCTGAGTAAGTAAAAAAATGATGTAAAATAAAACTTTATTTAAAAGATATATTTTTTTAACACTTCCTTGTTTAATTATTTATATCATGAATTACTAGTAATTGACACTGTTAACTAGTCCTGTTTTTAAAAATAAGAGCATTTATGACACAAAAAATTAAACAGTGCAGATTGATATATAAATCAAAACAAATGCTCTTTACATGCTTTCCGTTAGAGTAGTCACACATATGTGTAAACTTAATTATCATATTTTTTTCTTGTGTTGTGGTTGTGTCCCAGGTTCATTCTCTAAAATGCTGTTTGCCTTAGACCAGGAAAAAAAATAACCTTATAGACTCTGTTTCAATTCATGGCTAAATATTTTCAAAAGAGTGACTTTGTAAAAATATGTTCCAATGGAAAATTGATTCGTTGTGATGGGATCACTTATTCCAAAGACTTCTTGTCTTTATTTTGTGCCCATGCCTACCTTTTAGTCATAATACAACAGAATCAAATATTAGCCACTGGGAAAAAATATTCAAAGAAAGAAAGAATGTGGAGAGAACTTATGACATTGATGATTCAATGTTTTACCACAATGCTTTCTAAGACAGAAGAGTGTAAAAGGATATTCAAAGTCAATTTCCTCAGTGAGGCTTTGCAGAAAATGAGGAAACTAAGGAAACAAAAATGGCAGGACATTCTACAGGTGATTTTAGATGTTGCTATGTTTTACAGGAAAAAAAATACTTTTACCTTTTAAAGAATCACAAAGAATTATTGGAAACCCAAACTCTGGAATGTTTGCAAATTTAGTTGAGCTTCTGTGTAATTATGTCTATATAGCTAGCCACAAAGTTGATGATTTTTTTAAAATCTGTGCCTTATTTGTGTAATAAAATAAGCAATGAATAATTAATGCTCATAGGAAAACATGTTAGACCTTTTGAAAGGAAAATCAATCTTGGGGACCCAAAATCACTAAACTAAAGGGAAAAGTCAAGCTGGGAACTGCTGAGGGCAAATCTGTCTCCCATTCTATCCAAACTCACCCATCTGCTCACCGAGAGAAAGGCATATCTGATTGCCTCATTTGAAGAGAGTAATCAGCAATGCAAAAGGATGAAACCATTTGTCTCTTACCTACCTATGATCTGGAAGCCCCCTGTCTGGCCTTCTGAATTTTCTGGACTGAACCAATGTACATCTTACACATATTGATTGATGTCTCATGTCTCCCTAAAATGTATACAACCAAGCTGAGCCCCTACCACCTTGGGCCCATGTTGTCAGGACCTCCTGAGGATGCATCACAGGTGCGCATCCTCAAGCTTGGCAAAATACACTTTCTAAAAAATCTGAGAGCTGTCTCAGATTTTCAGGGTTCACACATGTAACGTAGGATGTCAATGTTTATAAAACAGACATTGTTCTATCTACTATTACAAATATGCTGCCAATTAACCTTGGACTTTCTCAACAAAATAAAAAATGTTGATGAGGTACAAATAATATATTTAAACTTAAATAATGTTGCAAGTTTTAATATGGCTACTTTTCAATTTTTCAATACTATTTTTTACTACTTTAACACTGTAAGAAAAATTAGTAATTAAAACATGAATAAAAGCGTTTACAGGGGGTGCACATGTTTCCTCCAGCCTCTGCCCATCCCCAGCTTTCATCCCAACTGTCCTGATGGCTCTAAGCATTGCTCCTTTCTCTGTACCAAGACCTCTCCCCAGAAACAAGCCCAAATCTTACCATACGTTATGGCACGCTCTGATGATGAACAGCGACGAGCAGCCAAAGCCTTAAGGCATGGAGGCTTTTGTAAAACAAGACTTGTAGAATGTAACATGTGAAAGTAAAGCCCATAGCAGAGCTCCCTCCTCAGCACGCGGGGAGCAGACAGGAAGCTTTTGCCTCACCTTCCTCAATGGCCTGCAGCCACATCTCCCCGGGTCAGTTTTAAGGACAACGAAACTCTGGTCTTCAAGGTGGACACGCTACTAGGTGCTCCAAAGCCATGGTGACTCACTCTCGGGTGGGTCCCTAGGAGAACAAAGCTCTGGTTCTAGTCCTAACCCTAACCCTGTCCCAAGACTTTGACCCTGAACCTAAACCCTGATCCCTACCCTGGTTCCTAATTCTGATCCTTACTTTGATCCTGACATTGATCTTGACCCTGACCATGACCCCACCTCAAACTATACTTTTGGCCCTGACTCTGAGCATAATCCCTGTTATTATATTTACGATCTATCTCTAGTCTTACCCTCTAGTGGTAAATATCTGTACCCAAATGCACTTTTAAATTATTTAACTTCTTTTCCTTGAATTCTCTAAGGACATCCTAAAGGAGATTTCATTATGTATTTTGCAGTCCCTCTGAGTGGTATGGCTTCAGATAATTTCTAATACTTTGTGAGACATAAAAAGTTTGGAGAGTGACAGCACTGGGTTGTTTGGGATGCATGTTGGCATTCATGATAGTCATTGGTGCTGTTCTCCAAATATTTTCAGTTCACTTTTTATGAATGTATTCTGACTGTTCCATCCCACCTACTTAAATTTTCACATGGCTACATGACAGTTTTTTTTTTTTTTTTTTCTTTGCCAATGGAGGTGAGAAGAAAATAACATGTGACTTTTTCAGGAGAAATTTCCAAGAAACAGAGTTCTATTCCGCATGCTTTTTTCTCTTTTCTATAGCAATGGGGATCTTATTGATGGTCCCTCCTTCCGTCTGGATTCCTGTGTTAGGATGATACAGCACAGAGCTACCTCTCACCTGACCCATGATGAGATGTATATAAATGAGGAAGAAGATTTTTGAGCCACTGAAATTTGGAGGTTGTCTGTCACCACAGTTTAACCTAGCTCCCATTGACTGATGCAAGGCTGAAGAATGAGTCCAAACTGGATCTGGACAAGACATGTGAAGAGCACTCCAGGTTGAGTAAAATTCAAGTGTTATCTCAAGATAACAGTGAGCACGACATGTTATTGGGTGGGTGTGGGATAAATAAGGTATATCAGGTGAGAATAATGAGAAACTCAACTTTAAAAGACGGTGCTGATTTGGACTGTGGAGAGATTCAAATGCCCTGCTTAGCATTTGAGATTGTGATGGTTGAACAAACTAATTAAAAGCCCTAAATGAAGACTTGGGATAAATATCTGAGGGTGTCTAATATCCCAATTTTTCATCCTAGAATGGGCAGAGTCCTTGACCCCATTCTAGTGAGACTTCCAAAAGAAAAAAGACCTACATTTCTTCAACAACCCACATTGAGAGACTTTCCTGCACTTTTGACCTGTGGCTAACACTCCTCACCTTTCATTCTGTCATCAGCATTTTGGGGAAACACCTTTAACTCTCTATGATTTACAGGTTATTAAGTGGCCCTTATAATTCCCTCCAGAGGTGGAAAGGACTAATGATGATGGTGTCTGAGCTCACAGCAGCAAGCAGGCATGTGTGCTCAGCAGTCACGTGGCTCATCTGCTAGGAGCTTACTAAATACGATATTCTACAATGCTGCTTAACACAAGGGGAGACGCTCCTGACTCAGAGGGTTTAATTGCTCGCCTACTTCTTTTTCTGCCCTTTTGGGCTTCTAAAATGAAAAGAACCCTGGGGTGATAAAGTGAGTCAAAGGGTTGCCAGCCATATCACAGCAAAATAGATTCCTAAAAAAATCCCTGGCCTAAGATGGCAGCCTTGGCTGGATAAGTTTGACTATGCTGATAGTGGACATGAGAGAGTGAAGGTGGTTGAAATGTTCATATTAAAGAATTTCCACCCAGATTACAAGAAAAGAGAGAGGAATGGAGATGGCAGCATGAGTCCCTACAATAAAAGCAGATGTTTTGAGATCACTTATATCTGTTCTGACAAAAATTAAAGACAGAAACCAAAGTTTAGCCTGAGGCTAAAATTAACTGGGCAATAAGCCAGAGGCACATATGACATAGACAGGTTTAAACATTTCTCCCTTATATTAATACAAATACTAAACTTACAAATAAATTGATTCCAAATAACACAAATATTCAAAAAATTTGATGAATAAACACTGGGGTCTACAGTAGTATTTGAAGGAGATCTCACAAACAGGTTTGGTTTTTGAAGGTTAGAACTGATGGTCTAGAGAATTCATTTCATTCCAGAGAGAGAAAGGAGGAATTTCTTGGGTTCCTTCAGGAATGAGTCTAGCTTTGCCTCATCTTTGAACTATGGATACGGCAGAAGAAAACGTGATGATTTCACCGATTGAAGGTGCAAAAAGTCACTGGGTTCTCTAAGAAGCCTGGGATTCTTCTGCTGGAAAAATAAGTTTGTTGAGAAAAAATGAGTTGAGGAGGCTGTTACTGAAGTGAAGCAGAATTGTTTTTACATAATCTGCTCATTACCCACTCTGTAGTGTGGATAAAAATTATTCAAGCAAAAGGTCCTCTTACTGTTCCTGGAATACAGTGGATAGAGAACAGATTAGTTTTTTTCCCTCAGAACACAACCACTAGAAACATTCTACCTCAGATGAGATATTGCCTAATTATTTTCCAAAGACAGTGAAAAATGATGCATGTAAATGTTTGCTACAAAATAAATACATGCTAGAAACAGAAGCATCTGGGTCACAGTTATATTAGAGCTACCTGTGTTCCCCTGTCACTGAGATTAAAACAAAAATGTCCAATACAATCATTCACAGAATGGGAGAGGGAAAGGCAAAGGATGGAAAGGCTGGTCATAAAAGGATCAGAATTTCAGTCCATAAGGAAGCGGCTTTGTGCATTGTCTGTTGCTGTGTGCAAGGTGAAGGCTGCGGCAAGAAAACATGCAGTAACAAGGGCTCCTTTGTCCGTCTTACCTCTCTAGATACCAGGTTGCAGACATGTTGCATTTTAACTGAAAGGTTGATATAATTTTTTTAAAAGAACACTTGCAGTGTTTGAAGTGACAAAGGCTTTTGTGACAAAAAAGCAGGGAAAGGGATTTAAAAAAAAAAAAGCAAACAACAACAACAAAAACCCCACAAAAAAGCAAACAACAAACAAACAAAAAACAGAGGAGGAAATCGGCTGTGACTACTTCCAGCAAGGGACTCAAAGAGGCAATTGGAAATTTTATTCGCTTTGCAACTGTGGGTTTTCTAGCCTGCTTCCTTTCTAAAGTATATTACTTTGTTTTTGGTTCATGAAGTTATTATTTTTACCCATCAGTCCATTTGAAAAAAGAAAAAAAAAAAAGCCTCTTGTTAGAATTAAATCCCCTCTGGAGATAATGGGTGTTTTTTAAGTCGTTCATTTTTTTATGGTCACATTTGCTCCCAGTTCCTGCCAGCATCCACTAGAGGGCAGACACACCCGTGTGTATTTGTGCCCCACTTGCTGAGTGGTAATAACAGTGCCTGCCAGCATCCACTAGAGGGCAGGCACACGCATGCGTATTTGTGCGGTGCTTGCTGAGTGGTAATAAGAACAGTGCCTGCCAGCATCCACTAGAGGGCAGACACACCCGCGTGTATTTGGGTGGCACTTGCTGAGTGGTAATAAGAACAGTGCCTGCCAGCATCCACTAGAGGGCAGACACACCCGTGTGTATTTGGGTGGCACTTGCTGAGTGGTGATAAGAACAGTGCCTGCCAGCATCCACTAGAGGGCAGACACACCCGCGTGTATTTGGGTGGCACTTGCTGAGTGGTAATAAGAACAGTTCCTGCCAGCATCCACTAGAGGGCAGACACACCCGCGTGTATTTGGGTGGCACTTGCTGAGTGGTGATAAGAACAGTGCCTGCCAGCATCCACTAGAGGGCAGACACACCCGCGTGTATTTGGGTGGCACTTGCTGAGTGGTGATAAGAACAGTTCCTGCCAGCATCCACTAGAGGGCAGACACACCCGTGTGTATTTGGGTGGCACTTGCTGAGTGGTGATAAGAACAGTGCCTGCCAGCATCCACTAGAGGGCAGACACACCCGTGTGTATTTGTGTGGCACTTGCTGAGTGGTGATAAGAACAGTGCCTGCCAGCATCCACTAGAGGGCAGACACACCCGTGTGTATTTGTGTGGCGCTTGCTGAGTGGTAATAAGAAAAGTGCCTGCCAGGATCCACTAGGGGGCAGACACACCAGGGTGTATTTGTGTGACACATGCTGAGTGGTAATAACAGTGCCTGCCAGCATCCACTAGAGGGCAGGCACACGCATGCGTATTTGTGCGGTGCTTGCTGAGTGGTAATAAGAACAGTGCCTGCCAGCATCCACTAGAGGGCAGACACACCCGTGTGTATTTGTGTCACACTTGCTGAGTGGTAATAAGAACAGTGCCTGCCAGCATCCACTAGAGGGCAGGCACACGCATGCGTATTTGTGCGGTGCTTGCTGAGTGGTAATAAGAACAGTTCCTGCCAGCATCCACTAGAGGGCAGACACACCCGTGTGTATTTGGGTGGCACTTGCTGAGTGGTGATAAGAACAGTGCCTGCCAGCATCCACTAGAGGGCAGACACACCCGTGTGTATTTGTGTGGCACTTGCTGAGTGGTGATAAGAACAGTGCCTGCCAGCATCCACTAGAGGGCAGACACACCCGTATGTATTTGTGTGGCACTTGCTGAGTGGTAATAACAGTGCCTGCCAGCACCCACTAGAGGGCAGACACACCCGTGTGTATTTGTGTGACACTTGCTGAGTGGTGATAAGAACAGTGCCTGCCAGCATCCACTAGAGGGCAGACACACCCGCGTGTATTTGGGTGGCACTTGCTGAGTGGTAATAAGAACAGTTCCTGCCAGCATCCACTAGAGGGCAGACACACCCGTGTGTATTTGTGTGGCACTTGCTGAGTGGTGATAAGAACAGTGCCTGCCAGCATCCACTAGAGGGCAGACACACCCGTGTGTATTTGTGTGGCACTTGCTGAGTGGTGATAAGAACAGTGCCTGCCAGCATCCACTAGAGGGCAGACACACCCGTGTGTATTTGTGTGGCGCTTGCTGAGTGGTAATAAGAAAAGTGCCTGCCAGGATCCACTAGGGGGCAGACACACCAGGGTGTATTTGTGTGACACATGCTGAGTGGTAATAACAGCGCCTGCCAGCATCCACTAGAGGGCAGACACACCCGTGTGTATTTGTGTGGCACTTGCTGAGTGGTAATAAGAACAGTGCCTGCCAGCATCCACTATAGGACAGACACACCTGTGTGTATTTGTGTGACACTGCTGAGTGGTAATAAAAACAGACACCCTGCCCTCCTGGAGTCAACCTCCAGTGCCCAGGCCAGCGGCAGGAAGTAAGAAAACCTTGGTTTCCGTATCTGCATCAGCTACACAGTGCTCGCACACAGGAGGCATCAGCCAGTTTTCTCAGTTAAAGAGACAGAAACAAAATGTGTCCTCACTACTTTTTGAATGTACCATGTTATCTAATGTTGTAACTTAATTGAATGAATAAACTCCATATGCGTCTGGACACATGCACGGAAAATTCACAAACATTTCAAACCAAAACAGAGTATTTTGCCAAAAGAAAATTTCTTTCACATGTGAATTTCACTTTTTTCTATCTTTTAGTGATTTTAATGTAATGAAATTGAGAAGTCTGTGCCTCTAAAAGACTTTTTAAAGAGCAAGATATTTTTCCATTTTGAAAAAAACAATTGGCAAAATATCTTCTACTGTAGATAGAAGTTAATTGGCTGAGGGTAATAAACAGAAGATTAAAAAACAACCTTTATCCCCTGCTGTTCTGTCAAGGGCTACAGTGAATTACATACCCTGGCTTGGGTTTGCAAGCCACGTGCTGGAAGCCAGCAGTCAAGCGGGCCATGCTCTCCTACACTTAGAAAAAAAGCCCATGAGAAAGGGCTCCATCAAGTTCACACACCATGACCTCCAGCAAGACCTGAAAAATGCCCAGTTCCACAAAATACCTGTGTCCAAATACTTTCAGCGCACAGCTCTGGCATCAGGTTCCTGTGAGGACAGACTCTGAGATGGATTTCTGGATGGAGGCTGCTGCTGGAGGAGACAATGTCACTGCAGATGGCTCACACTGCTCCCACGCTGCAGCGGCCAGTGACTTGGGGCTCCAGCCTGCCGTCCTGTTGGGGAACTGTGGCGATTCACCCCAGCTGGGCGGACTCTGCTGTGTCCCCTATCAAGAAGCTCCTCAGCTTCCCTTGGTTTTTCCTTTTTAAAACTCTCTGGTGTTTTCCTCTCCAGTGGGGGCTGCATGTCACCTTAGAAGAAAAGATTTTCCAACTAGGGGCTGTCTTGGTAGCTGGTCCAGAGGAAGGTCTCCTCTCTCTGGAGTGAGGTCCAGCCAAGTAACTCCAGCCAGAACTCAGTGAGCAGGGCTGGATCTGCCCTGTTCTCCTCCCATCCTCATGCAGATTGTGGAAACCCATCCATGCCCTATGCAAAGTCCTGCATCTCAGATTGTAAAATGGCAAAAGCTGAATTTAAAATAGATGATTATATTGACTCTATGAGGAAAAGAAAGTTCTGAGGGAGACAATTGGTAAGCAAAGAATTATGTGTAACTTGTTAGAACACTAGTGTGTAGTTTATCTGTCTCACTGATTATTTTCTGTTTAACAGGCTGGCTAAGAACCAGAGGGAGAGAAAGCTGGTTGGGAATTGAGAGGCATGAGGTCACCTCAGTCCCAACATTTCCATGTAAACAATGATGCAAGCTGGGCTGGGGGCAGGAGTCCCTGGAAATCCTCACAATCTCAACTTTTAAATTATTTAAAATATTATATCATTTATGATCTCCTTAACAAAGAACTTTTTTTCTAATTAAAAAACTGTATAATCTCTTTGGAGGATCTTTAGTAAATACAAAATGAGTTATAAAAGAAAGAAAAATTATTTATAATTTTATCGCTCAAATTTTGATAATTATATTCCTGCATTTTTAACTAAACATAGATATTTTAGATTATACTGTACATAAAATATTGTATCTGTTTTTTCATCCAATATTAAATCATAAACGTTTCACATGGCATAACCTATATATGTAAATCAGCTATTTCCACACCTGGATGCTTGATTTAACCCTCCTTATACTGTTAGCCATTTAAATGATTTCCACTTTATCCTTCTTGCTTTTCTGGAACCCAGGCTTGACCAGCATGAAACTGCAGGTGAACCCAACCATCTGTGACTGCAGGGAGACTTTTCCCATGGACCACACACCACCTGACACCACAGGCCTCTTGTGGAGACTTTTCCCATGGACCACACGCCACCGGACACCACAGGCCTCTTGTGGAGATTCCACTGCCTCTGGCATCTTCGCCCTGGCTGAAATTCTCACCCAGGAGGCCAGCAAATCCTCTGGGGCAGAAGTTGTCACCACAACTGTATTAACTCCGTCAAGGAGGGCAGTGGAATCTTCCAGGGCAGGCGGCCCCTCCGCAGGGGGAAGGGCCACTTCAGGAGGATGTGTCTCAGAACTTTGCAGCGATGTTTCCCTTTTTCCCACCTTTAATTTTTTTTGCAATGATTTCCGGATTTTGGCCTCTTTTGCTGTGCTAGGAAAATCCTTTTGATTCGGGTAGGCAAAGGCACACAGGCGCTTATATGCATCCAACTTCTGACCTTTGGAACTCAGCTTCAAGTGTTGGCATCAGGCCCGCAGGATGTCCCGGTTAATCAGATTAACAGGTGGCAGTTTAGAGGGTAATGGAGGAATTGGTATCTTCTTCTGAGGTCCAGGGTTGTCAGTGTACTCTGCCTTCTTCTCAGGGCAGAGCACTTTATCGCCTTTGACACATTTTTTCTTTTGTTCCCTTTGCTGATGTTCCTGGCAAAGCAATCATGTTTGGTTGATTAGAAGCCTGCTGATTCTCTTCCCTCGACTTCTTTGTGGAAGTGTCCTTGCCTTTTGCCTTCTCCATACTTGTAGAGGAAACGGAGCCTCGCAAGATGAAAAAAAAATGCAAATTCTGAAATTTAAAAGTTTAGGATGTCTGACAACCCTGACAAAAACAAGCAATGGGGAAAGGATTCCCTATTTAATAAATGGTGCTGGGAAAACTGGCTAGCCATACGCAGAAAACTGAAACTGGACTCCTTCCTTACACCTTATACAAAAATTAACTCAAGATGGATGAAAGGGTTAAACGTAAGACCTAAAACCTTAAAAAAAAACCCTAGAAGAAAACCTAGGCAATACCATTCAGGACATAGGCATGTGCAGAGACTTCATTGACTAAAACACGAAAAGCAATGGCAGCAAAAGCCAGAATTGACAAATGGGATCTAATTAAAGAGCTTCTGCATAGCAAAAGAAACTCTCATCAGAGTGAACAGGTAACTTACAGAATGGGAGAAAATTTTTGCATCTATCCATCTGACAAAGGGCTAATATCCAGAATCTACAAGAAACTTAAACAAATTTAGAAGAAAAAGCCAAAAAAAAACCTCATCAAAAAGTGGGCAAAGGACATTAACAGACACTTCTCAAAAGAAGACATTTATGCAGCCAATGAACATATGAAAAAAAGCTCTCATCATCACTGGTCATTAGATAAATTCAAATCAAAACTACAATGAGATATCACCTCACGCCAGTTAGAATGGCGCTCGTTAAAAAGTCAGGAAACAACAGATGCTGGAGAGGATGTGGAGAAACAAGAACGCTTTTACACTGTTGGTGGGAGTGTAAATTAGTTCAATCATTGTGGAAGACAGTGTGGTGATTCTTCTAGGATCTAGAACCAGAAATACCATTTGACCCAGCAATCCCATTACTGGGTATATACCCAAAGGATTATAAATCATTCTACTACAAAGACACATGCACACATATGTTTATTGTAGTACTGTTCACAATAGCAAAGACTTGGAACGAACCCAAATGCCCACCAGTGATATACTGGATAAAGAAAATGTGACGTATATACACCATGGAATACTATGCACCATATAAAAGGATGAGTTCCTGTCCTTTGCAGGGACATAGGTGAAGCTAGAAACCGTATTATCAGCAACCTAACACAAGAACAGAAAACCAAACACTGCATGTTCTCTCTCATAAGTGGGAGGTGAACAATGAGAACACATGGGCACAGGGAGGGGAACATCACACACTAGAGCCTGTTGGGGGGTGGGGGGCTAGGGGAGGGATAGCGTTAGGAGAAATACTTAATGTAGATGATGGGTTGATGGGTGGAGCAAACCACGATGGCATGTGTATACCTATGTAACAAACCTGCATGTTCTGCACATGTATCCCAGAAATTAAAGTATAAGAAAGACAGAAAAAAAAAAAAAGAAGCAGCAGAACAGATCATTTTCTTTTCTTTTTTTTTTAATTATTATTATACTTTAAGTTCTAGGGTACATGTGCATAACGTGCAGGTTTGTTACATATGTATACTTGTGCCATGTGGGTGTGCTGCACCCATCAACTCGTAAGCACCCATCAACTCGTCATTTACATCAGGTATAACTCCCAATGCAATCCCTCCCCCCTCCCCATGATAGGCCCCGGTGTATGATGTTCCCCTTCCCGAGTCCAAGTAAAACAAATCATTTTTTAAAAATCAAAATTTTTGTAAAAAAACAAAAAACAAAAAATAAAAATAAAAGTTTAGGATGTCAACTAATTCTTCACAACTTTCAATTAGAAATCTAGTGCAAAAGAATATTGCTTAAAAGTAGAGTGAAATGTTAACTACATTGGAAATAAAAATAGTTACAAATTAAAAATTTTTTTAACACAATGGAGGATTTTCAGCTTACAGTTAGGTGGATTTAGAAATATCAAAACACATCTGCTAAGGAGATGATGTGCCATCTTTAGAAGTCTGCTTGCACACAGCTGGAAGCCTTCAGGGGTAAAAACAAACTACTTCTCTTGCTGGGATTCAGACATGTCCAAATATGTCTGGTGAACAGATAGAACTTTATTGTCAAATGTATTTAAAGGGCTAGACAATGGGGTAGGGAGGAGACTCAGAAGCCCCCAGGAAGGAATCATTCTGAGTGAAAAACACTAACAAAAAACCAAACACACATGTTAGTCCAGTAATTTCTATAGTTATTCATGAAATGCTTGATGTGCATCCTTTCTGTATTAGGAACTGCTACAGGCACGGGGACACCACACCAAACAAACCAAGATAAAGCCCTTACAAGCACGAGGCTCACTTCCATGGAGGGAAGACAGAAAATAGACACACAGCACTGTCAGCATAGAGTACAGGGCAGGAATCAAGTAGAGTAAGCAACAGATACTGATGGTCTAAGCTGCTGTTTTAGGTAGAGTAGTTAGAAAAGGCCACTGGGATGAGACTCCATTTGAACAGAGACTTACAAAAAGAGACAAGGCCAAGGTGGGCGGATCACTTGAGGTCAAGAGTTCAAGACCAGTCTGGCAAACATAGTGAAACCCTGTCTCTACTTAAAACAAACAAACAAACAAACAAAAACTAGCTGGGCATGGTGGTGGGTGCCTGTAGTCCCAGCTGCTCAGGAGACTGAGGCAGGAGGGTAGCTTGAACCCAGGCGGTGGAGGCTGCAGTGAGCCGAGATCACACTACTTGCACTACAGCCTGGCAGCCTGGGTGACAGAGCAAGACCCTGTCTCAAAAAAAAAAGAGAGAGAGAGACAATACAAAGTTGCGTGTGGTGATTTCTGACAGAGGGAACAGAGGATTGGAGGCTCTGAGACAGGAGGGATGGGCAGGTCTGAAGAGTAGATGGCTGTGCAGCGAGAGGGCCATTAGCAAGGGCCTGGTGGGAGAAGAGCCATCGGTGAGGTGGTGGGCTGTGAGGCAGATCCCCAAGGGGCTTCTGGGTCAGGCAAGGGTTCTGGGTTTACTCTGAGTGGGAGCAGAAGGTTCTGGAAGCTTTTGAGCAATAGCAACTCCAACTCCATCCTGGTCAGAACGGAGGGTTATTGTGATGATGGCCTTCTCTTTTCTCAAGGCACAGATATGAGCCTTCAGGGAGACATTTCTATTGGAAAAACTGAAATGAATGCTACACCTAGGACATTGGGGGCCATGCAATTTTCCTGTGAGATTTCATCAGGACTCTGCAACCCAGGGGAAATCCCTCTCCAAGAATTTCCTCACACCTTGCGCACATGTCGTCACACCTTGCGCACAGGGAGGGCAGCCCAGCAGGCGGAGGCCCCTGGCAGGCCCAGGGGTGCGGACACTTGGGGACTCCCTGTGGTGGCCTCTGCACTGCTGGCTGGGGCTGGAGGAGGCCAAGCCGGGTTGGAGGGCAGCAGAGGCTTTTCTCATCTTCGCTTTTCTCAGGTCCTCCCTTTCCTCCTCCCCACCTCACCTACCCTCTCCTCCTTTTCTTTACTTGTTCTCCACCAACCTGATTTTTCGTCTGTGCTTATTTTGTGGAGGATTATTTCTGCATGGCATAGGAAGGAGATGGTGAAAGCCCACTGCTATAAGGAGGATTCTTCAAACTAAAGTATCCGTAAGTGTCCATTTTAAGCAGCTAAATGAATACAGTCAATGGAATGACAAATTGCCAGATCATGTCTTATGGCCAGCTGACAAGAATTATACATGGCCAGCTGGAGCATATATAAACCAAGGAACAGGTGCAACTCCAAAAAAGCATTCAAGAAGAGTTCCAAAGACTATGACAAGGTAAGATGGAGCCAGAACCACTAGTTCAAGATTAGATAAAAAAGAATTACATCGTAGCTAGATATTTATTTGTTTAAATATACCACTTTATAATACTGTTTATTTTCAGAAAAAAATTTTTTAAAATTTAGTCAAATTATTTTAAGGAAAAGTACAGAATTTTTCTATTTTAATCTGGGTTCTGTAGTTTAGACTATAGGTTTCTCCCCTGAGATTCCACCTCTATCTAGTAACAGTGTTTTCTACCATTACGCCACTTGAGTGGGAGGACATTGTTGGTCCAATACTAATCCTGCAAACTGCAGCTTACAAGATTTTACAACATGGTCGTAATTCTTTCCCTGAAAAACCACTCATGGCATGGGGTTGGGGATTAGAATATTTAGGATGGACAGAAAGAATTAAGTGTACTCCCAAACACAAAATTTACTTCTCCTTGGTCCATATACAGACGTGGAGATACAGATTAAATTGCTACTTCTTGAGTCAGGTACATTAGGCCTAAGTCCCAATTCTGCCATTTGGCATTACATTGGTCAGGCTACTACTACCTTTACATATTTAAAATATAGGGATAATAATAATACCGACCTTATAGGGTCATTGGTAGGATGAAGTGAGATTTTGCCTGACCTACACTTAGCCAGGTTTCTGTATCAGAGTAGGCATGCTATAACTAGCTATATTAGGGTTGTTCCCACTGGTCTTTTACCTAGATGATTGCTTCTAAATTAAATACAAATAGATAACAACATTATTTATACAATTTTTGCTGTTTTTTATTTATATAAATTTATGGGGAACATAAGAAATTTTGTTACATGTATATAATGCACAGAAGTCAAGTCAAGGTATTGAGCATGGCCATCACCCAAGTACAATCGATTTTGGTTAAGTACAGTCCCCCTACTCCACTATCAAATATGGAATTAATTCCTTCTGTCTTACCATATGTTTGTACCCTTTAACCCAGTCCTCCTCTTCCTCCCTTTTCTCCCACACTTCCCAATCTCTGTTATTTTTTTTTCCCCTCTTGACCTCCATGTGATCAAATATTTTAGTTCCCACATATAAGTGAGAACAGGTGATATTTATTTCTTTGTGCTTGGATTACTTCACTTAAGATAATTCTCTCCAGTTCCATCCATGTTGCCACAAATGACATGCTTTTCTTCTTTTTATGACTGAATAGAATTCCCTTGCATATATTTATGACATTTTCTTTATTCATTCATTTGTTGATAAAAACGGGTTGATTCTATATCTTTGCTATTGTGAATAGTACTGCAATAAACATTCCAAGTTTAGGTATATCTTTTATGTATTGATTTCTATTCCTTTGGATAGATAGGATGTGTACATGAAAGATCCAAAGAAATCTATAATTAACAAGCAAAGTAATTAGATACAAGATAGTATACACAAATCAAATGTATTTTGAAACAATAGCAAGAACTAGAAAATCATTTTTTGAGACAGTATCTTACTCTGTCACCCAGGCTGGAGTGCAGTGGCACAAACTCACTGCAGCCTTGAACTCTTGGGCTCCAGCCTCCTCCTCCCACGTCAGCCTCCTCCCACCTCAGCCTCCTCCCACCTCAGCTTCCTCCCACCTCAGCCTCCCCAGTAATTAGGATTACAGGCAGGTACTACCATGCTTGGCTAATTTTTTTTTTTTTTTTTTTTTTGGTAGAGATGGAATCTTCCTATGTTGCCTAGGCTGGTCTTGAACTCCTGGCCTCAAGTGATCCTCCTGCCTCAGACTCCCATAGTGCTGGGATTACAGGAGTGAGCCACTGTACCTGGCCTGAAAATTAATTTTTAAATGACATCATTTACAATTGCATTAAAAATATCAAACACTTAGGAACTCGTGAATTGTGTGCAAGAAAACTATAAAAAAAATGACATAAATTAAAGAAGAGTATCTCCAAATAAATAAAGAGATATTCCGTGTTCATGGGCTGAAAGTCTTTATACTGTAAAATATAAATTATTCCTCACATAATCTGTAGAATCTAAGCAATACCATTCAACATCCCAGCAGGTATTTTTATGGGAATTAACCAGTTGATTCTAAAATTTATATGGAAATGCAAAAAGCTAAAAAAGCAAATACAATTTCCAAGAATAACAAAGAATATTTATAATACTAGATATCAAGACAGTAATTCAAACAGTATGATATGGACATGAGAATAAATAAACAGACCAATGAAAGAGAATAGTTTTAGTGAGCATACCTCTTTGGAAAACCACTTAGCAGAATCGGTTAACACTGAACATATGCACACCCTACATCCCCACAAGTCCCCTCTCTTCTAGGTACAGAATAATGCTGCCCCCAACATAAATATCTAGCTACAATGTAATTAGTATGTCTCCATACTAAGCCCCAGAATCTATGCATATGTTACCGTACATGGCAAAAAAGAATTAAGGTTATATAGGTAGAATTCAGTTGACCTGATCATCTGACCTTAAAATAGAGAAATGATCTGGGATTATTCAAGTGGCTGCAAACCTAATGAGATGAGTTCATAAAAAGGAAGGAAGAAGAACCTGTTAGAGGGCTTTGACCTACCGTTGCTGGTTTTGAAAATAGTGGAAGGGGCCTCAAGCCAAGGCATGCGGGTGGCTTCTAGAAGCTGGGAATGGCCCTAATCCAGCAGGAAAATGGGAACCTCAGTCCTACAACCACAAGGAAATAAATTCTGCCCACAGCCCAAATGGGCAGGAAATGATTCTCCCCTAGAACCTCCAGGAACAAACACAGCACTGCTGGTACCTTGATTTTAGACACTACTGGACTTCTGATCTGCAGAACTGTAAAAATATAAATTTGTGTTCTTTTGAGGAACAAAGTTTGTAGTAATTTGTTACAACAGCAATTGAAAATGAATACAGCAGCAGAATAAACAAAAATAATGACATATGTCACTGCAGTCCACCCCTTTGGTTCCTGAACAAGCATGCCTGTGTGCACATACACAAGCACATGCCTCTTCCCATACCGAGAATTCCAAAATGACTGCACCTATTATAATGCAATGGTCCTTCTTTCAACCATAAAAACCCTCCTCTTCTTCCAATGGGAGATGGCCTAGAGTCAGATCCACACAGGTCATTCTGCAAGTCGAGGATCTGAGGATGCCATCCACCCCTCTGGGAAGGTATAACTGCAGTTTCATGATCTTGCAACCTCTAGGCTCCAGACAAATTTAACTATTACCAAGGTACCTCATCTAATCAAGGAGAGAAAACAATTTGAGCCAAAAAATTAAAGAGAGTCTGATACAGTAACTGGTGGTCCAAACAACATGTTGTAGCCACCTGGGCAATGAGGAAGGAAGACCCTTGGTCAGATGGACAATTTGGCTGATGCAGGTTCTGTCTGTGTGGAGGATGTGGTTTCTGCTCCCTTTTATTCTCTGTGGCCCTGCCAGAGAGGAGCCTCATGAAGGGCTGTGGCCCAGCATAGAGCAGCCATGAAAGCCCACACTCTGAGGGTGGGGGTGAGGAGCCTGAGGTGGCCCAGGGGACGGAACGGTCACAGGCTCCTGCATGCCAGGCCAGGGCACTGTGCTGCAACATTCTCTCCAACATTGTGTTGATGCCTATCAATTGATTCTGGCTGTAAACAAACATTTTCCTCTGAATCTTGCCGTTCTTCCTGCCCTGTCTCTAGGCCTTTAGTCCATGACTTCTGTCCCTGCCTCCTCTCTGGCTCCAAGCAGTGAGAACAGAGAGCTGAGGTAGCACCAACAGCCCCAGGAACTCTGCTCAGCCCCCAAGCCATGGAGAAGTGAGAACTTGCACCAGGAGCAAACACAGCAAAAGGGGTTTGTGAGGGTGCAGGATTCTCTGCTCCCCCATCCTGATTTCCAGAATCCCAGTTTGATGGTTCCCTGCCCAATTTTGTCTTGGAGAAAAGAATTCAGATTTACAGTTCAAAAAGATGATGATGGGGCTGTAAGTGGCCCTGGTCCCTAGCCTCAGGAAGTGAGCACATCTTTACAATCTCAGTACACCTTTCCAGCTGGTGGCTGTCTGCTGTCATATTAGGACCGAAGCCACATTTGTCTGTCTTGCATTGCCTCACCGATGGCCTCAATAAAGAGCCAACACTCCCTAACACAGAGATGGCTCTCTACCCGGAATGCTAGACACCAAGCCATGACACCTTTGCTAAGTAATGAACACTGCATACTTTTAGATAAATTAAAGTTTTAGATAAGTCCAAGACTCGTGGATATACCCTAATCGAATCATAAAATAAAGCTCACATCCAGATTCATTTAAGCTCACATCCAGATTCATTGATCGTTACTAGATCGTACTTTACCATTACTAGGAATTTTCCTTGTTACAAAGTCCAAAGAAAAGGGCTCAGTTTGATATTCGTATTATCTTTCTTATCTATTTTCGAGATATCAGAAGAAAAAGGACTCCGGATGACACAAAAGAGATGGTCATCATTATGAAACGTCATTTGAAGTCAGCGGCTCTAATAACGAAGACATAACTGGAGGAAATACTGTAAAGGAGGCAGAGATCTCCGCACAGCACTCCTCAGTTTAGAGAGATGGAAACTGAGGCCTGATCACAGTCCTCTTGCCAGGCTGTAGCAAAACGGGACCTAGAAGCAACGTTTTCCATCCCTGGACCCAGTTACTGTCCTTGGTCAAAGCTCAGACTGAAATCCTTGCCTAGATTCGATTATGAAGAGAGCAAAGAAGAAGGAGGAGGAGCTTGAAGAGAGAAAAGCGTGGAAAGGGCCGATGGGACCTCCGTGGGATCGCTGAGGCTTGCTTGCCTCCTTTGGAAGTCTCCAGCTGTGGCGGCGGAGGGGCTGCACCCAGGGACGCTGGAGAGGGGCGATGGGAGCTGAGGAGAGGTTCATCCCCAAACTCCACCCACTGCAGTTAAGAGCGAAGCGACTTGATCTTAGAAAACCTGGGTCCTCTCTATTTTGAGGTCTGGAACAGCTGGAACAGTCTGGCTGCAAGACGCATGCAGGACGCAGATCTGCCCCACATCCACTTTTGTTCTTCACTATTCCAATTAACTTCATACAACTTAAAGTAGGAATGTGTTGCCGACATGGCAATACTTGGATTTTGTGTTTGTTGTACTTTCTGAAGAATCTAGTTCCACGAATTTATTTTATTAATGTTTTTGTATGTCCTTCATTGTTTTCCATTTTATGAACACTAGGACGAATGAAAACAGAAGCATTTCTTGTTCCACATGCCGGTGCCAAGGTGAGCAGTTTCCAGTGCAAGTCAGGGGCCCTGGGAAGACTTCGACAAGCAGCTCTGGACAACGAGGAGGCTCCGCCCTGGAGAAGCCGCACCTCAGCTGTCACCTAGCGTGGCGAGACCAGGAGGCATTTCCATTATTTGTGTAACACCTCCCTCCCAAAAGCATCTGAAGCATTTAACACACGTGCACGCATCGGGCAGAATAAAGAGTAAATAAAGGCTCCTGGACGCAGACGTTCCCATCAGGGAGGCCTTCGTTTCCAGGGGTCGACGCGTGGGCGCTTCCTCCGTCCAAGCGCAGCGGGTATTTGCAAAACAACGGCAATGAAGTCTCCCAAGAAGGGTCTAAAGCAGGGCGCAGACCTCCCGCTGGAGGCGGTCCTGAGCGTCAGGGCTGGGCCGGCTCGAGGGCGGGTCCTCTCCACCCGGACCCCGCGGTCCCCTGTCTGCCCAGCGTCCCCGCTGCTCGCTCGGAGGGGCTCTGTGCTCCCAGAGGACGTGTCTGTCCCGACGCCTGCGGACTTCCCCGCCCGGGGACCGCGGGGTTCTGCACTGACGCGGCGGGAGAAAGGAGCGGGTTAGGGTTTGGGCTTTTTGTGGCTCGAGGGACACACGGAGGGAAGCGTCCGCGCGTGGGAACAAGGACTTCTCCCAACTCCTTCCAAGTGGACCGTCCACGGACGCACCGGCTTTCCGAATTCGCCCCGTGTTGTCCCTGCTGGCCACCTGCACCCTTCGCGCACACCTGGCGATGAGGAAACCACTACTTGTCTGATCAGAGTCCTCCAGGGGAACGCCGTCCAGTTTTGAGCCTCCGCCCACCCCCAGAGGAAAACCGAGATTTGTCCCACGGTTCCTAATACCTAAGTGAGAGGCAGACACCCGGCGACCCCGGCGAAGGCGCGTCTTAGGCTCACCGGACGCTCCCCGAACCCGTCCCTCAGGCTGCCGAGCCCCCAGCGCCTTCCCGTCTCGGAAACAGGCGCGCGCAGATCCCTCGGGGTGTCCCGGCCCGGCGGCCGCGGGGGACGGCAGGTCCCGCTGGTCGCTCCAGGAGGAGGCGGGGCGCTGGGACCCCAGAGCTGCGGACCCCGGGCTGGGAGCCGCGCGCACCGGGACCCGCTGGCCGCCTTCCGCGTGGGGGTGGCCGCACCTTCCCGGGCGCCCGGCAGCCGCTCCCCCGGCCCAAGCCCACGGCCACCGCGTCCCCTCGGTGCGGCCGGGAGGGGAGCAGCCGCCTGCAGACACCATGCTGTCCACCGGGGCCAAGTACGCCGGCAAGAGGAGGAGAAAGCCGGCGCGGAGGAGGTACGCGGGGCCGAGGGGCGCGAGCGGCGCCTCTGGGGACCGAGCCTGGGATGGGGACCGCGTCGGGCAGTGGGGGCGGCCGGGCCCGGGGTGCAGAGAGGAAGGCGGGGGCAGCCCTGCGTCCTCCCGCGGCCCCCGAGCCGGGCCTGTCCCCCAGTCCGCGGCCCTTCCCTGCGGCTCTGGCGGCGAATTCTGAGGCCCCCGCGGCGCGCTGGCGCGGAGCTCCTGGGTAGCCTGGGGAGAAAGGATTTCGTTTTAAAGACACCCCCACCCCTGAACCTGCCGCTGGGGATTTTGAACCTTGACAGTAAGTTCAACGCCTCGTTCGGGCACGAGTCGGCCGGGGTCGCTCGCTTTCTGGAAAGGGCGTGCTGGGGTCTCCCGCGTTCTGTGACCTGCGCCCTCCAAGACCCTGCGCCTCAAACCAGGGCTGGGTTTACAGGGTGTGCGCAGCAGCGGGGACGGAGGTCTCCGAGTCACGGAGGTGGAGGTGCGACGGAGAGGCCAAGCGGGCAGCCCCCACCGCATGCACAGGGACGGGGATGCGAGGCCCTGCGGGGTGGAGGACCCCGGCGGGTCAGGGTCCCCTCCGGGTCCCCAGGTCAGGCCCGAGCGAGCTGCGTGGAGATGGGGAAGGCAGCCCCGCCGAGTTCGCTGCGGCCCCAGGCTTGGGCAGACGCCCTTAAAGGAATAGTAAATGGGAAATCCGGGGTAAGACACAAATCCCTGAGTCTTCGTCCAGTGCCCAGAGGTTGGGTTGGGGCCTGGGAGAGGTTGTGCGAAACTTAGCCGCGATGGCTGCGGAGACCCCGCTGGCCTCAGAGCTCGGGTCCTGGAACCTTCCCGAGGGACGTGGCGACCCCGGGGACAGCCCGGCTGCCCCGCGCGAGCTTCCAAATGCAGAAGGCTGGTCCGCGTCCGAAAAACTTGCGAAAGATCTCAAGATATCAATTCTCATTCCGTGTAATTTAAAAATACACAAAATGCCAGGAGAGGAGCCCGATAAGAAAGTGCAGATATGAAATGTCACACAAGTGTTATATGAAACGTCCAGAAGAACGGACATCCAGGGAGTATGAAAGCAGATGGGGGTGGGGGGAGGATATCGGGGAGAGGGGAAGTGGCTGCTAAGGGGAGACGGGTTTCCTAAGCGTGTTCTGGAGCTCGCTATAGGTGATGGTTACACAGCATTGTGATTGCATCTACTGCCTTTAAATGGTGAAATTTGTCTGTGTATTTTACCACAATAAACAAAAGCTCATGAAACTTTTCAGTAGGGGCACAGATATCTCAGAACCATACTCCTCAGGAGAAGTTTATTTTCCAGGGCAGTAGAACCAGTAATCATTGGATAACTGAAAAAGATGTTCAGAATGGGAAATTTTTAAGAGTGTTACAAATACCTTAAATATTTTATTTTAACTGAAAATATCAATGGCTATCAATTTGCTAATCCTCTGATGCTGGTTGGGGTCCTCTTCTTCTTTTGTGTGTGTGTGTGTGTGTGTGTGTGTGTGTGTGTGTGTGTGCGCGCGCGCATAAATCGCACCCACAAGGTACTGTCTTCAGTTTAAAGACACTTGCATCTCAATAGGATCCTGACGTGTAGACTAATTCACCAGCAACTTTTTTTTTCTGCAGCCACACTGCGAGTCTTTCCAAAGCATCCAGCATAGTTCACTAAGAAACAACACTTCCTCTTTGCTCTCATTTCATTAGCAATCATAACAGAAAGAGTTGAAATTAGAAGGCATGGGGACATTTAGCAGTGATTTTGGGTCAGTACACAGCTTACCTGATGGAAACAGAGTTCCAGGTGTCTGGGGAGTCCAACCATGGTGAACTGTGGACGTCTTAGGTTTGCAACCAGTTGATGGGGGACTGAGCTAAGCGGTTGGTTAACAGTGATCTAGTGTAAAAACTGGCCTCATTTGCAAACACTGTGCTGTCTTGTTTCCTGAGTTGCTCCAAGTGCATTGCTTTAGGGATTTCTGTGACTCGCTGGGTGGTGGGGTGGCCGCATGGCCTTCTGGCTTGGACCTGGGTCTTAGCTTCCCAGCTAGGCCTCTTCCCCACCACTCCCCATGGCTGTGTGGAAGAGACTCTGGTCCTGCTGGCAAGGCTGGGCAGGCCACGTGGGACAGCGTCGCGGATGCTAAAGTCAGGGCTCCAGGAGCTCCCTGGGCTCAGGATGGGGTGGGGAAATGGGGAGAGCGATTCAAAGCCCCTCCCAACTTGGCAGTGCATCCTCCTCTGAAGCTGGTGGCAGCTGATTGGGAGCCCACGTGGCACCTGCCAAGCTGCCTTCCCTCCTGGTATGGCTCTCTCCTGACCAGCTGTAAACACCACAGTGTAGAAGCTTGCACCAGCTTTGTGGTGGTTTGCCAACAATTTTCACCCTTGTGTTGGGTCACTGCATAACGTTGAAATGTGGATGCCATTGTGCATTTGAAAGGTTTAGGGCACTGGAAGATGTAACCCACTTCTAAGGACTTTGGGTAGAATCATTTGTAAAATCTGCATAAAATGCTTTGCAACAGAGCCTGGGCGAGGTTTGTAAGGCAGACATTGGGCTTCTAGCACCTGCACACGTCACTGTCTTTTCAAATGCTTTCTTGAAGACCTTCTGTCGCTCATGTTATCAACCTGGAGATGTAGCTGAGGTGTGGCGACCTCCTCCGTCCACCGCTGAAATCAGGCTGTGCATGTGGTTGAAAATTAGCCTAATTCTAAAGCCACAAATATCTGCAAAGTAATACTTTATACTTAGAATTCAAGTCTTGCCAAGCTTTCTTAAAAGAATTCGCTGCTCCGCTCAGTTGAAGAGCCCAGGGCTAGGGGTAAGCTCCATCCAGCCTCAAGCTCTGGTTCCTGCCTTGGCTTTGAGCTGCTGTGTCACATGGAAGGACACTGCCTTCTATCAAACTCTCTCTACATGAAGTGCCCTCATTATTTTTTTCCTTAAGGCAGAAAAAGTATTTCATGACTCTTTTCTTATTTGTTTTCTTGTTAAATATTATTTCTTTTGTAACAGAAGCATCTTTGCAGCAGTTCCCCTTTGAGTGGGATTAAAACAACTTTTTTTTTTCATAGCAGGTGATTCATTCTTGGAAAATATTTTCCCATCAGACCCTCAGAATCTGTACATGTATTGATGGGAGTTGAACTTGGTCATCAGAACAACCATGAGGTCTTCTTCCACAGAAGAAGTGTGAGGCTTGTGCTAGGGGAAGACTGTCCTCCCCTGGGTGAGATTCTGAACCAGGAGAGATCAGGGGCTGGAGTGCAGACCTGCAGACTTGGCTGCCTATTCTCACAGGTTTGATCTTCCTTTGCAAGGTAAAGTCAAGTCCAGAGCAGGTTTAGTGTGTGAGTTGGTTGGGGAGTCAGAGAGGCTGTGAGGTCTCTCAGCATCCACTAAGCTTTCCAGCTTGGCAGGTTTCTTTACTCATACCACATAGAGAACAAGTTGTAGCTACCGTGACCTTGGGGGATGTTTCTTTCTTAACATGGAAGCTGGCACTTAGCCCTGCAACCCTCTGGTGCAAAAGACACTCATATCTGTCTAGGAACAGAGGACCTCAGTGAAGGTGCAAGGATGTCATGCAAAACATGTGCCTCTGCCATCAAAACACCTCCAACCCCATTCTCCCCAGGGTCAAATCTGCACAAGGTTTCGGCAGCAGAGCAACTGGCCCAGGCAATGGACCAGGATGGGCGAAACATATCAAGGCCCATTTCCCAGGCTCCCTTGCAGCTGAGGGTAGACATGTGACCTCATTCTGGCCAATGGGACCCAAGTGGAAGTCTTCTGGGAGTTCTGGGAAGGCTTCTGCTCTCCTGATCCAAGGCAATGGGCATGGCCAACTTCTGCCTGGGATGCAGACGCAATACCATAGCTCCAGCCACATAGTGGCCATAAGGCAGGAAGATAAGAGTCAACATGTTAAGAATGTCAGAGCATAAGGAAAGGGGAGGAGTCAGAAACTTCACTTACTCACTCATTTCACAGATTCCTTCTGAACATTGACTCTGCCAGACCCTGTCCTAGGCATGAGGAATCCAGCAAAGAACAAAACCTTCCCTTCTGTAGCCTACATCCTAAACATAATAAATACACATCAGGATGTGATACAAGCCATCTAGAGGAGAGTGTGAATGCAAATTCCCTGAGGTGGGCTTCGCTTGGGGCAAAACTGGAGCTGAGTGGTAGAAACAGCAGAGAGATGAAGGCTCAGGAAAAGTATCACCGAAGGTTCTGGCAGGGGAATGGTGTGTTGGATGGTTCTGGTTGCTTTAGGGAGAGAGATAGGTGGAGGGTAGAAGTCAAGAGGACAGTGGGGGACTACCTGGGACTCCAGACAGAGGCCCTGGTGGCCTTTTTGACAGGGAATCATGGAGGGTGAGAAGTGGCTGGGATCTGCACGTAGGTTGAAGAAAATGCAGATAGGATTTTGTGAGTAATTATATATGGGTATAAGACAGAGGGGAGTCTGAATGGCAGTCAGGGTTCGGCCTGGGCAAATTCACTGAGGTGACATCTACCCTCTTTCATCTCAACTCAAGCTTAGTCCATCCGAACTAGCCTGTCCTACCTGTCACCATCCTCCCGTGGAGAAACCTGGAGTTGTCCTTCCCCCTCTGGAAAACCATTCCAAATGCTGCTAATTCCACCCCAGGATATCCAGTCTGCCCGTTTCTGTGCCCAGGGCTACCGTCATCCCCTGTGGCCCTTATAGCAGCTCCTGGGAAGTTCTGCATCTCCTGCTCTCACCTCTTCTGGTTTGATCATACTGTAGCAGATTGGGTCTTTTTTCTTTCATTGTGTTAAATCACGTGATATAAAGTTTACCTTTTTAACCATCTTACAATGTACAAGTACATCAGTACATTCACAATGTGCAACCATCCCTACTATCTAGTTCCAGAACATTTTAACCACCCCCAAATTTTTGGAAATCCCATACCCATTAGCAGTCTCCTCCCATTCCCAAAGGATCTTGTAAAAGATGAAAGCAGTGCCTCCCATCAGCAGTTCCTCATTCCACCTAGAAAAGAAATGGAAGCTTCTCCGGGTCCCTGGGCCCTCCCTTCATTTCTTCCCTTTCCTCAGCCCCCTCAGGAGGTTAGTTGGAGCGCTTTCTTGATGCAAGGCCTCTCTTTCCCTCTGGCCAGAACCCTTGAGGCCCCGCTCAGCTGCAGAGCTCTGCTCCAGAGGGCTTCAAGGTCCACACCTTCCTTCCTGCCGCCTGCCTCCTCCATGACTCTGTTGCTTTCCCACATCCACTCTGCCTGGCCTCTAGCAGGCACTCAACAGGCAGTGACATATTTCTATGTTCACATGGGACAAGGTTGGGAGAGTGTGCACCAAAAGATCAACAGCCACCACTTCCAGTGATTGTGTTTGAATTTTAAATTTTTCTTACAGTGATCAGGCGATAGATACTCTTTAAAAAGAAAGATAAACAGAAAAATGGAGGTGATATGAAAATACATACACAAACACCATCAACAAAATCGAGATGCAAACAAAATTTGTAACATGTATAAGATTAATATGCTTAGTAGAAAATTAGCTCGTACAAAATGATGAAAGAACTATGAAAAATAGGCAAAAGCATTAACAGTCAATTTACAAACCAATGGCCAATGAGCATATGAAAGGCATTATTAGTAATTAAATAAATAAAACAGGCAAATATGAGATACATTTTTTACATTAATAACAGAAGCCACCGTGCACAACCAGTAGGAAGGCACCTTGTACTGTGGAAAACTATTTAGCAGTGCCTACTAAAGTTGACCCTGCAAATTCGCTTTCCATTTGGAGAGAACAGAAATGTGTACATATGTAGGAAAATGTCATGATGGAGGCCACCAGACTTCTTTCAACAGTAGGATGGACACATCAAGCAACATCTGTTTCCACAGTAGAATACTACTCAGCAACAAACATGAACGAGGCTACACATAAAACGTGAGTGACTTTCTCGGACATAACGTTGGGTGACAGGAACCAGACACCAGCAAGCACAAGCTGTGCAGCTTCCTTTCCACAGGGCTCACAAGTGGCAAGATTAATCTACGGAATTAGAAACCAGGATGGCAGTGACCTTTGAGGAGGAGACTGTCTAGGATCCTGGTGACATGAATGTGTTAATGTGAACATTTATATTTTGTGCATTTTAAAATGACTTTTTATATTGATAGCACCTAATTTTCTAGATTAGGAAGAAGCTAGCATTTTCAAATTGCTAATGAGAGCATAACTTACTGCAGCCTTTATGGAAAAAATTAGTCAATAATTATCAAATGCCTTAAAAATGTCTTTTTGCTTTCACTCAGCATATCCACTTCTAAGAATGTATCCTCAGAGGATTACCTAAGGATGTGCAGTCATATTTACTTACGAGGACATTGTGGCAGCTTAGCTATAATAAAAAAACATGTGAACAGTGATCTAAATAGTAGCAAAGCATCTGGGATTCAGACTGAGAAGCCTGCAAGGGCTACTGGACACATGGATGGGTGAAGAAGTGAGAAGAGAGAAGAATATAATATTTCTCTTTAAACATGTGTGGACCAAGTAAAGCAACCCAGGTGTTTAAAATATCTTCTCATGGTTGGTGGCTTGTCTTTTCACTCTCTTCATGGTATTTTTGATTAGCAGAAGTTCTTAATTTCAAATCATTTAAATGTATCAATCTGTTCCTTCATGGTTGGAACTTTCTTGTCTTGCTTACAAGTCCTTCCCTTCTATGATGTCATAAAAAGCCTCCTCTACTATCTTCCAAATGTTTCTTAGTTTGGCTGTTTACATTTTAAGCCCATGGTCCACCTTAAGTAATTTTTTGATGTGGTGTGATGAGAATCCCATTTCAATTTTTTTTCCAATATGAAAAGCCAATTGTGCCAACACAGTCATCAATAAGTCCAGCCTTTGACTGGGCTTGTCAGTTCCCACCCTGTCGTAAATCCGGCTCTCTGTGTGCATGGCTGTGTTCCTGGGTCCTGGATCCCAGTCCAGACCAAGTTCACCACTTTGCAATAAGTTTTAATGGCCCCAACACGTTTCTTCATCTTCAGGAAGGCCTGACTCTTTTGTGATCTCTGCACATCCATATTAACTTTAGAACAATCATGAGATAGAATCAGCTTATTAAGTTCCCTCAGAAAAAAAGAAAAATAAACAAAAACAAAGCCTCTAGAGATGCTGAGTGAAACTGAATTAAATCTGCGAATGTCTTTGGGGAAAATCAACATCTTTGCCCTGTTGAAGCATCATCTGTCTCTACACATAGTCAGGTCTTTTAAAGTGGCTTCCTTTATATTGTCTAAATTTCTTTCTCTAGGCCTTGCATACCTTACAATATATTTATTTCTAAACATTTTAAATTTTATGAAATTGTAAAGGATGTATTTTTAAAAATTCCTTTTCCAATTCATTGTTGCTGGTATATAAGAATGTAATGGTTTTCTGAATCTTGATTCTTATCTACCAACTTTATTAAACCCGATTATTAATTCTAACAATATATCTTTGCATAAATTTGCTAAGCCTGCAATAATAAAGCACCACAGACCAGGTGGCTGAAACAGCAGAAATTTGTTTCTCACAGTTCTGGGTGCTGGAAGTCCAAGGTTAGGGTGTCAGCAGGGTTGGTTTCTTCCAACGCCTCTCTCCTTGGCTTACAGATAGCTGTCTTCTTCCTGTGAGCTCCAGGGGTCTTCCCTCTGTGTGTGCATGTGTCTCGTGTCTCTCCCTGTGTATCCAAATCTTCTCTTCTTATAAAGACACCATTTACATTGCAGTAGGGCCCACTCCAAGGCCTCATTTTAAATTAACCACCTCTTTAATGCGTCTCCAAATATAGTCACATTATGAGGTACTTCAGGGTTTTAACAAATGAATTTTGCAAAATGCAGCCCATAGTAACCTACAAATCTTCTGTTTAGAGCAGTGGTTCTTAACGTGTGGATCCAGAACAGCAGAACTAGGTAACCTGGGAGCTCATTAGACATGTAGACAGTCCTGCCTCACCCCAGATCTCCTGAACTGTGTGGGCAGGGCCACAAGCCCTACAGGGGGTGACTGACAGGCTGAAAGTTTGTGAGCCTCCCAGGTACACTCTTACAATCTTCTATTAATGGCCTTTATATCCTAATTTGTTTGTGCTGCTTTAACAAAATATCACAGACTGGGTAACTTATAAGGAACAGAAAGTCCAAGATCAAGGCGCGGCCACTTGGTGTCTGGCAAGGGCCTTCTTCCTGCATCTTCACATTCAGGAAGAGGAGAAGAGGGCAAACCCATTCTCTCAAGACCTTTCACAAGGGCTCTCATCCCATCTATAACTTCACTGCCTTCTAAAGGCCCCACCTCTTAATACTATCACAGACTCATGCTCAGTTTCAACACATGAATTCTGGGTGACATTCAGACCGTAGCACTTATTTTTCTTCCCTTAACGGACTGGCTAGGTCCTTCAGTCTAATGTTGAAACAAGCGGTAATGGTGGGCATTCTTGTGCTCTTGGTTTCAAAGAGTACGTTTCCAATGGTTTACTATCAACTGTGCTTTTTGTGGTGAGTTTCTGTTTTTTGTTTTTTTGGTTTTTGCAAGTGACCTTTGCAGGTTAGGGGATTTCCTTCTATTCCAAGTTGCTAAGACTTTTGAAAAAACAATCATTAAAGAACGCCAAATTTTATCAAATGCTTTTCTTCATCTACTGAGATTATCACATTTTTTCCTTTAGTCTTTTAATATAGTGAGTTACATTAGTGATTTTCTAATGTTAAACTAAAATTGAATCTTGAGATAAGCTCTACCTGATCACAATGTACTATGCAGTCCCTTTATCGGTGCGTTTGGTTTATTTTTAAATTTATGATTCAGCATCTTTGTTTGTGAGTGAGACTAGCCTGTACTTTTTATTTACAGAACTATCCTTACTAGATTGGAGTTTGAGGTTATGCTGGCCCCATAATAATGATTTGGAGCTGGGTGTGGTGGCTGTCACATGTAATCCTAGCACTTTGGGAGGCTGAGGTGAGAGGATGGCTTGAGCAAGGAGTTTAAGACAAGCCTGGGCAACATAGCAAGACCTACAGAAAACATAGCAAGTCTCTACAAAACAATTGTAAAAATTATCCAGGGGTGGTGATGCACACCTGTAGTCCCAGCTACTCAGAGGCTGAGACAAGAACTTGCTTGAGACCAAGAGTTCGAGGCTGCAGTGAGCTGTGATCACACCACTGCACTCCAGCCTGGGTGACAGAGCAAGACCTTTTCTCAAGAAAAAAAAAAAAAAAAAAAAAAAAAAAACAGAAAAAAATGATTTGGAGATCTTTTGCTTTTTCTCTTCTTCTTCATGTAAAGCTTGGAAATCTGTATTCCTTGCATAGTCAACAGAAGTCATCTTTAAAACCTCTGAGCTGCTGGTCCCAGTACTTTGGGAGGCTGAGACTGGTGGATCATTTGAGGTGAGGAGTTTGAGACCAGCCTGGCCAGCATAGTGAAACCCCGTCTTTACCAAAAATACAAAAATTAGCTGGGCGTGGTGATTGGTGCCTGTAATTCCAGCTACTCAGGAAGCTGAGACAGGAGAATTGCTTGAGATCCCATCACTGCACTCCAGCCTGGGCGACAGACCAGACCGAGACTCCATCTCAAAAAAAAAAAAAAAAAAAAAAAATCTGAGCCAAGGGTATTCTTTGTGGGAAGAATTTTTTAATTTTTTTCTTGTTTATCATTTTTCAGATATAATTTACATAGAGAGAAATGGTCAGATCTTAAGTAAACCATTCGGTCAATTTAATGAAAAGATACCAAGAGGTAGAACATTTCTATCACCCCAGAAAGTTGTTTCCTGCCCTGCCACCATTGCCTGTGGTCTGATTTCTAGCACTATAGGTTAGTTTTGCCTAATCTAGAATTTACCTTAAGTGGAATCGTACAGTGTGTACTTTTTGTGTCTGGCTTCTTTCACGATTAAGAGACATCCATGTTGTTGCATGTTTCAGTAGTTTGGTTCTTTTCATGGCCAAATAGTAGTATATTTTATGAATATACCAGGGTTTTTTTCCCTTAGCTGTTCTTCTGTAGGCAAATATTGGGGTTGATTCCAGGCTTTGGTTATTGTGAATAAAAGACTATACTTCTGTATAAGGCTTTTTGTACACATATGTTTTCGTTTCATTCCAATAAGTACACTAGTCTCTCCTTATTTAAGATTTCACTTTCCACAGTTTCAGTTACCCTCCATCAACCACAGTCCAAAAACATGAAATGAAAAATCAATTCATAAGTTTTACATTGTGCACCATTCTGAGTAGCATGATGAAATTTCGTGCTGTCCTGCTGTGTCCTACCCAGGATGTGACTCGTCTCTTTATCCGGCATCTCCACGCTGTATACACTACCTGCCCTATACAATGCAACTATATAGGAAAAAACATAGTGCATATAGAGTTTGTTACTATCCAAAGTTCAGACATCTACTGAGGGTCTTGGAACATATGAGGAGGGACTACTGTACCTAGGAGTGGAATAGCTGATCAAGGTTAACATTTTTAAAACCTGTGAAATAGTTTTCCAGTGGATGAGAGTTCCAGTCACTCCAGATCCCCTCCAACATTTGTGGTGTCCATCTTTTTCACTTTATCCATTCTAATATGTGTGTACAGGTAGATTATTTTAATTCACATTTCTCTAATGAATTATGATGTTGACTATGATATCATGTGCTTTTTGGCCATTAGTATATCTTCTTTAGCAAAGTGTCTGTTCAAATTATTTGCTCATTTATAATTGGTTTGTAAAAGTATTTTATATAGTCTGGATACAATTCCTTTGTCAAATATAGATAGGTAGGTAGGTAGATAGAGAGAGAGAGAGAGAGAGAGAGAGAGAGAGAGAGAGAGAAACAGCAGATATTTTCTCCCAGACCATGGCTTGTGTTTTCAGTCTCTTAATTTGTTTGAAGTCCAGCTTACCAATTTTTTTTCTGTTATACTTGGTGCTTTTGTGACATAAGAAATCTTGCCATGTTCCAAGTATGTGAAATTTTCTCTGTTAATACCTATAGGATTTAGTTATTTCTCTTCTTTAATTTCTATTGGTAATTTGCACTTTCTCTTTTGGGGGGACAGGACTGATTATTCCAGCTAAATGATTATTGATTTTATTGATATTTTCAAACCTTAGTTTGGCTGATTTATTTTATGTTTGCCCGTTATATTTTATTGCTCTGCTTTTGTTTTTATTATTTACTTCCTTCCTTGTAATTTGGGCTTAGTCAAATTTGGAAATTTTTCAGCCATTACTTTGTGGAAAATTTTTTGCCCCTTCGCCTTTCTGCAACTTAAATTACGTGTATATTAGACAGCTTAATATAGTTCAAAGGTCGTTGAGGCTCTATTTACCTTTTATAAGCCTTTTCTGTTCCTGTGCTTCAGTTTGGATAATTTCCATGCTAGTCTTCAAGTTGACTAATCTTTCCTTCTGTAGAGTCTAGTCTGTTGTTAAGCTCATTTCACAAACTTTTATTTTCAGATATTGTGTTTTTTATCTCCATAGTTCAATTTGATTAATAACTTTCTTTTCTCTCCTCACTATGTTCATGTGTTGCTTTAAATTCTTCAGCATAGTTGTAAAAAGTGCTTTGAAGTGTTTGTCTATTGCATCACCTCTGTCATTTCTGAGTTTGATTTGATTGATTTTTTTTCATTACAAGTCACATTTTCTGGCTTCTTGTCATGTCTAGTGCTTTTGGGTTGGATGATGAACATTGGCAATGTTACACTGTCTGGATTTTGTTACCTTCTTTGAAAGAGCATTGGACATTTTCTCTCTCTCTCTCTCACACACACACACACACACACACGCACACACACACACACGCACAGGTCTCCAGGAAAGTAGGAGGATGCCTCTTTCTTGTCACAAGAATGTTGGACGTCTCCTCATACCCTTCTGGGTAGGACCTAAGATAGCTCTGCAGGGCTGTCTCACCAACAAGGTCTGTCCCTGTGATCTACTGTCAGAAGAGCCTATCCCTCTGCTAGGACGAAGTCAGATCCCAGGGCTCTGTGACTCTCCAGCTCCTTTTGCGGGGAGCAGTAGTAGAGATGGAATAAAAGTACAGCTCTTTTCCAAGGAAATTTCTTCACAAAATCCTTTCCCACCCCTTTTTCTATCCTCCTGAGTATGGGGTCTAGAGTTGCCAAATTGGTTCTTGAAATTCCTTTTGTTACACTCATACCCAGGAGTTTTGTCAGCTCAGTTGGAGACCCCTATTTTACCATCCTGTTTCCAAAGGTGTGCAGGCATTGAGGTGCTGTGTCCTGAGCCAGGCTGGCTGTTTCTTGCGTAGCAGCCCTGAGAGACGGAGGCTGTCAGTGTGTTTTATAAATGAGGCAGAAACAACTTCATTCATTATTTTTGCTTACTATGTATTTTTGCTTACTATCTATCTATCTAGATAAAGTTGAGTACAGCATCTGTATTTTTTATGTTTGGCTTCTTTTTTCTTTTCTTTTCTGTTTTTGTTGTTGTTGTTGTTGTTGTTTGTTTGTTTGTTTGTTTTTTTTTTTTTGAGGTGGAGTCTTGCTCTGTCACCCAGGCTTAAGTGCAGTGGCGAGATCTCAGCTCCCTGCAACCTCCGCCTCCCAGGCTCAGACGATTCTCCTCCCTCAGCCTCCGGAGTAGCTGGGGTTACAGGCATGTGCCACCACACCCAGCTAATTTTTGTATCTTTAGTAGAGACGGGATTTCAGCATGTTGGTCAGGCTGGTGTTGAATTCCTGACCTCAGGTGATCACCCGCCTCCCAAAGTGCTGGCATTACAGGCGTGAGCCACCACACCCAACCTGGAACTCCCACCTCCCAAAGTGCTGGGGTTTCAGGTGTGAACCACCACACCCGACCTGGCCTTCTAAAAAATTATATTTTGCTGCTTATCATGTTTTAAGCTTCCTTCTGTCCTCTAGGGAGTGCTACTGTGTTTTGCTTTGGAGGTGAGGTAGTAGAAATAGCTTCGGTCGTGCTACTTGGGTGAACTAACTGCTCATGAATGTCGCTGAAATCATGGCTGGTGGACCCGGTCCTGTGGGCCAGTGCTGGGCTTTGAGGGATGAGGGTTGGGGCACTGGGAACACAGAGCCTCCAGATATTCTTTCAAAGCTACACATGAAAACTTTGGTTTCATCTGTGGGAAATGTGGAAACTTTTGAATGTGAAACCCAGAGGAGAAGCCTGTAAGAATAAAGATGGATGAGTGGTGACTACAGCCTCCCAGGAATCATTCTTCCCTGCATGTTGATGATGGAAGATTGTAGAGATGGATGGACACGCAGAGAATTTACATGTGCGTACGTATGTATGTATGGAAAGAGATAATGTCCCTGTGTCCATGAGCATGTGTGTGTGTTTTATACACAGAGAAGAAAAGAGAAAGCACACACATAGGTACATGTTAAGTATCTCTCTGTGTGTGCGTGTGCATATGCTCAATTCCTAATAAATTATACTTTCCTAAATGGAGTTTCAGTTTGGTCAGTGTTAATTGTGATACAGAGATTTTCTCATTTAAAAATTACATGTGGATGCAAATGCACTGGGCCAGGGGCAAATGGGAGGGAAAGTGGGCCGGCCCTGATACTTTGAGGGCTGCCAGGTCTAACCCTCGTGCTTGGGTGTGAAGGAGCCTTCTAGGTGCCCAGGGCCCAGTGGGGCTCCAGCCAACAGATGAGGAAAGGGGTGAGGGCAGAGGAGTGGTGGGGCATCGTGGATGAGCAGAACCTGAGACTACAGGATGAGGGATTCTGCCTCTGAACACCAGGGATTTGGGCTGCACAGTGCAGGGCATGGTGTTGGAACCCCTGGGGTGATGCAGGAGTGAAATGGCAGTGGAAAGTGGGGCCATGATCATTCTTCTCTCTCCCCCAAGTCCTAAGCCACTGCCTCCAGAGGGAGCCAAGACCAACCCTTCCAAAAGGCACCGGGACCGACTGAATCAAGAGCTGAGCCGACTCACCAACCTGTTACCCTTCCCCGAGGACGTGCGTGCACGGCTGGACAAGCTGTCCGTCCTCAGGCTGATCGTGGGCTACCTGAAGGTGAAGGACTACTTTGCAGGCAAGTGGTGGCTGCTGTTACAAAGCGAGGGTGAGAGGCCCCCTGGCACCTGCTGGGACCCTGGTGGAGGCTGTGGCCACAAGAGGAAAAGGGGTAACTTGGGTTAACCCTTTGTCCTGGTGAAAGCTGCACCATTGCCTTCAGACCTCAGGCAGAGGCGAGAGGCACCTGCTCGACACAGGTGCATTAGGTGAGCCAGGTGCTCACCTGGGAGTGTGCCTGTCCGAGGTGCAAACCCTGGCTCCTTGCTGTCCCAGGCTGCTCGTGGAAAGAGATGGCACCAGTCCCCTTGCCTGGCTCTGTTATTCTCCAGGGAGAGTCCTTAACGCGACCACAGTGCTCCTGCCTCCCTTTGCTTTGTCATTTCTTGTGAGGAGCCAAGTGTTCCTCTACCTTATAGAACTTTGGTTCAGAACAAAGGTCCTCTTTCTCTGAATATAACATAGGATCTAGGATATTATTTCTTCTTGTTTTCTTGAAAACTTTTCCTCCTAAAATTCTCTATTACACAGAGGGCACAATCTATTCTTCCTTGTCCTGCTTGCTCATTAACTGTGTTGCTACTTAAAGACAGATGTTCTAACCCATTCCCGCAAGTGGAACTTGTATTCAGTGACGCTGAACGAACACGGGTGAGTCTGTGGCCTCCTGTCTTCCCTGCAGCGTCACCTCTCATGAGGGAGAATGTGTCCCCTTTGTAGCTCAGAGACATGTCCTGGGAGGATGGACAAGGGAGGCAGACTCTGGGCTTGAACAAAAGGTTAAAAAATGGTCACAATCCTCTCATGAAATTTATTTTATTTTCAAAAAGCTTTTTTAGAATTGCTGGAAATTTGGGAGAAAATCTGGGGGAAATTTAAATTTATATCTAAGTTGATTGATAATGAGACCATCAACTTAGAAAAGTTATCTCCCAAGTAAGCATCATCTCTGAAGCTTTTTATAAACTCCTCCCCAGCTCTACTCCAATAAGAACAAATGTGGATTCATCATTTTCATCAAATTTGATAAAGTTTTGGCCATCATTTCTTCAAATACTTTCTCTGAGTCTTCTCTCTCTCCTCTCTGTGTAGAACTCAAATTACATGTATTTTAGACTCTGCTTGATGCGGTGCCACAGGCAGTTGGTTCTTTGCTCAGTTTTCTCATTGCTGCTTCATTTTGGATAATTTCCACTGACCAGTCTCTAAGCTTATCAGTCCTTTTCTCTGCAAGTGTTCATTTTGCTGTTAAGCCTATTAAATGTATTTTTTATTTCCGGTATTATATTTTGCAGATCAAACATTTCTCTTTGGTTCTTTTTATAGTTCCATTTCTCTGCTGAGCTTTCATTTATATGATCATTTTCACTTTAAGTATTAGAGTCAAGAATTTTGCTATTCAGTATGGTAGCTATTAGCCATATATAGTTATTTAAATTTAAACTTATATCAATTAAAATTAAGTAAAATTAAAATCTTAGCTTCTTGGTCACACCAACCACATTTTCAGAGCTCAGTAGCCACATGTGGCTGGGACAGCAGATATGAAGCCATTTCCATTATCACAGGGGAAAGCACTGATCGCCCTGGGAAATTACCTTCCAACTCATCTAAAATTGTGAAACCTCTTTCTCTGTCAGTTGTCTTCTCTTTGCCACTATGGAAAGAAGATGGAAACTTCTGAACCCCCCACTGTATTTAATTAAAGACAAAACAGCCCTCACTATCTCCATTTCTTCAGATGCATCTTCTTGAATAGAACTTTGGCAACAACAAAACTGGAGGGTAATACCAAAGAATGCTGATTTCTGCATCACGTTATCTTTCTCTGTGTTCCATCATCCTTCTGTTTTCATATTATTTTAGTCTTCGTGGCAAAGCTGAGAATCCTTAATGATGAACTTTGAAATGTTTTTAGGATGATAAAATAGCAAAATGTTCCAAGATTTAAAAAACTAAATAAAATCACTAAGATGAATGTATCTTAGATTTATATATGGGTTAAATGGACTCACATGATCACTGTAAGACAGGATAAATTTTATTCTATTTTTAAAATACATGTATCTTTGTTCTTTGGAAGACCTCTAATAAAGAACAAAAGTCAGGATATATTAATCTTTAAAATTGTTGCAGCTGTTCAAAAAAGAAACTCAAAAACTAAAATTGGATCCAGTCAACCCAGATAATATAGTCTGAAAACTCATGAAACTTACGAAACTTTTGCTCGAAGTACAATGGTAACTGCAGAAAAGCAGCAATTATTTAATCATTCCCCACAACAATATGGAATGTCCTCCGAGGACCAAACACACTCCAGGTGGTGGCCCAGGTTGTGGGTTTTATTTGGGGTGATGACAGCGTTTGGGAACTAGAACGAGGTGGTGGTTGCACAACATGGTGACTGTACTTAATGCCACTGAATTGCTTATTTTTAAATGGTTACTCTTATGTGAAGTTCACCTCAATTTTTAAAAATGCACATTCAAAGTCTTTTCCCTTCTAACACCCTTGGAGGGGACCTTAGAAGCTTATTAGAGTCCAGACGAGCCCAGGGTGTTGCCAGGGGGCCTGCCCTGGTCAGCTCTGCTGGCCGTGTGGATGTCCTGCGCCTTCAGGGATGAGGCGACAGGCGTCTGCCCATCTGTTAATGACCTGGGCAGTGATGTCAGCACCCTGGAGAGAAGTTGAAGACATTTAGATGTGGATCCAGCCGATTCTCCTGGAGTAAGACTGGACATTCTCCAGCCTCCAGCTGTGAGCAGGGAAGTCACAGGCTGGCCTCCTCCCCTTCCACTCCCCGAGAGGTTACTGTCACAGCCCATCCTTCTTTTTCTTTTTTTTTTCTTTTTTCTTTTTTTTTTTTTTTTTTGAGACGGAGTCTCGCTCTGTGCCCAGGCTGGAGTGCAGTGGCGCCATCTCGGCTCACTGCAAGCTCCACCTCCCAGGTTTACGCCATTCTCCTGCCTCAGCCTCCTGAGTAGCTGGGACTACAGGCGCCGCCACCACACCCGGCTGATTTTTTATATTTTTAGTAGAGACGGGGTTTCACCGTGTTAGCCAGGATGGTCTCAATCTCCTGACCTTGTGATCCACCCGCCTTGGCCTCCCAAAGTGCTGGGATTACAGGCGTGGGCCACCGCGCCCGGCCCAGCCCATCCTTCTTAGTGATCTGGTTCTCTCATTCCACCGCTGAGCACCAGGCTTGGTGTTCCTGATGAGGCCTCATCCCTCCTCAGTGAGCCCCTGACTCAGGGGAGACATGCAGCATCGAGCTGCTCTCACGGGGCTGGGTGCAGGTGGTCTCTGAGCCCAACTTATGGGGGCAGAGGGGGACTCATCCCCTTCAGGCTCCCCACGTGTCCTTGTCCCCGCACCTCCCGCTGGGTACCCTACCACCCTCTCTGCCTTCCTCTCCACCACCAGGACACCCCTTGGGGCTCTGGCCATTCAGCTCCTGCTAGGCTCTGGAGGTGGCCAGGCCTGGCTTTCCTTGGCCCAAAGTGTCTGTGTGTGACGCTGCTTTTCCTTCTAGGCAGCTGTAAAGGCAGGTGTCTGTCTGTCCTGACCATTCAGTGCCCATGAACAGTGGAGAAAGGCTGGAAGCAGGGGCTGGCACCTGCCTTAGCCATCCTCTGTCCATCAGAGGTGGTGCTAGGTGAGGCAGGGAGTCCACCAGGCAGACCAAGCACTGAGGTGGATGAGAGGGCATTTGCTGCTGGGGGTTACCTCCAGGTGGTAGCCCCTCACCCTAGGCTGGCTCAGCACCCGTGCCTGGCGCTACAGCTGACACTGCCCCCAAGCCCTGAGTGCAGCCCCACACTGGGGCCAGGTTGGTCTGGGGGATGGGCAGGCCTGACAAGTGACCGATTGCCTGTGTGCTGAGAAGAGAGGTCAGGGCAGCTGAGTTCACTCTTGGGAGCTGACCGTGCCTGCGCCCTACCCGAGGGGAGGAACACTTGTCTCTTACAGCCAGGCAGAACCTGCTCTGATTCATTGCTGAGCCCGAAGGACGAGGGTGCCAGACCCACAGACTCGCTCTGTTGGGGCAACTCCCTTGGGTTAGACCACAGGCTCCAGTCATGCTGTGCATCTCCATCTGGCACAGAAAGCTGTGCAGTCAAATTTAGCATCCAAAATCACAACACAACTTAGCAAAGGAAAAGCCAGGACTAGCAGGTGATATGGGCTCTGCCAGGAGAGGGCAAGCAGGTGGTGTCCGGAGGCCTGGAGTGAACATGAAGACGATGTTGTCAGGGCAGGGTAACCTGTGGCCATCTCAGAAGATTGCCTGCCTGCCCAGCATTCAGAGGACAGGTTTCTGTTCTTTCTCTAGAATTTTTGATGTTCTAAACAGGAACATACTTTAAAAAAAAAAAAACTGACTAAAAGTTAGAATGGAAGATTCAAGTATAAATCCATATTTTCTTCAGGAGGTACTTCTTGACCAGTTTGTCTCTCTAGACTTGACTGGCTGTCTCTGTCAGGGGGCCGGCCCTGCTGTGTAACCACATTGCCACACACTGATGCAAGTTCTTTTGAGGCAGGTGCAGCCTGGCATCAACTCTGAGCTCAAGGGTGCCAGGGCCAGGCCTGCAGGTCCCTGGCCTTTCCCTCTTGGTTGCCAGGTGGCTTCGTGGCCCCTGCCATTAGGTTGGTGTTCCAGGCAGGAGGGAAGAAACAAGAAATAAGTGGTGATGCCAATCTCTGGCGCCCCCTGGTTGGCATCTGCTTACCTCTCATTGGTCAGTTGGCATCACACAGCCATCTAGTTCCAAGAGAGTCTTAGAAATGTAGTTTTTCCGATTCGGGTATAAAAATAACTTTTTAGATAGTATTTTTCTCTTCATAGATTTGAAATTTTGTTGCCGAGAATCTTCCAATGCAACACTGCAACAATGGCAGCATTGTCCAGGCTGGGGAGCGGGAGGGTGGGGATGGTGCCACGGAGAGGAGGGTGTCTCTGGCCCCTCCTCTGGGCTGACCCAGACCTGCCGAGGTGGCTTCTCACTGAAGAAATGAGCCCAGGGGTTCAGTCTATTTCTCCTTGGTATAGCTCGGTTGGGAAGCTCTCAGCTACCAGGTACTGGAAAGAAGCCTGTCTTATTTTAGGAAACAACTTCAACCACAATAAAAGTGCATTATCTCCCAAGATGAGGCAGAAGTCGGCCTACGGTGACACAGAGATCCGAGTCCTTTCCCACCATCTGCTCTGCCAGCTTTGGCTCCTCCCCTTGTGTGTCCCCAAGGAGGCTGCTTCTACTCCAGGTGTCGCGTGCAGGCACCAGGGGACTGGAGGCAGTGAGGGCCCCTTTGCTCTTTGCCCATGTCCTCCTGGACGCTCCTAGCAGCTCCCTTCCACGTGTCCATTTGCAGACAGGCATTGGCAAGGGGCCTGGTCGTGCGCATCCAGCACAGCCACTGCATGGCAGAGGAGGGGTGGGCTGCTGGAGAGGATGGGAAGGAAGTCCAGCAACGTCTGCCCGTGGGCCACGCTCTCTTTTCCTTAGTGTGGGGTTCCTGCATTTACAGAGCAATGCAGGTTTAATGCTGAAATCTCAGAATGTATAAAAAGACAAAAGAAAAAACAAACATTAAGAACTCACCTATAACCCAGACACTCAGAGATAATCATGATAATATGATGTATCCAGCTCCAGCTGGACACGTACATCCAGGGAGTAAACCTCACAGGCTGGAAGCTGGAGGTCACTGCAGTGCTGCTGACTCACATGGGCTTCTAAAATGGGAAAGATTTTAAAACATTGCCTCTGACACTGGCATCATTCGTACAGACTGTTCCGTGATGCCAGGCAGCTTCCTCATTGCATCTCAGTGAGTCCGTAAGTAACTCTGAAGACTCGCAAGGTGGAGGCTACAGTTCCAAGATTCCTTAAATCCACGTTGTGACACAACCGGTATGGTCACTGGACGTTCGTGTTTTTCCTGACTCTTGATAATTTATTGATTTTCTTCAGTGGCCAAGACAGAACTGAAAATTATTATTAGGCCTATTTTGCAGACCACACCAAAATTCTTTAAGAGGACAAGAAGAAATCCTTTGCTGAATCAAGCAGAACTGAGTGTTGTAGGAACCCCTGCATCCCTGACTCCTGGGCTGGAAGGTCCAGCGTCCCAGCTCTCAGGCCAGTTGTAGCCGCTGGTGGAGTTCTGAAAACAGTCCGTACAGAGAAAGCTCTCTATCCTTTCTGAGCACACATTTAAGCTGAATATCTAAAGTATCTGGTAGTACCACCGAACACTTGCTGCCATTTCTAATGTACTGAATATTCTAAAGTAATAAAAATAAAGAGTAAGAAAAAATGCCTCATCGGATCATTGTCATAGTGGTGAAAGTTTGTAAACAGTATCACCCCTTCATTTGTATAAAGCTATTATTTTAAATCACATTTAATTTGCATTGTTTTAAATTGTGATGAGTCTTTGATTTGTTTTTAATTTACCGTGAGCTGGAGTCCACATGTGACCCACAGATGCTGCGAGTGTGGATGCTGGTCCAGGCAGCACGTTCCTCAAGGGAAGGGGTGTGGCTTGTTCATCTTGGAAACCCCAGTTCAGTGCCTGGAACTTGGGAAGCACAGAATAACCACTGGAAGAACTGAGGTGTGTTTTAGTCAGCTCTGGCTGCTATAACAGAAATCCCACAGACCTGGGGGGAGTGGACAACAGAAATTTATTTCTCATAGTTCTGGAGGCCAGAAGTCTCCGATAAAGGTGCCAACGGGTTCAGCTCCTGGTGAGGGCTGTCTTCATGGACTGGCCGCCTTCTTGTTCTGTCCTCACACAGCAGAGTTCATTTCTCTCATGTCTCTTCTTCCAAGGGCCCTAATCCCGTTCATGAAGCTCCACCCTCATGATCTGATTACCTCCCTAAGGCCCCACCTCCTGACACCGTTACCTTGAGCATTAGGGCATCAGCATGTGATCATGAGGTGGGCACAGATTTCAGTCCACAGCACTGTGCGTTCATTTTTAAAGTCCTGAACTTCTCGAAGGTTCAAGGGAGGGAGGACGTGAAATTTCACCCACGGATCTGCAGTTAGAGCTTCCGTACCTCCTTCCTCTCTTGGTGAAGTTCTCACCTGACCTGTGGGAAGCTTATAATCAAAGGCCTGGCCACCCTGAGGTGGTTAATATCTGCAAGAATGATGTGTGGGGTGTGGTGAGAAGCAGGAGCGTATTCATAACCACGTATGAGAAAACGCAGTATCTCTACAATAGGAGCAAAAGAGGGTGACTGGGAGCCATGCAGCCACCACGGCCAAGCTTCCATCACAGAGTCCATCTTAGGCAGGTAGGAGATAGAGAACCTGTGTGCAAAATTCAGTGTGTCTGGAGGGCACAGCCGCCACTGGCTGAGGCTTTTTCCCATTTACACCCAGGGCTGCAGTCTTTGTTTATTCAGCGCAGACGTGGGGCTGGAGCAGGGATTGGCTGTGGCTGCGGGGCGGTGGTGTGCTGCAACTGGCTTGAACCAGCTCTCTAGAATCAACTGTTATATTTTCAGGAATTTTGCAAGTCAATGGTTAAATCACATAGACATACAGTTAAATATATATTGGGGCATTTCTGGAGAATCCCGCTGTGTCAGGAGAGCGGCTGCAGAGAAGGCACCTCATTTGGGTCTCTCCAGGCAAAAGGCTGTCTGGGGTCCTGCCTCTGTCTCCCTGCATCAACGTTAAAGAGCCCAGAGAACGTCGAGGCCCTGCCAGCCTGGACCCCTCAGTCGGGGCAAAGTCAGGAGGGACCCACCTCACATCCCCAACCCCATCCTAGCCCTTGGCAGGACCCCAGGCCTCTGTCCGCAGGTGTGTGTCGGACTCAGTATGTTGCTCGCCTGAGACCCCACCCCTCCTTCCCTCCCACACTCATGGCTTCTTCTCCACTGACAGCCAGACCCAGGACCCCTGCCACCCCTCACCACAGGGCTCTTAGCATCCCCATCCCAGTTCCCACTCCGTTTCCCCAGCCCCTGAACCTAGGACCCTCATCAGCAAATCCCCCACCGCCTTCACCTTTTCTGAGCTTTGCCTGCGCCTTCGAGCTCAAGGGGGCCGGGCTCTGCCCTGAGCACAGAGCACAGCTGCTGAGGGGCGGCAAGGGAGGCGAGCTTTCCCTGAGAGGAAGTAGATCCACAGCAGGGCAGTTAGTATTATTGTCAGCAAAAGGAACAGTGATATCCTTCTAAGAAGTTGAGAGCATCTGCACACTGACACTGAGACACAGGGCAAATGGCTTTCCTGCAGAGCAGAGCCAGCGGGTGCCAGGAGATGCACTGTGTCCTGAAATGCCATTTGCTAACTGCCAGTCTCAGCCTCCCCACTAGCCAGGTCGCTGCTCCTGGCCACCTCCCTCGAGTGCTGGCATTCTCTGGGCTGCTGGGTTATTTCTTCCTGTGAGGAGCAAAGCTAACAAGTTGGAGGTGGGTGGAGATGAGGGTCTCTTCAGGTGGCCTCACTAAGAGTAGAAACGTGAGAGCAGAAACATGCAGACCTGCGGACTGAGCGACAAAGGCATCAGAGGACAGACTGGACATGGTTTGTTCACTCTGAAGAACTCGCCTTTTTGGAGCCAAACATGTCAGGCTCAGTTCCTCTTGCTCAGCCCGTGGTCACGCAGTCCAAGGCTGCTGTGGCCTCCTGCCCCCACTGGGACACGCACACTGGTGCCTGCTTTTCCGTATCCCTCAGGTGGTGCCTAATTTGTTCCTGGAGATGTGCATGTAGTAGATATTTAGGGTCTGGAGTGGGAGAAACTATATTTAGGAAAACCTAAATCTATGGCTTATCACTCTCTACATGTGAACTTAAGTGTTTGATCATTTCTAAGGGGACATTCTTCTAATATGTCATGTAAAGGCTTTGCATCCTTAAACAGAACATGCTGGAATAATCTGTCTTAGTGAGTCAGGCCCAAACAGTGAACAGACCAGGTGGCCACCCTCATCCCTGCCCCTGCTGCTCCCCGTTACCTGTGCATTGCTTCTTCTGACCCACTGTAACTGGAAATCACTGAAACAAACGGGGTCTTTCTGTGTGTAAAGTTGACCTAAATGGGCCTTGAACCAAGATCTGTGTATGCCGTGGGAATATTCTCCAGCATCTTCTGATTTTGTATGTTCCGGCCATTTGCGTGTCAACAGGATCCTTCTCCCCAACCCTCGAAGTCACCTCTCCTAGTGCCATTTTCCTATCTAGGCCCCAGAGGGTCAGTAAATGGGACAGATACGTGCAGCTGCTTCTGGGGAGCATCTCCCTGCCCCCACCCACTTCAGCAAGCAAGACAGGTGCCGTGCGTCAACAGCTTCATAACTAAATTGCTGGCTAGGCGCAGTGGCTCACACCTATGACCCCAGCACTCTGAGAGGCCAAGGCGGAAGGATCACTTGAGCCCAGGAGTTCAAGACCAGCCTGGGCAATGTGGCAAAATCCCATCTCTACAAAAAATACAAACGCATTAGCCAGGTGTGGTGGCACACGCCTGTAGTCCCAGCTACTGGGGAGGCTGAGGTGTGAGGATCACTCGAGCCCAAGAGATAGAGGCTGCAGTGAGCCATGATTGCACCACTGCACTCCAGCCTGAGTGACAGAATGGTCAAAAAAAAAAAAAAAAAAAAACTAAAACTAAATTGTTAACCCATGTTCATCTGACCTATACTCACCATAGTCTGGTGATCCCATTGACCCCTTTCTTTGTAACTTGGCATTACATAATATATGTATATATATTTTTTGAGACAGAGTCTCACTCTGTCGCCCAGGCTGGAGTGAGTGGCATGACCTTGGCTCACTGCAAGCTCCGCCTCCCGGGTTCATGCCATTCTCCTGCCTCAGCCTCCAGAGTAGCTGGGACTACAGGTACCCACTACCACGACCGGCTTTTTTTTTTTTTTTTTTTTTTTTTTTGTATTTTTAGTAGAGACGGGGTTTGACCGTGTTAGCCAGGATGGTCTCAATCTCCTGACTTCATGATCCGCCCGCCTCGCCTAGCCGGCATTAATTAACGTTTACACCAACGTAATTTACTCTTCGTGAGAAAGAGTTGCCGTCTATTGAACATTTTCTATGAGCCAGACTTTTTATTCAGTTATTTCACTCAGTGAGTTTTCATCATCTCCCAGCATAGACAAGATAAAAGAGGTTCAGTGGAGTCAAGGGCTCTCTGAAAGGGGAACAGCAGTGAGACCGAGCCAGGACCGAACCTGCACCTGCTGCACTGGGCGGAGCCTCTTTCCGTTTGGAATGAGGTAGTTTGAAGCCATGAGCTTGAGCTGGAGGAGTCTGGATGGTCCATCACTTGGGTCTCAGGCTTCCTGGGCCTCGTTATCTTGTAGAATATGTAGATGAGGAGATTCTTTTAGAGCGATGGCAGGGGGGAAAAACACATTGTCACATCTTGTCACCAAAGACAGAGACCACCAGCTGAACAGGAACCCACTGCTCCTATTCCTTTGGGAACTGCAGTGGATGAACAGCTGGGCTGTCCTGTCCGGTGAATGAGCACATGAATGCTCAGTGTGGCAAAGGAAGCACAGGAGCCTAAGAAGAGGTGGAACGTTGCCGTTGGGGTGATGGTTCTGGATCTGAGGAGAGGAAGGTCCTGTTTCTCAGAATATCAGTGTGAGGCTGATCTTGGATTGAATTCCTTCCCCAGCCCCCTCCTCCCCTTTCTCCCACCTTTTTTCTTCCCTGACAACCAGCCAGGGCTCCAGCCGCAGCTGACCCAGGGCCACTCCAGGACATGGAAGTGGAAATGCTCCCGGTTTCCACTGGGCTCTGTGATGACAGAGCAGGGTGCTTGTTTGTTGTAAGTTACTAAACAGTAAAATGACTCAGACTTCTTTGCACAAATGACTCTTACCTGATTTCAAGCCAGCCTCAGCAGTTTCTCTCAGCTGTTTTGTCTTTGATGTTGGCTTGGACAAGCATAAGCAGCTCCAATACCCCTTGGATTTCTTTCTAAGAATCAGAGATGGATCACTTACTAAGTATTTTTTTGTGTGGCCATACACTACTTTTCTTAAATAGAACTTTGTCAACAAGATTACATATCTGTTTTGCTTATTTCACTTTGATCTTTGGATCTTTTTTCTTATCTAGGACTTATGGAGAGTTACACATTATTACGGATACACAGTTCAGTTGCCCACTTCTTAAAAGAGGAAAACAGGCTTGAAGCATCCTTCAGGGGAGTTCTGCTCTTGTAGGGGACTTTACCCCTAGCATTTTTTGTTTTTGTTTTGTTTTTTGAGACAGAGTCTTGCTCTGTCGCCCAGGCTGGAGGGCAGTGGCGCGACCTTGGCTCACTGCAATCTCCACCTCCCAGGTTCAAGCGTTCTCCTGACTCAGCCTCCTGATTAGCTGGGATTACAGGCGCGTGCCACCACGCCTGGCTAATTTTTGTATTTTCAGTAGAGACAAGGTTTCACCCTGTTGGCCAGGCTGGTCTCGAACTCCTGACCTCGTGATCCACCCGCCTCGGCCTCCCAAAGTGCGGGATCACAGGCGTGAGCCACTGCGCCTGGCCTCCCCTAGCATTTAAGTGGAATGTGAAGAAAATATTTGGGGGCCTGAGTGAAATATCAGCTTAACGAAAAGCCGGAAAACAAATAGTAGTTTGTCTATTTGTCAAATTTCAAATGCTTTTCCTTCATGAAGTTTAGGAGGTAAAAAAAAAAAATCATTTGGCAAAGCGTTAAGTTTATGGACAAGGAGAAATCTGACCATTTTTTGGCTGAGAGAGACCAAAAGTGAATAACAAAGGAAACAAGGGTAGAGAGGAGTTTTCCCATGGGTAACCTGTTCTTTTCCTCTTTTGGGAAGCTTGTATTAGAAGGGGTAATACATGCTATACACAAAATGATAATAAAATGATGCCTGAATTAGTGGGTATTTTGAGCCTTAAATCCCTTTATTACAAAAATTCCTTCAGAATTTAGGGAATCAGACAGCCAATCATAAGAAGGTTAGAAAGCAGTACTCACCCGGTCCCCTTGGTCCCGCCTGTGACAGGGAGGATGATGCCCCGATGGCCATGCTTCGCACTTCACTGCCGAGTCCCTGTGATAACCAGAAAGCCACTGTTTCCAATGACTTTTAACAAGCTTACTAGTGCGTCTTTGCCACGAGCCTTCCCTAATGACTTTTGCGATGCAGTTAATGGTGCTGTTTTCTGTGTAACTGAGGACTTGATTAGATGAAAATGTCTGCTATCCGGGCTTGTTTTTCATGCTGAACATCTTATCCCCAAGTTATGCACATTACGGTTAAATAGGATTTTTTAGATGAGCTTTCTTTCTTGTTTTTTAATCTTCAACTTAGAAGAAAATAGATCCACCAATATCGCTGATAATTTTGTGGGGAAGTATTTCCTGAGTATGCACTGGAATGTCATTCACTGTCAAGCAAACTATACAATTATTTCTTTTTCTTTTTTTTTTTTTGAGACAGAGTCTCACTTTGTCGCCCAGGCTGGAGTGCAGTGGTGCAATCTTGGCTCACTGCAAGCTCCGCCTCCCGGGTTCCTGCCATTCTCCTGCCTCAGCCTCCCGAGTAGCTGGGACTATGGGCGCACGCCACCTCGCCCGCCTAATTTTTTTGTATTTTCAGTAAAGACGGGGTTTCACCGTGTTAGCCAGGATGGTCTTGATCTCCTGACCTCGTGATCCACCCACCTCAGCCTCCCAAAGTGCTGGGATTACAGGCCTGAGCCACCGCACCCAGCTTGTTTCTTTACTAGTGATAAATTTTGCTTACCCAGCTAAATATTCCTCAGACTTGTACAAACTTATTCATGCTTAAAGTAACATTTAGAAATGTGAAATGGCAAAGACCTCTTGGCTTATTTTTCAGGCCAGAACCCTCTAGGGATGATTTGTATATAGAAAAGAGCTGTGAGCACCTGTGGGGGCCACATTCCCTTCATTTGTACAGAAATAGAGTTTGGAATTCCTTGGATTATGGAACAGAGGATGAGGACAGAGGAAAAACTGGATGCTTACTTAGGGACCCAGGGCCCTGTACCTTGTTCCATAAGCTCCTCCTTCCCTTGTTAGTCCTTTGTCTGTGACCCCACAACCAAAGCCCTGTTGACTTGCTTGTATACAAATGTGATGATGCCCCCGGCCCCGGGCAGCACCTGGAGGAAGGTCCAGGAGGCGCACCTGCCTATCTGCATCGCTGCCCTTGCTGAATACCCCTGGGCCTTTGACTTTGCTTCAGGTGCTGGAGACACAGGAGGGAACAAAACCTTATCGGCACAACAGTTACATCCAAGTGGAAGACACAGCCCTTGTGTCAGGAGACAAGTGTACAATATAAAACAGGGTAAAGCCTCTGAGGGGGGAAAATAGGGCAAGAGGCGAGAACAGCAGACACTGCTGATGAGGCCATTCTGAAGGTATCTGAGCAACAAGGAAGTGACAGAGAAGCCACGTGAAAAATGGCAAGAGGGGACTTCCAGGAAGAGAAAACAGCACCTGCAAAGCTCCTAGCAAAGAACAGGAAGGGCCTGTCTTTTCTGGGAACAGCTAGGAGTCAGAAGGAGGCTGTGTGACTGGCATGGCCAGGTTGGTGGGAGCTGGGCAGTTTCAGGAGAAAACATGGCATCAGGAAAAGGCCAGCTTCCCAGGCTCCCTTGCACCAGTGTGGTCATGTGACGGGGTTCTGACCAATAGGCTATTGGCAAAGGAGTCAGGGGGCAGCTTCCTTGAGAGAGATGGTGCCACCCTTTCTTCTGCAGATCCCTCCTCCTGGGAGCAGAAGGGGTGAGGCCTTGAGGCTGAGTCCAGGAAGGCAGAGGATGAGCTCCAAGGAGCTGGTCCCATGGAGCCTCATGGGACAGGGCTGCACACATCTCCAACTGCACTATTCTGATACAGTATGAACATGAGATATGCTTTTATCTTGTAAGCTATTGTTATTTGGGGAATTTTAGTTACAAAAAAGTGAATCTTAACTAATGGTCATGGTCAGGACATAAGATTTTTGTGTATATGAGGCCATTGGAGGGTTTTGTGCATATATGAGGCCTTTGGAGCAGAAGGGTGATGTTATATGTTATATAATTTTTCAGAAATGTCATGCACACTTCTGTTCAGGGAACTGATTACACGGGGCAGAAGTCGAAGTAGGAAGGTCAGCAAGAGTTGATAATGTCTCAGACCAGGATGGTAGTGGTAGAGGTGGTGAAACAGGTAAGGGTCTGGATCTGCAATTTTTTTGTAACAGGTCATGTCATTCACTTACACCTGATCTGATAGATAAGGCAAAAATGAAATCATCATACACCAAGTCAATGTTAATGGCAGTGACTTTAATGCTAAGGGAGTCGAAGGAGGTGCAGCAAATTTTCCTCAGGAGAAATAGCAAGGGCACCTCAGAGGAAGCAGAATTTGAACTGAATTAATATTTTGCCTGTAGAGAAGCCACAGTAAGAACAGCTCAGACAAAAGTTAAAATGGGGCTCTTTTCCCAGCTAGAGGAGGTAAGTGTTCAATCAGATGTGACTGCTCTTACTGGAACCTTGGAAGAACTCAAGGTGCCAGTACACAGAGTGACACTGGCTATCCTGAAACTGAGAACCAGGGTCACCTGGATTCTCCTTTTCATCCCTGTGGGATGGCACATGTTCACAATAACACCATTTTTCTTTCTCAGCAACCCTAAAGGACAACAATGCAGGCTGCTCAGCTGACCCACCCATGAACCCAGGAAGAAGTGAACAGACCTTTCCACAAGTCAATGTAGATTTGTTTTCTGAAGGGGACTTGCTTCTTCAGGTACTGTACAATATTGACCATCTCTACTCCATGTCAGTGGTTATAACTATAACAGAATCAGGCCTCGGAGTTTTCTAGAAAATATTTTGCTTCAACTTTTGCTCAATATATATTTAATTATCATGTTAAATTTCTGGTTGAATCGAGTACTCTATATCTAATTTTCCATTTTTGGACAAATCTCTACTCATGGTGCAATGTGGGTGGGAATCATACATGGGGTAGGAAGAGTCAGAAACTCTAGATATCAGTCCCTGATGGTCACCTGCTAGTAGAGTGGTAGTCACTACCTCCCCAAAAGTGATACTCCATCTTCTCTACATACCTCAGGGGCTGTGAGACTCAGATGTAGGAATATATGTGAAAATCATGCTGTAAGCCATCATGTCCTGAGTCATGAAACAACTGTACAAAGGAAGAATTGTGTGTAGATGAAAAACATTACCATACCATATTTCATTTTTACTACTTTGAGCATTTGAAACATTTCTTTCTCTTTAATTTTGTATCTAAATACGATATATTCCTGCTACCTCACCAAGGAATCCACATTCTGGGTGTCATAAAAATAGCAGATTTTTTACCTTACACACCAGAAGTATGAAACTTCAGCAGACAGTCCACAAAGAACATACATAACCACTGGTTGATTGGTCATCCCCTGTGAACTCCCTCAAGGATTATGATTAGAAGCAGGTGGGTCTCTTCTTTAGGTAAGAGAAGGTGGCATGAAAGAACACTCCATCTTCATTTATCTGGTTACGGCTTATTTATCTATTGGCAAATCATTAGGCTCTTCTCTGGCTGCGGGTTTAGTCTCAGCATACTCTGTCTTAAAAGTCTGTAGTTTCAGGTGCCCAACCACAAGGTGAGGGATCTTTTTAAAAACTCAAAAGAGATCTGCTACAAAGACCCTGTCAACGTGTTAGTATATGTTAAGATATCTGAGCATAGGTTATATTGTTCTCTTCACTTTTTTGTAAGTTTGAAATCTTTTGTATTTCTCCTTTAAAATAGAAATTTAACACGACAAGATCTCTTGAAATGGAATTCCTAAGAATTATTTAGAATTAGTTTGTTTGGCTGAAAATTCCCAATAGGGCTTCTGTATTAATCTGGATTCTCCAGAGTAACAGAACCAATAAGATGTGTGTGTTTGCGTGTGTAGAAAGAGAGAGATAAATTTTAAGGAATTGGATCATGTGATTGTGGGATAAGTCCAAAATTTGCAGGAGAGGTCAGCAGCCTGGAGACCCAGCGCAGAGTTGATGTTTCAGTCTTAAGTCGAAAAGCTGTCTGGAGGCAGAATTTTTCTTCTTTGGGGGATCTCAATCTGTTTCTCTTAAGGGATTCAATTGATTGATTGGATTTGACCCACCAGCATTAAAAAGGCGAATCTGTTTTACTCAAAGTTTGCTTATTTAAATGTTTCAATGTGTCCCCCAAAATCCATGTTGAAAATTAATCCCATTGTGCTGATATTAAGAGGTGGGGACCTTTGGGGAGTAATTAAGACATGAGAGCTCTGCCCTCGTGAATGGATTAGTGCCTTATAAAAGGGATGGAGGAACAGGCTGAGGCCCTTTTTGCCCTTCTGCCTTCTGCCATATGAACACACAGCATTAGTCCCCTCTGGAGACACACAGCATTAGCCCCCTCTGGAGACACACAGCATCCGTCCCCTCTGGAGACACACAGCATCCGTCCCCTCTGGAGACACACAGCATCCGTCCCCTCTGGAGACGCACAGCATCGGTCCCCTCTGGAGACGCACAGCATCGGTCTCCTCTGGAGGATGCAGCAACAAGGCATCATTTTGGAAGCAGGGAATGGGGCCCTCACCAGACACTGAACCTCCCAGTGCTTTGATCTTGAACTTCTCTGACTCTATAACTATGACAAACAAATTTATATTATTTATAAATTACCCAGTCATAGGTATTTCGTTATAGCAATACAGATGGACTAAGACACAAATAAATTTATAATATTTATAAATTACCCAGTCGTAGGTATTTCGTTATAGCAATACAGATGGACTAAGACAAATGTCAATCAAAAAATACCTTTGCAGAAACATCTAGACTAATATTTGATCACACATTTGGACATCACAGTCCAACCAAATTGACACATAAAATTAACCATCACAGCTTTATATTTAGGTGTTTCCTAAGTGGCTGTTAACAAGAATTAGTTTCAGTTGCTAGAGTCAAAAATCTTGTTTAAACTGATAAAGAAATATTCAACTTTGTTTTGTGGGAACACATTCAGATATTTAGGATTTAAAATCAAATCGAATTTAAATTATTCTATTTTTTCTAAAAGTACATCGGACACAGATACTGTGAACAAAGACCAGACATAAAGTATAAAGGAATTTTAAAAAACAGAAAAAATATGAATGATTTGCAATCCAAATAGAATATCTATTGCTGTTCTATTTGTTTGGTTGTAATAATGATATGGAGGCCGGCACAGCGGCTCACACCTGTAATCCCAGCACTTTGGGAGGCGGAGGCGGGCAGGTTGCTTGAGCCCAGGAGTTCAAGACCAGCCTGGGCAATGTGGCAAAACCCCATCTCTACAAAGAAAAAGAAATAGCTGGGTGTGGTGGTGTACACCTTGTATTTCCAGCTGCTGGGGATGCTGAAGTGAGAGGATCCTTTGAGCCCGGGAGGTCAAGGCTGCAGTGAACTAAGTTCATCCTACTGCACTCTAGCCTGAGTGTCAGAGCAAAACCCTGTCTCAAAATAAGTAAATAAATAAAAGGATGTGGAGAGGTGGGGTTTCCGGACTGGCAATGTGAGAAGCTTAACAGATGGCCCCTACCCCCAGCTCAGTGTGATGGGTGCAGCCAAGAGCCAAGAAAATGGGACTCTCTTTTTCCAAGTTCCCAGTCTAGGATTATGGTTTTACCCAGGCAGGCTGCCGACACGTTTCATCACTCCTCACTTGTGTTGCTGAAGTTCCTCTCCAGGAAAACATGGCTGAGAAGACTGGAACTCCCTTTCTCCACCTAGCCCCAACTCATAGGGTAGAAACTCTATCCCAGGCACAGCAGGCTGAAAATACTGGCCCCAAATTTCCCCAACTCAGCTTACGTGTAGCAGGGAGAATCCAAACCAGAAAAGGCAAGCCCAGATGATCAGGGGTTACTGTCCATGCCCAGGACCCCAGCCACAGAGCGAAGCTATAACTGAGAGAAGCAACTGCCACCCGCGATCCCAGTTCCAATGCAGTGGCACTGGAGAAAGATAGGTCGTAAGAACAGAGATCTGTTCAGTTCTCTCTAAGGGGACTGATATTATTTGGAACAGAGCCTGAAAAATGTATACCTAGGATTACTCTTGAAAAAATATTAAGCCATTATTACCTTAAATATCTTTTCTGCTCCTTTTCTCCCTTCTTTTCTTTTGGTGTTCCCATTACATGTATATTGGTACACTTAACATAACATAGTACTGGAGGTTCGAGGGAAATTAGGCAAGAAAAATTAGATGTAAAGTTTCCATACTGGAAATGAAGAAATAAAGTTATCTCTATTTGCAGATGATGTCATATGTATAGAAAATATTAGAGAATATATTACAAAACTATTGAAACTAAGAGTTTAGCAAAGTTGCAGGATACAAGATCATAAGCAAAAACCAGCTACATTTGTATACATTACTGTGAACAATTTAAAAATGAAACTGATAGAACAATTCCATTTACAATAGCATTAAAAATAATAAAATACTTGGGAATAAATTTGGCTGACTAAGCTAGTGTTGCATACTGAAAACTAAAACATTGTAGAAAGAAATTAAAGAAGACATAAAAAATGGAAAGAATTCCTATGTTATGGATCAGAAGTCTTAATATTGTTAAGATAGCAATATTCTCCAAATCGTCCTACATAATTCAACACAAAACCTATCGGAATCGCAGCTGAGTTTTGTTTTGTTTTGTTTTGAAAAAATTGTCAAGCTGATTCTCAAATCTAGATGGAAATGCAAGTAACCTGCAATAGCCAAAATAAACTTGAAAAAGAACAAAATTAGAGAATTCACACTCCCAGCTTCAAAATCTACTACAGAAGCCACCATTATCAAAACATTATGGTACTGGTGGGGCATGGTGGCTCAGGCCTGTAATCCCAGCACTTTGGGAGGCCAAAGTGGGTGGATCAGTTGAGGCCAGGAGTTCAAGACCAGCCTGACCGACATGGTAAAACCCCACCTCCACTAAAAATACAAAAATTAGCCAGGCATGGTGGTGCATGCCTGTAGTCTCAGCTACTCCAGAGTCTGAGGCATGAGAATCGCTTGAACCCACGAGGCAGAGATTGCAGTGAGCCGAGATTATGCCATTGCACTTCAGCCTGGGTGACAGGGCGAGACTGTCTCAAAATGAAAACAAAAACATTGTGGTACTGATATATGGATAGAAATATAGATCAATAGAATAGAATTTAGAATCAAGGAATCAACCCTTACTTATGGTCAGTTGGCTTTTGCCAAGAAAATTCAGTGGAGAAAGGATAGTCTTCTCAACAAATGGTATGGGGCAACTATATATCTGCATACGAAAGAATGAGGTTGGACTAATTTCTTACACAATAAACAATGAAATAATCTGTACACCAAAGCGCTATGACACACAATTTAACCTGTATAACAAACCTGCACATGTATCCCTGAACCTAAAAGTTAAAAAAAAAGAAGAAACTGAGGCACAGAAAGGCTAAATTGCTCTGATCCCACAGTAAATGAAAAACTTAGAATGCTTTTCCGTTGCTTCTGAGACAGACTAAAGACCTTGACATACCCTACAAAATCCTATATGATCTGGTTCTTGTCTATGAACACACCTTACTACTGAAGCAAGACATACTGACCTTCTTTTAATTTCTCAATCATATAATGATTTTTCTCACTCTAGTAACTCTTTCACCCCATCTCCTCGTTTTTTCTGCCTAGTACCAGCTACTTATTTCAAATCTGAGCTCTAAAGTCACTTACTTAGGGAAATCTTCCCTGACTGAGTCCCAATCTTAAGTTCTGTCAGGTCCTCCTATTCTACACACTCATAGCACCTTGTATTTTTGCTTACTATTAAAAACATGTATTTGTATTATCCTTGGACTATTGTCTGTCTCTTCTGGAAAGTGATCTTTGTGAGGCCAGGACTACAGCTGATTAGCTTGTTATTTCTGCTTGGCCCATATTAAGCTCACAGTTAAAAAGAAAAAGAATAAAAGCTAAGACATAAGAAAAAGACCCAGAAATGATACCAAAGCTGGAATTAACAGATCAATACTTTGAAACAGTTATTGTACATATGCTCCATGATTTAAAGAAAAAGGTGGGCCTAATAAGTAACAGATGAGAAGTCTCAAAAGAGAAATGGAAACTATAAAAAGAACTAAATGGAGATCCTAGAACTGAAAAACAGAACATCTGACTAGAAAAAAGGGACTTCATATGCTTCACAGCAGATTAGATTCAGTGGAAGAAAACAGGTCGTTGAATTTGAAGATAGGTCAATGGCAACTATCCAAATAAAATCACAAAGAGAAAAATGAAAAAAATTAAAATAGTCTCGGTGGTCTGTGGTACATTATCATGCAGCCTAACATACATGTAATTGAGTCACAAAAGGAATGTAGAGAGAGATTGGGCAGAAAAAAGGATATCAATAGATAATGGCTGAATTTTTTCCAACTTTGATGAAAAATATTAGCCCATGGAGCCATAAAGCTCAATGACCTTGAAGCAAGATAAATACAGAGGAAACCAAACTATTCTAGTCTAATTTCTGAAAACAGGAGAGTAAACAATTTTTGGTGTGTTTGTATAATGGACTCAACAATAAAAAAGTAATGAATCATTAGTACATGCAACAAGATACATAAGCCTGAAAGCCTTTGTGCTGAATTAAAGCCAAACACAAGGATGTATACTAAATTCATGTGTACGAAATTCTACAACAGGTAAAATTAATTTAAAGTATTGGGTGTGTTGTATGTTTATTGTGGCACTATTCACAATAGCAAAGACTTGGAACCAACCCAAATGTCCATCAGTGATAGATAGGATTAAGAAAATGTGGCACATATACACCATGGAATACTATGCAGCCATAAAAAAGGATGAGTTCATGTCCTTCGTAGAGACATGGATGAAGCTGGAAACCATCATTCTTAGCAAACTATTGCGAGGACAGAAAACCAAACACCACATGTTCTCACTCATAGGTGGGAACTGAACAATGAGAACACTTGGACACAGGGTGGGGAACATCACACACTGGGGCCTGTCGTGGGGTGGTAGGAGCGGGGAGGGATAGCTTTAGAGATATACCTAATGTAAATGACGAGTTAATGGGTGCAGCACACCAACATGGCACGTGGATACATATGTAACAAACCTGCACATTGTGCACATGTACCCTAGAACTTAAAGTATAATAAAAAATAAAGTATTGGGTATGTCATCAAGAGTGGAGAGAGGTAGAGGTTGGCTAGGAAGGGTCATGATGGAACTTTCTGGAAAATACTCTATATCTTGGTAGGGAAAATGAATGTATTTGTCAAAAATCTATCAGGTTGTACACTTAGGAAATGTGCAATTCGATGTATGTAAACTATGTATCAATCAGTTTAGAAAACAGAAGTATTATATGCAGATTGGTGTCACTTAATACCACCCCCTTGAAGAGATAGAATGTTCAGAAGTTTCTTTTTAAAAGTCCTTAAATCAAGGCAGTTCTTTGCTCATTTTTGTATCTGTGTCCTATAAGCTTGGATTGAGGTATTTTATTTTACCAAAATTGTCATCCTTGATTTAGTTGAAACATGCCTACAGTTATATTTTATTTACTTTTTTTTATACAAGTCTTGCTCTGTCATCCAGGCTAGAGTGCAGTGGTGCAATCTCGGCTCACTGTAACCTCTGCCTTCTGGGTTCAGGCGATTCTCATGCCTCAGTCTTCCAAGTAGCTGGGACTACAGGCATGCGCCACCTCACCCAGCTAATTTTTGTATTTTCAGTAGAGACGAGGTTCCACCATGTTCACTAGGCTGGCCTCAAACTCCTAACCTCAGGTGATCTGCCTGCCTCGGCCTCTTAAAGTGCTGGGATTACAGGTGTGAGCCACCATACACAGCCTGTAGTTACTTTTAAATATCAGTTTTACTTATTTGTTATTCTGCATTGTTCTCATATTTCCTATGTAAGAACTGCTTAATTGTTTAAATTCTCCTTCTACCATTCCATATAACTAGGAATAACAGTATTAAGATATATATTTACATTGCTTATAACTGCCTACGCAACTGGGATGTAGGGGTTGGGCTTAGTTTGAAGCATGGAGAGTTCACGCATTGTAACAAGAGGTGAAGCAGAGCCTATAAAACAGGTAGGAGAGATGGTGGCTGTATTACTCCATTCTCTCACTGCTATAATGGAACAGTCAAGATCGAGTAATTTATAAAGAAAAGAGATTTAATTGGCTCACGGTTCTGCAGGCTGTACAGGAAGCAACATTCTGGCATTCGCTCAGCTTCTTGGGAAGCCTGAAGAAATTTACAATCATGGCAGAAGGCAAAGGGGGAGCAGACATGTCACATGGCCAGAGCAGGGGCAAGAGGGCAAGGAGGGAGGTGCCACACACACTTTTAAATAACCAGATCTCCTAAGAACTCACTCATTCTTGTGAGGACAGCCCCAAGGGGATGATGTTATACCATTCATGAGAAATTTGCCCCCATGATCCAGTCACCTCCCACGGGGCCCCACCTCCAACACTGGGGATTACAGTTCACCTGAGATTTGGGTGGAGACTGTAAACCAAAGAGTATCTGAAACAAGTCTCAAGTAATGTAGGAGTTTATTTAACCGAAGTTAAGGACACGCCTGTGACACGGCCTCAGGAGGTCCTGATGACATGGGCCCAAGGTGGTCAGCCTACAACTTGGTTTTATACATTTTAGGGAGACTTAAGACGTCAATTAATTCAATCCAGAAAGGCGGGACAACTGGAACTGGGGGCTTCCGGGTCATAGACGGATTCAAAAATTTTCTGATTGGCAGCTGCTTGAGTTATCATCTAAAGACCTGGAATCAAAAGAAAGGAATATCTGGGTTATAATAAGGGGTTGTGGAGACCAAGGTTTTATCACGTAGAGGAAGCCTCCAGGTAGCAGGCTTCAAAGAGAATAGATGGTAAATGTTTCCTATCAGACTTAAAGAGTCTGTTCTATCAGTCTTAAGGTCTGTGTTGATATTAACGGTAAAGAGGTATGTCCAACCTCCCATTCCCATCATGGCCTAAACTAGTTTTACAGGTTAACTTTGGAATACCCTTGGCCAAGAGGAGAGGTCCATTTAGATGGTTGGGGGGCTTACAGTTTTATTTTTGGTTGAAGGACACAGATCCAAACCATATCAGTGGGAGTATGTAGAAGTTCTGACTGCATTTTCTTTTCAGAGAAATAGTAAGCAAAGTTGAGTATAAGGAGAAAGCAGGAGGTATTGATGGTTTCAGAGAAAATGATGTGAAACAGTCATCTAAGAGAATGGGAAAGTGAATGCACCAGGGAAATGTATCAGGATTTATGGGTGGCATTAGGGGCCATTTGAGGTACACAGTCACAAATCCTGATTGAGTTCAGTGAATCAAGAGAACATAGGATTTGAGGATGTACACAAAGGAATCATTATAATGATAGATATATAGTAAAACTATAATACTAAAGGAGAATGTAATGTGTTTCAACATGATTATCATTACTGTTTTTATTATTGTTGTTATCATTATTATAATTAAGGCAGTGTGACCATCTCAAGTCACACACTGAGGCATGCAAGAACCATAGTTTTCTCTGTTCTTCTACAACTTAACATTTTAAGACTTTATTTTTCCAAGTGGAAACATAAATTTCTATCAATTCATGAGTTCCTACACTCTTTCTTGAAACTGATCTAAGTTCATGAAGACCTGCATGGTGACAAGGTTTGGGAACTGGAAGGCACCTGTTCAGGGTGCTGGCCATTTCTGCAGGCTTCATGCTCCCTTCCTGTTCTCTGGATGTGCATCCATGCAGACCCTGATAACTTCCCTTGTTCCTGAGCACTAGTATCCTCACGGCCCAGGGCCATCAAGCTCTCCTGCCCATTCTAGGCTGGGGTAGCACTCTGATATGTCCCAGGCACCCTCTGCCAAGACTCATCAGGAAATCACTTCTTAAATCTTACCAGGGAAGGAAAATGGCTAAGCTTTAAATATCTATCTTCATTAATATTACTCTGAGAGACTGAATACACAAACAAACAATGGCTAGAACATATATAAAAACAGAACTCTGACCCACAGCCTGCACAGGAAACCAGTCCCTTGTCTACAATGAACAGCCCAGAAGGCCAGCCTGCTGTAAGTCAGATTTACAGGAGGTAAGACCATCTCCAATAACAAACCAGGAAGCTAAACAATAACTTCTACAACAACTGGCCCCAAATGGCCAGGACTTCATTAATAACTGACAGCTTCCCTGATTTTTGCCCCTGCTTCCAACTTAGAACCAACCAGAGAAAGCCAAATGTGCAGCCTACGCTGCTACACAGGAAGCCCATTTCCAGTGAGCTCATGATTCCACAGCTTCCCCCACGAGCAGCCTGTAATCAGTGCACCCCTAAAACCTTCCCTTTTTTTACTCTATAAAACTTCCCACTCCTCTGCCTGCATTGAAGTCTTTGCCAAAATGCAAAAAGTGACAGTGGCTGACTCCCTTACTCTAGAAAGCTCTGAAGAAATAGCCTTTGCTTTTCTCATTTGGTTGGTCTTCATTTGTTTCCATAACCCTGAACGTACACACAAGAGCAGAGCAGATTATTATTTACTGACAAGTGAACAAGAATTATTTACTTATAAACAAACAAGAACTGTTTGGTTCTCTTGTGCCCCAATTCCTTACCTCTAGACAATGCAATGAAAGCAGAGGTTATCCTACTCATCAAGCTTGCAGGAAATGCAGAAATATAAATTTGGGCATTCATATACATATTTTCTCCCTCCCCTACTGAAAGGAGGGACAAAAACCTTGAAAAGGATCCTGAGTTATTACTTTAACCATTTAGAATGAAATAGATCTTCCCAAGGGAAAGATAAGACCTTCTGTCTCCAGATTTATAACCCAGGATGTCTCCATGTTCCTAGGTCTCAGCCTCCCTTGAAATGTAAACAACCCTGTAGTCCCGGCACTTTGGGAGACCAAGGCAGGACGATCCCTTGAGGCCAGGAGTTTGAGGGTACAGTGAGCTAGGATCATGCCCCTGCACTCCAGCCTGGGCAGCAGAGCCAGACCCCATCTCTTAAAAAAAGAAAAAAAAAAATGAAATAACAAATACCACCAGAGCCAGAAATCTCTTTGGAGTTCTCACAAGCAATAGTTGTGAATTAACTTCTGCAGCTTGCTGCTCTTTTAGCCCAGGTCCCAAGTTTCACTCTGATTTTCCCAGCATTCCTAACCATACAGAAACACAAACCTTTTTTTCTCTACCGCCTCACAGAACCTCAGATGCTCTCAGTTCTGGGCTCCCTCAAACCCATCTGAGGTAAAGTAAGGCTTCCTGTCATCCTCTGTAAGAGTTGGACAGCCTTCACTCCCCACCCTCCCGTTTTCTGAGGGTGCCCTGGGCCCTGCTTTTGGAAGGGACAGCCCAGGATGTGGTGGCAGTCAATGCCAACGTAGTTCCGCAGAAACACCCAGGGCCTGGACCGGGGCCTTCAGGAGCTCCACATGCCCAGAAGCGAGACAAATTAATGAACCAGTCTGAACGCACTCTCTTCTCTGCCTCTCCCCAGGCCCTCAACGGCTTCCTCATGGCAGTCACAGAGGATGGCTACATCTTTTACGTCTCTCCCACAGTCCAGGACTACCTGGGATTTCATCAAGTGAGCAGTTTTGTTTCATTTCAGGGAAGTGAGTGAGTTGGGGAAGGGACAGGGCCATGGGCCATATGCAGCCTGGTCTCTGAGGGGCTATAATGGAAGTCTCAGTCCCTCCTGCACACACTCTGTATGTCTTGGAAATGAACCTTCCCGACACGCCGGCTTCCTCACCTGTTGGAGGGCATGTTAGGCCAGGTCCTTTAAGAAGCAGATGCCACACAGGATGAGATGAGCGAGATTCCTCAGGGAGCATCTTCTGAGGAGCAGAGCACGGGGAGGCAGCTGTGGACAGGGGAGCTGCCACACTTCCACGCAGGTCTGGCCCTTGGGCAGGAGACAGAGGAGAAATGTGTACGGCTGGAAGTTCTAAGAGAATTCGGCAAGGCTGATGGGAAGTTCTTAATCCCGAATTGCCCATCAGAGGCGATCAGAGTCCCCTGGGAACAGGCCGGCCTTGGTGTCCCTGCCATACTCAGTCACTGGCTGGGGACACTGCAGGATCATGGCCCTGAACACGGTGGTGGAGCCATGAGGTGTAGTAGGCACGAGTGCCACAGTCAGAGCCTAGGGCACATTTCCGCGACTAAGAGCGAGTTCTCCCTGTGGGTGTGCGGAGCAGCTCCTCCCTCCTCGGTTCCCGTGAGTCTCTCTTCCTGAGGGAAGCCCAAAAAGGAGAGGTTAGTGGGGCAAACTGCAGCCCCCAGTCAGTGCAGTTGATCTCGGGGTAGCAAACTTTCCCTCCCCAACCCCTGTTCTGAACCCACCTACCCTCAGCCTCACGTTAGCATGTGCTGATGGCTCCCCTGGGTGTGACCCAAATGTTCATTCCTGTGGGTCTGAGCACAGACACTCAAAGCGTCATTGTGGCCCCCACATCAGGGTGGGGGCTGCTGGGGGCCAGAAAATAAATGAAATGCAAGCTACAGTCTGGCCAACACAAACCCACAGAGTCCCTGGACCCACCCAGTGGTCACCGACCTATTCCCTGCACTTATCATTGGGATCAATATAGTTGATTGACAGTTGGACTGACTTCCACACTGGATCCTTGACCTGTGGAGTCAGAAGCATCATAGTGGACAAAGCCAAGGGGAATCTCTGAAACCAAGATAGTAAGTCATGCCCAGGGAGGTGGCAGAAAGCAGGCCATCATGAAAGCCTAAACAACGCAGAGTTCCTGGACCCATAGTGTTTCCATTGGATTCCCCCGTGTGGGCCCTAAAGAAACGGAAGGTTCCCAGTGATTACTTTAGACTGCTTAGATGTAACCAAACCGTGGGCCTGATTTCAGCTGTGAGCAGAACATACTATCACTGCTCAAATAGATTAACAGGCCCTCAGGTGCACGGTATGTGGCCAGTGATTTGGCAAATGTATTCTTTCCCATTACAGTTAAAGAGAAATCCGAAAAAAAACCATGTTCATGTGGGACAGAAAATATTCATTTAAACATTTGCTTCAAGGCCATGTTAACCCTTCCCCTGTGTCCTAACACAATCTGAGGAGACCTGGACATCCCATAGGAATGACACTGACCATTTACAGTGACAATGATATGCTGATTGGGCAGGAGGAGCCAGAGGAGATTAGGGAGGGCAGGCCTCGAGACATGGTTGCCCCGGTGGGAGGCAGATGAGCCTATTAAAACACAGAGAGCTGCACTTTGGGGAAGTTTTTCAGGGTCCAGTGGTCAGGTCCCCTCCAAAGTGAAAGAAGGCTGCCGGCTTTGAAGGGACAGAGGTGAGAGCAGAGCACCTGGTCGTCAGCCTCATGTGGAGGGAGATGTGAGCCACAATGCAAATGTATCTAGATTCTTCAGCAGTGGCCAGTGGTCTGTCTGTTACGTTGGGGCCTGGAAGGAAAAAGCAGGAAGATCAGAGACAAGGATGTCTGAAATAGGGCATGTTGCTGAATGTATGAGAGTGGGTGCCAAGGGTGAAGATTTTTGTTTCACTCATCAGTGTTCACAGAAAGAAGCCCCCGTAGAAAAGGCACTACTCAGCCAAGCAGACAGGATGACTGGGCCACGTGGCATGAGCCCACCTCCATCACTGGCTGCCCCAGAACTAGCACGATGGGCAGTAGGCAGAGTAGCTACAGTGGCAGCTATGTACTGTGAGGATTCCCTAAATGCACCTGCAGATATTACTCAGGTGACCGTACAGTGGGGGGAAGGAGAATATCCAGATATTTTCATCTGTTGGACAGAAGGTGTGGTCACCTGAGTGAATGTCTTGCCATGGTATTTCAGTGCTCATACTCCTAGGGACCCTGCCAGATCTTCAGTCAATGAATTACAGGTCTGGAAATTGTCTCAGATTCAAAACTGAGCAAGAGATTGCCACTTTTCACTGAGGCAAAAGCCCTCAGCCTTCTAACGTCCATGCTGGCTCTTTTTCTGTTAAGCAGCGTTATTGCTGGCTGCCATCTCTTCTGCCCCTAGGGGCCCCGCTCTCTGTTAACCACCTCCACCACTCCCTATGGGCCAAGCCTCTTGGCTGTGCCTCAGCCTTGCCAGTTGTCACTGTAATTGCAGCCTGCTGGCTTCTGCTAGGCAAGTGCCACCACCTGGCCTCTATTACTTTAGGGCTCCACTGTCTCTATGGATATTAATGAGCCCAACTCTGTGGCTGCTTCTCCTGCCAAAGTGCTGAACTGCACAGAAGAGCTGCCTGCCACCAGACCTCACAGTGACACTGGTGTCCTTCCCGTTGCACTCCTGACGGCCTTGGAGAGTGGTGTGGCTCCTGGGCCCTCCCATGGAACTATCATTTCTGATGGGTCTTCTGGAGTCATAAAATGCATTTATTCCAGCACACACCTTTCTCTCAGCCCCTTTATTCCTTCTTCTGCCATCTGCCAGGACAACTCAGGTACTACCATGTTGCCAACCGTTGGCTTTTCCCAGAACTCTAGCAGCTACCCCAGCAATGAGTTTGCCCCATTTTCTGGGGTCCTCACTAGGGCGTGAAATCCTGAGTCCTGAGAAGTGCAGATCTGGCCCTTGTGAAGGAAGGAGGGATGGAAGAGGAAGGTTACATGGGAAAGTCTTAGACTGTAGTACAGCTCTAAGGAAGTTTGACAAGGCCAAAGGGGAGCCCTCAAGCCAGAGTTCCCATAGAGAAGTCCTGTGTCTACCAGGACCATGCTTGTCTTAAAGCCACAGCATTTCAGAGTGCAGCAGCTGAGGGCATGACTTAGTTATACTCCCTGCAGCTGGAAATCTGCATTTTAACTACCACCACTGAGGGAAGATATTCCATACCTCACAGTACTGTTGTGCAGACTGAATAACAGTAATGCATACGCAAGCACCTTATACACCAAGAATGCCATGCAGTGGAAAGGATTTATTAAAATTCTATAGCAATAGGAGATATCATCAAGTTGGCTGACTACAGGCACTCACCACTCACCTCCTCCACAAAGAAAGACCAAAACAGCAAGAAGATAATCACATACTGAATAAAATACCTAAGGGAGAACAATGGAATTCAGCAGGAAAGTGACAATGACCCTCTGAAGTGCAGAAACTCAAAACAGCAGCATGGAGAGGTAAGTAAAGCACCCAGCTGGGATGGGCTCAGACAAAGGAGGGATTGTCCATTGCCAGGAAAAGGTAAGCAGGAGATCCACAGCAGTCTGCATTCCCACCACAGATACTGGCAATCCTAGCTACAGGAAAGTCCCTCAACCCTCACAGGCCCTTAGCCTAGTATAGGGAGCTGCTTGGAGTCCACACAACAGCATCGTTCCAGAGAAGGAATTCATTCTGGGTCCCACCTAGCCCTGGAACCCGAGCTGCTATAACCCAGCACCATTTTGAGAGTAGAGCCACTACCAGACCACATCCTGCCCTGGGGCCCAGTAGCCTCTGCATCTCCACATCACAGGCCCCACTAACATCCCCCTGTATCCACCCAGAGGGCTGCAGTGTTGCAGTACTAGCTAGACGCAGAGGTGGGCCATATCCCCGGCACCTGAACCTATCAGCACCCTACACACTGGGGAACAGGCAGTCCAGCACATCAGAAGGGCTACTCTCAGTTCATACAGAGCCAAAGAAGGCAATCCCCAAAGCCTCGGAGCCATCTGCTCAAGGCTGCTGCCACCAGCAGCCATCCCACAATGTCCAGCAGTGGGCCTACTGCACACCCATGCATACCACCTGGGGGCTGAGGACTGGACCACCTAGGGCCTGCTGTCAGAACCACTGGTGACAGCATGGGTCACCAGGGGGCCCAAGAACTGACTCATCCAGGCCCACCACTGCCACCACCAGCTCCCCATGCACACTATCTGGGGTTCAAGGACCACCCCTTCTGGGGCTCACTGCCACCATAGCCAGCACCTGTGCAACAGCCAAGGGGCCCAAGGACTAGCCTGCCTAGGGCCAGCTGCCACCATAGCTGGTGTCCACATGGGCTGCTGGGGGCCAGAAAACCAACCTGCTCAGGGCCCACCACCACCACGACAATTGGCACCCACATGTACCACCTGGGGGGCCCAGAACTGGTCTTTCTGGGGCCCACTATCACCACCACCAGCAATCCTGTCCACTCTAACAGTGGAGCTGCCATGTGCCTGCACTCATCACGCAGGAGCCCAAGGAATGGCCCACCCAAAGTTGACCACTACCACTACCAGTGCCCACCAGGACCCAGAGATCTGGTCCACTAGCATCCCCACCACCAGTAAAGCCTTGCCATAGCCTTCAGAAACAACCTTTGTAAGCCACTGAGGAACTCATAGACACCACTGACATTGATTGCAGCCAAAGAAATATAGAGATTATGCTACCGTGCCCAACCAGAACCAAAGCCAGTGTGTCCTACCCACATTATACTATAGATACATCTACAGAAAAAAGTCTTCCCCCAAGCTACCCTATAAAATTCGAAGAAGCAACTGTTATACCAGATGCACAGATATCAATGTAGGGACACAAGATGCATTAAAAAGAAGAAAACTGACCCTTCTAAAGACACACAATAATTCTCCAGTAATAGAGCTTGAAGAAAAGTAAATCTAGAAATGTCTAAAATGGATTTCAAAATAATGATCTTAGGCCAGGCGCGGTGGCTCAAGCCTGTAATCCCAGCACTTTGGGAGGCCGAGACGGGCGGATCACGAGGTCAGGAGATCGAGGCCATCCTGGCTAACACGGTGAAACCCCGTCTCTACTAAAAAATACAAAAAACTAGCCGGGCGAGGTGGCGGGCGCCTGTAGTCCCAGCTGCTCGGGAGGCTGAGGCAGGAGAATGGCGTAAACCCGGGAGGCGGAGCTTGCAGTGAGTTGAGATCCGGCCACTGCACTCCAGCCTGGGCGACAGAGCGAGACTCCGTCTCAAAAAATAAAAAAATTTAAAAAAGAAAAAAAAGAAAGAAATCTTTAGGAGTATGACTCTGCCCCTTGGTCTTTGTAGTCAGATGTCATCTACCAGAGTGTGTTCGAGCTGATCCACAAGGAGGACAGAGCCATGTTCCAGAGCCAGTTACGCTGGCCTCCAGACACAGCATCAGTCAGCAGAGAAGCAGATCCGGACACCAGCCGTAAGTCACCATCTCAGAGGAAACTGGGGTGGAAATGAAATCAACCCTGTACCTATGTTTCAACCCTTGAAGTCCATGAGAAGGAAAGTAGACTAGGGAGCTGGACATTCTCAGCTGGAGGGTCTATTTCAGAAAGCATAACAACACTGGCTCAGTTCCATGTCCTTGATGACGAGACGAACCAAGAATGAAGTAGTATGTGCTGACACAGGACTCTGCATCTTTTAGAATCTCTCATATATCTCTGAACTCATCTGGTCCTCTGTTAACTGGAAAACATACATGTGGCATGAATTTCTGTTGTGTTTACTACCAATAGGATGCAGGAAGGGATTTTTGATGTCTTGTTTACTGATATATCCTCAGTGCCTAGCAGAGTACCTGACACACAGTGACTCAGTAAATATTAGTTGCTTGAATGAATGAATGTACAGATGAGGAGACTGACGCTGCCCATATGGGTCCATCTGGCAGGACTCGCACTGGAGGAAATGCCCTGCATCCCCTAAATCGTGTTCAGGTGGCCAAGAGTCTCACATCTGTGTATCTGATGAGCACACAGGTGGGTGGCCATTTTGCCCTAGATGTGTGTTACTCCATTGGCTGGTGGGAAACCACAGACACTCACCAACAGGCAATATTGTTATTTACAGGTAAATGCCATTTTGTAAGCACAGACACAGGTCCCTTCTCCAGGGATTTAGAGTGCATTTTATGCACCCACACGGGACGGAAGGAAAGGCTCTTTGCTGTTTTGTTGCGAATGATGATCAGAAAAGAATACTCAAAACTGGAGGTTTGACGAAGAAAGATAATGAAGCCATGCGCCAATATCTGCACACTAATGATGTCTTTTTCATGGTAGGGAGTCTAAAATATTAAACAAAAATGAACTTACAACGCTCACTATAAGTATAGTTGTGTGACTTCTGGAGACTTGGCTTTAATTCAGATCAACTTTGACTACTGTGAAAATTTTAATCCATCTTTCTCCAAAGCTGCTTCCTCTCTAGAAGTTCCACACAAGACTCTCTCAACCAGCCTAAGGTCAACTGGGTGGTTACTTATCACAAAATATATCTTTACTTTCTTCCTCCTCACCCCCCATCAGATTTTCAGCTCCTTGAAGTCAGTCAGGATCCTTATCCTCAGCATTGAGCTTTGCACCTCTGTGTGATGACTCATTATGTGTCCCACCCTGTCCACATTGACTGGTCAGGGGTCTGAGGGGAAGGAACAGAGGTCTGAAGTTCAGACTGGGCTGTGGGAGTGGAGTGGGCACCTACTCCAACTCCTCTGTGTTAGAGTTCTAGAAACAAAGCATCGGAGCAGAGTGGGGATCTCTGCCACCCAAGTAGTCTAAGGCCAAGACACAACACCAACAGTCCAGTATCCTCACCCCTCACTAGGTCCTACATTGTTACTGTGTCTAACTTAGTGGTTCCTTATGTTTATTCATTTCTTTCTCAAAGAAACTAGTAACTTCGTGTTCCAACTATATTTTCATACATAAATCTAAAATATTTGAGAAAACTTAAAACACTGTTAGTAATAACTCAACAGGTTTTCTGTTAAATAAATTGAATAGCTATGCCCTAACAGTTCTGGCATTTGTTCAAAAGATAGTGAGGTCAACAATACTCCAAATTATCTCACTTCATTCCTAGCACTTTGAAGTCAAGTATGAAATACTATCACTTGTATTTATGCCTTATTTTATATGTAAGGCATAAATATACTCTGAGGCAGCAAGCCCTAAGGTAAATTTACAATGTACCATTATAATCCTTGATTTCACTTCCCTGGAATCTTTCATTCTTTTTTCCACCCCAATTGGAATTTTCATCCCCATTTAAGAAGAGTTTCCTGGATTTTAAACCATAGTCAAAATACATTTGTGAATGTCACAATTTGCAGGATTTTGCACACATCCTGACAGCAGCAAGTTTGAATTACGTCCTTAACAGTGAATATTCTGAAATTTTACATAAAATTTCACATTTTTAATTCCTTTTATACCCTTATGCTGCCACAGTAGCAGAAACTACGCAGTAATCTACCTCCATGTCTATGTGTGCATGACAAGTCCTCGAAATGCAAGTAAAACCTTCATCACAGTGCTATAAACAAGTCCTCGAAATACAAGTAAAACCTTCATCACAGTGCTATAAACATGCCAGAAACCATCTAAAGACCACTCCATCTAACCCAAATTCCAGTTGATGTACACTTTATGCACATGTGTATATGTTCCAACATTTACTGAGGGTCTACCACATGCCAGGCACTGTGCTAAGGGCCTTATTAAATCAGATTAAGAAGAAACAGTAGTAAAACTTACCAGACTCTGATTAAATTCTTCCCTTCATCCCTCCCATGAAAACATTTAGGATTGCTAATCTATTACAAGCTTACTTTCATCTTATTGTTCCACAAAACTTGAGTCTAGATGAATTAAATTTTTATGTGACACAGGGAGAACCATCCGTGTACATATAATCAGACTTGTCACATTGAGAATTATAGCAAAACAATTTGGGTTTTGCATCCTTGACTTTCTAATGAGGCATAAATGAGACTTTCATTTTTAACCCCAAGAATTTGACTTTCCTCTTATTACTCTCTGAGAGGACTTCTCTACAAATTCCTCGGATGGGAAAGAGAGGAGGCTGAATCAGCACTCCAAAAAAGATGAAAGTAGCATTCTCCACAAAAGTGGTTTTTTCCTGGTAAGAGAGACTATCCAGTCACTTTTCTGTGCCTAATGTTTTCTTTTCCTGCTGAAGTAGCAGTAACTGACATTCACTCTAGAAAATGAGAAGGAGAAAATTATCACTTCTACCACACTTGGTTCAGTTTTCCATTTAATGTTTACTGAGCACCTATTATGTGCCAGGTTATGTTCTAGGCACAGTGTAGAGAGAAAAATAGACCAAGTACCTATTCTGATGGATCTTAAATTTCAATGGGGTAAGGGGGCCAAAAATAAAGACATGAATAAATATGTAATGTTTCTGGTGGGGAAGTGCCAAGAAGAAACTAAATTAAGGAAAGAGAAAAGTTACTGGATGGGCACACTATCATTTGAAGAGGTATGGATAGCCACAAAAATAAGTATGTGAGGTAATGCATATGTTAAATAGCTTCCTTTAGCCATTCTACAACGTATACATATATCAAAAGTTTTACACCATAAATATATACATATTTTACTTGTCAATTAAAAATAAAGAGGTATGGATAAATTGGGGGAGAGCAATGCAGGTGGAAGGACTGGCAAGGGCGCAAAGGCCCTAAGGCAGAAGTGCACTTAGCATAGCTATGGAATACCAAGGAGTGCAGGGAGGTCACAAAGTGAAGGGAAGACTGGTAAGAGATTGCAGGGTTGAGAGTGCATACTAGGTTAGCCTCTCAGGCCACTATGAAGACTCTCAGGTGGGAAGTAACTGGAGAGTTCTAAGCAGATAAATGACATGATGTGACATATTTTATGTCGCTATGGCAGCTGAGTGAAGGACAGATGGTAGGGTGCAAGGGTGGATGCAGGGATACCAGTTAGAATGCAATGACAAAGTTAAGACAAGAAAAAAAATGATAGTAACAGCCAAGTCTTATAGAGGTTATAATGTACTAGGTACTATTCCAAGTGCTTTACGTATATAAAGTTGTCTAATTCTCCTAGCAACCTTATTAAGTCAGATGAGAAAACTGAGGCCCATAGAGAGGTTAAATAACCTAACCAGAGTCACAAAACAAGTGAGGCTCCAGTCTGGGTCCAGGTTCACCATAATGTTCTGCTCATCTCATGACAAGGAAACTGACCAGCACAGTAGAGGTGAAGGGGATGACAAGTGGTTGGCTCTATGCTCTAGCTCAACAGTGGAGCCAACAGGGTAACCAATGGATGGATATATATGTTACAGTGCATCATCCCATTTTTATCTTGGTCCTCATGACATGGCAAAGGAAGGCAGGCAGGAAGGACTACCAGCATCATGTGATGTGTGAGAAATCCAGCCTGAGTGGCTGATCAAAGTCATCCAGCCAAGTGAAGGTCACAGTTCACTTGGCCACAGGGCTTGTGACCCATTTTTTGACCCACCAGCTGCTTCCATAGTTATAGTATTTCACCTCTGTGACGATGGCTGCACTGGTGGAGTCTCCTCAGTGTGTGTCTCTGTCCTTCCAGCTCTGCCTGGAGAGAGTTCCCTCCCACTTAGTGGCACCCCTCCTGCCAGCGTTCAGCATCTGCCCTTGGAAGACCCTTCCTACCTGGAGAGAAGCTTTGTCTGTCGGTTCCGCTGCCTGCTGGACAATTCTTCTGGGTTTCTGGTAAACATATTGTCTTTACAGGGTCAGGACTCGCAAAACCAGTATGTAAGTCTGCTCAGGTGGAACACTGCCCAAAGGTTGGGCCTAGCCTCCTCACCACCCCAGGAAGGGTCCGCAGGCCTTCAGCTCACTAACATTTCAGAGGGTCAGCCTGTTGAAGATGCAGTTGTCTTTTGAAACTTCCTCTGCCTAGTTAAGACTTGGGATATGTTTACTTAGGATTCAGATACACCTGTTACCTCTGGTACAGCCCTACGTCCCTGGTGAACTCAGGATGTTAACATTCATCTTCTTCACCATCACCTGGAATTGTATATCCCCTCACAGCTTAACTAACACTATGCTCTGCAGCTTTGGGAAAAGGGCTGTATGGGGCAGGGCCCTGAGGGAGGGCTGAGGAGCCATGAAAAATGATGAGTGCCTGCTGGGCAGGCCAGAAGAATTAGATTCTAGGCCTGCAAACACCTGTGCTATGTTGGGGGTTCAAGGAGAGCTCTGCCTGTTTGGCTCCCAGCAGGATACTGGACTCCTCTGAATTCCATAAGGGGGCAAGTTCTATACAGTTTTAGCTACTTAACATCCTCTTACCTTCTGTGCTCATTATGTTTGCGGTTTTCTTTTTCCAGGAATTGAATTTCCAGGGCCATCTCAAATTCCTCCCTGGGCAGAACACTAAGTCAGAAGACGGCACCTTCCTGTCTCCTCACCTTACCCTGTTTGCCACTGCAACACCTCGTCAGCCTCTCACCATCCTGGAGCTCCAAAACAAAACATTTATTTTCCAAACAAAACACAAATTGGATTTCACACCTATAGCCTGTGATTCCAGGTATATCCCTCTGACTGAAAATCATGACCCTTAGAGTAGTGCTTCAAGACTAGTTATGGCGCAAATCCTGAGCCTAGAACCAAAGCAAAGCACGAATAATTAGCTAGTCCTGTCCAAATAGGTTTCGTGAAATGAGTCAGTAGAAAATATGCTGTGTTTAGAGAGACAATGTACCAAATCTTCCATGTAAGATACGGCATTTGAGTGAGAGTGTGATACGGAGAGTAAATCTTGGGAAAAGTTTATCTCCTTCTTGGAGACTTCCATTAACAGATCATAGCAAAGCCCCAAGAAGTCCCACTAGGAAGAAATCTAATTAGTTCGATTCATTTTTTTTTTTTCAAACTTATTTAACAATGGAAGCCTTCTTGGGCGACCATCAACTAACATGCAACAATATCAGTGTTTCTTAGAACATAGTCTAGAAAACACTGGCTTAAGAGCAAGTAGTATGACTTGCAAGGTTTACCTTTTCTGCTAAGATAATGGTCACCCGTTTGATGAAAGCTGTGGAACTTCTTAACAGAAATTCCAATTGTTCTCCCACAAGCACAATTTTGTGTACAGTTTCAGGGATTCTCTTTACTCCAGGACAAGAACGCTTGCTCTACACCACAGGCAAATAAAAACAGGCTTAAAGCAGAATTCTGAAACTGCATGTGTGGCAAAAGTGTCTGAGAGGACACCACAATCTTTTCAGTGTGGCAGCCCCTTAAAGTTCTCGCCCCAGCCGTGCTGATGGGGGGAGGGGTGCCCTTCCCAGACCTGGGTTTCCAGAGGGGGCCCTAAGGTTCCTCCTTGGCTCGGTGAGAACTGTGAATGAGAACTGGGAGGAGCTGTGCAAAGCGTGGGGTGGGGCAGTGACTCTTCATTCCTTCTGGCATTCCGCTTCCGGGCTGAAATAAAAGGATGTGCGGTGTCTCCTCTACGCAGAGGGAAGGTGATTCTGGGCTACACCGACAGCGAGCTCTGCAGGAGGGGATCTGGCTACCAGTTCATCCACGCGGCAGACATGATGTACTGCGCCGAGAACCACGTGCGAAGTGAGTTCCAGAGGCGCCCTGCGGGCCTCACACTGCCCCGTGGGAGGCGGGCTAGACCCCTGCACCCTGCCCGGGACTCCTCCCCACCTCCCGCGGGGCCGGCTCCCGAGGGCTCCGAGCGAGGTGGTGGGCGGCGGCGTCGGACACGAGCCTCGTCTGTCTTCCTGCAGTGATGAGGACGGGCGAGAGCGGGCTCACGGTGTTCCGGCTGCTCACCAAGCAGGGGCGCTGGCTGTGGGTGCAGTCCAACGCGCGCCTGGTGTTCCGCGGCGGCCGGCCCGAGTGCATCGTCGCCCGACAGCGGGCCCTCACGTAAGTGGCCAGGGCGCCCTGGCGGAAGCCACGGTCGCATCTCCGAGGCGCACCCTGACGGAAGTGGAGCCCCCTGACGGAAGTGGAGCCCCCTGGCGGTTCCCTGTGAGAGCCGGGTCCCCAGTGAGCTTCCGCCGGCCGGTAGTACGTGAAGATCCCTTGGCCGGGTCGCCGTCGTAAGTGAGGTTCGATGTAAGGGCCGTTGCCAGGCGAGATGTAAGTGAAGCCCCGCAGGCCGCGCTGTTAGTCCGGGCCTTGTCCTGAGGGTCGGAAATGAGAGCCGGACGTAAGGCGGGCTGATGGCGGCGAGCACCGTGAGACCGCCACCCCAGAAGTCCCTCAGTAGCCTCCAGGCTTGAGCCGATGGCCGCGGGGCCCCTCTTGTCTAGTTGTTTGACATTGGAGGGAAGGCTGAACCCCTCACGGCCTCAGATACTCCTGTAGACTAGGGAGAGTGCACCCTCCGGGTGGTTTCCTGATGTGGAGCCAGCGGGATGGGTCACTTTTTCCAGGCTTGGCGTGCAGAGCCTTGGAGGCCGAGTGCCACTGGAGAAAGTGTCTGTGGCTTTTTTTTTTTTTTTTTGAGACAGAGTCCCCATCCCTTCCAGATAGCAGCTGGAGCATGAAGAAAGGCATAACTAAAATCAGTGTCAATGTTAATTCTTAAGTCCCTTCCCAATTGCAAGGCTCTAATAAGAGCTATTAATTCCACCTTTTGAGCTAAGATAGAAGCTGGTAAGGCCTAAGATTCAATTACCTCGTGTTGACTGACAACTGCATGCCCACCTTTTCTGCTTCCCTGGTGCATAAAGCAACTTCCATCTGTAAACCATTCTAGCTCCGGATTATCTAGAGGTTCATCCTTTAAATCTGGCCAGCTGGAATAAACTTACTCCATAACTCGTATACAAGAATGATCTAGAGTGCCTGTGGGATCAGGCAGATAGGTACCTGGATTCAAAATCTGGCATTCTTTAAGAGTTACAGCAGGAGTGTCTAGCAACAAAGCCTAATATTTCACTAAGTACCCCCCTGTCATCCAGTGGTGTCCTTCAGCTTCTAGGATTCCTTGTACTTGATGTGGGGTTAAAAACCTCCACATGTTGTCTTAAAATCAGTTTATTGGCTTCATCTACCAAAAGAGCAGCTGCTGCAACTGCCCTGAGGCATCCAGGCCATCCTGAAGCTTCCTGGTCTAATTGTAGAAAAATATGCCACTTGTAGGGAGATATCTCCCAGCTTCTGGACAAGGATACCCAAAGCAGTTCCTTGTTTTTCAGCCACATAAAGGAAAAATGGCTTATCAAGATTAGGGATCTCCAGGGCTGGAGCTGATCCAAATTTCTCCTTGAAAGGATTAAAAGCTTGTTTACAATTGCTATCTCATTCAAAAGGATCTACATCTGCTCCTTTCAGGGCCTCATATAACGGCTTGGCCATACGCTCAAATCCAGGCACCCATAAACAGCAGAATCCTGCCAGCCCTAGGAAAGCCTGCAGCTGCTTTCTGGTTTTGGGTTCTGGAATGCCCAGGATAGCTTCCCTTCATGCTGGGGCTATTGCCCAGGTGCCAGGGGTTGATATATATCCTAAGTGTTTAACCTCTTGAGATGAAACCTGGGCCTTATGCAGCAAGGTCCTATACCCGTTAGCTCCCAGAAAATTTACCAACTTAATGGTGTTTTCTTCCGAGTCTCTTTTGGTTGTGCTAGCAACCAACAAATTGTCCACATATTGGATAATAGTGACCTTATTCAATTGTAATAGCCTTAATTTTCTAGCCAATGCATTTCCAAACAGATGAAGGCTCTGCCTGAGAGCCTTCCCTGGGAAGAACCGTCCAAGTTAACTGAGAAACCAAATGACTCAATTAACTTGGGATCTGTCTGTTCAAATGCAAAGATGAATTATGAATCAGGGTGTAATGGAATGCCAAAAAAATGGCATCTTTAAGATCTAAGATTGTAAATCAGTCAGCATCCCCAGGGACCTGGGCTAACAGCACATAGGGATTGGGCACTATAGGATATATGGGAATGACAGCATCATTGAAAGCCTGAAGCTATTGAACAAATCTATAGTCGCGGTTTGGCTTTCCAACTGGCAAGACTAGAGTATTACAAGCAGACTCACAGGGCCTTAACAACCAGAATTGCAAAAACTTGGCTATTAATGGTCCAATCCCTCTTTGTGCCTCGAGCTTTAAAGGGTATTGTCTCTTCCAGGGGTACAGGACACCAGGCTTAAGTTGGATGCAAACCAGGCGACTGTTTAATGCTTTGCCTGGAACCTCAGTGTCCCATACTATAGGATTTACTTGGGGGGTTACTTCAATAGGTAAGCTAGATAAGTCACCTATTAACTTTCCTCCCTTATCACAGAAAAGGAGAAGGAGCAATCTTTCATCTGCTTTGTTATTTCCGAAAGGTACCACTGTTTGCAGCTGATCAACAAATCCCTTCCCAATAAAGGGGTGGAACAGTCAGGCATTATAAGAAAGGCAACTGAGAAAACCGAAGTCCCTGATGGGCAGCTTACAGGATAGGTAAAGTGGCATCGGTGAGCTTGTCCATCTAACCCCATGACCATACACTTTTGGGGTGACAGAAGCTCATTATAATGGTCAAAACCGAGTAAGCAGCTCCTGTATCCAGAAGGAAGTTAATATTCTTACCTTCACTTCAAGGATTACCTGAGGCTCCTCTGAAGATGTGGCTAGTTGTCCAACAGGAGGTGTGTAAGAACGTCTTGGGCCCCACCACTCTTGGGCTTGCTTGGCTATTTTGGCCATCATTGGTTTGGGTGCCAATGGCTCCCTTCGGAATGCTGGGCATTCCCTTTTCCAATGGCCAGTTTTCTTACAGTATACACGCTGATGAATATCCAAGGCATGGTAACTCAGATGCCCAGCTCTGGGCTTTCCACCTTTTTGCTTCACTAGTTCAGGTCAAGAGCCAAAAGGGTAACCTCATGTTAGAGGTGAGCTTAAGGCTGCAGCCAAGAGCTACACCTTGTAGGAGGTTCTTTTTGCTCTTTCTGCTTCCCCTGTTCTGTCCCTGTTATTAAAAACAAAAAATGCCATATTCAAAAGCTGATTTATAGGTGTCTGGGGACCCATAGCTGTGCTTTGTAGTTTCTTACAGTTATCAGGGGCAGACTGGGTTATAAAATGTACTCCCCAAAGGGTCTGTCCTTCCCTTGAGTCAGGATCTGTGTTAATATATTTCCTAGTAGCCCCAACTAAACACTGTTGGAACAAAGCTGGATTCTTATCTTTACCCTGAGGAACTTCCTTAACCTTTTCATAGTTAACAGGCTTTGTCATACACTTCTTCATCCCTTCCAACAAACAAGTGACCATATGATCTCTCCTCCCTAAGTCCTCACTCATCAGCAGGGATCCTAGCTGTCCCTAGGATGCATTGTTTCTCTTTCACTGTACAACACAGAGACAACAGAACATGCAGATCCTTCCAAGTTAAACTTTAAGTCAGAGTTAATTTCTCAAACTTGTCTATGAGTTTTCCTGGATCTTCAGAGAAATGACCAAACTTCTTTTTACATAGAGTCAAATCAGACATAGAAAAGGGGATATGTACTCTTTTTTGTTTTTTTTGTTTGTTTGTTTGTTTGTTTTTTGGTTTTCTGTTTTCTTTGTTTTGTTTTGTTTTGTTTTGCTTTGTTTTGAGACAGAGTCTCCCTCTGTCGCCCAGGCTGGAGTGCAATGGCGCAATCTTGGCTCACTGCAAGCTCCACCTCCCAGGTTTATACCATTCTCCTGCCTCAGCCTGCCCAGCAGCTGGGACTACAGGCACATGCTGCCACGCCCAGCTAATTTTTTGTATTTTTAGTATAGACGGGGTTTCACCATGTTAGCCAGGATGGTCTCAATCTCCTGACCTTGTGATCCACCTGCCCCGGCCTCCCAAAGTGCTGGGATTACAGGTGCGAGCCTCTGCACCCAGTCGGGGATATGTACTTTCACAGTGCCTTCTTCCCCATTTGCCACCTCTCTAAGTGGACAGAGATTTCCCTTTGGAGGTTAATAAGAGGCTCCACTATGAGTAGTCCTCACAAGGCTAGGTTCCTCAGGGAGTGGTGGATATAGAGTGGGACTAGGCGGGTAAGGAGGTGGGGACAAAGAGGTCTCAATAGAACTTCCAGGTCAACTAGAGAGAGAAAGGGTCAACGCACCTGAACCTTCAGAGATGACAGAAGGAGGTTCTGCTCCATTCAGAAATGCTTACTGAACTCTGGGGGCTTGTATCAAGGGATCACTAATATCTAGTATGTCTAGTTCATTTTCTTCATTTCCTCTCATTAAACATGCACATGCCTGTTGCAGGGTTTTATCCCGACTGAACAGCCAAAAGATTCGAACATATGGTATTTTATCTCATTTTCGTCTCTCTTACAAAACAAATCAAATGGAAGTATAGTATTAAAGGCCATAGTTCCAGTGGGAGGCCATTTCTCTTATTTTTCCAGCTAATACTGAGGCCAAAAAGTATTACATAGAAATATCAGTGTTCTCTTCTTAAGCCCATTTAGTTTAAACAGTTCCAGTGTTCAAGAATACATCCTAGCAGTGAGTCCTTTGGGATCAATGTCATGGTTCCTGAGAAGGAGGCAGGTGACGTTGATAGAAAAGTTCCAAACCTACGAGATTGTATTGTTACTGGCCGAGTTCCACTAAAAAGGATAAGAGAGGTTTTTAAGGCCAGCTGCATTAATGAGGGGATCCCTGCTGAAAATCAAATTCTCTTATTCACACTATCCAAATAACATAAATGAGCTGAGCCATGAATCTTAGATTAACCACAACATGGATCTGACAAAATAAATATTGAATAAGGCAAAGGAAATGAAGAGAACTTAGATGGGGATGACCAGAGCAAGCAGCCTCTGGCCAGTAGTGCCAGCGTGGGCTGGACAAGCAAAGACAATTTGCCCGGATCCAGGAAAGGAAAGAAGTTTTTTAGTGTGCAAATGGAACAAAACAGCAAGGAGAAAAGTCCCCTGATTTCCAACAAAACACAACCGCACCTATCTAATCATATTGCTCATAGCTGTTAAATACCAGATCTCAATCAGCAATTTTAGGGGTGAAGCCTAAGCAGCTAGAGTCTTAAAATAACCCAAAGAAAACCAAATCCTGCAGTGCCTTTTTTCCCCCAGTGTTTCACAAGCAGACAGGCAGAAATCAGGAGGTACACAGGAGAAGAGAAAGGTTAAAATCCCTAAGACCAGTTAAATGAAAACTTCTGAAAATGATGGTGAAACAGAGATACCAACCAAGAAATTGATTCATGCAGCAAAGAGGGAAAGGCAGATTCATACTAAGAGCATAACAGTTAACATCCTGTGATACCAAACCCTCTCTTAGCTGAGAGGGACTTTACTCCAACCCCCTAAATCTTAGGAAGGACTCTAACCTCCTACATTGGGCCTCGAATGCCGGTTCAGTCAAGCGAACTTACCTTTTTTAAAGAGGGGCCTTTAACCCTCTCTGTCTTAGGAGAGACTCTAACTCCCCTAATTGAGCCTCTAACCCAATCCCATCCTCTACCCAAGTAAAGGCACCCCACTTACCCAAAGTTGGCCAATTGATGTTGCAAGCAGATGACTTTCCTTTGGGTGGAGGGTCTCTTTGGTAGAATCCCCATGGGGTTTGCCAGGAAAGAGTTCCCAATCCAGACCCCAAGAGAGGGTTCTTCAATCTCGCACAAGAAAGAATTCAGTGAGAGTTCACAGTGCAAAACGAAAGCAAATTTATTAAGAAAGTGGTGAAAGAAAAGCTACTGTATAGAAAGAGTAGGGCATTCCTGAAAGTAAGAGGAGGAACATGCCCACCCTAGGTACAATATTTCTTTACATATAGGATAACAAAATGTGGGGATGTGCTCTACCATTAATACAAGGGTTTGTGATAAAGGATTGATTTTTTAATTACTATATTTTGTAAGAATCAATACTATTATCTTTAAAGCAAAATTAGGAACGTCCTTGATCTCAAGATATTGGGATATTGGGACATTCCTGAGTCTGGGTCTGTTTAGTAAACATTATGAATCTGTTCCTTTAACCATAAACATGTAGAGGCTAGGAATGCCTAACCTCCTGGAAATGCAGCCCAGCAAGTCCAAGCCTCATTTTTCCTTGCCCTCACTCATGATAGAGTCACTCTGGTTCGAATGCCTCTGACATCCAGAATGGGAAACTTCATTCTCTGGGTTCACTGATTCTCTTCCTCCTGTACTGCAGGCTTGGCTGCTCACTGCTTGCAAAGCCAACGACAAGGACCAAGTGCAGTGAAAGGAAAGTGACTTTATTTTCCAAAGCTAGCAGTGGAGAAGCAACTGGTGTATGCCTCTAGAAACCACTTCAAAAGTTTGGGCTGCGGGAAGCGATTTTAAAAAGGGAACCTTGATATGGGAGGCATGCAGGAGTTGTGCAGGATTCAGTGGATGTGTGTCTTGCCCCAGTGCCTGTCTTGAGTTGTGGTCCACCTGGAGCTTCAGGCTGATGCCATCTTGACAGTGACTGGGCGGTAGTTTATTCATCTTGAGAGAGTCTGTAAGAAGGAGAGAATTCAACAGCTGGGTGTTTATGCTTGTTTCTTTTTAAATTAGCCTCTGGTACTTCATAACAAACATATAGTTAGATAAGTGTGCATGGTGTGAGTTTAACAAGCATTCAGTTAGATAAATGTGCACAAGGCAAGGGAGTGTAAGGTGGGAAAGAGAAGGGAGTGGAGTTTTAAAGTGCATTTCACGGCCATATTTTAAGACTAAGGAAAAGGCTTCTGTAATTTGCTTCAAGGTTACACCTTGAAACTGGGGGGAACAAAAGGAGAAAAGGGAGAAAGAAGAAAAATATTTTTAATGTATTTTGAAGCTCTATTACTCAGTTACACTAATATGCCAAATTCTTAGGCCTCTACCAAAATGGCTACAAGTCTTGAGGCCCTGAATACTAACTGCAAAGAATTCAAGACTCCATTTGCCCAGAATTCAAACTCTTAATCTAGAATCTTCCATCAACCATATTCAGCAGAAGTTGCTGTCTTCCATTGCATGCTGCAGAAATGAAATGTGAATGAAAATAAAAACCTGGGATCCCAATTCACTCTGCCAAAGGAAAAATTAAGCTGAAAGCTGAGTCATGCAAGAAGCTGCATTTCCTTTTGTTCCTGAGTAGATAGTTATAGATAAAAAGTTAAATATCTCCACAAGTAGCTACTCTAAGTTCACCTTATCTTACTGAGTGGGAGATGAATATATATTGACTATTCCCCCTACTTGCTCCCTTTCTCTTGCAACATGTGGATTCAGTAATATGACCATACCCTCCCTCTTTCCCCTCCAGCCTGCTTTTCCCCTTTAAATACTGACACCCTCAAAATCATCTTTGAAGAGACTTGTCTCCTAGGTGCATGTCCTTAACCTTGGCACAATAAACTTCTAAATTGATTGAGACCTGTCTCATATACTCTTTGGTTTACACTAAAAATGTGCCTCCTCAGAAATGGCATTCCTTCAACCTACCCTCCTCACTTCTGCTGTAATTCTGTGCCATGTGGTCTTTTAAGAGGAAAGGAATCAAAGCTGTCACTCTGTAGACGCATCTCAGGGCAGGGCAGGCTAATAACAGCTCCCATGACACTTTCTGGGTGAGGCAGAGTGTCTGTCATTAACTTCCAGAAGACCAAGATTCCATGTTGAAGTCTTGTCAATCTACAACATACTTTGTAAACTATAATGTGCATACTAACAGAAAACATTTCATTGTTGTTATTTATTTTTACATTGCCAGGATATCAGACCACACAATGTTATCTTCCAACTAGTGAACCAGCATGGCCCAGCCCCCATATAGATCTGTGGCATGTCTTTATAAAATGGATGGTCAAAATGGGAAATGTAGGGGATGATGAATGTCTTAGTCCATTTTCTGTTTCTTTTAACAGAATTCCTGAAACTCACTAATTTATAAAGAGAAAGAGTTTATTTCTTACAGTTTATGGAGGCTGAGAAGTCCAAGGTCCAGGGGCCGCATCTGATGACAGCCTTCTTGCTGGTAGGGACTCTGTAGAGTTCCAGTGTGGCCACCAAGCCCCCCCACCATTATAACCTATCAGTTCACTAATCCATTAGTGGATTAATCCATTCATAAGGACAGAGCTCTCATGATCCAATCCCCTCCTAAAGGCCCCACCTCTCAATACTGCCACACTGGGGATTGTTTCAACATGAGCTTTGGAGGGGAAAAATATTCAAACTGTATAAACAAATGAGCCGAGAGAAGCTATCTGGACCATTCCCATTAGTGCCACATTATGAACAGTGATCAGAGATCCAGTAATGTGAAAATATGCCATAGGTAACAAACTTTCCTGCCTTTGGAGCCTGAAACCTTGCTGAGAAATATTTAGATCGTGGGAAAATCACAGAACTGTGTCAAATAACTTGGATTCTGAGCTTGATTCCACTCTGGTCTCAGAAAACCACCTTATAAATGTGCCTCACTTTCCTGACATGCAAAACTGAGAGGGCTTTAGTGTACATTTTCTATGGCTCTTATAAGCTCTACTATTCTTTGGATTTACTAAGCAAGACGTTCATAAATCAATAGTTTTGTTAAATAGTGTTTATTTCATCAAGTGCAAAAATAATACATGCTCATTGTAGAAAATTTAGAAAATGAAAACACTGCAACAGTGAAATAGCTCTTATGCTACTAGTCAGAGAAAAAAATGTTGTCAGTATATTAATACATTTACTTCAAGTAAGTTTTGACACATTTAAATTTTATATTTGAAATTATACACTATGTTTCATATCCTACTTTCTCCACATGAGAAAAAATTGAAAGCAATTTTCATATCAAAATTATCCATAAATACCTTTATTGTTGTTTCATATGCTCCCATACAGATACATGATGGCCTTTCATTAAATATTGAAATTTAGGGTTGGGCTTTTAAAATTACTATGAAGATATTGTGATAAATGGAAATTTTATATGTAAATAGCTGGCTGCTATTCCAGTTTCCTTAGAATCTCAGGAGTGGAACTTTTAGGTCAAAGGATTTAAGCATTTCAAAATTCTTTGATACTATTGTCAAATTGTTCTCCAGAGAGCCTACACCAAATTATTCTCTGGCCAGGCTTAATGCAATACAGGTTTAGCACAGAATCATCCTAGCATCAGATAGACAGAGTGATGAAGAGGCAGGTTGTCAAGAAGCAGATCGAGGTGGAGGTATGAAGATTGAATTGTTAAATTAAAGAAGTATCTTAAACCCATGAGGACAAGACAAAGTTGTAAGTAAGGTTGGGACAACAGTTTAGCCATTTACAGGGAGTTGGGGGAGGAAAGTTAAATCCCTACCTCATACCTTTTACCATAAAAATGTATCCAGATATGGTACTCTTTTTGTTAAACTCCTCTGGAACAGTTCCACTACTGGTAATGTTGAAGTTGCTCTTTTTGCATCAACCCTCTCATAAGTAATAGCCATAATAACTATAGCTGAAATGGCTGGCCAAAATATTGTTTTAAAACGAGGCACTGGAGAGTCAATGCTTGAAAGAAAGGAATGGCCCTTGTTGAGTTTCCTGCTTTTTACTGCTTTTTGTCTGAGAAGAACTCTACTTGGTGCTGGGCAGTTAAAAACTGAAATGTTGACTCATCATCTTAATGTCTCAAGAACCAGAGAACATAGATTATGGTAACTGCAGCAGCTGCAAATGAAGGAGCAAAGCTAGAAATGAATGATCCAGAAAAGAGGAGCCTTTATATTTTATGAATTAACTCAATCTAAATTTCTGCTGACCCCTGAATCATGCAAGCATTGAGATAGACTTACAGCAACCAACTTAAGATCAAAAGAACTGAACAGAGATTTCTACTGTTGCCCACCACAAGGGAAACATAGTTTGCATTTGCATTTTAAGTCATCCAGTTAAACAAAACAAAACAAAAGAATCAATACTCTTTGGAAGGATAGAATAGAATCCAAAATCTACAGTGTGTCATCATGATATCCAGGATATAATCCAAAATTACTTGACATATGAGGAAACAGGAAAGAAAATCTCAAAAGAAAATGCAACCAATAGAGACCAATCCTAAGATGACCCAAGTATTGGATAAGAATTTTTTTTTTTTTTTTTTGAAAGAGAGTCTCACTTTGTCACCCAGGCTGGAGTGGAGTGGCTCGATCTCGGCTCACTGCAACCTCCACCTCCTGGGTTCACGCCATTCTCCTGCCTCAGCCTCCCAAGTAGCTGGGACTACAGGCACCCGCCACCACACCCGGCTAATTTTTTGTATTTTTAGTACAGACAGGGTTTCACTGTGTTAGCCAGGAGGGTCTTGATCTCCTGACCTCGTGATCCACCCGCCTCAGCCTCCCAAAGTGCTGGGATTACAGGCGTGAGCCACCACACCCAGCTGGGTAAGAATTTGATAGCAATTATTATAATTATGCTCATGGACATAAAGGAAAATGTACTTACAATGAATGAAAAGATAAGAAATCTCAGCAGAAAAAAATGGAAACAGAATATTTGGAACAATATCTACAAATAAATAATTCACTGGGTGTACATAACAGATTGAAGATGGCAGGAGAGTTTGTGAACTTGAAGATAGAGCAATAGAATTATCCAGTCTGAAGAACAAAGATTTTAAGAGATTGAAAAAAGAAATAAACAGCTTCAGGGATCTGCGGGACAATAATAAAAGGTCTAATATATGGGCAAATAGAGTCCCAGAAGAGCAGAGATCAAACGGAGCTGAGAAAAGAAAGATTTGAAGAAATAATGGCTGGAAACTTTCCCAATTTAGTGAACGTTGTAACTTTATGGATCAGAACAATCATCAAATTCCAAACAAGATAAATACAAAGAAAACTATACAAAGGCATATCTAGTCAGACCGTCAAATACCAAAAATAAAGAGAAAAGCTTTGAAAGCAATCAGAGAGAAAAGTACATTATACATAGGGAACACTGATTACAATTATTATAGAATTCTTGTCAGAAACAATGGAGATCAGAAGACATTAGAACAATATATTTAAAGTGCCTAAAAATGGTCAACTCTGAATTTTGTAATGAATGACAGTATCATTTGAATTTTAAAAACTAATAATTTGTTGCCAAAAATAGACAAGAAATGCTAACAGAAATTTGTCAAGACGAAGGGAAAGAATACCTGGTGAAACATTGAAACTTGAGACAGGAATGGAGAGTTTGGGAAATGGTAAACAGGTGGATAAACATAAAAGATTATTTTCCCCTTTATTTAAAGTACAAATGACTGCTTAAAGCAAAAAAAAAAATAGCATATTGCACGATTTATAACGTGGATGTGGTAAATCTGCCAACTCTAACATAAAGAACAGGCATTAGGGGTGTGTGTACTATACAGTTGCAAGGTGCATATGTTTTATGTAAAGTGTCACAGTATTAATTCTAAGTAGACAATGAAAAGTCAATAGTGAAAAGTGATTCCTAGAACAGCCATAAAAATATAATGCAAAAGGTGTAGCCAAAAAGTAGGTAAGTTGAGATGAGTTTCTTTAAAAAAAAAAAAAAAAAAAAAAAAAATCCTCTCTCTAGGCAGGACTTTTTCTGCAGAACAGAGGAATAAAAAGCAGAGGTGACAAACAGAAAGCAAACAGTAAAATAGAAGCCCCAAATTCAACCATATCAATAATTACATCTACAGGTTAATAGACAAAAGACTTCTGCTATTGTTTGGACGTGGTTTGTCCCTGCCAAAATTCATGTTGAAATTTGATTCCCAATGTGGTGGTGCTGAGAGATGAGGCCTAATAGGAGGTGTTTGGGCCATGGGGTGGAGCTCTCATGAATAGATTCATTCTCTCTCTAGAATGAGTTCTCATTCTTGCAGGACTGAATTCATTACTACAGAGCAGGTTGTTCTTCCTTGTGTTTGGTCTTTGTGCACATGCACACTTGCCTTTTCTGCTTTTCACCATGAATTGAAGCAGCACAAGACCCTCACTAGGTAGGCTGCCCGATTTTGGACTTTCCAGCCTCCAGAATTGTGAGCCAAATAAACTTTTCTTACCCAGTCTCAGGTATTTTATTATATCAACACGAAACAGACTAAGACAACTCCAATTAAAGGACACAGATTGTCAGAATGGATTAAAAATCAGGACCTAACTGTATGCCTTCTAAACAAGACACATTTTTAAATAATGACACTAAAAGATTGAAAGTAATTAGATGTAAAGAAGCATAAGATGTAAGCAGTGAGCACAAGAACACCAGAGTAGCTATATCAACATGAGACAAAGCAAGTTTAAAGACAAAGGGTATAACAAAAGGGGTGAAGTGGGCTTCAGCCTCCTGAAAGGTTCATCCAGTGATAGAGTGTCCTGTGTCCATATCATTCTGGTCAGCTTCTGCCAGACATTACATTTTAATTCAGCCAGTTTTCCTTTATGAAACTTCAAACAAAATGTGCAACTCCAAGCAGTGACAGATCACTGAAGGAAGGTTCCAACCTTGCTGGTCATGTTACAGTCACAGTGTTAGTGACTCTCAGGCTAGCCTGATAATAGCCATTCCCATGAGTCTGTTGGAAGGGAGGGAGCGATGAAGGGAGAAATCATTCTTCCCAGTGATAAATGGTTCATATATCATTTTTGTGTAATGATTTATTTTCAAAGTAAACTTGAAGTTTAGGGAATTCCTACCTGGAATTTTGGAATACTCATCCCACACATAAGCAGTTTTCTCTGAGACTATTTCATAATACAAGATAGAGAATAGTTATGAAGAATACTGTACTCCAAAAAATGCAAGAGAAAAGCAAGTGAACTTGCCATTGTGGCTTTTCTTTCTTCTTTAGCTGGAAAAGACAGAAAAGATGGTGTCCTGCCCCTTTCTCATTCACATACCAGCTCCTGGATGTGGGCTTGTGTTTCCTTAACCACAGGAACTTGGAGGGGGAGGAGCACCTGCGCAAACGGGCCCTGCAGCTGCCGTTCACCTTCACTACGGGGGAGGCCGTCCTGTATGAGAGCAGCCTCCCAAGCGCCCTGACTGCCCTCCCAGCCAGGAAGAGGACCAGGGCTAGGAAGGGTCTTCCAGCTGGCCAGGACTCTTCGTGTCCCGGATCTCTCCTTGGAGCCATGATGCAGCAAGATGAATCCGTGTACTTGTCCTGCATTGCTCCCACCCTCCAGGGCTCACCCTTCGAGAGGCAGGGGTCTGATAACAGATGTGAGGACAAGGAAGAGAAAGAGAAGGAGGAAGGCAGCTCCCTGCTGGCCCTCATCGAGAGCCTGCTGGAGAAGGACAAGGAAGAACAGCCTGACCTTTGCTCCACCCTCCAGCACCTGGCTGTCACCAATCTCAACCAGCGTCTGTGGGAAGAGAAGCTTCAAGGAGCTGACTCGGGCCCTGCAGGACCTCAGAACTGCCACCTGCCACCACCCAGCCAAGGAAGAAAACTCCACAGGGAGAAGGAGACCCAGTTTTATGACACTGGGAACGTGGGCTTGCCCCCACCAGCCAGCATGACTTCTCCACAGACCCTGAATCCACCATCTTCTCAGGGCTCAGCCCAGCTAGCCACAGAAGTAACTCCACCTCCAAACGTGGGCTTGGTGCCCAGCTACCCTCAAGCACATCCCCAGGATTGTCTCATCACTGGTCCTTCTATCCCTGGCCCCACACTCCAGAACCCCCTCCAGGGCCCCCCACAGTGGTGGCCTCGGCACAGCCAGGCAGTGCCTTCGAACTTTGAGATGTGTCAGAAGCCAACATTTGACCTCAGCCCACTGCCTCAGGCCTCCAGCCCAAGCCGGCCTGCTCAGGGTTTTCAGCCAAGCCACACACCTTTTCTCTCTTTAGGAGAAAATGTTCCTGGACACCTGGCTCCGCCAGGCCCTGGTGTTCTGAATTTTTGCAAGGAATCTGTGCCCTGGACCTCCACACACACTGGTCAGGGCCAAGGGTCCTTGATCCCCTCAGACCCCACTTTATGTGTCAACCCATGTGGTACCCACCGTTTGCGCAGCATTTGGGATTCCCCCATCCAGGGCCACCCAGTTGCAGTCCCCATGGAGGTGGTGGCAGAGCAGAAAGCAGGGCAGGCCCAGCCTGACCCCTTCAGCTGCCCATGGATGGTTGACCCCTGCCTTCCATGGACACGGCCACCCAGTCCCAGCTTGTACAGAGGTCAGCCCCCATCTGTGCAGGGGGCACCTGGGACACCAGAGGAAAAATCTGGAGAGGGGGAGCATCCACCCCACTCTCTGGGGCCAAACCAGCTTTCCAGGAGTCCAGCCTGTCCTTCCCAAGTACTTCCGCCGGGATCCTCAGCCATGCAGGGCTCTTACACTGCAGACCCCAACCCAGCCACCAAGCAGCAGCAGTGGGTGCAGGGGGTGCTGCAGAGCCAGGAGCACTGTGGGCAGGTAAGAGAAGGGGCACCACGTGTCCATCACCAGGCTGGCCACCTGAGAGATGCCATTCCCCAGGCTCCTCAGCAGAACCCCTTCCCCTCTCCTGACTCTGCCAACAGCTCCCCACATTCAGGTGGCAGCCACTACAGCAGCCCAGCAGAGCTTATGAGACAAGTCAAAGACAGACCACAGGTGCCACCTAGCCTGGCCCAGCCTATCTGCCCCCCTGACCTGGCCTGGCCTCCCACGTCCATGCAGGGCAGCTATGACATTAGGCTCCGGGTGGGTGTTGGTACACAGGGTCTCAGAAAACCGGGACCGGCAGGGAAGGGCACCCCACCACACAGGTCAAGTACAGAGCTGCTGGCAAACGTGGACATGTCAGGGCCTTAGCCCAGACAGACAGTACAAGGAGGGGCAATGGAACTGGCCCAGCCTTGGCTTGGGTTGCTGTGGGGTCCAGAGTGGGGACACAGAGAGATTTTGCAAAGGTAGCAGGTTACTGCCATGTGGATCATGTGAAGCCAGTAGTGGTGGCAACCACAGCCCCCTGGAGGGCCCCATTTGGTGTCTCCTGGGCCATTGCTGAGCAGCCTGGATGCTCCCCATAATGTAGCCTAGCTTTGGACCCCCAGAACTTGAATTAGTCATAGAGATTTGAATGTGGTCCTCTTGCAACTCCCTGCATGCACCACTTCCAACACCCCATGCAGAGACCGGCACTTCTCCTTTGCCTGGTGCTGCTGAGAACTGAGGCCCTCTGTAGGCATGAAGTCTTCAGGTGACTAACCTTCCCCCAGAAATGCAGCTTTGGATGGAAATCACATGAGAGTGCTGCTGCTTCCCTCAGCTCCTGTCGTGGTTTCTAGGTGATGCCCTCAGGACTGAGCAGGGATGTATAGCTGATTCCCTGAACCCTAAGTGGCCCCAAATAGCCACATCTTGGGTCCTCCCCCAACTTTGCTGGGTTTTCTGTCCCTTCTCATTGGACACTGCAACCCCTCACTTCTGCTTTCGGGGATCTCAGGCTGCCCATCTCTAGGGTCCCTGCTCACTTCTCTTCCCAGTGTTTTGTTTTCATCTGTTGTAGGTTAGAAAATCTGAAGACCAGATTTGATAAACTTTCCTGAAACCAAAATAAACAGATTCCTAATCAAAGCCTGAATAAGCAAGTATCAATTTTAGACTCCTCGAACTAACCCTCTTCTCTTTTCAGCAAATCTGTTCTTACTCAGTTTCCTGTTTTCCTAACAGCGGTGTTCCCAAAACGAAGGCCGCAAGATGGCACTGGGGGTTCCAGGCCCAACAGCAAAGACATTTTTCTCCCAGGTCTGACGTAAGATGATGTTGTGCTTTGCACGTCTACACGAGAGATTTGGGGCATTAACTACTGACATTTTCCCTGAGATTAAAGTTTCTTAAACTCTCAGATTGCTGGGTGAATATTTAACTTATTTCAATGGGTATAATTACACATATTTGAAAGCTTAATCTCTGGATTCCAAAGATATACTTTTCGACTTCATTTAATTCAATGCATTTTATACCAAAGGAAATGCATACAGAATTCTCTTTGCTTAAAAAGTTATTTATGAACCCACAAAAATGTTCAAAGGAAAGGGACGCGAGGAGCATGCACCAGCAGACGTGCCCAGACATTCACCTGGAAGGGGCCCCACAACCGTGGTGTCTGGTGACCATGTTTCCAAGCTGAGGGCTGAGGCTCAGCATCGAATGAGTGGGGGACCACACGGCCTCCTTTCTGCCAGGTAGAGGCCACTGGATGCCCAGTTCTCAGATCACCGTAGGGCACTGACCTGTCGGCCGCAGACAGAGAAGGCAAGAGTGAGCCTTTGGCCTAGACACCTGAAAGGGGCTCATAATTCACTATCTGGACACAGGACAAGGGGCTGGTCTGCGGAGTCTGGGTGGTCTGCGGAGTCTGTGTGCAGGAAGGCGGTGTCTGAAGGGGGTGCAGGGATAGGGTTGATTGGAATATTTAGGCCACAGGAAGACGGTGTCCAGTCTGAAGGGGGTGCGGGGATGGGGTTGATTGGAACATTTAGGCCACAGGACACCTTGAAATGCAGGGTGTGTGGGGCCTCAGTCCCACTGCAGAGCAAAAGAAGAGAGCCTGGCGAGGCTCAGATAGCCACTGCTTCTCCTTCCATAAAGGGTTCAGAACCGCAAAGGCACTTCCATTTACTCCTGTGACTTAGAACCACAGAATTCATTGTTTAGGAGCTAAAATGAGCCCTGAATATCACCAGTAAGACCTCCTTAGTTAGCATGGGTCCACAGGCATGACCTGATGGCCAGGGACCATTTGTCCTGCTCACGACTGTCACCCAAAAGCAGACACACAGTAGGTGCTTCATGAATATTTGTTCTGTATGTGAACAAATGAATGAGGGAATGAATGGATGAGTGGACAAAGAAACCACAGAACTAAAGACCAGGAGGTCAAGGGACTCACCCAGTGCAGAGCCCAGGTGGGGACCCCTCTTGTCCACTGCTCGTTAGAGACTGTTGAGCTGCACACAGCAGGGGAAAGAAGAGGGAAGCCATTTTTGCCCATTTTTCAACAGAATTGTGGATTCCTGGGTGTTGATGATGTTGTTTTATGACAGGAAGTCTGTTATCTTGGACTCTTAAGCCAAAAAACACTGAGACATCAAACAAACAAAGCCCAGCATCTTGACACAGAGGGGTGCAAATAAACACCGAAACAATGACCAGAACTCAGTCATACTTTAACCCTCTCCCTCAAATGAAAAAAATGTCCCATTGTGAGGTAAGGTTAGATTTCTAATCTCACGTAGAACCTGAATGTGGGCAGCATTGTGCCCTAACAGGCAGAGGTCTAACTGGAGTGCTGTTTATGCTTTCCTCTGCCCTGCTCTTATAATACCTAACCTTGTTTTTTACTAACTTTGTTTGTAGACTCTCCCTTTCTCCCTTAATCACCTAGCCTTGTTTCCACATGAATAAGCTCTCCCTTAGCTGAGAAAGCTGGACGGAGGAACTCCATTTGGCTCTGTCATTTGCAAGGCTTCAAGGACTCCTTACCCACCCCCTTCCTCAAGGAGTTAACTTGTGTAAGCTGACTCAACATTTCAGAATCCAATTAACTGATAAGGTACTGAAGCAAGCAAGGTAGGAAGTTCCCTGGATTTTACTCAAGAGATAACAATAAAACCTTGAGTTTGTGTCTGGCAGAGCCCACATATATAACATCTTATGAAAGATTTAGAGCCCCTGCACCTGGAAACTTTGTTTCTCTGTAACCATTTGTCTTTTTAACTTTTTTTGCATGTTTTTACTTCTGTAGAATTGTTGCAACTGAGCTCCGCCTCCCCTTCCTAACCCCAAGTATAAAAGAAAATCAAGCGCCTTCCTCCAGGCGGAGAGAATTTCAAGCGTTAGCCGTCTCTCTGTCGCCAGCTAATAAAGGACTTTTAAATTTGTCTCAAGGTGTGGCGTTTCTCTAACTTGCTCGGGTAGAACACTCTCTGTCCAAAAAAATCAGTTTAATCACAGAACAGTGCGTGTGCCTGAACACTGTGAAGTCAGTCTTAATGTGAAAAGCTGTCCTATGGTGTTTTTTTATGTGGTCACAAGCTTTATGAAACTGCTCAAAGACTTTCATGTGCAGTGCGGATTGATGACATGTATGTAACAATTAATATGTACATGTCATTTCTCTGTGCTGTTCGGGTACTGCCATGAAGCATAATAAAACAGTGAGAGTCAACACACAGCTCTTGCGAATAGGTCCGCTGTTTCATATTGTTGAGCAACAAACCACGCCCAGAACTTCGTGGATTAAAGCGTCGGTCATCCATTTGTTCATCATGCTGCAATATGGGCTTGGCTCAGCTGGTGGTTCTGCTGGGCTCACCAGTCATTCATGTGACTGTGGTCACTTAGCACCTCAGCTGGGGCTAGAGGGTCCAAGATGGCCTTACTCACATGTCTAGCAGTTAGCCTGGTGTCAGCGGGGGACCCTTGGTTATCTCGCTTGTGGCTTCTCCAGACAGAGATCCAGGATTTCTTGTCTGCAGCATGCTCCAAGAAGGCAAGCCCAGTGCACACGTTCTTATCAGGCCTCTGGGCAGATGTGCTGACCCCCATTGGCCAAGCCAAGTCTCAGGGCTAAGCACTGACTCAAAGTGGAGAGCGGTGCACAGGGTCATAAATACTGGGAGGTGAGCTTCATGAGGACCCACTAGCAGCTTTCCTTCGCAGCCGCACAGCAGTCTCCAGGTTACCAGGTGAGTGGTGCCCATCACACACATTTGAATGTGAGCTATAGTATTGTAACCAAGCGAGTTATAGAGAAATGCCACACTTTGAGACTGATTCAGGAGTCCTTTATTAGCCGGCGACCGAGAGACGACTAGCGCTCAAAATTCTCTCGGCCCCAAAGAAGGGGCTAGATTTTCCTTTATACTTCGGTTTAGAGAGGGGAAGGGGAGCCTAGCTGTAGCAATCTTACAGAAGTAAACAGGCAAAAAGAAAAAAAAGTTAAAAAGACAAATGGCTACAGGAAAACAAACAGTTCCAGGTGCAGGGGCTTTAAATCCATCACAGGGTGATAGGTGCGAGGACTTTGGGTGCTATGTCCCGGACACAAACGCGGGGACTTGGGTACTATCACCCAGGCGAATTCCTGGGAACTGCGGACATAGCTTGCCATGTACCTTATCGGTTAATTGCATTCTGATGTGCTGGGAGTCAGCTTGTACGTCCTTGAGGAAGCGGGTGGGTGAGGAGCCCTTGATGTCTTGCAAATGCAGGAGCCAGATGGAGTCCGTCTGGCTGTCTCAGCTCAGGGAGAGTCGATTCATAGGAAAACAAGGTTGGGTATTACATTAGGAACCAGGCTACAAGGGTCCACTTAACTCATGGTGTGGCAGGGCTAACCCTTGAGGACAGGGGCTCCTGGAGCACGAGACGGGTGGGGAGAGAAGCTTCTGTCTCATCTCCAGACACAGGGTGGTCCTCAGGGGAAACTTCACCTGGGCTTAGCTGAGCTGTGGGGCCCTCCCCTGTGCACCTCCTGTCTCCTTTGTCTCTCCCTTTCTTCAGAGCACAGGTCCCTCCTGCTGCCACAGCCATGACCACAGCCTTGCCCACGCCCCTCGCTACGTCTGGCTGAGAAATCAGGAGAGAAGACAGTAGGTGAGCGCCTAACTGAATGAAATCCACAAAGGCACAAAAGGCTGCTGTGCCCTCAGCCTTCCCTGAAGCCTTATGTTTTTAAGAGGGTGTTTGTTGACTCACCAACCTCTCATGAACCCCCAAAATCTGAGACAAGTCTCAGTCAATTTAGAAAGTTTATTTTGCCAAGGTTGAGGACACACACTCCTGACACAGCCTCAGGAGGTACTGACGACATGTGCCCACCGTGGTCAGAGCACAGTTTGGTTTTATACATTTCAGGGAGACATGAAACATCAATCAATATATGCAAGATGAACATTGGTTCAGTCTGGAGAGGCGGATAACTCGAAGTAGGGAGGGGCTTCCAGGTAGGTAGATAGACAAATGGTTGCATTCTTTCGAGTTTCTGATTAGCCTCTCCAAAGGAGGCACAGATATGCATTGATCTCAGTGAGCAGAGGGGTGACTGAATAGAATGGGAAGGAGGTTTGCCCTCAGCAGTTCCCGGCTTGACTTTTTCCTTTAGCTTCATGATTGTGGGGCCCCTTTCACACTCTCCTTAGAGCACTTCCTAAAACACAGGGGCGGGGAAGTCTGTCTTGTGAGGCAGAAGACGTTGACTCTAACCCAGCTTCCTACATGGCCCTGCCTTTTCCAGAATTACTCAAAGGCTCTCATTTATCTGCCTGTGCTCTGTGGCATAAAGATCATAACGAGACAGAGGGACATCTGTAGGTCCACCACCTGGAGGTCAGCAAGCCCACCAACCTGGGGTCTGTGGGCAGCTGGCCTTCCACAGACACTTCATGGAAAAGCAGAGGGACACAGTCATTCCAGGTTAGAAAGCCGGGCTCAGAACGTCTCAGTCATATATCACAACCATGGTGGAGGGATGATAGATGGATGGACGGATGGATGGATATGGATGATGGATGAATGATGGATAGATGGAGGGATAGATGTGGATGTATGGATGGATGGAGGGATGGCTGTGGATGATGGATGGATGGATGGATGGATGATGAGGGATAGATGTGGATGATGGATGGATGGATGGATGGTGGATGGATGGATGGATGGATGATGAGGGATGGATGTGGATGATGGATGGATGGATGGTGGATGTATGGGTGGATGGATGGGTGGATGGATGGATAGATGGATAACAGATGGATGATGGATGCATGGATGAATGGATGGATATAGCTATCTCCTATTGGTTCATATCTTTGGAGAGCCCTGATGGGCCCACACTTCTACCAGGCTCTGGTCCATCCAGGCGGGACTCAGGGTGGGAGAAGTCATAGGCCCCACCACTCCACACATACTTTGCCCACCCACACATGTCCAGCACTGGAGTAGGACCGCCAAGGGCCACGTGGCCACAGCAGGGCTCATGAGCAGACAGAGGGCTCCCCAGGCTCTGATCCCACCCTGCCCAGTCTGCACACACAGTGAGAGGAGCACCGCACACGTGGCCCACCCAAACCAAGCCACAGGCTGCCCAGACCCTCTCTTCCCTCCTTACTACATGAGGTAGTGCCCCCTCCAGGGCCCAGGGCCTTTCTCATCAGTGGCTTCCTGAGAACTGTGTGTGGCCATGAAGATGGCCCCCTGGCCACAGGAGTTTACCTGGAGTGGGGGGCGGTCCCTCTTGCATGGACACAGCCCCAGCCCAAGGGTGGGGGTGACCCGTGTGTATCTTTCCAGGTATGGACAAAGCCCACTCACATGTCATTTCATTCCCACAACAATCATTTGAAACAGACAGTAAATATGTGGGTCCTGTGGAGTCCTTATTAAGGAAAACAAGTCAGGCTTAGAGGAGCAGGAGAAAGCAAAAAGCGAAGGCAGATAAGCTGTAAGTCTGCCTTTCTTCATAGTCCAGGACACATGGCCCTCTGGCACAAATAACCCACAGTCTTCCTGTGCCCAGTTATCACCAGACCCTTGGCTGATAGAAACAGCAAGTTAGCTCGCTGCAACCTTGGCGTTATCACTGCTGTATGTAGCCTTCTCCAGCACTAGCACCATCCTTTAAAAGCCCCAGCAAGCCTTCATCTCCTTGCTGTCAGCTCCTCTCTTGCTGACTTGCCCATTGCTTCCTTAAAACATGTTTTTCTACTTTCTCTAATAAATCTGCCTTTCTTTACCTACAACTGTCTTGGTAAATTCTTTTTCTGCCCACACTACCAGCCCCAGATAGTCACTACCCACGACAGCTCTCATTGGTGAAACTGAGGCACAGCAGAGCTGGAGCCAGCACGCTCACTCCTGGTGCAGAAGCTTCCCAAAGAAAGCTCCTCACAGCTTGGCTGTGCCCAGGACACAGGAACAGGCCCACCAAGCAGCTGCCCCTGGGTGGCCTTGAGAGCCCAAGAGACCACGGGCCCCAGTCCACTACTTCTGGGGGCATCACTGGGCCTCCCCTGTCCACCATGCCCTAAACTCAGTCCTGGCCACAGTCCCTGAAGAGCTCTGGGAGAGGTGACCACATCCCAACCAGATGGCTTAGCTCAGGGGCAGCCAGGCCCTGGGTTTACCAGGACTCTGAGCCAGGCTCCAGGCTGAGTAAAGGGGATGCCTGGCCTGCTGTGTCCTGCACCCCCTCAGCCTCTCAGCTCAGGTGTAGATCTCAACCTGTAAGTGCCATCAGAAAGGTGCCCGCATGTCACCACTTTTACATCCAGGGCGGCAGACAGCGTAGGGGCTGTGGGTGTTCTCGGCACTGCAGTGAATCCCACCTGGAGAAGGTATGTCATCTCCAGTTTACACATGGGGAAACTGAGGCATGGTGCAGCAAAGCCACTCATTCAAGGCAGAGTCAAGACTTGAGCCAGGAAGTCTGGAGCACTCAGGGAACTTGGGATACCAGTCCTGAGACCACCAGATTCGTAGGCCTAGAGCTCAGGAGAAAGCCTGAGGTCCTTGGGGTTGTTGAGGCTGTATGGAGAGTCTTCAAGAGCTGGTTGTCGAGAAGCCGGGAGGTCCCCTACAGGGAAGGAAGAAGGAGAGGGTCTGGGGGAGGCAGCCTAGACCAAGTGTGTGGTGCACTGCAGGGACCCAGTGGACTGTGGGGGTGCAGCCCTGCACGGGGGCCTCCCAAAGACGACAGAGGTGTGTGAAATGGGGCAGTCCACTTCCTAGACACTGGCTGAGTGGAGGGGAGGAGTCTCTGGGGGCAGGACCATCAGGGATTTCTTTTTCTTTCTGACATCACTGTATTTCCCAAGTAGACTATAGAAGTCATGCCTTGATTGTGTAATGGAAAGCTGTTTCTTTTCTTTTTTGAGACAGAGTCTCACTCTGTCGCCCAGGCTGGAGTGCAGTGGCGCGATCTCGGCTCACGCAAGCTCTGCCTCCCGGGTTCACGCCATTCTCCTGCCTCAGCCTCCCGGGTAGCTGGGACCACAGGCGCCGCCACGACGCCCGGCTAATTGTGTGTGTGTGTGTGTGTGTTGTGTGTGTGTGTGTGTGTGTGTGTGTGTGTGTGTGTTTTTAGTAGAGACGGGGTTTCACAATGTTAGCCAGGATGGTCTCGATCTCCCGACCTTGTGATCCGCCCGCCTCGGCCTCCCAAAGTGCTGGGATTACAGGCGTGAGCCACCGTGCCCGGCCATGGAAAACTTTTTATTTAACAATCACAACAGGGAAAAATACTAAAGGAGTGCTCAACCAATTTTTGAATGTTCTTTTCTGACACGGGTTCCCCACCTTCAGGCTCACTCCTCCATCTGGTACTGGCTCCCGCAGTCATGCACTTCTGTGCTTTTGGCAAAAGAGGTTTCACATGATGAGAAAGCTTGGAGAATTGCTGAACACCCCTGCTGCTCCCCGTTAAGCTCCATGGCTCAAATTTTATTGCTCCATTCAAGGGAACTCCAGTGAGGAAAATGAAATCTGAAAGAGGTCCAATAACCCTGTCCATTTCTACGGTGTAGCCGTTGTATATTCTGGGAGACCTACCTCCCTCTGCTTGTACATAAAGTGACACTCTTGTTACTCAGCAGGCGATCTGAGGAAGCTGTTTTGAGAAGAAGGTAGCCAGCTATCAAAAATGCTTGTGTACGAGACGTACCTTTTAAAATTTAAAAGAGCACTCCCACTTTTTCTGTTTCTTGTAGTCACAGGTTTGCTTGACTACTTGGAATAATGTCTTTAAAGATGCAAATTTATGAATTTGGGTCACCTGTATATTTTTCGCTGTCAACCAGAAGCCCATTTGATACAAGTAGTGCCGTGACGTCTGCCTCGAGGGCCCTCATATTTGCATCCTCCGCAGGAGCCACAGTTGCAGAGCTCCGAGGGGCACCCTGTCCCCAGCACCTCTGCAGATGACCATTTTCATTAGTTTCTGGGGCATCCTTCATGGGTTTCTTTTGGAAGATTAAAAAAATCCATATCTGTGTTTATTCATATTTTCTGTATACTCTGTTGCACTGTGCTGTTTTCACCTAACAACGTAACCTGGGAATCGCGCCTTCTCAGGTTATAACAATGCTCCTGCTTCCTTACAGCTACATAGTGCTCCATTGTGGGGATGAACCTATTAGTTCAACCATTCTCCTGTGGTTGGTCATCAAGCTTACTCCAGTGCTTTGCTATTACAAAATAAGGTGTCAATTAATAACTTTGTGCATATGTTACTGCACATTTGTGAAGATGTAGCCTCAGATATCGGGTTTTTTTTCAGAGACAGTGTATTTCTCTGTTGCCCAGGCTGGAGTGTAGTGGTGCGATCACAGCTTACTGTGCAGCCTCCACCTCCTGGGCTAAAGCCATCCTCCCACCTCAGCCTCCTGAGTAGCTGGGACTACAGGTGCATATCACCATGGCTGGCTAATTGTTTAAATGTTTTTAGATACAGGGTCTAGCTCAGTTGCCCAGGCAGTTCTCAAACTCTTGGCCTCAAGTGATCCTCTTCCCTTGGCCTCCCAAAGCACTTGGATTACAGGTATAAGCCACTGCACCTGGCCCTCAGATATTGATTTCTAACCGTATGTGTGTGTCGTGTGTGTGTGTGTATGTGTGTGTGTCGTGTGTGTGTGTATGTGTGTGTGTCGTGTGTGTGTGTGTCGTGTGTGTGTGTGTCGTGTGGGTGTGTATGTGTGTGTGTCGTGTGTGTGTGTCATGTGTGTGTGTGTGTCGTCGTGTGTGTGTGTGTGTGTGGTGTGTGTGTGTCGTATGTGTGTGTGTCGTGTGTGTGTGTCGTGTGTGTGTGTATGTGTGTGTGTCGTGTGTGTGTGTGTGTCGTGTGTGTGTGTGTGTCTGTGTGTGTGTGTGTCGTGTGTGTGTATGCGTGTGTGTGTCGTGTGTGTGTGTGTGTGTGTGTGTCGTGTGTGTGTGTGTATGTGTGTGTGTGTCGTGTGTGTGTGCGTATGCAGAAAAGAAAACGACTTCCATGGAGGTGGCTGTCTTCTTAGTCTGTTCCTACTAAACAACAACAAAAACAAAACCATAAAAACATTTGATAATCTAATCTGGATGTGAAAGCTGTGGCTCCCGAGAGTTGGAAGGAATCAGAGAAACAGATGTGAATGACTTTGTCTGAGAAGTATCCATGATCTTGGAATGGGAGGAGCCAGTGGAGGAACAGGGGTGGAGCCCCACTGAGAGCGCATGGAGGCTTCTGCAAACCTGGCAGTGGTGGCAGGGGCTGCTCTGACAGCCATCTCTGCTGCCCCGAGTCTGCAGGAAGGCCCAATGCACACACAAATGCCTTGTGTTTTAAGAAATCAAGGACATGGAAAGACACAAAAAAGCAATGTTTAGAGAAAACAGGAAAGCCAAGAATCAACAGGCAGACGACAGAGTGCCTGAGTTTCAGTAGAAAAATCACTTTCAGGCATATAGCATAAAGTTACAGTTGGTTCAAATCCAAAAAATCATCTCACTCAACAATATAACATCACTTCATGTTTCAAGGTATGTTTGGGCAATTCACACAGAGGGTTTGCCAGGTCTGGGGAAGAGGCTTACATGGACATTGGACGTGGCCATTCCCTGGAGCGGAGGACTCACAGCAGAGATTTCAGCAGGGCTCTCAGCGGAAGACACAGGGCAGACTCACCAATGTCCACAAAACTCAAAGGGGACTGCAGCACTATGCGGCTCTAGGGGTGGAGGGTCCGGGCAGTGGCATGGGTGAGACCCAGGAGCTGCCAGTGCCATGGTCGTGTGTGAGGTCCCAGGGGAACCCAGGCTCGCAGGGTACTGAAGAGCACCTTGTCCATGCTGTATTTCATATCCTGTTAAGTTGAACCATGCTCCCTCCATAGATGAGCCTCCACAAGCCAGCATGGCAGCCACCCCCTCATGGCCAAATCCTTGCAAATGACAGAAAAGGTATGCTTTTGTTAAATCAAGTTCAGCCTAACGCTGCCTCCTAACATATTTTAAGTTAGACCTAAAGGTTTTTCTGTACGTTGTGAACTATAACAAGTGGAGGTGTAAATAGACCACGGCCTACTCTTGTGCCAGTCACCTAGTTTTGACCAATCAAATGTGGCCAACTGTTTGAACCATGTTCAAATAAGGCAAACGCCAAGCTATCACCAGTCCAGCTGTGTGGTGGTGGTGGTGGTAGTGGTGGTGGTTGTTTTGAGATGGAGTCTCACTCCCTTCACCCAGGCTGGAGTGTAGTAGCTGGATCTCCGCTCACTACAACCTCTGCAGTGATTCTCGTACCTCAGTCTCCTGAGCAGCTGGGATTACAGGCACACACCACCGCGTCTGCCTACTTTTTGTATTTTTAGTAGAAATGGGTTTTCACCATGTTGGCCAGGCTGGTCGCAAACCAACTGAGCCGTTTTTGCACCTCACTTCTGTTTTCTGTACTTCACTTTCCTTTTTCTGTCTGTAAATCTTCTCCCACCACGTGCCTGCACTGGAGTCTCTGAGCCTGCTCTGGCTTGGGAGGTTGCCTGATCCCCGAATCATTCTTTGCTCAATTAAAGTCTTACATTTAATTCAACTGAAGATTTTCCTTTTAAAACTTCCAATAAATAGGTCCATAACTCCTTTAGAATTCCTAAAATATCAGATGCAAATAGGATTTGGATTGAAGGAAGACATCACAATCCAAAAGGGACAGAGGCTAGAAAAAAGATGAGAAAGTCCAGGTCGACTGGGGCTGGGAGCTGTCAGGTGTGGGGTGAAAGTCAGGCACCCGAGAAGTCAGTCGGGGACAAGACACAAACAAATCACCCCACAAATCACACATCACACACACCCACACCACACTCATCACAGCACACACACACCACACTCACACACAAACCCCACACCACACTACACACACACACACCCCCTTACCATACATCACACCACACATATACACACACCCCACACTCACAGCACTCCATACATGCACTCACACACACACCCCACAGAGACACACAGATTTGGGACTGGAGCCAACATCTGATTCTGGGGAGAAGTCTATAAGGACATACACAGGCAATAAGTCTTTGGTGTTAATATGATCCAATCTAGAAAACTATCTCTTGTACGACCAGGCAGCTACCTGCTGTCAACTACATTTTGTGTCTCAAAACAATCATATTCGTGTGATATTTGTTTAGGAAAAATACACACACATGATCATGAATAACTGTGGTTGTTGCAGAAAAGGTGTTTCCTGCTTCCTTCTCTTGCCTGTATGAGACTAATTTTATTCTTTAAAGCTTAGTTTATGACTTTACTGATGAGAAACTGAAGGGGGCCAGCCCCTCCACACCTGTGGGTATTTCTCGTCAGGTGGGACGGGAGACTGAGAAAAGAAATAAGACACAGAGACAAAGTATAGAGAAAGAACAGAGGGCCCAGGGGATCGGCTCTCAGCATGCGGCAGACCCGCATGGGCACCGGTCTCTGAGTTCCCTCAGTATTTATTAATTACTATTTTCACTATCTCAGCAAGGGAAATGCGGCAGGAGAACAGGGTAATAGTGGGGAGAAGATCAGCAAGAAAACATGTGAGCAAAGGAATCCGTGTCATAAATAAGTTCAAGGGAAGGTACTATGCCTGGATGTACACGCAGGCCAGATTTATGCTTCTCTCCACCCAGACATCTCAGTGTAGTAAAGAGTAACAGAGCAGCGTTGCCGCCAGCATGTCTCGCCTCCAGCCACAGGGCGGTTTTCTCCTATCTCAGAACAAAACAAATGTACAATCGGGTTTCACACCGAGACATTCCGTTCCCAGGGGCAGGCAGGAGACAGAGGCCTTCCTCTTATCTCAACCGCAAGAAGCCTTCCTCTTTTACTAATATCCTCGGCACAGACCCTTCACGGGTGTCCTGCTGGGGGACAGTCAGGTCTTTCCCATCCCACGGGGCCATATCTCAGGCTGCCTCAGTGGAGAGAAACCTTGGACAATACCCGGCTTTCCTGGGCTGAGGTCCCTGCGGCTTTCTGCGGTGCATTGTGCCCCTGGTTAATTGAGAATGGAGAATGGCGATGACTTTTACCAAGTGCGCTGCCTGTAAACGTTGTTAACAAGGCACATCCTGCACAGCCCGAGATCCCTTAAACCTTGATTCCATACGGCACATGTTTCTATGAGCACAGGTGGGGCTAAAGTTACAGATTAACAGCATCTCTAGGCAAAACAATTGTTCAGGGTACAGATCAAAATGGAGTTTCTTATGTCTTCCTTTTCTACACAGACACAGTAACAGTCTGATCTCTCTTTTCCCTACAGAAACAAAGACAGAAGTGGGAAAGGGTTGCCTCTAATTACTAAGGAAATTCTTAAACAAGTGTTTTCACAAGGCATGTTGTAAAAATAAACTAAATCCAGAGGGCAAGTTGGAGTTAAAAGTGGGTTTTAGGTACTGTCAGTCAAACAAATTATTATATATCAGTTAGCTTTTGCTGCATAACAAACTTCTCCAAAACTTAATGGTTTAAAACAGTGCTCATTTATTAGCTCAGGATTCTGTGGTTATCAATTCTAGCTGGGTTAGATGGGATTCCTCAGTTTGCCTCATCTGGACTCTCTTCCACACCCATAGTTGGCTGGTGCTCAGCTGTGGGACTGGTGGTTTGAGGTAATCTGACAAATGGCCCCACAGGATATCAGGTCCTAGTCCCTGGAACCTGTAAACATTACATTATATTGGGAAAGAATGGCCTTTGCAAATGATTGTTGAAGATCTGGCAATGTAGAGATTATCCTAGACTCTGAATGGGCCCTAAATGAAATCTCAAGTGTCCCTACAAGAGACAGGCAGAGAAGACCTCAGACAGAACAGGGCAGAATCTGGAATCCCAGCTACTCGGGAGGCTGAGGTGGGAGGATTGCCTGAGCCCAGGGAGGTGGAGGCTGCAAGTGAGCTCTGATGCTGCCACTGCACTCCAGTCTGATGTCCCATACAGAGTCTGGTCCAAAGCAGCAATGAGCGATAGTGATCATCAATATCATTATCAGCATCATTCTCACAGTCATCACCACCACCATTTTCATCATCCTCGTATCATAATCCTCACCATTGCCACCCCATCATCACCTTCATCACCGTCGTGATCATCACCGTCACCACCACTGTCATCAGGAGCAGCCTCACATCATCTTCATCTCACCGTCACCACCAACACAGCGTCTCCACCGCCACCATTCAATTTACTTTGCTCTGCATCTGTTCAGAGCTCCTCATGTGGCAGACGATGTACTCACTTTCAGAGTGGGCTAATAAAATTTCATTTTGTATTTTTTTAATTTCACTCATTGTGAGGCCACACTTACAGTACTTCCAGCTGATGTGGCCAGTCTTCCCTGAAAGACGATCCCTCGCTCTCCCCAGGGCCCAGCTCCTCCAGCATTATTCACGGCCCCCTGGGCCATGTGCAGTAGAGCAGAACAACTCAAATGAGGTCCGTGCATTAGGGGGAAGGCAAGCCCTGCAGAGGCAATGGAGAAGCCAATACCTGCCCATCCCACCCCTTTTTCATCCCACAGGGGACCTGCTCTTAACATACCCGAAATCACCATCCATCACTCCAGTGCCTGTCACAACAATTGGGCAGTCTGGTGCCTGCCTGGCAGCTGGGTGACCTTGGGGAAGCCTCTTAACCTCTTCAAGCTCCATTTATTAATCTGTAAATGAGGAATAATGTGACTTTCAGGGCTCTGTGGGCATCCCTAAGTGTGAATGGGCCTGCCTCTAGCAGAGGGATTAAGAGTGTTCAATAGAGATTTGGCAAATGGACGGATAGATTGACAGATGATGGGCTGGAGTGTGTCTCTCATGCAGATTCCTAAGCACTTCCATACACTTCATCCTTACTACATCCCTGAGATGCAGGAAGGGCAGGAACAGAGCCCTTCAAAGAAAACCTTTCCCAAGATCCCGGTGAGGTGGGTACTGGTCTTCACAGCAAAGTGCAGCACATCCTGATTGGCAGCCCCTGCACTACAGAGCCAGGGACGTGGGTCCTGTGTCATGCAAGCCCAGTGTTTCTTGTATGAATCATGCACGGACAATTTCTAAAGAAAAAAAAAATCTCGTAACTCACTAACGCCAAGCTAAGTTGTTTTTAATCATATAACAAATATATACTGATATAAACTCAATGTAAACTCAAAACAAATAGACAAATTAGAGGCCACTAAACCCATCATGCCTATGACATCAGCCTACAGTGAACACTCATGGGGAAGCTCCGATGTGCTGTGCGGCCCTCCCACTCTTTCCTCAGGTATGGTCCGTGGGACTCCCTCCGACTCCCTCCCCCGACACGTACCCACTTACTCCTGGGGGATGGGGCTCCCCTGGTCTCCTTGTTTTCCCTACACACTCTTAGGAGTGAGCTTGCTCCTTGCCCACAGAGGGGTGATGGGCGCAGGCCCTCCCCAGGCACTGGCCACTGATAGCTCCTACCAAAAACCCAAAGCCTCCCTGTAGGGGTGCAAGTGCTGGGGTGGGCAAAGGGCTGCCCACTCACCTGATGGGGCTGCTAAGCGCCTCCGGCCTGTCCTGGGGTGACCAACCAGGATGCCCCCCATTGGCCTCCTGACCCTCCCTCAGTCCCTCTGCATCCTGTGTGCTGCCTGCAGGGGTGGCTCCAGCAGTCTCCTGGAGCCTCAGTTTTGGTTGCTTCTGTCCAATGAGAGCAATAAGACAGAGGCAACTGCCTCATCCTGTCCTTCCGGTGGCCCTGCAGCTCCTGCAGGTTCTCATGATAAGCTCTCCACAGGCCCCTGTTGGCAGGGGCCATAGTGTCCGCTGGGGCCCAGCACATGATGCGATTAGTGAGAGGGAGAGAGGGACAGTGGGTCACACATGGGGGTCGGTCACCTTCTTAAGCTGACAGTGGGACTCCCCCCTTGTTTGGCCATAAAGTGTGATGGTGCCCCAGACACCCATGGAACGTCCAGATGGACTCTGACAGGCCAACAGCTGGGGAGGTGCAGGTCGGGACAGGGAGGTTGATCCACAGTCAGGATGACCTCATCAACCTCTGATCTCCAGGTCATCTCCAGGCTGGGCCAGGATCCAGTTCACTAAGGCAACCTCCAAGAGCCTCCCAGTTAAAGGAAAACCACCCCAAGCACATTTGAGGCCAAGAACCCACTTGCTCCCACTGACTTTTTAAAAAGTTGCAGTAGGGCTGAACACGGTGGCTCACACCTGCAATCTCAGCACTTTGGGAGCCCAAGGCAGGAGGATCACTTGAGCCCAGGAGTTGGAGGCCAGCCTGGGTAACACGGTGAGACCTTGTCTCTACAAAAAATAAAAATAATTGTTTTTAAAAGTTGCAGGAGCCAGGCGTGGTGGCAGGTGTCTGTGGTCCCAGCTACCTGGGAGGCTGAGGCTTGGAGGCCAAAGACACAGTGAGCTATGATCGTGGCACTGCACTCCAGCCTGGGCCACAAAGTGAGACCTTGTCTCTAAAAACATGGGTTGTGCAGTGGAGGTGACTGTCTTTGTACTAAGGGAGGCTGTGGGCTAAGCATCCTCTGGTGATGGACCAAGCCTCGAGGTCAACAAAGGCATCTGGCCACAGCTCAGCCTCGTCTGTCCTGTTCACGCTGACACCTGTGCTGTTCACGCTGACACCTGTGCTGTACCCATGTCCTCAGTGCCAGGTGGGGAATTCTAGTGTAGAGGACTCAGCACTCCAGGACTAAAAACAAGGCCTCAGCCTTGGCTCACCAGGTCCCTCACTTTTCAGTACTCCACACGCGAGTGAGGTGCAAGGCTGGTGAGTCCCCCAGGCCAAGCTCACCACACTCAGGGAACACAGGGTGAGGGGACTGACCACGGTGAAGGCAGCACCCGAGAGGCTGCACATGCCTGGCCTTCCAGTGCAAGGTCTGGAGTGGAGGTGGGTTCTCCAGCATGGAGAACCTGCTGCTGAAAGCCCTTCCGGGTAATTTCTCATGGTTACTCTGCAGAGAGATTGTGGTGGCTGGAGGTACCCGGCTGTCTGGGGTTTTATCCTAGTTCATTTGGCTGCACACACATTAGCAAACTCCCCGCTGTGCGAAAAGGCCGCTGATGCGGTTGACAGCTGAATTCCAGAGAAAGGGGCCTCAAGTGCACCGTCTGGACCCCTCGGGGCACGGCAAGGCATGTGTCTGCGTGTGTGTGGAGTAGCATATTTTGTAAAGATCCAGTCAAGTGTGTCTGGGATGGGGCCTTCCTGTCACAATATTGAGATTGCTTTGTGGCCTCTGGGGTCAGACACTCCAGCTGTCAGCTTGCAGACATGAAGGACTCAGTGGCACAGAAACCTCATGGCAGGGCGCAGGCTGGAAAGTCACCTTAACCCAGCACTGACCAGGACCAGCGAGCCGCCCCGGAGCTGGTGGGTGGCAGCCAGTGTCTTCACCTGGGCCCCATCGGGACTGGAGCTTGTTTCTCCCACGTTCCCGAGTTTGAGTCTGAGACATTCACTGCAGGTTTGATTTTTAAAAACATCCACAAAAAAAATAATATAAAAAATGCACCATAGGCCAGGCGTGGTGGCTCACGCCTATAATCCTAGCACTTGGGAGGCCGAGGCGGGAAGATCACCTGAGGTCAGGAGTTCAAGACCAGCCTGGCCAACATGGCGAAATCCTGTCTCTACTAAAAATGCAAAAATTAGCTGGGCGTGGTGGCGTGCGCTGGTAGTCTCAGCTACTTGGGAGGCTGAAGCCGGAGGATCATTTGAACCCTGGAGGCAGAGATTGCAGTGAGCCAAGACTGCACCACTACACTCCAGCATAGGCAATAGAGTGAGACTGCATCTCAACAACAAAACAAAACAAAACAAAACATCATAAGCACCATACTTTGTGAACTGAAGTTTCATTACCAGGGGCTCACCAGAGCTGGGGATATCCAAGGGGTTGTGTCCCACACCCCAGGCCAGACTCGCCACTCCTGTGCATGTGACATACACATCCCATCATGCTAACATTCCCATGTTCTCACCACACACACATAAACCCTCCAGCCCAAACACAGCGTAACCAGAGGCATCCATTCACCATCTGTCCTGGCCAAAATCTATCCAGAGAAACTGCACACCTGCAATTCCTGAAACAGCATCTGCAACAAACCAGGGTGGGAGGCAGGAAGCCAAAAGCAGGAGCACACAGGGCCCGCCAGGTGCACAGAGCCCACCAGACACACAGAGCTCAGCAGGCACAGAGCCCACCAGACACACAGAGCTCAGCAGGCACAGAGCCCACCAGACACACAGAGCTCAGCAGGCACAGAACCCACCAGGTGCACAGAGCCCACCAGGCACAGAGCCCTGGCCAGCAGGCACATTGCTCACCTGCATCAGGGCTTTTCGGCCCAGATGTCAACAAAGTTAGAATCCAGGTGAGCATTTGGGCCCCCAGTGGTTGTAAAGCTGAGCGATAAGTACAAAATCATGCCTGTCTTTTGTGCTCTGTTGCCCAGGCTGGAGTGCAGTGACATGATCTCAGCTCATGGCAACCTCCGCCTCCCGGGTTCAAGCAATTCTCCTGCTTCAGCATCCCGAGTAGCTGGGATTATAGGCACATACTGCTGCGCCCAGCTAATTTCTTGTATTTTAATAGAGACAGGATTTCACCGTGTTGCCCAGGCTGGTCTCAAACTCCTGAGATCAGGCAATCTGTCCCGCTCAGCCTCCCAAAGTGCTAGGATTACAGACGTGAGCCACAGCGCCCAGCCATGCCTGTCTTTTTAACACCAACTCACCTTGTTCAACTAATTACATGAGGGTAACCTATCCCCTGGGCAGGGATCTCATGGGGCCGGGAGCAGCCTGTCGGCAAGGACAGAGCAAGGGCTGGCACCAGCAGGCAGCATTCAAAGAGGCTTGACTGTGGTTCCATGGACAGCTGGCTAGAGACTGTAAACAAAACTTAACTTCTAAACAAGTTAACAAGTAAGCGACAATTTAACTTCTTAACTTCGAATCAGCTTCTAAATTGATTGAGACCTGTCTCAGATATTCGTTGGTTTAGAAGTGTAGAAATATCTCTTTGAGACTTGGCTTTCAATTCTTTTTAATACATCCTCAGAAGTGGAATTGCTGGATCATATATAATTCTGTTTAATTTTTGAAGAAACTGCTATACTGTTTTCTACAGCAGCTTAACCATTTTATATTCCTACCAACAGTGTGCAAGTTTTCTAATTTCTCCACAATCTTACCAACATGTGCTATCTTTAAAAATTTTGTTTAATTTTGTTTAGTTTTTATAATAGCTATCTGAATGGGCATGAGGCAGTATCTCATTGTCATTTTGTAGTTTTATTTTGCATTTCCCTAATGTTCAGTGATGTTGAATATCTTTTCATGGGCATATTGGCCATGTGTATATCTTCTCTGGAGAAATGTCTAGAAGTCCTTTGCCCATTTTTGAATCAGGTTGTTGTTGAGTTTTAAGAGTTTTCTATATATTTTGGATATTAATCTCTTATCAGATATAGGACTTACAAATATTTTCTTCCATTCTGTGGGTTGTCTTTTCACTTCGTTGGTAATGTCTTAAGATGCACTTTTCTTATTTTTAGAAAGTCCCACTTGTTTGTTGCTTTGTTTTGTTTTTTGCTGCCTGTACTTTTGGTGTCATATCCAAAAAAATCGTTGCCAAATCCAGTGCCATAAAACTTTTGCCCTGTGTATTATTCTATAAGTCTTATAGTTTCAGGTTTTACTTTTAGGTCCTTAGTTTGGTTAGTTTTTGTATATGGTCTTGCTAAGGATCCAATTTCATTCTTTTGCATGTTGCTATCCAGTTTTCCCAGCACCATTTTTGAAAGATTGTCTTTTCCCCACTAAATGGTATTGGCACCCTTGTCAAAAATCATTTGACCATACATGTGAGAGTTTATTTCTGGGCTCTATTCTATTTCATTGGTATATATATATATATATATATATATATATATATATATATATATATATCTGTCTTTATGCCAATACCACACTGTTTTAATTACTGTAGCTTTGTAGTTAATTTTGACATCAGAAAGTGTGAGTTCTTCAGCTTTGTTCTTTTTCAGGATTGTTTTGGCTACTTGCGGTTTCTTGAGATTCCATATAGATTTTAGAATGGGTTTCAAAAAAACATTGGGATTTTGATAGGGGTTGCACTGAATCTTTAGGTAGTATTGACATCTTAACAATATTAAGATTTCCAATCCATGAACACGGGATTTATGTCTCCTTTTTTTCAGAAATATTTCATAGATTTCATTGTAGAAGCCTTTCATTTTCTTGGTTAAGTTAATTTCTAAGTATTTTATTCTTTTTGATGCTGTTGTAAATGAAATTGTTTTCTTAATTTTCTTTTCAGACTGTTCATTGTTAGTGTAAAGAAATGCAACTGATTTTTGTGTGCTAACTTTGTATCCTGCAACTTTTCTAAATTCATTTATTAGTTCTACCAGTTTTTTATGTGTATGTGGAATCGTAAAGGTTTTCTATATTCACAGTTATATCACCTGCAGACAGATAATTTTATGTTTCTTTCCAATTTGCATACCTTTCATTCCTTTTTGTTGCCTAATTGCTCTGGCTAGAACTTCCAGTACTGTGTTGAATAAAAGTAGCAAAAGTAGGCATTCTTAACTTTCTCCTGATCTTAGAGTAAAAGCTTTCAGTATTTTCCCATTAGTAAGAACTAAGACTATAAAACTCTTAGAAGAGTTTATAGGAGTAAATCTTTGTGACTTTGAATTAAGACCTGTTTTCTCAGCTGGGCACAGTGGCTCATGCCTGAAATCCCAGCACTTTAGGAGGCCAAAGTGGGCAGATCATGAGGTCAGGAGATTGAGACCATCCTGGCTAAAACGGTGAAACCTCGTCTGTACTAAAAAAATACAAAAAATTAGCTGGGCGTGGTGCTGGGTGCCTGTAGTCCCAGCTACTCGGGAGGCTGAGGCAGGAGAATGGCGTGAACCCGGGAGGCAGAGCTTACAGTGAGCCGAGATCGCGCCACTGCACTCCAGCCTGGGTGACAGAGCAAGACTTTGTCTCAAAAAAAAAAAAAATTGTAGGTGAATGTTTACAGCAGCATTGTTCATAATAGCCAAAATGCACAAGCAGCACAAATGCCAATCACCAGATAAATGAATAAACAAAATGTAGTATATCCATGCAATGGAATATTATTCATACATAAAAAGGAATGTCTCACACCTGTAATTCCAGCACTTTGGGAGGCCAAGGTGGGCAGATCACAAGGTCAAGAGATCAAGACCATCCTGGTCAACATGGTGAAACCCTGTCTCTATTAAAAATGCAAAAATTAGCTGGGCGTGGTGGCGGGTGCCTGTAGTCCCAGCTACTCAGGAGGCTGAGGCAGGAGAATCACTTGAACCCAGGAGGCAGAGGTTGCAGTGATCCGAGATCACGCCATTGCACTCCAGCTTGAGCAACAAGAGCGAAACTCCGTCCCCCTCTCCCCCGCTAAAAAAAAGGAATGTTCTGATACATACTACAGTGAGATCTTGAAAATACGATGCTAAATGAAAGAAGCCAGTCACAAATGTGGGGAAAAGAAAGAGATCAGACTGTTACTGTGTCTATGTAGAAAGAAGTAGACATAAGAGACTCCGTCTTGTTCTGTACTAAGAGAAATTCTTCTGCCTTGAGATGCTGTTAATCTGTAACCCTAGCCCCAACCCTGTGCTTGCAGAGACAGGTGCTGTGTTGACTCAAGGTTTAATGAATTCAGGGCTATGCAGGATCTGCTTTGTTAAAAAAAGTGCTTGAAGGCAGTCTGCTGGTTAAAAGTCATCACCATTCTCTAATCTCAAGTACCCAGGGACACAATATACTGCAGCGGCAGGGACCTAGGAAAGCCAGGTATTGTCCAAGGTTTCTCCCCATCTGATAGCCTGAGATATGGCCTTGTGGGAGGGGAGGGTCTGTGCTGAGGAGGATTAGTGAAGGAGGAAGGCCTCTTTGCAGTTGAGGGAGAAAACCGCCCTAGGGCTGGAGGTGAGACGTGCTGGCGGCAATACTGCTCTTTGATGCACGGAGATGTTTGTATACCTGCACATCAGGGCACAGCACCTTTCCTTAAACTTATTAATGACACAGAGACTTTGGACACATGATTTCCTGCTGACCCTCTCCCCACCATAGGGGAAATTGGGCCCTATTGTCCTGCCACATCCCCTTCTCCAAGATGGTAGAAATAATGATCAATAAATACTGAGAGAACTCAGACTGGTGCTGGCACTTTTCCCCTGGGGCTGAGCGCTGGTCCCCTGGGCCCACTTTTCTTCCTCTATACTTTGTCTCTGTCTCTTATTTCTTTTCTCAGTCTCTCATCACACCTGATGAGAAATGCCCACAGGTGTGGAGGGGCAGGCCACCCCTTCAACAAATCGTGTATTGTACAATCCAGTCTATATGAGATGTCCAGAACAGGCAAATCTAGAGACAGACAATAAATGTGTGGTTGCCAGGCACTGGGAGAGAATGGGGAGTGTTTGCTAATGGGCTTGGGGGTTTCTTTTGGGGGTAATGAAACGTTCTAAAATTAGATTGTGATAACGGCCACGAAACTCTATGAATACACAAAAATACATTGAATTGCGCACTTTAAATGGGTGAAAAGACCAGGTGTGGTGGCTTATGCCTGTTATCCCAGCACTTTGGGAGGGCAAGGGAGCAGGATTGCTTGAGGCCAGGAGTTTGAGATGAGCCTGGGCAACATAGTGAGACCCTGTCTCTACAAAAAATACAAAAATTAGCCAGGTGTGGTGGTGCGCACCTGTAGTCCCAGCTACTCAGAAGGCTGAGGTGGGAGGATCAATTGCATTCAGGAGTTCGAGGCCGCAGTGAGCTATCACTGTGGCAACTGTACTCCGGCCTGGGTGACAGAGCAAGAGCCTCTTTTTTAAAAATTTTTTTTTGAGGTTCTTAAAACATATGCAAAACATTCATGAACTTGCTTTACCTACAAGTTTGGCTGATCCTTTAGGTTATCATGTGTGCCTTTGCTACTACCATTGTTTGCAATCGCGTGTCTGTAACTGTGGTTTTTATTGTCCTTCTGCCCTATAATAGCTTAGAAGATGGTGTTTTTGCTTATTGGCTTGCTTTTGTTTTAGTGTGTTGTGTCTGTATTGTGATCCAGCCTAGGTTGAGAAAGACACTAAACATTTCCCTCTGTGTTCACACTGTTCTGAGTTCCCCCGTAACAAAAACACTGTTTGTTCACTTAACAACCATTTGTTGAGAATGTGCCATATCTCTTCAGATAGAGCAGAAACAAGAGAAGCAGAGTGACCGCCTTCACAGGACGGTTTCTTCACTTACATTTAGTGAAGAAACACGCAGCAAAGAAGTAAAGACATAAAGTCATCAATTGGAAGAATCTGTGTGGAGACCAAGAGTTCTGTGGGCCAGTGACAGAAAAGGCTACTGTGGGATGTAACATTTGAGCAGAGGAAGAACCTCTGCTGTGGGGGTCAGAAGAACGTCCTTATTTTGCTCTCACATATATAGTTTGGCCAGGTATAGAATTCGAGGTTCACAATCACATTGCCTGTGAAAAGCTTGGTGTTGGCCTGGTTCTGATTTTTATGTCTTCATAGGTAACTCTCAACTTCCTTTCCCTTGCCCCTGGAAAATTGTAGAGACTTCTATTTGTCGCTGGCATTCTAAAATTTCATGAACATTTTTCTGATGTGTTTTTCCCTCAGTTTTCCCACAATGCTCAGAGTGCTTGGAAAGCCTTTCAGTCTGAAGACCCATGTTTTAACTGTTTCTTAATCTCTTCTTCTCTTCTTACAGATTATTTCTCCCCCTTGCTCTCTCTGTTCCATTCTTCTCCAGTTCGGGGGAAATTGGGCCTCTAATTGCTTCTCTTGGTCTCTCAACATCTGTTCATGTTTTCCATGTCTTTATGTTTCTTTCTCTGCACTCTGGCAGAATTCCTTGTTTTATGTTTCCAGCCACTTTATTCAACTTGGGGTAGGACTGGGCAGAGGCAATCAGGACTTTGAGGGTCACAGTAACCTATTTCTGGTCCTGGGTGGTGGTTCCCAGGGGGGTTTTTATTGCAATCATTTGTTGAGTAGCACAACTGTTTTATGCCTTTCATCTGTAAATAGATTGCATTTCACAACTTTTTAAAAAGTTGAACAAACTCTCTAATCCTCAGATTGCTCCTTTTTCTCAGAAGATGTTGTTCTGTGAACGCAGCCACTTCTTAAAGGTCTGTGAGGATACTCAGAATTTTTAAAAGATTCTCTCCTCTTACTTTGATTGCCTGTTAACCTTGGCCTTTTGTTTTGGTGGTTCTGGTTTTTCTAGAGTGTCTGGCAAGCCCTGCCTACCATTTGTGTATTATGGATGAAGGCGAGAAAGGTGTCTCCTGCATTGCTGGCCTCTCCCACGGGAGAGAAAGCAACATCAGAGAGGCCAGTAGCCCCACTGGAGGCCCGACGACCAGGCATGCTTAAGGAATTCATGAGGTCCACTGCAGAGGAGGCTGGGATGGAGGTGAGGGGAGGACGGGGGACAGGAGGGCTAGGGGCTCTGGTGGGTCACCAATAGGCCATCCGGAAAGGTGGGGGAGCAACTATGTGTCAGAAGCCCATCAATATAGCACCTCACCACCAGGAGTATGAGTCTGGTGTTGAATGAACGTGAGCCCACAGCTTCATGTGTGCTCAGCCAGGGAGGCTGTGTGTGGCTCAAGGCTGGGAGGGAATTGGCAGCTAGGACCTCCCTAAGGGCTGGCGTCAGCCCCTGGCACAGCTGGGTTTACAGGAGTTGGGTGGCCCATGGCTGTTCTGACTCTGAGTGACATGCAGTGGGGCTCTGCAGCTTTTCCACTTTACCTGGAGGCCATGAGGGACTGAAGGGAGAAGACCAGGGAGGCACCAGAGGTTGTGGGCTCCCCCACCCCGGGAACTGTGTAGACCCTTCCTGGAGTCCTCATCTCCTCCGGTGTCTGCTCAATCGTCACTTCCTGAAAAACGTATTTTCTTTATTTTCATTTTTATTATTTTTACTTTTATTGAGATGAAGTCTTGCTCTTGTCGCCCAGGCTGAAGTGCAGTGGTGTGATCTCGGCTCGCTGCAACCTCCACCTCCCAGGTGTGCTTTGCAGGAGGACTTGCAAGCAGAGGTCACCAGTGAGCACAGGTGTCTCAAAGAAGGGTGGAAGTTCTAGTGTCCATCAGTTACCCATAAGAATGCTGTTTGCTGCAGTTCTGTGTCCTGTGCTTGGCTGCTTTTTATGAGTTGTCTATGTTGGAAATTCGTAAAACTGATTTAAGTTAAAAAAAAAAAAAAAAAGAAAAGGAGAATGTTTAGGTTGCATCTATTCTTACCTAATTAAAACTTACTAAAATGTAATAATTTGTTCCATCACTTTTTAGACTTGTAAATATTTGCACATCCTCTCACTATGGATAAAAGGGGCATTTTACATCTAGACAGGTGGTGAGATCTTTAACCAAGGGGAGAGGGAGGGTTTCACTCAGTTGCTTTTCCAAGGACTGTCTGTGGTCGGGGGCCTGGGAATTCCCCTCCACACCTCCCTGGTCCCTCGGGACGCTGCTGCAGGTCCTGACTGGACGAGAAGCAAGGGCTGAGTGGGCCAAGGGGCCGCTGTATGCTGGGCCTGGCCACTGCCCGAGGGAAGGGGTGTGACTTGTGTCTGGGTAGCCCTGGCTGGATGTGGGGTCCCAGGAAGCACCACCCTCAGTGCAAGTATTCAGCTGCCGACAGGAGCTTACGTCACAAGGCCAGCCAGCCGAGGCTTTCTCTTCACAAGCAAAGTGTCAGAAACGAAACCCACACCCTCACGCACCATTACCCCCCTCCACTGGGCGGTGAGAGGTGGGTGGTGAGGAAGGGATCCTCCATCCTGGGCTCACTGTCCATTCCACCATGGCCCTCCACCGCCGGGCCCTGCAACAGCTTGAAGGCTCCCACTCCCAGGCCGAGCTGGCTGGAGACGCCACATCCTCGTCATGCTCCTTGGCTGTTACTTATGCCTTTCACACTCTCCTCAAACTTCCTCCCCAAGCTTCACCCTCCTCGCTGCCTGCAGATAACTCTCACTGCAGAGGGACAGGAACCTCCAATGAGGCCTTCAGTACCTAACCCTGCCCCACACTTCCACAACACTCTCGTCATCACCGGGGACAAGGCACTCCTCAGCCCTTCCAGGACTTGGGACCTCTCACTCTGGAGCTTCAGTTCCAATCTCCCTCAGGAAGCAGCAACCTCTCCCTCTGGTAGATCTCCAAATTCTACAAACACGCTCTACCAAGATGACTGGTTGCACCTACCAAGATCACGTTTTCTTCTTCCCACCCCCATTTCTCAAACACACACACACACACACACGAACACCTTGTTGGTTTTGTTTCTCTAGAAAACCCCAATACAGATTTTGTTAGCAAGAAGTGGGGTGCTACTGAAACAAACACCTAAATACATGCGAGCAGCTTCAGAATCGAGTCATATGCAGAGGCTGGAATCATTTTAAGGAGCTTGCTAGAAATATGGACATCAGGGTGATTCTGATGAGTCTCAGGTGGAACTGAGGAGCATGTTATTGGAAACTGGGGGAAAGGCCATCCTTGTTAGAAAGTGGCAAAGAACTTTAAAGAACTTGGCTGGACTGTGTTCCAGTGTTTTACAGAAGGCCAGACAAAGGTGACGAAACTGAATATTTAGCTGAGGAGAGATTTCTTTTCTTTTGTTTTCTTTCTTTACTTTTCCTTTCCTTTTTTTTTTTTTTTCTTTTCCTTTTTTTTTTTTTTTTTCAGACAAAGTCTCACTTTGTTGCCCAGGCTGGAGCACAGTGGCACAATCTTGGCTCACTGCACCCTCCACCTCCCGGGTTCAAGCAATTCTCCTGCCTCAGCCTCCCGAGTAGCTGGGATTACAGGTATACACCACCACACCTGGCTAATTTTGTACTTTTAGTAGAGATGAGGTTTCTCCATGTTGGCCAGGCTAGTCTCAAACTCCTGACCTCAGGTGATCTGCCTGCCTCAGCCTCCTAAAGTGCTGGGATTACAGGAATGAGCCACGGCACCCAGCCTAGCTGAAGAGATTTCTAAGCAAAGTGTTGAAGGGACACCTTGGTTCCTCCTGGTTGCTTGTCATAAAACGTGAGAGAGATGAATTGATGAAGGAATTATTAAGCAAAACAGAATCAGAACTTGAAGATTTGGAAAATTCTCAGTCTATCCATACCGCAAAAATATGAAAAAGCATGTTCTGAAGACAACACTAAGGTTGTGACTGAACAATTGTTTGATAAAGAAATCATGGTACAGCTCATTAATCAGCCATCTCAGAGGAAGGGGGTGGAACAGTGTTGGGTTGTCAGACTTCTGGATTCCACAGGACCAACCCACAGAGCTGCTGGGCTGCAAACATGCACCACTCTCCAAAGAAGGGAAGGAATGACCCGTAAGGTGCTACAGAGAGCATCAGAGCCACCACTTCCACCCCAGACCCAAGGGACGAGACCACTTCTTCCTGTTTCAAAGATGGCCTCCCTGGTCTTGCAGGCCTGTAAAGTGGGCTGCCCTTGCAGAGAGAAACCAGGTGAGGGTGGCCTCGCCAAGTCATGGCTGTGACACTGCCACCCCAGGGGCCCGGGGCCACAGCACCAACCAAAGAGGATCATTCTCGAGCCCTAGGATCTGATGGAAATTGTCTTGCTAGGTTTTGGGCTTGCTTGAGACCTGTGATCCCTTCCTTCTACTTCTCCCTTTTGAAATGGGGGTGTCTACCCTAGGCCTGACCCATCTTTTTACTCTGGATGCACATCACACGTGCTACTTCTCCCTTTTGAAATGGGGGTGTCTACCCCAGGCCTGGCCCATCTTTTACTCTGGATGCACATCACACATTCTACGTCTCCCTTTTGAAACGGGGGTGTCTACCCCCGGCCTGACCCATCTTTTTACTCTGGATGCACATCGCACGTTCGGTTTCACAGGCTCACAGCCAGAGAGGGAATTTTGCCTCAGGGTGAATCATAGCTCGAGTCTCACCCACGGCTGATTTAGGTGATATTTAAATAAGATTCTAGACTATAGAGCATCTAAAGATGAGTTAAGACTTTGGGGGCTGCTGGGGTGGAATGTATTTTCTATGTGTATTTTGAGGGGCCAGAAGCAGAATGCTATGGAATGAATTGTGTCTCCCCAAATTCCTGTGTTGAAGCTCTAATCCCCAGTGTGACTGTTGTGGGACATGTGGCCTTTACAGAAGCCATTCAGGTCAAATGAGGCCATAGGATGAAGCCCTGATCCAGCAGGATTAGTGCCCTTACAAGAGGAAACGCAAGAGCACTCCCTTTCTCTCTCCTGCCAAGTAAGGGCACAGGGAGAAGGTGCCTGTCTGCCAGCCAGGAAGAGCAGCCTCAGCAGGAACTGAGGCCAGCACCTTGGTCTTGGTCATCCCAGCCTCCAGAGTTGTGAGAAATAAATTCCTGCTGTTTAAGCTGCCCAGTCTGTGGTATTGTTATGGCAGCCTGAACCAAGACAGAGACTCTACAAGCAGACAAGAACATCAGTAAATATCCAACTAGGTGAACAACACAAGTAGTAAGCTGGATCTAAATTACGTATTTGGAGCCCTGCACTCAACAACAGAATACACTTTCTTCTCAAGTGCATACGAATAGCGGACGTGTACCGACTCATAAAACAAGTTTCAACAAATTTCAAGGGATTAGCATTCCTCAATTTGTTTTCTGGCCACAGTGGAATTAAGCCAGAGATCAATAAGAAAAAGTAACTAAAAAATCCCACCTTTCAAAATTAAGCCGCATGCTTACTTCTAAAAAGCCCATGGTACACCAGAAGAAATTGTCACAGAAATCAGAACACGTTTGAAACTGAGTGATACTGAAAATATATCAAAATTCATTGTTGCATCTAAAGCAATTTTAAAGAAAATTAAGAGTCCTGATCTATGTATTAGAAAGAAGAAAGGTTGAAATCAACGATTTAAGCTTCTATCTCTGGGGGAAAAAAATAAAGTTTAACCCCTCTCCTCACATGAACAACAAAAATCAATTCCAGGTGGAGTATATGATCTAAGTGCAAGAGAAAACAATACAAGCTATAAAAGAAAATATAATTTCAAATTGGACAATATAACATTTAAGAACTTCTACTTATCAAAATACTCCTATTAAGAGCACAAAAAGCCACAGAGGCTGGGCATGATGGCTCACACCTGTAATCCCAGCACTTTGGGAGGCCGAGACAGGTGGATCACCTGAGGTCAAGAGTTCGAGACCAGCCTGACCAACATGGTAAAACCCCATCTCTACTAAAAATACAAAAATCAGCTGGGCATGGTGGTAGGCGCCTGTAATCCCAGCTACTCGGGAGGTTGAGGCAGGAGAATTGCTTGAACCCTGGAGGTGGAGGTTGCAGTGAGCTGAGATTGTGCCATTACACTCCAGCCTGGCGATGGAGCGAGCCTCTGTCTCAAAAAAAAAAAAGCCACTGAAAGGAAAAAGATATTCACAAAAATATGTGTTACAGGACTCAGCCAGACTACATCAGGAATACCTGGAATCTCAATTAGAACTAGGAAAAAAAAAAAAAACCCTAATAGTAAAATGGGCCAAAGACTTAAACAAGCACCTCAAAAACAGGATATCCAAATGAGCAGCAAATCTACAAAACTGGATTAGTCATCAGTGAAATATATACCAAATCCACACGCCCACCAGAGCAGGTAAAATGCAAAACACAACACTGGGTGTTGATGAGGATGCCAGCTCTCATGCACAGCTGGCAGCGATGTTAGATTCCTTGACTTGAAAAGCTGGTTTACAGTGTACATCCAACAGAAATGTGTACATACACGCACCAAAACACACACACAGAAATGTCCACAGTCTCAGTAATCATAATAGCTAAACCCTGGCAACAACCCAAAAGGACACCATGTGAAATAAGATTCATAAACTGTGGTCTATTCATGCAGTTGAATACTTATGCCACAGTGAAAAAGTAAGCCACAACCACACTGTCTGAAACTCATAGATGAGTCTCACAATGTTTAATTAAAGAAGGCAGACACAAAAGAACATGTGTACAATTCCATTCAGGCAAGAGTAATCGACAGTTACAAGTCAGGACGCCACCCTCGAGAGGGTGGGCACTGAGCGGAAGGGGAATCAGGGAGTCAGTAGCGTGTCCTGGACTGGATGCTGGTTACATGTGCATCCACTTTATAAAATACCATCATCTAGGTACCCACGACCAGTGCTGTTTTCAATATATATTTGATATTTCAGTTTTGTTTTTTGGGTTTTGAGACAGGGTCTTGCTCTGTCACCCAGGCTGGAGTACGGCAGTGCAATCCTAGATCACTGCAGCCTCAACCGCCTAGGCTCAAGTGATCCTCCCACCTCAGCCTCCCGAGTAGCTGGGACTACAAGCACATGCCACCATGCCCAGCTAATTTTTGTATTTTGTAGAGATAGGATCTCACTATGTTGCCCAGGGTGGTCTTGAACTCCTGAGCTCAAGGAATCATCCCACCTTAACCTCTCAAAATGTTGGGATTACAGAGGTGAGCCACTGCACTCAGCCTATATTTCAATAAAATTTAATAAAAATCAAAACACACAAAAAAATGTATCTACTGATATGGAAGTTTTTTCACAATACTGAGAAAAAGTTACAAAGCAATGCATATAGTATGATCCTGTAATTACAAAAAATAACACATATGCGTAAAACAGGATACACAATGACATTCACTCATTTAAAAATATTTATTGAGCATGTGCAATGCGCCAACACATAATTTATTTGGAAGACGTCTACAAAACTATCCCATGCAAAGTCCCATCGCGTGCATCGCCACCTCAGCTCCCGCGCTGAGCCAGGGCGGTGTTCCCTACACAGCACTGGCACAGCCCTGTGCAATCCTACATCCCACACGAGTGGATGAGCGATGGCAGGAAGGGCACCACTAACACAGGAGGCGGGAACAGTCACTGTCACAGGGTACACAGGCTGATATGCGGGCGTTCTAGGAGTGTGGACCTACACCTAGCTTAGGAACATGGAGCTCTGACCTAGCCACGGGTCAGCACTGTGGACACCACGGGTGAACACCTAGAAACACAGCCTACTTCTAGAGGGCAGACACTGGGCAGCGGGGGTGGCCACGGCAGCTCCTGCCGAGCCCAAGCGTGTTTGTCTGTGAAGGGCCCTGACGTCACCTGCCAGGCTGGGGAGGGGTCAGTGTGGCACGAACGTTCACCGACTTCGAAGGAGTGTGCAGCAGCCGGGCGTATCTTGGGTTGCTTGTGTTCGTCACCCCTCAGGATACGCACACGGCTTTCCAAATAAAGCCTCAACTGTCATCTCCAGATTGGGAACACTTTTTCTCCAACCTGAAAAAGATAAATGACAACAGGTCAGTCAGATAATAAATCATATGATTAACACACTACATTTCCTAATGGTTTGATATTGGACAAGAGAGCAATATTCAGGTGCAGAATTTTCTTAAATGACAAACTTTTAACAAAAAATTATCACAAAGCAAAGCACAAAACAAATATAAAAAATGAAGGAAAACCATTTATTTTTATTTTCTTTACCACATTAATCCTGAGTCCAAAGAAGAACATTCCATTTTCAGCGGCCTCTGAGACAGGAAGCCCAAGTGAGCTGGGCGAGCTACACATGAATTCATGCACGGACCCAAAGGCTGCCAGTCGGAACACACATCACGGACAACACACCTAGATGAACTGCTGCCTGGGAAGCCACAGAGGCCTGTGTAAAGGGAGCGCCGAGGCACAGCTCAGGCTTCTGCCCATCTGGGGACCCCTCTGGACATGGCACGAGGGGCCTCAGGCTGATGTGGGTCTCTGCTCTCCCTCACTTACTGTGTCACCTGAGGAAATGACTTCCCTGCCAGAGCCCTCCACTTCCTGTGCTGTCAGATGGGAAACGAAGCCAGTAACAGCATGCACTTTCTGTGTATTAAATCACTCATGCGCAAAACGCGTGGGCCCCAGCGTGGGCCAGCATCTGCCATCACTACCACCACCCAGGCCTGTCTCCCTGAGGACCGGCACCCACAGGACAGAATCTTACAAATACATATCTTACTTTTTGAGATGTGGGGTCTTGCCTGGAAGTGACAGCCCAGCTCAGAGCCACCGACATGTGCCTTCTCCACACTGGGTTTCTCTGCAACACAACTGAACCCGTGACCACGTCTCCAGTATGGACAGGGACTGGGTCGTCCATCATAAACAGCGTCTGCTTCCAGTGTGTGATGCTGCAAGACAGGGGTGTGTGTGACCTGGAGGCTGGGCGAGGGCAGTCTCCACATGGCCCTCGGGGCACTGATGCTGCAAGACAGGGGTGTGTGTGACCTGGAGGCTGGGCGAGGGCAGTCTCCACATGGCCCTCGGGGCGCTGACTCAGGCTCCCACTGGCTCTCACCCTCAGCAGAACCCACGTGGCTGGCAGTCCACCCTGAGGGCCTGGGGACACAAAGCTTGACTTTTCAGGCTAACTCAGGGGGCAGATACACCCCCAGCCCTGTGATCTAAAGGGACTCTATGAGATACACTGGGATCAAAGTTACCCTGGTGAGACAGATCCTGCCAATGCCAAACACAAGGCTGCTCCTGAGACCACTCAGATTCCTGGAGGTGTGGACGGCTCACCCTGGGTGGCCCAGAGGATGTGGAAGCTCAGGGGACACACGGCTGCACTAAAGGTCCTGTGTGGTGTCTGACTCTCCGGCCTGCCAGGAGGACGGCTGGGCACCCCCTTCCTGTGCCCTCGCCTAAGCTGCAGAGGCTGGTGATCTAGCTCCTGCCATTAAACTGTGGTGTACACGGATGGAATCAGGTCCAAGGAGTCGCTTCTGTGATGGCTACAATGTGAGGACCACTGTCACGTTTGGGGGAAAATAGTAAAACGCTAGGATTCTGCACTGGGTTGCGCTGGAAACTTCTCTAAGTTCTTCAGGCTCTGCCGCCCCTCAAACTCCCACTGTCCACAGTGGGGCCAACAGTGAAATGGGGGGCTCCTCAGGTCTCCAATTTCTCCCTGACTCTGGTCACACCCCTCACCCCAGCCTGTGCCCCAGGTCACTGCTCCCTCCATGCCCCCAGACTCGGGGGTGGGTATAACCAGCCTCCAAGCTGCCCACCTCCACTCGGTGACGGCACTACAGAGGTTACCACAGGACTCTTGTGATGGGGACCACGTGCCAGGCCAGGGCATCAACTCCACACGTCTGCGACCTCCCTGGAGCCGGGGTCCCCTCGTGGGGCCATCACGCTGGGGAGTCAGCAGGGCAGGTGCCAGGGCGGGGCAGGTGCCAGAGCGGGGCAGCCAACCCCACCCCAGTTCCAAAGGGAAGGCCTGCTGGGCCCCAAAGGCGGCTCCACCGCCACGCGTGTCCAGGATGCTGGAGGGGAAATGTGTCCCAAAAAACAACCATCCCTCCAAAACCCTCCAAAGCCGTCAGGTGAACCCCTACGTCCTGCGGAGGCGCTTTGGGTCGGACCATGAATTAGCCGTGGGTGCTCCTCAGGGGCGGGAAAACAGGGAGCTCCTCCCGCTGGGGCTGCTGGGGGTGGGGGTGGACGCCCCAGGCTGGGCCCAGAGTGGGGGCGAGACCCGGAAGGAGGCACACAGGCTGCGGTGTCTACACCACCCTGCGCCCCCACGTGCGCCGCCCCCACCCCACGTGGCCCACCCGCCACGACCGCCACGCCGCGTCCCGCCCCCTCCTGCGCGCCCCATCCCCGCGCCCGCCCCGCCCCGCCCTCCGCGCACCCCACCCGGCACCCCGCGCCCGCCCCACCCTCCGCGCCCCCCACCCCGCACCCCGTGCCCGCCCCGCCCTCCGCGCCCCCCACCCCGCACCCCGCACCCGCCCCGCACACTCACGGGTGGAAGGGCCCGGTGCTGAGCACCTGCGGCGGCTGCCCCTCCTGCAGGCTCTGGAAGTGGACGCTAAACCAGGCGGTGAAGCCGTGCAGGGTCCCCGCCTTCCTGATGTCGAAGCGCAGGTCGCCCCTCAGGGTCTGGGTCAAGCAGACGACAAGGCACGCGTGGGCACCGCGTGGCACCGCAGGGCCGGGATGGGGCGGCCCCCTCCGCGCGCCCCGCGCAGACGCTGAACGCGTCAGGAACCGCAGAAAAGCCCCCGCCCTGGGAAACCACCCCCAAAACCCGCATCACGAGTTCAGACGCTTCAGTCAGAAACGTGTCAAGCAATCTGAGCTGCTTGCGCCCAGTTTTCTGCCCCAGATTCCTGCGGAATCTTTTCGGCGCTCAGCTCTTCAGCCTAAGGCGTTGGAGAGCTCCAGGCTGGGCGTTTCCACGCAGAACCAACTAAAAACCACGGCTGCGCCCGCGCCGCCCACCCCATCTCCAGACGCGGCGCCAACTGGGCGCCAGGCAGGGCGGGGCGCGGGGATCCCGCCCAGAACCCACGAGCGCCACCGCGCGGCCACAGACAGGGATTCGTGGAGGGAATTTTAACAGTTCTGTCATGAAGGGTGGCTAAAAACACGTGAAAAAAAACTGTAATGCAAATACCATAATGAAACGAAATATAATTTATTTGATTTTGAAGATGCTGAGAATATTAAACATAAATCTAAAATGAAGACGCTAGAGACATCTATAAAGAAAATGATGTACAATATGAAAGAATCAAAATAGAACGTAAAGAAGAAAAAAGACTGGAAAAAATCAGTAGCAAACGTTTTATAAATTCACTTATTTGTATAATAAAATAATTAGTTACTCACACCCCCAGCGCTCACTGAAGGTTTATGATAATCTGGTCTGTTTCATGGTCACTGATTATCTAATGTAAGGAGCAATTCATCTTTTTCTCACCTCTAAATCAGAAATTTGCACGGTTCTCATGTCCAACTGCAATATAGTGCACGGTTCAGAGAGACAGTCTTCTGGTTTCAAAATGTGGTTATACTTGGGCTTTGAAAAAAACTCCTTAATTGCTAAAGATCTAGGGGAAAAGGTCAAAGCAACTGTTGAGAGTCATTGCAAACATCTCAGGCTTCAAAACACACACGTGGGACCGCGGTGAGTGCTTTCTCTTCTGTGTCACCAAGGATGCTAAGCCACCGTCTGGGGGCCCTGGACCCCCAGAGCAGCCCTCAGGCCTCCAGAGGCTCTGGGTGCCTCCCACTCTGAGAGGACCCAGACCCTACCCAGGCATCCAGAGCCTTCCCGAGCCTGACCTGGAGGCATTCAGGAGCCTGCGAGTCACTGGGCGCTTCCCTGTGACGTCTCATTCATGGGATCTGAGCACATGGAAACCAACGCTTACCCCTCATAACCTAGAGGACAAGGGCAGTTGCAGCGTGTCTTGCCTAGTTTTAGAATCTATTTGATTTCAAAATATCTTTTGTGGATTTTCTATTAACAGTAAATGAAAGCGGTATTCCTGCTGTAGGTTACTCTATAATAAACGTTAAGGAACTAGAAGAGCTGAGGTGGCCTGAGTGAGTCCGAGTTTCAGGAGAAATACTTCCTTTGTTGTTACACAAATTCAACACAGAAACAGACACTAGATGCCACATGGCCCCCTGTGTGTCACCGTTTGCCAACCGCCATCACTGGTTGCACTGGGCTTGTCAGTAAGTCACCTATTATTTACCACAGAAATGTTTTAAAAAAATAAGCAAAGCAGTAACTTCTGAAATAGCAAATAAAAGTGAATGTTTTAAGAAAGATTTCACTATATTTACATATTTCTGATTATTTTTCTGATAAAAAATTACGAATTTAAAAATTGGAAAAAATGGACAAGTACAAAGAAAAGTTTAAATTCCCCATATGCTTGTCTTAGCATTGTGATATTTTTATCCCCCAGACATATTTATATAAATTTATTTATGCAAACTAACATCCATTCTGTATACATGGTTTATTCTGCCAAGCTTTACTGTCTCTTAAACCCTTTCTAAATATCATTACACATCCTTAAAAACCTATGGTTTCTTTTTCAGCAGCTGGACCGCAGTGCTCCACCAGATGGATACACAGCAATTCAACCACGTTCCTCTAGATGGCCACTGACTTCCAGTGCCCGGAGGAACACTCAGGTGGGAGGCTCTGGCAGTGACTGGGGTGGGCAGCCTGATGCCAACCTCTAAGGCCCCGGCAGCCACACCTCCCTGCCACTGCCAGGCAAGCCCAGGCTACTATTTTAATTTACTCTTTGCTTGTCGGGTAGGGAAAACAGCATGTATTTTAATTTGCATTTTAACTACTAACAACATTATAATTTTTCATAATTTATTGGTAATTTTATTTTTTGTAGTTTGCCTGTTCACGTGATTGGGCTGTAATTCCATCTGGCTAGTCATCTCTTTCTAATTGATTCCAAGACCTGTCAGCACATGATTTCTCTAATTACTTGTTTGCTTTCACAGTCGCGTTTTTGCTGATTTCTACCACATAGACTGCCAGATTCTATCTAGCACAGGGTCCATTCCATCCATTGTTGCTGCTCATTTCTCCACCTAAGATGGTGCACACAGGCCCCCATGGATGTCTGTCGTTGATGTTGATTCCATGCAGAATTAAGTTTTCACGTATGGCGTGAGAGAACAAGAGCTAATCAATTGCTCCAGAATAATATGCTGACTCGGCCCTCACTCCCTCCTAATTGTAATGCAACCTTTTTCACATACGAAAAAAATTTTTGTTCCTTGCATTCTACCCTGCTCTGCTCATCTGTCTTTTCTTGTTATAGCACCATACTGTTTTAATTACTCCAATGCTATAACAGATTGTCCTATCTGGGTGCACAGGTACCCTCATTTATCCGACCATAGTGTGTGATCTCCCAGGGCCTTGGCCCACCTGCAGACTGTGGACCAGGAGGCCCCACAAGACAGTGCCAGTCCTAGCTGTGGACACTTACTTGAGAGCGCTGAGGTTGAACTCGTACGCGTTGTCCCAGAAGAGCACCTTGCTACGATAGTCCTTATCAGCACTGCAGGGCACAAGGTGCAATGCGGCCATGGTGGGCCAAATGACCCCGTCCTCCTTCAGCCAGGCATCCCGGGCATACAGGATGGACTCGATCATGAACTCAAACTGCATAGGAGTGAAAGACACACAGGAGACACATCACAGGCCCTGTGGCTGCACAGGCCTCTCACCACCACTTTAATAACACTAGTCCAAGAGTTCTAGTTTTAGCCTCAAGAATATTCCTGCCTAGGCCAGTGTACCATGCGAGAGAACATCTCGAGGGTTTATTTTATGCCCACATGTAATGGTCACTGATGCATCTCACAGCCTGGGTTTAAGTCACATAATTTCCCATTAGAACTAAGAACTGGAGAGGAGCTAAAAGCAAGGACAAATCTTCACTCTTGTCCCGTCTCAGTCACTGAAGAGTTCGTAACTACCAGATTCTGAAAGAGCCCTGAAGTGTTGCAGGATCCCAACTGTTAAATAAAATATATTTGGTCTGTAGTACTCTCCAAATTTCCACAGCCCTTTAAGTAGACTGAAATCACTCCTTAAGAAACCGAAAGCCACGCAGGCATGCCCTGGCCATTCACATGGTCCTTTGGTCCACCTTGCATCCCTCAGAAGGTCCCAAGTCAAGGGAAGCACATCACATCTATGACTGAGGAATTGGGGACCCAGCACCCTCAAAGGCCAGGCCTTCTGTCGGAACCAGAACTTGCTTCTAACACAGAAAGGAGTAGAGGGAGCACCAGTGAGGTGGGGCCAAGGCCTGTGGCCCTTGCAAGCCACCCAGGAGCCTGCACTTCATCCTGTAGTTGACGAGAAACAACAGAAGTGTTTTGCTTCCCTTAAATAATCTCAAGCCGGTTTTATTATAGAAGTACTACATGTTTTGTATGGAAAATGTAGAAAAACTATGAAGACTCAAACAAAAATAAAAATCACATATTAACCCAGTACCCAGAAGGAACCACTGTTATCACTCTGCAGCTTACCTTCAAGTATTTTTCTACACATGCACACAAAAAATATATACATCTAATTTTTTAATCTCATTTTTTCAGTTATAAAGTGAAACTGAGCTTTTTTGGTGTACAGTCTACGAACTTTAGCACTTGTGTGGATTTTGTCCTCACAACCACAGCCAGCATACACACAGCTCTGCCACCCCAAAACACTCTTCACACTTATCTCTGGTGGTCATGCCGTCCCCCACCCCAGCCTCTCAAGCCACCAATCTGGTCTCCATCCCCATGGTCTTGTGTCTTTTTGAGAATATCGTATAAATGGAACCAGACAGTATATAACCTTTCAAGGCAAGCTTCTTTCACTCACTGTACTGTTTCTGGGGTTCCTCCAAATTACCTGTTTCAATAACTGGCTCCTCTTCACTGCTCAGTGGTATTCCGCTGTGTGGATGTACCAGTTTATCCTTAAGGATTATCCTGATGAAGGACACTGGGGTTGTTTCCAGTTTTTTTTTTCGCAATTATAAAGAGAGCTAGTATAATCATTCACATACAGGTATTTGTGTGAACACAGCTTGCATTTCTCTGGGTTGAATACACAGGAGAGGGACTCCTGGGCATAAGGTGAGTGCACATACAACTCTGTAAGAAAGCACTCACCTGTTTCCACAGTGGCATGAGCCCTCCAGCAATGCACGACTTTCAGCTATTCCTCATCCTCGATGGCACTTGGTATTAGCATCAGATTTTTTTTTTTTTTTAGTCATTTTTCAGTAGGTGTGATATCTCACCGTGGCTTTAATGTGTATTTCCCTGATGGCTAACAATGTTGAACATGTTTTCATGTGTGTATCTGATATCTGTATATCCACTTTGGCAAAGTGTCTGTTCTTTTGCCCATTTTCAATTGGCTTGTTTTCTTCCTGTTTTGAGATTTCTCTGTATATTCAGAACATACACTGGATATATTCTTTGCGATATTTTCTCCTAATCTTAGCTTGTCTTTTTTATTCTCTTAGTATCATCCCTTTGTAGAGCGGTCGTTTTTAGTTTTGATGAAATTCAATTTATCAACGTTTTCTGTTACGGATCATGCTTTTAGAGTCGCATCTAAAAACTCTTTGCCCAAGTCTAGGTGATGAAGATTTTCTATGATTTTTTCAAGAAGCTTTATAGTTTTATATTTTACACACTTAGATCTATGATCAATTTTAAGTTCAGCTCTGGATAGGGTGTGAGGTTGAGGTATTGTTTTTTACATATGGATGACAACTATTCCAGTAACATTTGCTGAAAAGACTTTTTCTCCATTAAATTGATTTTTGTCCCTTTGTTAAAAAATCAATTGACCGTATATGTAGAAATCTATTCTTCTTCTCCGTTCCATTGACTTACATGTCTGTCCCTTCACCAATACCACACTGTCCTGAATACTGTAGCTTTAAAATCAAGTAGTGTAGTTCCTCCAACTTTACTCTTCTTTTTAAAAATTGTATCAGCTACTCTAGTTCTCTCAGTCCATTTTTGTGTTGCCAAAAAGGAATATCTGAGGCTGGGTAATTTATAAAGAAATGAGGTTTATCTGGCTCATGGTTCTGCTGTTTGGGAAAGTTCAGGATTGGGCATCTAGTGAGGGCTTCAGGCTGCTTCCCCTCACAGTGGAAGGAAGGCAAAGGGAAGCTGGCACATGCAGAGACCACAGGGTGAGAGCAGAGGCAAGTGGGGGTGCCAGGCTCTTTTTCACAACCAGCTCTTGTTGGGACCTGAGAGAGCGAGAACTCACTTATTTACCCACGAGGAAGGGCATTCATCTATTCATGAGGGATCCACACCCATGACCCAAACACTTCCCACTAAGCCCCACCTCCCAACACCACCACACTGAGGATCAAATTTCAACATAAGATTTGGTGGGGACAGACCATAGCACTAGTTCCTTTACATTCCACATACATTTCATAATGAGCTTATCTATAAGAACAAATCCTGCTTGGATTCTAATTGGAATTTTATTAAGTCTACAGATCAATTTAAGAAGAACATACATCTTTACTAGGTTGAGTCTTATCTCTCCATTTATTTAGGTTTTCTGAGATTTCTTTCATTATCATCTCATCATTTTCGGCATCCAGATCATGTTTTGTTAGATTTCTAAGCCTTTCATATTTTTGAAGCTACTGTAAATAATATTATTTAATTTCTAATTGTACACTGCAAAGATATAAAAATGACTTCTGTATCATGACCTTGCTAAACTCCCTTACTAGTTTTAGGAAACTTTCCCATAGATTCCTTAGGATTTTCTGTAGGTTTTTTTGTAGATGTCCTATGTCATGTTAAATTTCCTTCCATTTCTAGTTTGCTGAGCATTTTATCACGAACTGATGTTGAATTTTGTCAATTTTTTTCTGTATTAATTGATATGGTCATGATTTTTCTTCTTCAGACTGTTAATATGGTAGATTACACTGATTGATTTTCAAATATTGAACCAGCCTTGCATTCCAAGGATAGTTTCCTTTTTTGTTATGGTGTATTATTATTCCTTTTATATCTTGCTGGTTTAAATTTGCTAATGTTTTCTTGAGGATTTTTACATTTATGTTCATGAAGCAGTTATTGGTCTGTAGGTTTCACATTTTGTGTTAACCTTGGTTTTGATATTAGGGCAATGCTTACCTCATATAATGAGTGAGGGAGTGTTCCCTCTTCTTTTCCGAAAGAAGTTATTTAGAATTGGAGTTTTTTCTTCATTAAATGTGTTGACAGAATTCACCACTGAAATCATTTAGGCTAGAGATTTACCTTTCAGAAGGTTTTTAAACTATTAATTCAATATCTTTACTAGTTATTGGACCATTCAGGTTATCTATTTCATGTTAGATGAACTGTGGTAATTTGTAGTTTTCAAAAGAACTGGTCCGTTTCATGGCCCTTCTTTGCTTCCCACTTTATGAACATACACTCTATGTATGTACATAGAGGGAGAAGAGGGAAAATGATAACTCAAGAGTATTTCAGGAATACAGTTGTTCCTTGGTGTCTATGGGGGACTTGTTCCAGGATCCCCGTGGATACTCAAATCCTTGGATGCTCAAGTCCCCCATATAAAATAATGTGGTTTTTACATACAGGCTACACACATCTTCTGACAGACTTTAAATCATCTCTAGATTACTTCTACTAATACAATGTCAATGTTATGTAACTAGCTGTTAGTTACTGTATTGGTTTGTTATTTGTATTGATGTTTATTGTTGTGTTGTTATTTTTATTTTCAGATATTTTCAATACATGTAGGTTGTATCTGCAGATATGGAGCCCACAAATATTTGACTGTACTTCAAATTCTTGTCTTCTTCACCAATCAACTGCTACTATGTCTTTGTTCCAGAGTCCTCAAATAGTTTCTCCCTGTCTCCAGGATTTATAGCTGCATTCAGTGGGAGAGATGACAGGAGTGTGCCTTCTCCATCTTACCTGGAATTGAAGCTAGGTTACCACTATGTCTAATTTTTAAACACAAAATTGGAATCATACTGTACATACTCCTTGTGCTTTTTTAAAAACCAGCAACATGTCACCAACTTTTTCCAAAGTTCGTTAAAAATCTTTCTAAAACATAATTTTTAATGATCGTATGTATTGCTACAATTCTATTGTTTCCAATTGTCTCCCCATTGTAAATGGTGCTGCCATAAACATTTTTTAACATAAATTTCTGTACAAATTTGATTATTTCCTTAGGATAATTTCATCAAAAAAATTTTGGTGCCTGGTCTCTGGGTCCAGCTGCTGGGAAGGAAGACACTCTGCAGTCTCAGCACCCACCAGCTCCTCCTCCTTCCTCCTCCCCTGAGGTGAATGTGCCCTCAGAAGTGCAAGCTGCCAATTAACTATGCTGCATTTTTTATGACATGAAAGTTTGGAAATGCTCGAGGCCAAAAAAAAAAAAATCAAGAAAAGAAAAAAGGCTATCATTTTTTGTCTCAGTGCAGACAAAGTGCGTTGTTGTAGAAGGCGGTGAAGAGACCTTGGTTGGAGATGTAGGTGCAGCCATAAGTGGTCCTTCAAGCATGTGGTGGCAATGTTTCCTGAAAAAGGTGTCTCTGTACTTTGCATGAGGCAAGCTTTAAAACCAAGGAATCCAGAAGAGTTGATGGTTTTGTGTGTGTGTGTGGGCACCAGAACTAACACCTCTGAAAAGTAAAATGATCTACATGAGCTCCAGAAATGCAACCAAAAAGAAACATCAAGGCATAAAACATGAACGACAAGTAAAGGGGCCAGAAGCCCTCCCTTGGGCCTGTCCCACTGGGAAGTCAGGTGGCCTTGGTTGTGGCCTCTGCAGGGTGCTCTGTGTAGATCGTCCTTCAGTGCCACAAACGGAAAGTGCCCGTGTTTACTGTCATCCTCTTGTTGTGTAAATAAGGCAAATACATTTCGGCCAGGGTCTTACTGATGGGGAGCTGTCCCATCACCTAAACTACACATTCTATAAATATGTGCAAACAGCCCTAAATAAATCCAAAGTCTAAAGTTTTATTGGTGTGAAATTAAATTCTTATTGGCCACGTGCCTGTTTTCATGAGCTGACTTATAAAGATTTTTGTTAAGCTCAGCATTTGTAATAATACAGTCCATAAAACAGTACAAGGCTGTGTGAAGAGAATTATTACATCTTTGTAACCTCAGCAGTTACTTCGTTTCTTTTGCTTAGAAAATTGGTCATAATGTGGTTGGAATTTTGGTCCAAATTCTTTATTCTTCCTTGAGCTAAACAGAATAACGGAATATAGTATGTCCTCATCACATATGACAGCACTAATACACTAACAACAGTAAGACTGAGTCTGGCAGTCTTTGAATTCTACCAAATATGTAACAGAAACCCTCAGCGACCCTGCGAAGCGTCCTGAAATCCAGGAGGCATTCTCTGCACCTACAGTGCCACTGGCTAGTGGGAGACTGTTGAGTGTGTCCTCAGGAGAACAAGCAAGATCCTGTAACAACTAATGATTAACGCAAATTAGGGCTCCATTGTCACCTGCTTTGTTAACAAAAATGATTAAATGGTCTGTTGACAATCTAGGACACCTGTGGTATCTTTACTTGCCTCTCCTTCAGAACTTTGCTGCTTCTGGAATAATAAAATATGGAAGAACAAAAAAACTGTAATGCTCTTTGACTTATTCTGTCCTATTTTCCTTCAAAAGGCTTTATCAATTCACACTGCCAAAAAGTGTACGGCAGTGCGCATTTCCCCACAACCCCAGCCTGGGGATCATCAGATATTAGAGGACTGCTCAGCCAACTTCCCAGGTCAAAACTATTAAGGTTACTTTTAAATTGCTGGTGACATTAAACAATGTTCAACCTTCTGGCCTCTGGCATTTCTCTGCCTTTTTAGTCCCTGCTCACCTTCCATGAGGTATCTTTTTATGTTTTTCTTACTGCAACTCTCTATGTCACGCAAGCTGCAATTCTTTAGTTTCATTTACCATTTAATAATTGTTAGCTGTGCTAATGTATGAAGGGGAATTTTTTGTCAAATATTTTATTTGACAGCTTCATTATGAACTTGGTTCTTAGAAAGACCTTTCCCATCCTAACAACAGATAAACTTTTAGCAATTTTTTTATGTTTCCTTCTTTTCTTAACTATTTAACTCTTGAGCCCGTCTGAGGTTTATTTTAGCAGATGGTGTGAAGAAGGGACTCTTTTCTCCAAATCAATCGTCCCAGCACCATCTCTGAATAACTGCATGCCCTTGCACTGACTGAAAGCTGGCCCCTCCTATGCTAAACGCACATGCACTCTTCCCTGTCTCAGACTTTTACTACATGTCAGCGTCCAAGTAGGAAGATGGACCATTAGAGATGAAGGCCTGAGGGCTGAGGGGCTCTGAGAACAGGCAGACAGCAGGCAAGGAGGACGTGAAGGGGACCAGACGCACAGGTGCAGGGGAAAGGCAGACAGCAGGCAAGGAGGACGTGAAGGGGGCCAGACGCACAGGTGCAGGGGAAAGGCAGACAGCAGGCAAGGAGGACATGAAGGGGGCCAGACGCACAGGTGCAGGGAAGAATGCGGCAGCTCAGGAGAGGGGCAGCCTGGGGACGGAAAGTGGAGGTGGGTGCAGCTGCATCAACAACTCCCAAATTCACACCGACCCTCCCTCAAAGCCTCCAACCCTGTACCCCAATAACTATCACCACAGGAACTCTTGCAGCCCGGTCTGCCCTGTTCTGGGCCTCCTTGGGCTGAGTAATGATGGTGGTGCTCCCTCAATCCCCCCAGGGAGAGTCTGAAGTCGGAGCTGCCTCAAGCCCTCACCTGCAAAGCTCCGTCTACCCCCTGCACTGCCTGCACAGGAGAAACCACCACATGGTCCTGTCTGAACTTGCCCCAGCATTCCTCCGAATGTCCTGCTCAGGGTGGCCCCTCCAGGCCAACGCCCACCAAGACCCCAGCCATGTCCCCCCTGCCCAATCAATAGCTGGTCCTGCACATCGGATGTGCATCCTGTGCTCAAGACCCACACAGATGTTCACCCTCCCCAAGGTCCTCCCTACCCTGGCCCCCAGCCCGTCCTGGTGGCCCACTCCCTGCGGATCAGGGCTGGGAGGCACCGTCCTGCTCATGCCAAGCCCCCAACGGCACATCCTGCCTGCTGGCCCTGCTCTGCATCTCCACACCTGCGCCATGCCAAGCCCTGGCTCCTACATCTTGACAGTAAAGCCACAGTCAGTCCTGGAAGTCTGTGCATCTCCCACACAGAGGGGCCTCCCTTCACACAGGCTGTCCCAGGCCTCTGCATGCTGGGGCTGGACCACAGCCAGTCCCTGGCCTCCGGTCCCGGCCACACATACCCAGGGGCCTCCAAAACACAGCCCACCTCTTACTCCATCACTCACACACACCACTGGCACTCCCCTTGGTGTCCAGGATGTGGCACAAAGTCCTCAGACACACAGTACCCTACATCTGGCCTCTGCCTCCCTGATGCAACACAGTCTGGCCAATCCGGCCACTGGGCAGCCCCGGAACACAGCAACATGGTGAACACAGTGGCTACTCCTCTCCCCTCCCTCTGCCCCACGTCCCTCCTGTGTCCCTGTCACCCAACCCAGGGCACAGCCGGACACCGCAGCAGCCAGGCTTCCCCACATCAGTGCCCACACACCCTTGGCCTCACCACAGCCTCACTCCTCTTCTGTCCTCTTTTTGTCCCCGTAGCCAGGCACGAGCTGTCAACAGACACTTATTGAATGGGCACAGCTGTTCAGGGGCAAAGGTGAAAGCCCCTTCAGGGATTGGGAGTGGAGCCCGTTTCTCTAGTGTGTCACCTTATGGCTCCACAGACGTTATTAATAAGCCAAGTCACAGCATGGACATTGAGTCTATTTACATTTATCTTCTGACAACAAAATTTCAACAGGACTAAAAGCCAATGCCATCTGTTACCACGGGAAACCGTTTCCTGGAGAAGCAGCAGCCATATTTCACACTCCTTCACCCAGACCCCATCTTTCTGGGTCTCTACACTGAGACGCAGTTTCAGGTTGGGATGCTCTACTCCGATGTCCTGTGTTCCAGGATGCTGAGCCCAGGAGGAGAGCACCAGGCAGACAGCGTCCAGCCACACTCCTGTCACTTTCCCTCCAAGCAGACAGTGTTTGTGCAGGGCATATTCGCAAGCAACCAGAAAACAGTCCACTTCCACCCACATGTGAAACTCAGGGTGAACGACCCAGGCCAGGCCAGGCACATGCTGGCCCCACAGATGCCCAAGTGGCTTCACAGCGTCACTGGGGCCAGTCTAAGGTAAGAAGACCCTGGCCAGGGACGAAGGCCCTACTGGCGTTAAAGAAACAGCCTTACCTGTTAGGCACAGGATTTTTACAGATTCCCGAGAACACAGTTCATGTAAATCACTCATGAAAATGTTACATGAACTTTGACTTAAATTTCTCATAAAGGCATTTTTTAAATCAGGTGAAAATTCAAGACACTGAGCCAATGTGCACACAAGAAATTAATTATACCTCACAATAGGGAAAACATCAAAATGAATCATGCATGACTCTTCAGATCCTGAGGTTGGCCCAGCCGAGCCTGTGCTCAGAAGCCCCCCAGCCCTGGCCCCCAGCTGCCCGCACGACCCCCCTCACCAGCAGGCAGGTCCCCATCCACTCGGACACCAGCACATCCACCTTCTCGGGCAGTACCACGTCCTCCACCTTCTGTTGGAACACGGTGATGATGTCGGCAAAGCCATTCTGCAGGACCAGCTGCCCCGTGTGCTGTGCCATCTCACTGGCCTCCACCGCATACACCTGCAGCAGCAGAAGCACCGTCAGTGCACGCCCAGCCTCGGCCCGTCATCTACTCTCCTGAGTCACAACCAGCATACGAGAAATGGTCAATGACACAAGAGGGAAGCAGTATTCCAGACAGCAGAGAAAGTGAGGGCTGGGCCACACCTGCCCCTCCAGGGACACCCAGAAAGGAGCCGCCTCTAACCCTCCCGACTGCCCCCACCTCCTGCACAAGACACAGACGCAGGGCTGCAAGTGGGCGGAAGCCTCGCATGCCCGAGTCGGCTGCCACACGCACAGCAATCTTAATCCATGACCAGCACAGCAAGTTCTGAGCACCCAAGTGACAATGCTGGTCTGTGCCACATCTGAGGCCTGTGAGACAGTTTCAAACCCAGGGTCTCAGGGAAGGGTCTGGTGGGAAGTGCCCAAGTGCTGGGCCCTGGGTCCTGCAGAGCCTGGACTTGGGTGGACACTGTGCTGCGACCCCACCCACTGTGTAAGGAGTCTCCAAGGCTGCGGCTCGGCTCAGCTCAGCACAGCACAGATGGCCCAAGAGGAGTGGGGAGGGGGCCCAGCGTGTGCACCCCTCCCATCCCCGTGGGACCATCCATACCCAAGGCCCAGCACAGACATGTGGGTGCACCTGTTTGTCTACTCAACTGAAATAAATGTCTCACAGAACATACCCCGCCCTGTGCAATTCATGGGATATTTTCTATTCTGCTCTATTCCTGTCTGTGCTGTGACTCATTACGTGGGCGCCACAGCCTCTAGCATGCAGTCTCAACACACTGCTGTTTTACCGACCCTGAGCTGCACGTGCAAGGATGCTCACCAACACCACGGAGTCATCAGTGAGCCCTCAACAGCTCAGGGTCACGAGTTAGCACACTCAGAGGCCACCTCGGACATCACCAGCCTTGGCACAAACACCCGGGAAGCGTTCGAGACCCCACTCACCGCTTTAGGCCGCGCATAGTGTGCACAGAAGAGACTGATGATCCCAGTCCCACAGCCCACGTCCAGGATGACTTTATCCGTTAGGGATTCTTTATTCTGCAGGATGACACTGTGGTATTTAGTTGTTCGTGGCTGGTCTGCCAACATTTCCAAGTGGAGTTTCTGGAAGAAATGCACATTCAGAATCACTGCCTGTGACCTAGAGCCATGCCAAGTTCTGGACTGAGATGGAGGGTCAGAGCCACAGCTGATAACCCCTGACCCCGCCACCCCACATCTAAAAATATGAGCAAAACACAAGAGCAACAGTACTGGCTTCTGGAGTCCCTCAGCTCAGCACAGCACGGCCAGGCGAGCAGACAGGCAAGAGGGAGCACTGTGCACACAGGGGTGCAGTGTCGCCCGGACCACTGAGGCTGGAGGGACCACCGCATCCCAACGAGACTCCCCAGGGCCAGGTGTCCGACTACAGAAAACAGCAATACACCATGAGAGAGGGGCCAGCGTAGGTGGGCAGGGGGTCCCCCAAAGTCCTCTGCACACATGAGCTCACCCCTCCTGTTCTTGGGGAGTGCCCCGAGGGATAAGTGAGAGACCCAGCCTTGTCCTGAGGGAGGAAAATGCCTGAAACCCAAGGACACCTACATGAGAATCAGCCACCCTGAAAGGAGGCAGAGAAAGGCTTGCTCAGGGCAGCCAGCAAAGCCGCGGGCTGGAGGAGAGGCTGCACCCCTCCCACCAGCACTCTCGAGCTGCAGAAGGCCCAGCGTAGAAACAGCATCGCCAGAAAGAAGACAGGCAGCAGCCAGGAGCAGAGCGAGGACCGCGCCCAGACCACACCAGCAGACAGGAGCCTGCACGAGCCCCTCAGAGCCCACATTGGAGCCTCCCAAGACTGCGCAGAATAAAAAACAAAGGGACAGGTGGGAGGAGGTGGGAGGCACAGACAACAAAGCAAGGCCCAACTCTCCTGCCCGGAAGCAAAGGATGGGAAAGGCCTACAGTGCCAACACCAATGGAGACAGAGCTGGAGCAGCTACGTCAGCACCATACAGAACACAGTTCAGAGCAAACCAGATTCCCATCGGTTCACATCAACACAGGAATCAATTCACCCAGAGGACATGATTATTCTAAATATTTCTGTACCTAAAAACAGATCTTCAAAATACATAGAGCAAAACCAATACAGATGCAAGAAGAAACAGATAAATTCACAGTTATCACAGAGGTTTCAACAGTGTGCTCTCAGTAACCGACTGAAGACAGAAAAATTGGTAAGACTGTGGAAGGCCTGGACATCACTGTCAACCAAGTCAATCTCATTGGTATTTAAAGAACACTTCACCCAACCCCTTATAACAGTAATAATAAAAAATATCTAGGAACAAATTGAACAAGAAAAGTGTAAAACCATGTATGATAAAGAGATTATTATCCTTATCTTAAAATGCTAAAAGATATTAAACAAAGCTGAAGTAATGGGAGACTGAGAATCAATGTTATAAAGATGTCACTTCTCCCAAAATTAACATAAACATTCCATGTAGTACCTACTAAAGGAGGAAGCACAACAGAATAATAAAATTAGTTTCAAAACAGTAAGTGCCCAAGGCTAATGAGGAAAATGCTTTAAAAAAAAAAAAAAGAACTGCTGGAGACCTAGCTCTTGCAGATCTACAAAGGTGCAATGATGAAAATGATGAAGCACTGGGAACTGCAGTAAACAGAGCAGTGAAACAGCAGCGATTCTGCAGCAGACCCCTGAAATCCAGAGCACGACAAATGCAGCATTTCACATCAATGGGAAGGGAACCGTCCAGTAACTGAGGCTGGGATCGCTGGATATTTGTGGCATAAATTAGGGCGGAATTTTACATTATTTTTTTACAACGAATAAGTTATAGATTGATTTGAAATCTCACAGTTTAAAATAGGATCAGAAGGCTAGGCGGGGTGCCTCACCCCTGTAATTCCAGCACTTTGGGAAGCTGAGGTGAGAGGGTCCCTTACACCAGGAGTTTGAGGCTACAGTGAACTATGATTGCACCACTGCACCCCAGCCAGTCATACGACAGAGTGTGACACCATTTCTAAAAAACATAAAAAGTAAAAATAACATAGAATCATAACAGTTCTGAAAAAAAAAAGTGTGGGTATTTATAACCTTATAGTGAGGAAGGTTTTTCACAAAGAAAACAAAAAGAAATCACAAATAAAAGAAAAACATAGGCCGGGCGTGGTGGCTCAAGCCTGTAATCCCAGCACTTTGGGAGGCCGAGACGGGCGGATCACGAGGTCAGGAGATCGAGACCATCCTGGGTAACACAGTGAAACCCCGTCTCTACTAAAAATACAAAAACTTAGCCGGGCGAGGTGGCAGGCGCCTGTAGTCCCAGCTACTTGGGAGGCTGAGGCAGGAGAATGGCGAGAACCCGGGAGGCGGAGCTTGCAGTGAGCTGAGATCCGGCCACTGCACTCCAGCCTGGGCGACAGAGCAAGACTCCGTCTCAAAAAAAAAAAAAAAAAAAAAAATATTAGGCTATACAAAGAAAAAAGTTCTATGTGGGAAAAAATTTCACACAGTCACAAAAATTCACAAATTCAGGCTAACACATGAATCAACAAAAATCAAAAGAAAGGGGCAAATAATATGAAAGTTTACAAAAAAAGAAAAATACAAAAGGCCAACAAACATATAAAAGATGATCAATCTTACTTAAAAAATGGAAATCAAAATTAAAAGACGCCATATTCAACCTTTAAGATCAAAGTCCTTTTTCACTTCGATTCGTGGTAGGGAAATGGGCTTTCACACACCGTCAGTGGATCCATGCCATGGTCTGAACCGTCCCCAAAAACCCATGTGCTAAAACTTAATCGCCAGTGTGATGGCACTAAGAGGCCACCTTTGGAGGTTACTATGAAAGGGTTTGTGGTGGAAAAGGCACTCCCAGCCCTCCCACCTTCACTGTGAGGACAGCCATGAGGCGCCATCTTGGACACCAATGCCAGTACCCCCCCAGCCTCCAGAACTGCGAGAAATGAAGCTTTGTTCTTCATAATTTACTCAGTCTAAGGTATTTTGTTACAGCAGCACAAACTTAAATTACACACTTAGTCGTGTGTAATTAGCAAATCTTTCTGGAGGGCGAATTGGCAACATCCACTTAAGGAAACCACATGTGTACACACACACACCACAAACACACCCCCCAGGAATTTACCCTATAGCAATTCTAAACAGCATTTAACAGGATTATAATAGGACTCCATTACAGCATTATTTATCATGATAAAAAGCTGTTAAATAACCACTGTCCAAATAGCAACAGGATCCTTTTAGAGTAACACAATGCTCTGCAGCTGTTATAAAGAGTGACAGGTGCCAATATGAGAGATCTTCAAAATAATACAGCTACATGAAAAGAGCAAGGTGAAGACCTGAGGGTTGGAACAACGCCTTTTCTATACATTAAAAACATAAAATAAATTAGGTGTCACTTGGACTTCATAAGCACAGAGGAATCTGGTGGGCAGTGGTTCTTTGAGCTGAGAGGCGGCAGAGCTGGGAGGTTGGCATTGGCTTTTCATTATGTATCTTTCCTTAATGGATAGAAATCACTAACCATGTACAGACATGAATAGTTTTTAACACTTCTAACTGTGAAATATGGCATGCCTACAAAAAAGTGCAATAAAAAGCAATAAAAAGTATCTGCAGTTTATTAAGTATAGTTGTATAGCAAACACCTGTATATCCAAACAACTCTGTATCTATATCCAACCCCAGAACACTGCCAGCACATCAGAACTTCTGACTCAGCCACGCTGGTCCCAGAGCCTCCCCCACCAGCACGTAACCTCCAACCAACTCTCAGGGGAGCCACTCCCGCCCTCAGTCTCACCACCCAGGCACACTCACAAACAGTACCTTCTGGCCAAGCACGATGGTTCACGCTTGTAATTCCAGCCCTTTGGGAGGCTGAGACAGGAGGATCACTTGAAGCCAGGAGTTTGAGACCAGTCTGGCCAACATAGTGAAACCCCCTCCATTAAAAATACAAAAATTAGCCAGGCATGGTGGCACGCACCTGTAGTCCCAGGTACACAGGAGGCTGTGGCAAGAGAATTGTTTGAACCCAGGAGGCAGAGGCTGCGGTGAACTGAGATCCCGCCACGGCACTCCAGCCTGGGTAACAGAGCAAAACTCTGTCTCAAAACAAACAAACAAAAAACCTTCTAATGTGGCCTCTTAACTTTATATAATTGAGTCAAACGTTACAGATTCTTTGCCCTATTCCTTCTTTCACCTAACATTATTTTTATAACATTCACCCTGCAAGTAACTGTTTTCATCTAGTTTTAAAATGTAACCAGAGATTGTTGCCTAGACCATCAGGTTATAGGCAATTTCTCTATGGTGGGGAAAAAAAATTCAGTAAGCTGTTTAGAAGTTGGGCTTTTATTATTTTTTAAGGGACAGAGTCTGGTTCAATCACCCAGGCTCGAGTGCAGTAGCGCAATCATAGCTCACTGCAGCCTTGAACTCCTGGCTTCAAGTGATGCTCTGACCTTAGTTTCCCAAAGTCCTGCGATTACAGGCATGAGCCACCACACCTGACCTAAGTATTATTCTTCACAGATTTATAGAATTATTTCTTTTTTTTTTTCTTTTTTTTTTTTTTTTTTTTTTTTTTTTTTTTTTTTTTTTTTTTTTTTTTTGAGACGGAGTCTCGCTCTGTCGCCCAGGCTGGAGTGCAGTGGCCGGGTCTCAGCTCACTGCAAGCTCCGCCTCCCGGGTTCACGCCATTCTCCTGCCTCAGCCTCCGGAGTAGCTGGGACTACAGGCGCCCGCCACCTCACCCGGCTAGTTTTTTGTATTTTTAGTAGAGACGGGGTTTCACCATGTTAGCCAGGATGGTCTCGATCTCCTGACCTTGTGATCCGCCCGTCTCGGCCTCCCAAAGTGCTGGGATTACAGGCTTGAGCCACCGCGCCCGGCCTTTTTTTTTCTTTTTGAGACAGGCTCTCGCTCTGTAGCCCAGGCTGAAGTGCTATGGCACCATCATGGCTCACTGCAGCCTCAGCCTCCAAGGCTTGAGCTATCCTCCCACTTCAGCCTCTTGAGTAGCTGGGACTACAGGCATGCATCACCATGCCCAGCTAATTATATATATATAGTTTTTTGTAGAGACAAATTATATTTTTTATTTTTTCTCACTATGTCGTCAGGCTGGTCTTAAACACTTGGCCTCAAGCGATCCTCTTGCCTTGGCCTCCCAAAGCGTAGGGATTGCAGGTGTCAGCCACCACGCCCAGTCTAATTTCATTTTTAAAGTAAAATTTACTACTTTAAAAAAAAAATGCTGAGAGAACATGCACATAATCTCACTGCTCAAAATCGTATCTCTAAGCCAGGGGTCAGCAAACTAAGCCACGGGCCAAATCTAGCCCACCACCTGTTTTTGGATGGCCTGCAAACTAACAATGGTTTTTACACTTTTAAATCATTCAATCAAAAGAATAATTTGTGACACATGAAAACTGTATAGTATAAATTCAAATTTCAGGGTCCATAAATAAAGTTTTATTGGAACACAACCCTGTACACTTTGTGTGTCATCCACAGTGGCTTCCACACAACCATGTCAGAGCTGAGTAGCCGCAACAGAGACGCTCTGGCCTGCAAGACTATGGACCTGCTCTGAACGATGCAGTAGGAACTAAAGCTAGAGAGAACCCACCGCCTGGCCAGCTGAACAGGGAATTAAAAAAACGATACCAGAGTTCCGTAGCTGCCGAAGTACTCTTCATCCTGCCACGTGTCTTCAGGGTCGTACTCATCCATCTCCTTCCCCACATGGTTTGCCGGAATGTACCCACAGTAGCCCGCACGCTCGCCCCACCACCAATCAGCAGTGGTTTGTCTCAGGATAAGAATTTTTTCTCCTCTCAAAAAACTGAGCTGGAAAAAAAAAAGTTAAAATTCAATTCAATAAGAAAACCAGTCATTGGTATGTCAAGTGTGGCTCAGTAATAAATCCCACCGATGGTGACAAAATCACAGAGATTTCAAACAGGAGTCAGTGGGTAATGACAGCAACTAAGAACGTTTGCAAGTGACACCACAACTTAGCGATACCTCTGGAACATCTACCTGAAAGGAGGGCACAGCTTAACTGATATTTTTTTAAAAAAGGAGTAAACCTTTTCAAATGGCTTAGGAGAGAATTTCTCAACAGCCTCTTCCTTGTAACTCAACTATGCCAACTGACTTACTGGAGGCTTAGGCTAAGAAATTCCTGTCACAAAGTAAACGAAGCTACATCCAAGGAGATATAGCTTGATATATTTGGTAGCCTTACTTTTCATCAACTGGGTGGGTTCTAAATTCCAAGGAGAAACCAGAACAGGTGCTTCTGCCCCTGGCTGAGGGTCCCCACTCCACACCTGGTATTTTCACATGTGCTTGGGGCAGTACCGGTTAGGCTGTGAGCTTCACACCCAGGTCTTGTGTGGCCCTAAGCATCTGAATACTTCTTCATGTAACTTTGATATGACGTCTGCAAAATTTATCTCATTTTGCCACTGAACATGCTGAAAACCACAAAGCACTGGCCACCACGCATGGCTACCTGGGTCTCATCAGTGGCAGCATAGTCTGCGATGGCCACGAACTCCTCTGGCTGGACTCCCTCCTGCAGGAGACCGGCCTCACTGTACTCAGCAGGCTCTTCTTCCTGCTCAAAAACAAGGAAAGGGTGAAGAGAGGACGTGGGAGCTTTTTTTTTTTTTTTGGCTATGTTATTAGGATGGTTTCAAATTTCAAATACAGATTCATGTGTCGAAGTATTTATTATACAAACCATTTGGATCATCTTTACTACTATAATCAAAGGCTGTCACCTTCACTCTAAATTTCTTTTAAAAAAAAAATGAGTAGGACCCTAAAAGAGAACATCAAAGCAAGAAGTCAGAAACAGGCACTGCCAGTGTCTATCTGGTGAGGAGCCCTTGTCCTTCACCGGCTATGCTTCCTGAACGTGATCATCAACCCCACGACGAGAAACCAGTGTGAGGACAGAGCCGGGGGCCCAGCGTCCCAGGCAGGCACAGCCAGGGGCCTGTGGAAAGAGCTGATGGCAGGGCACAAACTTCCATGAGGCAGCAGAGCCCAGCTTGGACCCACACGGTTCCTTGGAGCCTCCCCCAACCCCTCCTTTTTTTTTTTTTTTTTTTTTTTGAGACTGAGTCTAGTTCTGTTGCCCAGGCTGGCATGATCTCAGCTCAGTGCAACCTCTACTGCCTCCCAGGTTCAGGCGATTCTGATGCCTCAGCCTCCCAAGTAGCTGGGACTACAGGTGTGCATCACTACACCCAGCTAATTTTTTGTATTTTTAGTAGAGATGGGGTTTTGCCATGTTGCCGAGGTTGGCCTCGAAATCCTGGGCTCAGACAATCCACCTGCCTCATTTTCCCAAAGTGCTAGGACTACAGGCATGAGTCACCATGCCTGGCCGTCCACTTTATACAAGAATAAGTTTGCCTGGAAGACACCACTGCAGAGGGCAGAACCTCAAATCACACACTCCAGTTCAATGAATCAACCCTGTCTCAACACAAACACTTTAAACACATTTTCCTAAACATAAAAGTAATTCGTGTTTACTTTAGAAAATGTGTGAAAACACCAAGTACACAGAAGAAAATTTCACTGTAATTTCACTCACTGATCACAGATAATAACAGACAGCACACTGGTATTTATACTTTCAGACTTTTAAAAAGTGGACATGTAACACAAGTACAAAGCGTTCACTGGGTTCACACAATAAGCCTGTGACCTATGGTTTTCACTCTATAAACTCTGAACATTTTTCGTATTAAATATACTTCTAACACTATTTAGTATCTGTCGAGTATTCCAGTCTATGAATTATCATGACTTACCTATCCAGTTTCCTAGTCTCGTACATTTGGACTTCTCAGTTTTTACTATTCTAAATTATGTTAAGATGAACTTCCTTCAACATAAATCATTCTGCGTGTACCTTAATCTTCTTAGGGTAAGTTTCTGAACATGAACTTGATGGACCGAGACTATGCGTACACCTCCCCAGTTCAAGCAATTCACGTGCCTCAGCCTCCCGAGAGGTGGGACTACATGTGTGTGTCACTATGCCTGGCTAATTTTTGCATTTTTGGTAGAAATGGATGGGGTTTTGTAATGTTGGCCAGGCTGGTCTCGAACTCCTGACTTCAAGTGATCTGCCCACCTCAGCTTCCCAAAGTGCTGGCATTACAGGCGTGGGCCACCAAGCCTGAACTGCACTTTGCTTTTCTTACACAATACCTTCTGGAAAAACTCTCCAACTGTCAGAACCCTGATTTATTACTTTCAATGGCTATACGATATTCCATAGCAGGAACTTCGCTTGATTCTTCAGCCATCCCCCATTGATAGACTTTGTCTTGGGATCCAGTTTTCTACCACCATAACTGATGCTGCAACAAAAGAAGTCTGTGCACAGATAAGCTTATCTGATGACATTTTATTTCTGCGGGATAGATTGCCAAGGTTGAAGAATACTTTTTTTTTTTTTTTTTAGATGAGGTCACCCTCTGTCACCCAGGCTAGAGTGCAGTGACACAATCCTGGCTCGTGGCAATGTCCACCTCCCAAGCTAAAGCAATCCTTCTACCTCAGCCTCTCAAGTAGCTGGGACTACTCTTCGTATAATGTAGATCCGATTTGACATCTCAAGAAATTTTTTTACAAACATATTGTTTTCCCAGTTATCTTGTTTAGGATCAGCAACTTCAAGAGTCAGGTCAACAGAAATTTTCTAAACTGAAGCACAAAAAGAAAAACAAACAAACAAACAAACAAAAACCAAATAAGAATAGAGCATGAGACATGTCAAACAGCAGCAAAAATTCTAACTTATGTTTACATGGTGACCCCAAAAAAGAAGAGAGAGGATGAGGCAGAAAAAAAATAAATGAAGAGATAATGGTGGAGATATTTCCAAAATTAACAAAAAAAAGATCATCAAGGCCAAAGTGGGTAGGTCACCTGAGGTCAGAAGTTTGAGACCAGCCTGGTGAACATGGTGCAACCCCGTCTCTACTAAAAATGCAAAAAATTAGCCAGGCGTGGTTACTCGTGTCTGTCATCCCAGCCACTTGGAAGGCTGAGGCAGGAGAATCGCTTGAACCCAGGAGGTGGAAGTTACAGTGAACTGAGATCACACCACTGCACTCCAGCCTGGGTGACAGAGCGAGACTTCGTGTCAAAACAAAACAAAACAAAACAAACAAACAAAAACTCATTAACTCACAGATTCAAGAAGCTCAACTAATCCTAAGTGGGAAAAACAAGAAGAAAACTGGTAAAAAACCCCAAAATGAGAAAAATCCTAAATGCAGCCAATGTGAAAAAGGAATACATTACATTTAGCGGAACAACAGTAAAATATTGCTGACTTCTCATCAGAAACAGAGGCCAGAAGACAGTAAAATGGCATCTTTAAAGTGTTAAATAAAAACTGCAAACCTAAAATCCCGAATCAAGCTATTCTTCAAAAATGTAGGCAAAACACATTTCATAGTTTGACACAGCAGACTCACACTAGTAAATATAAACATACAGCTGTCAGGTTGAAGGGAAATGATCCTACATGAAAACACAGAATGCAGGAAAAAAGGAAAGATCTCAAAAAAGGCAAATAATATGTGGGGAAACATAAAAGACTATTTAACTTTATTAAAAAAAGACTCAACAATGACCATTTATTGTGGGGTTTACAACATATGTAAAATTAAAATGATACATCAACAGTACAAAAATATGGGTGCTGGTAAATGAAACTAACTTATAAGATCTTTACCTTATGAAGCGGTTAAAAAAAAAAGACTGAAATTGAGAGGATGCATATTGCAATTTCTTTGGAAAACACTAAAATAATATGAAAAGATACAGCTAACAAGCTAGTAAAGGAGGTAATGTGGAATGATAGAAAATATTTATTAATCCACAAGAGGGCAGGAATGCAGACATGCACAAAAAAGAAATGTGACAAACATAAAACAAATAGCAAGATGTTACACTTAATCATATTAGTCATTACATTAAATGTTAATAGACTAAATACTCCAATTAAGAGGCAGAAATTGTGTTTAACAGAGCAACAAAAAAAAGACCTAAGAGCTAGACCCGACTAGCTCTTTACAAGAAAAATGCTTTAAACATAAGGACTGGAGGGAAAAAAAAAATACACACACACACACACACACTCTTTATTATTATAAAAATATTTTTATATTTATTATATAGAAAATAAAGTATATTATTATAGAAAATACTTTATTTTCTATAATTTCCCTAAGAATGGGAATATTTCCCTATGCCAGGAGCATGACTCACAAGGCAGCAATGCCCTCTGCTTGCTCTCCACCCCATCACTGATCCACCCAGCCCAGGCAACCCTTACTAATCCCCCGGTGTGTGGCCTTCCACACCCCCACCATGCCCATGTCATACACAAACCCCTGTGTACACACATACATACACACACACACACACACATGCACACACACACACCCCCAGGCTCTTTCTTTGCTTGGCTTTTTTTTTTTTTTTTTGAGATGGAGTCTTGCTCTGTCACCCAGGCTGGAGTGCTGTAATAATATAGCCGGTATAGCTATATTAACACTAAAAAAAGGTACATGCAAGAAAAGAAGTATTTATTAACAGGTAAAAAGACAGATATTTTATAAAAAATAAGGTCGATTAATCTGGAAAATAAAACCTATACTAAATATATACACCCAATAACAGGGACTCAAAATATACAAAGCAAAAAGTGATAGAACCAAAAGGAAAAATAGATATATCTACAATCATAGTGGAGAATTTTTAGTAACTGACAGAAAATGGCAAAAAAAAAAAAAAATCAGAAAAGACATAGAGTTTTGAACAATACTAATAACACATTTGATCTTAATGGCATGTATAGAATGCTATACTCAACAACTGCAGAATACATAGTCTTTGCAAGTACTCATGGAACATTCACCAAAATATTCCATATGATTAGAATATAAACCAGGTATAAATAAATTTCAAAAGACTGAAATTATAGAGGATGTTATGTTCTCTAACCAAGCTAATTAAAGCAAAATTAAATAAGAAAAAGTAAAATTTCCAAAATGTTTAGAAACTGGTCAACATACTTTCAAATAGTCCAGAAAATTTCTAATTTCCACTGAATATATTAGAAAATATTTTGAATAATGAAAATGCAATGCATTTAAATATGTGACGTATAACTACAGCAGTGATTAGAGGAAAGTCATAGCTTTAAAGACTATTAAAGAAAGGTTTAAAATCAATTATCTAAGCTTCTCTCTCAGATGCTACAAAAATTAACCCAAATACAACAGAAGGAAATAAAGACAAAAGCAGAAATCAATGAAATAGAAAAACAGAGAAATCAACACAGATAAAATTGGTTCTTTATAAAAATAAAATTGATAAAACCCTAAAAAAAAGACTGATCAAGTGGGAAAAAAGGAGATAAAATACAAATTACCATTATCAGACATCCATTCTATAATGGGGGGTAGTACAGGATGAACACAAGTATTACTAAAGTACCACCATGACCCTTAAGTAGTCAGCAAAATTAAAGTAACAAGATACCATTTTTTAATCCATGAGACTGACCAAAACTTAAAAGTCTGATGCTGTCAAGTGTTAGCAAGCACTATTGTGGGCTACTGACCTGTGAACTAGTAAAGTCATTGTGGGAAACAACTGATCATTACCCAGTAAAACTGAAACTTGCGGTCCTTTGCACCCTGCAATGCCATTATTGGAGCACAGAGGCATGGAGAAGGATGGTCACTACAGCATTGTTTGAAATAGAAAAAACTAGAAACAACTTAAGTGTCCAACAAAAGGGGAATAAGTAAAATGGGGTATATGCCTACTGTATAGCAGTGAGACTGCAACAGGCCCATACACATAATTACAGCTAGGATACTTTATACTTTCAGAGAAGAAATACACTACAGGAACACCCTACAGTGGCAGGATTGAACCAGCATTACACACATATCAACAAGGACAAATTCCCCAAAGGTAAAGTTAAATGAATAGGCAAGCTACAGGTGACACTGAGAGTATGACACCACTTATGGAAACTCTAAAAAGCACACACAAACAATATCGTATGTCATTCAAGGATATCTATATAAGCCACAGAGGTATAAAAAATGGTGCAGTGACACAAAACAGATTCAGGATTCACAGTAGTGTTTGCCTCTAGAAAGAGAAGAGGAAAAATAGGACTGAGATTGGGGAACAAACTTTATCTAGAGGGTTGCTTTTTCTTTTTTAAGATATGAAGTCTCACTTTATTGGCCAGGCTGGAATGCAGTGGCTATTCACAGACACAATCAGAATACACAACACCCTCAAACTCCTGGCCCCAAGTGATCCCCCCGCTTCAGCCTCCTGAGTAGCTGAACTATAGACACATCCGACAGTATTTTTATTTTATAAATATATATATATAACCTAATGTACACTGTTTAATGCACTTGATGTTTACAATATCATTCTGGAAATGTCCTAATATTTGTTAAATTTATCAAAAGAAAAATAAGATGTCCACGGAATTAAAACATTTTATGAATAATTAAAGAAATCAATGAAAGATGCTGACTATAAATAAAATTCCTATATATAAAAACCCAAATGAAAACAGATCATTGGAATGAAAGAGAAAAAAAAGAAAATATTAAAATTGACATAACAGATACATAAATGTTTAAAAATAGTATCTATTATTCAGTTGGTGAGTTTTACACAATCAACATTCCTTAAAATTTGAGGGTTTTTTTTACTGCTAACTTGAACAAAACTACATGAGTACCCTAGGCAGAAACAGTATGAATACATAAATCTTTTCTAATGTGTCCAACTTGCCTTCAATATATTGCTGGTATTATGCCTGAAATTGTATTGAACAGCTCAGAAAATACGCTTGCTTTGCCATTTCACATATCAAAAATGGAACCCTAAATGATGGTGATGTTTAGGGCCTAAGTATTTCCTTAGAAGTGTTATGGTGCCCAATGCAGGATGTCACCTTAGAGACACTGTGTTTCCTCTGCCTCACAATCTTCACATTTAAGCATTCTACTGCTGGTGGCCACCTTCCAAGGCACAAGTCAAGCTCCACCATATCTGTGAGCTGACACTTAGCTCTCTGTAATGTTCACATTCATTAAACACAGATTTTTAGGAACTGGAACCGAAATTACCTGCGATTCACTTCTGGGACAGTCACCTGATGTTGCCATAGTTCTCTTAGGCTCTGCCTCATAACTGCTGCTTTATTTCATTTTCTTCTCCATTTCTACTTTTAAAAAGAGAAGGAGACACAAAGTACTTGTTATATTGCTTAATAATTAAGTTCCCTTAACTTTAAGGGGCATGATAAATGTCGTCTACCAAATAGAAGTAAAATGTGTATGTGTAAAGAATAGTATAGAAGTGAAAATTTACAATTCTTTACAGAGACAAAAGCATTTAAAAATCATAAACTTCAAATAGTGTGTTTTCTTCACTAGTCTGAAAGGTGTTAATCTTATTCATTTGCTGAAGCCTGTTAGTTTCTGTTAGATCAGGTGTCGACTTAAGGCAATAAATCAGTATTCATTCATTTCTTAGAACTGTGATAGCTTTAATTCCAATTAAAAGTCCCTACCCGGGACTTTACAGTGCTTCCACTAACAGGAACCAAAGTCTGCATCTTCCAGTCTTTTCCTTCTTCTCAATTCTTATTTTTCCAGTGACAGTGTAATCCACACTCTGCTCTGGGATCAATGTGTTTTTTCAATTGCATAGCAATTCTTTGTTTAAAATGCATGCTTCACTTCTAAATCCAGACTTGAAGCTTATTTTTGTGATATTCGTAGTTACAAATGCTTACTGATTTACATAATTACATTTTCATTGGAAAACCTGGGTCCAAATTGGGAAGGGGTCGGAGAGGAGGCCGGGGTGCGTGCAGGATCCAGCTCTCCTAAGACGCCCTCGGAAGGAACAGGATCATGGAGGGTGGGAACAAGTGGCCAATGAAGGGGGGTGAGAAGGGGGCAGGAAGCGAGGGGGCCGCGCGTAGACGCAGGGGCACGAGAGGGTCAGGCTGGGCGAGCGTCGCGAGCTACGGGACAGGGGCCGTCAGGCAGGTGGGCGTGGTCGCGAAGGGCGTGGCAGAGATGGTGGGGTGGGCGTGGCCGCAGAGGGCGAGGCCATGGAAGGCGCTGGATGGTGGGAGTGGCCGGGAAGGGGCGCGGCGCTCAGGGAAGGCTGTGACGGGGACCCAGCGCCCGTTACGACGCCAGGGCAGGTGGCAGAGATCGCGAAGGCGCTCGGAGGCCCCAAAAGGGGGCGGAGGCCTCTGTCCGCCAGCGACGCACACGCAGTGCGAGGACGCCTCACCTGGCCTGTCCTTCCTTACGTGCAGTCCAGTCACCTGAGCGGCCCATCAGGACACCTACCTCAGCCGCGTTTCTCCGCTGAGTTCCGCGTCCACACCGCCAGCGCGGAGGGGCCGACGGTCTTTTCCAGGAGCCTGAGCCAACGCCCTCAACCCGCGCAAGCGCAGTGCACGCAGGCCGTCAGCCGAGAAGTCCCGCCCAGTGTCCGGCGCCCCGCGCAGGCGCAGTGCTCAGACGGCCCCCCTTCCAGGGGAGCCGAGCCACCGCCCTCGACTCGCGCAGGCGCGCCGCTCACAGACCGTCTGCAGCTTGGGCTGCGCAGCGCGCTTCACGTCTGAGCCTCCCGCGCTCTTGAGAGCTGAGGCCCAGCGCCCCCTTGTGTGGAGCTTGTCCCCAACCGCCCCGCCCCGACGCGGGGGGCTCGGTGTGGGGTCTGACCCTCGGTGCAGGGCGCGGGGCGGGAGGCCGACCTGGGGCGGGGGGCGGGGTTGGGCCCCTCAGGGCCTGGGAAGCGACAGCCCGTACGAGCCACAAAATGGCTGGGGCTTGGGGGACCCCTACCTCCTCGTGTCTTCCGTCAAATAATTCAGTTAACTTTCCCATCCGCGCTGCTCAGTGCGCGCCCTCTGCTTTCTTCTGGACAAGTGGAAGCAGAATGGTGACGTTTCTGTTTTGGGGAGAGGAAGTTAGGGGTTAAGGAGAAATGGGTGGCACTAATGCCTGTAAAACAGAAATAAAATTCGAAGCCCCACCCCCACCCCGACCCGGCCCCGGCAGGCAGCCGAGGCGGACTGGACTCCCTCCTTTACCAGGGAACCCCGAAGTTCAACCTGAGAGACTGTTCTGGCCTTGAGGGGAAGTAAGAGTTACACGTGCCTTGTTATACTTCTCGGGCATTAACATCAAGGGAGACCTTAAGTCTGATTTAAAAAAAAAAAAATGTGGAAGGAAAATAAATCTTGGGGTCCCAAAATCATTAAGCTAAAGGGAAAAGTCAAGCTGGCAACTGCTTAGGGCAAACCTGCCTCCCATTCTGTTTAGTCATCTCTCAGCTCACTGAGGTAAATGCATATCTGATTACCACCTCTGGAGAGGCTAACCAGAAACTCAAGGGAATGCAACTGTTTGACCTGGAAGCTCCCTCTTGCCTTTGCTTCGAGTAGTCCCGCCATTCCGGACCAACCAATGTTCATCTTACATATATTAATTGATGTCTCATATCTCCCTAAAATGTGTAAAACCAAGCTGTGCTCTGACCACCTTGGGCCCATGTCATCAGGACCTCCGGAGGCCGTGTCATGGGCGTGCCTCCTTAAATTCAGCAAAATAAACTTCCTAAGTTGACTGAGATCTGACTCAGATATTTAAGGTTCACATTTTAGTAACCACAAAGCGATTCCTAGTAGAGGTGCCACTGACCTTTGACAAATCTCCTGTCAGTCCTTGGTACCAGCCTGAGCTATCTTTATGGCTCAAACCAATAGGATAATTTGCTGAGGCCTCGAAGAACCCCCTCCAGAGAATCCCTGATCCACCCAGATTTGGTCAAGATCTAGTTTATTTTGCTGTACAACTCCTTTTGTGTGTGGGGGGTGAGGGGACGGGGGTGGTTTACTCTCTTCCAACATAAGGAAGGCAAGTTTTTTCTTGCTTCAGTGACAGTGGAAGGCAGGTAACTCTTTTATGGAGTTTGAGCTCGCTTCCCACAGGAAAGATGAGGGGTTTTCTTCCCCTGCTCCTAGGATGGTAGAGAGCAATCTTCAGCCTGAGACCCATCCCTAGGTAAGTAACTGAATTGGGGTTTGTCTTGGCTAAGATTAACAACCAGCTGGTCTTAATTTCTCCTTACCATGAGTGTACTCAGTAATCTTATAAATTGTCCAATCCTTTGTTTCGCTTAACTGGTTTTTTTTTGTTGTTGTTGTTTCCTTTTTTTGTTCTTTTGTCTTTTTCCCATTGAGTTTGACCAACTCTGTCTGACTTGATCAAATCCAAAGGGAAGTTCCAAATTATGAGAACCAAGGCCTCTGAACTGGGTAAGTTTCCCCCCCTCCCCACCACACACACACACACACAAAAGGTGGTGTGGTGGGGGAAGAAAAATAGCCAGCAAACGGAAAAAAAAAAGATTTTTTATTTTGACTACTTAAGGGACTTTTTTAATATAACAAGGCCACATTTTTGCTAGCCAGACCAACCAAAAAGAGCAATGACTGTCATCCCATGCTGCAGTTCCTTAGCTAAGGATTCTGCCTTCTTTTTTTCCACCACGACAGCCTGGGTTTGGTTCCTAAATCAAGCCCTTTCTGGTTTGATACTTGGTACTTCTGAAATAACAGCAATTTGTCCTAGATGAAATATGATAATGAGATTTATTTATTTATTTAGACAGAGCCTTGCTCTGTGGCCCAGGCTGGAGTGCAGTGGCACAATCTCAGCTCACTGCAACCTCCACCTCTCAGGTTCAAGTGATTCCCATGCCTTAGCCTCCTGAGTAGCTGGGATTACAGGTATGCACCACCACGCCCAGCTCATTTTTGTATTTTTTTGGTAGAGATGGGGTTTGGTCACCATGTTGGCCAGGCTGGTCTCAAACTGGCCTCAAGTGATCCGCCTATCTCGGCTTCCCAAAGTGTTGGGATTACAGGTGTGAGCCACCATGCCCAGCCAGTAATGATGTAGCAGGACGAGCCGCAGACAAAACCTCTCAGACACCGAGTTGTAGAAGGAAGGGCTTTATTCAGCTGGGAGCATCGGCAATCTACTGCCTTAAAATCTGAGCTCCCCGAGTGCAAAGTTTCTGTCCCTTTTAAGGGCTCACAACACTAAAGATTTCACATGAAAGGGTCGTGATTGATTTGAGCAAGCAGGGGGTACGTGACAGGGGCTGCATGCACCTGTGGTCAGAGTGAAACAGAACAGGGCAGGGAGTTTCACAGTGTTCTATACAATGTCAGGAACATCGGTTTCTAAGTCATGAGTTGATTTTTAACTACTGGATTTAGGCCAGGCAGACCCAGGCCTGCTTCCAGGCCTGGCACCGGGCTGCCTGTCTTTGGTTTTACTTCCTTGTTTTTTTCTTAAAACAGGTACTGAGTATAAAACAATATAAAACAATATGAGAGGGTCTCTCTCCTCAAAGAGTTTTAAAAAGTTTTTTTTTTAAGGAGCTCAATGGTTAAAAGTCAGCTTAATTAGAAGCTAACATCCAACATGTGTGTGTATGTGTGCCTGTGTGTGTGTTTGTATTTAAAAGGCCTTCAGGTTTTGGTTTTTGTGTTTTTGTTTTTGTTTTTGTTTTTCTCTTCTAGGACCTTGTCTTTTTGAGCAAAAGTTTTTTTTCTTAGTTGACTGGCTTCTGTTTTCTTCATTTACTTCTGCCGTCTCTTCTTTCTCTTGCACCCTCTGCTTCATGAGGAACCTAATATAGTTTATAATACCCAGGGTTCCTTACAGAAAATGGAGAAGGTACCAGATTCCCCTTGGAGGAGAAACCTGTTTTCTTATGGAACCGCAAGAGCGTAAACAGACAAGTTCATCTCAGCTCTTAAACTGCTTGCTTTTGTATAGTGTTACCTAATTTTTTAACTAAAATAGTTACTGCAACAGAGGCTACTCTTGAATTCTTAAGGAATAGTGTAGTTTAGACGCATAGAAATGTCTTTGTTAAAAAAAAAATTTTAAGTGCAGTGCAAAAGCATGACCTGGTCTAACCTCACAATAATTTTCGCTTTTTGGAGACCCAGGATTCTGTGTAGGGTCTGCCCAGAGCTCAGAGATCCAGTTAAAATATAGGTAGTCTCTATCTAAATAAAATTGGTCTCCTTATACAATCCTGTGATAGATTTTCATAATTTTATGTTTCATTTGGCATCCATCTTTAATCTGTCTTTAGCACCACCAGACTTTTTCTCTGTGTACCTTGAAATGTAAATTTTGCTATCTAATTTTTCGTCTAAGAGTTTCCTTCAATATGCGGATTTAGGGCTATTTAGCTGACAGCTTCCGGGGCAGTGACACAGGTTATCGAGAGTTTGCAAGTCTAAGATAGAAAAAAAAAAAAAAAAGGAGGTCTTAGGAATGTATAAGATGTGCTTCTATCGGTATACCTAATACCTCTATGTAATTTATGTGTTGTGTACCCATGTTTCTCTATTAAAAAATATAAAAGAGCTCTAATTAATTGGCTTAAAGAAAAATAAAAGGGCTCAAATAAAATACTTTATTAGAAAAAGGGGAAGACTAGTCAAATGTTAAGTTTACTTAAAGTCTTTAATAAATAAGTTAACTTTAAAATTAGTGGCAAAGTAATATTAGAAATGTCTTAAGAATTGCCAGCATACATTTTTGTTTCTATTTATTTATCAAGCAATTTCCTACTTATCCCTGCCAATTACTATAAGGTGTCAACATTTGGCATAGGGGTTACAAAAGGAAGAACATAAATGGCCTGATGGAGCTGAAAAACACAGCATGAGAACTTCATGAAGCATACACAAATATCAATAGCCAAATCAATCAGGTAAAAGAAAGGATATCAGAGACTGAAGATCAGCTTAATGAAATAAAGTGTGAAGACAAGATTAGAGAAAAAAAGAATGAAAAGAAATGAACCATTCTCAAAACAAGCTATTAATGCGGCCAACAAACATAAAAAAAGCTCTTCATCACTGGTCATTAGAGAAATGCAAATCAAAACCACAATGAGATACCATCTCACACCAGTTAGAATGGTAATCATTAGAAAGTCAGGAAACACGGTGGCTCAAGCCTGTAATCCCAGCACTTTGGGAGGCCGAGACGGGCAGATCACGAGGTCAGGAGATCGAGACCATCCTGGCTAACACGGTGAAACCCCGTCTCTACTAAAAAGTACAAAAAAACTAGCCAGGCGAGGTGGCGGGTGCCTGTAGTCCCAGCTACTCGGGAGGCTGAGGCAGGAGAATGGCGTGACCCCAGGAGGCAGAGCTTGCAGTGAGCTGAGATCTGGCTACTGTACTCCAGCCTGGGCAACAGAGCAAGACTCCGTCTCAAAAAAAAAAAAAAAAAGTCAGGAAACAACAGATGCTGGAGAGGATGTGGAGAAATAGGAACTCTTACGCTGTTAGTGGGAGTGTAAATTAGTTCAACCATTGTGGAAGACAGTTTAACGGTTCCTCAAGGATCTAGAACCAGAAATACCATTTGACCCAGCAATCCCATTACTGGGTATATACCCAAAGGATTATAAATAATTCTACTATAAAGACACATGCACACATATGTTTATTGCAGCACTGTTTACAATAGCAAATACTTGGAACCAACCCAAATGCGCGTCAGTGATGGACTGGATAAAGAAAATGTGGCATATATACACCATAGAATACTATGCAGCCATAAAAAGGATGAGTTCATGTCCTTTGTGGGGACATGGATGAAGCTGGAAACCAACATGCTCAGCAACTAACACAGGAACAGAAAACCAAACCCTGCATGTTCTCACTCATAACTGGGAGTTGAACAGTGAGAACATGTGGACACAGGGAGGGGAATATCACACACCAGGACTTGTCAGGGGGTGGGGGGTTAGGGGAGGGATAGCACTAGGAGAAATGCCTAATGTAGATGGTGGGTTAATGGGTGCAGCAAACCACCATGGCAAGTGTATATGTAATAAACCTGTACATTCTGCACATGTATCCCAGAACTTAAAGTATAATGATAAAAAAAGAAAAATCTGCTGATGTATAATTCTAAGCCTAAGAAAAAATATCCATTACAAAGGAAGTCAAAATAAATTCATTTTCAGATAAACGGAATTTGACTGAAGGAAACATGCACTAAGATGCTAAAAGAAGAACTTCAGGCTAAAATAAGATAATCTCATAATTGCAGGAAGGACAGAAGAGTACTAGAAAGTGTAAATAAATGGATAAATATATTTTTAAAATTTGTCCTTAAATCAACAATTATGACTTGTGAGGTTTATAATGTGTAGAGGTGGAATATATGCCAACAGCCGCACACAGAGCAAGGGGGATAAATAAACTATCGTAATGTGCTGGATCTTTGTTAGGACAAAGCAAAAGTATTCTAATAACTTCAGGCAGGTCAAGAGTGCATATTGAGCTCTCAAAAACTACAATGATGTATGACAAAAAGCAAAATAGAAGATAAAAGAAAAAAATAAATTTAAAAAATGGAAAAGAAAACATTAAGAGAGTACTACAGAAATAAAAGACAAGACGAATGATAAATAAACAGCAATGCAGCAAACCACCATGGCACATGTGTACCTGTGTAACAGACCTTCACGTTCTACACATGTATCCCAGAACTTAAAGTGTATCCCAGAACTTAATGTATCCCAGAACTTAAAGTTATAATTAAAAAAAATAAAAATAAACAGCAAGATGGCAGACTTAAACCCAACTATATTTCTAACAACATTAAATGTAAAGATAGAAAACATGCCAATTTTTTTTTTTTTTGAGACAGAGTCTAGCCCTGTCGCTCAGGCTAAAGTACAGTGGCACAATCTCAGCTCACTGCAACCTCTGCTTCCTGGGTTCAAACAATTCTCATGCCTCAGCTTCCCGAGTAGCTGGAATTAAAGGCGTGCAGCACCCTTCCCAGCTAATTTTTTTTTTTTCTGTATGTTTAGTAGAGATTAGGTTTCACTATGTTGGTCTGCCTGATCTTCAACTCCTGACCTCAAGTGATTCACCCACCTCAGCCTCCCAAAGTGCTGGGATTACAGGTGTGAGCCACCATGCCCGGCCAATGCCAATATTCTTAAGTATCTCTTTTAGAGATTTGACTAAATGATAGTTATAAGAAACATACTTTACCTATAAAGAAACATTTAGTTGAAAGTAAAAGAATGGAGGAGGCAATACCACACCAACACAAACCATACTGATATTGTAAAAAGCAGACTTTACCAACGGTATTACCAAAAATAAAAGAATTATTTCATAATGATAAACTGTCAATTCAGTAGAAAGAAATAGCAGCCCCAAATTTGTGTGTCTATAACATAGCTTCAAAATATAAAATCCAGAAATTCAAAAATTAATATAACTCAAAGGAGAAATAGAACCATCCATAATTGTAGTTGGGGGATTTAACACACCTATCACATAACTCAGAACAAGAAGGCAGACAGCAGAGATTCAAACAGCTCATTTAACCAACATGACACACGTCATGTTGGCTTACATCATGAGACTTACGTATGTACACAAATATATAAAATCAGTATATCCACTTCATCCACCCCTAGCAGAGTGCATGTTATTTTCAGGTACACGTGGAACATGTGTGGCTATTCTGGGGACATTCCCCATGGCAAGGACTGAGGGCTGCCTGTAGGAACTCACTGAGACTGTCAGCCAACAGCCAGCAAGAACTAAGGACCTCAGTCCTACAACCTCAAAAAACAATTCTTCCAACAACCAGGTATAGCTGCTGGTTTTCTATCTGATGATAGCTGGTTTTCATACAATAGTCTGCTCAGGCTGCCTTAACAAAATGCCACAGACTAGGAGGCTTAAACAACAGAAATTTATTTTCTCACAGTTCTGGAGGCTGGAAGTGCATGATCAAGGTGCCAGCAAATTAGATTTCTGGTGAGGGCTCTCTTTCTGGCTCGTAGACAGCCACCTTCTTGCTGTGTCCTCAAATGGCCTTTCCACTGTGTGCATGCAATGAGAGCACTCCAGTATCTGTTCCTCTTCTTATAAGGGCACCAGATTAGGTGCTATCAGATTAGCGACCTGCCCTGGATGCTGATCCTCCACATTGACTTCTGATTAACCCCAGTTCCTGAAATGCCTGTAAGATTTGTATTTTAACTACTGATCCTTGTGTAAAAGCATGCACTTACTGCCCTTAGGGCAAAACAACCTTGACATTATCTTACTTACCATACAGTTATCCTACACATCGCCTCTGAAGCCTGCATACTCTTCCCTTATGGTCTATAAGCCCTGGGTCTGGGAGGGTAACAGTGAGGAGATCCACCCGCTTCCCTCACTGCTGCCCAAGACACAGACATAGCTTCTGTTCATAAGTCCCTGTTAAACGTTCCTAAGAAACTGGATTTGTCAGCCTCTTTCTTCAGCCTCTCAGCCTCCTCGGTCTTTGGGGGTAGGTTTGCATAGACCTGCTCACCTTGGAATACCTTGCTAAGGGCTCTATCTTCCAATACAGTCACATTGGGGATTGGGGTCAACATATGAATTTGGAGGTAGGGGACATAATTCAGTCCCTGATATGGTTTGGCTGTGTCTCCACCCAAATCTCATCTTGAATTTTAGTTCCCATAATCCACATGTGTGGTGGGAGGGACCCTGTGGGAGGTCACTGAATCATGGAAGTGGCTACCCCCATGCTGTTCTCATAATAGTGAGTCAGTTCTCATGAGATCTGATGGTTTTTATAAGGGGCTTTTCCTCCTTTGCTCAGCACTTCTCCTTCCTGCTACCCTGTAAAGAAGGTGCCTTTCTTCCCCTTCATCTTTCGCCATTATTGTAAATTTCCTGAGGTCTCCAAAGCCATGAGGAACTGTGAGTCAATTCTTTTCTTTATAAATTACCCAGCCTCAGGTGTTTCTTTATAGCAGCATGAGAATGGACTAATATGTAAATAATGTGTGGCTAGAGAGTAAGCTGTGGTGCTTTTTTTTTTTTTTTTTTCCCAATGGCTGTACATTCTTTGACATCTTCCCACTGAGAAACAGCATCCACCTTCGTTCCCCTTGGTCTTGGGCTTGTAATGTCTGCTGTAGTCACTAGGTTGCGAGGCCTGCAGTGGCTCCCAAGGCAGCTCAGGAAAGGCCATGCAGCTCTCTCAGTCCTCTAGGAATGCAGGCTCTTGGGACACTCCTCAGAATCCAGCCTCTCAGAGACACCATGCACAGTGCTGCAGATGTCAGTCCCAGCTGAGCCCAGCCTTCATGTTCTCTCCTACCTGGTGCTACGTGACCTCGGGATGGTTCTACCCCAGCCACAGAGCCACAGCTGTTCTCTCTCCCCAGCTGAGGTCCTAGACACAGAGCCACACCAGCACCCTGTGCCAATCAATCATGCTGTAGGAGAAAAATAAAACAGCTGATGCTTTTACGCTATTAGATCGTGGTTGCTTATGCCGCAATAGTAACTGGAACAGAATCGGGTACTTTGAAGTGGGATGCTACCATGACAAAAGCCAAAAAACATGGGGGGTTGGCTGTGGGACTCAGCCCCAGAGAAGAGGTTGGCAGGCATGAGAAGGCAGCTGGCAAGGGACTGAGGAAAAGCAAGTGAAGGAAAGAAGGCTCTTGTCATTGAATGACTGGCTTCTTTCACCTGCACATCATGAGGAATGATTAGGGAGAGAGGCACTGTAGGGAAAGAGGCATTGGAGAAGGAATGATGGGGTTTTCAAACAGAACTTATAAAAACATGAAGGAGCCAGGATTTGCTGGGCTCAACAATGAAACTATTTTTCATCCACAGTTTCTCCCAGCAGAAGATTCTCAAAGAATGAAAGGGCTCAGAGCAAAGTTGGGACCCGCAGCCCTGTAGGGAATATGCGGGTTCAGAGCAGACACGAAGTTAAGGGTTGAATTATAAAACCCTCTGTTAAGATGCAGAAAGAGTTCAATTGGTGTCTTACCAGCCTTTTCAGATGCAAAGGACCTCCCAGGGACCGTATGCTTGTGCCTCCCAGGTCCCTATTAAGGAGACCTTCTGGGAATCTTAAGAGCATTGTTCCACAACAGCCACACACGGACCCCCAATAGTAAAGAGACTATTTAAAAGAGATCTGGGGTGCAGGTTTTGTCTAATGGAGTGAACTTCAATAAAATTCATAGAAAACCCACAAAGTTATTAAGGGAAGTGTACTAGAAAAAATAAGAGCAGCCTGCGTTTGTGGTTGAGCAGTCTTAGCCTGTAGAAATTCAGGGGCCCACTGGCCTCCTTTCATTTTGTGCTATCTGGTTCTTTTAATCCAAGCTGGCTTTTATTTTCTTCTCAGGTGCCTAGAGAATCAGTCCCTGGAGCAACACTGGGCCCTAATCGCAGACCTGTTGACCTGGGTCAGGTTGGATTTCAGAATCTCTGCAGACTGCCTGCTTTTTGCCTCAGTTTCGCCCTTCTGAGTGGCAGGGGCCAAGGTATCTGTCTTATCTCCATCCCCATTAGACATAGGGTGAAGAGGTGGGGTCAGGTGCTTGGCTCTTGAGGTCACAAGTCTGTGGATTGAGAAGGAAACACATTGAAGAGGTTGTGTCTGAGGAGCCGTGCCCATAGAGCCTCACCCCGCATGGACTTGGTTAGGTGGTGAGACTTGGAGTTCTGGCTGCCATAATGGCATGAGGCCATGGGTGTCTGGGTGAGTCTATTTTGAATGTGTGGGGGGTGCAGCCAGAGGGCAGAATGTATTTTCCAAAGTTAGCCATAGCGATTTCAGCAATCCTTCCCACATGCTCTTCTCTTGCCATTTCTCCATCAAGAAGTGGAGTCTGGCTGGGCATGGTGGCTCATGCCTGTAATCCCAACATTTTGGAAGACTAAGGCAAGTGGATCACTTGAGGCCAGGAGTTTGAGCAGCCTGGTCAACATGGTGAAACCCCATCTCTACTAAAATTACAAAAATTAGCCAGGTGTGGTGGTGCATGCCTGTAATCCCAGCTACTCAGGAGCTGAGGTACAAGAATCACTTGAACCCTAGAGAAGGAGGCTGGAGTGAGCTGAGATTGCACCACTGCACTCCAGTCTGGGCAATAGAGCGAGACTCTGTTTCAAAAACAAAAACAAAAAAAAGCAGAGTAAAAGCACCTCCTTGATTCAGAGCAGGGTGTTTCCTCCTGCTCCGATACACAACAGCAGCATTTCATGTGGTTGGGACTTGGACTGTGGAGGCAGGCCCAAGTTCAAATCCTGGCTTTGACACTGAGTGATGCAACCTGGGTGAACTAGTTCTCTGAGCCTCAGTTTCCCCCATGATGATGAAGAAACACATGTTTCCTATGCAGGCTGAGGCTCTGAAGCCTGCTAAGCTCCTTTCCCCACTAAGGGGAGGTCCTCATTTATGCCATTGCCCAGGTTTCCTTTACATGTGACTTGTCACATGGTGCTCTGGAGCCCTGTCCTTGGAGACTCACACCCCTGTGACCAGGATGGGGCCAGGGCTGTGCTTAATCAGGTGACTGTCCAAGGAGCCCCCTTCCACCTCCAGAGTTCAGAACTCAGTGTCTTACCTTCCTCCCAGGAACCAGAGCACACTGAACACCCAGGACCTGGCAGGGCACCTGAAGGCCAACATGTTGGGGGGCATTGGAGCACACGAGTCCCACTCCAGGGGCAGGAGTAGTTGTCACTTGAGTTGCAACATCTGTCCCTAAGAGAGTCCCTGTGAGGCCTGGCTCCTTGGTGTGCTGAGCAACTGACCTGACCCCACACTCTTCTACCCAAAGAGGCCTCTGGAGCCTTCCTACGGCCAAGGGACCTGGCCAGCTGCACAGGCTGAAGACAGAACGAGCTCAGCCAGGGCTCCGTGAACAGGTGTCCTTCTGTGGTCATCATCACGGCAGCAGCAAGGTCAGGGTGGGGTGTCAGCATGGGGTGTGCACTCTCTCATCCCGGGCATCTGAGTTTTTTGTTTTAAAAGTTGTGATCACCAAGACACTGTCCTTGTCTACCTCTGCGTCTCATGGTCCCAGCTGTGGGGGGACGCACAGCCAAGTGGGCCTCGCCTGGGGAAGGGAGGTGCACCCATGTGACTCAGGCAAACACGACCCCTGGGCCTCGTTCCAGGGAACCCCAAAGGCAGAGTTCAGAAGATTGCAATTAATTTTATAAATTAATACACAATAACAGATCATTAATTTTAAATGTTGAACTTAAGGTTAATACATATGTTACAGGAATTACATCAGGAATTGATTTTATTATGGAGTCTGAATAAGTTTTAATTCCAAAAACAGTGTATTCCTCCTGTGATTTAAGTTTTATTTACATTAGCACTCAATAGAACTACTAGTTGCTAAATACACCTGTGGATGTATTCCAGTTACCCTAAAAATTGAAATATAGTGCCAGGTTATTCACAGTGTTTTCAACTTAAAGTTTGTTTTTCAAAAAAAAAGAGGTTATTGTTCTGCAGTAGCAAAACTGCTAGGAATTGAGCTTCTAGATTTTTTTAAATTTTATTTATTTATATATATATATTTTTAGATGGAGTTTCATTCTTGTTGCCCAGGCTGGAGTGCAATGGTGCAGTCTCAGCTCACTGCAACCTCTGCCTCCTGGGTTCAGGCAATTCTCCTGCCTCAGCCTCCCTGGCAGCTGGGATTACAGGAGCCTGGCTAATTTTTTTGTATTTTTAGTAGAGACGGGGTTTTACCATGTTGGCCAGGCTGGTCCTGAACTCCTGACCTCAGGTGATCTGCCCACCTTGGCCTCCCAAAATGCTGGGATTACAGGCGTGAATCACTGTGCCCAACCGAGCTTCCAGATTTCAGGTTCTCAGCTTTCCTCTTCTCTTGTTTGGTACATTCTTTATTTAAATCGCTAAAATAAAATAACTCGTTTCCACCTCCTGGGTCGTTGCCGTGGAGGTGGTTCAATTCCACGAAGGCATTTTTACAGTCAAGGCGTATGCATCCTCACTTGTTAAACAGAGTTTGTTTGTTTGTTTTTTGAGACAGAGTTCTCTCTCTGTGGCCCAGGCTGGAGTGCAGTGGCAGGATCTCTGCTCACTGCAACCTCCGTCTCCCGAGTTCAAGGGATCCTCCTGCCTCAGCCTCCCAAGTAGCTGGGACTACAAGCATGTGCCACCACGCCCGGCTAATTTTTGTATTTTTAGTAGAGACAGGGTTTCACCATGTTGCCCAGGCTGTCTCAAACTCCTGACCTCAAGTGATCCGCCCGCCTCAGCCTTCCAAAGTGCTGGGATTACAGACGTGAGTTAAGTAGTTCGAACAATCAATTGATTAGGCTTTTGTGGCTGCTCACTTGTGCATGTGGCCAAGTACTGTGCTGTCCTGGCCCACAGCGTCCTACAGGAAGGGATGGGCCGTAAGACGTGGGATCTTCTGAAGTCGTCAAATGAAAAACACTCCTGTTGAGTGAGAAAACAAATAGGCTAATCTTGTGATTTTTAAAAAATTTAAACTGACATGATTTTATTGCAAATTTCCAAGAATCCTTAAAAGTTATAAAAAGTATAACCAAAATAAATATCTGTGGCAGAGTTCTACAAAAGACAAAACTCAGTTTTCCTTTTGAGATCTTGCCCCAGCATCAGTTCAAACACTTCCTCTCATATTTCACCAGGACTCAATTCCTGAGCAAGAAACAGCAAGAAACAGCAAGTGCCATGAAAAGCGGCTTTGTGTGGGGTGGGCTCTTCACACTCCAATCTCCAGTTCCTTCTCAAAGCTTCGAAAAAAAGTTGAAAAATGAAAACAAAAGCCCTGCTGTGTTGAGCTGGGCTCTGGCGTTGCCATGGACCCAGGGCAAACAGCGATGCTCCCGCTCTGCCCCCAGCTCAGCTCACGCTGGGCCTGCACTTCTGGAAGGGAGCACGGACTTCGGAATGACTGGTTAGAACCCAAATGAATTCATGGAATGTGACATGGTTCAAAAATAATAAAACGTGATACCCATGAAATGCTGATATTCTGTCTCAATTTGCCAGATTGGGGCCTCCTGGATTCAGAGTATTCTAAAGTAGCCGGCAGGTTCACTCTGCCCTTTTAGACCTAATGTATCTGGCTTAGAAAGCAGTCTCTGTCCCTCTGCTATTTGCTGTTCTTTGCTTTGCCTGGTCTGACTCCCGCCCCAGGAGTCCTCCTGACAGCTCCAGGTTCTGCAGACAAGAGCAGTAACTTTTATAATAATAATAATGACTCCCAAGTGAGTGCATTGGGCTCTTCACATGTGTCTCTATGTGTGCACATGCATGTGCATGTCATTTCTGGGCACTTCACGTGTGTCTGTATGTGTGCACGTGTATGTGCATGTCAATCTCCTTTACTCCTCCGACAGCCCTCTCAGGGGTGCAGCTTTTTCCCTCTTTTACTCAGGCTGAGAAAGGTGGTCGTTTGACAAGGTATGTTCAGAGGTCGGATCTGAACCCAGCTCCAAGGCTCCAGCACCCAAGCCCTGACCCCACGGCTGCCTGCTGGCTGGGAGTGGCATTCTTTAGAACAGGAAAGGCAGTGAGTTCTCATTGCATCAATACTTGCATTTGCTACAACAGAAGCTTTTTGTCTCTTCTTCACATTCCTTCAGAACACAAGCCTCCTTTTCTGCCTGTGGCCATCAGTCACTGGAATCAGCCTCGTGAGTGGCTTGGTGGCGGATGGCACCGTCCTTTGTGGGAGAAAACAATGTTGCTGCCCAGGCCTTTCTGGAATGACCTCTTCCCACCCCCTGACCAGCCCCAGCAAGGCCCGGGGCTGGATGCCTAGTTGATTGGAGCCAAGAGTCTGCTGAATGGATGAAGGGAGAAGGGACATCCAAGCGACTGAAGAAGATCTTAACAGAAGATTTATACATTCAAATAGAGGTCCCTGTTGACCCACAAGCTCCTTCATGCTCTGTCCTGGGCAGGCAGCACTGTTGCTTGGGAAGGAGAGCCCCTTCCTGTCATGGCAGGTCGTCATCTGGGAACCTGGAGCCACATCAACCCATTTCCCTCCATCTGCAGACTAGACAGAGGGTGAACCACATTGGTGCCTTTGGCATTCAAGGTGTAGTAGACTAGACACCATGGGCCTTGAGCCTCCATCACCCCCTCCACCCCCTCCCAATTATCTCCAAAGTTTCACAGGCTGCAATGCCAGGCAGCTCTCCACAATGCCATGACCACTAGTCAAGTGATGGCTCTTGGCCACAGAGTCATGGCAGCGTTGCTCACAATGGCACCTTTCTTCCCAAGCCAAAGAGTGCATGTTCTCACTCTCCGGGGAAACACCGTGGTGATTGCTCTCCAGCAACCAGCTGCCTCTTGGCACCCTTGTTGTCTCCTTAAGCTTTTTTATTATTGGGAGGAACAGGTGGTACATATTTTTTTGCAGGTGGACTAGTGACATTTGTGATATCTTATTATATTACTTTGGGGATTTTTTATCTTCAGAAAGTACTCATTTTTTGTTTCCAGTTCAACATATAAGGAGCTAAGAAATCTTTGCTCCATTCTAACAGCAAGTAAAAAGCTGAACAAACTGAAAAATTAATCCAGTAGAGAAGTTAGATCCAGTAGAGAAGTGAGGTTACAGGACAAACTATTGTTCCCAACATTGGAGAGACAGACAAGTGGGTAGAGAGAATCACAACTTATCTCCAGCAGAAACCTCCAGTGCCAGGGTAGGAAAACCTGAAAAATTGCTGGAGGCTTAGTGCTGCAAGTCTGAGGGACAAAAACTCCAAGAGGACCCCCGTCCTGAGGGCCCCTACACTTTTGCGAATTTTACCTCCAGGAGCTTGACCAGGTCCTCACAGTGATTATTGGAGAAAAATTCCCTTGTGCTTCGGCAGGGGGAAGAAAAAAGGAACCATCTTGAGATAGGGCATTTTGTCCTTAACAATGCCTGTCCTCAGGAGTCTGTTTTATCCCAGCCAAACTGGCTAGGTTACATCAGAGCCTGACCTACCAACTCCAGGTGGCTCCAGACTTCCATGTAGGTGAAAGGAAAGACACAATTCCAGCCGCCTGCAGTCATCCTGTCCCACCTACAGGATAGAGGAGCATTTGTGAAGGTCACAATTCAGGGGGGCAGGGTCACCACAGACCTAGACCTACTCGTAGGATTGTAGAATGCTTTCCCTCCCCCACACCTACCACCACATCACTAAAGGTCTTTTGACAGCAGTTCCTTCTAGGCAGACTTCATTTCCAGCCTTCAAAAAACATTACAAGGTACACTAAAAGACAAAAACTAGTTTGAAGAGCCTAAAAAAGCATCACAAGCAGATCAGATATGGCAGGAATGCTGAAATTATCAAACCAGGAATTTTGAAAAGCTACGAGTAGTATGTTAAGGGATGTAACAGAAAAAGCAGATGGCATGCAAGAGTGGATGGGCAACAAAAGCAGAAAGATGGAAATTCTAAGAAATAATCAAACATAAATGCTAGAGTTTGAAAACCATTGTAACAGAAATGAAGAATCCCTTTGATGGAGTCATTGGTAGACTCATGGCTGAGGAAAAAATCTCTGAGAGCTTGAGAACATGACAATAAAAACTTCCAAAACTAAAAAACAAAGAGAATAAAAGCTGGGGAGGAAAAGCAGAACATAATATCCTATAACAATGGGATAGCTACAAAAGGTGTAACATACACATAATGAGAACAAAAGGAGAAGAAAGAGAGAAAGGAACAGAAGCAATATGCGAAGCAATAATGACTGAGAATTTCCCCAAGATTAATGTGAGATACCAAATCACAGATCCAGGAAGCTCAGAGAACACAAATAGAATAAATGCCCGTTCCCCCCTAGAACTAAACATATCATATTCAAGCTTCGGAAAATCATAAAGGAAAAAAATCTCAAAAGAAACCAGAGAAAATAAACACCTTACCATAGAGAAGCATGATAAAAATTACATCTAACTTCTCCTCAAAAACTATGCAAGCAAGAGGAAGATGGAATGAAATATAGTCATATATCACTTAATGTTGGGGATACATACTGAGAAATGTTTCATTAGGCAATTTTGTCCTTATGCGAACATCATACAGTTACACAAACCTAGCTGGTATAGCCTAGTATCCACCTAAGCTGTATGATACAGCCTATTGCTTCTAGGCTACAAACTTGTCCAATATGTTACTACTGTATATTGTAGGCAATGAAACACAATAGTAAGTATTTTTACATCTAACCATAGAAACGGTACAGTAAACATATGATATAAAGGATTTTAAACGGTACACCCATATGGGGCATTTATGATGAATGGAGTTTGCAGAACTGGAAGTTGTTCTGGGTGAGTTAGTGCTTGACTGGTGAGTGAATGTGAATGCCCAGGGCATTACTGTACTCTACTGCAGACTTATAAGTATTAATGTACTCTACTGTAGTAGTACTACTAGTGTAGTAGTACTACTAGAGTAGTAGTACTTACAAGCATTACCGTATTCTACTGCAGACATAAGCATCACTGTAGTCTAATGTAGGCTTATAAGCACTGTACACTTAGGCTACGCTAAATTTATTTATTTATTTATTTATTTATTTATTTATTTATTTATTTTAGAGATAGGGTCTCACTGGATTGCCCAGGCTGTTCTTGAACTCTTGGCCTCAAGCAATCCTCCTGCCTTGGCCTCCCAAAGTGCTAGGATTAGAAGCTTGAGCCTCTGCATCCAGTCATACATTAAATTTATTTTAAAATATTCTTCCCAGGCATGGTGGCTCACGTCTATAATCCCAGCACTTTGGGAGGCTGAGGTGGGCAGATCACTTGAGGTCAGGAGTTCGAGACCAGCCTGGTCAACATGGTGAAACACTGTCTCTACTAAAAATACAAAAATTAGCTGGGTGTGGTGGCACACACCTGTAATCCCAGCTGCTTGGGAGGCTGAGGCAGGAGAATCACTTGAACCCAGGAGGTAGAGGTTGTAGTGAGCCAAGATATTGCACCACCGCACTCCAGCCTGGGCAACTGAGCAAGACTCCATCTCAAAAAACAAACAAACAAAAAAACCAAAAATATTATTATTTCTTCAATAATAAATTAAACTTAGCTTACCATAACTTGTTTACTTTATAAACTTTTTTCTCATGACTTATTTGTAATAATAGTTAGCTTAAAATACAAACACATTGTACAGCTATACAAAAATATTTTCTTTCTTTTTATCCTTAATCTATAAGCTTATTTCTATTTTTAACAATTTTTAAATTTTTTCCTTTTTTTTTTTTTTTTTTTTTTAACTGAAACACACACACATTAGCCTAAGCCTACACAGGTCAAAACTATCAATAGCACTGTCTTCCACCTCTACATCGCATCTTTCCCCACTGGAATGTCTTCAAGGGCAATAAGACATATGGAGCTGTCATTCTCTGCAGCACCTTCTTCTAGAATATGTCCCAAAGGACCTGCTCAAGGCTATTTTACTGGTAATTAACTGTTAACTAACTTTACATATATATATATACACACACACACACACACATATATGGGTGTGTGTGAATATACATACATTATAGAAAGAGTACCATCTAAAATAACAATACAATGTTATTGTATAGTAAATACATAAACCAGTAAGATGGTCATTTATGATAGTTGTCAAGTATTACGTATCATACATAATTTAATGTACTATACTTTTATGTGACTTGTAGCACAGTAGGTTTGTTTACACCACTATAACCACAGACACATGAGTAATGCATTGCTCTACAATGTTATGATGGCTACAACATCACTAGGCAATAGAAATTTTTCATTCCATTATAATCTATGAGACTACCATTGCATATGCAATGTCATTGACCAAAATGTTGTTACATGACACATGGTTATATTTAAAGTGTTGTGAAAATAAACCCTCTGATATGGTTTGGCTATGTTCCCACCCACATCTCATCTTGAATTGTAATCCCCATGTGTCATGGGAAGGACCTGGTGTGAGGTAATTAAATCATAGGGGGCGGTTACCTCCATGCTGCTGTTCTCATGACAGTGAGTTCTCATGAGATCTGATGGTTTTATAAGGGGCTTTTTCCTCTTTTGTTTGGCACTTCTCCTTGCTGCCACCATGTGAAGAAGAATGTGTTTGCTTCCCCTTCTGCCATGGTTGTAAGTTTCCTGAGGCCTCCCCCGCCATGCTAAACTGTGCGTCAATTAAACCTCTTTCCTTTATAATTTACCCAGTCTCAGGTATGTCTTTATTAGCAGTGTAAGAACAGACTAATACACCCACCAACGTAGAATTCTGTGCTCTGCAAAACTATCCTTCAAAAGTAAAGGAGAAATAGACTTTCTGAGACAAACAAAAATTGTTGCTAATAGATCTGAAGAAATGTTAAAAGAAGTTCTCCAGAGAAAAAGAAAATGATATTTTAGAAACTCAGGTCTAAGCTAACATCATGATGACAGGATCAAATCCACACATAATAATACTAACCCTGAATGTAAAAGGGCAAAATGCCCCCAATTAAAGGACTCAGAGTGACAAGCTCAATAAAGAACCAAGACCCAATAGTATGCTGTCATCAAGAAACCCATCTCACATTCAATGACACCCACAGGCTCAAAATAAAGGGATGGGTAAAAATCTACCAAGCAAGTGGAAAACCAAAAAAAGTAGGAGTTGCAATCCTAATTTCAGGCAAAAAAGACTTTAAACCAACAAAAATGAAAAAAGACAAAGAAGGGCATACAAAATGGTAAAGGATTCAATTCAACAAGAAGACCTAACTATCCTAAGTATATACATAATATGTGTGTGTGTATATATGTGTGTGTATATATATACCAAACACAGGAGCACCCAGATTCATAAAACAAGTTCTTAGAGCACTTCAAAGAGACTTATACTCCCACACAATAATAGTGGGAGACTTCAACACCCTGCTGACAATACTAGACAGATCATTGAGGCAGAAAATTACCAAAGATATTCAGGACCTAAACTCAGCACTGGAGTAAATGGACCTGATAGACATCTACAGAACTCTCCACCCTAAAGCAACAGAATATACATTCTTGTCATCATCACATGCACATACTCTAAAATCAACCACAGAATGAGACATAAAACACTCTTCAGCGAGTGCAAAAGAACTAAAATCACAACAACCACTCTCTTGGACCACAGCACAAGAAAATTGCTCAAGGCCAAGCATGGTGGCTTATGCCTGTAATCTCAGCACTTTGGGAAGCCAAGGCGGGTGGAGCACTTGAGTTCAGGAGTTTGAGACCAGCCTGTCCAACATGGTGAAACCCTGTCTCCACTAAAAATACAAAAATGAGCCACGTATGGTGGCACATGCCTGTAATCCCAGCTACTCAGGAGGCTGAAGTGGGAAGACTGCTTGAACCCAGAAGGTGGAGGTTGCAGATTGCCTCTCTGCACTCCAGCCTGGGTGACAGACTGAGACGTCATCTGAAAAAAAGAAAAAGAAAGAAAGAAAATTGCTCAAAACCATACAATTATATGAAAATTGAATAACCTGCTCCTGAATGACCTTTGGGTAAATAATGAAATTAAGGCAGAAATCAAGAAGTTCTTTGAAACTAATAAAAACAAAGATACAACATACCAGAATATCTTGGACACAGCTAAGGCAGTGTTAAGAGGGAAATTTTTAGCAATAAATGTCCACATCAAAAAGTTAGAAAGCTCTCAGTCAAACAACCTAACATCACAACTAAAAGAACTAGAGAACCAAGAGCAAATCAATCCCAAAATTAGCAGAAGACAAGAAATAACCAAAATCAGAGCTGAACTGAAGGAGACTGAGACACAAAAAACCATTCAAAAGATTAAAAAATCCAGGGGTTGGTTTTTTGAAAAAATTAATAAGATAGACCACTAGCTAGACTAATAAAGAAGAAAAGAAGAAGATCCAAATAAACACAATTAGAAATGACAAAAGAGATATTACCACTAACCCCACAGAAGTGCAAATAACCATCAGAGAATATTATGAACACCTATAGGCAAACTAGAAAATCTGGAAGAAATGGATAAATTCCTGGATACATATACCCTCCCAAGACTGAACCAGGAAGAAATTGATTCCCTGAACAGATCAATAACAAGCTCTGAAATTGAATCAGAAATAAATAGGCTACCAACCAAAAAAATCCAGGACCAGATGGATTCACAGCTGTATTCTACCAGATGTACAAAGAAGAGCTAGTACCATTCCTGCTGAATCTATTCCAAAAAATTCAGGAGGGAGACTCCTCCCTAACTCATTCCATGAGGCCAGTATCATCATAATACCAAAATCTGGCAGAGACATAACAAGAAAAAAAAAAACTTTAGGCCAAAATCCTTGATGAACATTGATGCAAAAATCCTCAATAAAATACTAGCAAACTGAATCCAGCAGCACATCAAAAAACTTAGCCACCATGATCAAGGAGGCTTTATCCCTGGGATGCAAAGTTAGATGAACATATGCAAATCAATAAATGTGATTTATCAAACAAACAGAACTAAAGACAAAAACCACATGATCATCTCAATAGGTGCAGAAAAGACTCTTGATAAAAATTCAACACCATTTCATGTTAAAAACTCTCAATAAACTAGATATTGAAGGAACATACCTCAAAATAATAAAAGCCATCTATGACAAACCCACAACCAACATCATACTAAATGGGCAAAAGCTGGAAGCACTCCCCTTGAAAACTGGCACAAGACAAGAATGCCCTTTCTCACCACTCCTATTCAAAATAGTATTGGAAGTCCCGGGCAAAGCAATCAGGCAAAAGAAAGAAATAAAGGGCATCTAAATAGAAAGAGAGGAAGTCAGACTAACCCTGTTTGTGAACAACAATCAACATACAGAAATACTTAAATGTAAAATCCAAAACTATAAAAACCCTGGAAGACAACCTAGGTAATACCTTTAAGGACATAGGAATGGGCAAATATTTCATGAAAAAGACACCAAAAGCAATTGCGGCAAAAGCAAAAATTGACAAATGTAATCTATTTAATTAAACTAAAGAGCTTCTACACAGCACACACACACACAAAAAAAACTATCAACAAAGTAAACAGAATGGGAGAAAAATTTCACAAACCATGCCTCTAACAAAGATCTGATATCCAGCATCTATAAGGAATCTATAAGGAAACAAATCTACAGGAAAAAAAAAAAAGAAAAGAAAACAACAACAACAACACCCAATCCCATTAAAAAGTGGGTAAAGGGGCCGGGCGCGGTGGCTCAAGCCTGTAATCCCAGCACTTTGGGAGGCCGAGACGGGTGGATCACGAGGTCAGGAGATCGAGACCATCCTGGCTAACACGGTGAAACCCCGTCTCTACTAAAAAATACAAAAAAAAAAAACTAGCCGGGCGAGGTGGCCGGCGCCTGTAGTCCCAGCTACTCGGGAGGCTGAGGCAGGAGAATGGCGTGAACCCGGGAGGCGGAGCTTGCAGTGAGCTGAGATCTGGCCACTACACTCCAGCCTGGGCGACAGAGCGAGACTCCGTCTCAAAAAAAAAAAAAAAAAAAAAAAGTGGGTAAAGGACATGAACAGACACTTTGCAAAAGAAGACATACATGTGGCCAACAAGCATATGAAAAAAAAAAAAAGAAAAAAACTCAGCATCACTGATTGTTAGAGAAATGCAAATCAAAACCACAGTGAGATACCATCTCCCATCAGTCAGAATGGCTATTAAAAAGTCAAAAAATGGCCAGGCACAGTGGCTTGCACCTGTAATCCCAGCACTTTGGGAGACTGAGGTAGGCAGATCACCTGAGCTAGGAGATCAAGACCAGCCTGGCCAACATGGTGAAACCCCATCTCTATTAAACAAATACAAAAATTAGCCTGATGTGGTGGCATGTGCCTGTAATCCCAGCTACTCAAGAGGCTGAGGCAGGAGAATTGCTTGAACTCAAGAGGTGGAGGTTGCAGTGAGCCAAGATTGAGTCACTGCACTCCAGCCTGGGTGACAGAAAGAGATTCCGTCTCAAAAAACAAAACAAAACAAAAGTCAAAAAACAACAGGTGCTGCCAAGGTTACGGAGAAAAAGGAATGCTTGTACACTGTTGGGGGGAATGTAAATTAGTTCAACCATTGTGGAAAACAGTGTGGTGATTCCTTAGAGACATAAAAACAGAATTACCATTCAACCCAGCAATCCTGTTACTGGGTCTATACTCAAACGAATATAAATCATTCTATCATAATGACACATGCATGTGTATGTTCATTACAGCACTATTCACAATAGCAAAGGCATGGAGTCAACCTAAATGCCCATCGGGGTAGACTCGATAAAGAAAATGTGGTACATATACACCATGAAATATGCAAGCATAAAAAATACTAAGAACATGTCCTTTGCAGGAACATAGGGAAACTATCGTAAGCAAACTAATGCAGGAACAGAAAACCAAATACCACATACTCTCACTTATAAATGGAAGCTAAATGATGAGAACACACGGACACATAGAGGGGAACAACAGACACTGGGGCTTACTGGAGGGTAGAGGGTGAGAGGAGGGAGACAATCAGGAAAAATAATGAATGGTTACTAGGCTTAATACCTGGATGACAAAATAATCTGTACAACAAACCCCCATGACACAAGTTTACCTATATAATAAATCCACATATATACCCCTGAACTTAAACTTTTTTTAAAAAAGAAACTCATGTCTATATGAAGAAAGGAAGAGCACCAGAGAATGAATAAGTGATGGTAAATCTCATTTTTGTTATTATAAGGTTCTTGCACTATCCAAGAAGTGATATAGTGTAATTTGATAATGTACTTGGATTACCTGTAAACATACATTACAAACTCTAAGGCAACCCTTAAAAATATTTTTAAGAAGTACTAATTGATATGCTAAGAAAGAAGAAAAATTGAATCATAAAACGCTCACTTAAAACCTCAAAAGGCAGAAAGTGTGGAAGACAAAAACAAGACCAAGGGCATCAAATAGAAAACAGAAAAATGTGGTAGATATTAATTCAATTATATCAATGATTACTTTGAACAACAATTATCTAAACACTCCAATTAAACCATAGGGATTATCACAGTGGATCAAAAATAAGGCCAAACTATATATTGTCTACAAAAAACCCAATTTAAATATAAAGAAACATATAATTTAATAGCAAACAGATGGAGAAAGATACACCATGCTAACACGAATCCAAAAAAGTGACAGTTGCTATATTAATGTCAGACAAAGCAGATTTCAGAGCAAAGAAAGTTATCATGGATAAAGAGGGGTATTACATAATGACAAAGCGGTCAATACTACAAGAGGACATAACAAATTTTAACCTGTATGCATTAATAAGAGAGAGCCAATATACACAAGGGAAAACTGATAAAACTGCAAGAAAAAATAGGTGAATCCATTATTATAGTTAAAAATTTCAGCAACCTTCTATCAGAAATGAACAGATCCAGCAGATGTAAAATCAATAAAATATAATTGAACTCAGCATCATCAATCAACTAAATATGATGGACAGCTACAGGTGACATCACCTAACAACAGTAGAAAATACATTCTTTTCAAGCTCACGTGGAACACTCACCAAGATACACATTCTGGGCCATAAAACATACCTTAAGAGATTTAAAAGAATAAAAATTATAAAACATATGCTCTGAGACCACAATGGAATTAAACTAGAAATCAATAACAAAAATCAATAACAGAAAGATAACTGAAAATCCCAAAATATTTGGAGATTAAACAATACACTTCTAAATAATATATGGGTCAAAGAAGAAATCTGAAGATAAATTTTAAAATATTTTGAACTAAGTAAAAAGGAAAACACAACTTAACAAAATTTGAGGGATGCAGCAAAAGCCATGCTCAAAGCGGAACTGACAGCACTGAATGCATGTGTTAGAAAATAAGAAAAATATAAAATCAATAATCTTAGCTTCTACTGTAGGAAACTACAAAATGAGCAAATTAAATCCAAAATAAGCAGAATAAACAAATAACTATTGATTACGCATCAGTGTTATTGTTTTATTTTGTCCCTTCTACCTTTACTCTTTCCATGTATTATGGGTTTTTTTTTTTTTTTTTTTTTTTTTTTTTGAGACAGAGTCTTGCTCTATCGCCCAGGCTGGAGTGCAGTGGCATGATCTTAGCTCACTGCAAGCTCCACCTCCCAAGTTGACACCATTCTCCTGCATCAGCCTCCCAAGCAGCTGGGACTACAGGCGCCCACCCCCATGCCCGGCTAATTTTTTGTAGTTTTTAGTAGAGACGGGGTTTCACTGTGTTAGCCAGGATGGTCTCGATCTCCTGACCTCGTGATCTGCCTGCCTCAGCCTCCAAAAGTGCTGGGATTACAGGCGTGAGCCACTGTGCCTGACCAGGATTTTTAATTTTTTTTTATATGATCATACATTTATTTACTTTTTTTATTTTTATTTTTTAAATTATTTAATTTTTAAAAAATAATTTTAGACTGACAAAAGATTTCAAAATTTTATCAAACTTTTTATTTTCCTTGTTAGTTGATACATCAGTCTGGGTGCAATCAAGAGACAGAAACCACACAGTAATTTAAACAGGAAAGTTCAATATAAACAATGATAAAACTATGATAGGACAATAACTACAAAGAGAAATCTAAAGGGTACCTTGGGCTTGAGAGAGAACAACCGAGGAAGGCACACTCAGAAGAGGGACCACCCTCCCCAAGGCCAGGGTTCATACTTTGTGGGAAAAGTTTGCTGGTTGCCCAGGCCAGGGCTGGTCCACAATTGTGAGGCAGCAGGAAAACACTGGTTGGGATAGGCAACTGCCATGGCGCAGAGTATCCCTGCAGGCTGTTGCTATGTAAGCCAGGAATGCAAAGCCCTTACAGCAATTTACCCAGGTCACTTCTTAGAGTTGTTTTTGCAGTGAGAAATACCAAGAAATAAGGACAAAGAGAAGTCTCATCACCACTCTCTATGAAATCCACAAGTCCCTAAGCTCAGTGTTGCCGACTGTAGCACAACTCATGGCATGTGCACACCTTCATCTAGGCTCATCTGCATCATCGTGGAGGGACAAAGGGACAAAATGGGGCAACGGGAAACCAACATGAACATGAAACTCTGGCTACTAATTTTGCCATGAGTAATCTCTGACCCACAAACCTCATGTCTTCTGCCAGCATCTATAATGGTCTACATTTTGGCTCATGAGCAGAATAAAATCTCAGAGCATTTACAGTTCTTGAAACAATCCTGTAGAGCACAGGTGAGCCAAGGCTGGGGGTTGGGTGCACTAAAGGTGTCAGGGTCCAGTTGTGGACGTGAGCCTGGACAGTGCAGCAGGAAACAACACCCTAGGGCACAGGCAAGCTGAGGCCGGTGGGTGGACATGCAGAAGGAGCTGGGTAGCTGAAGGTCTGGAGTGTGCAGTGGTCAGCTACAGGCCCAGCCCAGGCTGCAAGGTCACCCAGGGCTGCCGTCTCTGTACAAGTGACTGGAACAGAGCACCACCAGATATACACATGCACAAGCACCATGATGGGCTGTGAAGTAGGAGCGAGACAAAGCAAAACATGTCCCACTAGAAGCAGGAATATAAGCCCCTTCAGGGAGGTCCATCACGTGGCTCTTTTTCACAGCCTTCCTTGTCACCATTTTTCCAGTCCTGTTCCTTTGAAATTGCCAACCAATCAAACCATTAGCAACTGCTGATGAATTAATACTGATCCATACTTTCAGCCACTTCTCACTCCAAACATAGTGGGCAATCAAGTGTAAGTTCTGCCCTCTGAAAGGATTTCCCTTCACCACTGTCCTTCAAGATAATCCTTGATTGTGGTTGAAGTGCTGCAGCTGTCCAGTCCAGGGTGGTACCAACATATCATGCCCATCTGTAAACCAGTCGTGAGCTTTTTTCTTCCATAGTCAACTGGCTGTAAGGTACAACCCAGGAGGCCATAGACATGGATTGAGACAGTGGAGGCAATGTAACAGGAGTTGGTGTCAAAGAAGTCTGAGTCACTTACTCATGCCACATTTTGCACCTTCAGATTTGCCTCAGATCAGCTTCATACATCATTTCCATGTGATGCTACGTTGCTGTTACACCCACACCCAACTTTATGGCCAGGTAGATCAGATAGCACTTAGGCTGCGTGGTCTCCTGATGTCCCATGGTTATGGCCCAGTAGCAAGCCAGATGCTGATTCTCAAAATGAGATCAGTTAGCTGCCGAAGAGGACATAGACTTACTCCAAAATCCCAGAGTTCTGTGCTGCAATTCTCCTGTGGATGCTTGTCAGATGGTCCACACTGCATTTCAGTGTGCCACAGGCACTTCAAATATCACTGGATCTACCGAATCCTACGAGTGAAGTGGTAAAGCAGCTTCCATGACAGCCTAAACTTTCTCTGACCCCCATTTGAAACTTCCAGCCTCATAGGCTGAAAGTAGCACATGCAAATATAATATATGTCGTATCTAAAATCCCCAAAGCCCAAATATATATCGTGTTTCTTTTTTACAGGAGGCAGTGCAAAATATATCAACTTGTTTTTCACTTGGAGGGGATATTTCAACATACTCCACACCTCTGAACCTGCTAGAAACTTCACTGAGGTGGAGGGCCCCTACATTTTGTGGAGATTATCTCCCACCTTTGCTACTTCCTGTTTATCAGATTCAATAAGCATAATATTGTGAATATTAGTGGACCAGTGTAATGTTTTGTGAACTGACCAGATGACTAGATCTCTGGAGAAAATATTATTGCATAGAACAGAAGAACTGGCATGTCCTTCAGGCAACACTGTGAGTGTATACCGTTCACCCTGTCAGGTAAAGGTAAACTGCTTCTGGTGGTTCTTGCAAATTGGTTTGAGAAAAAAGCATTAGTAAGATCAGTAGCTGCATGCAAAGTGCCAGGGAATATGTTGATTTTCTCAGTAGAGATTTCTCATCTGGCACAGCGGTTGTAAGTGAAGTCACCAGCTGATTACATTTGCAATGGTCCACATTCTTCATAATCCATATTGTTGGAGAAGCAGGCGCCTAGGAGAGTCAGAGTAATGCCACTTTAAGTTCAGCTCCACCTTGAGACTAACAAGGCACATTTCTTGCAGTCAAAACCCACAGACCTAAGATGTTTATAGCTGAGGAAACAGCTGAACGATACCTCCAAGGACACAACGGAGATTGCAGACATCCCAGTACCCAAACAATGTACGCTTTCAAGATAACAAGAGTTATGTTTTAATGTATGCACACGCTAAAATCTTAAGGATAGTTTTCTTTGGATCAATAGAATAATAATTTTGCCATGCTGTCTGCTCGCCCGCATATAGTCACAGCTGAGTTGAATCTTTATAGACAAAACCTCTATATAAGAAAAACTTAAAGACAGTGAATTCCTCTGCTTGCTTTCTGAGAATGCCCTACTCTGTAATGGAATGTAAGAGCTTTCAATAAACTCTCTTCTCACTTCACTCTGCAACTCACCTTGAATTCCTTCCTGCGTGAGATCCAGGAACACCCTCTTTAGGTCTGGATCGAGACCCCTTTTTCTGGTAACAGTATGAGTTTTGCACAGGTCAAAGTGGCCAGTTAAATGAGTTTGAACGAAGTGTCACAGCGCCTGCTTATTTCAGCTCTTTAAGGGTGGCATTAATCTCCAAAGCTCTTCCAGGGATTCACTATTTCTGGATAAGAAGGGGAAGTTCTGAGACTTTCACCAAACTTCTCCTACCATCATGGTCCTCATCTCATACATAAGAGAGTGAGTGAGGGGATTTAGCTAGTGTATGTTTGTTTCAATTATACAACCAGGAACTGAAAAACTAACTATAGGGAGAATAGTGTACCAACTGGGCCCCCTGCGAGTCGGTCTCGAGTTAGAACCTCTATCAAGTGAAGACCCGACCATCACAAGTTCCTACTTTGACTGGTGAGCCACAGTGACATTTTTGGTTCCCAGGAATTCATGTCAAAGGAGGCAATCCCTGAGACATCTAGGTTATTTCCTTTTCATTAGTTGATGGCTGCAGGGCACGTCAGAACAGGTGTGGAGGAGGGTTTGTGGTATTCTTTCTCGCTAGCACAGATTCTTTCTCAAGTGGCCTTGGCTTTTCCCTTCAATCAAGATGCCCTAGGTCTGACCCAACTTAGGTCTGGAAACTTGGAGAGAGCCCATGATCTCCACTGTGGTGATTCAAGGTAGGTATTTTGGTGACCAGACCTAGAGGTCTTCCTGTTGTGTGGATTAAAGACCGCTCTAGCAACTGTCCATCTCTTCATTCTGAGGAACACCGTGAGCAATTGACCACTGCCAAAAATCTCTGTGGACCAAGGCGTTTTGATTACTGGTGTGTTCCTTCTGCTGTTTATGGCTGACATGCCCACCTTGTCTTAGCCTGCTACTCTGAAATATTATCATCTCACTGAAATCAGAGGTCTAGTCCAGCAATCCATATGGTCATATGTAGGCTATAGACCATGGAACTTTTCAGGTGTTCCACTCACTCAACAATGCATTTCGCATTACTCAGTGAAGGGTCTTCCTGTGGAATATAGCTGCAGGGGGTGGGTGAATGTGCGAGTCACAGATAAGATCAAAACTGAGGGGTCAGGACGAGTAAGCCAGGGTGATCTGGAAGTGTGAAGGTCAGGGAAAAACACGCAGAACAATCCTGCCAAGGTGACTATGGTCACCCCTTTCACAGAAAGGCTTAGTAATTTATCCAAAGTCAAACCACTGTTAAATGGTGGAGCCAAGATTCAGACCCAGAAATTGTAGGCGTCTGTGGGAAGCTGGTGAGGTTGTGTCCACGCGCTCCCGGGGAGCCTGGGCAGACAGTACCATCCTGGGGCCCCAGAGTGCTTGGAAGTCCCTCTCCTTCCTGTGGCAGATCCTCTCTCTCAGCCTGCTCCCAAGACCTGGGAACAGGGTGGACCCACTGCCCAGCACTTGCCATCCCAGGAAGCTGCAGTGTGCTGAGGGCAGGCCCGCCTGGGCCCTCCTGCTGAACGCAGTGTCCCAGGCACAGGTGTACGGTCATTGCATGAGTGGGTTTCAAACTGTTTTTAACCCCTGCAGGAGCAGGCTGGAGCGTTTTCTATGGCTACTGAAGGGTGAATCCAGAGTTCAGGCTGCCACTCTGGGGAAGTGGTCAGCACTTACCGGAATGGTCCCTCCAACATCTGAGCGAGGAAGGGGCACAGAGCACAGTTGTGCCTTCCTTGGGCCTGGGCAAGCTCTGTGCTTCACAGAGCAAGCCTGTGCGGATCCTTCAGCAGAGACCACAGCCAGGGTTGGTGAAGCTTAAGAGGAAGTGAGGGCCAACCAACCGGCTCAGGCCGTTCCTCACAGGAGCCTGGGGCAGGCTGACCCACGCAAGACCACAGCTCTCGGCCCTGTGCTATTTCCAGGGCACACTTATAGATCCTGAATGGTAAAGAACTTCCTAGATAAAGCAATGACAGCAAAACAGCCGTGTACGCAGATATCTCGTGGGAAACCCTTTCACGGCCACTTCGAAACTGGGTTGGGAGAAGGACCTGATGCTGGGTCAGGCATCGGTTGGGGACCATGGACACGTTTGTAGAGTTTGGGCCAATGCTTTTGTGTAATTTGTCAGAAGGAACACCTACTTCCTCACTCTTGTGAGGAAGAACCCACAAACTGGCCCCCGTGTTCAGAGGCTCAGGTCAACAAGTTGAGGGGACAGCTGGACTTCTCCTTCTTCAGGCTGGCTGGAGCCTTCAGCAAGGGGTACACCGTCCACACGCCTCTGTAAAACAGCATTCGCACAGGACATCTCTAAGGCATTGTCCAACTCTGACAGTCTGTGACCTTCTACCCTGGGATGGAGGGAAAGGCCTTGGGATACAATCCACACATCATGTTTTCCCCTAAAAGTACCACCCTTTTTAGTCCCTGCAGACACTGGGTTCAGCAGCTTCTCTGAGGCAGCCCCGTTGAGCCCAGGGCCGACCACAGACAAGCACTACCGTCCACAGAACCTCACGCCCGGTGGGGCCAGACGTGGAGGCTGGCAGAGGAGAGAAGCTCCAGGGGCCTCTCCATTAGAAACCAGCTTGCAGGCCACTTAATCTCCTACGCTCAGCCTGTACTTGCAAGCTGCTTGTTCTTGGCTGCACATTTGCTTTGTTTGAATCAATTAATCCAAGTCTCTCTCCTCTCCCTACCCCCAACCTTGCCTTTAGGGGAACATCAATATTCATGTAATAAATAAATCACACAAAAAGCTGACTCCCCACTTCCTGCCCTACAGGCCCTTTTTTCTTCCTCAGCCCATGTGCAATCCTGGCTCCCAGCAAGTCCCCGGGGCTGCTTGGTCAATGCAGCCCTGTGTGCAGGCCTGGCAGCCCTGCCACCCCCGCCCTCGGCCCCCATTGGCTGCCATGGCCTGCAGTGGGCTGCACCAGGGTTCATCCGTCCTCCCTGGGCAGACGGAATAAGAGGCTGCCTCTGCCCACTAGACCTGCCGCCCAGGACCCGCAGCAGACACGAGGCCCGCAGCAAGGAGACCAGGAAGGGGTGAGACAAGGAAGAGGTGAGAAAGAGCCAGGCCAAGAGGATGCTCAGGAAGAAATGGTTGTTTTCGTTTGGGTGGAAGGGAATGGAGGGGTAGAAACTAAATGGTAGCTTAAAAACCCCCTTTAGGACAATTGGCAGCACTTCAGAAGTGTCAATAGGATGATGTGTTTTAATCTCTACATTATTGCTTCTTTGTGGACACCTGACTGCATCAGCCCTAGGCAGCTAGAGGTATTTTTCATAAATCAGAGAAACCTCAGGTCTCGGCCCAGAAGTGATTGCTGACATTTTCCCAGTGGTGCTACAAATACTACCTCTCCTGTAACTACTTGAAGAGTAAAGATTTTGCTTCCCACTGCAGCTGGAAATGATGGAGAACCTAATGCTAGTTTAGTCCATATCCTAAATAAACCCCTTTTCTCCTTGTTACTTTTTCCACCGCCCTGGGTAAGTAACTCTTCAGTTTTCCAGTTTCCCTCAGTTTGAAGTGCCAGGGTGACAACAGCCCCAGGACGCCACTCAGAAATTACGTAACAGTTACAAATAAATTGAGTCAAAGAAATTGGGGTTTTGGTGGGTTTTAACTTTCTTCAGTCTCACAGTTTCTTAGGGAGGTTGAACCCCTAGAGGGATCCTCACACGCTAGGTAACGTGTCTTTCTAAGGAGTTAAAGTTCAAATGTTCTCTTGTTCTCAATATTAAAAGATTAATGTAGGACATTCACAGAATGTGAGAAAGAAACATATTTATTTCCATTTCTCTTAAAAGATAAACTATAAACCATCAACTATTTATTAAGTCAAAGGGAAAAATTTAACAAGAATTTTTTAATTGATTTGTAGCGTGGTTATGAAGAAAACCATATTTTCTAGTGGTTTCTATTAGTGTTCTAATATATGGAATACATGTTTTATGCCTTCCTTTGTAATAATCTCGTTAGTCATAGTTCATAGAAAAACAATTTAACCTCCTTTTCCCCAAATCATCATGGACTTTGAGGAGCATCAGAATGATGTAAAAGTGTCTTGTTTTGTTTTGTTCAAAAAAAATACACACACATATATCAATAATTGAAAACTTGAGTGCAAAGAATAAGAAAAGCATGAAATGTTAAAGATTTTAATCCATCTTAACTGTTCTATTTATGAATTACCAAATTTTTAGGGACTCAAGAGCAAAATAAAGTACACTGATTATTAATAGAATGCCTTTAGCAAAGATCTAGCCAGCACAAAAAAATCTTCAATCCTGTTTCCTTTGGAGCATCAGAAATAAATAAAATTTTTAACATCTAATTCCAAATTATTTTTAAGATGTAAGTCATATATTCAACATGGGAATGATTTTTCAACACTATTTATTAATTTATTTTTAATTATAACAGTGCAAATGTTCTTATTTGATGATTAGAACTCAAGGCCAAAAGCTGGTAAATTTCTCGGCCTGCCCATCTGTTTTGTGAGACAACTGACAAGGCATCCTTTGTAGAAGGCGCCTCATTCCCAGACTGATGAGATATTTCCTTGGTTTGCAGGCTGTGGCGTAAGGTACTTGCTGTGAGGGAGGTCGGAGGGATCTTACTTTGACAGCTGCAGAGAAACACCTATTCCTGCCCCGTCCCAGTCACTGCAGTGAATGAACCAGCCTTTCCCTGCACTGGAGGTAGAATGCAGGCTCAGCAGCTCAGCTTCCTGCCGGATTCTGTCCCTCCCTGCCACAGAACCACACGCATTTAATCAGTTAAACTTAGGATACATTTTTTTTCCTGGTAGATCAAATAACTTTCACTGTTATTCTTCAAAAAGATTGTGGCAATTCTACCATATTTATTTTTCCAGATGAATTTTACAGCTGTTTTTGTCATGTCACACATCCAAAAAAAATTCCATCATTTTTATTAAAAATGATTTAAATTTACATATGAATTTAAAGGAAAAACTTCCTACATTTTATGTTCCTCCGAATCTCTTGGAAGGACCTGCATTTTTCTTCCTAAACTTAGTCTTAGATCACATGCTATTTCTATATGAATAGAATATTTCGCACTGGATTTTCTATTTCTTTATTGATAGAATATAGGAATGCTCTTGATTTTTGTCTTATTTTGCTCCTAGTCACTGTCTCACTTTCAGATTGATTTTAACAGCTTGTAGTCGATGGTTTGCTCACCTGCACTCTACCACCTCATCTTGGAGCCTTACAAGAACAGAGAGGGACCGTGTGGGGAGGAAGCAGAAATTTAACCCGTGAATTCCTTTGCTGCTCTGCGTCTGTATTTTTGCTAAAGATTCCCTGTTGGACCAACCCAACCAGAAGCCAGAGGGCATGGGAATATATCCCTGTGGCCCACAGAGACAGAGAAGGCTCACATCTGTCTAAGAGGCAGGTGGAAGGATTGATAAAGGTACAAATTCCCAGAATGCCCCTCCAGGTCATGCCTGCTGTTCTGAGCTTGAAAAGAGTGCCAGGGCCAGTCCATCCCCCTTGTCTGGGTTGCGGTCTGTATTGATAACCTGTGAAATGTTTTATGATGAGGTATAGATGAGAAGGCATCTTTCCTTTGCGAGCCCCTAGGATGTCTGAGCTGGAGAAAGCCATGGTGGCCCTCATCGACGTTTTCCACCAATATTCTGGAAGGGAGGGAGACAAGCACAAGCTGAAGAAATCCGAACTGAAGGAGCTCATCAACAATGAGCTTTCCCATTTCTTAGAGGTGAGTCTTGCTTTTTACACTTGACACCTTCTCCATCTCCTCTTAAAAAGCCACCGGTACACTGGCTTTATCTTCTCAGCTGCACTGAAGGTGATTTCAGTTTCCTTCCAGGACTCCTGGGCTGCTTCTGCAAACTTGTTTGAGTAACGGAACCTTCAGTGTGGGACTGGCTCATATAGGCCCCTTGTTTTCATGTCCTTATCAACCATCTTGTGTACAATCGGTGCATCAAGGTCCCAAAGGCCAAAGCTTCCCAAATAATGCTGGACTCATTACTTACCATGGGCCAAAGTGAACATAAAAGGAAACTGTTAAAAATAAGCTTTGGGAAAGTTTTTAGGAAAAGGATGTATTTTGGCTTAGCTAGATGTTTAGTATTTACTATGGAGATAAGACATGCCAGACTTTCACTCAGTAAACACTGACTGAGCACTAATTAAGAACTGTGAGATATGCAGGCATGACAGTCATGGCTTCTGCTCTGGGGCACCCACCCTGGCACATGGATGAATGACCATGACTGGCTTAACTGAGGGCGTGACAGGGGTCTGTACACATCCTTGGAAGCCCTGGGGCTTTGCAGGAGGCTCCGTGGAGTAACATATGTTGGTGAGGAACTGTCTTTAGTTGGGGCCCCTACTTTTGGAAGCTGTATGAGGGTTCCTGGTGAGCCCTGTTCTTCAGGCAGTTCCTGCTGTGGCTTGTGGTGGAAGTATGTCCAGACCCTTGCATTAGGACTCATTTTCTTACCCACTCTCTCCGCTGTCCTTGGATCAGACCCACCTGTCTTTACTGCCCACCTCATGCCCTCATGGAAGTGAACTGTGATCCCCCTGGTACCTGATGCTCTCTTAGAACCAAGGCTGGCTTGAGGCATGCCTTGAGCCAGAGTGAAGCACTGGTGGTGTGCACGTGTGAGATGCAATGAAGGGCTTCCTGGGTCACCGATATGAGCAATCACAAAAGGGAGAAATGACCAGAAAATGAGCCAGTGCACTAGTGTCTCACCAAGTCCTGATTCCAGCGTAAATACTAGGGCAGGGCTCTGCTGCATGGGAATGGGGAGCTGCCCTCCTAAGCTGGCCAAGCCTCTCAGTGCAAGACAGCAAGCCCTGGGCTCCAGCAGCCCAGCAGTCCATGTTTTCAGGGCAGGGGGATGGGGGCTGGCTGGTTCTCCTGTCCGCACTTCCACCAAACACCGCACCACTGTGAATGGTTCAGAGTGGAGCAGACAGGCCTGCAAGCTTGCAGTGGGCATCCCCACGTCTGATTCCAGGACTGGTTTTCTCAGGCATTCAAGTCCACAGAGTGACAGCAGTCCCACTCACAGACGCAGTTTTCTAGTTCCACCAATCATGCCTTCTGACTTGAACTGAAAGTCCCAGGTTCTTCTGAACAAGGGCTGTTGTGAGGATGAAACGGGACAGTGCTTAAGTGCTTAACATATAGTGAAAGCTCAACTAATAGTAGCTATTATTAATTATTTTTATACATAGAAAAAGCTTAGCATGTGGGAATCTCAATTTGTAAATGATAAATAATTCATGGTAAGCATTTCAAGGCATCACGAACATTTGCTCCCTGGTTTTATCAAGGTAATTTCAGTTCAGAAGCAGATCTATAATGTAATTGAAGTTAGTGCCCTGCTCCTGCCCATCCACAGGTGCCTCCCCACCCCTACCCCCATGGAGTTACAATCTTCTGTATGTTTTGTTTATTTAGTTTTTCAGATAAGGTCTTGCTCAGTCACCCAGGCTGGAGTGCAATGGTGCAATCTTGGCTCACTGCAGCCTCAACCTCCCAGGCTCAAGCAATCCTCCCGCCTCAGCCTCCTGAGTAGCTGGGAATATGGGCATATGGACCACACCCAGATAATTGTTTTTTTTTTTCTTTGTAGAGATGGAGTCTCCCTGTGTTGCCCAGGCTGGTCTCAAACTTCCTGGGCTCAAGTGATCCTCCTGCCTCAGCTTCCCAAAGTGCTGGGATTACAGGTGTGAGCCACCACGTCCGGCCCCTGTGTGTCTTATAGCCAAGGTGGCTGTTATACATCACACTTGACTTCTTCAGGCCAAGCCTTCCTGTCCCGGGGAATTGTTACTCTGCTCTTCATCAGTGTTCAATACCCAAATATTTCCCACTACATCTGTAGCCCTGCACTGTGGTTGTTCCTCTGAGGCTTTGTACATCACTTAATAGCCACGCCATTCATTCAGCTCCAATGTCAGGCAGAACTGTCAGGAAAAAGTTTCATGACACCTAGAAAGCAATTCGAGTGGGAAGAAGAATACAGGGTTAACAAATCTAGGACGTTCCCAAGAGTTACTTCAGCAACAAAGACGACTTTCAAAACATTGCGTTCCACTGGAAGTCTTTAAGACAGGGACTTCCACACACAGAACCCATGAAAAGTTTAGGAGGGCCAAAAGTTTATTTTTATTTCAAGACATTTGCTAGGGCTGATCTAGATGATATTCTTTTTATTTTTTTATTTTTTTATTTTTTTTCAGGTATTTTAAGTAAGATAACAACCTACAGTTTTTCACCTCTTGGCTGTTCCATTCAGCCTTTTCCAGTAGCCCAGGGCCAGACACTGACCCCCAGAGACGTCTACTTGGACAACAGCCCCCTGGTCACATGAGACATCTTTCCTGATATTTCGCATTTGATGTTCTCAGCTTACTGCAGACACAAATTATCAGTCACTCAACTTTTAATCATGTTTTGATGGTCCACAATTCCATTTAAAAACAAGGTTGGCAACTTCTTTTATCTCTCTTAGGAAATCAAAGAGCAAGAGGTTGTGGACAAAGTTATGGAAACACTGGACAGTGATGGAGATGGCGAATGCGACTTCCAGGAATTTATGGCCTTTGTTGCCATGGTTACCACTGCCTGCCACGAGTTCTTTGAACACGAGTGAGATTAGAAAACAGCCAAGCCGTTCCCGTAACAGAGATGGTCACACAAGAAAGCAGACAGCAAGGGCTTGCGGCCTAGTAGGAGCTGAGCTTTCCAGCCGTGTTGTAGCTAATTAGGAAGCTTGATTTGCTTTGTGAGTGAAAAATTGAAAACCTCTTTCCAAAGGCTGTTTTAACAGCCTGCATCATTCTTTCTGCTATATTAGGCCTGTGTGTAAGCTGACTGGCCCCATGGACTCTTGTTAACAGTCACTTAGGAGTCAGTTCTCAGTGATAAAGCGTGCACTGTGCAGCCCGCCATGGCCGTGTAGACCCTAACCCGGAGGGAACCCTGGCTACAGAAATTACCCTGGGGCACCCTTAAAGCATCCGTTACCTTTAAAAAACAAAGCCTTATCCAGCATCATTGGAAAACACTGCTGTTCTTTAAACGCGTTCCTCATCCATGCAGGTAACACCTGGTTGGCTGGTGTGACCCTGCAAGGGCGTGGTGGCCTCGGCCTGCTTCCCGGGATGCGCCTGACCACCAGGTGAACATTCAATGCTGGCAGCCCTCCTGGAAAAAGCAACTCGGTCAGAACTCGGAACCCGAGCCAGCTCTGGGGGCTCCAGCCGCTTCCGTGCCCCATGAGACTCAAGTCGCAGCTGCAGGATCCTCGCCTCCAATGTGCCTCCAGCACATGCGGCTTCCGAGGGCACTACCGGGGGCTCTGAGCCACCAAGAGGGCCTGCCTTCAATAAAAAGAGCACAGCTTGGGAGGCCGAGGCAGGCGGATCACAAGGTCAGGAGCTGGAGGCCAGCCTGACCAACAGGGTGAAACCCCGTCTCTACTAAAAATACAAAAATTAGCCAGGTGTGGTGCCGGGAGCCTGTAATCCCAGCTACTCGGGAGGCTGAGGCAGGAGAATCGCTTGAACCCGGAGGCGGAGCTTGCAGTGAGCCGAGATCGCGCCACTGCACTCCAGCCTGGGCGACAGAGCGAGACTCCGTCTCAGGAAAAAAAAAAAAAGCGCAGCAACAGCGCCCCAGCGCCATCGAAAGGGAACGCAAGCAACGAATGTGGACACCCAGTGCCCCCGCGACAGGGAGGCTTCCCCAGGGGCTTCCGGGGGCCACTCCACAGGGGATTTCCGGTGGGTTGTCACGTGCTCTTCCCTAAGCCAATCACCGGGAAGGGGAGCTGCCAATGGTCCGGGGCAGTCACGTGCCTGTCCATGATGCACCTGGGCCACCAGCCCCATTACCGGTGTTCACTGTGTTCCCCGGTCGGTGGCCTCCATCTCAGAAACGTCACGCTCCTCAGCGTCCCTCTGTGCCCTCAGAACAGTCGTGGGTAAAACAGGAAGTCCGGCCTGTCCCAGGCAGTGTGGGAGGCCCAGAGGCTCACAGGGCCCGAGGCTGGGTGGGGCAGAGGCAGGAACCACAGCTGTGATGCCCGAGAGATGGGGTGGTGAGAGGGGCCTGGGAGCGGCCAGAGGGGTCCCAGCGAGGCCACTTCTTCCTGCCACATGGGGAGTCCCCAGGGCCAGGTGCTCACTTCTCGCTCAGCTCTCACCGTCTGGAAATTCTTGGTTACTTTTGGCCAAGGGGTGATGTTTTCGTTTTGCGCTGGGCCCTGCAAGGCTGGTCCTGGTGCGTGCTCCAGGCTGGGGGGCAGGAGGCCAAGCTTGAGAGGCCCAGGGTGCGACGGTGAGCTGGGGGGCAGGAGGCCAAGCTTGAGAGGCCCAGGGTGCGACGGTGAGCTGGGGGGCAGGAGGGGCGCTGCTGCCGGGGGGCAGCTCTGGGCTGCCCTTGATGCAGATCCCCGCCTGCCACCTGCATTCCTCCCCAGAGGATGCTCTGCCGCCTCAGGCGAAAGTTGAATCGGCCCTTCCAGAGCCTCCTCTGCCCACATTGATCCAAGAATCCCAAGGTGACTAAGTCCCCAGAAGCCTACTCTGCTTCCAAACCAGACAGGGAGAACATTGGCCCTCCAAGGAGCTTGGCTCCAGCCCCATCCCTCAGGGACTCCCAGGGCAGCTTCTGAGCACAGGGGGGCTCCTCCACCATCCAAAGGGGGTCTCGGGGGGTCTCCTCCAATGAAATGCCGTTAGCTCCAAGTTGTAAACGCCACTGTCCTCTCCTGGCAATCCCTAGCTGAGCGTGACCCACCCTCACCCAGAGGCACCTTCCAGTTCCATGAGTGGGTGGTGGTAGTCCCCACAGCCTGGTGGCCAGCACAGGCCCAGCCTACCCCAAAGGCTACCTCCAGCATCCCCAGGTAGACAGGGGATGGGCTTGGGCAAGGAGGTGGGGGAAACCCGCCCCCAGCTTTGACCAGGAGCACATGGAGCTCGCTCAGACCTGAAGGGCAGGACCAAGGTGTGAAGAGTCTGTTTTCATGAATCTGTTGCCCAGGCTGCCATTTCCATGGCCCAGTTCAGCCACGGAATTTTCTGTGCTCCATCAGTTTGTCCGTTTGATCCGCAAGATTCTGGGCCACAGCCACTTTGCAAATCTGTCCCTGCCAGCAGTGTTGGTCTCTCAGGGTGGAGACTCTGGGGCCAACCTGAGGACCCCATTTGTTGACTTGCAGTGAGAAGGTGCTGTTGAGAAGTTGGGCTGCGAGAACCCACCATCTCTGGACCCCGTGGACCATCCTTTGCAGGGGCTGTTGTCCCTGCCAGAAGTACAAGCAACACAATTGCCAGACTTTCCTGCTACCAAGAGGAGGAATCATCATCTAATAATTGGGATTGTGGGGGGTAAGGCCTTGGGCCCCCAGGCAGTATCTGGCCATACCCCACCTGTACCCACCAGCGGGGACAGACAGAGCAGGAAGGCTATTGGGCTGTCAAGCCCTGGGCTTTGTGCTTTCCTGACCCCATGCCTCTGTCTGGGGAAAGGGAGCAGTGAGGAGGGAAGTGGAGAGTGGGTGATCCTGGGCTCCCCTGGCACTCTGTCAAGCTCTGGCTCTCTCTTGCCCACTGTTTCAGCTCCCCACCTCTGCAGGGCCCCAGGCCTGTTCAGCCAGACCCTGCTTCTCTTGCAACCAACAAGGAAAACCCCCAAGGCTGGCTGGGGCCCTACTTGGGTATCTCCATTATGGACAGTTTGTCTCCACAGCATGACACCCTGTGAGCCCCATGGGCCCATGACTGTTCCCTGCAGCTCTGCCCTGTGAGGCCCCATCCTGGTCTCCAAGGCAAGATGGGGACCCTTGAGCCTACATGCCCCCAGCCAAGACCCTGGAGAGGGTTTGGAGACTCTTGTTAGGAAGTTGTGGGAGACACCTGGGTTTGTTTGCTTTTGTTTTGGGGTTCAATTTAGGGATTCCACCCTTATCTTGTGCAGACACAAATCAGATTTTTGTAATTGCAGATAGATGGAAGTGTTTGGGCATCAGAGGAAGGTTGCACTGGCCCTTCATCCAGTGGGAACTTCTACACACAGATATTACTTTCTGCCCACAATTGAGACTCCCAAGTAGGTTCCACTAGCCCTGTCCCACAAGAGCCCAGATATTCCCTGGCGGTTTTTCTTTACCAAGAACTGGGCTGCCTTGGGGACCAGGTGGGTGAGCACAAGGGATGCCTGGCCTCTCCATCTTGAGACCCCCCTTAATTATGACCCTCACAGCCATGTCCACCGGAACCTGGCAGGCACGACAATGGCACAACCTCCTTTCACTGCATTTAGGGAGAAAACGGCCGGCCTCTCTCTGAAGGAGTGCAGAAAATACACATTATTCAAGCAAGTTAGCATGAGGCAAGCCTAGAGCTTTTACACAGGGCTGGATGTTGAGCAGAGAGCTAAGGATGAGGCTTGCGCTCTCCTTGGGAAAATAGCCCAAAGCCCCCAGGATATAAACCTTGCAGGAAGGAGGCCAGACTTGGCTGGGCTAGAAAGGGCTTTTCTGATGTCTCCTTACCCCAGCACCCCTAATTTAAAATACAGATCCCTGAGGTGCATCTCAGGAGTTCAGGAGGCCAGTCCCAAACTTTTCCTCTTCGGTGAGGAGGTGGAGGACACTACAGAGGGCATATTGGGTCCCATGGCCCCCTACAGCTCACTGCATTAAGAGGAAATTTATAGCACTAAATGCCCACTTCAAAAAGCTAGGGAGATCTCAAATTGACATCCTAACATCACAACTAAAAGAACTAGAGAACCAAGAGCAAACAAACCCCAAAGCTAGCAGAAGACAAGAAATAACCAAGATTAGTGTAGGGAAAAGAAAGAAAGATCAGACTGTTACTGTCTCTTAATGCTGCTTTAGCTGCATCCCAGATATTCTGGTATGTTGTCTGTTTGTTCTCATTAGTTTCAAATAAGTTCTTGATTTTTGCCTTAATTTTATTGTTTACCCAGGAGTCATACAGGAGCAGGTTGTTCAGTTTCCATGTAGTTGTGTGGTGTTCAGTGAGTTTCTTAATCTTGAGTTCCATTTTGATTGTGCAGGTCCTTGGTATGCTGAGTACCAGTCTCCTGGGGGCACTGTTGTTTCTGTATACTTTGTCTCTGTGTCTTATTTCTTTTCTCAGTCTCTCGTCCCACCTGACAAGATATACCCACAGGTGTGGAGGGGCAGGCCACCCCTTCAGATGAGAGCAGAACTGAAAGAAATAGAGACGTGAAAAACCCTTCAAAAAACTCAATGAATCCAGGAAAAAAATAATAAAATAGATAGACTGCTAGCTAGACTAATAAAGAAATGTGAGAATAATCAAATGGACACAATGAAAATGATAAAGAGAATATCACCACTGACCCCACAGAAATACAAACAGCCATCAGAGAATACTACAAACATCTCTGTGCACATAAACTAGAAAATGTAGCAGAAATTGATAAATTCCTGGATACACAGACCCTCCCAAGACTGAATCACTTGCCTACCAACCAAAAAAAGCCGAGGACCAGAAGAATTTACAGCTGAATTCTACCAGAGGTACAAAGAGGAGCTGGTACCATTTCTTCTGAAAGTATTCCAAACAATAGAAAAGGAGGGACTCCTCCCTAACTCATTTTATGAGACAAGCATCATCCTGATATCAAAACCTGGCAGAGATTAAAAAAAAAAAAAACAAAAAAAAACAACTTCAGACCAATATGACTGATGAACATTCATACAAAAATCCTCAATAAAATACTGGCAAACCAAATCCAGCAACACATCAAAAAGCTTATCCCACCATGATCAAGGTAGCTTCATCCCTGGGATGCAAGGCTGGTTCTACATATGCAAATCAATAAACATAATTCATCACATAAATGGAACTAAAAACAAAAACCACATGATTATATCAATAGACACAGAAAAGGCCTTCAATAAAATTCAACATCCCTTTATGCTAATACTTTCAATAAACTGGATATTGAAGGAATATACCTCAAAATAATAAGAGCTATTTATGATAGATCCACAGCCAATATGATACTGAATGAGCAAAAGCTGGAAGCATTCCCCTTGAAAACCGGCACAAGACAAGGATGCCCCCTCTCACCACTCCTATTCAACATAATATTGGAAGTTCTGGCAAGGGAATCAGGCAAGAGAAAGAAAGAATGGATATTCGGATAGGAAGAGAGGAAGTAAAACTGTCTCTGTTCACAGGTGACATGATCTTATATCCAGAAAACCCCATTGTCTCAGCCCAAAAGGTAGGTTTGTTTGTTTGTTTGAGACTCGCTCTGTTGCCAGGCTGGAGTGCAGTGGCACAATCTCGGCTCACTGCAACCACCGCCTCCCAGGTTCAAGCAATTCTCCTGCCTTAGCCTCCTGGGTAGCTGGGACTACAGGCATGCACCACCACGCCTAGCTAATTTTTGTATTTTTAGTAGAGACAGGGTTTCACCATGTTAGCCAGGATGGTCTTGATCTCTTGACCTCATGATCTGCCTGCCTTGGCCTCCTAAAGTGCTGGGATTACAGGTGTGAGCCACCAGCCCAGCCTCCAAAAGCTTTTTTTTTTTTTTTTTTTGAGACGGAGTCTTGCTGTGTCGCCCAGGCTGGAGTGCAGTGGCCGGATCTCAGCTCGCTGCAAGCTCTGCCTCCCGGGTTTTTATGCCATTCTCCTGCCTCAGCCTCCCGAGTAGCTGGGACTACAGGCGCCCGCCACCTCGCCCGGCTAGTTTTTTGTATTTTTTAGTAGAGACGGGGTTTCACCGTGTTAGCCAGGATGGTCTCGAACTCCTGACCTCGTGATCCGCCCGTCTCGGCCTCCCAAAGTGCTGGGATTATAGGCTTGAGCCACCGCGCCCAGCCCCAAAAGCTTCTTAAACTGATAAGCAACTTCAGCAAAGTCTCAGGATACAAAATCAATGTGCAAAAGTTACAAGCATTTCTATACACCAACAGACAAGGCAGAGTGCCAAATCATAAGTGAACTTCCATTCACAATTGCTACAAAGAGAATAAAATACCTAGGAATGCAGTTAACAAGGGAAGTGAAGGACCTCTTTGAGGAGAACTACAAACTGCTACTCAAGGAAATCAGAGAAGACACAAACAAATGGAAAATCATTCCATGCTCATGGATAGGAAGAATCAATATTGTGAAAATGGCCATAGTGCCCAAAGTAATTTATAGATTCAATGCTATTACCATTAAACTACCATTCACATGCTTCACATAATTAGAAAAAAAAGCTATTTTGAAATTGATATGGTACCAAAAAAAGCCCATATAGCCAAGACAATCCTAAGCAAAAAGAACAAAGTTGGAGGCATAATGCTACTGGACTTCAAGCTATACAACAAGGCTACAGTAACTAAAACAGCATGGTAGTGGTACAAAAACAGACACATAGACCAGTGGAACAGGATAGAGAACCCAGAAGTAAGATCACCCATCTACAACCATCTGATCTTGGACAAACATGACAAAAACAAGCAATGGGGAAAGGATTCCCTATTTAATAAATGTTGCAGGGAGAACTGGCTATCCATATGCAGAAAGTTAAAACTGGACCCCTTCCTTACACCTTATACAAAAATTAACTCAAGACGGATTAAAGACTTAAATGTAGAATCCCAAACTATAAAAACCCTAGAAGAAAATCTAGGCAATACCATTCAGAACATAGGCATGGACGAAGATTTCATGATGAAAACATCAAACACAATTGCAACAAAAGCAAAAGAAAATTGACAAATAGGATCTAATTAAACTGAAGAGCCTCTGCACAGCAAAATAAACTATCATCAGAGCAAACAGACCACCCACAGAATGGGAGAAAATGTTTGCAATCTATTCATCTGACAAAGATCCAATATCTAGAATCTACAAGGAACTTAAAACAAATTTACAAGAAAAAAACAACCTCATTAAAAAGTGGGCAAAGGACATGAACAGACACCTTTCAAAAGAAGACATTCATGTGGTCAACAAATATATGGAAAAAAGCTCAATGTCTAATCCTTTTGTAATAAAATAGATCATTAGAGAAATGCAAGTCAGAACCACAAATGAGATACCACTGTCTCACACCAGTCAGAATGGCAACTATTAAAAAGTCAAAAAACAACAGATGCTGGCGAGGCTGCAGAGAAAAAGGAATGCATTTACAGTAATCGTGGGAATGCAAATTAGTCCAATCATTGTGGAAGACAGTGTGGCAATTTCTCAAAGACCTAGACCCAGAAATACCATTTGACCCAGCAATCCCATTACTGGGTATATACCCAGAGGAATATAAATTATTCTATTACAAAGATGCATGCACCTGTATGTTCATTGCAGCACTATTCACAATAGCAAAGGCATGGACTCAACCCAAATGCCTGTCAATGGCAGGCTAGATAAAGAAAATGTGGTACATTTACACCATGGAATACTATTCAACCATAAAAAGGATGAGATTGTGTTCTTTGCGGCGACATGGATGAAGCTGGAAGCCATTATTCCCAGCAAACTAATGCAGGAACAGAAAACCAAACACCACATGTTCTCACTTATAAGTGGGAGCTGAACATTATGAACACATAGACACACAGAAGGGAACAACACACACTGGGACCTGTTGAGGGGGACACTGGGGGAGGGAGAGCATTAGGAAAAATAGCTAATGCATGCTGGGCTTAATACCTAGGTGATTGATTGATAGGTGCAGCAAATCATCGTGGCACATGTTTACCTATGTAACAAACCTGCATATCCTGCAAATGTACCCCAGAACTTAAAAATTTTTTTAAATTATCATCAGGATCACTTGCTTTCAGTCTGATGGACTTTGTTTAGTGTTTATGGTGATGTCAGCCAACAACAAAATTTGCTTATCTAAGAATGCCCCTATTTTGCTTTCATTTTTCAAAGGTGTATACTTTTTGCATATCTTATTTGGAGAAATGTCTTATAGGTTTTTCTTTTTCAAAATTGCTTTGTTTATTCAGAGTGTCTTTAGATTCTATATGAATTTTAGAATAAGTAAGTCTTTCTGCAAAAACCATAATTAGAATTTGGATAGGGATTGCCTTGAATCTGTAGATGGCTTTGAGTAGTACTGCCATCTTAACAACATTAAGACTTCCAATCCATGAACATAGGATGTCTTTCCACTTAATTTCTTTGTATTGTTCGATGTTTTCAATTCAATATTTTGTATTTTTCATTTTATAAGTCTTTCATCTCCTTGGTTAATTCCTAAATATTTTTGATGCTATTGTAAATGGAATTGTTTTCCTGATTTCCTTTTCAAATTGTTCATTGTTAGTGTATGGAAATGCAACTTATTTTTGTGTGTTAACCTTGTATCCTGCTACATTGCTAAATTTATTAGTGCTTTTTTTGTGGAACCTTTAGGCCTTTCTAGATATGAGATTATATCATTGGCAGAGATCATTTTAATTATTTCTTTCCAATTTAGAATCCTTTTTTTCTTGCTTAATTGCTCTAAGAGCTTCCAGTTCTGTGTTGAGTAGAAGTGACAAAAGTAGTCATCCTTGCTGTGTTTCTGATCTTTTCACAAAAAGCTTTTGCAGATTTTCACTACTATGATGTTTGTTGCGGATTTTCATATATGGACTTCATTATGTTGAAGTAGTTTCCTTTTATTCCTAGTTGTTTTTTTCTTTAATCATTAAAGGGTACTGAATTTTTCCAAATGCCTTTGCTGCATTGAGATGATCACATGTGTTTTTTCACCTTCATTCCATTAATATGGTGTATTACATTGATTGTTTTCATATATTGAATCATCCTTACATTCCATAAGTAAACCCCACTTTATAATGCTATGTAGTATTTTTAATATGCTGCTGAAGTCAGTTTGCTAGTATTTTGTTGAGGATTTTTGCATCAGTGTTCAGAAGGGATCTTGGTCTGTAGTTTTCTGTTTTTGTAGTGTCTTTGGCTCCAGTATCAGGATAATGCTTGCCTCATAGAGTAAGTTTGAAAGTTTTCCCTCATCTTCAATTTTCTGAAGAAGTTTAAAAATGATTAGTGTTAGTTATTTGAATGTTTGGTAGAATTCACCAGTGAAGCCATCAGGTTTTTGTCAATAGATGTTTTATTACTTAATCTCCTTACTAGCTATAGGTCTACTCAGATTTTCTATTTCTTCATGATTAGTCCTGATATGTTTTGTGATTTTAGGAATTTGTCTATTCTGGGTTTTTCCATTTGTTGGCATACAATTGTTCATGGTATTTTTAAATGCTTTTTATTACTGTAGAATTGGTAATGTTTCCGATTTTATTTGATTTTAGTAATCTGTGTCTTCTTTTTTTCTTGGTTCATATAACTAAAATGTCAATTTTGTTGATCTTTTCAAAGAAACCATTTTTGGCTTTCTTGATTTTCTGTTTTTCTATTGTCTCTCTTATCTATTTCTGCTCTAATCCTTACTTCTGCTAACTTTGGGTTTAGTTTGTTCTTCTTTTTTAGTTTCTTAAGTTTAAAGTTAAGTTATTAATTTGAGGTCTTTCTTGTTTTTTAATGTAAGCATTTATAGCTATAAATTCCTTCTTTAGCATTGCTTTTGCTGGGTCCCATAAGTTTTGGTATATTGTTTTTATTTCCAAGTATTTTCTAATTTTTCTTGTTATTTCTTCTTTGATCCATTGGTTGTTTGAAAGTGTGTTTAATTTTCACGATTTGTATATTTTCTCAATTTTCCTTCTGTTATAGATTTTTAACTTTATCCCAGTTTGGTTTAAGGAAAGACTTTGTGTATTTTTAAATCTATTTAAATCTATTAATATGTGGCCTAACATGTTGTCTATCCTGGAAAATGTTCCATGTGCCCTTGAGAAGAATGTGTATTCTATTTTTATTGTTGGGTAGAATGTTCTGCGTATATCTGTTAGATCTAATTAGTTTATTGTGTTGTTTAAAGCCTCCATTTCCTTACTTATGTCTTATTGTTCTATTGATTATTCAGAGCAGGGCACTGACATTTTGAACTATTACTACAGAACTGTCTATTTCTCCTTTCTCCCTTCAATCGTCAGTTTTCATTTCATATATTTTGATGATCTGTCTTTATATGTGTCAATGTTTATAACTGTTACATCTTCTTGCTGAATTGAATATTTTACTAATGTCCATCATCTCTTGTAATCCTTTTTTATTTAAAGTATATTAGTATAGCTACCTCTGCCCCCTTTTGATTACTATTCGTATGGGAATTTTTTTTTTTTTTTTTTTTTTTTTTTTTTTTTTTTTTTTGTGAGAGAGGGTCTTACTCTGTCTCCCAGGCTGGAGTACAGTGGTGTGATCTTGGTGCACTGCAGTCTCCACCCTTCAGGCTCAAGCAATATTCCCACCTCAGCTTCCCGAGAAAGCCAAAATGCCCAGTTTTGTGTGTGTGTGTGTGTGGTTTTTTTTTTTTTTTTTTTTTTTGTAGAGATGTGGTCTCTTCATGTTGCCTAGGCTGGTTTCAAACTCCTGGGCTCAAGAAAACCACCTGCCTCAACCTCCCAAAGTGTTGGGATTATAGACATGAGCCACTGTGCCCAGCGAATATCTTTTTCCATCCTGTCACTCTCAATATATTAATACTGTGTCTTTGTGAGTCTCTTGTAGACAGCATACAGTTAGCTCCTGTTTTTTTCCCCATTCTGCCAATCTCTGTCCATTTAATCTATTTACATATGAAGTAATTATCAATAAGGAGAGACTTTGGTCACTTCATATTCTATATGCCTTATATCTTTTTCCTCATTTCTTGTATTGTGCCTTTCTTTTGTGTGTGTGTTTTTTTGTTTGTTTGTTTGGTAATGAAACATTTAAATCCCTTTCTCACTTCCTTTTGTGCATACAGCCATGCATTGCTTAACAACAGAAATATGTTCTGAGAAATGTGTTGTTAAGTTATTTCATCAATGGGGCAACATCATCGAGTGTATATGTATCTACACAAACCTAGCCTACAACACACCTAGGCTACATGGTATAGCCTATTGCTCCTGGGCTACAAACCTGTCCAGCATGTAACTGTACAGAATACTGTAGACAATTGTAATGCAATGTTCTTTGTGTATCTAAACACATGTCCAAATATAGAAAAGGTACAGTGAAAATACAGTATAAAAGATAAAAATCGGTACATTTGTGTAGGGCACTCAGTCCATTGTATGTTGCTTATAACAGAATACCTGAAACTGGCTAAATTATAAGAAAAAATGAATTTATTTCTTAGAATTATAGCAGCTGAGAAGTCCAAGGTTGAGGGCCACATCTGGTCAGGGTCTTCTTGCTGGTAGGGACTCTCTGCAGACTCCCAAGGTAGTGCAGGGCATCATATGGTGGGGATGCTAAGCATGCTTGCTCAGGTCCTTCTTCCTCTTCTTACAAAGCCATCAGCCCCATTCCCATGATAATCCATTAATCTATCAATCCTTGAATAGATTAATCCAATCACCTCTTAAGGGCCCCACCTCTCAATACTGCCACATTGGGTATCACTCAAATCATAGTAAGTACTTATCATTAATTGAGCTGGTAGAACTTGAAGTTATTTTGGGTGTGAGTGGTGAGTGAATGTGAAACCCTAGGACATTACCATACACTACTGTAGACTTTATAAATATTGTACACTTAGACTACACTAAACATATTTTTTTCAATAAGTTAACCTTAGCTTACTGTAACTTAATAAACTTTCAAATGTTTTTAAGTTTTTGACTATTTTGTAAAAACATTTAGCTTAAAACACATTGTACAACTGTGCAAAACATTTTTAGACATCTTTATAAACTTTTTTCCTAAAAATTTTATTTTTTACATTTTAAACTTTATTAAAAGCTAAAAACTCTCAATAAACTAGGTATTGATGGACCATATCTCAAAATCATAAGAGCTATTTATGACAATCCCACAGCCAATATCATACTGAATGGGCAAAAACTAGGAAGGATTCCCTTTGAAAAGTGGCACAAGACAAGGATGCTCTTTCTCACCACTCCTACTCAACATACTATTGGAAGTTCTGGTCAGGGCAAACAGGCAAGGAAAAGAAACAAAGTGTATTCAAATAGGAAGAAAGGAAGTCAAATTGTCTCTGTTTGCAGATGACATGATTGTGTATTTAGAAAATCACATCATCTCAGCCCAAAATCTCATGCTGATAAGCAACTTCAGCAAAGTTTCAGTATACAAAATCATGTGCAAAAATCACGAGCATTCCTATACATCAATAGACAAACAGAGAGCGAAATGATGAGTGAACTCCCATTCACAATTGCTACTAAGAGAATGAAATACCTAGGAATACAACTTACAAGGGATGTGAAGGAGGACCTCTTCAATGAGAACTACAAACCACTGCTCAAGGGAATGAGAGGACACAAACAAATGGAAAAATATTCCATGTTCGTGGATAGGAAGAACCAATATCGTGAAAATGGCCATACTGCCCAAAATAATTTATAAATTCAAAGCTATCCCCATCAAGCTACCATTGACTTTCTTCACAGAACTAGAAAAAAATACTTTAAATTTCATATTGAACCAAAAAGAGCCTGCATAGCCAAGACAATCCTAAGTAAAAAGGACAAAGCTGGAGGTATCATGCTACCTGACTTCAAACTATACTACAAGGCTACAGTAACCAAAACAGCATGGCACTGGTACCAAAACAGATGTATAGACTAATGGAACAGAACAGAGGCCTCAGAAGTAACCCCACACATCTACAACCATCTGATCTTTGACAAACTTGATAAAAACAAGCAATGGGGCAAGGATTCTCTATTTAATAAATGGTATTGGGAAAACTGGCTAGCCATATACAGAAAACTGAAACTGGACCTCTTCCTTACACCTTATACAAAAATTAACTCAAGATGGATTAAGGACTTAAACCTAATACCTAAAACTATAAAAACCCTAGAAGAAAACCTAGGCAATACCATTCAGGACATAAGCATGGGCAAAGACTTCATGACTAAAACACCAAAAGCAATGGCAACAAAAGCCAAAATTGACAAATGGGATCTAATTAAACTAAAGAGCTTCCGCACAGCAAAAGAAACTATCATAAGAGTGAACAGGCAACCTACAGAATGGGAGAAAATTTTTGCAATCTCTCCATCTGACAAAGGGCTAATATCCAGAATCTACAAAGAACTTAAACAAATTTACAAGAAAAAAACAACCCCATCAAAAAGTGGGCGAAGGATATCAACAGTCACTTCTCAAAAGAAGACATTTATGTGGCCAACAAATATATGAAAAATGTTTGTTGAACAGTGTTTGATGAAAAATCATCACTGGTCATTAGAGAAATGCAAATTAAAACCACAATGAGATACCATCTCATGCCAGTTAGAATGGCAATCATTAAAAAGTCAGGAAACAACGGATGATGGAGAGGATGTGGAGAAACAAGAACGCTTTTACACTGTTGGGAGTGTAAATTAGTTCAACCGCTGTGGAAGACAGTGTGGCAGTTCCTCTCCCAGAAATACCTTTTGACCCAGCAATCCCATTATTGGGATATAATGGGATTATATCCCAATATATCCCATTATTGGGATACCCAAAGGATTATAAATCATTCTACTATAAAGACACATGCACACGTTTGTTTATTGCAGCACTGTTCACAATAACAAAGACTTGGAACCAACCCAAACGGTCATCAGTGACAGACTGGATAAAGAAAATGTGGCACATATACACCATGGAAAACTACGCAGCCATAAAAAGGATGAATTCGTGTCCTTTGCAGGGACATGAATGAAGTTGGAAACCATCATTCTCAGCAAACTAACACAAGAACAGAAAACCAAACACCACATGTTCTCACTGATAAGTGGGAGGTGAACAATGAGAACACATGAACATAGGGAGGGAAACATCACACACAGGGGCCTGTTGGGGGATTGGGGGCTAGGGGAGGAATAGCATCAGGAGAAATACCTAATGTAGATGATGAGTTGATGGGTGCAGCAAACCAGGATGGCATGTGTATACCTATGTAACAAACCTGCATGTTCTGCACATGTACCCCAGAACTTAAAAGTATAATAATAAAAAAAATAAAACTAAGACATAAACATACTCATTAGACTAGGCCTAGATGGGGTCAGGATAATCAATGCTATTGTCTTTCACCTCTACATCTTGTCCTGCTGGAAGATCTTCAGGGGCAATAACACACATGGAACTGTCATCTTCTATGACAATGCCTTCTTCTAGAATATGTCCTGAAGGGCCTGCCTGAGGCTGTTTTACAGTTAACTTTCTTAATAAGTACAGTCAAGTAGCAATAAAATGTATAGTAAGTACATAAACTAGTAAGATATACATTATCAAGTATTATGTACTGTACATAACGGTGTTAAACTTTTATACCACTAGCACTGTAACATGTTTATACTAGCATTATCATAAATACATGAGTAATGCATGCTGTTATGATGTTACAATGGCTACATCACTAGGCAACAGGAGTTTTTCAGCTCCATTATAATTTTATGGGACTAACATTGTATAAGTGGTTCATTGTTTACTAAGATGTTATGTGCACATGACTGTATTCTACAGCTCAGGGGCTCCCGACCCCCAGGCCATGGACTGGTATTAGGTCTGTTAGGAATCAGGCCTCATAGCAAGAGGTGAGTGGCAGGCAAGCAAGCATACCTGAGCTCCATCTCCCGTCAGATCAGTGGCCACATTAGATTTTTTTTTTTTTTTTTTTTTTTGAGACGGAGTCTTGCTCTGCCGCCCAGGCTGGAGTGCAGTGGCGCAATCTCAGCTCACTGCAAGCTCCGCCTCCCAAGTTCACACCATTCTCCTGCCTCAGCCTCCCAAGTGGCTGGGACTACAGGCACCCACCATCATGCCCGACTAATTTTTGTATTTTTAGTAGAAACAGGGTTTCACCATGTTAACCAGGATGGTCTCGATCTCCTGACCTCGTGATCCACCCGCCTTGGCCTCCCAAAGTGTTGGGATTACAGGCGTGAGCCACCACACCCAGCCCGCATTAGATTCTTATAGGAGCACAAACCCTATAGTGAACTGCACATGAGTGGGATCTAGGTTTTGTCCTCCTTATAACAATCTAACTAATGCCTGATGATCTGAGGTAGAACAGTTTCATCTCAAAACCATTCCCCCCTTCCCAGTCTGTGGAAAATTTGTCTTCCATGAAACTGGTCCCTGGTGCCAAAAAGGCTGGGGACCACTGCTATAGCTGTTTTCTTTGTGGCTACCGGGGGATTACATTAAACATCCCAAAGTTCTAATACTATACTCTAACTTGAATTTTACCAGCTTAACGTTAATAACAAATTCAGCTCCTTTAAAAGCTCTGTCCAAACCTATTGATGTCACCAAATTAATCTTTATAAACTGTGTAGCCCAAAACATAAACTAGTAATTTTTTTTTTTTTTTTTTTTTTTTTTGAGACGGAGTCTCGCTCTGTCGCCCAGACTGGAGTACTGTGGCCGGATGTCAGCTCACTGCAAGCTCCGCCTCCCGGGTTCCCGCCATTCTCCTGCCTCAGCCTCCCGAGTAGCTGGGACTACAGGCGCCCGCCACCTCGCCCGGCTAGTTTTTTTGTATTTTTTTTTAGTAGAGACGGGGTTTCACCGTGTTAGCCAGGATGGTCTCGATCTCCTGACCTCGTGATCCACCCGTCTCGGCCTCCCAAAGTGCTGGGATTACAGGCTTGAGCCACCACGCCCGGCCAAACTAGTAATTCTTTAATTCAGCCTCTTAAATTATGTAAAAAACAAAATGTGGAGTAACAAATCAAAGTTACAATAATTCTGGCTTTTAGACTAATTTACTAAAACTACGTTAGTCTCTTACATCATGTAGAAAAAAGATACTGCAATTATGGACCATCATTTCAATACTACCAGATTTTATAATTACCCATTCTGTTACCTTCACTGACATCTTCATTTCTTCAGATGAATTTGGGTTACTGTCTAGTGTCCTTTCATTTCACCCAGCAGGACTCCCTTTAGCATTTCTTCTAAGGCAGGTCTAGGGGTAACAAACTCCCTCAGCTTGTTTATCTTAGAATGCTTTAATGTCTTTTTTTGTGTGTGTGTGAGATGGAGTCTTGCTCTGTCACCCAGGCTAGAGTGCAGTGACACTATCTCGGCTCACTGCAAGCTCCGCCTCCTGGGTTCACGCCATTCTCCTGCCTCAGCCTCCCGAGTAGCTGGGACTACAGGCGCCTGCCACCATGCCCGGCTAATTTTTTGTATTTTTAGTAGAGACGGGGTTTGACCGTGTTAGCCAGGATGGTCTCAATCTCCTGACCTCATGATCCGCCCACCTCGGCCTCCCCAAGTGCTGGGATTACAAGCATGAGCCACCACGCCCGGCCTCCTTCACGTTTGATGAGCTGCTTTGCCAGGTATAGGATCCTTGGTTGACTTTTTTTTTTCTCTTAGCATTTTTAATATATTGGCCCACTACCTTCTGGCCCCTACTTTCTGATGAGAAATCTGCTGATAATCTTTTTTTTTTTTTTTTTTTGAGACGGAGTCTCGCTGTGTCGCCCAGGCTGGAGTGCAGTGGCTGGATCTCAGCTCACTGCAAGCTCCGCCTCCCGGGTTCACGCCATTCTCCTGCCTCAGCCTCCCGAGTAGCTGGGACTACAGGCACCTGCCACCTCTCCCGGCTAGTTTTTTGTATTTTTTTAGTAGAGAGGGGGTTTCACCGTGTTAGCCAGGATGGTCTCGATCTCCTGACCTCGTGATCCGCCCGTCTCGGCCTCCCAAAGTGCTAGGATTACAGGCTTGAGCCACCGCGCCCGGCCTCTGCTGATAATCTTATTGAGCAGCAGTCCCCAACCTTTTTGGCACCAGGGACTGGTTTTGTGGAAGACAATTATTCCACAGACCGGGGGGCACAGGATGATGGTTTTGGAATAGAACTGTCCCACCTCAGATCATCAGGCATTAGATTCTTATAAGGAGTGTGCAACCTTGATCCCTGGCATGTGCAGTTAAGTTCACAAGAATGCTTGCATGCCTATGAAAATGTCACTACTGATCTGACAGGAGGCAGAGTTCAGGTGGTAATGCTCACTCACCCACCACTCACTTCCTGTTGTGTAGTCCAGTACCTAACAGGCCACAAACTGGTAACGGTCTGTGGCCCTGGGCTTGGGGACCTGTTATTGAGGATTCTTTGTATGTAACAAGTTGCTTCTCTCTTGTTGCTTTCAAAATTCTCTGGCTTTGGCTTCTGAAATGTTGATGTCTGGGTGGTCTCTTTGAATTCATCTTACTTGGAATTTGTTGAGCTACCTGGATGCTTATATTCATGTCTTTCATCAAATTTAGGAAGTCTTCAGCCATTACTTCTTCAAGTATTCTCTCTCTCCCTCAACCCTGCTTCTGGAACTGCCAACATGCATATATTGGTCTGCTTAATGGTGTCCCACAGTTCCCTCAGACTCTGTTCATTTTTCTTCAATCTTTTTTTCTTTTCTTCAGACTCATTAATTTCTACCGTCCTATCTTCAAGCTCACTGATTCTCTTCCTGCCCTTGGATTCTTCTAGGGAATTTTTCATTTTAGTTATTGTACTTTTCAGCTCCAGAATTTAGGTTATCTCTTTATTGATATTTCCATTTTCCTCATGCATTGGTTTTTAACTTTCTCCACATCTTCCTTAGTTCTCTGCACATCTTTAAGACAGTTATTTGACAGTCTTTGTCAAGTACGATCAGGTCTTTTTCAGGGACAGTTTCTATTCATTTTTCCTTGGAATGAAGCATATTTTTCTTTGCATGTCTTGTGATCTTTTTGTTGAAAAACTGGCATTAAAATTAAATAATGTTGTTAATCTGGAAATCAGATTCTTCTTCCCCAGGGTTTGCTGGGGGTTTTTGTTATTTATTTATTTTTATTGATCCTTAGCTGTCTCTATGTCAAAGATCAGCTTGAGGTCTCATTTTAAGGTCTTCTCAGTTCTTTTCTGAGCTGTACCTTTCCCTGGACATGTACATTTTCTACTTCCCCCTGTATGTGCAGGTGCTTTTGAACATCCTAGTCTTTAGTGTCTGGCTCCCAAAAGGAGAAAATGAGAAACATGAAGGGTTGGGGGAGAAGGGTCCTGGGCCTTTAAATCACAGCAATGGAAGTAATTTAAGCTGGATGAAGAGGGGTTTGCAAAAATCAGGGGAGCTGCAACAATGGTCTCTGGACTCATCTGCCCCTCTAAAATCAGAAGTAGCAATCAAGGATCTGGCTCCATGTGCAAGCTGCTCCTGGAACACGTGCACAGTTGCCTGCCATGGGCAGGGGGTAGGGTAGCTGCCACTGTGCCAGGAGCTAAAATTAACCCTCATTTACCATCTAAGCCTTGCCCTGGAAGTTACAAGCCATCAGCAGACTCCAGAGCTCCAAAATAGTCACATCAGATTCTGCCAGTGCAATTACTGTCCAGGTAGGGAAGACATATTCCTGGTGGTTTGTACTCTGCTATCTTCCCAGAATCCTTCCCCTTCATGAATAACATAAATGCTAAAAATTGCTTGTCTTTGACTTACGTACCATTCCACCAGAGCATGAAAGCCTGTAGATGGCCTTCACTCCACTGATTTCCATCTGGAGCCTCCTGCAGCATCTGGGCACACCCACCTAGCAGTGATGGTCAGTGGCAATACCTCTGTGCTCCCTTTTCCCCTCAAAGCTTCGTTTGATCCCTCGTGCTCCTTTTGACTTTTTTTAAGTGGCATGTGAAATGAATATTCATATCTAGCCTTTTCAGTTCCTTTGAGAATCTGGGGAATAATGTATCCCACACTTAGTAGGCACTAAACACTAATAAAGTCTCAATTTCTCGCCCTGTACTGCCCTCAGCAAACTCCATGATGATCCTTCTGAAATACCTCATTGGCTCATGTGAAAAGGTTCTCTCATTAAATCCTGAAAAGCAGAGCAGAATTCAGGAAGACCTGGGTGAGGATTAGGGTGACTGAGGCTTTCAGACCAGCAAGAGGGAAGAGGGAGGACAGTCCAGGCACCTGCTTAGATACTTTAAAGTCATTCCTCTTCAACTCAAATTTTTTACTAATAAGCAAAAATGTAAAAACCATTAATTCTGAAATTTTACATGTAGTTTCCTTTTAATTCTCCATTACTGAAACTGAACATCAAACAAGAGGATGAATGCCACGCAGAGTGTCACAACACTGCTGTTGTATCCAATTTAAATAGAGAATGCCTTCCCTAACCCTTTAGGACCCAAAATTTATGTAACATTATCTCAGATAGGAAGGGAATGCTTCCTCCTCCTGTTCTTTTCTCACATGGCAAATAACATGCACGTGATTTACTGAGGATATTTACTGACAGCAAGACACAGTGGCAGCAGCAGGTCTCCTTGCCTTTTCTTTAGAACAGCCTGGAAGCCTGAAGGCCAGCACTGTGGCAGCAACCAAACACTGGAGGATAGTTATTTCTCTGCCATGGACTCCCCATTGGTTTATGCTGATCATTCCAGTAGAACCACTTTGAAATAAATCAGCTATATTCATAATCTGAAATCAAACACAATAACCACAGTTTGCATAAATGTAACATTTAAAAAACCACCTGCATTAAAACAAATAGAACCAAAATACAAATAACCCACAGAAAACGAAGTATATGGAGGTTATAATTCTTAATAGAGACTCCTACATGTCAGTATGAAAAAACTTGACCATAAAAACTGCCAAATCTGAACAAAATACATCAGATAAGAACTAAAAATGGCCATGAACAAATGAGGACATATTCAACATGACCAGACACACCACTTATTTGCCTATCAAATTGTTAGAGTTATTTTAATCTTGAGCACATGTCCACTGCCAACATTGCTTGGCAACTGCAAAGAGGCCTTTTCCATGCTGTCACCCTGCCCTTCTGGAGGGCAGCAGGTACCCAAAGCTTCAAACCTGGCGTGAACTCTGACCCACTCACTCTACCTATAGGAACTGAGCTCAAGGCAGTAACTGCAATCATGGCAGTGTAAACGTGCATCTGAAAGGAGGCTCACTGTGGTCCTGTTGAAACAACACTGATGTACAGCAATACAGCAAATACTACATTTACTCATGGCACACTTGTAAAATACAGCCATTGAAACGTAGAAGAATATATGTAATAGACTTAAAAGTCTATAATTTATTAAGTACAAAGGCAAATTATTTAAAAAAGCACTTGATCCTAATTTTGTAAAAAATTTTTAAAAAGAAAAAAAATAAATCCCTGAGAGGGTTTATGTCACATACGAATGCTGCTATTTACTCAGAGGTAGAATTATAAGAAATTTTAATTTTCTTTATACTTTAATGTGCTTTCTAGATTTTATGCTATAAGCATAATTGCTTTTATAGTCAGAAAAAAAAAGCAAAATAAAATACATCCTATTACATCCTATTCGGGGTAATTTAAAAACCCTTTTCACACATTTCAAAATGCAGAATTACAAAGTCAATAACTTTTATTAACATAATGATATAAAAATTTTAGTATGATATACAGAATTCCCAGAGTAATTCCAAAACATTTTAATGCACTTCTTAAAATCTTAATTTACAAGACACCTTGTCTTACCACCACTGACCTTTCAATACAAAAAGCTGACAATTTTTGTTCGCTATAAAACTACAACATCAAGATTGGAGTTAGGTAGCTTTTTTTTTCTTTCCCTTCCCAGCCATTCTATTGTAAGGAATGTCCGTTAGACTACTGCCCAAACCTCTGTATGTCAACAATAAGTTACATAGATTCTGTACATAATTACAACAGGGTTATTAGAATTCCAGTATGTCACAACATACTTTACCACAGTCCACCATGGGGAAACAGGGCTACTATGCACAGTGCTATTTGTAGCCAGACAGGAGTAAAACATGAGAGCTGGCCCAGTTAGCCAGGTTTATGTGTGGAGAATTAATAACAGCTTTGTTAGGCACTGATCCAGACTAATTCTGGAAAAACCTGGTTGTTTCTGTGAAGCATGCATGATTCACAAAATTTTCCACCCTCAATATCCCAAAAACCAAACAATTTCATAACATACTCTTAATTAGCTATATAAAAATAATCTATATCTTAGATTCGTGCTTGACTTCAAATTCTTAGAAGTAACTAAAGGACTTTACATTCTCTGATTTAGGTTCTGTATAATTTTAGATCACTCAGCTTAGTCAAGTTTGAACAAAATAATAAAATGGTTTGGCTAAATTTTATAGGCACACAACTCAAAATGTGAAAGGCAGTGAAGAATGTAACCGTCTCCACCTTCAATATGGGGCAACGCTGTTCCCTGCTCCCCTCAACTGTACTGCTGGTACTCACCAAACAGCACTATGGATATGAAAACCTTAGACTTTACCACCAATGCTTCCAAATCTGCTGACTTGGAATAAAAATAATACATCAGTACACTTCCACGAGAAGAATTAATATTGTAGTGTTAGGAAAACTAGCAATTTAACTAAACAGCATCAAGTTACAAACCAGGAAAGTGATTTAAAACTAAATGCTGGCTTATGTTTCTGAAACAAAGCATCTAAACTTGGCAGTCCAAAATGGCACTTACTGAGTGTCCATGACAACAACAATATATGCTGACAAGCAGCACACCTTTGTTTTTTGTTTTTGTTTTTAAACGGCATCTCGCTCTGTCACCCAGGCTAGAATGCAGTGGCGAGAGGCATGATCTTGGTTCACTGCAAGCTCCGCCTCCCAGGTTCACACCATTCTCCTGCCTCAGCCTCCCGAGTAACTGGGACTATAGGCGCCCACCACCACGTGGATCTGGCTTTTTTTTTTTTTTTTTTTTTTTTTGTGAGACGGAGTCTCGCTCTGTAGCCCAGGCTGGAGTGCAGTGGCCGGATCTCAGCTCACTGCAAGCCATGCCTCCCGGGTTCCCGCCATTCTCCTGCCTCAGCCTCCCAAGTAGCTGGGACTACAGGCGCCCGCCACCTCACCCGGCTAGTTTTTTTTTTTTGTATTTTTTAGTAGAGACGGGGTTTCACCACGTTAGCCAGGATCGTCTCGATCTCCTGACCTCGTGATCCACCCGTCTCGGCCTCCCAAAGTGCTGGGATTACAGGCTTGAGCCACCGCGCCCGGCATCTGGCTAATTTTTTGTATTTTTAGTAGAGACGGGGTTTCTCCGTGTTAGCCAGGATGGTCTCGATCTCCTGACCTCTTGATCCACCCGCCTTGGCCTCCCAAAGTGCTGGGATTACAGGCGAGAGCCACTGCACCCAGCCAGCACAACTCTTTCAATAACGAAACTGGCAGAGCAGGCACTGTGTGTGACCATAGTGCTCTGTGAGCAGGGAGGATGGGTCCAGCTTGCTTCCTTTCCATCAGCCTCCCTGTGAAACAGAAGTGAGGCAGCTGGTTTGTACTCTGCTATCTTCCCAGAATCAAGTTTCTCTCTGTAAATGGTCTCAAGTTTCTCTCCGTAATTTCTATATATGAACTTGTCATTTGAAGTGGGAATAAATAACTGAATTTTAAAAATCAGGAACTACATTTTTAGCCTAAAGAAAGTGCAAACTTGCAGTACAGCAGAGAACAACCTCGGTGCCTGTGATTCCTCACAATGCCCACGCCAGGCCTTTCCTTTCCTTTCCTTGTCTCTCCATCTGTTAAAATACCAGCATCTGTGTTTTTGTAAATGTACTTGGCAGATTCAAAATATTTCTTTAAATAATTCAGGAAGTGCTTTCTAAAAGGAGATGCAGGGAACTGCTGAGAGGGATCTGTAAGAGCACAGGAAGGGGCGAGTCCCGGTGCGTGGGCTCTGCAGTGTCTTCCCACATCACCTTGGACTGCTGGAGCTCATTCGTCTCCGGCACCTGGTCTGGGGTGCTGCGCTCACATGTTGTAGGCCACATAGATGGGGTCCAGCTGGTCAGCCAGGAAGCCGTCCCGCAGGTGCATGCGCTGCTTCTCACCCCGAGAGTTGATAGGGATCACCCCTGGGTCCACAATGACCACGACGCCCACGACCAGGTAGTGCTCCTCCAGCACCACGTTGGTCACCAGGGCCACCAGGTCCAGGGCATCCTGCTCCAGCCCATCCAGCTCCACCACCACCACCAGCAGGTTGGTCCAGGTGAACACAGCACTGCAGAGGAAAGACAGATGGGGTCACACGGACACAGGCACAGGCCACAGGGGCCAATGAATGCTTGGGAAAGGGTGGCACAAAGAAGAGCAAAGCACACTGATGTCACAGAGCTATTTAAGGCTATTCACAACCTAAAGATCAGGCCAGATCCATTTTACAGGATGTCTATTCCAACTAAACTTTTACTGAGAATCAGGAGCATTATCTGATGCTGAAAGCTGTACCTGTCCCAACACAAGTTCCCTACAGGTGAAGGAATCAGGAGTCACAACCATGTGAGAAACACATTAAAAGCAGAAACACTTCAGGATGAGACCTGTGGAAACCTTACCTTTTGCCTGTGCATTTGGGGACAATCTCTTGGCTTACAACTCATAAGGAAACAGAGAAGAAAACAAGCCAAACCCAAACAAAGGCAGCAAGGTGTGCTCTGGTACCATGCTGTGCAGAGTACATCCAGAGGGAGGACCCACAAGAAGTCCTCAGCCCTCTCTGGCAATGCCCAAGGTAGACAGGGCTCGTCTACATGGCACCCAGCTCCACTGCAGACCAGGGTGACAATGAAGGAGGCCTGTGCTCAGGCCCAGCAGTCCTCGGCTCTGCTCCAACCGATGCACAGCACTCACGCACAGAGGAAGGGCTGTATGGACCACGTGGAGCCGCCCTCCACCTGGGCTCTTACCACTCAGCGACGCTCCTGTGTGCTCGGATGACAGAGGTCTCGATGTCGATGGGGTGGTACCGCATGCCTCTGAGCTCCAGAGTCTCATCCAGAGACCCAACGACATACAGTGCATCATGCCGCCCTGTGAACAGTGTGTGTTTACACGTGCCCAGAAAGCCGAGGCATGCAGAGGCATGGGCTCGTATCCTGAGCCCAATCAGGGGCTCTCAGGCACAGGGAGGTCTCAGCTCAAACATCATGAGGTCCCACACCACATGCAGAGAGGGTGATGGAGGTACTGGCAGTGCAGGCTGTTACCTCTGCAGCATGGAACCACCTCAGGAAAGTTACAGCAAGTGTAAGCGTGTTATTAAAAATAACTTTTATCTCTGGGAACGGGACACTATCTATAGGAGCTACCAAAAGTTCTGCCTTATCTGGCCAGCTTGTGGTGGCTGCACAGAGTCCTCTGGACATTGGCCACAACTTTGAATGGGTTGTGCATGGGAAAGCCACTGGTAAAGACACAGTGGCAGAGAGGCCGGCCTGGCAGAGGAGGAGGCCTCCCTGAGGAGCCTGGTAGCCTTATCACCAACATCATCCCCCCACCCCTTAGCAGAGGCCAAGGTCCCAAGGATAGCGAGGGGCAGTCATGGAGGGAAACCAGTATTTTCAGAGAAAACCGCTGTCAGAGTATCTTTCCCCCACACTGAACAATACCAGACCACAGCAAGGAGTGAGGTGTGCCAGCAGGTGACCAAGCTCTTGGGGAGCCCAGATCCTCCCCGCACAGCACTCACGTGGGACTTCACCACAACCCCTCACCTCCACTGGCATCGGTGAGCTCTGTTCGTCGAAGGAAGCCAAGGTAGCCAGTCCTTGCCCAGATGGTCTGTGTGTCTCCAAAACTCAGCCGGGCACTGAAGTGGTCGGCATGAAGCGCCTCCTCCCCATAGACGGTGTAGTAGCCGGTGGCATTGTGGGGGCTGCTTACCCAGATCTGGTGGGGCCCAGAGGACAAGAATGTGAAGTGTCACCAACAACCAAGTTCAGATTCTGTCACGAGACATCCATTGGCCAAGAATAATGCTCCAGAAAACACCGAACGAAGTCGGGCGGATAATATTCATTGTCTCTTATTTTATGAACTAAGTTAAATTACAGGCACAGAAAGCAAACATAACTTTTCTCTCCTTAAATACTATTTCTTCCTTTGACCCAAGAATGGCATCTGTAGGACTCTATCCTACGTGGGTAAGTAGACGGGGGCAATTCCACCTTCCTCACATCCAACTATTGTTGGCAATAAGAGAGGGCTGGAAGCAACCCAAATTCCACAACAGGGACAGGCTGAAGGAATGAGGGTCCCTACAGAGTGGAGAGTATGTGGCTGCTCAGACTCATGGCAAGACAGAGGCCCTGAAAGCAGACAGCACGTCCCAGGGTTAACGTCAGCCCCATGCGTGTGTGTGTGCGTCCACTATCCATGTGCACGTGTGTGTCCACCAGTCTGTTCACATGTTTGCGTGCACCCGCATATCTACACACATGTAAGCATTTGTGTGCATCCATGCAGAGACCAAGGGACCAGAGGCCTGTGCCTGCAGGACCAAGTGTCATGGGGCCCTTCTAGACACAGAGTCCGTCCAGAACCTACAGTCAGTTCAACTGGCTCTAACATGCCCCTGCATGGCAGCGTCTGAAAGAGAAGAAGGGGGTGGCCAACAGGGGCATTTCTCTTGAGCATCTGCCATGAGGGGTGGGTCCCCATTCCTGGCTCAGACTCACCATCTCCTGGGGGCACACCCTTGACTTACAGACCTGGGTTTGGCTGTCCAGAAGTGGGATGGTTGAGGGGAGGGTCCCTCACTCATCCACACTCAGGATTGGGACCCAGGACACCTTCCCATCAGGACACAGTTTAAGACTACCTGAGGGGTCACACGCTCACACCCTTGTCCCAGTCAGAAGAAGCCAGCTGAGGCTGAGTGATTTCACACTGGGCACGGCTTGCTGGAAGCCCCCAGTCTGGCTTCACAGCAGAGCCCACAAATGATGCCTGTGCCCGCCTGGTCTGAAGACATCAATTTGACAGCACATTCCCCAAGAGGATAGGACTAGGAACGTGAGTCCTAAGCTCTCATGACAACAGATCAATCTGCACGTTCGGGACATGACTGCATGTCAAGCTGCCACCGCTGCCCATAAATAATGAGTCGTGCCTGTCCCAAATTACAGCAAGATATACGTGCAATACATGTAGACATTTCAACCCAATGGATTCCTGTATAGCCTCCGTGTTCTCAGGGAGACCTACACCTTCCACCTGCACCCTCAGGACAAGGGCTCTGAGCTCTCCGAACCTCCCAGGGCAGGTGGAGACCTTGAACTCTTCTGGAGCAGAGTTCTCTGTCACCAGTTCCCCCGGGTCTGTGCTCCTGCCTGGGTGCCAGGGACCACGTTTTAAGTAGCAGCTGCTGGGTCCTGCACAAGGTAGCTGTTTTCCATGCTGCCACTGGTGCCTGTGCAGCTCCTCCCACCTGTCAGTGCCCTCACACCTAGGGGTTCCCCTCTGTTGGTTAGGTCAACCTAGGGATGAGGCAGTTTGTCCCACAGTACCCCAAAATCCTACATAGGAACTGGGTCTGGGAGGTACATGGGGGAAGGGCCAAATGGTTTCTGGTAGATTCCCAAAGGCAAGTGTTATTCCACAGTTTAGAATTCCCAAATCTGAAGCAAAAAGAGAAGGAAGATGAAGCCGGTGAGGCTGGAGAGCTCAAGCCCCTCCCATGGGCCCCTGCCCTCAGCTCACCTCTCCCAGGTGTGAGTCTCCCAAGGGTCCTTTGGTCTCAGTGTGTGCGATGATGACCTTCACGCCAGGGAGGATCTGGAAGGAGGAGAGCTATGTCCCTTGTTAAAGAAAACATGGCACAAGACTCTCTTGATTCAGTGACGTTAAAATAACGTCCCTCGGAAGTTGGCCTGCAGGACTGACGTGCTTATGTCAGGTCAGGAAGTTTAGAGGCTGCTCCAAATTTGACTTCGAATTTTGAAAAAGAGATGTCAATAGAAATAAGTTGTGAATCTTAGCAAAATGACTCCAGCTCCTAAGACGGGACCCCATCTTTGGGTGTCAGGAGGGGCAGAGGGTCACTAAGGCTATGAAGACAATCAGCCAGGTGATGCCAGCGCACCTTACGGGCACACATCCAGGGGTGCAGTGACCCTGCTGTGCCCAGCCCTGCAGGAGGCACATGTCTGTCCTAGTTCTCAGCCAGGAACCTGACCACGAGGAAGTTCTTCCTGCCCGTGACTCCGAGTCAGTCCAACCACTGAGCACTGGCTCTGTGCCAGTTCAGAGGCAACAGGCCACCATCTCTTACCTGGCCTCCCAGGCCCGGTCCCAGCGTTCCCTCACTGGGCTCAGGTCGGGCCACTGACTGCACAAGACCTGGATGCTTGTTCTGTGTCCTCAGTTTCCTCACGTATGAAATGGGGGCAGTCGCACTCCTGGCAGGAGGAGGGGACGAGGGGCCAGAGCGAGGTGTGAGCTGTGGTCAGCGCCAGACCCTCCCCGGCCACAGGGAGGTGTGAGCTGTGGTCAGCGCCAGACCCTCCCCGGCCACAGGGAGGTGTGAGCTGTGGTCAGCGCCAGACCCTCCCCAGCGGGTGGGACTGTTCTGTTTCCCCAGATGCTGTTGGCGCCTCCATCTTCGCCCTGCATGTCCCAGCTAAGCCCCAAAACCAGAGCTCTTTCCAGGACACAAACCTATCAGGCCCAAGTGATTGTAACAGCAAAACAGGAAAGAATGTCCAATAAAAGGGGGTGAGTGAAACAATTACAGTGCAGCTGTACATGGCAGGGCAGGAACAGCCACTGAAAGGAGCGGCGTGGAGGCCCCACGACCCAGGGAAACTCGCTGAGTTTACACCAAGGATGATGCAGAGCTCTGGCGATGGCGGCTCACATGTCCCTGTACTCAGAGAAGGGAGGACATGCAGCAGCCCCGGCTCCCACAGATGTGCTGTCCACTAAGTTCACCCAACTCCACTCTCGGCTGGTCTACTTCCTAAAGTGACTGTCACAGGGGACATGGGATGGGAGCTTTTCAAGCCCCTGCACCTGCATGTGAGTTCACTCACTCACTCACTCCTGCTCCCCACACTCAGCCCAGTCCCACCGTCCTCCCAGTAGCTCCCACCTCAAGACCCTCACAGCAGCTGTGCCTTCTGTCCCCAGTCTCACCCCTGCTGCCCTGCAGGAGCTGTGTGCTGGACATCACGTGGCTTGGCTGGGTCCCTCTCTGGGCCCGTCTCTGACTCCCCACAGGTGGCTGTGGCCACGGCAATGAACAGAGTCAGGGTGGCCAATCTCCTTCTCTGGTCTCTGGGGTTGTGAAGGCACCAGGGCCCCCGCGGCCCCTGCTGGATGTGCAGCAGCTGCCCACTCACATCAAGCCTGGCATACTCTTCATGCCGCCTTCCTGGGCTGTGTGGCTTTTCCTCCTTCCTTTGAACCTTTCCTGAACCAAAGGAGGTTCAAACCTCCTTCCTTTGAACCATTCAGAGGATGCTGTTCTGTGCCTATGTCTGCTGACCCCTTGCAGCATCTCAGTTTTTTCCTGGGAGTCCTCAGGCCATCTCAGGATCCCCCAGATCCTCTACAGGCTCTGGGGGCCTCTTCCCTGCTGACACCCTAAACTAGGGCATGAGATTTTGCCATCTCCAATTTAGGGTCAGGGCCACTCCACTGATGTGTAGGTGGGCTGGACCCTACCTCCATGGCCCTGCCCCGGAGGCCTGAGGCCTGCCACCCACCCAGTGGGAGCTCTTTATTCCTGTACCTGAAGTTCTCCCTTTCTTGGCTTTGAGCTCAGACGTGTGTTTAAAGACGTAACTAAGTGATTCTATATCCCAGTCACAAAGCAGGGAAGGAGGCTTCTGCAGCAGCCAAGCCCCCCCCCCAACCAGAAGTCAGCCCGTGTTCATCTGAGCCACAGCCCCCAGCACCCTCCACGGGGTGATGCTTCAGACGGACGTCTCAGACACGACTCAGAATGCACACGTCTTGGTTTCCACTACCTTTCCAGACTCCATCAATGGCAGGCTGTGCGGAGAACCCCGTTCTACCAAACGTACCCTAAAAATCAAGGGAACAATTTCAGTATGTAATTCACTACACAGGTATGTCTAAAAGGGCAGATCATGAGGTTGGAAATGATCATTCTGAGGGTCTGCTGACAACAGCCAGGATGTCAACCTTTCCACAGCACACCTGCCATGAATGGCAGGGACACCCCAACCACGCTGTGGTCCCAAGTGCTGCCACCCTCATGCACTCACGACCCACCCCATGTGCTCACAGCAGCTCACTCTACATTTCTTTTAGGTCCTCCTTGAACCCAGCAGGCCCCTGGCACCCAGTAAGCTAAACCTAGTGTTTACATCAAGCTACAGTGTGGCCATACTTGAGAACCCAGGACTGGGATCTGAGCTTCAAAGCTGGGAGAGGCCCTGATACACACCTGACCACAGACCAGCAAGCACACGCTGTATGCACCACTATCGGTTATCAAGATGAAAACTAAGTCAGATTCTATGACAGCATCAGGTAAGAAATGTTCTTGCCAGTAGACGGATTACTTGTCTTCTGTCTGTCCCTATCCCTCTAAAAAACCAAATGTCACAGGGGTCACTCTTATTCTTCCTGGCCGTGTGACAGATAAAGGGATGTTAACTGCAGCCCTGGGGACGCGGGCGCACAGAGACAGACACTGAGCTCGCCTGGGAAGAGGAGGCTCACAGCTCTCCTTTTCCTCTTGGTGCAGATGGCCCAGTGTAGCCAGCTGTCCTCTCATGTGCCTATCCAGGTGCCCGGGTAGGCCTGACTTGGCCCAGCTGTCCTCTAATGCCTGGGTCCCAGGGGTGCACAGTCAGCGCAGAGCTGGTCCGCACCACTTTGCCGCTGGGTATGAATGGGGCCCAGGCAGGCTGGGAACATTACCTGTCATGGCGCAGTGCCCGCATGTCCACGTAGACAGTTGTGGGGTCTGGGCCAGCTGTGCCCTGTAAGGAGAGCAGCAGAGGAACTTCTGTTCAGGGGCCTCACTTTCATCTTGTTTGCACAGGCACAGCTGCATGGCAGCTCCTCCCTGGCCCCCGGGGACACCCAAGAAGGGAGCCGCTCTGCTCCCTGCAGCAAGTCTGCCTCGGGGTTCGAGGTCCCCCAGGCAGGCTGGTGCTTTCCATCCAGACATCCACAGAGCTTGATAATATTGAAAGAGTCAATGACTCTGAAAACACCAAATCATGCCACTTTACATTTCAGCTCTAACAACTTTCTATTCCCACTGGTCTCCTGCTGTGATGAAAACACCATTAGGATTTGAGGGGCATTTCCACCATGCTGTCAGGCAGGGCCTGGCCTCTCACCAACCAGTCTAATTCTACTGGGGACTGCTTGCAGCCGAGACTCACCCAGGTGAGATGGACGGCAGCCTTCACCTTTCTACTCCTTTCCTTTCTGAACCTTACAGTTAACATTAATCCCGACTAACGGACATTATGTGTCATTTTATTCAATAAGGAACATCAAATTAAATGAGTACGCTGATCAACATCACCCTTAAAGATCCCAGACAACATAAACTATGTCTGCACTGGAATTAAACACCTCTGCACTGAATTTAAACAGAGTCCTTCCTCCCAAGGCAATACTATGAGCATTAACATTTTTTTGAAAATAGTTTTACTTTTAAATTTGGTTACAAGGGAGCTTTTGTAATATGTCAAGTAATATCCACTGTGAACAAAGTAAGACAGCAAAAGAAACATGTTTGTCTAGAATTCACGAGGAAGTCACATGAACTCGTGGGAGGGGGAAGCACAGAGGCACCAACAAGGTCAAGGTCAAGGTCATACCTGCTCAGCCAGCTTTCCCAGCCTGTTGGGCTGACAGAGGCCAAGGAGGCAGCAGAGTGAGACAGGGAGGAGACAGCCACAGGAAACACACACAGAAGCAGCAGCCACATGAGAAACACAGGGAAAGAGAGAGCAAAACCCACCTCTGTATCTTAAAGAGCAAACGTGAACATCCATTAACTTCATTTCTGCAATCACATGTGGCGTCCACACCCTTCCGACGTCTAGCAAGGAGGCCCCAGGCTTGCAGACGCAGAGCCACTAACACACAGGCCGGCACCCACGCTCAGCCACAGCCTACAGCAGGAAGCGAGCTCACAAAAGGCCCGATCTCTGCTGTGTGACAGGCGTGTGAGGCTTGAGTGGTCAGGGGTCTTTTTGTGGGGAAGAGGGTGTGAGCAGAGCCGCCACCCTGCCCTGCGTGCACTGCCACTGTGACGGGGAGGCACAAGGCCAAGCAAACACTTTGGAAACAGAGACAGGCCCGCACTCAGCCCTGCTCTGGCATGGACAGGTGCCATTTCCTTCCAGCTATTTTTGTACGATGTGGGTGAATAAGGTATTCAATATGTAGGGTTATCTAAAAAGCTATTTGGTTTTAAGATGTTTTTAGAAAGAAAGGAAATTAAGATACTAGTACAAAATCTGAGAAATAGCTGTAGCTATCTGAGGAAGCAGTAAACAGAATTGCCATGAGCTCTTTAATCTCTGAAACTTGGTGCTTTTTTTTTTTTTTCTGAGACAGGGTCTCGCTCTGTCACCCAGGCTGGAGTGCAGTGGTGAGATCTCGGCTCACTACAACCTCCTCTTCCCAGGTTCAAGCGATTCTAGTGCGTCAACCTCCCAAGTAGCCGGGACCACAGGCACACACCACCAGCCAGCTAATTTTTGTATTTTTAGTAGAGATGGGGTCTCATCATATTGTCCAGGCTGGTCTCGAATTCCTGACCTCAGGTGATCCGCCTGTCTCGGCCTCCCAAAGTGCTGGGATTATAGGCATGAGCCACCACTCCTGGCCTGAAACTTGGTGCTTCCTTTTAATAAGACATTTCAAGGTTTCAAAAATGAATGAGTCAATACAAATTACATTTATTAATGTTTCAATTTAATATTGCTAGATATCTTAAAACAGTAAGTTCAGTCTTGCTTTAAGAACTTAGCTGTGTATTATATCTAACTTAGAGAGTCTTACAGGTAAGATATTAGTCACTGTTCAAAAACAATTTGTGTTTTTTTCCAAATAAGCCTTTGTTCAACTAGAATAGAATATCTTTAAAAATAAAACTCTTGAAGCTAAAATATTACGTGGAAATGAAACATCAAAGGCTCAGAGAAGGAGAAAGAGATCAGGCAGGCACAAAATTGCACATTAACAGCTGGGAAGCTTGGTCTCCACGCTGCCAACAGCCAGCTTTCGAGAACCACAGGCCCCAGCGCCTCACCTGGAGGCAGATGGCCACGTTGACCCTGCACCCGAACGTGGTGCTTACGGCGCGGGCCGGCAGGCCCAGGTCCTTGAAGAGCTTGGAGAAGGACTGGGTCAGCGCAATCCTGGGCCGCTCCTCGGCGACCACCATGCATGTGCGCACACATGACAGGTTCACCCCCTTCATCTGCGGGAGGGGGGAGCAGTCAGGCCACAGCCACAGCCCCGTGAGTTGCCAGGGCCCTGGGCACTGTCTTGGGAAATCTCCGAGTGGGCACACAGAGGTGGAGCTGGACACCAACCTCCTCTCTGCAGGCTGTGTCTGTCCCATAGAATCCTAAGTGTGGACGCGCTAGAGGATTCCATCTGACCTGCATCCCACACCCGCCCTCCCACACAGCCAGACCTCCACCCTGCCATCTCGCAGGGACCCTGCCCTACTCCCACACCCGCCTCTCCTTCGGGGTGTGGAGCTGCAGAGACAGGTGAGCCGTGGAGGAGGGATGTGTACACAGGGCCCGTAGTGGGAAAGGTTTTTCTCTACTTCTTCCAACTGCAGGGAGGGGCCTTGGGAGTCTTGTTTTGTTTTGTTGTTTTTAAACTTCCCAGGGCTGTGGTCTACAGCACACTCAGAAGCCCGGGTCTGGGCACTCACCCTGAGGACACCCGTCTGTGCGCCCAGGCCCTTGGTGCACATCTCCATCACAGAGTAGGAGCAGAAGGTGACGCGGGCCTTGTACTGGCTGACGGCTGACAGCCACAGGGACACATTGCTCTCCAGCTCCAGCGGGGGCACCAGCACTGATTGGTGTCCCGAGTAGACACTGCGAGAAGGAAGGCTCGTGAGGCTCCACCTGCCCACCGGGCACTCCACTCTTCCCTTCCTCAAGGACACTTCTTTTCCAGCCACGACAGTGGCATGATTCTGTTCTGATGCCAAGTAGGGGAGTTTGGTGGAAAACATGCCATGGGGTGAACGTTGGGGGATGGCAGGCACGGGGTCCTGAGCTCTGCTCCAAACACTTGGAGAGTATCCAGGGACAATGCTCCAGAGGCACTCACTTACAGAGATGGATCACTACTTTCTAGTGTTTGAAGGAATCAAACAGATTCTTCCCAAGTACTGATAATGGATAGTGTATTTAATGAAAACTGTATTTTCACTCAATTTCAGACTCAGACTCCAACCCACTTCATCCCCAAACAAATCCACTCACACACGTCTCATCAGCTTCCTGAACACTCAGAAAAGGTGCCTTAGAAGGCCAAGGTTCCTAAGAGCCACACGAGCTGCTCCAACCTGGCAGGCGGCAGGGGCCCTGCACTCACCTGCACAGACACCACAGGGCAAAGCCAAGGCCACAGTAGGGGTCGAGGCAGATGGCGATCTGCCGCGAGGGGTACAGCTCACACTGCAGCTTTATGGAGCGGCATAAGGCGCTTGTGGCCGCGTGAGACATCTCGGGAATAAAATAAAGTTCAAAAAAAAAAAAAAAAAAGGGGGAAATGAAATTCAGTGATGTGCACGAGGAGAGAGGGTGGATGGCAGCGTCTGCTGTCCACATGGCTAGACTACCGAACATCATATTTATTTCCTTAAAAGACGGTTGGCTCAAATCCCCATATAACCTAAATAATACCCAAGAAATGGTACACTAAAAATCTTAGAAACAAAATTTCAGGATATTGAATTTAAAAAAAATTTTTTTTTTTTTTTTGAGGCAGAGTCTTGTTCTGTCGCCCCAAGCTGAAGTGCAATGGCACAATCTCGGCTCACTGCAAACTCTGCCTCCCAGGTTCAAGCAATTCTCCTGCCTCAGCCTCCTGAGTATCTGGGATTACAGACGCCCGCCACCATGCCCAGCTAATTTTTTGTATTTTTAGTACAGATGGGGTTTCACTACATTGGCCAGGATGGTCTCCACCTCTTGATCTCGTGATCCACCCGCCTCGGCCTCCCAAAGTGCCGGGATTACAGGCGTGAGCCACCGCGCCCAGCCTGAAAAATGTTAACCGAGCTGTTGGCTCCCAGCAAGGTAAGAGATTCTTCAAAGCCACCAGTTCCTGGAAGCCAGTTAGTCATAGATCAGAAAGTTTAGACATGACCATAATGCATCAGAAAATGCATTACTCTCAGGCTTATCACATTTTAGGCTTCACTGGTGTTTAACACCAATCTTAAGAAGCAATGGCCTTGTGCTTTGTATAAGGACCTGCCGGTTTAAACCTGTATCTGACATCCTTTCTGTCCACTCCTCCTGATTTCTAGGGGTTGAGGCAAACAGGATTTCAGAGGACCTACCTTCACCCCCGCTAGTATCCCAGTGGTTGACACGCTGAAGTCCAAGTATGCAAGGACATCGGGGGAGGGAGGCCTGAAAATGCTCGCTACCTTCTTTTTCGGGATGTCATCTGTTAAACAGGAGACACCAACATTAGCATTCCCGCATGTATTCTGAACGCTCTGGGCTTTCACAGGCAAGAGGCGACACATGATTTGTCCTTGGGAGTCCTGCAGAGAGTGAGCTCAGACAGCAGTGGGGCCGTGACCATGCAGGCTGTGTGTGCTCAGGAAAGCGTATTTCATTCTTCATGGAAACGCTACCCGGTCCCACCAAGACCACACTGAGCCTGTGGAAATGGGGGACAGGGCAGGGCGAGGAGAGGCGGCATCACGTCACTGACCAGTAGGAAAGATTAGAGGACTGGGGACTTGCCAAAGGCCACAGAGCCTATGGCAGAGCCCAGATGAGCCCAGAGTCCTGACCACAGCAAAAATAGCCATGGACAGGCTCTGGGTTCTGCGTGCTTCATCAAGTTCTCGTGGCCCCATGAGCCAGACACCACTGCCTCCCGGGATGCAACTGGGCACAGGCTCAGCAGGGCAGGCACCGCTCCCCCTGAGGCAAGCCCATGAGGCTTTGGGGCCCTGGCCGGCTGTTCAGCTCTGAGCCTTCCCTCCCCTACACCAGCTGCCCTGGCCCAGCCCCATCCAGCCCAGGCTGAGACAGGTCCACGGCAGAGGGGAGCCAGGGGGGTTTCTGACCCTCGCCCTGCTGGCCCTCAGCATTTCCTGGGGCATGACAGCATTCACCAATGATGGGGACAGGGATGCTGGAGTGGTGGCACGCGGTGGGAGCTGTGTCCCCAAAGCGTTTGCAGAAAGCCTCAGAGAGCTGCCAGCCCCCATGCCAGCAGGAGGCGGGTGAGAGGGGCAAGGCTGTGCTCCACACCACTTGGGACTGGGTGCGGCTGCTGTGGGCTGAGTGGAGTGCAGGTTTACACATGGGACAGGGTCCCCCCTGCTGTCAGCCAGGCTCCTGCCAGGACTGCTCTTGCCTCGTGTGTTTTTGGACGGCAGCCAGGCAACACCACCCCTACAATACAGAAAGGAAAAGGGACTGGTCCTGGGCAGTGTGAGGGCACGCACCTGTGTCTAGGATGGTGGGCCAGGTCCTGATGTCCACGGCGGCAGCAGCCTCCTTGGACCTAAGCAGCCGTGTGACGGCCTGCGTGGTGAGGACGCATGCAGACTTGCTGACCTGCATGGCGAGGGGCCAAGGGTGGGTGGGAGGGGCCTCTCGAACTGCCCAGAAAAGGGGGCAGCGGAGGGTAGCCTTGCAGCCTCCCACTCACAGACCCTGACCCGCGGGCCAGGTAGGCGCACCTCCACGATCATCTTGACGGTGGGCAGTGTGGTGCCAAGGTTCTGAGGGTGCGGGGGCCGCACAGTGACGGGCACGCAGCCACAGTACAAGCAGCCATAGAACGCGGCGATGAGGTCCACCCCTGTGGAGACAAGGACTGGCTGTGAGGAGGCCGGTCGCAAGAGGCTCCCACCAGCCTCTGTTCACTGTTCCTGCAAGAGAGGAGAGGAGGTGGTGCTGGGGAGGGCATGGGTGACTCTCAGGTTTCCAGAGGGGTAGCTGAGCTGAGGAGGTAGACACATGCAGAGAGGAGGGGCTGAGCTTAGTTTTGGAAGATGCTTCGGGGAGGGAATGTCTGGGTGCTGCTTAGGGTAGGGGGCTGCTTACGAAGAGCTGCAGGCGCACAGACCCACAGTGAGCCCACCTGGTGGGTAGACTAGAGCCACATGGTCCCCAACACTCAGTCTTCCCTTCTCCATCAGAGCCGCAGCCACTCTCTCAGCCCTTTTGTGCAGCTGGACACAGGTTGCAGTGCTTGTGACGGTGCCCTAAGAAAGCGATCTTTGAGCTCATCTGTGTGCTGGTGCATGCAGGTGGGCTGTTCGCAGATGTGCGTGCACACCGCCTGCACGCCCTGCACACGACCCCTTGTGATTAGGACCCATGATAATGACAATGTGTCAGTCCTAGGCGTGTGGCTGGTGCCTTTTTTTGGTAGAGATGGGGTTTCACCATGTTGGCCAGGCTGGTCTCCAACTCCTGACCTCAAGTGATCTGCCCACCTCAGCCTCTCAAAGTGCTGGGATTACAGGCATGAGCCACCACACATGGCCCACGACTGGTGTCTTTTCTCACCATCTGTACTCTCTCACTAGCAGTGAAGGGACAGGCACACAAGCATCTCCTGTGTGGTCCAGCTAAGAGGGAGCGATGCGGGCACTCCATTCACCCAGGGCTGAGCCAGAAACACATGGCTAAAGAAGACCTTCCTGGCCTTTTCAATAAAATATTCCATATACCACCATTATAAATAAATAATAAGTGATAAGCAAACATCCCTGAACTGTACTATTTGGCAAGCCCACAGGTCACCTGCACTGAGCCTGGGCCTGTGTCATCTTCAGCCGGCTTTCTCAGAGTGTCCGTGCGTCTCCTCTAGGACTGACCGCACCAGCTCCTTCATTCACCCTGTCTCTCTGTGGAGGGGCACTGGGGCCATGTGACCAGTTCAGTGCAAACAGAAATACCTTGTAACCCTACCTCTCTGCTCAGGAAACTCATCCTCCCTGATCCCATGCCAGGCCTCACAGCTTTTTTAGTCCTTCTTAAGAGGATAAAAAGCGCAATTCAGTCTAATGAATATAGAACTCCAGAGCAGACCAGTGTAACATCAAACTCCCTGCTTCTTGACTGGTGGCTTCTACTGACAGAAGGCAGTGGAAGAGAGAGACCAGTGGACGCACTTGTGTGCTGTGCCCAGACACAAGGGCTGGGCCGATCCTGAGAGTCCAAATCCCGAGAGCTTTGCCAGTCCATAGAGTCAGGGCCCCATCAGGACAGAACCTGAGAACTGGACTGGGACTCAAAGCCCCCAAGGCCCGGGATCCCATGGCATCCTTATGGAAAACCCAGTGACCCCAGCCTTATCTGCATCTCCTCCCTGGGTAAACCTGGCCCCCACCACACTGGCCTCCTTTCCTGCCTTGAGCCACTGGGCATCATTGCTTCACAGTCCCTGCTACACAGTTCCATCCAAAGCCCCTCCCCAGCACTCCAGGTCACATCTCTCCACTGTATTGATATTGAGGTTCTCCCCATAAGCTGATTTTACCTTGGTCAATGGTAAATCACTGGCTGGCTTGCAGGCTTTAGAACTTGATCAATCATAAAATAAATGTTTACTGGGCATGGTTCTAGATGCGTCCAGTACACCAGAAAAACAAAGTCTCTCCCTTACGGACCGTGTTTTCCGGCAGGAAAGACTGATTTTAAACCTCCTGAGAGGAGGAGTCCTTTCAATCTTATTACCGTGTACTGTGCACGTTGTAGGCATCATTAAGTATTTTTTGAATTCGAATGAGCAGCACCAAAAGCTAGAACAGCATATTCTAAGCCACAGTGACCTACTCTTTATGACACCAAAGCTTAAGAGTTCTTACAGCTTGTGGCCGGGCGCGGTGGCTCAAGCCTGTAATCCCAGCACTTTGGGAGGCCGAGGCGGGTGGATCACGAGGTCAGGAGATCGAGACTATCCTGGCTAACACGGTGAAACCCCGTCTCTACTAAAAATACAAAAAACTAGCCGGGCGTGGTGGCGGGCGCCTGTAGTCTCAGCTACTCGGGAGGCTGAGGCGGGAGAATGGCGTGAACCCGGGAGGCAGAGCTTGCAGTGAGCCGAGATCACGCCACTGCACTCCAGCCTGGGAGACACAGCAAGACTCCGTCTCAAAAAAAAAAAAAAAAAAAAAAAAAAGAGTTCTTACAGCTTGTATGGTGCATTGACAGGGAGTCTTGCAGGGTTTTTAAATTATTTAACTTTCTGTGTTTCCACATTTTGCATTCCTGCCCACAACCTGAATATGAAGATTACAGTTTCCCCTTCTTGACTTCTGGAATGCTCCTAGCATTGTGGAATGCACACAACAGGGACTTGGAACACATGAGAATTTCCAAATAAGCAGCAGGAGCAGGACAGGAAGCAACAGTTGTTATTTAAAAGTTGTAACCATATGTAGAAATTCTAAATGGCTAATTTTTTCCAAAATAAACATTTCCTTTTAGCTCACGAACTTAGGAATATTTACATGTATACTGTTTTTAATTTTAAAAACTTGAGCTGATGAAAATTTTCCTGCTAAACACAAAATCAGTAGAAATACTACTGTGTGAAACGTGTGGAAAACAAGGGACCTACAAAGGAAAGGGCAGGCAGAGAGAACTGCACCAGACAAGGGGGCTGAGTCCATAGGCACACTACTCTCTAACCATGAAAAGAACCAGGACACTGGCATCAGGAACTAGACAAGCAAAGGGCTCCACCGGCTCCCGGGTGTTTCCAATCCCTGTGGGTGCAACACTGCCTCACCTTGGCGTTCAGCAGCAAGAACAGCGGGTGGTCCGGAGTGGTGTGGGCACGCCACTGCAGCACGTCAGCCAGGAACAGGAACTGCACGAGGGGGCGACTTGGTCACTGGCACCTCCGGGGCATGGACACCCGTCCACCCGTCCCCGGAACAGGCCTGTCACCTTCCGTGCCTGGTCACTGTCCTCCAGGTGGGCAAGCTCTCTCCCAGAAGCCTGAGCAATTCTCTTCCCAGCAACCAGGTTCCCCACGATCATGGAGGCTGGTCCAACCTCTAGAAATGGGGGGATTCTGAATGAGAAGCTGGTAACTTCTCATATATAATCACCACGTGACTTTATTTCTGTTACAATTTTTATTTTGAAAACATACTTGAATGAGGCATTTAACTTTTCTGCTGAGACACAAATACTCAGAAAGCCAGCTACAAGGTTTATGCTAAGTGACAAAGAGAATCTCTCTCTCAAACATAAACCACACCATATCGAGAAGTTTACTACATGACGTATCTCTGAGGATATGATTTGGCCTCAGTCACACCAAAATGCTTAACATATTTTGCTTTACTGTACTTTATGTATAAATCAGGAAATATGTTTAGTGTATTTAGTGATATGTGTTCAATAATTAACAAAAAAACTTTGGCATGTACTGGAAATCAATATGACCAAAGAAACGAAAAATTGCATTAAAGTTAAACCAGACTCTAAAATTAGCTTTTAAATGTATAAAATGAGGGAAGGAAAGTTGGCCATTTGCTGAGAGATTTCCAAGGTCCCATCAACCCAGTGTCTGTGGCAGGTCCCAGGGCCGAGGCAGGCAGCTGGCTCCTGGGGACAGGTATGGCTTATGCCACAGCATGGCCACAGAGGCACTTTTGACTTTAAGCTCCAGTATGATCCTGGGCATCATTTCTAGTCCTAGGGAGCCATCTCCTAGCCATGCAAAGCTAAGATGCCATCCTTGAGTTTATCATTAAAATTGGTTCCTAACAGGCAGGTGGAAACCACCATGAGGTGATGTGGTTAAGTTGCCCCATGCGTGGCTGGTTCGCAGGAGGTGGCATCATTCTGGGGTGTACACTTGCTCTGGCTCTTGACCCCAGCCCCAGAACAAACCTGTTTGCACTAGAGGGTCTAGCAGGGCTGCACCCTAACCACAAACACGGCTGCTACCAATGTCAAGACTAGACAGCATCCTGTTGTTAGGTCCAACTAACCTGGTGGTTTCTGGCGAGGTTTGGGGAGGTTGGTAACACAGGTGTGAGGGCACATCAGCACATTGCACGGGTGCAGTGTCCCTTCCAGAAAGCGCTGTTTGGTTTCAGAAATGTGAATCCCTCCGAGGGGAGCCTTGGGCAAGGTGTTGGCAGGAACCAGAGCCAGACAGTACACGCCCACCTGGTGGATGCTATCGATGGCCTGAAAGGGAAGGACCCTGTTTGGCACAGGCCCCCAACTTGAGGCTGGGGAGATGCTGGGCGGGGGCCATGAACATCCCCTCTGTGGACCTGTCCCCAGGCCAGGAAATGGTGCCCTCTGGACATTTTGTTGAATGAGGAAACAACATGAAGAGGAGTGTGTGCAGTTTTCCACCATTTAACTCAGAAAGGGGACACACACTGTATTCGTGTGCACATGTCCATAAATCTGAGACCAGAGGCTGAGGGATGGGGCAACGAGGAGACGATGGGGAAAGGGCACAAAGCCTCAATTAGACAGGAAGAGGAAAGTTTTTTCTTTGAGATGCATTGCACAGACTGGCGAATACCATAAATAATGTACATCTCAAAATCACTATGAGGGTGCATTTCAAATGTTCTCATCAGAAAAAAAAAATTAAGGTGATGGATATATTAATTATTCCATATAGTATTCATAAATTATAACATCACTTCATACCCCATAAACACAAACAGCTATAATTTGTCAGTTTGCGATGAAAAATGCAGATAAACAAGCTGGAAGCAAGGAGGACAGGGCGGAACAAGCCAAGCACTCGGCGCTTGGAGAGGAGTGGGGGTGCCAGCTTGGGAGATTCACCCAACCATAGGCTATGCCGGGTGCCCACCTGCAGCACACGGCTCATCCACTGGAAGCTGTCCTCCTCCGAGGCATCCGGCCGCTGCTCAGCCACCAGGACGATCCGGTCATCATGCAGCACGGTCACAGAGAACACAGCGATCCTGAGGGATGAGACATGGAAATGGCCACACGGCAAGAGGCCAGACAAGACAGAGATGCATTCTCACCCGCACAATGGAAGAGGCAGGCTGTCCTAATATTTAAAATGCAGTCTATCAAATGGGGCTATCTGCTGCAAATTCATAAAGTAACTCATCATTCTAATCTCCTTGAGGATGGTTGAAATGTATCTCAAGTCACAAAAAACAGAGAGGACTTCAGGACAAAGCAAAACAGCCCCAGAGACACATATTTTTACAAGAAAAAATTCCTTAATCTGATGTAAATTTCCTTGTGCACAAATATTTGTCTAAAGTTCTATTAATTATATTTTAATCCAACAGATTGCATCTCTCTTTTACTAATCTATTCACATTTATAGAGGTTAGTATATTTAGACGTGTTTTTACTATCTTAAAAATTTCAACATGTCCTCCTTTGTTCTGTGTTGCCTTTTCCTTCTTTTAGACTTTTAGTTGATATCTCTGTCTTTTCCTTTATAAAATAAGAAGATGTTCTCCCCACCAAACCCATCATGTTAGGGTATCTACACCATTCTGACTCTGGGATATTATGGATATACTGTCTCTTGTCCTTTCCTTTGACTTGACTGGTGTGTACACACACACACACACACACACACACAATTTATACAACAGACCTCACCTAGTATTGAGTTCTCCTTACTCTCATACATCTTACAGCACTTCCTGAATTTATTTCTCTTAGTATCTTGACCAAAACTGTTTTCAGTATGGACCTTTATGTGTCAAAACTTCTGAAATTTACATGATTGAAAATATTTTTTATTACAACTGCAAAATTAAGTAACAATTTGGATAAATTGGGTGCACTGTTATCTTGTGCCAGTTCCACTGTGGGGAAGTCTGACGTGTTTTGCTTGGCTTTTGTGTGGTCCATGGTGAGAATACAGATAAGCTCAACATGCCATGGGGCCCTCTGTGGACCATTTCCCAGTCCAGAGAACCCCAACCACCTGCTTCCTCAGACAATCCCTGCTCCACTCCATGCATTCCTTCTCCCTGAGTTTGCTATCTGGACACTAGCCCTTCTCTCCCATCTCTCTTAATAGTTCCTTTAAAGTTCCTATTTTACTTCCAGAGTAGTTCCCTAATCTGACTTTCCACCTTCTCAACTTGTTCTCTAGCTGTATCCATTCTATGTATTCCATCTACTGTGTTCTTTGAACAATTACTTTGTTAGCATTTCTTGATCTTATTTCATGTTGCAAATCTTCTATTGCTCTTCTTCCAGTGGCACATATGCTCTCAACTGGTTGTGGTTCCATTTCCAAGTTCCTGTATTCCTCAGCTCTTCCCTAGTCGGGACAGGGAGGCTATTCTGCCTGCAGATGCAGTCACCCAGGCCCCAGTTATTCACTCAGGCTTGCCTCGCCTCATCAGGATCCTGCTTGGGGGACGGGGGCTTCATCTCCAGGTACCATCAGGTACAGGTGGCCCTGTGAGGGGGTGGTCTCCCTGTTCCACCTCAAAGCAGGGTTTGGGCTACTTGATGTTATCCCTAAGGACACCTGCCCAACGTGTCCCCCATTTCTGCCGTGAGGGGCAGGTCACGACCCTGGTTGTGCCACCCTCCCCCTCCCCCTGCACACACGCGCACACATACATGTACACACACACATGTGCGCACACACGCATGAGCACAGCCTGCCCTTCCCGGTCCCCTGAGCAATCTCCCACCTTCTCTGTTGTCCATCCTCTGGGCTTTTTCCTCAAGACTAACCATGATGACACACCACTTTGCAGAATCCCCTTGTGATTGCTTTAAGGGCTGCTCAAAGGCAGGGTCTGGCCTGGCTCCCAAGTACCTTAGTTTGAGTAACAAAAGGCACACCCTTGGCCAGGCACATTGGCTGACACTTGTAATCTCAGCACTTTGGGAGGCCAAGGAGGGAGGATTGCTTGAGCCCAGGAGTTCGAAAACAGCTTGAGCAACATAGTGAGACCCTATCTCTACAAAAATATTAAAAAATTAGTCAGGTGTGGGGTGCATGCCTGTGGTCCCAGCTACTCAGGAGGCTGTGGTAAGAGGATTGCTTGAAGCCTGGGAGCTGGAGGCTCTAGTGAGTTAGGATCATGCTCCTGCACTCCAGCCTGCGTGGGCGATAGAGTGAGACCCTGCCATTTAAAAAAAAAAAAAGGCAACCCCTTGAGAAAAATAAAATTTAAAAAGGCGGCTGGTTGAGTGGACCAGTTAGGGGAAGAGCTTCCTCCCAGACAAAGAGCTTGGGAGCAGAAGGAGCGAAATTCTCTTCCTGGCCCCGGTGCCCAGGGGCATAGGCCCAGATGTCTATTTATTTGCTCAAGAGAATCTCTAAGGTCCTTGCTTTACACATGTAGAAAAGTTGAGTTGATTTTTATTCCAGAGGCAATGTAGGGTGCTGTGTGTCTTGCAGAGAAAATGACACTTTTCTGTTTTAATTCACATTGCAAGGTTATTAGGAACTTAGACCCACTTCTCCTTAGGCTTACTCAATTCTTCCCTCTCTGATTTGTCCCCTTGAGCCTTTGCCCAAAATTGTGCATCAAAACCTTATTTTCTTGAGGAATTGAAGGAACTCTTATTTTCCTTTTACTTTAGGAGTTTTCTGATGTACAACAACTTTTAGGCTTTGTGAATTCAAATTTGCTGGGCTTTCCATCTACTGTAGAAAGACTTCCCGAGCTGTAAATGGAAGGAATCTACTCCCAGCACAGGGGTCCGCAGCGCATCACCTGCCTCTGTAGACAAACTTCATGGGCTCCACGGCCAGCGCGGTGGCCACAACGTCATCTGCATTGTGTCTGCGAACTCCAGTGACCATCAGCCCGTCCAGTTTGCCCACGATGAAGACCAGGTTGTCCTGAAGGAAAGGGTGTGGGTTAGGACTCCACCCACAAGAGCAGAAGCTGGATGCGCCAGGACCATGGTCAGGCCCCCCAAGAAGGGGCCAACAGCACAGGAGCCTCGAGCGCCTTGCAGACAGGTCAACGCCCCACAGACCCAACCTGCAATGCAGGCCCTGTGACAAGCCAGGCTTGGAAGAGGAGCAGACTGTGTGGAAGGAATGGGGGCTGCTGGGGCAGCATCAGGAAGGGAAAGGATCACAAGTGGGAAACAAGTTGTGGGTAGAGTTTGCGAAGGACTGAAAACTGCTGAGCTAAGGGTGGGGTCCCAAACCCGGCACCAGTGACCTTCTGGGCTGACAATACCATCTCAGGTGCTGTCCTGGGCTAATGTTGGGCTCTGAGCAGCATCTCTGGCCTCTAGGTACTCACTAGACGCCAGGAGCACTCCCCTTCCCTGAGTTGTGACTAGCAAAAATGTCTTCAGAAGTTGCCAGAATTCCCCTGGGAGGGAAGGGGCAAAATTGCCCAGTTGAGAGAAACACTGGACCAAGATGTTACAAATAGAAGTATTTATTTTTAAATAGTTTAGACATCCAAAATGGTAAAGAATGATATAATGAATACTCTCGAACGTGCCATCCATACAAAAAGCAAAACATCCTCATCCACCCCAGGGACTCCCGACTTGAGCCTGTGTGCAGGACTGTGCACTGGTCTTGGAGGTGTGGACGGCCCTGCACACAGGTAGGGTTGATGGGCAGGGAGGTCAGCACAACCGACCAAGGCCACATGGGAGGTCAGGAATGGCTGGGACAAGGGCAGGACTGCAGCGAGGTGTCCCTTAGCCACACCCCCTACCTTCTCTGACTGCCAGTCCTGGTACAGGAGGACATACTCACAGGCCCGATGAAGCCCAGCAGGCCTGTCCTGGTGAATGGCCTGTCAAAGACGGGTGCTCCTCCTGCGGTGACCGGAACTGCCTGCACAGAGTGGAGAGGGGCATGATCAGGCTGTGGCCCCAACCAACTGACCAAAAAGACCCAGCAGGCGGCAAGAGACTCAGCACCATGTGCACGCCTGCTGGCCGGGGGAAAAAAGACCCAGCAGGCAGCAGAAGACGCAGCACCATGTGTACACCTGCCAGTTGGGGGAAAAAGGAGGCTGGCCCTGCATAGGCCCAGTTTCTCTGGCCTGGCTGCTCCATCTCCTGGGCAGGCCTCCTGAGGCAGGACACAAGCATCCCTTTTACCGCTGCTCTGGGTGCCTGGCCTCCCCTGACCTCACTAGACTTGTCTTGAACAACTCACATCACAACAATGCAAACGCAGCAGAGGGGTGGTTTCCCTGGGGCCACGGTGAGTGCCTTCCTATCGGCCACTAGGCTGCACCCACACGCCCTTCTCCCATGCAGGACTGTGGGAAGCACGCTGACTCCCAGCTCTCCACAGCGTGCCTGGTCCTGGCCCTGCCCTCACTCTGGGAGGACACACAAGAGTGTGCAGGCCATGTGCCAACAGCCCCAGCAGGGCCTGTGTGGAGAAAGACCATCCCCGCAGCCTCTGCAATCCCCCAGCACCCAGCACACCTGGGGCCCCATGAGTGCTCACAGAACTTAACTTCAACATGAAAGTCAGGAAAAGGGACAAACCTCAAACACATTCTTCGTGATTCCAAGCAATCCGTAGTAGGCTGTGCCAGTTGCACTGGAATTGACGCATATTTCTCCCACTTCGTCAGTTTTACAAAGATAAGGGGTACCTTCTAACTTCACAACACATACATTAGCTAAAATGAGAAAAAAACTCAACATAATAAAGAACGTGTTTAAATGGATCATTCACAAAGATCTCCTTGCTGCTGTATGTGCAGTTACGGAAACAGGATGTTATATACACAGCATCTTCTTATAAGGAGTTTTATGATACGGATGATACACATGCAACCTAGCTGTAAGTCTTCATATTTTATATGTAATATTTTTTATAATCAATGTAAGGTGACCAGAAAGTACAACACATCCTTCATGTAATAAGCCCGGGCTGACAAAATATTTCCTCTACTATGATAAATAAACCCTGTGCCTCCTCTTGTCATACTGCTCCCTCGGGTCCACGGGGGGTGCTGCCGGCCCTGGCTCCTGACCATCACCACCACACGAGCCTGGGACACCAGCTCCTCTCCAGAGCCTGACAGAACTCTGCCCATGCCTGCCCCCTTTCTAGTAACCTTATTTTAATGCTAATCCACCAGGCGACTCCAGACTAATCTTAAGTCCAGGAGTGCCTCTAAGACGTCTTCATGGAGAAACACCTACTAAGTTCTCCCTAACCTCCAAAACGACCTTGATGCTGCTGCACACACCACAGGCTATGAGGCCCAGGGCGCTCCCTCAGCCACGTGCACATTCTTTCCACAGCGCAGATGCTTTTCCCCAAGAGAAAGGCCCTGGGTCCGGAGGGCTGCAGCGCAGACATCTACCTGTCTTGCAGCCACTCAAGACCAGGATTCTATCTGTTAAGTTCCCCAATGAACCACCCTTTACTGACACGATCCTTCTGCCTCCTTCAGTTTCTCGGCTCTTTCCGCATTTGGGGGTCAATTTGCACATATGCGCCTTTTCATGGAGCACGGATGTCTCAGGCCTCAGCGTGACTCCTCCCACAGCCCCATCACCCAGTTCTGTTTTTACTTAAGTGCACCCCACCCAACTCTGAGCGACCTGCTGCCTTCCCCTCCCGCAAGGGATCTCGTCTGCCTAGTCCCCAGCTCTGCCACAGAAAGGCCTCCAGAAATAGCCTCACACAAAAGCATGAGACGCACAAACGAATGGGCAATGGTCCATTCAACAAAACTTGGTTACTTAGCAATCAATTAACCCATTGGGTCAGCTAGGAACTGTCCTTCCTGTGCCTCTTCTTGAGTTTTTTCTAATGTATTCTCAGCTTCAAAGACAGTAAAAAGAAAGAGAGAGACAACCAGGTATTTGCTGCCTCTTGCCACAAATCAGATAAAAGACTTCGCAGAGAGAATGCAGCCGTGCTTGGCTGATATGGAAGGTGGTGCTTGTCTGTGCTTCCAGGCGGCCATCCAGGCGGCCGTCAGTGCCACACAACACTTACAAGCACACAGAGACTAAGCAAGGTCACAAAAAGCCACAAAGCACCACAACACACTTGATACCATAGTGAACACAAATGCTACAGGCCTCCACAGGGCAGATCAAAAAACTGCTGAAGACAAATCACCCGTAGGATTCACCATGGGGCTCAGTGCCACAACAAGCGGCACAGCCTGGGGGCTGTGGAGGGTCATGGGAAACAGAGGTCCACCTGGGGAAGTGCTGCATGTATGCCTGGGGGAGTGCTGTGTGCACGCCTGGGGGAGGGGGTGCGCTGAGTTCATGTCTGGGGGAGTGCTATGTACACGCCTGGGGAAGGGGGTGTGCTGCGTGCATGCCTGGGGGAGCGCTGCGCACGCATGTCATGTCCTAATCCACATTTTACAAATAAAACACGCACAACTACAGATGTTCCTTAGATTCATTCAGAATCACAACCTCATCATGATTTTCCAGGGAAGTTTAAACAGTTACCTGTATTTTCCCCATAACGTAAATAAGTGACACCCCAATGATTGCTATGTGTGAAAATGTTTTACCCACAGGTTCAAGCACTGTGAAAGACTGTTCTATTTCTGAGAAGAATTACAGGAAGAAAATGATGCTATTCATATGAATAAAAAGTAGAGCCAGAAACATAGGCTGAAACGCTTCAGTCTTATTCAGTGAGGACCCAGCATCTGTGCACACACAGGGATCAGGCACCAGCTGGCCCCAGGCTCCAGGTTAGAGATGGCTGGGCTGCCAGCACCACCCACAGACAGGGTCTGAGCAGCCACAGCCTGTCAGCACCGCCGCCTGCAGGAGGCAGAGTTGCAGGCACAAGGGCCAGGATGCTGAGCCTCTCGCAGTGCCTGCAACCCCTAACACAGTCAGGGCCGCACTGGAAAGGGGGAGACTGCACCGAGAGATGGGGCCCTGCCTCTAGAAGTCACCAAAAGGGGCCCAGACAGCTGCCCATGAACCCCAGAAGGGCCATCACAGGGGGGCAGGAAAGCTGAAGTAGCTGTGGGGTGGCTACAAGGAGGGCAGCCTCAGACCATGTGACAGTGTCTCCACTCGACTATCACCAGGGCCAGGCCAGATTCTGCCTCAGGCTGGCAAGGAAAACCTCCAACATCTAACATGATGGTCAGGCCTACAGAGTCGACTTCTGCAGAACAACAGTTCACATAGGCCTTTCTGACATAGGAGGAATTTCTGGGAAGCTTCCATGAGGCTTCTACCATGATACATGCTTGCTACAACTTACTTAGATAACCTAATTATCAAGTTATTCACAAACATTACCATTTTCCTCAGAGTTGCCCACTTTACATGGTTGTCATGGGGTTAAATGTTTCAACACTTGTGAAGTATGAAGCCTGTGCCTGGAACGCAGTGAGCTATTATCACCATCTTCCCAAACATCAAAGAACTGTAAGTGAGCTGCACAGGGCATACACACATCTTTATGTTTTAGCTTATCTTTAAACTTAACACAAAGCGAGGGAAAAAACTGAGCAAATATTTTACAAAGTAAAATTCCAATTTACATTGAAAAACATTCTTGAAAAATCTTTTACTTGCATGCTTGCTTCTAGAGCACTACTATGAAGCCTGGAGCATTTGTAAGAGGCTGAGGCAAGAGAATCGCCTGGGAGGTGGAGGTTGCAGTGGGCCAAGATCGCACCACCGCACTCCAGCCTGGTGACAGAGCGAGACTCCATCTCAAAACAAAACAAAACAAACCCCTTTTTGTTACGTCAATCAGTCATGGACAAAGACCCACTCTGGTTATGTCCCTTACCTCCAGGCATCACCTGACCAACGTCCTGAACAGTAAGGACTGACAACTTTTCTTCAGTATCCACTCTGATAACACCATAACTTAGACCATTCATTGACAGGACCGCTTTTCTTGGAGGTGGTCCTCCCAGATCAGGTGGCCTAGAAAATAAAACCACCATGGGGTTAACTGACTAGGGGGATAAAATTCCAGGGAAGTGGGGCCACCTTGCCTGCAGCATGATTCTGCACCAAAGCCACTGCTCCATGTTACAGACTTGTGAGAAACGCATGTTCTAAAGATGCTGCAATGTCTCCAAACTACATGCCCCTCTGCAATGTGACGTCAACACTCCACTCAGTGGGAAAAGGGCCTGTGACGACAGTGGCAGTGATGCCATGTGACTTCTAATGCAGGCCAAAACCGTCAATTCAGCTTCTACCCGAGTGTCTTGGGACACTCGGCTGGAGCCCTGCAAGGCCAGGCAAACAGAATGACTGTGTTGAGGCCACTGCACTGCAAGAAAGCCCAGAGCAGCCCACTCTGAGACCAGGTGGGGGCATGAGACGGTACACACACAAGGCTGTCTCAGCCCCTCACCGCTCCTGTCCAAACACCATCTCCTGCAAGCCAGAACCACCTGGCAGAGGCCTTCCTAAGCTCCTGGCCCCCAGAAAGCATGAGAGACAATAAAATGACTGTTGTTGTTTGTGATACACAATAGTAACTGGAACCCTGAGCAACAAATGTTAGTGTTTCCTCCAATAAGAAAAAAATTATACAGCTGCATAAAACAAATCACCACAGAACAAAAGAATGAAGAATAATTTATAGTTTGTAGGCGACAATAGTTTTTTTTTTAATTTTTTTTTTTTTTTTTTTTTTTTTTTGAGGCGGAGTTTCGCTCTGTCTCCCAGGCTGGAGTGCAGTGGCCGGATCTCAGCTCACTGCAAGCTCCGCCTCCCGGGTTTACGCCATTCTCCTGCCTCAGCCTCCCGAGTAGCTGGGACTACAGGCGCCCGCCACCTCGCCCGGCTAGTTTTTTTTTTTTTGTATTTTTTAGTAGAGACGGGGTTTCACCATGTTAGCCAGGATGGTCTCGATCTCCTGACCTCGTGATCCGCCCGTCTCGGCCTCCCAAAGTGCTGGGATTACAGGCTTGAGCCACCGCGCCCGGCCTTTTTTAATGTTAAGTGATTAAAAAGTTAGGGTTACTTTTTTTTTTTTTTTTTGAGATTGGAGTTTCACTCTTGTTGCCCAGGCTAGAGTGCAATGGCGCCATCTTGGCTCACTGCAACCTCCACCTCCCTGGTGCAAGCGATTCTCCTGCCTCAGCCTCCCGAGTAGCCAGGACTGTAGGCGCCCACCACCACGCCTGGCTAATTTTTTGTATTTTCAGTAGAGACGGGGTTTCACTATGTTGGCCAGGCTGGTCTCGAACTCCTAACCTAAGGTGATCCACCCGCCGTGGCCTCCCAAAGTGCTGGGATTACAGGCGTGAGCCACCATGCCTGGCCAAGTTACGGTGACTTATAAAAACTTAAGATTACTTTCATGTGTGGAAATACATACCATTTATGAATATATGACGCTAACACAAGATTACAACTGAGGCTAAGACACCTCAGCTGTGAGCACAGTGAGTTCTGCCTCCAGGATGGAGCTGGGGGTGGGGCAGGTGAGATGAGGGGAAAGGAAACCTCAGGAGGGGGGTGAGGAGCACAGGAAGGGCCAAGCCCGCACCCACACACAAGGACACTCAGGGCAGTCTGCAGGCTCAACGTGCCCTCCAGGCTGAGAGAGGTGACATGAGGAAAACCTCCACAAGAGCAGCACAGGCCTCCCGGGAGGTGGGTGGCCGGGCACTAAGCACCAGGCCGGGCGCTTCTCCAGGAAGGTCAATGGTTCCCACAGACTCCACGGCTGACCGACAACTGCCTCAGAGTAAGAAAGAGTTCCTAGGTTGTAATGTTTACTACAGCTACAGATGAGATGACAAGGCCTTTCTAATTTAGGAAGCACTTAGGAAAATCGCGAGCCGGCATTCTGCAAGAATCCAGAGTATGGCCCAGTCTTGCTACCCAATTCCCCACGCAAACCCAAGCTGGCAAAAAGTGGGGAGCCAGGCACCAAGGTGCTGCCATACAAATGGGCCTGGATCCTAACAGGCAAGGCACAGCTCCAGGGTAACTCAGCTGTATGCAGAGGACTCAACTAAGTGCTCACGAGACATAGCAAGGAATGAGGTTACCTGCGGATGGCGACAGTCAGCGCCTCAGGAGAACTGGCGCAAGGACAGATGACCTCCGGCCTCAAACCTCTGGACTGGAAGACGTTGAGGAAGGCGTCACAGGAGGAGATCGACCCTGCACAGAGCAACAAGAGTGGAACACCAGCACTAACTGCGGGCCAGCATGGAGGGGGTGGCTGGCCACTGACTCAAAAGGAGCACATGCTCTTAGGGGTGTACCAGGCCACGGCTGGTGGCTGCACATGCTCAAGTCAGCACAGCCTGCAGCCATCGGAACCACCGGGCTGCATCAGCAGAAGGAAGGGGTCCCTTCACAGGCGCCCTCAGACTTCATGCTCTTCAAGGGAGATGGTGTCTTTAAAGGAAGTCAGCCACGAATGGTCTGGTGCTCCAAAGGGCAGAAGGGGCGTCCCTAGGGACAGGAGGGCGCTGCATGCAGCGGTAGACTGGCCGCACAGCACTGCTAGGATCAAGTGCGGCGACGGGGAGTGCCACGGGAAGAGACACTGGAGGGGAGACACACACTCCAACTCCACCGTGTGGACCACAAAGCAGCGGTGGGCATGGAGTGGAGACGCAGAGACCTGAGCAGCACTGCAGAATCCAGAAGCAAGCCCTGCCTGGCTTGGGTGTGGACCAAGAGAATGAGAGGCTCTGGGGGTGCTGAAAGGTGGGGTGCTCTCCCAAGAGATGGGGGACACAGGGGTGTTGGTCACACTGGAGAGGGGATAAGATGAAACGTCAGCTTCTGATCCAGGGTAGTCTCCAATGCAGAGACAACGATGCAGGTTAACAAACGACAAAACCCCTAATACCTGGTCAACAGGTATGTGCTGCAACAGGAGCCCCTGTGTGACTAGCATCACCTGAGGCTTCCCCAGAGGAGGTACTGAGTCCGACCCTGGACAGTCCTGGGCCCCCGAGCTCACACCTGCTGCCTTGACAAAGCAGTTCCCACTGGGACCACCGCGCGCAGGAGGTCCTAGGTGCTCACTGGGACCACCGCGCGCAGGAGGTCCTAGGTGCTCACTGGGACCACCGCGCGCAGGAGGTCCTAGGTGCTCACTGGGACCACCGCGCGCAGGAGGTCCTACGTGCTCAGGCAGCAGCCACAGGGAGCCCCTCCCGGGAGGACGTGGGGAACATCTAGGCAAACCAGGAGGGAGAATGCTTGGGTCCTGGTGGGAGAAGTTAAGCCAGAAGCCAGGGATGTGGGTGCACCAGGACAAAGGGCAAGAGGCTGGGGATAGGCCCAAAGAGAAACAGGAACCCCAGGCCACAGCACAATCTGGTAATTTCTTAAGAAAGATGACTCTCATTAAGGCATGTACCTTTCATCAAGCATATTAAAATTGCTTTTAAATTTAGTGGCCTAATAAACATGCATGCGATAAACCAGTGAATCAACAAGATGTTCCGTGTCATAGAAATGATGGGACATGTGTATCTATATGACACTGGCAGCGCAAACGCCTCAATTTTGCTTCTCAGTGTGTTCTACTTTGGTCTGCAGAAGGGGACACTGTGTGGGGTATGCCCCAGCCACACAGACTCACTCACATGGGTTGGCGCCATCGGCCACAATCAGCATGCGCAGTGAGCTGAGGCTGACGTCCCTCTGGCCTCGCTGAGCTAGGAGAGACCAGTGCATGTCTCGCGACTTCACCAGCGCGGCCCGAGCTGCAGAGAGAGGATGGCACAGACATCAGACATCCCTGTGTCACGAGGGCTGGCACCCTCACACGCCCATAGACACGTGTACCTCATCCCACACAAAGGTGTACACACACAGACACAACACTTAGCTCCCAGGTCAGAAGCCCTCTGCAGCCCTCTCTCACATGCAGTCTAACCCTCAAACCTTTTTCCACAAAAATCAACTCTGAGGTACAATTTAGACATCAAAAGCTCAGATCCATTCCTAACGTTAATTTTTTCTTAGAAGCTCCATATTGTTCTTTTCCTATGTGCCCACTTCGTCTCACGTTGTCCCTCCCCAAACCCCTGGTGCTGGCTGAGAAGTGTGAGGACCCCAGGAGCTAAACAGACAGTCTCAGGTCTCAGTCTGGCTCCTGCACTGGCTAGCATGTGGAATCCAGCAATCCCCCCACCCCCACCCAAGTTTCAGTCTCCCTCCATAAAGCAGGACAGACAAGAGACAGCTGCTGCTCCACACTGCTCTGAGACATGTCCAGAGGGGCACAGCCCAGCAGGTAGAACAAGGCAACATGGGTGACCCAGGTGATCCAGTGCCTCAGTGGCTGGTAAAGTGCCACTGAACTCCACAGGGCAGAGACACAGACTGCCAACTGTGCAGGTGTGGCCATGCTGGGGCCTCCTGCTTGGTCCCCAGAGGCACCTCAACTGCTGAGAGAAGCAAGGCCCAGACCCCACCAAGTGGCCCTACTTACCACATCACCCATGAAACCCTGAGGGCTATGCCCGAGGCAGAGAAAGCCCCCATACTCCTGGGCAGGGGTATGACCAAGAAAGACATCCCACGGCTCCTCAGCCTACATCTGCAGTTCCACATCTCAGCTTTATTTGTTCTTAATCACCAAAGGTCAGTTCCAAGAGATTTCTCTAAAGAAGGGTGAGTGCCGTGACGATGGTATCCGTTACCTTTATAGAAGCACACTTTCTGGATCCAGGAGAGTGGGTTGGCCTTCATCAGCGCGTAGGGGATGCTGACCACATGCATCCTGTTCATGACACTCTGGGGGGGAGCAGACACGCTCAGGGCGAGTGGGCCCGAGCCACACCAGAAAAAGCAAAACAAAACCAATGTACTCTCCCAACATTTCAGGCAGAGGCTTGGGTTCATCTCAATCCCTTGTTCCAACAATTAGTCATCAGCAAACAACACTCACTGTTAACACTCCATGCCACAGACCAGCATCCCTTTTGAAATCCAGCACATTTGTTAATGTTTCCGCTGCAAGTAGACAAAGAAGGTTAAACCACTGAGCAACCCTCTCAATAAGCCCTATGCATTTTCTAGAGAAATTCTGAGGTGAGTACATCATCAACACGTAAGTTTCAGGGAACAGATATAGCATTTCCAAATACCACATACCAATTAATAATAATCTTGGTTATCTATTACTGGAAACACATAAAAGTAGAAAGTCATGCAACTAACACCGAGAACCATGCTGAGCACTAATCACAAGGCACGGGAACATCACATACTGAAGAAGCTGTACAAGGTGTCACCATATCTTTTCTTTCCTTTTCTTTTGAGATGGAGTCTCACTCTGTTGCCCAGACTGGAGTGCAACGGAGCAATCTCAGCTCACTGCAACCTCCGCCTCCCAGGTTCAAGCAATTCTCCCGTCTGAGCCTCCCAAGTAGCTGGGACTACAGGCATGCACCACCATGTCCGGCTAATTTTTGTATTTTTACTAGAGAAGGGATTTCACCATGTTGGCCAGGCTGGTCTCAAACTCCTGACCTCAAGTGATCTGCCCGCTTTGGCCTCCCAAAGTGCTGGGATTACAGACGTTAAGTCACTGCGCCCAGCCTCTCCACATCTTTTCATCAGGTATTTTGATGGGGTATTCTTTTCAGAATCAAGAGGTGGGGATGAAAAACTGTCAGGGATATTCTTACTTCTCAACTCTACACATCTCCTCAATTCTCACACCCAGAGACCATGATCCGGCATCTCTCCTCTATAAGAGCTGGTGGTTCACATCACCCTTCAGAAAGTCACTCTTCCTCTGCCCGTTTTCTCATCCAGAGACACGCAGCTAACACATTTTAGGACGCTGGAGTGGAGAGCAGTACTGAGGGTTCCCAGCACAGCTCTCTGCTCAGAGCACTCGGCCAAGTCCTCTCTAAGATCTGGCTCCCACCTCACACAGGCAGAAAGGCAGAGCCTGGGGCTATGGGCAGACCTGGCTTCTCGCCAAAGGTCACAGCAGTCCAAAGGTGAATAGGAGAGGTTTGATTTGTGTGCCAGGAAATGCTATTGCACTATGAATAACAGTACTATAAACATCCTTTCTCTGTTGGCTAAAGAACACAAATTATTATTTAGAGACGGGATCTTATTATGTTGCCAGGCTGCAGTGCAGTGGATAATCATAGGCACAATCCCATTACTCATCGGCACGGGAGTTTTGACCTGCTCCCTTTCCTACTTGGGTCGGTTCTCCTCTCCTTAGCAAGTTGGTGGTTCTCCACTCCTAGAAGGTCACCATGTTGCTGCCAAACTTCGTGCAGATACCTGGTTGGCACAGCCCAAAACTCCTGGGCGTAGGCGGTCCTCTTACCTCAGCTTCCCGAGTAGCTGGGACTGTAGGCACACACCACCACGCCTGGCTAAAGAACCCAAATTATAGGTGACATATGTAAGATTAGCTCTGGGCTGAAGACAAAGAAAGTCATGGGGCTTAATCTGAAAGATCTAACTTTTTAAACTTAATAAAGCCCTTAAAAAATACCTAAAATCATTTTCCAAATCTCCAGTAAAAGCTTTAGCTGTGCCCTCAACTTACCCCCTTGCTTTTAAACACCTATTTTTTTTCTTTTTTAAAATTTTATTTAAAATTTCTCCCTTTTTTTGTAGAGACAGGGTCTCACTATGTCGTACAGGCTGGTCTTAAACTCTTGACCTCAAGTGTTCCTCCTGCTTTAGCAAACCAAAGTAGTGGGATTACTGGTATGAGTCACTGCACCTGGCCTAAACACCTATATTTTAGATATTTAAACCATTCAATTTCACTTTGTAGCTTTGTTCAGTTCCAGTATTACAATGTAAGAAAACTACTATGAGTCCATTTTTACAGTTTTTTAAATTATCTGTCACGGTGTACCCCATAAATATATACAATTAGTACTTATCAATTAAATAATATTAATTTAAAAATACTTCCCTAAGTATATGACATTTGAAGTAAATCAGGTGCTGACTATACTTTACCAAGAGATCATCTATAATCATAATATAGATAAACCATATATTATAAAAATATAAATATATGTTATATATTTATAAAAATATAAATGTTATATATTTATAAAAATATAAATATGTTATATATTTATAAAAATATAAATGTTATATATTTATAAAAATATAAATATATGTTATATTTATAAAAATATAAATATATGTTATATATTTATAAAGATAAATATAAAATATAAATCATATATTTATATGCATGACAGCTAAGGTCAAAACTACAGTCACAGATACAGTAATAGAAAACTAAAAGTGTTTTCCTCTTTTTGAATGAATACCCTGACCCTCAGTATGTCACAGAGTAAGCCAGCCCCCCAGGGCAGGCCTGTGAACCCAGCACTGTGTATAAATGTATCAGTGGGATATAGCTTCCATGTTCCATAAAACCAACATCCATGTGCATTTACTGAAAACAAGCCTGATGGGGTTGCCTGGACTCTGCTAAGAGACGCCGTGTGCCCTCCTGGCCAGCACAACCACAGAGACCCCATAAGCATGCTAACGACGGTGCATCTCCCTACCTGGCAAGACCTGGACTAATGGGCAAAGGCACCCGGGGTGGTTTTGACAGGTGCAGCGACAGTCACATAATGAGGTAGGTCAGGTGTCTGTGTGAGGCTGGAGGGGCCACCACCCCATCCCTGAGAGCCCTTACCTTCTGAGTACCCGCACGCCTGGGTCAGAGCCCGGCACTGTGCCAGCAGGGATGCATGGGACACTGTGACCCCCACCGTACTGCCTTCTTTGCTGGTTTTATACTGAAAGATTTCAAGGAAAAAAACATGATGTGGTATTTCTAGAGGTGACAACAGACAGAATGGAGACTGACAGAATCTTCAAAAGAAGTGGTCAGTGTCTCTCCTCTAATCATCTTGCTAGGCCCAGGTGCATGGCAAGCCCTGGCCCCTGAGGGGATGCTTCAGTGGAAGTTGTGGCTCCTTTGGGCAGGTGCCCGAGGGCAATGATGCGCCATGGGCTCCCTCATAACCGTCTGCATCCCGAGGGAGCCAGTTAGGAGAGAATGAGATAAGAGAGAAACCTGGAAGGGTCTGAGCAACCATCTATATGACACTGTATTTCTGGGGCAGAGATAAAACTCTTAGGCCGAAATTCAACAAAAAAGAATAGTAACTTATATTCTTAGGAAAAGCACGACTTAAGCCTGTGGGACACGTTTTTAGATGCTCTGAGTTAGGAACGGTCATTACCTCAATGTAGGCGGTCCCAGTCCTTGTGTCCTGGGTCAGAGGGTGCCAGTCCTTGGGGGGCCTGGCTAGATGCTTCCCATCAATCACCAGCCAGGAGAGGGGAGGCCAACCTGTGACACGCAGACAGGACACAACAGCCAGCAGTCAGAGCGGCACCTGCTCCCCACACTCAAAGCCTGCGCCTCCAACATTCAGCACTAGCTACTGAGTGACTAAGGAGTGCGAGTGCGAGTTTTAGTCTCAATTCATTTTATGTAATTTAAAAAGGTACATCCGGCCAGTGGCTACCATATCAGACAGTGTAGGTCGAGACATGAAGCCAGATGAAAACCGAGATTCACCAAGGCCTTGAACAAGGGATCACTTTTGCTGAAGATCCAGTCATGTTTAATTTCTGGAACACCATGCATTTAACACAGACCACAGTCAGAACACTGACTCCTCTTCCCTTGGGAGGCCTCACCTTTGAAAGTTGCCACTTCTCCCGTCTGTGCCTTGGGGAGGCCTTTCTGACAAGCGTCTGTGGTCAGGGCCAAGGAGACTCCACAGCTGCCCAGCAGAAACCCGACCTGCTGGCTGCCTGCGTCCTGCAGAAAGCAGAGTGACAGTGTGGGGTGGGGTGCCCACAGCAGACCCAGACTCAGACCCTTGGTGCTCCAGGCCATGCACAGAACAGATCTTTTTTCATCCCTCACAAAACTTCCAAAATAATTCAGTCCTATTATCGATATATACGATCTTTTCATGGAAATACTTCATTAAAATGTGACAACTATGTTTAAATTTAAAAGATAATTTTGCTTTCTATTTGTGGTGAAATATAAAGTTTAATGGGCTAATTTCTCAAAGTTCATTCTTACAAATGACATTTAGAAGCATTTTTAACAAACTCCAAAATTAATGGCATTGAAATTTCTATTGAATCATGTTTGAAATTTACAAATTAATCTGGAGAGGCCTGGTCCTTAACAATATTGATTATTTCCACACAGAAACACGTTTCCTTGTAGCCAAGTCTTCTGTGTCCCTCAGCAGTATTTTGTCATTTTCTTCATATAAATTTGACAAATCTCTAGTTTTACTCCTAAGAATCACTGCATTCAAATACCTGCTCATAATATATTATCCTTTGAGATACACTAGTTTTAATTGCTAATTTTACTTTTGGGATTCTTGAATATTTGTGGATAATGCTCATGTTAACAACTGCCTGAATTCTGGGACAGGATGACAGAAAGCCGATTTTCTCAAATACAGGCATTGTCTACTCCTAAATGATATTTTTTTTCAGTAATCAGATTATTGATATTTATATTCAAAATGTTATAGATACCTAGATAAGCAAGACCGCACATTAATAATTTATCAGCAACAGAAACTGCCTACTGTCATGTAAGTGAATAGAAACACAAGATAATTTCCATCTCGTTTATTCAAAACTGCCACTGAGAAGTGAGCTATATCACTGTAATGATACATTTATCCCTAAGAAATAATAGTTATTTTCTATAAACATATGGTTTTGAGGAAAAGTTTAACAAAATCTTATTGAACCATAATTCTATTCATTAAAGGAAAAACTGGCTATCATTTCTGTTGGGAAATTCATGTAGATGATAGAACAGCTCCACCTCATAGGAGTGTGGTGTGGGAGCATCACCAGCAAAACGGTTCTCAGTGACCCTCTCACCAAGAAGAGAGTCAGACCAAACGGCATCTGATTTCTCTTGAGTCCTGGCCAGCCTGTCGACCGCTAGCTTCCTCTCCTCTGTCAAGACAGCTGCTTGCTGCCTGCCCACACTCAGTGAAAAGGAAGTAAGATACCGCTGGTATGAAGTTCAGAAGTGAACCATGTGGGACCTGAGCCATGGGTTTGCTACCTTTCTCGTTAATGGCACTTCTATGGGGACAGGAACCAGCTCCGCCAGGAGACATCCATAAAATGCAACCATGAACATCACAGGGTCACTATTCGGAAACACGAGCGCCACCTACAACAGTACAAAGAAATGAATATTCCAAATTTCCAATTTTTACAGAATCTAGTTAAATTAAAAGCTAGTTACAAAATAAAATTTTTGTAAGCCCCAAATATTGTAATAATTGTGCTTGAAACCATAAGGGACTAGTCCAAATAGCTATTTAACTGAGTAGAGACTGCTGACTTAGGGCCTTTGAGAACACACAACAATGAATAACCAGTAAGCGTTCACTTTGTAAGACAAAATTTAAGCCGTATCTATATTCTGTACTTGAGGTCTGGAAATTTAGTTTCTAACAAGTTTGTTTGTTGAAAAGGGCAAGGTTCTCCTTCAAAATTTGGTTTTAATAGTGGTTGCCCAGAACTGTAACCTATAACCTTGAGACTAGATGTTTGGTAGGGAAAGTATATTTTTACAGAATTTGTTACGAAGAGCTCTGTTCACTTTTATAAAGTGTAATATTATAGGAGGCAGAATTTGCCACCAGTTTCTTCAACTCAATCACTGTGACCTTGTCAATTTTATTATGATTCACCTAACCACAGAGATTCTCTTGTAAGTCAAGAAAGCATCTGAAAGTCTTTATCCTTGTAAGAAAGCTTTTCAAGAAAATTAGTGATCCTTAAATTCATTCTAAAGCGTTACATAAAATCTCATCTATGAGCACAACATATCATAAAGTATTATTCTTAAACTGTTTACATTTTTATAGCCAAGTACACATTTCCTTTCTTTTCTTTCTACTTGTGTTGCTTTCTGTGTATTCTCTAGCTAATTTGTTTTAAAATATTCCCTCAGATGGGTCAAATACCCTTCAGTATCATTTTCCAAATAACCACCCACTCAGGAGAGCCGTGAATGTCCCCTGCTGCTGAGGACTCCATCCCACCCTGGGGTCTCAGTTCTCCTGATGGTGGGTGCTGAGGACTCCATCCCACCCTGGGGTCCCAGTTCTCCTGATGGTGGGTGCTGAGGACTCCACCCCACCCTGGGGTCTCGGTTCTCCTGATGGTGGCTGTGCTGCTCCCTGGACTGCTGCCAGTGATCGTCCTGGGGATATCCACTGTGGTCCCCCTGCTTGCACCCTACTCACTCATGTGGCTGAGGGACATCTTCTAAGAACTCGCCAAGAAAGTGCTTGTGAGCCAAATGTTTCTGAGTCCTGCATGTCTGAAAATGGCTATACCATTCTCAAATCTGTTGAATCTCTGGGAATAGAATTGTAAGTTAAAAATTGTATTCCCTCTGAATTTTTGAAGCATCACTCCACTCTCTTCCAGTTTTACCAATGAGAAATCCCAAAAGCCACTGTCATTGCTGATCCTTTGTGTACATCCTACTTTTCCCCTGAATGCTCTGGGATTCTTTTCTGTACCCCAGTATTATGCAATATTATGGGCATGTGTTTGGTGTGTATCCTTGAATAGTTACACTCTCCAGGTCTGAGATATTGTCCTGAATTACTATATTCATTTAAAATGTTTCACTTTCTGTTCTCCTTTCTCTTTCTGGACTCCAGTTATCAGTCACGTGTTGAGTCTTCTTGATCGAGTCTTTTTGTCCTATTTTACTAAACTCTCCATCTCTCTTTCCTACTGGCATCCTTTTCTTGACTTATGAAACATCTTCATCTGATTTCCAAGAATATTAATATTCACTTTTTAGAAACATTGTTTTCTATATCTAGCTTTCCTTCAAGTTTGCTTCCTCTTTCCTTCCTTCCTTACTTTTCTTGTCTCTCTCTTTCTCACTCCCTCCCGTCTTTCCTTTTCTTTGTCTTTTGATATTTTCTCTCATACTGACATTTCCTTCTTAAAAGTCCTTGGCTAATAGTTCACATACAAGAGTTAGGCACTGAAAGAGTTACTTGGAACCATCTGCCAGCTTGTTAACCTGCAGTTCACTTGTTGGGTGATCTGACACAGGTGACCTTCTCACTACGGGATTTCACTGGTGTATTGATTTTCACCATGTTCTCAGCTATTTTCCACCCTGGACTTTCCAGTATACCAGAGGCCCTCGGGTCCGGGCCAGCTTCCCTACAGCAGTACTGCCCCAAAGAACTTTCTATGATGACGGAAATGTTCTACCTCTGAGCTATAAATACTGTAGTTACGAGCCACACTCCTACTGAGCCCCTGAGATGTGGCTTGTGCAACTGAGAAACTGTATTTTTAATTTTATTTAATTTTTGCTAATTTAAATAGCCCCAAAAGCCATATAGGGCAGTGTAGCACAAGAGAATAAGCCTCTAGCATCCCATTTTGGCAGATAGGTACAAGGAGGTTACCTGGACACATAGAATAGGGAAGGAGATAAAAATACAGAGTTTCATAGCAAGGTTTCAGAACTTTAGATTTTAATTCATAAATTCTAAGCTCTGGAATCTAACATTTTTAATATTAACATATATGAAGTCAAACAGAAAAGAAGATGAAGAAACACTGGACAAACAATGAGTGCAGGAAAAGAATGTTGCTTTACTCTACATCACAAACTTTGCCATATTTTTCTTTTTTTTTTTTTTTTTTTTTTTTTTGAGACGGAGTCTTGCTCTGTCGCCCAGGCTGGAGTGCAGTGGCCGGATCTCAGCTCACTGCAAGCTCCGCCTCCTGGGTTCACGCCATTCTCCTGCCTCAGCCTCCCGAGTAGCTGGGACTACAGGCGCCCGCCACCTCACCCGGCTAGTTTTTTTGTATTTTGTAGTAGAGACGGGGTTTCACCGTGTTAGCCAGGATGGTCTCAATCTCCTGACCTCGTGATCCGCCCGTCTCGGCCTCCCAAAGTGCTGGGATTACAGGCTTGAACCACCGCGCCCGGCCACTTTGCCATATTTTTCACTGCTGATTTTTTTTGTTGTCGTTTGTTTTGAGACGGACTCTCACTCTGTCGCCAGGCTGGAGTGCAGTGGCAAGATCTTGGCTCACTGCAACCTCCACCACCCAGGTTCAAGCGATTCTCATGCCTCAGTCTCCCAGGTAGCTGGGATTACAGGCACGCACCACGATGCCCAGCTAATTGTTTGTATTTTTAATAGAGACAGGGTTTTGCCATGTTACCCAGGCTGGTCTCAAACTCCTGAGCTCAGGCAATCCGCTCGCCTCGGCCTCCCTAAGTGCTAAGATTATAGGCATGAGCCACCGTGTCCAGCATTCACTGCTGATTTTAAATCCCTTTTATTAATGCTGTAATTCTAACTAAATGATGGAACACTAATTTCAATGAAACAGATTATCGAAGTCTCTGCTTTTGCTCATTCCAACAAAGTGACATTCTAGTTACTTACTCTGTCTCCAGGTTTAAGCAGAGGTTCGTTCTTACTTGTCAGTTTATTAAGTAGAGTATAAGCTAGTTTTAAACTCCGACTCCAAAGTTTACCTAAAACAAAATAAAAACACTAAGCAATGTAAAAGTTAAGAAACAAATAATTAACATTTAATGTAGAAACCAAAATACCCCATAATATACCATTATCCCATTAGTGGAAATTTAGGTAGTTTCCATCTAATAACTATTCTGCACAATGTTGTAAGGAACATCATTGTTGGCTCTTAAAAATAACTTACAGATTTATTTTTCTTAATACAAAAACAAAACAGGATTTTATTATAGAAAATTTGGACTACAGAAGAGCCAGCAGAGGCCAAGTGCAATGACTCACACCTGTAATCCCAGTACTTTGGGAGGACGAGGCAGGCAGATCACTTGAGGCCAGATGTTTGAGACCAGCCTGGCCAACATGGTAAAACCCCCTCTCTGCTAAAAATACAAAAAATTAGCTCAGCGTGGTGGCATGCGCCTGTAATCCCAGCTACTCGGGAGGCTGAGGCACAAGAACTGCTTGAACTTGGGAGGTGGAGGTTGTAGTGAGAGCCAGCCTGGGCAACAGAGACACTATTTAAAAAAAGAAAAAAAAAGCCAGCAGAAAAAAGTCAGTATTTGGTATACATATGTATATGTACATATGTGTGCACACATATACAACTATACACATATAAGCACGTATACATGTCTGCATAATTTTCAAGAAATGAGATACTTCACCCTACTTTTCCAATTAATACTGCAGTGTAAATGGATTTTCATGACATTAAATATCCCTCAATTACATCATTTGTAAGAGTAGTACATAATTCATTTAATCTTCACAACAATTCATGAAATGGGTCATATCTTTTTTTTTTTTTATGTGGCGCTGTGGCCCAGGCTGGAGTGCAGTGGCCGGATATCAGCTCACTGCAAGCTCCGCCTCCCGGGTTTGCGCCATTCTCCTGCCTCAGCCTCCCGAGTAGCTGGGATTACAGGCGCCCGCCACCTCGCCTGGCTATTTTTTTGTATTTTTTAGTAGAGACGGGTTTCACTGTGTTAGCTAGGATGGTCTCGATCTCCTGACCTCGTGATCCGCCCGTCTCGGCCTCCCAAAGTGCTGGGATTGCAGGCTTGAGCCACCGCGCCCGGCCGAAATGGGTCATATCTTTATTTTAACATGTTAAATTCCCAATTTAATACGTTAAATTTAAGATGTTAAAATACTAGGCATCCCCAAAGAGAAGTTCCCCTGACCAAAAATCAAGAGACAATATAAACAAAAGCAACAGATCCAAAGGTGATCCAGGTATCAATGCCATCCATTCTTTACTTGGAAAGCCATCGGGACTTCACACCAGCCACAGGGCCCAGGAACCAGCTCTTACTCCGAGGTCCTTCCCATCACACACCCTCCTGGCACAGCTGCTACGTTCACAAGCACTCAATAGGGGAGAACCAGCTCTTACTCCAAGGCCCTTCCCATCACACACCCTCCTGGCACAGCTGCTATGTTCATAAGCACTCAATAGGGGAGAGCTTCACTGAGGAAGACAGGACACCAGAGAAAGGAAAAGCCTAGAGGACGGGGGGTGTCGGGAGAGGATGACACGAGGCAGGGGTGACTATGGGACAGGAAGACTGAGAAATATGAGTCTAAGCCCCACACCTGCAGAAGCCTTAACACACCCCCACCAAGCAGCCTATCAAAGAAGCAACACAAAGTCATTATTGAGCCCTTCAAGTCCCTGCAGTACAACTGCAAGCAGGTTGAGCAGCCATGCCCTGCAAGTGAGCGCTCAATTTCCCGTGTAATAAGATGAAGCTCAGGTGCAACACTATGAAGTAAGTGAACTGGGGGACCTGAGAAATGAACGAGGAAAAAAAAATACTAGGCCAGGCACGGTGACTCATGCCTTTAATCCCAGCACTTTGGGAGGCCGAGGTGGGTGGATCATCTGAGGTCAGGAGTTCGAGACCAGACTGGTCAACACGGTGAAACCCCATCTCTACTAAAAATACAAAAAATTATCTGGGAGTGGTGGCACATGCTGTAATCCCAACTACTCAGGAGGCCGAGGCAGGAGAACTGCTTGAACCCAGGAGGCAGAGGTTGCAGTGAGACAAGACCGTGCCACTGTCCTCTAGCCTGGGCGAGAGTGAGACTCCCTCTCAAACAAACAAACAAAGACAAAACTCAACTCAAACCACTGTTTTAGCCTATTTTAAAAAGTCAATTTAAGGTGTTAATAATTGTAATGCATAAAGAATTTCAAACTGAATCCAGCTGTACATAAAAAGAATAATGCATCATGACCAAGTCAGTTTTATCCCAGGAATGTAAAGAGGTTCAACAGAAAATCAACATAATTTGCCATATTAACAAAATAAAGGTGAAAAATAAAACAATCATATCAATACATGGAAGAAAATAAAAGCAATTTAAATCATTCATGATTTTAAAATGATCTTAAATGATTTTTGAAATCCTTCTTAAACTCAGAAAAGGAAATATACCGCCTTAATGTGAAAAGGAGCACCTTTAGAAATCCAATAGGAAATATCATAATGGTTGGATATTGAAAGCTTCCCCTCTGAGAGAAGTAAGCTAAGGATGTCTGTTTTCAGCATTTTACTGAAAGGCTTAGCCCATGCAAAAGGGGAGAAAAAGCTGAACAACTGGAAATGTAACTACCATTATTTGCAGATGACATGATGATGTAGTTTATGAATCTTCCATAACTGAATTCAGCAAGGCTGCCAAATATATCAACATAAAAACACAATTTGATTTCTACATACTAGCAATAAAGAGTACGCAGTGGCTCACACCTGTAATCCTAGCACTTTGGGAGGCTAAGATGGGCAGATTGCCTGAGCTCAGGAGTTCAAGACCAGCCTGGGTGAGATGGTGAAACCCCGTCTCTACTAAAATACAAAAAATCAGGAGGGTGTGGAGGTAGACACTTGTAATCCCAGCTACTCAGGAGGCTGAGGCATGAGAATTGCTTGAAGCCAGGAGGCGGAGGTTGCTGTGAGCCAAGATCGTGCCACTGCACTCCAGCCTGGACAACAAAGCAAAACTCTGTCTCAAAAAAAAAAAAAAAAAAAAGTAAATAAAAATTTTTGATGAAAGTATCCACCGCAAAATTAAAACACATACACACTAAGTACCTGAGACTGTCACAAGAAATATGTAAAATCTCCCCACAGAAAATTACACATTACTGAGATAAAGTAAAAAATATTTGAATGGAGGGACAGATGTCCAAGGGCTGGAAGACTCAGTAATGGAAAGGTCGGGTGCGGTGGCTCACGCCTGTAATCCTAGCACTTTGGAAGGACTAGGCAGGTGGATCACCTGAGGTCTGGAGTTCGAGACCAGCCCTGGCCAACATGGTGAAACCCCATCTCTACTAAAAATACAAAAAATTAGCCGGGCGTGGTGGCAGGCGCCTGTAATCCCAGCTACTCAGGAGACTGAGGCAGAAGAATCACTTGAACCTGGGAGGCGGAGGTTGCAGTGAGCTGAGATCACGCCATTGCACTCCAGCCCAGGCAATAAGAGCGAAACTCCATCTCAAAATAATAATAATAATAATAATAATAATAATAATAACAACAACAATAATAATGAAAAGGCATTAATTCTCTTTAGACTCATTCAAAGCAATGCTCATAATCTCAGTAAGTATACTGTGACACCTGACAAGCTCATTCTAAAGTGGATCCTGAAATGCACAGGGTAAGAATTGCTAAGACACTCTTTTTTTTTTTTTTAATATGGAACACTTCACAAATGTGTGTCATTCTCGCACAGATACCATGCTCATCTTCTCTGCATCATTCCAGTTTTAGTGTATGTGCTGCCACAGTGAGCATGCAAGATGCTCTTGAAGAAAACAAGACGGCGGGCTTTCGCTACAGATGTCAAGACTTACTATAAAACTACGGCAATCAAGAGAGTGTGGTATGGGCACAAAGAATAGAATACAAATCAATGAAATAAAACAGAGAACAGCAAAACAGATCCACCCGTGTGTGGACAACTCACTGAGGACTCATGTGCCACCACAGAGGAGTGGGGCAAGGGCTGTCTTCTCCTTAGATCAGAACGGGACAGCTGGTTATCCTTCTTTAGCAATGAACCCTGGAACCCAGTCCCACACCATTCACAAAAACGCATTCCAGGTGAATGGCAGACCGAAATGTGAACAGCAAAACAACAGCATTTTCCCAAATTAATGGAATAATGTTTTGATCTCAGCCAAGGGAAACAGCACTTAAGGAGAACACAAAAAGCAAAAATCGGGCCAGGCATGGCGGCTCACGCCTGTAATCCCAGCACTTTGGGAGGCCAAGGCAGGTGGATCACCTGAGGTCAGGAGTTCAAGACCAGCCTGGTCAACACAGTGAAACCCTGACTCTACTACAAATACAAAAAATTAGCCGGGCCTGGTGGTGTATGTCTGTAGTCCCAGCTACTTGGGAGGCTGAGGCATAATAATCGCTTGATCTGGAAGGCAGAGGCTGCAGAGAACCAAGATCACGCCACTGCACTCCAGCCTGTGCAACAGAGTGAGACACTGTCTCAAAAAACAAACAAAACAAAACAAAAAAACGAAAAGCAAAAATCATGCAAGAAAAGAAGATGGATAGAACTTCTGTTCACTAAGCTACCATTAGTGGAAAGCCAGCCACAAAGTGGGACAGAACTCTTGAAAGGTATTACTGACAAAGGGCTGGTATCCAGAATATAATATAAAAAATTCCTATAAATGATCCTATATTAGAAAACGTGCAGCTGCTCTGCCTAGGGAGTAGCCATTCTTTTATTCCTTTGCTTTCTTAATAAACTTGCTTTCACTTTACTGTATTGACTTGCCCTGAATTCTTTCTTGCACAAGGTCCAAGAAGCCTCTCTTGGGGTCTGAACAGGATCCCTTTCTGGTAACATCTTCCTGGTGAATTCCAAAGGGGTAATACTGAGGAGACCCCCGACCCGAAGGAAGTAAGACCACAGCACCAAATGGCCGACTTTGGGTAAGTGGGGTGCATTTACCGGGGTAAAGGATGGAACTGGGTTAGAGGCCCAACTTAGGGGAGTCAGAATTTCTCCTAAGACAGAGTGGGTTAAAGGCCCCTCTTAATAAAAGGCAAGGGCACTTGAACAAACCTGCGTTCGAGGCCCAACCTGGGAAGGTTACAGTCCTTCCTAAGATACAGGGGGTTAGAGGCCCCCCTTCAGTAAAGTCCCTCTCGGCCAAGAATGGATCTGGCACTACAGAACGTTAACCACTATTCTCTTTGGATTAATCTGCCTTGCACTCTTTGCTGACCGCTTTGGGTGACAAGGTTAGGCATGTACAGGATCATGGAACATGGGAGCATTTTTTCTCCCCAAAAGGGGAAACTCCAGAGCTGATGGGACTGCTGGAAAAGAGCCCTTCATTACTGACAAATGGCCACCTGAACTTTTGATTCAGTGTCGCTGCAATGGGTGGGTCTTTCTCTGGCCTCCCTGAGCTCCTCACCTTTCCCATCCTGCTATAGGCAATGCTTTTCTCCCTTTCTCTTTTCCATCTTTTCTGTTACTCAGGGCAACTGTCTGCTCCTTCATCTTGCCCAGAGACCACATGTTGAAAAATGTCCTTGGGAGTTGACTTGTAACTACATGGAGGTACTTTCTCTTGGTTTCCACCATCGAGTGAACAGCAATTTGAGGGTTCGTGTTGTAGTTAGCTCTAAAGGTTATCTCGAGCAGTTAAAAACCTTTGCAAGCTCAGAATTAGATGCTCTGGACTTCTGGGAATAGTCCAAGTGCCCAATACTACAGCTTATTGGCTAAGGTTTATTGTTTTCACCTAGGAGGTTACCTTTGGTAAAGTTCCAAACTCAGAAATATTGGCCGTAAATGCTGGCTGAAGTTGGGTAATAAGAGATTTAAAAGGACTTTTTAAAAAAAAACACTATGGGCTGGGTGCAGTGGTTCATGCCTGTAATCCCAGCACTTTGGGAAGCTCACATGGGTGGATCACAAGGTCAGGGGTTCAAGACCAGCCTAGCCAACATGATGAAACCCCGTCTCTACTAAAAATACAAAGAAAAACAAAAAATTAGCCAGGTGCACGCCTGTAATCCTAGCTACTCAGGAGGTTGAGGCAGGAGAACTGCTTGAACCTGGGAGGCGGAGGTTGCAGTGAGCCAAGATCACGCCACTGCACTCCAGCCTGGGAGACAGAGTGAGACTCCACCTCAAAAAAATTAAAAAAAAAAAAAAAATGCTGGGTGTGGTGGCTCATACCTGCAACCTCAGCACTTTGGGAGGCCGAGACGGGTGGATCACCTGAGGTCAGGAGTTTGAGACCAGCCTGATCAACATGGAGAAACCCCGTCTCTAATAAAAATACAAAATTAGCCGGGCATGGTGGTGCATGCATGTAACCCCAGCTACTCGGGAGGCTGAGGCAGGAGAATCGCTTGAACCAGGGAGACAGAGGTTGTGGCGAGCTGAGATCGCGCTACTGCACTCCAGCCTGGGCAACAAGAGCAAAACTCCATCTCGAAAAAAAAAAAAAAATTAACTAATTAAAAAAATAAAAAAATAAAAGAGCACTATGGTTAAAAGTCAGCTTAAAAGCAGATATTCAAGGTTTAACAGCCTGGGACTCCTTGGGGGAAACAGAGGAGGCACCACAGACCCCATTTTGGGAAGAACCTCTGTTTTCCTCATGAAATCCCAGAAATTTAAAATTTAAAATCTCAAAATCTAAGGCTCTGCTCTGTTGTACAGCACTGTGTTATGTGACGGTTTTGACTTCACATTCTGAGAAAGCTTTAGTATAGTAACCAGGTAGGAAACATACTTTGGAGGTAGCTAATGGCAGTTGTAGGGGAATACACAGCTCTTTGCATGTGTGAAAAAAGTATAAGTGTAACTGGAGTCCCAGAAGGAGAGAAGAAAAAAATGAGGAAGAAGCAATACAGGAAGAGAAGATGGCTATAATTTTTCTCAAACAGATAGAAGACACCATTCTACAGATTCAAGAAGCCCTGTGGACATCTTGGAAATTTCAAAGAACATCACAGGAAATGTTCAAAGAACATCACCTCTAAATATGTCATAGTAAGATGGCTGCAATTCAAAGAAAAAGAACATTTTTTTAAGCAGCCATACACATTACTGTCAAGAGAGTAACAATGGTCTGGCATCTTCTCAAAAGCCAGTAACCATACCTTTGCACTGCTGAAAGAAGATAAATAACCACGAAATATAACCTTAAAAAATGAAGTTGCCAGCAAACCTACAGTATAATGAACATACAGGAAGTTCCACAGGCCAGAAGGAAATGATTACCCAGGAAAATATAGAATCGCAGGAAGGAATGTACATAGTAAAAGAATAGAAATGTACGACTGATAAAAAACACAAACAAACAAAAAACAATGGTCCGGGCATGGGAGCTCACGCCTGTAATCCCAGCACTCTGGGAGGCTGAGGCGGGCAAACTGCTGGAGCTCAGGAGTTTGAGACCAGCCCAGGCCACACGGCGAGACCTCGACTATACTAAAAATACAAAAAAGTACCCGAGCATGATGGTGTGTGCCTGTGGTCCCAGATACTAGGGAGGCTGAGGTGGAAGGATCGCCTGAGCCTGGGGGGTGGAGTTTGCAGTGAGCCGAGCTCACGTCCCTGCACTCCAGCCTGGGTGACCGGGCACAACCTTGTCTCAAAAAAAAAAAAAAATAAACACAATGGTAGTGATATCTTACACTCTGTATATAAATGCAGACAAACTACAAGCCAATGAGAACGGTAAAAAAAAAAAAAAAAAAAGAAGTGTGTCACAGGCTGGGTTCTTCGCAAAGCAGACGCTGAGACAGGCTCAGGCAGTCAAAAGGATTCCTAGAGAATACAAATCTGTGACAGCAAAAGACAGGTAGCAAGACTGGGCAGGAGGAGCTGTCAAGCCACAATGTAGAATTGACAGTCTCCACAAGTCCAGTGCTGTTTATAAGGAAAGTCCATGCTAACAGAAAGTAGGCCCTTGTCCCACTGCCTTACTTGGCCATTGGCCAGGGACTGCCCTGCCAATAGCATGACCTAGATTTGAACGCTGATTTAACAGTTGGAGGTTGTGAGCTAGCCATACTCATCAAAGCCTGGCAATGAGCGCCTTTCTTAAAGAATTACAGAACAATTTTTCTAATGAAAACAGATGTAAAAATCCTAAACAACTTATTGGCAAATCAAACCTGGGTGTATAGCTAAAAGGGTAAAATATTAAAGCCAAGTGGGATTTATTCTACAAATGAAGGGCTGCTTTACATTAGAAAATTAATCAAAATAATTCACCAAATTAATGAAGGAGGAAAACCATATGATCATCTTGCTAGCAGCAGAGAAAGCATTTGACAAAATTCAGTCCCAACTCATGATAACAACTTCTAACAAACAAGGAGAAGAGAACCGTCTTAATCTGACAGAGTTTCTACCAACAAACAAGCAAACAAAACTACAGAAAACATCATACTTAATTACCACAGGCTTTTCCTCAGATGGAAAAACAGGCAAGAATGCCCACTCTTCAACATTGTTCTATTTCACACTGTACTGGAGGTTCTAGCTTGTGCAAAAAAGCAAAAAAAAAAAAAAAGAATAAAAGTATAAGTATTGGAAAGGACAAAATAACACTATCATTGTTCACCAATAATGTGATTTTTGGGCCGGGCGCGGTGGCTCAAGCCTGTAATCCCAGCACTTTGGGAGGCCGAGACGGGCGGATCACGAGGTCAGGAGATCGAGACCATCCTGGCTAACACGGTGAAACCCCGTCTCTACTAAAAAGTACAAAAAACTAGCCGGGCGAGGTGGCGGGCGCCTGTAGTCCCAGCTACTCAGGAGGCTGAGGCAGGAGAATGGCGGGAACCCGGGAGGCGGAGCTTGCAGTGAGCTGAGATCTGGCCACTGCACCCCAGCCTGGGCGACAGAGCGAGACTCCGTCTCAAAAAAAAAAAAAAAAAAAAAAAAAAAAAAATGTGATTTTTGTAGACAGATAATACAAAAGATATATAGACAAACAACTAATTATGAGTAAACGAAGAACTAATAAGCTAACTCAGTGAGATCACTGGATACAAAGTCATCATTTTTTATTTTTAGTTATTTTATTTATTTATTTATTTTGAGACGGAGTCTCGCTCTGTCGTCCAGGCTGGAGTGCAGTGGTTCGATCTCAGCTCACTGCAAGCTCCACCTCCCGGGTTCACACCATTCTCCTGCCTCAGCCTCCCGAGTAGCTGGGACTACATGCGCCCGCCACCACGCCCGGCTAATCTTTGTACTTTTTTTTAGTAGAGACGGGGTTTCACCATGTTAGCCAGGATGGTCTTGGTCTCCTGACCTCATGATCCGCCTGCCTCAGCCTCCCAAAGTCCTGGGATTACAGGCGTGAGCCACCGTGCCTGGCACAAAGTCATCATTTTAAAATAATAATAATATAGATTGCACTTATATATATAAGCAACAAATCAGTAGAGAAAATGAAAAATTATAGCACTTGTAATAGGAATAAATCTAATAAAAGATGCTCAAGACTTCTGTATTCCAAAGTATGAAAACATCACTGAGAGAAATTAAAGCAGGCCTTTAAAAAGGGGAAAACATTCCATAGTCATAAACCGGAAGATTCCATAATTGTAATACAGGTTGAGTATCCCTTATCTGAAATGCTTGAAATCAGAAGTGTTGGGATTTCAAATTTTTTTAGGCTTTGGAATATTTGCATTGTATTTACTTCCCAGTTGAGCATCACATCACAAGTCCAAAAATCAGAAATCTAAAATGTTTCAATGACCTTTTTCTTTGAGCATCATGTCAGCTTCAAGCAGTTTCAGATTTTTGAGCATTTTGGATTTTGGATTTTCATATTTGGGATGTTCTCAACCTATAAAACATTAATTCTATTCAAATTGAACTAGAGATTCAATGCAATGCCAATCAATAAGCATATGAAAATAATTTGTCACCAGGCAAATGCAAATTAGCCTGTGCTACAACACACCTATAACAAGACTGTAACGAAATAAACAATATCACAAGCTGGTGAGAAAAGAGTAACTGGAACTCCTCATGTACTCACTGGCTGTGGGAGTGAAAACTGCTGCACTGCCTGTGGAAAACTGCTCAGCAGTATGTCCTAATGCTGAACAATTCTGCTTCTGCATTTATACCTGGCACAAACGCCTACATATTCTCACCAAGAGACTCACATAAACATGCTCCTAACCGCACTATATACAATAGCCCCAAAGTGGAAACGACACAAATGTCCATCTACTTGGCAGTGTGTAAATAAGTTCTAGTATATTCACACGATAAAATAATACCCTTCGATGAGAATAAACTAAAGAACACCTGTTTAAAAGCAGGGAAAGCCAACAGTGTGCGCAGTCAGGACAGCAGTTACCCTTCATGTGTGGGGGCGTGAGGGGCTCTGAACCTAGCAACACTTCTGCTTGGAGTGCTGATGACAGGACCACGTCCACTCTGTGGATTCATCAGGCTGTAGACATGCTTACTATTTGTGTTACAAAAGAAAACACAGTATGGAACCAAAAGATGCCACATACACAAAAATACATACTGCATGATTCCCCTTACACAAAGTTGAAAACAAGACGAAACTAAACTACATGGGTCAGAATGCATACATAGAACGCTCCAAACACTCGAGCCCAGAGCAATGGCAGTCACCACGCATCAGTAAGTGGGGCCCTCTGGAGGAATGGGTAGTTGATATAGGTCAATGTTCTACTGATCTGCCAGCTGTGCTGGTTTCTCAGGAATATTTGTCAAGCTGTATGTCTATGCTGTGATACGTGTGTGACATTCCACAGCTAACTCACAAGCACAAGCGCTTTCTGTTAACACTTGCCATAGGTGAGAGTGTAGGTGGCTTTCCCAGTCGTATCCAAGGCAGTCAGACAGGGGGATTTGGGCTGTGCTGTGCCCCAGCGCTGCAAGGTGGCCAACAGTGACGGTGGTCGGGGGACACCTGCAGTGAGAGGCTCCCCCCTCAGCACGCTCGTCTCGCTTCCCTCAGGCTTCGGCTGATTTGGATCTGGTTGCTGAACTACAAGCAAAATCAAAATTTTAAAATCAGCAATTCAGAGCACCATGAACACATTCTCTTTTTAAGCATTCATAGTTTATAATACTGTTTTTTAATCCCAACTATAAAAAAGCTTACAATAATTTGTTTAGATCTTTGCATCACAATCACTGACAACTAACCAAAGGATTACAGGAGCTTTAGTCATGGATGATGATGGTTGTGAAATAAAGTTAAAAACAACCCACCATCCTGGTGACCACAGCCTCACAGACAAAGGTGACCTTGGAGTGGTTCCCACTTTCCCAACCTCTGGACAGGTCTGGGTCACCTCTACTACCCCCGGCACCACAGCAGTGAACAGCCAGGTATCCGTAGCCTGGGGACAGGACCTGGTGGCCCACTCAGACAGGAGGAAAGCAAGCAGAACCACCATGTCAGCCTAGGGATCCAAACAACTATCACCATGTTCAAAGAAAAACACATAAAAGATTAAATGATTATAGGCCGGGCGTGGTGGCTCATGCCTGTAACCCCAGCACTTTCGGAGGCTGAGGCGTGTGGATCATGAGGTCAGGAGATCGAGACCATCCTGGCCAATATGGTGAAACCCCGTCTCTACTTAAAAAAAGAAAAATTAGCCAGGCGTGGTGGTGGACGCCTGTAGTCCCAGCTACTCGGGAGGCTGAGGCAGGAGAATGGCATGAACTCAGGAGGTGGAGCTTGCAGTGAGCTGAGATCGTACCACTGCACTCCAGCCTAGGTGACAGAGCAAGATTCTGTCTCTAAAAAAAAAAAAAAAAAAAAAAAGGATTATTTGATTATATAGCTCCCGGAAAAAGATTACTTTAATCTTGTTTTTTACTTTAAAAAGAATTACTTTAATCTTCTTCCAGGAGCTGTATAACCAAAATTTGCCCAAGTGGTAAGAAACACTGCTCTAAGATGCATTCACACCAACAAACTCTGAATTTGAAAGGCACTGCGTGATGGCTAATACTGATGTCAACCTGATGGGACTGACGTATGCAGAGTATTCTTCCTGGGTGTGTCTGTGAGGGTGTTGCCAAAGGAGATTAACATTTGAGTCAGCGGACTGGGAAAGGCGGACCCACCCTCAATCTGGGTGGGCACAATTTAATCAGCTGCCAGTGTGGCCAGAACAAAAGCAGGCAGAAGAATGTGGGAAGACTAGACTGGCTTAGCCTCCCAGCCTACACCTTTCTCCTGTGCTGGATGCTTCCTGCCCTCGAACACTGGACTCCAAGTTCTTCAGCTTTGGGACTCAGACTGGCTTCCTTGCTCTCAGCTTGCAGACGGCTTATTGTGGGACCTCACCTTGTGATGGTGTGAGTCAATATGCCTTAATACACCTCCCTTTATATATATACATCTATCCTATTAGTTCTGTCCCTCTAGAGAACCCTGACTAATACACACTATCTGATTACAAAGGGGAAATAATCTCCTAAAACCTTTGTCTAATCCTGGGGTGTGGAGGAGACCCTGGGCTGGTCTGCTGCCAGCAGTGACACTGTACAAACCGCCAAGGTCTGAGAGTGGGACCAGCATGGGGGTCCCGGGGCTCTAACAACACACTCACACGCTTGTACTGGCTTCATTTCTGGTTTCTGCTTCTTGCTAGTTTTCTTTTTAAAAAATATATGTATATTCTTTCTTTCTAAATATGTATTTCATTCATATATGAGGCTAAAATTCTGAAAAGCAGCCAAATCTATGCTGAAAATTGAACACTTTAAAACCACAAGATGAGTATTTCAGAGTTAAAGTTTAAATTAAAAATTTAAATAATGTAAGTTAAATAAAACCTTAGAAGTATTTTTACAAAATGCTAAGTCACTTGAATATGAGCAGTAAATTTTCTACCTGCTCAAATAAAGGAAGCAGTCATGTGATTCTAAATTTACCATTATACACAGTGACCACTGAGTCTGGAAACAGAATATATATAGCAATAACCCTGTATAATATACATTTGCCCTGTTTCTCAACTTCATGGCCACCCTTTTCATACAAACACAAAAGCTCAAAGTTGGACAACTCTTACCTTCCAACAATTCCTCAAAATCATCCACAAAGAACTCCTTCAATGGAGGGCGCTTTGGCCTCTTCAGGGTGTTAAGAAGCTGCTGGATTTTGGAGGACACTCTGCTGTTCACAGGGACACCTGTCACGGGAAAGACAGAGGAGCACTGAGGCCAGGACACATCACAACCTCTGGAGAAGTGGACACAGGTGTTAAGGCCCAAGAACAAGCCACACGATGCATCAGAGCTTACAAATCCGTCCAAGTGTGGGCCCCACTGGACAGTCATTTTGGAATTAATTCATTTAGAAAACACTTATTGAATGCCTTCCAGGAAACAGGACTTGTTCTAAGCTAGCAGTTTGTTTTTGTTTTTGGTTTTTTGCTTTAGACAGAGCCTTACTGTTGCCAGGCTAGAGTGCAGTGGTGTGATCTCAGCTCACAGCAATCTCCGCCTCCCAGGTTACAGCTATTCTCCTGCCTCAGCCTCCCGAGTAGCTGGGTCTACAGGTGTGCACCACCATGCTCGCTAATTTTTGTATTTTTAGTAGCAACAGGGTTTCACCATATTGGCCAGGATGGTCTCAATCTCTTGACCTTGTGATCCACCTGCCTCGGCCTCCCAAAGCGCTGGGATTACAGGCATGAGCCACCACGCCCAGCCTAAACTAGCAGTTTTTTAAATGGTCCAGGGACCCCTGGGGCATCCAAGACCCTTTCAAGAAGTTTATGAGGTCACAACTATTCCATGGTAATGTTAAGAAGCCATGGTCCTGTAATTCCAGCACTTTGGGAGGCCAAGGTGGGTGGATCATGAGGTCAGGAGATTGAGACCATTCTGGCTAACATAGTGAAACCCCATCTCTACTAAAAATACAAAAAATTAGCTGGGCGTGGTGGCAGGCACCTGTAGTCCCAGCTACTCGGGAGGCTGAGGCAGGAGAATGGTGTGAACCCAAGGTGGAGCTTGCAGTGAGCCGAGATTGCGCCACTCACTCCAGCCTGCGTGAAAGAGCAAGACTTCTTCACAAAAAAAAAAAGAAGTCATTTGCCAGCCAGGAGCAGTGACTCATGGCTGTAATCCCAGCACTTTGGTTGGCTAAGGCAGCAGAGGATCGCTTAAGGCCAGAAGTTTAAGACTAGCCTGGTCAACATAGCAAGACCCTGTCTCTACAAAAAATTTTAAAAATAAAAAATTATCTGGATGTGGTGGCTTGTGCCTGCAGTCCCAGCTCCTTAGGAGGCTGTAGAGGAAGGACTGCTTGAGTCCAGGAGTTTCAGGCTGCAGTGAGCCATGATCATGTCAATGAACTCCAGCCTGGGCAACAGAATCGCTATTTAAAAAAAAAAAAAAAAAAAAGTGGGGGCCGGGCACAGTGGCTCACTCCTGTAATTACAGCACTTTGGGGGTCCAAGGTGGGCAGATCACTTGATTTTGAGACCAGCCTGGCCAACATGGCAAAAGCCCGTCTCTACTAAAAAATACAAAAATTAGCCAAGGTTGGTGGTGTGCACCTGCAGTAAAGAAAAAAAAAATAGCCAAGAGTGGTGGCAGTTGCCTGGAGTTCCAGCTACTTGGGAGGCTAAGGCAGGAGAATCGCTCGAAACCAGAAGGCAGAGGTTGCAGTGAGCCAAGATCACACCACTGCACTCCATCCTGGGTGACAGAGCAAGACTCTGTCAAAAAAAAAAAGAAAAAAAGAAAAAAGAAAAGAAAAGAGAAAAAGCAGAGTTGGAGGATTCCAACTGTATAATTTCAAGAATTTTAAGAAAATCACAGTAGTCATGGCTATACAAGGTGTAAGGACAGATAAATAAGGAAATGGAACAACACACAGAGCCCAGAAATAGACCCTTCCCTCTCCAACATGGTCTACTGATTTTCATTAAAGATGCCAAGGAACTTGGTGGGGAAAGAATGGTCTTTATTATAAATGGTGCTAGAACAACTGAATAGCCACATACAAAAATGTAAACTTTGATTCATACCTGATACTTATGCTAAAATTAACTCAAAATGAACTATTTAGCTAAATGTAAAAACTAAAACTATAAAATTCTGGAAGAAAATAAAGGAGAAAACATTTGTGACCCTGGGTTAGACAAAAATTTCTTAGGTATGACACAAAAGCACAATCCATTAAAAAATTTGGTGAACTGAATGTCATAAAAATTTAAACCATCTCCTCTTTGAAAGGCACTGTTAAAGCAAGCCAGACTGGGAGAAAATACAAATGATAAACCTCATATGGGATGACTTGTATCTAGAATATATAAACAACCCTCAAAACTCAGTAAGAAAACAAGCACAATTTGGCTGGCCACAGTGGCTCACACTGTAATCCCAGCACTTTGGGAAGCCAAGGCAGGCAGAGATGAGGAGGTCAAGACCAGCCTGGCCAACATGGCAAAACCCTGTCTCTACTAAAAATACAAAAATTAGTCAGGCATGGTGGCACGTGCCTGTAATCCCAGCTACTCGAGAGGCTGAGGCAGGAGAATTGCTTGAACCTGGGAGGTGGAGGTTGCAGTGAGCCAAGATTGCACCACTGCACTCTGCCCGGGTGACAGTGAAACTCCATCTCAAAAAAAAAAAAAAAAAAAAAAAAAAAAAAAAAAAAAAAAAAAGAAAGAAAAAGAAAGGAAATAAGCACAATTAAAAAAAAAAAAAAAGGCAAAAAGTATGAACAGATACTTTCCCTAAAGAGATACACAGATGGGGCCAGGCGCGGTGGCTCAAGCCTGTAATCCCCGCACTTTGGGAGGCTGAGACAGGCAGATCACGAGGTCAGGAGATCGAGACCATCCTGGCTAACACGGTGAAACCCCGTCTCTACTAAAAAATACAAAAAAACTAGCTGGGCTTGGTGGCGGGCGCCTGTAGTCCCAGCTACTCGGGAGGCTGAGGCAGGAAAATGGCATAAACCTGGGAGGCGGAGCTTGCAGTGAGCCGAGATCCGGCCACTGCACTCCAGCCTGGGCAGCAGAGCGAGACTCCGTCTCAAAAAAAAAAAAAGATACACAGATGGCAAATAGGTACATGAAAAGATGCTCAACATACCATCAGCCATTAGGGAAGTGCAAATTGAAACGGTAATGAGGTATTTCTACATGCCTATTGGGATGGTTAAAATTTTTTAAGCATAATACCAACTGTTGAAAAGGGTGTGGAGGAATACTCTCACTACTAATAATGAGAATGTAAAATGGTACAATCACTTTGGAAAACAGCGTGACAGTTTCCTAAAAAGTTAAAAATAGGGTGGGCATGGTGGCTCACACCTGTAATCCCAGCACTTTAGGTGGCCAAGGCAGGTGGATCACTTGAGGCCAGGAGTTTGAGACCAGCCTGCACAACATGGTGAAACCCCATCTCTACTGAAAATGCAAAAATTAACTGGGCATGGTGGCACATGCCTGTAATCTCAGCTACTCAGGAGGGTGAGGCAGGAGAATCGCTTGAACCCAGGATGGGGAGGTTTCAGTGAGCCAAGATCATGCCACCGCACTCTAGCCTGGGCAACAGAGTGAAACTCGGTCCCCAAAACAGAAGTTAAAATACACCTACAATATAATTCAGCCATTCTACTTCCAGGTATTGACCCAAAAGAAATGAAAGTACCCATCTATGCAAAAACTTGTACAAGATTGATTACTCATAGCAGCTTTACTTGTAACAGCCCCAAACTAGAAACAACCTAAATGCACATCAACAGGTGAATAGACAAATTGTGGTGCATCCATCTAATAAAATATTACTCAATGAAAAGGAGTAAACTATTGACACAGAACATGAATGAATCTCAAAATAATTATGGAGAGTGGTAGAAGCCAGACCATAAACGTAAATGCTGTATGATTCCATTTATATAAAATTCTAGAAAATGCAATCTAATCTAAAGTGACAGAAAGTAAATCAGTGGTTCCCTGAAGTGTACGGGGAGAGCCAAAGGATCCGAACAGGGAGGACCACAAAAAAAGGAACACAAGGACACTTTTGGGCATGCTGGATATGGTCATTATCTTGATTGTAGTGATGCTTTCACAGGTGTACCAATGTCCTAAAACTTACAATATTGTACACTTTAATTTTTGTTTATTTTTTTGAGAATAGAGTCTCACTCTATCGCCCAGGCTGGAGTGCAGTGGCATGATCTTAGCTCACTGCAACCTCCGCCTCTCGGGTTCAAGTGAGTCTTCTGCCTCAGTCTCCCGAGTAGCTGGGACTACAGACGCCCACCACCACACCCGGCTAATTTTTTGTATTTTTAGTAGAGACAGGGTTTCACTGTGTTAGTCAGGCTGGTCTGGATCTCCTGACCTCGGTGATCCACCCACCTCGGTCTCCCAAAGAGCTGGGATTACAGGTGTGAGCCACCGTGCCTGGCCGAAACTGTACACTTTAAATATGTGCAATTCATTATGTCAATTACCCTTTCATTAAACTCTTAATCTTTTAAAATATAAAGAGTAATAAATTCAATTAAAAACATGTCTAACCAATGTACAGCCTGCTTCATGTTGATTCAGTATTTTTCTTCTGCCTCTGGACAAAGAGATGAAAGCCCTCGACAAAATCTGACACCCTGTTTGGGAGTACCAAAATATATGACAGGCCCCAGCTCTGAGCTCCTCTGAATTTTTATTTATTATTTTGGGGAAAAAAATGACATGATTTTGATAAGACATTGAAGACTATTTCAAAAAGAAATGGTATAAATGAGGACACGATGAAAGTTACACCGACATCTCTGAGCCTGTACGTGGGAAGCCATGACTGCTGCTGTACCAACTTCACAGGCTGCTGAGGATGGAGAGTGTAGGGGCTGTTCTGTCACAGGTGGGTGTGTGCACTTGCACTGACTAAGTCATTCTGTCTGCCACATTGAATCTAAATAAAGAAACTTCCCACAGCTTCTCATTTCCCTACTATATTGCAGATCGAAACTCCTTTTGCATCCTATCTAAATTTGGAAGTCTTTTCCCTCCCCATTCTCCTTGTTCCCCCTCTGACCAATTCCATTGATATTTCCAATTATTTCTCCACCTGATGCTTTCCATAACATTAACTGCACACACTGGTTTCCATTTATCTGTACAGATTAAAACTGATGGTTGGCTTGGGTTTGCTACACTGAATCCATTAAAACTGTGTTCAATACTCGAAGACAAAACCTGTGCTCTGCCGTTTCACAAGGAGAAAGAGAGGCATGCTCACCATCTGCTGTTTCCAGCATGCTCCCGCTGCATCCCCGAGGAACACTTCTCACAGAAGCCACCTGCGGACGCTCAAAGTATGAATGCTCCACGAGGCCCGTGGTGACATCAGGAGGGGCAGAATGCAGATCTGCTTTTGAAAAACACACCCAAAATGAAAGTGGCTGTTAAGTCAAATGAGTATTAAGCTGCTCTTCAAACCCCATTAGTCTAAAGCTCCACTAGCTGAGCTCTAAGTGGGGAGAGTGTGGTATTTTCATTAATTTTGTTTTCTTGGCTGACCAAACGCATTCTAGGACCCTATGAACTCCCAGACACGTTATGTAGACATCTGCGTGCATGTGGGTGGCTCAATATTCAAAGAGATCCAGACTCAGAACCACCATCTTCAGCACACAGACAGGCACAGAGTAAACCTGCCTGTCACAATGGCCTGATGAGATTTCAGTTAGAAATTCCCTCAAGGGGCCAGGCGCGGTGGCTCACGCCTGTAATCCCAGCACTTGGGGAGGCTGACGTAGGCAGATCACCTGAGGTCAGGGGTTCGAGACCGGCCTGGCCATCATGGCGAAACCCCATCTCTACTAAAAACACAAAAATTAGCCGGACGTCGTGGCACATGCCTATAACCCCAGCTACTGGAGAGACTGAGGCAGGAGAATCGCTTGAACCCAGAAAGCGGAGGTTGCAGTGAGCCGAGATCGCGCCACTGCACTCCAACCTGGGCAACAGAGTGACGAGAGAGAGCGAGAAAGAGAGAAAGAAAGACAGACAAAAAGACAGACAGAAAGAAATAAATTCCCCCAAGGAAGTAGAAACAAATTTGAAATCAATTGTCATTGGTACATTTTTTTGTAACATTATGAAAAACATAGCCAGGCTCATACAAACTACTACAACCCCCAAAAAAGTATGTTGGACACCATACCTTTGCAGTCCTAAAAAAACACAACTACAGAAATTAAAACTTTCCCCACTGCCAGTTAAAATATCTGCAAAACTAAGAGACCACAATCAAGTTCTTTTTTTTTTGAGATGGAGTCTCACTTTATCACTGCCCAGACTAGAGTGCAGTGGCACAATCTTGGCTCACTGCAACCTCCGCCTCCTGAGTTCAAGCGATTCTCCTGTCTCAGCACACCAAGTAGCTGGGATTACAGGCGTGCGCCACCATACCCGGCCAATTTTTGTATTTTTTGTAGAGACGGGGTTTCATCATGTTGGCCAAGCTGGTCTCAAACTCCTGGACTCAAATGATCCACCCACCTTGGCCTCCTGAAGTCCTGGGATTACAGGTGTGAGCCACCGCACCTGGCCACAATCAAGTTCTTAAAGTAGAATTGGTGTAACATTTAAAAATAGACATTCGATCTGGAACATGTGTAAAAGTCACTCCTTCCATTGTCTGAATGTACATTTTTGTGTTTTATTTCCATGGTACGGTCTGCCTATCTGTTCAGAATGCGGCTGACTATAAGTTCCTATAGGAATTATGGTTATAATTGGGTCTACCACTAGGAAAGGCACTGTGTCTTTACAGACGTTGTGTTCTGTCACAATAATGAATACACAGATGCTTGTCCACTTATAAAAATCAACACTGGGGCCAACGCAGTAGCTCACATCTGTAATCCTAACACCTTGGGAGGTTGAGGCAGGCAGATCAGCTGAGGTCAGGAGCTCGAGAATGGCCTGGCCAACACGGCGAAACCCTGTCTCTACTAAAAATACAAAAATTATCCCGGTGTGGTGGTGCATGCTTGTAATTCCAGCTACTCAGGAGGCTGAGGCAAGAGAATCGTTTGAACCCGGGAGGTGGAGGTTGCAGTGAGCCGAGATTGCACCACTGCACTCCAGCCTGGGCGACAGAGTGAGACTCTGCCTCAAAAAAAAAAAAAGAAAAAAAAAAAAGAATCAACATTGGCTGTGCAGCGGCTCACACTTATAATCCCAGCACTTTGGGAGGCTGAGGCAGGAGGATCACTTGAGCCCAGGAATTTGAGACCAGCCTGGGCAACATAGCGAGATTCCATCTCTTAAAAAAATAAATAAATAGCTGGGCATGGTGGCGGATACCTGTGGTCTCAGCTACGTGGGAGGCTGAGGTGAATGGATCACTGGAGCCCAGGAGTTCCAGGTTACACTGAGCTAGGACCATACCGCTGCACTCTAGCCTGGGCCACAGAGTGAAATCTTATCTCAAAAAAGAAAAAAAAAAAAATCAGCACTAGTATCTGTTAGGTAGAGACAACTGGTAATGTTTAATATTTTAACAAAGGTACCTATTAGTATCACTGTGGTATTCCTAGGTACAATGCAAAGCAGTAACTTTTTACTAGGTTTGTATAAAGCTGTGAAGTATATGAAAGCACAAACTCACTATCTGCATAGCAGAATATACCTTCTGAAAAAATCTAAACTGTTAAGATTTTTCACAACCCTTAAAAAAGCCTGATGCAGATCAAATTAGCATTTTAAAGTATGTCTATCAGGACGTTCTTTTAGTTTAAAAAGAAATTTCCCCACTCTTCCAAATCCAGCAAAAAGAATAAATGATTTTAAAAGTATATAGGGAAAAAAAGGTATACGTGGTATACACACATGTACTACAAGTAGTTTTTAAAATAGCTATATAATGGCTGGGAGCAGTGGCTCATTCCTGTAATCCCAACATTTTGAAAGGCCAAGATAGGAGGATCACTTGAGCCCAGGAGTTCAAGACCAGTCTGGGCAACATAGTAAAAACCCCATCTTTCCAAAAAATTTTTTAAAATTAGCTGGGCATGCTGGCATTTGCCTATAGTCCCAGCTACTCGGGAGGCTAAGGTGGGAGAATTTCTTAAGCCCAGGAGTTCAAGGCTGCAGTGAACTATGATCATGCCACTGGACTCCAGTGTGGGTGACAGAGCAAGACCCTGTCTCTAGGGGGGAAAAAAAAAAAGAAAAAAAAAAAAAAAAAAAAACAGCTGCATAAAAATAAACATAAACTACATTCAAAACAAAACAAAACTATAATTAGAAGTATTGCTTTTAAAAATAGGTATTTACATTCGTATAAAAATGCTTAATATATTTGATTTCCTTAATCCAAAACTGAAAGTGGTATTTTTAAAAATTATCTTTACCTGATACATTCTACCTCAAATGTTTTACTTAATATATTCTTCCTCTTTTCATGTTTCTTTCCTTAGTTTAAATTGAAGACACATCTAGTGTTAGAAACTAAAACAAAGGATGATTTCTGTAATAAGACGGAAGTTGACTGTTTTTGAGATTTAGAAATTCAAATTAACTATGCCCAACATTTAGGATGTGGGTAGCTACAATCTGTAGAAAATTGCAATCCTGTAAGCAAGGTATTAAATTAAGTCCAAGTTAAGAACTTTTTTAAAAATTTGTTAGAATTGATCACAAAATGTTGACGCTAGGACTAACAGGAAAGGAAGAGATGATTACAGCTGCATTTGCAGGAGTCAGGAGCTGTCTTCCATCAACACAGGTCATAAATCTACATTCTAAATAATTGCAGCCACGTCCTTTTCAGAGAATGAAAACATCTAATTCAAACATACATCAGAGTTAAATGCTTTGCTTCTAACTGGAAAGCTGAGGGCTATATAGTCAAACATTCTGAACTGTGGCTAATTTTTCATGCTGAGTAAGCTTTTATTTCTAACCCACCAGGAAACGGTGTTGAGATGACTCAGCAATGGCTAATAAACTCAAGCTACAAATGTTTTGTTTGCTCTCCTGGACCATCTCACCTAGAAAGGAGATTCTGGGAGAAGAAATGAGGTAACAGAACATTTAAAATTACTGTTTTCCTGCCCCTGCGTCAGAATTGGAGTTAACTATGTATTTCTATAAAGTTAAATCACCAATGATGAATAGAGAAGGAAAACAATAGTGCAAAAGCTGTTTTCAAGGTATGGACTGTACAGCTCCTTGAGGAAACGTGGGCAGCAGCCTCTGGCCATGGAATACCCAGGAAAGCCACAGAAATATCTGGGCAGGCTGTTTTCCAAAGAGGAGCTTTCTCTGTGGAAAATGCTGCCTTCTGCTGCCCTGGTAGTCTTGGCGTTCCTCTATGAGCTGGAAGCTGTTTAGAGACAGAGCAGGGCACTGCAAGCTTTCATCTGAGACTGACACCTCAGGAGAAGGACACATGTTTAATGGAAACAGATGTATTGACTCAAACAAATAAAAAATGAAGAGCAACAGTGATGTGCCCTACGGAGGATGCTGAGTCAGAAGCTGTGGGCCACTCAACATACCCAACTTTTCCCCAATCCAGCCAAATGACCAAGGTCTTAGAAAAAAGCTCAGCACCCATGGGGACCCCAGCACAAACAACAGCATGTCACGGGTGTCACCATTTCAGTTTTGGCAGAAAAGCAACTAAAAGCAAAGAAAATGAATAGGAATCAAGAAAATTGGTATCAGCCCTGGCTTCACCACGTAGGCTGCTGTGCGATCTCAAGCAAGTTAAAATCACCGGACTTTTTTTCTTCTTTCCTCATCTGGGAAAAAAAGGAGGGGATTAAGATGAGTCTTCAACAATACTGATTGTATTTTATGGTACTTGTGCAAGAGTGTGTGTGGGTTTCACATGCCAGTTACATACAGTTAACTATGCTGCTGTTTTAGTTAAAAAATAGAATTTCAAAGGATGAAAGGTTTACACTTTTTTCATGTCTAAGATGAATGTAATCCAAGGGATTCTATGATTTGGGAAAGATCCATGCATCCATATGATTAGCTCTGACTGACACCTTTTCACGCCGAAGGCTGTCTAACTTGGTATCTGGAGGAGCGAAAGCCAGACCACACTGCAGCCGTCTACCCCAACCTCAGAATTCCAGCCGGGTACAGAGACAACCAATGGCCCTGCAGCTGTGAACATAGAGCCAAGAGGAAAGGCACAGACAACAGAGAGGCAGCCAGGTCAAGGGTGATGATCACAGCCACCAGCAGGTATGGATGTGTGCTGACCATCTACCCCTGCACCTGCTGTGTGCACCAGCTACCCCTCAAGACCAGGAAGCTGTTATGACACTGAGAAACACTACACCCTTCTGGGGGACTATGAGAAATGCCCCATGCCTCAAAGGACTAGGACTGCCAAATGAAAGAAGTATCAAGAACTACTTTTGTTACCAAAAGGACATTTCCCAGATGAAAAATAAGGTAGGTCTTGATGGGGAAAAAATTTGCAACTGAGCTGTATTGTTGAAAAGGTTATTAGGGATTTAATCTAAATGATGAATTAACCAAATATTATCCCATTTCTTTCAAGTGCAATCATTAAAAACTCAAAATCAATTTAATGTCTCAGGCAGAAAAAGCCAGCATGGGTTATCTGGGTTGTGTGACCTCAGTCACTTGGAGAGCACTCAGGCCTGCAGCTCAGTCTGCAGGGTGGCGCCCGGCTCAGGTGCCCTCTACCTGCTGCTCTGTCCTGGACACTCCTGACCCCGCTCTGCTGGCACCGGGGCCGCAGCAGCTTGTTACTGACCTATGTGGGTGTGGGCCTCACGGCCTGCGAGAGCAGTGGCAGCGGCGGCCCCCGGCGTGGCTGCAGCACTGGGAGCGGCGGTGGGTCTCCCTCCCGGGTGAGATGAGGTGGAGGATGCAGAGGATGAGGTGGACGAGCCCTGAATGACCCGGTCGAGCCAGGGCTCGACGCTGGAATGGCTCTGGAGCGGAGTGGAGGTGAGTCGCCCGGGTCGCCGTAAAGAGCCCTCATCTTCTGAGGCAGACGACGTGTCTGTGGTTAAAATAACGATGACAGGCATGATATCGGGATGAATCAAGAGGAGGACGGAGTTCCCACTTGCACTGGAGCCTCCCAGGCCTGTGTGCAGCATGCTTCTGTACACCTGGCACAGCTCTGCCCAGACAAAGCCACAGAGTCAGCTCAAAGGTCACCCTCAACCTAGAAGGGCGTGCAAGGAGCCCTACTGTGGGGAAAATGATTCAGAGAGAACTCAGCCACAGGGCACCACACACACTCAGTGAAGACAGCCTCTGATCTCCCGAACGGCTTCGGCATCTACCTCAGTGGGGGTGTCCCGTGAATATCCAGTGCTGCACTGCATGTCCACAGAGTCAGACGCCATATCCACACACCAGTCAGCATCACCTGGGGGCGAGCCCGGGCCCGGCCCTACACCTTGGAGGCAATGAGAAGGCCTCCTGGCCTGTGCACGGCCCCAGCAACAACACGGTGGCCACGGGAGAACCGCAGCCCGGTCTACATGCATCCTTTCAGGGGAGTCAGGTGAACTAGCTCTACAAACAACTCCTTCCCCAAGAAAATGGCTTCAGTCAACAAAATTAACTGTACATTAAGGTTTCTTCAAGTCAGCATGAGTGAGTGTTTTATTATGGGTTTTACAATTATTAAAAAATTATTTTAAAATTGGATAGTGTCTATAGCTATGTTTAATAAAAACAATAATTTGACAGTCATTTCTAAGATTTTTTTCAACAATAAACTTCTTTTAAGCAAGAAAGTGTTACCAAAACCACTAAATCATCTTGTGAATCTGGTGTGCTTGGTTTTATTGTGTAGTATCTCCAAATGCATCAAACTAAAAATGGGTGTCACTATTTTTGTTACTTTAAATATACAACAATGCAAGTTCATGAATGTAAAGTCATTAGACACTATCAACATCTTGCACAGTTTAAAAGGAAGACTAAAATACATTATTGCTAGAGAGAAACCTCATATAAAAGTTTTCATTTCTAATGGTACCAATAATAAAACAACAAAATCAACCCCAAAACTTTCCAAATAGTCTTATACTGCTGCATGTAAGTCCTGGTTACAACCTGTTAAGTTATAGGTAGTGAGATGAGAATAACTGTAAAATTCTTAATTCAGAAAGCTTTAGCTTAGTGCTTATTTTAGGTTCCTCTTAGTGTTTTAGGTTCCTCTCTTTACTAAAAAACATAAATAGCATCTTAGTAAAAGAAATTAAGATCCACACAAAAAGTCTTATAGAAAGCAAGTACCCATTTGGGTAAGAATACTATGTGCACCATAGATTTTCAGGTAAGGAATATGAGCATATGCAAACATTTTTAATCTCCAAATGTGTCCAATCTATACTACAGGCCAGACGGATATTCCAACTCAATGGGAAGTAAATAGGATAACATCAGGCCTGTGAAACACTCAAAAAAGCCACTCCTGACATTGTTTATCAATACCTGGAGGGGTGTAGGTTTCCACAGACGAATGCACAAGGACAGAACGTCTTTTCGAAGGCATAGGCATCTTCCTCTCTTTGTATTTGGCCAAAGCTGCTTGCACGGCTTCAGTGTGGACATCTACATAGGAAGGACAGCAGTAAAAATACTTTTTACAAGACTGGTTATAAAGTAACAAATTAAGTTTCATGTCTTTGTTTTCAGTGGGGGTAAAAGGAATAGAAGCTCTCTCTGTCTATCCCACTTGTTAGTCCTAGATTTCTTTAAATATTCCTTTGTTTGTAGATCTAACTTTGAAATCATGTAAATATTTCCATATTATAAACCAAAACTGAATAAAAGAGAAATCCCCAAAATTGAAAATAAAGCGAAACAAATGAGCCTAAATGTGTATCTTGTTGTTGGTTTAAACCTCGCTTGTTCAACCCCTACAAACAAATGAGGCCCCTCCCACAGGCCTCATACAGCTCAGGAGAGCTTTGAATGCAGCCTAATACAAATTCGTAAAATTTCTTAAAATGTTATTAGTTTTTTTTGCAATTTTTTCTTAGCTTATCAGTTATCATTAGTGTTAGCGTATTTTATGTGTGGCCCTGGACAATTATTATTCTTCCAACGTGGCCCAAGGAAGCCAAAAGATTGGACACCCCTGGTTTAAACTACTGCAGCTGACTTTAAAACACCAAAGTTAAACTGGTCAACCTCTACTTCCAGAAATATCTAATAAGAACAAAAGTAACTGTACAAAAAATGTTTAACTCTCTCATATTGTTGATAGCAGTGAGGACATTGTCATACAGATCTTTCGTGAGTCCTGTGGGATATGGCAAATTAAAACACTTGATAGTCTGATTCTACCATCCCTAGAGCTTGGACACTCATAAGGGAGAGGAGATACAAATGTAGATGAAAGAGGTAGGCTGGACACAGTGGCTCATGCCAGTAATCCCAGCGCTCTAAGAGGCTGAGGAAGGAGGATCGTTTGAGGCCAGGACCAGCCTGGGCACCAGAGCAAGACCACATTTCTGCAAAAAAAAAAGTTTTTTTTTTTGAGATGGAGTCTTGTTTTGTCGCTAGGCTGGAATGCAATGGCGTGATCTCAGCTCACTGCAATCTCTGCCTCCCGGGTTCAAACGATTCTCCTGTCTCAGCCTCCCAAGTAGCTGGGATTACAGGCGCCCCCCACCACGTCCAGCTGATTTTTGTATTTTTAGTACAGATGGGGTTTCACTATGTTGGCCAAGCTGGTCTTGAAGTACTGACCTCATGATCTGCCCGCCTCCACCTCTCGAAGCGCTGGGATTATAGGCGTAAGCCACCGCGCCTTGCCCAATTTTTTTTTTTTAATTAGGCAGGTGCAGTGGCATGCGCCTGTGGTCCCAGCTACTCAGGAAGCTGAAGTTGGAGGACCACTTGAGCCCAGGAGTTCCAAGCTGCGGTAAACTATGATTGTACCACTGCCTCCAGCCTGGGTGACAGAGTGAGAACCCAAGAAAGAAAGAGAGAAAAAGAAGGAAAGAAAGGGAAGAAAGGAAGAAAAGAAAGAGAGAGAGAGAGAAAACGGGCACAGTGGCTCATGCCTGTAATCCCAGCTACTGGAGAGGCTGAGGCAGGAGAATTGCTTGAACCCGGGAGGCAGAGGTTGTGGTAAGCCAAGATTGCACCATTGCACTCCAGCCTGGGAAATGAGTGAAACTCTGTCGAGAAAGAGAGAGAGAGAGAGAGAGAGAAAGAGACAGAAAGAGAGAAGGGGAGAAGGGGAGAACGGGAGGTGAGGAGGGGAGAGGAGGGGAGAAGGGGGGAGGAGGAGAGGAGGAGAGAGAAGAGAGAAAAGAGAAAGAGGGATGGATGAAGGGAGGGAGGGAGAGAAAGAGATGAAGTACAGACCCTGCAGTCACTACAAACAAATGTGGTATCTTGTCTTTTAAAAGTGTGTCTTACCTCTGTACATTGAAAATGTCTACAAACCACAATCAGCCCAACAGCAATCAGCATCCCTAGTGCCCAGACTGTGCTCTTGAAACACCATCCTCACGTTAAAAAAAAACCTGAGAAATGGCAGATTCTGGAGCAGGGGAAGAAATGCCCAGGATGAGCCTAGAACTTCTTATCCTAACAGCCAACCAGGAAGTGGTCAAACAACTCAAGCCAATTTGAAGAGATTCCCAATGGCGAAGAATGGGACAATCTGAGTATCGATAAGGAGAAATACTAGAATGGACTGAAACATCAAATATGATACTGATAAAAGAAGAAAAAGGAAAAGAGGAAACAAAATCAATTGGTTACCACTGGAGGAGGCCAGTGACTCAACCTATTGTTCTGAAAACTAGTAAATAAATGGAAAGAATTAAATATTCATCTTGACTTTCCTGTACCAAGTTGTAAATAACAGAAGTTTCTCTTTATGGAAATATTCTGGCATTTGAATGAAGAAGGAATGTCAGAATCTAAATTTCACCATTTTGCAGCCCAAAGGAAATCATCAATCTAAGAACTGAGAAAATCACTAGCTTCCAAGCACCACAGCAAAGAGCAAGAGTCAGGCCCAACAGGCCTCTTGGTGGAGGAACAGGGGCCGCCCCTGAGTCTTGTAAACAGCTGAACATTGTAACCTGACTTTCATCAGCTCTAGTGAGCTAAAAAGCATGTCAGAGACACCAAGAGGAACCATCAGACAAACACAGCTCAGCTTCTCCAAGCTAAGTTTCACAGAGGCTGAAACACTTACCAACCAACTGCAATGTGAGCTCTTATTTGGATCCTGGGTCCAAATAAACTTGTTCTTTAGAAGCCATATGAACATTGGCTGAATATTTGATATTAAGGAAGTATTTATTGTTAATTACTTTGTGATAATGGCATTATTTCTTAGAAATACAATCTTTTCAGATACAGAGACCAAGACCATTACGACATGAAAATGACAGAGATCAAGAATATTATGACATCTAAATGAAATAACATATCTGAGATTTGCTTTGAAACCATAAGGGAAGGGAGGAAGCAGGTAGAGTACAGATTAATCCAAGCCAGGGCATGGATGACCGAGAATTTCTGGAGCTCGACTATGGGTCCAGGGGAGCTATCATACAAAGATGGCCAGTTTTGTAGACGCTTCAATTTTCCCCAACAAATGTCTGAAAACATTTAAAAATCTCACATTTAAATGGCTTGTAGGGCCAGGTTAAACCTTTTCCTACTCAGGAAAGGTGAAGAATTCACACCTATACATATGATAAAGGAAACTTATGGATATCAAAGGCATAGAACAATTCTAAAAGCTTCCAGAGAAAAAGAGTAAATCACCTTGAAAGATCAAGAAACAGATTGACAGTACTCAGTAGGATCACCAGGCACAAAAAAGCAACAGTTTTGAAGAAAAAAGTGTTAAACCTATAATTTTATATCTAGCCAGATTATCATTTAAACATGAAGATTTAATAAAAATATTATCAGACATACAAGGTTTGAAAAGCATTTCCACACAAGGACTTAACTGAAAACGCTCACGGAAAAAGGCGCTCACAAAAAGAGAGCAAGAAACAGACTGAGACCCTTGTGATGGATTTGGAAGTTACTATGATTCCCCTGCTTTAAACATTATTGCTGTCTTAGAAAAAAAGGAAAATAAGTATAGATTAAAAACTACCTAGAACTAAAAATATAGATAATAGCAACATGATAGGGTATAACAACAGATCCAAAAATACTCAACAAACCCCAAGTATAACAAAACCAGCCAACGCGCATAATAATCAAATCACTCAATACCAGCGTCTTAGTCTGTTCAGCTTCCATAACAAAACAGCATAAACTAAGTGGCTTAAACAACACAAATTTATTTTCTTACTGGAGACTGGATGTCTGAGATCAAGGTGCCTCATGGTTGGTGTCTGGTGAGGGCTCTCTTCTAGGCTTACAGACATCTGCCTTCTAACCATTCTACTCATAGGGTGATGGGGCAGGGCGGGGGCCAGCAAGCTCTAGTGCCTCTTCTTTTTTTTTTTTTTTTGAGACAGTCTCACTCAGGCTGGAGTGCAGTGGGGCAATACTGGCTCACTGCAACCTCCACCTCCCAGTTCAAGCTATTCTCATGCCTCAGTCTCCAGAGCGCCTGGGACTACCAGCATGTGCCATCACAACTGGCTAATTTTTGTATTTTTAGTGGAGATGGGGTTTTGCCATGTTGGCCAGGCTGGTCTCCACCTGCTTCAGCCTCCCGAAGTGCTGGGATTACAGGTGTGACTACTGCGCCTGGCCAATGCCTCTTCTTATAAGGGCGCCAATCCCACTGTGAGGGCCCCACTCTCATGATCTCATCTAAACCTAATTACCTCCCAAAGGACCAAACTCCAAATAGCATCCCACTGGGGTTAGGGCTTCAATATAGGAATTTCAGAGAGGATATAATCGAGTCCACAGAATAGTGATAAAGAGAAAAATCTTAAAAGTGCAAGAAGAAAAAAAGACGCATACAACAGAACACAGATAAGAAACAAAGTTAAAGGACTAACACTACTGATTTTAACATTTATTATTAAGGTACGATCATCAAGAGAACACTGTTTTGCCATAAAGACAGATGAAGAGATCAACAGAACAGAACAGACAGTCCAGAAATAGATGCATGCATTTACGTGCAACTGCTTTTAGAAAAAAGTGCAAAGGGAATTCGCTGGAGAAAGCACAGACTTAAGGAATGGTCCAGGAACAGTTGAATATCTCCATGCAAAAAAATAAACTATGATCCATACCTTGTACTTACACTAAAATTAACTAAAAAAAAAAATCACAAACTTAAGGGCACTAAAATGGCACTAAAAAACCTAAAACTATCAAACTTGTACAAGAAAACACAAGAGAGAATCTTTGTAATCTTGGGTTAGGGAAAGATTTCTTAAACACAAGAACAAAAGCACTATCCATTTTTAAAAAATAACTTGGACTTCATCAAGATTAAAAACTTCTGCTCTTCAAAAGATACTTTAAAGAAACACAAAGATAAATCACAGCCTGAGAGAAAATATTGGCAAATCCTATTTATGATAAAAGACCTGTATTCAAAAGATAAAGAATATACCTAGTATAAACTTCACAAGGGCAGAAACCAGTTTATTAACATCACTTCCATGAGCAGGAACAGGGTTGGGGAGAAGAGCCAGGACATGTAGAATATTCGGAGGGACAGAAGGGAGGAGACATTTCCTAGGACCAGTCTCATGGAAGGCACACGTGTGCATGCATCTGCATCCAGGCCTGAGGACAACAGTGCTCAGTGAAATGCTGAGGGCAGCCATCTCAGGATTCAGAGGTATCAGGTGATTTTTACCTCTGTCCTTAAATTTGGTGCTTTTTTTTACATATTTAACACTAAGCACATTATTATTTACATAATCAGAGAAGAAGTTGTTTGCCACATGATAAAGTTTTTTATAAATGTATATCAAATTGGTAAGACATTATCTGGTCAAATATTTCTTAGATTATTTCTTTATACTCCCTGTTGAAAAAACATTGAAAATATTAATCTTCGTTTTCAGTATTCTTAAAACGACAATTATCCCTATTAAAATTTTTTCTGAAAAAGGCCTATCAAAAGAGCTTAAATGTGAAGAAAATATACAATCACACAGTGGTGAAAATATTAAATAGATAACGTGCTCAAGTTATTAATACATAAACTATAATAAAAAAACGTGAATTTTTTTCAATGGCTATTCTGTTAATTCCAGTAAAATATCAGAGACAAATTTAAATATTCATAAAAGCACTGCCAAACAGAGTGGCATAAGTTTAATTGGAAGGAAATCTCCAAAATTAAAAAAACACTAAAACACCTACACCTAGCAGTAAAGCAGATCTGTAAAGCACAAAAATTATTAGTATCAATTTCAAAGTAAAAAGCATACAAAAGTTTTAAAGAAATTATTCTAGTAAGAGAGAGAAGACTTCTCTAGAAAGTTCTGTAGCCATCCCCTAAGAAAGTGCCACTAAAGCTACACCATGCATTAAAACAGACCGTGGTTACGTGAAGGTTAAATGTTTTTCTTGAAAAAAATATGATGATGTACATTACTGCTTATGTGAAAATAATTTCTTTGGCAGATATTGTGGCAAAGCAAAAATAACTGAAAGACTTCATGGCGAGAGTCCAAGGGCTCCAGGCCTGCCCACCTTCCCCACTGCCTAGGCTGTGACCCTACCTGACCGGAAGCGCTCATCCCTCGAGGTGGTGGGCCGAGACTTCTGCTGCTTGGGTGCAGCAGCCGTGGTTTGTGAGGGCCCAGGAATTCTATTCTCTGCTTGTAGAGATGGGTCTATTCCTGAAACACAATTTTATGGGAATACCTTGTGTGAACAATTTGCTTTTCCAATTATGAAAAAAATCCATTGAAAACAGCTTACATTTCTCATCTGTTGCATACACTCTATCAAAGAGCCTTTAATCTGGAAGTCAGTGATAGACGCATGAATGCTGTGGGTTAAGGGCAACATCCACTTTCATATTCTCCTCTCCCCACATCACCCTGCCCTGCCTCTCTTGGCAGCACAGCACATGGCAGCTCACATCAGGGGTGGGAGCCGTGGTAGAAAGCCCTCCCAAAGCCCACTTCTGAACTGTGTTTCTAAGTCTGAAATGGCCTGTGCTGTTTGTCCCCAGCATTGTTCTACAGTGTCAGTAAACCCTGAGTGAGAAACAGCTCACCAGACCACCACTGGGGTCCACCACTAGCCCTCTGATAGAAACAGGAAAAAAGTGAAAAGGCAGAGAAGACAAGAGCGAGAGGGGCATTAGAATGATGGCGTCAGGGCACAAAGTGCTCAGAGGCTGGGACCTGCTCAGGCCAGGCCAACTGCCCTTGCTGCACCGCCCACTTGCTCTGCCTCCAAATCAGGACAAATGAAGAGCACACTGTTCTCCACACTCCTTCACCAGGCCCGCCACTCTCCGGGCAGTGGTCCCCTGGCCACAAGACACATTACAGTGAGTGAAGGAATGGGGAGCAATTGTTCAAGTCACTAAACAAAATCCCTGGTATCATTTGAACCAATTTGCTGACATTTGCAAACAGCACAAAGCAAAACCTGCAGCTGTGCTTCAACAAAAATATGCGTTTAGCTTTAGCCTTTGTTTCAAAATGTCTCATAAAATTGGCCAGCAGGAATTCCAGTCCCACTGGCTCCTCCAGCCCTAACCACTCCCTGAAGAGGCAGAGTCCATGCTGCCTCAAACCTGGGCAGGTCAGTGACTGCCCCAACAAGCGCAGTGTGGCAGAAGTGATGCTGGGTGACCTCCAAGGCTGGTGGTGAAAGGCGACACAGCTCTACCTGGCTCTCTGCAACACCACACACCAAGTCTAGAGTGTTAAGCCCCACAGTGGAGGGGCCACATGAGGACAGAGGGAGACACAGGCAGGGCTGGGGAGCCAGGTGCTCGGCAGCAGGAGTCTCCTCACCCCAACAGCCACAGCTGTGACTGAGGAGCCCTCACAGGATGTTGGCCCAGGACTTGAGCACCCAGCTCTGGCTCTGTGGACAGGGACAAGGTAACATTTGAGCTAGGCCTGCACTGCACATTTTTGAGCAGAACAGATGCTGCTGATGTTGTTCAAGTACTATGTACATTTTGGGGTGGTCAGTGCTGTGGAGAATGGGAACACTCTCTACAGAAATTGGTATTAGCCCTTCAAAATGTGAGCATACATACACACACGTGTGTGTGTGTGTGTGTACAAAACACATATTGAGCAGAGCCCTACTGACTTTGGCTTTTTGTGACTGGATAAAACAACTTTAAAGTTCACAATGGATAATACCGAGTCTTACACCTTATGGATGATAGACAAGCATGCTGTAAAGTGACATATACACAAATGGACTTCCTTACACTTGTATTCCAAAATATGCATCCTTTTATTCTTTGAGATAGATTCATTTATTCAACAAAGATACACGACCCAATGTGAAATTACTGGATGAAGGAGTAGATATATTTTTAACTTAACAGATATGAAGAGGTAACTTTCCAAAAAGGTTACAGCAATTCACGCTCTGACAAGCAATGTATGAAAGTGCCATTTCCCCACTCTCTGTCAGCACTAGATGTTATAAAAAGTTCTAGAATTTTGCCAATGTGATAAGAGAAAAATGGTGCCTTTTAATTTGCATTTCCATATCTACCACTGAGGTTGAACAAAATTTAATATTTATTGCCTATCCACATTTCCTGTCCTTTGGATTTCTGTTATGTCACCCAACTAAAGACCCCCACTAAAAGACCAGGAAGCCTCACTCCTTGTCTGCTGTGGACACCCTGAACTGTGTACACACACAGAGCTGTGGCCTGGCATGTAGCAGCTCAGTCATTCTGAAATGTTCTCATTTCTAGGGAGCCTGTCACACCTGTCCATCTTTTCCTTTCTAGCTTCCAGGTCTCCTATCTTGCCTATGAAGACAATTCCTACTAAAAGGGGTGTTCAAATAGTCTCCTGAATTGTATGTTTTTATAATTAAAAACATATTTAGAACTTTAATTATTCTGAAGTTTATGTTCACTGAAGTTGGGGAGGAGGAAGAGGGTTCTTGCCTGCAGAAGGACAGTACCAGCTATTAACCCTTCCTCCTTCACATCCTCTCAAATCCCTTCCGGACTTCTTCTCTTTCACTGACTGAGTTGTGTACTCTGCACACTGACATCCTCCTGTTGTGACTATAAAGCGTACACAATCAGGTTTAGCATCTCAAATGCCAGTCCTTTATCACCAGTGTTCTTTTTCAAAAATTGATGGGCTACTCTCAGAACTTTGCCCCTTCTAATGGGTCATTTCCAATCCTAGGTTTAGGAAAACCTCAGGCCTGGTATTCAGACTGGACTACATTATGTCCACACATTAACTCGGAATCTGCCAGTTTTATAGGATGTATTAAGTTTTTCCAGTTAGGAAACTGATATGTTTCTTCACATATTAGGGTCTTGGTTATTTCTTTCAAATAGATTTTACAATCCTAACATAGGTCCTTTCTTACTAAATGCATTAATAAGCATTTGACAGTTTGTTTTCATTATGAGTTAAGATTTTTTCATATTTGAAAACAAGAAATATTGCTACAGAAAAGTCACATATTTGCCTTCTATCTTCATATCTATCAAACCAAAATCACTTACTAATTCTAACAGTTACATGAGCAGTCACATGAGTTTTTAAGGTATAAAATAATATCACCTATATTTAAAGATGATTATCTTTTGTTCTCTAATATTTATTCTGCTTTGTTTTCCGTCTCACTGCATCAGCTGTGACCACCCACATAATGTGTAATAAGAATGGGCTGGCCAGCATTTCTGTTAACTCTTTTGGAATGGAAATGGCTACAGTATCTGATTGTTTAGTTTGATGATTGCTGGTGATTTTGGACAAATGGGCTTTAAAGATATTTTAATAGTTTCCTTCAATCCCAATTTTACTCTGAGTTTGTTTTTATTTTGGATGAATAAATATCAGCACACAAAGAGCCTCATCAATCTTCTTGTTGTTGATCTGTTATAAAATATATCATACCAATACAGGCAATATAAAGCATGTATACAGTTTAAGAATATTATTAACAAACAATCAATGTAACCACCACATAGGCTACGAAACAAAACACTCAGTGCCTTAAGGGGTCCCTGTGACCCTCTGCAATCTAAATTCCATGAGGAAATGGTGTGCTGGTTTCTGTGAAAACCATTTCCTTCTCTGTCTGGACTCACCACACAAGGTCCCTAAGTATTAACAGCTCGGTTTGGCATCTTTTTTTAAGCTTGTACTGGCTATATGCCTTTGTAATTCCTTCCTTCATCCCTACGATGTTTACAAGATTCATTCTTGCTGATGCATGTGGGTCTTTAGCTTTCTGCTGTATGAATTCTGTTGATGGGTATTTGAGTTCTTGGCAGTTTACAGATATAATGAACATTTTTGTACAAGAGAATAAGGTGCAAACAAACAGGAGTTTCTCTAGGGCAAATATGTACCTGAAGAACTGCTGCACCTCTTCAACTTTACTATGTAATCCTAGCTGCCTGCATCCTACCGATCGAATCCTCTCCAACAGGATAGCTGGCTGTGGTTACAATGTGCCTTTCTGTGATTACTAGTGAGGTTAAACATCTTTCCATTTGCTCACTGGCTATTTGGATTTTCTGTTATGAAATAACCTATTTGAATCTTCATCCATTTTTCTACTAGACTTTTTCTTATCATGTTGGGAAACTTTCTGGCTATTAAGTTTAAACTAATTAAATTAAGGGAAAGTGTGGTGGCTCACACCTGTAATCCCAGCACTTTGGAAGGCTGAGGCAGAAAACTCGCTTGAAGCCAGAAGTTCAAGACCAGCCTGGGCAACATAGCAAGATCCCATCTCAATCAATAAGCTGGGTGTGGTGGTGCACACCTGTAATCCCATGTACTCAGGAGGCTGAAGCGAGAGGACTGCTTAAACCCGGGAGTTTGAGATTGCAGTGAGCTATGATCACACCACTGTGCCCCAGCCTGAGCAACAGAGTGAGACCTTGTCTCTTATGTGCAATCATCATACATGGCTGGTGTTTCATATACTGGACAATGCAGTTAGAGAACAGGTCCGTCACTGCAAGAAGCTGTACTCGACAGCACTGCTTGGTACATTCTGGACACTAGTTCTTTTTTTTTTTTTTTTTTGAGATGAAGTCTCACTCTGTCTCCCAGGCTGGAATGCAGTGGCATGATCTCAGCTCACTGCAACCTCCACCTCCCAGGTTCAAGCAATTCTCCTGCCTCAGCTTCCTCAGTAGCTGGAAGCTACTACAGGTACGCGCCACCATGCCCGGCTAAGTTTTGTATTTTTTAGTACAGTCGGGGCTTCACTATGTTGGCCAGGTTGGTCTTGAACTCCTGACCTCATGATCCCCCCGCCTCAGCCTCCCAAAGCGCTGGGAATACAGGCGTGACCCACCGTACCTGGCCTCTGGATACTACTTATTTGTGTTACAACTATCTTCTCACACTCTGTAGTTTGTCTTTGCAATCTCTTTATGATGACGTTTGAAAAAAAGAAGTTCTTAATTTTAATGTGGTCCAATTAATCCTTTCCTTTATGGTTCCTGCTTTTTGGCACCTTTAGTGACATCAAAAAATCCTATCTTGAGATGGTGACAATTTTCCTATAAGATTTTCTAAAGGCTTTAAAGATCTTTCACATTTAGGCCGAATACATCTGGAACCGATTTTTGTCTCCAATGTCATGTGCTTTACATATGGACAAAGAACTATGCCAGCACCATGCCTGCCACACCGCTATTCCCATGTGCAAAGTCCACGCACGTATGCATCTGTCTGAGCTGTCCACTCTGTCTTAGTGACAATGGCTTTACAGTAACTCTTCATATCCTTATTGGGCCAATCTTCTCGCCTCATTCTTTTTTGAACATATTTTGGGTCTCTTGACCTTTTATACTTGGATATACATCTCAGAACTAACTTGTTAAGCTACACACACACACACAGCCCTATTGAAATGATGAATGCACTGAATCTACAAATCAATCTAATGTGGCAAGAACCGACATCTTTACAATGGATGCTCTAGCCCCAGTAAGGAAATGTGCAGGCTGTTCATAATCATAAAAATAAAATAAATCCTCTTTGGGAATGAGATCTGAGATCTGTATCAAGCCAGAGCTTTAAATTATAATCTATGCCTTTGAGTTTTATTAATATTAGATGCATATTTTTCAAGACCAGCCTGGGCAACACAGCGAGACCCTGTCTCCATCAATAATAAACATATACCAGTGTTTAAACTTGGTTTAACATTGCTAACAAATGTTAAACTCTAAAAACAAGTTAAAAATCAAGTCTTATAAAACAATATAATTGCTATGTAACATCTGAGTGTATTGACCTTACCTTGAATAAGCGGTATATAACGTGCAAGCAGCTTTGCCCTTTTCTTTTCATACCCTTTTTGAGTGATGTCACCTAAAACAACAATGGAAAAAAGAATTACATTTCTTCTACAATTGCAAAATTTTAGAATTAAAAATTAATTCATGATTGAAAAACTGGAAACACTAATGTCTTTCCACGAAGTGATAGGACAAATAAACTATGATGGAATCATAGTATACCATAAAATGGAATACCACTCAGCAGTAAGAAAGGAACAAACTACTGATAAACACGGCAATTTGGATAGATCTCACATGCATGCTGCTGAGTGAAAGAAGCCAGACTCAAAAGGCTGTATATGGAATCCTCAATTTTTATGACATTCTGGAAAAGATACAACCATAGAATCAGAGACAGATAGTGGTTGCCAGGGTCTGGCAGTGAGGAAAGGACAAGGGAATTTTCAGGGTGGTGAGGAAAGGACAAGGGAATTTTGAGGGTGGTGAGGAAAGGACAAGGGAATTTTGAGGGTGGTGAGGAAAGGACAAGGGAATTTTGAGGGTGGTGAGGAAAGGACAAGGGAATTTTGAGGGTGGTGAGGAAAGGACAAGGGAATTTTGAGGGTGGTGTGGAAAGGACAAGGGAATTTTGAGGGTGGTGAGGAAAGGACAAGGGAATTTTGAGGGTGGTGAGGAAAGGACAAGGGAATTTTGAGGGTGGTGAGGAAAGGACAAGGGAATTTTGAGGGTGGTGAGGAAAGGACAAGGGAATTTTGAGGGTGGTGAGGAAAGGACAAGGGAATTTTGAGGGTGGTGTGGAAAGGACAAGGGAATTTTGAGGGTGGTGAGGAAAGGACAAGGGAATTTTGAGGGTGGTGAGGAAAGGACAAGGGAATTTTGAGGGTGGTGTGGAAAGGACAAGGGAATTTTGAGGGTGGTGAGGAAAGGACAAGGGAATTTTGAGGGTGGTGAGGAAAGGACAAGGGAATTTTGAGGGTGGTGAGGAAAGGACAAGGGAATTTTGAGGGTGGTGAGGAAAGTACAAGGGAATTTTGAGGGTGGTGAGGAAAGGACCAGGGAATTTTGAGGGTGGTGAGGAAAGGACCAGGGAATTTTCAGGGTGGTGAGGAAAGGACAAGGGAATTTTGAAGGTGGTGAGGAAAGGACAAGGGAATTTTGAGGGTGGTGAGGAAAGGACAAGGGAATTTTGAGGGTGGTGAGGAAAGGACAAGGGAATTTTGAGGGTGGTGTGGAAAGGACAAGGGAATTTTGAGGGTGGTGAGGACAAGGGAATTTTGAGGGTGGTGAGGAAAGGACAAGGGAATTTTGAGGGTGGTGAGGAAAGGACAAGGGAATTTTGAGGGTGGTGTGGAAAGGACAAGGGAATTTTGAGGGTGGTGAGGAAAGGACAAGGGAATTTTGAGGGTGGTGTGGAAAGGACAAGGGAATTTTGAGGGAGGTGAGGAAAGGACAAGGGAATTTTGAGGGTGGTGAGGAAAGGACAAGGGAATTTTGAGGGTGGTGAGGAAAGGACAAGGAAATTTTGAGGGTGGTGTGGAAAGGACAAGGGAATTTTGAGGGTGGTGAGGAAAGGACAAGGGAATTTTGAGGGTGGTAAGGACAAGGGAATTTTGAGGGTGGTGAGGAAAGGACAAGGGAATTTTGAGGGTGGTGAGGAAAGGACAAGGGAATTTTGAGGGTGGTGTGGAAAGGACAAGGGAATTTTGAGGGTGGTGAGGAAAGGACAAGGGAATTTTGAGGGTGGTGTGGAAAGGACAAGGGAATTTTGAGGGAGGTGAGGAAAGGACAAGGGAATTTTGAGGGTGGTGAGGAAAGGACAAGGGAATTTTGAGGGTGGTGAGGAAAGGACAAGGAAATTTTGAGGGTGGTGTGGAAAGGACAAGGGAATTTTGAGGGTGGTGAGGAAAGGACAAGGGAATTTTGAGAGTGGTGAGGAAAGGACAAGGGAATTTTGAGGGTGGTGAGGAAAGGACAAGGGAATTTTGAGGGTGGTGAGGAAAGGACAAGGGAATTTTGAGGGTGGTAAGGACAAGGGAATTTTGAGGGTGGTGAGGAAAGGACAAGGGAATTTTGAGGGTGGTGAGGAAAGGACAAGGGAATTTTGAGGGTGGTGAGGAAAGGACAAGGGAATTTTGAGGGTGGTGTGGAAAGGACAAGGGAATTTTGAGGGTGGTGAGGAAAGGACAAGGGAATTTTGAGGGCGGTGAAACTGCTCTACGTCGGGAGTGTAGTGGTGGTTACATGAGTATATGCACTTGTCAAAATTCTGTACCATTACAGAAGAGTAAGGGTGAATTTTACTGTGTATAAATAATACTTCAAATTTTAAAAATTGTGATCACCATCCCCTGGGAGCTTGCCAAAATCGCAGACTCTGAGGCCACACCCAACTGACAGAATCCAAAACTGCACTTTATTGAGACCCTCTAGTCATTCCTGTGCAGGTTCAAGTTTCACAAGTATTGCAATAAGGGACCCACGGAACACAAGTCCTCCCAGGCCAAGGGGTGTCCTTGGGAAAGGAGGAAAAAGGATGGCTGTTCCAATAAATTATCATAAGGAAAAATAGCCTGAAAACAAATTGAACCACCTAGGAATGAGGTAGGAAACGCAACATCATGGAAACACTTCTTAACCTAAGCACACTATTTGGGTTCCTACACATACCTGGAAGTTCTAACAGTGGATCTGTGATGCTTTGAAGACTTTATTTAGACCAGAAATATATATTACAATTCTCATGATTAGCCTGTCCTCTGGGTGAACATGGTGGAGTTTTTAGTGTTTTGTAAGACCTTCCTTCTCTCAAAACAAACAAGCAAAGCAGTAAGGCTGCTGTGAATCAAAAGACACAGGCTGATGTCGCTTATCGAGTACACAACCAAGTATTTCCGTTAGATGAATTCCAGGCTGATGTCGCTTATTGAGTACACAACTGAGTATTTCCTTTAGATGAATTTTTTATTGTAGGATTTGTTGTGTGAACAGATTGACACCGTTGAATATGTGACATCTAAGTCAAGCCTCAGTGGAAGCCTCTGCGTAGGCATTAATATGCCATCCTACAGAAGAAGAGCCTGAGCCACAGCCTGTGGGCCAAACAGCTGCTCTGGCCCAGAGTCTACCACAACCTCCCCACCTACTCCACCCTGCACTGCACCCAAGCCCTGCCCTCTGCACAGAGCCTCTGCTTTATGAGCTCACTTGGCTCCTCCCACACCTCTTATGCTTATCTGTCTGTCCTTCCATTTATTTATTCCCTGTGCCCCCACTGTGTTCCATCCCTTCAGACAACTTTTTTTTTGCATTTAGTGTCTTTTAGACATATTTTCTTATAATTTTTTACAGTGTCTTTTGGAAACTTTTTTATAGTGTCTTTTAGAATATATTCTGCAGAACTCATGCTGCTTTGTGTCTGTGTATTTTTAATTGACCTGAATGGCATTATATTATAAATGACTGTCTTCTTCCCTAAGCCTTCCATTTTTAAAACCAACCCTTCCTCAATGCAATGAGCACACCTGATCTACTGCACTGACCCGGGTGCCCCTTGGAAGTCCGTCATCCTTGTTCACCCCTCACCCCATCACTGGACACCCCCAGGTCCAGAGCCAGCCACCGCCTACACCAACACGCTCAGTGCCGCAGTGACAATCCCCATCAGGTTCAGCATGTAACTGTGCAATTTCACTTATTAAGCTTCAACTTGCACACAACTTTTTAAGGTTTAGAAGGCAGTAATTTTCAAATGCGCATGTGCATAGGAGAGGCAATTAACCTGCATCACAGACGTATGAAATGTGGCTCTGGCTAAACTCCACTGCTGCAGAAGAATCTCCCTCAGGATCACAGACGCCAAATCCGAACTAATATCACCAAGTCCTTCACGTGGCAACACGACTTCTAAAAACCCATTCTCAAAAGCACTCAACTACCCCTTCAGTTCACAGGAACAAGGATGAGTAGTGCACACTATATGTGATGGCAAATAAGGCAAAACAATCTAATTGTCTGTCGCCAAAACAAAATAAATATGCTGCCAAACATCCGTACTACAGGATTCTGTCAATCTTAAAAAATAAAATAAAATCCTGTTATTTGTGGGGCCTGGGGTTAGACATCACTTACATGGATTCATGGTATGCTACTGGGTAAGAAGAGCAAGTTGAAAAACAATATATATATAGAAAGATTCCATTCTGATCAAATAAAATTAAGCCTGTATATTTACTTAGTAGTTGTGTATATTTGTATATACACAGAAAATGTCCAGGAAGGATGCACAACTAATTATTAACAGCATTTTCCCCTGTGGAGTGATTTGTCTTTGGGTAGGGCGAGAGACAGATTCATTTTTTACTTCATATACTTTTATTCTTTAAAATTTTTAGACACATAATCCTTTGTAATTAAGAATGTACGGAAGATGGTTCTGACGATGTGTAATGGCTACATAAGATGTTATTGGGGGTAACTAGATGAATTCCATGTATTATTTTTGCAACTTCAAGTCTAAAATTATTTCAAAGTAATATGTTTTAAAATATATGGAAGAGATTATGCAGAATTGTTTTCTTTTTTAGATGTCTCATAAAATTTGCCAGTGAAACCATATGGTCTTACAGGTTTATTTTCCTGGTTTTAAACTATGAAATTAATTTATTTAGTAGTTATAGGACTATTCAGGTTTTGGCTTCATTATTGATGAGTTCTGGGGGGTTGTGGCTTTCAAGAAATTGGTACCTTTCATCTAAGATGTTGAAAATAGTCATGTGGGCCAGGCGCGGTGGCTCACGCCTGTAATCCCAGCACTTTAGGAGGCTGAGGTGGGTGGATCGCTTGAGGTCAGGAGTTCAAGACCAGCCTGGCCAACATGGTGAAACGCCGTCTATACTAAAAATAGAAAAATTAGCTGGGCATGGTGGCACGCGCCTGTAGTCCCAGCTACTTAGGAGACTGAGGCTGGAGAATCACTTGAACCTGGGAGGCAGAGGTTGCAGTGAGCCAAGATCACGCCACTGCACTCCAACCTGGACAACAGAGAGAGATTCTGAAGAAAGAAAAGAAACAGACAGAGAGAGAGAGAGGAAGGAAGGAGAAAGAGAGAAAGAGAGAGAGAGAGAGAAAGTAGTCAGTGTCACTTAACGATGGGAGTACATTCTGAGAAATGCATTGTCAATCAATTTCACTGTTGTACAAACATCATTTGAGTCTACACACACAAACCAAGATGGTATAACCGATTGCACCGACGCCGTATGGTAGAGCCTGTTGCTCCTAGGCTACAAACCTGTACACTATGTTATTGCGCTACATGCTGTAGGCAATTGTGACACAATGGTATTTGTGTGTTTAAAATATTTAGGCCAGGCATGGTGGCTCGCACCTGCAATCCTAGCGCTTTGGGAGGCCGAGGAGGGCAGATTGCCTGAGCTCAGGAGTTCGAGACCAGCCTGGGCAACACGGTGAAACCCCATCTCTACTAAAATACAAAAAATTAGCCAGGTGTGGCAGCATGTGCCTGTAGTCCCAGCTACTTGGGAGGCTGAGGCAGGGGAATCTCTTGAACCCGGGAGGTGGAGGTTGCAGTGAGCTGAGATCGTGCAACTATACTCCAGCCTGGGCCACAGAGTGAGACTCTGTCTCAAAAACCAAACCAAAACAAAACAACAACAACAACAAAATATATATTTATAAACACAGAAAAGGTACAGTAAAAATATGGTATAAAAGATGAAAAATAATACACCTGTATAGAGCATTTAACATGAATGGGGCTTACAGGAATGGAAGTGGCTCTGTGTGAATCACTGAGGGGTGAGTGACTGTGAAGACATTACTGTACATGACTGTAGACTTAATACTCTGTACACTTAGGCTACACTACATTTAGAGAAAAACATTTTCTTTCTTCAATAATAAATTAACCTTAGCTTACTGCAGCTTTTAAAAAACATTTTAACCTTTATAATAACACAGCTTGAGATACCAACACATTGTATAGCTGTACAAAAATATTTTCTTTATTTATATCCTTACTTTTTTTTTTTTTTTTTTAAGAGACAGGGTCTTGCTGTGTCTCTGAACAGACAGGCTGGAGTAGTGGCAGAATCATAGCTCACCACAGCCTGGAACTCCTGGGCTCAGGCGATCCTCCCACATCAGCCTCCTGAGTAGCCAGGACTGCAGGTGCTATTCTACCACACCCAGCCAATTTTTAAATTTTTTGTGGAGACTGGGTCTTGTCATGCTGTCTAGGCTAGTCTCCAACTCCCAGTCTCAAGCAATCTTCCCACCTTGGCTTCCCAAAGTGTTGGGATTACAGGAATGAGTCATCATGCCCAGCTTACAAGCTTTTCTGTATTCTTTAAGTTTTGTGGGGGTTTTTGTTGTTGTTGTTTTGGGGCTTTTTTTTCTTACTTTTAAAACTTTTTTGTTAAAAACTAAGACACACACATTAGCCTAGGCCTACAGAGGGTTAAGGTCATCAGTAACACTGCTTTCCACCTCCACATCTTAACCTACTGGAAGGTCTTCAAGGGTAATAACACGCATGGAAGCTGACACTTCCTATGATTACAAAGCCTTATTCTCAAATAACTCCTGAAGGGTCTGCCTGAGGCTGTTTGGCAGTTAACCTTTTAAAAATATAATAAGAATATACTCTAAAATAACAATAAAATGTACAGTAAACACAAAAACCAGTAACATTCATGTGTTATCATTACCAAGTATTAGGTACAGCACATAATTATATGGACTAGATTTTTAATAGATTGGCAGCACAGGTTTGTTTACACCAGCATCACCACAAACATGTGAGTAATGCGTTGTGTTACAATGGCTACAAGGTCACTAGGTGGTAAGAATTTTTAGCTTTATCGTGATCTCACACAGCCACTGTTGTATATGCGGTCCATCGTTGCCTGAAACATCTATTGGGCATACGACCAGATATGGATACAGTTGTTCACAGTACTCCCTTACCATGCTTTAATGTCTGTGCACCCTATACAGATAGGCCTCTTTCATTCCTGACTTTGGTAATTTGTGTCTTTGGTAATTGGTATTTTTTCACTGTCAGTATTGTTAGAGGTTTATCAAACTGAACCAGGTTTTGGTTCTACTGTTTTTTGTTTTTGTTTTTTTGAGACAGAGTCTTGCTCTGTCACACAGGATGGAGTGCAGTGGCGCAACTGGCTCACTGCAACTTCCGCCTCTCAGGCTCAAGCGATTCTCCTGCCTCAGCCTCCTGAGTAGCTGGGATTACCGGCATGTGCCACCACGCCTGGCTCATTTTTGTATTTTTAGTAGAGATGGGGTTTCACCATGTGAGCCAGGCTGGTCTAGAACTCCTGACCTCAAGTGATCCAACCCCCTCGGCCTCCCAAAGTGCTGGGATTACAGGTGTGAGCCACTGCGCCCGGCCCCCCTGATTTTTTCCTATTGTTTTTTCTGTTTTCAGTTTCACTGATTTCTGCTGTTATCATTTTCCTTCTGTTAAGAAACACAAAACCATAATGAGATACCACTATATGCCTATTCAAACAGCTAAAGCTTCAAAAATACTGACAATGTCAAGTGCTGACGAGGACTGTGAAGCAATAGAAACCCATATATTGCTGGTGGGAATGCAAAATGGTACAGCCACTCTGAAAACAGTGTGGAAGTTCTATATACAGTAAAGCAAACACTCACCAGATGACCCAGCAATTCCACTTGATTATCTACCCTAGAGAAGTAAAAACTTGTGTTCACATAAAAACCTGTACACAATTGTTTATAGCCACTTTATTCTTCATCACCAAAAAACTAGAAACAACCCAGATGTCAAGTGAATGGATAGAGACTGTGACATAACCATACTATGGAAAACTCCTCGGCAATAAAGAGGAACAGACTACTGATACCTGCAAAAATGTGAATGAATTTCAAAACACATTACGCTGAGATCAAGAAGCCATTCTCGAAAGGTTACATGCTGTCTGATTCCATTTATAGGACATTTCTGAAAAGATACACCCATAAGGATAGGGAACAGATAAGCTAGGAGACCAGAAGACTGCAGAGGGATAAATGAGGAGTGTTTGGGGATGATGGTGCTGCTCTTCCTCTTTTTTGGTTTTTTATTATGTTTTAGAGTCAGGGTCTTGCTCTGCCACCCAGGCCGGAGCGCGGTAGCATAGCTCACTGCAGCCTCGAACTTCTGGGCTCAAGCAAATCAGCTTTCCAGAGTCTGAAAGGAGAGTCTGACAAAGAAGTACTTCACGCAACTAGCAGCTGGGTGACTCCACAATGGACCAAGCGTGGCGAAGGAAGAAGCACCCCAAAAGGGCATGACACAATGGCTGGGAGTCCCAAATGCCCCGCAGGTTCCAATCCAGTACAGTACAGTCTGCCTTTGGTCAGGTCACTTTGACCACCTCCAAGGTGGGCACCAGCCAGAAATCAGATACACACCAGAGACCTTGGACCCAAGTGAGCTGGACACAGCTGCCAGTGTTTATTCCTTTGGAAAGGTGTTGGCCTTTGCTTTGCTGCCAAAGAAGGGGTCCAGAGTCCACGAGGTCCCAACTTGGGCCACACAAGCTTACCCAGGATCCCAAAGCAAGGCCTCTGTGCCATGGCAGCTGGGAAAGCCCCCAGCTGCCACTGGACTAGACAGGTCCTACTGGAGGTGCCCACACAGAGGAGGAGGAAACAATAAAATGAGGGATGATCCATACCTGATATGGTCTGGCTCTGTGTCCTCCCGACTCAAATCTCACCTTGAACTGAAATAATCCCCATGTTCAAGGTGGGAGGGACCCAGTGGGAGGTACCTGAATCATGGGGGCAGGTTTTTCCCCATGCTTTTCTCTGGATAGTGAGTAAGTCTCACAAGCTCTGATGGTTTTATAAAAGGGCAGTTCCCCTGCACATACCCTCTTGCCTGCCACCATGTAGGATGTCCCTTTGCTTTCTTCATCTTCCACCATGACTGTGAGGCCTCCCCAGCCATGTGGAACTGTGTGTCTGTTAAACCTCTTTCCTTTATAAATTACCGAGTCTCGTTTTACGTCTTCGTCAGCAGCATGAGAACACACTAATACAATACCTGACCACAATAAAAATTGAAGACAGATGCCACAAAAAAATATAGGCAGTCTCCAAGCTTGTGACACAGAACAACAGGTGAAGAAAATCTGTGAAGAGTAATATTTTGCATGGTGGCACCATTCACTGATAACAGTTGTTCTTATACTTAATATAAGCATGTAGAGATTTCACTTTTCAAGTCTAAAAGTTTCCAAACACAGGGGTCTTAAATATGCAGATCTAATACACAAAAGCAGAGCCTATCTGACTGCAATTTAAATTATTTATGCAGCCAAGCATGGTGGCTCACATCTGTAATCCCAGCACTTTGGGAGGCCAAGGTGGGAGGACTGTTTGAGCCCAAAAGATAGAAGCCACGTTGGGCAACATACAGAGACCCTGTCTCTACAAAAAAAAGAAAAAACAATTAGCTGGCTGTGATGGCACATGCCTATAGTCCTAGCTACTAGGCAGGCTGAGGTGGGAAGATTGCTTGAGCCCAGGAGTTCGAGGCTGCAGTGAGCTATGATAGCACCACTGCACTCCAGCCTGAATAGCAGAATGAGACCTTAAAAAAATAATAACAAATAAATTATTATGCTTAACACTGAAGAGTGCAGAGATGCTTCCGCAGTAGTGTTTGAATGTTCATTGTCTCATTCATTTGTAATTAAAAGCAGACTTTTAAAATATTTAGTAAATACTCTTTTATTTCGAAGTTTTTGATAAAATATGAAAAACATGTTCATTAAACTGAATACATACACACACATAGGAAGTCCATTTATGGCACTGACAAAATTATAGCACTCAGACCAACTCTTCCAACGGGAACTAAAAAGATCGCACTAAAATTTTTCTTTAAATCTAAAGACATTACAGAAGTGAAGAACTGAAGGCCAAGTCAAGTCAAAAAGTAATCACCAAGTAGCTGAAGTGGGCGGAACTCTGACAGACTCAGAGAGCCAGGAGCTCATCGAGGAGGAGGTGCCTGCTGATCTGGGTGGAACTCTGACAGACTCAGAGAGCTCATCGAGGAGGAGGTGCCCTGGAAAGCATCCCAGGTTGTTTGTTGGGACTTAGAAGGACCATATCTTGTGTATGAGCTAAAAATAGAGCAGCACCCGTAAGGACTGGAGCCAGTTTCAAACCACTTTCTCTACATGTAGATTAAAGTGATCTTGGATTGCACGTACTCCCAACCTATCTACCTATCAGATGCAAAAGTAAACCCTTTGTGGTCACACATTATCACTATACAGACAACGTCTGGCATTTGATCAGAGATAATTAGGCACATATGGCAGCAAGAAGCTATGACTAAAATCCATGAAAAACAATAATAGAAAGCTATACAAAATAGAACTTTAAAATAACCATAATCAATATGTTTAGGGAATTAAAAAGCAGGATTGTGAATTAAAAAAAAAAAAAAAAATTCTAGAAGTGAAAACTACTGTATCTCAAATCCAGGAATAAATTTAATGAAAGGTGTGCAAGACCACTACCCAGAAACCAAAAACATTAAAACATTACTGAGATAAATTAAACAAGACCTAAAGAAACGAAAGGATATACCACGTTCATGAATCTGAAGACTCAATACCGTCAAGTGTAATTTCTATCCAAGTGGATCACAAGAATCAGCCTGAGTAATTCTTGAAAGTTTTTTGCATGGAAATTGACAAGCTGATTCCAAAGTATACAGGGAAATACAAAGGGCCAAGATTAGCTAAATCAAACTGGAAAAACAAAATAAAAGTAAAAGGGCAGACTTTACCAAATATGAAGACAGAATGGAGTAGGTGCTAAGATAAACAAGTGGAATAGTGCAACAACACAGCAGAAATCAGCCCAAAGCAGCAGGGGAAAGACAGCCTCTTCCAAATGTTCTGAGTCAACTAATTACCAACTGCAATAGAAATGAAATCACTCTTCCCTCACACCATGCATAAAATTAAATTCCAGGTGAATTATGCATCTAAATGTGAAAGATGGCCGGGTGTGGTGGTTCACGCCTGTAATCCCAACATTTTGGAAGGCCAAGGCAGGTGGATCACCTGAGGTCAGGAGTTCATGACCAGCCTGGCCAACACAGCAAAACCCCGTCTCTACTAAAAAAAAAAAAAAAAAAAATTAGCTGGGCGTGGTGGTGCGTGTCTGTAATCCCAGCTACTCAGGAGGCTGAGGCAGGAGAATCGCTTGAACCAGGGAGGTGGAGGTTGCAGTGAGCTGAGATCGTGGCACTGTACTCCAGCCTGGGAGACATGACAAGACTCTGACTCAAAAAAAAAAAGAAAAAAAAGAAAGAAATACACACACACACACACACACACACACACACACACACACACACACACACATCTTTTTTTTTTAGGCGGAGTCTCACCCTGTCACTCAGGCTGGAGTGCAGTGGCTCAATCTCGGCTCACTGCAACCTGCCCCTCCTGGGTTCAAGCAATTCTCCTGTCTCAGCCTCCCAAGTAGTTGGGATTACAGGCACCTGCCACCACGCCCGGCTAATTTTTGTATTTTTAGTAGAGACAAGGTTTCACCACATTGGCCAGGCTGGTCTCAAACTCCTGACCTCAGGTGATTCGCCTACCTCAGCCTCCCAAAGTGCTAGGATTACAAGAGTGAGCCACCACGCCCGGCCAAAAATATATACATATAAATCTTTAGTTTTGCTATTCTATTAGGAAAAAGGGCATGTGCTTCTTTGACTTACCATGGGAGGAGTAAATTAAATCAATGTTGCTAGTAACTTAAATCAACGTTGCTAGATTTACCCAAACAATCAGACAGGTCCTACTGGAGGTGCCCACACAGGGGAAGAGAAGGAGGAGGCAAGAAAATGAGGAGTGACCCATAGCTGACTACTGTAAAACGTGAAGACAGATGCACAGAGAAATTAAATGATCATTTTCACATATCCATGGCCTAGCAAGGACACATCAACTTCCAGATTAAGAGTGATGCCATGAGCTGGGTGCAGTGGCTCACGCCTGTAATCCCAGCACTTTGGGAGGCCAAGGCAGGCAGATCATTTGAGGTCAGGAGTTTGAGACCATGGTGGCCAACGTGGTAAAACCCCATCTCTTTTTTTTTTTTTTTTTTTTGAGATGGAGTCTTTGCTCTGTCACCCAGGCTGGAGTGCAGTGGCCGGATATCAGCTCACTGCAAGCTCCGCCTCCCGGGTTTACGCCATTCTCCTGCCTCAGCCTCCCGAGTAGCTGGGACTACAGGCGCCCGCCACCTCGCCCGGCTATTTTTTTGTATTTTTTAGTAGAGACGGGGTTTCACCGTGTTAGCCGGGATCGTCTCTCGATCTCCTGACCTCGTGATCCGCCCATCTCGGCCTCCCAAAGTGCTGGGATTACAGGCTTGAGCCACCACGCCCGGCCTAAAACCCCATCTCTAATAAAAAATACAAAAAATAACCGGGCATGGTGGCATACACCTGTAATCCCAGCTACTGGGGAGGCTGAGGCAGGAGAATCACTTGAACCCAGGATGCAGAGGTTGCAGTGAGCCGATTGTACCACTCCACCATTCCAGCCTGGGCAACAGAGTGAGACTCTGTCTCCAAAAAAAAAGTGATGCTATGACTAGAAGATGTTAGTGAGATTCATCGCAAATCTGCCTTGAACACCCTGGATCTGCTTCCTCCAATACTGAGCACACTTTGACTCCTACACTTACTACCCTGTCTGATGGCTGTCTCCATTTCCCTCCTTTTCCTGAGCTCTTCCCCATGCTAGTCTCTATCTGTGCTTCTGGGCTAGTGCCCAGCGCCTTTCTCGGGCACTCTTCTCTAAGCGGACTGTGGCGTGATGCTGATGCCAACTCTGGAGATTGCTCATCCTCTATTTGTTTCAAAAATACACTTGGGAGAAAAAAATTACTACAACATGGTATAATCATATAAGATAATACCACATGGCAGTTAGACTGAGCTAGAGCTACATGTATTAACATAATCATCATATTTTTTAAAACATAATATTAAGGTAAAAAGCAAGTTTCAGAAGGATTTATAAAGATGATTTACATAGTTTTAAAATATGCAAAAACACTATCGATTGTTTCAGGATATATGGAAATGCAATTAAATGATAAAATACCAAATTCAGGAGAGAAGTTGGGAAGACGGCAAATGGAATTAGAGAGTGAATGGGAGTCAACTCTCTCTATAATGGTTCTTTGTAAAAAATAAATAAATAAATAAATGAAGCTAATGTGTCAAAATCTTCATTTTTTAAAAGTTGGGTGGCAGGTACATGGGTATGTATATCACGACTCACACAGGTTTTTGGTGTTTGAAATATTTCACAATTAGAAAAAAATCAAACAAGAAGCAGTCATCCACATTCAGAAGTTTCTAACTCTTAAAAGACTTTCAAACTGAAGCCTGTGGCTGGCTATACTGCACTTTCCAAGGACCAGAGAGTACTTGCTCAATATGAACATCTGCCATATTTTCTACAGTACTCATGAGCTTATTTAAATTATCCCTCTTAACTGAAGTAAGACCCTGAACATGCGTTCAGGACATACAGGTAGACAACAATGTCAGTGAAAGGCAACAAGACTCTTCCATAAAAATACAGCTCTTGGCTAACAAGTTTGTATGTAAATAGATAATAAACATTTTTAAATAGCAGGTATTTAATGGAAGAATGCTTTTAAACATCACTTGGTGAGCTACAGCCACATGGTGATATAATTCTTATTAAACATTCATGATTAGAAAACTTAGACGACTAGCCTTGCAACTGAAAGGAGAACTTAGATATTATCCACTTCAATGTTTTTCCAACCTTTCAGCTGCACATCTTCTGTTCAACTGAACTCTTAGGAGGAGGGTAAGTGGAAAAGTGTCTCTGGTTGAGGCACATGTAGGGCTGCTCTCTGAGTGCCCACTTCCCCCAAACAACGGTGGTACCTTCTACGGGAATATATTAGCAGACTCTGGAAAACCAATGAAAACCAGATCCCTTCTTCATTACCACCTCCTATCCTCCTCGACAACTTTGTTCAAAGGATGTACTGTCCATCTGCTTCAGATCTGCTCCAATCCTATCCTCCCTATCAGATAATCCTCACTGTTCTGATCTACCGTTCTGATTTCCCAGAATCTAGACTATGAATTCCTTTTCAATTTTGAAAACCTAGCTGGATGTGGGGGTGGGCAGCTATAGTTCCAGCTACTTGGGAGGCTGAGGCAAAATGACCACTTGAGCCCAAGCCCAAGAGTTCAAGACCAGCCTAGGCAACACAGTGAGATCTCATGTCTTTAGGAAAAAACAAACCAAAAACCAAAAAAACCTCTTCAACCATTTCAGTGAGATTTGGGGAAGTACAGTCATCTTTACCTGATGATTGGTCATGAATACTGACCCAGAAAATCCTCCACACACACTCCCCTGCCTCAGCTGCACAGATGCCCACACACACGTTCTGTCTCCGTCTTCAGTCCTCCCTGTAGTGTCTCCCTTCTCTGCCTTTCCCGTATGGATTTGGGTTCCTCGGAGTTTTTTCCTAGGCTCTCTTGGCATTATTCATTTCTCCTCATGTGGTAATCATATTCACTCTAATTACTATTTATGTGCCAATGACTTCCAAATTACTAGCCAAGGCTAGAGCTTTCTACAAAGTACTAGACTCATATATCCAAATGCACTCTGGGTCCCACCTCTCAGATCTCCCAGAGCAGCCTCACACTCCTTTTGTGTTCCACGTCTTCATGAGCAGCACCACGATCTCCCAGACAGGTGTTTCAGAAACTCGAGCATCACCCTAGGCCCTCGTTTACTGCACCATCATCTCCCAGACAGGTGTTTCAAAACTCAGAGTCACCCTAGGCCCTCCTTTACTGCACCATCATCTCCCAGGCAGGTGTTTCAAACCTCAGAGTCACCCTAGGCCCTCCTTTACTGTGTACTTCACACAAAAGCCTGCTGGTTCTACTTCTGATTGCCCTCTCCATCCTACTGGCTCAGCCCTATCCAGACCAGCAAAATCTCTTGCCCTGGATTACTGCAATGGGTTCTTCAAGCTAACTTTTCTGTCCCCCAGTTTCAGACTCCTCCAATCTACTTTTCACACACTGCAGAACAATCTTTCTAAATCAAAGAGGGAGACAGAAAGAGACAAAAGAGATTACGCAGAAATGTTTTGTTAATATATATTTTTAAAAAGGTGGGGGGGGGTGTGGGAGGATTGCTGGCTCCATCATTTATTAAAGAAGATCTGTTTAAAGTAAAGCACCTGGCCAGGCGCAGTGGCTCATGCCTATAATTTCAGCACTTCGCGAGGCCAAAGTGCGTGGATCACCTGAGGTCAGGAGTTCGAGACCAGCTTGGCCAACGTGGTGAAACCCCATCTTTACTAAAAATACAAAAATTAGCCGGTCGTGGTGGTGCATGCCTGTAATCCCAACTACGTGGGAGGCTGAGGCAGGAGAATTTCTTGAACCTGGGAGGTGAAGGTTGCGGTGAGCTGAGATTGCACCACTGCACTCCAGCCTGGGTGACAGAGCAAGACTCTGTCTCTAAAATAAAATTGAAATAAAATAAAATATAAAATATAAATAAAAATAAATAAAGCACCCAACAAAAACTACCCCCATAGCCTTTTTCTTTTTTTTTTTTTTCTGAGACAAGGTCTCACTGTGGCACCCAGGCTGGAGTGCAGTGGCATAATCATGGTTCACTACAGCCTCAATCTCAAGCAATCCTCCCACCTCAGCCTCTCAAATGGCTGGGATTACAGGCATGCACCAACACGCCTTGCTAATTTTTTTTTCTTTGTAGAGACAGGGTTTCCCTATGTTGCCCTGGGTAGTCTCAAACTCCTGCCCCATAGCCTTTACTTAAAAATAGGAAATTGGTCGTCTGTTTTCAAGATTTACTGAGTTCTTCAATGTGCACACATATTTTCATCTTGCTCATTTTCTCCCCTTTACCAAGAGCAGTGGTAGGAATATAATATATTTTCATGGTATTTCTTGTTAATAGGAAGCCTTTATGCAGAGCATACACTTTGCTATCATTCAATACAGTAGCCATTAGCCATGCATGGTTAAATTTTAGTTAATTAAAAGTAAATTAAATTGAACAATCAGTTCCCTCGTCCCATTAGTCACATTTCAAGTGTTCAGTAGCCACATGTGGCTGGTGGTCACCATGCTGGACACCACAGAACTTTCCCATCGTTGCAGAAAGTTCTAAACAGTGCCATTCTAGAGGCAACAGGTACCAGCACCCCTCCTGCCTTACTCTTGGTCACCTCGCACATCCACAACACCCAAGCAGCTACAGGGAGGAATTTAAGTTTGTTTCAACCAGTTTGTCTAGACTCCAGAGAATCCAGTCCGAATTCCTTACTAGGACGTGTGAGCCCTGCTATAATACAGTTAGCCCCTGCCTTTCCTCCTCTGCCTATGGAACACTGCCTGGAATTCCTTGGCCCACTCAACTTCAGCTCACCTTCCTTTGTCTCCATGTCCATCCCCGCTCCTCCTTCTCCACCCTCTCACACATGCTTTCAAAACAGAGTTCCAGGAAACTTTACTTCCTCTGTTGGCCCAGCTCACCCAGGGCTGATGATACCTCCCCTTGGGCGGACTGGGTCCTCTACACATTTCACGACATTGCCACGGTTTACATGTCTTTCAGCCCCCACGAGACTGTAAGCCTCCTGGCACTCAGTCTGTTGAATGTTGTTAAACAACAGGATGACACACTGAGTGTCCCGTCTGTTCAGGCTGCCGTAACGGAATACCAGAGTGGGCGGCTCAAACAACAGACATTTATTTTCTCACAGTTCTGGAGACTGAAAGCTCAAGATCAAGGGGCCAGAGGGTTCATTTCTGGTGAAGCCTCTCTCCTTGGCCTGCAGACAGCTGCCTTCTCACTATGTATTCACATGGCCTTTCTATGCACAAACATCCCTGGTGTCTCTTCCTTGTCTTGTAAGGACGTCAATCTTGATGAGGGCCCTCCCCCTTGACCTCATTGGATCTTAAATATCTCCTTAAGGTCCTATCTTCAAATATAATCCACTGGGGCTAGGGATTCAGCATACCAACAACTGTGTCCTTTTGTTTCAGAGACTTAATTTAAAGGTTCTTTACTAAAGATACTGCAGAGAAAGTTCTAAAATCTGAGAGTGTAAAAGTTCTTTTTCTGCTATTTCCAAAATGGTACTCTTAAATTATGAACAGTTCAGTGTAGAAAGACACAGGATTTCTATTCTTTCTTTATAGCTGATTAATACAAAGTCTGAAAGGAAACCCCCACATGATCACCGTCTCCCAGCTATAATTTTAGCTGCTGCCTTCAAGAACCCAGGAAATCCGAAGAACAGAGGCCATGCATTTCCTGTGTGAAAAGGGAAGGGAGACCCTTGGGTACATTACTCTAAGTAATTATCTATCAATACACAATAGAAGTAACAGCTATTTTTAAGTGTTGTGTCTTCATTGACTATACAGTTTTCTTTGCTAAGCAGTGTATAATTTCCTAGTCTTTTTAACAGCAAGTGCAATACTGAAAATGTCAGCTAATTTAAAGTGTAAAGATTGAACCACAAGGATTATGTTAGTCCTACACAGAAGCAAGCTCACTGCACAGCAAAAATGAGTTTTAAAAGATTTACTGGGATGCTGATAATGGTGGAGGCTATACACATATAAGAGTAGGGGGAATATGGAATAGCTCCATACCTTTCTCTCAATTTTGCTGTGAAACTAAGACTGTTCTTAAAAAATCTGTAAAAACAAAAACAAGTCCAGGCACAGTGGCTCATGCCTGTAAACCCAGGACTTTGGGAGGCCAAGGTGGAAAGATCGCTTGAAACCAGAAGTTCAAGACTAGCCTGGGCAATGTGGTGAGACTCCGAATCTAAAAAAAAACTGTAAAAGTAGGCACAGTAGAGTGCACCTGTAGTCCTAACTACTCGTGATGCTAAAGCGGAAGATAGCTTAGCCCAGGAGTTTGAGGCTATAATGACCTATGATAGTGCTGCTACTGCACTCCAGCCTGGGCAACAGAGCGAGACTAAATAAACAAAATATTTACTGGCAGAATAAAATTTTCCCATTAACTTAACCCTAATTCACTTCTTTCCTGTCTTCAGTTATACCATAGAACAGTGACCAAATAACATGAATTCTTTTTTTTTTCTGAAACAGAATTTCGCTCGTTTCCCAGGATGGAGTGCAGTGGTACCATCTTGACTCACTGCAACCTCCGCCTCCTGGGTTAAAGCGATTCTCCTGCCTCAGCCTCCCGAGTAGCTGGGATTACAGGCGCCTACCACCATGCCTGGCTAATTTTTTTTTTTTTGAGACAGACTCTCACTCTGTTGTCCAGGCTAGAGTGCAATGGTATGATCTCCACTCACTCCACCTCCCGGATTCAAGAGATTCTCCTGTCTCAGCCACCTGAGTATCTGGGATTACAGGCACGCGCCACCACGTCTGCCTAATTTTTGTGTTTTTACTAGAGACAGGGTTTCACCATGTTGGTCAGGCTGGTCTCGAACTCCTGACCTCGTGATCCACCCACCTCAGCCTCCCAAAGTGCTGGGATTACAAGCGTGAGCTACCACGCCTGACCCGCCCCCCCCCCTTTTTTTTTTTGAGATGGAGCTTCGCTCTTGTTGCCCAGGCTGGAGTGCAATGGCACAGTCTCAGTTCACCACAACCTCCACCTCCTGGGTTCAAGCAATTCTCCTCCCTCAGCCTCCCGAGTAGCTGGGATTACAGGCATGTGCAACCACACCTGGCTAATTTTGTATTTTTAGTAAAGACAGGGTTTCTCCATGTTGGTCAGGCTGGTCTTGAACTCCCAAACTCAGGCGATCCGCCCACCGCGGCCTTCCCTAAATACTGGGGTTATAGCATGAGCTACTGAGCCCAGCCCATTTTTTGTATTTTTAGTAGAGATGGAGTTTCTCCATGTTGGCCAGGCTGGTCTCGAACTCCTGACCTCAGGTGATCCGGCCGCTTTGGCCTCCCAAAGTGCTGGGATTACAGGTGTGAGCCACCACACCCGGCCTGAATTCATTTTTATACTCAATAAATGTATATCCCACCAGCCAAAATAATACATTAAAAGATTAAATATGTGATTTGAAAAACAAAACTGCAGCTCTTGAATTCGATCTTTTTTCTGAAAAGATGGAACACGCATTCTGGCCCCTGACCTGCCCTGATGATGAGAGAAGCAGTCACACATGGCTAATGCTCACTGAGGACACACTACATGAAAGGGAACACAAGGCACGGGGGTGACTCCACTCCCTCATGCTCGTTTCCGTGAGGGCACATCATCAGGCAGAGTCTGCACTCCAGCAGACCAGTGCCCCCATCTCTGAATCTCTTTTCCAACTTCTAAGTCCTGCACGTATATTCACTCCACTTTGTGAGACTAAAGGTCAAAGAGAAGGGAACTAAATGACCAATGGAGGCTGTCTCGGACTGCACAATCCTGACACACAAACACCCTATACATCTTGGCTGAGGGCCTGCCCCTGGGAAAGAAGGCACCTAAAGACAGCATGTTTCTTACTCTCTGTCAACAAGTGCATGGTATGAGAGATCAAGGCAGTTTACAGGCCTGGCCAGCACTGAGCAGAACAGCAATGTCACTCTCTTCAAGGTCCTTTGGACTGCCCCAAGTGGGGAAGATCAACACAAGACACAGAAATATCAGAAGTATTAATACTTGGGATAATTACTTATTGCAGTTATTTATTGCACTCCTTACAGTAAGTGCTCCTAAAGAAAAGTAGATGGTGCTAAGTCATATAGAGGGAGATTCAGCAAGCTAGAGGAGTTGGACATGGACAATGCATAAGCCTACTCTGGTGCCTGAAACTCAGAGGAACAAGGCAGGTTTGGCCCCTGCTCTCATGAAGCTTCACAATGGGTAACTAAACCAGAGTCAGACACAGGCAACAGCATCCTGAGAAGAGTGAATAATTCAATACATATTGACCAACAACTGTGTGCCAGGTACAGCCTTGAAGAGCAGACTATTAATAAGGGAGACAAACATCTAAACCTACAACGCCAGATATAAATCAGCCCTTGTAGCGTGGGTCTAAACAGTGACCCCCTGTAGCAGTTCATGTCCTCTGAAAAGCAGATGCTATCACAGGATTAGATGTGAAAGAGATTTATGTGGGAAAACGCCCTTGAGGGCAAATGGGGAGGGAACCAGTAGATGTTTGCCAGGGGAGGAGGAAAGGAAGGCAGGTCGGACAGAAAAAGTCTGAGACTAAAGGCAGCACTAAGAAAGTTCCGGCCAGGTCAATGAGGAGTCCTTGAGACAAAGTTCTCATCAGGACTCCTGAGAAACAGCCTTGGTGTTCCTGCTATAGGAAGCACAGCCTCAGCTTGAGGGCAGTGTGGACCCACAGCACAGCGATGAGGCCATCAGTGGATTATGCCCTCATGGGCCCCAAACAAATGATAGATTAGATGTAAGTCATCGAGCTCCACACCAGTGAGGCCTCTCCAGCTTAGCCTGGATCCTACAGGAAGACAGGAGCAACAGTGCACTTATCTCAGTCTCCCCTAAGTTTTTTTCTTTCTGGTCATTTAAAGCAACAAAGACCACATTCTGATTCAACAGCTCCCTGAGGCACACATCTATCCTGCTGATGGGTTCACTGAATTAGAAAAACTGCTGTAAAAAAGCTAAGTATTGGCCGGGCGCGGTGGCTCAAGCCTGTAGTCCCAGCACTTTGGGAGGCCGAGACGGGCGGATCACGAGGTCAGGAGATCGAGACCATCCTGGCTAACACGGTGAAACCCCGTCTCTACTAAAAAAATACAAAAAACTAGCCGGGCGCGGTGGCAGGCGCCTGTAGTCCCAACTGCTCGGGAGGCTGAGGCAGGAGAATGTCGTAAACCCGGGAGGCGGAGCTTGCAGTGAGCTGAGATCCGGCCACTGCACTCCAGCCTGGGCGGTAGAGCGAGACTCCGTCTCAAAAAAAAAAAAAAAAAAAAAAAAAGCTAAGTATTAAACCATTTACAGAGGATTCTTTATTTGAAACGGAATAAACACCATGTGAGGTTTTCACTTTTATTAATTCAATAAGCATCCATTGAAATGCCTAAAATGTGCAAGGTGCTGGAGACAGAAAGATGAGCAGATCAAACCCTCCTCTTGAAATGTTCCCTGTAAAATAGTATAGAAAAGACAGGCAAACAAATAATCATGAACAAATAATTATGATCCTACAAGAGTGATACAACAAGTTTTAAAAGGATACAGAGCACAGGCACTTTATTCTGTGAAGATAGGGGAGAAGGGGGCTTTAGTAGAAGGCAGAGCCTCAAACAGAAAGTGAAGTTTAACCTTAAGCGGTGAAAGAAAGACAGGAACTAAACAGGTACAGAATAGCTGGCAATGAAGCATGTTTAAAGTTTTAGGATATTAAAATGGAAATCACTGATATTTCTTTTTTAAACCGACATATGATTAACCTATAAGAACTTGTGCATATTTAATGTATAAATTTTGATGAGTTTAAAGATAAGTATATCCCTGTGAAACCATCACCATAAACATAATCATCATCTCTAAAAGTTTCTTCCTCTCTTCTTGTTTGTGATAAGAACATTTAACATGAGATCTACTCTCTTAACAAATTTTTAATTATACAATATCGTTAACTATATACACTTAGCTGTATAGCAGCTCTCTAGGAGATACTCATCTTGTATAACTGAAACTACATACCCTTTGATCAACACCTTCCAGATTCTCCCACCACCCCAGTCCCTGGCAACCACCATTCTACTCTCTGCTTCTATGAGTCTGAATATTTTAAATTCCTGATACAAGTGGGCTTGTGTAGGATTTGTTCTGGTGCTGATTTTCTTTTTTTTTTTAGTCAGGGTCTCATGGAGTGCAGTGGTGCAATTTCAGGTCACTGCAGCCTCCACCAGTCCCAGGTTCAAGTAGTTCTCCCTGCCTCAGCCACCAGAGTAGGTGGGATTACAGGTGTGCACCACCACACCTGGCTTTTTTTTTTTTTGAGACAGAGTCTCAGTGTGTCACCCAGGCTGGAGTGCAGTGGCACAATCTCAGTTCACTGCAACCTCCACCTCCTGGGTTCAAGAGATTCTCCTGCCTCAGGCTCCCGAGTAGCTGGGATTGCAGGTACATATCACCATGCCAGGCAATTTTTTTTTTTTTTTAAGTAGAGGCGGAGTTTCGTCATGTTGCCCAGGCTGGTCTCAAACTCCTGGACTCAAGGGATCTGTCCACCTCGGCCTCCCAAACTGCTGGGATTACAGGCGTGAGCCACTGCACCCGGTCCTAATTTTCGTATTTTTTAGTAGAGATGGGGTTTCACCATGTTACTCAGGCTGATCCCAAACTCCTGAGTTCAAATGATCCACCCTCCTCAGCCGTCCTCCTCGACCTCTCAAAGTGCTGGGATTACAGGTGTGAGCCACTGTGCCCAGCTGGTGCTGACATTTTTAAAGAAACTTAGAAATCAAACTTTTGTAAAGAGACACTTTTACTGGGATAATTTACTATGAAAAAAAAAAAACTCTAAAGAGGGTATTCCCAAATCATGAATAATAAATTTTGCTAGTGTAACATACAAGTCAACTAGTCAGTATGTATAATTTTTAAAGATTTTCAAACATGTTTTATAAATCGAAATGCCTGATTGTCCTTACATACACAAACTGAAATATTTATTAAACTAAGCAATAGCTTTAAAATGTTATAAAATATATAAAGAAATAGACGATGACATCCATGTCTTTCAGCTACTATGTTCCAGTTATTCAAACGGCTGAGGCAAGAAGATCGTTTGAACCCAGGAGTTCAAGGCAGCAGTGAGCTATCCTCACATCACTGCACTCGCACCTAGGCAACAGAGCAAGACACTATCTTAAAAAAAACATAAAAAATAAATGGCCGCGCGCGGTGGCTCACGCCTGTAATCCCAGCACTTTGGGAGGCCGAGATGGGCGGATCACGAGGTCAGGAGATCAAGACCATCCTGGCTAACACGGTGAAACCCCGTCTCTACTACAAATACAAAAAAACTAGCCGGGGGTGGTGGCGGTGCCTGTAGTCCCAGCTACTCAGGAGGCAGAGGCAGGAGAATGGCGTGAACCCGGGAGGCGGAGCTTGCAGTGAGCCGAGATCGCGCCACTGCACTCCAGCCTGGGCAACAGAACGAGACTCTTGTCTCAAAAAAAAAAAAAAAAAAAAACACAAAAAACTAATACTGTGAATTTTTTAAAATACTTACCTCATTTAAATTTTTACTTTTATTTATTTATTTTTTGAGACAGAGTCTCGCTCTGTCGCCCAGGCTGGAGTGCAGTGGCCAGATCTCAGCTCACTGCAAGCTCCGCCTCCCGGGTTCACGCCATTCTCCTGCCTCAGCCTCCCGAGTAGCTGGGACTACAGGCGCCCGCCACCTCGCCCGGCTAGTTTTTTGTATTTTTAGTAGAAACGGGGTTTCACCGTATTAGCCAGGATGGTCTCGATCTCCTGACCTCGTGATCCGCCCGTCTCGGCCTCCCAAAGTGCTGGGATTACAGGCTTGAGCCACCGCGCCCGGCCGGTAAATAATATTTTTTACTAAAAATAAAAGATTTCTGAAAACAAAAACATTTAGTGAGAAGAGGTATTATTTTACATTTTTGCAAGTCACTTTAACTCTGGCTTCAGAGAAGACAATATGGGTTCTCATACCTGCTCCTGCATCCAATCTGTTGCACTGTGTGGTGTTTTGGTTGAAGTCTATGAATCAAAGCCTTTTTCAGACAGACATGCATTTGGAAAAGGGTGGGGTGTCTCAGCAGCCTTTTCAGATCACTGTGGACACTTTTCCTTGATACAACACCAAAATCAGGCAAGGGATAGTCTCTTAAAAAAAAATAGTTGGGTCCCGGTGCGGTGGCTCACGCCTGTAATCCCAGCACTTTGGGAGGCCAAGGGAGGCAGATCACGAGGTCAGGAGATTGAGACCAGCCTGACCAACATGGTGAAACCCCATCTCTACTAAAAATACAAAAATTAGCCAGTCCTGGTGGCACGCACCCGTAGTCCCAGCTACTCAGGAGGCTGAGGCAGGAGAATCACTTGAACCTGGGAGGCAGAGGTTGCAGTGAGCTGAGATCGCGCCACTGCTCTCCAGCCTGGGAAACAGAGCAAGACTCCATCTCAAAAAAAAAAAAAAGTTGTAATGTAGAATCTAAAACTCTATCAGTGAACTTTTCGTATCATTACATTAAAATCCATTGGTCTATCTTTTGAGTGAATCTTTTACCCATGCACTATGACTTTGTAACATGGTGCGATGGTGAGCTGGAAAATATCAGTTCACAGAATTATGTGGCTCTTCCAAATGTTGACACATTTCATTATATAATATCAAATATTCATTATATTGTCACCAATCTCATCAAAGAAGTCCTTAACTATTGGGAAACTGTCAAGTTCAAGGTAGCAGATAAAAGTGTTTCAAAATTTTGATTTTTGCTTGAAAGCACAAATATTATCATTGGTCATAAATTGTCAGTTATTTTCTTTCATTTATTTTCCAGAAAATGTCCACCAAATACCCAAGTCTCAATAACTGCAGATTGTCTGCTACCAACTTTTTCAAGCAAAAATGGCATTTCACAATAAAAGTAGCTAGTTCGCTTTACAACTCAAACTACAGAACTGCTGTTTCTCAAAACAGGCACTGTCCCTCTTTGTGCAGCAAAAAAAGCACTTCACGTACTTCCCATTTCCTCATGTAAAGACAAAAGGCCAAAATTTTTTAAAAATGTTTACTGCTTCATCAGGGTATGTTTAAGTGAAAGCAGCCCTTTTTGTTTTTTTAAAACTGCAAGTGGACAGGTAGTGAATAATGACTGTTAGTGCCACTTGGAGTCCCTGCCTCAATTTACATTAAAGTGCCAGCAGTTTTCCCTACGATTGCTTTTGGACCATCAGTACACGTGTCAACACAATCAAAATAGAAATGGCATCTTAGTATTATTATAAAAATAGTCTCCCTCCGCCTCCCGGGTTTGAGTGATTCTCCTGCCTCAGCCTCCCAAGTAGCTGGGATTACAGGCATGTGCCACCATGACCGGCTAATTTATTTTTTTATTTTTTTATTTAGTAGCAACGGGGTTTCGTCATGTTGGTCAGGCTGATCTCGAACTACTGACCTGAGGTGATCCACCCACCTCAGCTTCCCAAAGTGCTGGGATTACACCATGCCCAGCCGTAAATCTGACTTTTGACAGCTGAAATATTACCTAGAACACAGTGGACACTGAATAAGTGAAAACAAATGCAAAAACAAAAAGCAGCAAGAACTCCAAAAGAGGGGACAAATGACATGGGAGTTCTGAGAAAGCAGTCACATTAGAGATGATCAAAGAAGGTTCAAAATAAGAGCGTGCTTTGAATATTCCCTCAAAGTTTTTTTTCAGCAACTTATTCTATATTATAAAGATCCTCACCATTCTTATCCATCATTCAAGGGAAATTCTGCTTTCCTGAAACAACAAATATTGGTTCAAATTCTGAATTGTGTTCAGAAGAATTATCGTCATTACGTACCACGTAACTAAAGTGCTCTAGAAAATAATCTAGATGCTGTTCCAGGAGAAATTCCCTATCTCATATTCTGACATTTGTTGTGTGTTTTCTTCAAGAAAAAAAGAAAGACATGAATACCAACAGTGAGCCGAGATCGCGCCACTGCACTCCAGCCTGGGAGACAGAGCCAGACTCCGTCTCAAAAAATAAATAAATAAAAAAGAAAACGCCCAATGCTGCAGTGTTGAGAGGCAGAACAGAGGTGATTAGCGGATTAATGCTGTTATCGCAGGAATAGGTTAGTTATCAGGAATGGGTTCCAGACAAAAGGATGAGTTTGGCTCCCTTCCTCTCTTGTCCACACATTCTCTTGCCTTCTCACCTTCCACCATGGGACGACACGCCAAGAAAGTCCTTGCTAGATGCTAGTACCTTAATATTGGACTTCTGCCCTCTGGAACTGTGAGAAATAAATTTTCTTTGTAAATTACCTATGTGTGGAGTTCTGTTACAGAACACAAACACAACACAAAATAGACTGAGAGAGCATCTGGGCTGGCCTTTGACAGATGAGTAGAATTAGAACATGAGAACCCTTTTTTTTTTTTTTTGAGACGAAGTTTCGCTTTTGTTGCCTAGGCTGGAGTGCAATGGCGCAAACCCGGCTCACTGCAACCTCTGCCTCCCGGGTTCAAGCGATTCTCCTGCCTCAGCATTCCAAGTAGCTGGGATTACAGGCGTGTGCCACCACGCCTGGCTAATTTTTTGTATTTAGTAGAGAGGGGTTTCGCCATGTTGGTCAAACTGGTCTGGAACTCCTAATCTCAGGTGATCCACCCGCCTCAACCGCCCAAAGTGCTGGGATTACAGGCTTGAGCCACCGCGTCTGGCTGAACATGAGAACTTTTATATACCACAAAATAGTTAAGAAGCACAACAAATGTTTATTAACACAAAGGCAATGACAGGCTGTCATTCTGAAAATTAAGAATTATGGGCTGGGTGCGGTGGCTCACGCCTGTAATCCCAGCACTTTGGGAGGCTGAGGCAGGCAGATCACGAGGTCAGGATTTCAAGGTTAGCCTGGCCAACACGGTGAAATCCTGTCTCTGCTAACGATACAAAAAAATTAGCCAGGCGTGATGGCGCGTGCCTGTAATCCCAGCTACTTGGGAGGCTGAGACAGGAGAATCGCTTGAACCCAGGAGGTGGAAGATGCGAGCCAAGATCATGCCACTGCACTCCAGCCTGGGCAACAGAGTGAGACCATCTCAAAACACACACACACACACACACACACACACACACACACACACACACACAATTATATCCCAGATTTTAGAAATTAAAGACAGTTGAAGAGGAAAAAGCTTTGTGAGAGAAGTCTCTTACTGTATACCCACAGAGTTTTCCCCCTTTTTATTTTATTCCATCTAGACTGGAAGTCCTGCATTGTTAGAATATAAGAAATCAAGAAAAAGACTAAAGTTAAAGCTATGGAATACACCTATTAACCAGAGTAAAGTAATCGGAATGGGATAAAGGTAGCCTATTGTGTAGAAATTTCCTCTCTAACCCACTGCAGTCCACGAAAACAAAGAACAAAATGCCACTGTCCATGTTTTAAAAGCAGTTCAACAGCAATAGCTCCAAGACACTGTACAGCACTGGTGTGCCAAAATCAGCTGTGAGGTGTGTCCAAGGTAATTTGTTACAGTAACAGGCAAAGCACAAAAGTTTTGGAATTAATTCTTCTTTAAATACCAAGGTTATGCCTCTAATGATCTCACTTTCATCAATGAACATCCTGATAGGTTTTCAGGAATCACATGTAAGAATTCTTCTCTATGTGTTCATGGTTGAGGGGGCAGGGGGTCTAAGAAAAGTGGGGTTCCATGTACTTTTTTTTTTTTTTTTTGAGACGGAGTCTCACTCTGTCACCCAGGCTGGAGTGCAGTGGCTGGATCTCAGCTCACTGCAAGCTCCGCCTCCTGGGTTCCCGCCATTCTCCTGCCTCAGCCTCCCGAGTAGCTGGGACTACAGGCGCCCGCCACCTCGCCCGGCTAGTTTTTTGTATTTTTTAGTAGAGACGGGGTTTCACCGTGTTAGCCAGGATGGTCTTGATCTCCTGACCTTGTGATCCGCCCGTCTCGGCCTCCCAAAGTGCTGGGATTACAGGCTTGAGCCACCGCGCCCGGCCGGGTTCCATGTACTTCTACTCTTCATCTTCATCTTAATCTGAAGCAGACTCCTGAGTCAAGAGGGCAAACAGCCAGAAAAGTTAAGGAGCACGAACACAGCTATGCCTTATTTCCCTCTTGGGAATCTATAACAGAAATTCAGCAAACTTGCCCTATAGAAAGAAATCATAGCATTCTACCAGAACTTTCCCTCAGGGCCAATGCCAATCACAATGGTTGATGATGAGAATGAGTGAGGATGTTGGAGAATAAGGCCAGGTGTGAGGTATGAAGAAAGGCAGGGGATACTTTCAACAGGCTGAGGGGAAGGCATGCAGGATTTTCTAGATTATTCAGGTATCACTCATTACCAGTTCTGTTGAAGACAGCATCTTTGTAACAGTTAAGCTTCTTCTTCCTTCCAACCTACCAAGCACAGTGACAACTCTAAGTTTTAGGCAATTTCTCAGATAAATGTGAATGCTATAAAAAAGTTATACTATTTTGACAATATATAAAAATAATAACAATGAAACACTAACGTTGGTTGTTTCAGCACTATAACTTATCACTAATATCTCCCTTTAATTATATAAATAAGACACCTTACCAGTTTCAAAGCATTTTCACATACATTATCTGACTGAATCTCGACAGTAAACCTGGAATGTCAATAAAGCTGATATTCACCCCCTTTTACAGCTGACTAAACCCAAGTTTAGAGACATTATAATTCATTGGAGATTCACAGACATTTTACCAGATGCCCACCACTGTGTGAAAATGCCAAAAATCTGCCTAAAACAAAGTCCTTATCAGTAAGCATCTCCAAATCCAACAGGGAGACCCCACGTCAACCACCACCACAATATAAACTATAGAAGCCAGCATTAACCTGTGGAAGCGCCCTGGAAGCAGGTCCACGTGTGACTGTGCCTAAGTAATCACTGACCTATTGTGGCCAAAAGAAAATGTCAGGCCAGTCTAGGAGCAGGGAAAGAAGCCAAGAAGCCAGAGCTTCCACCTCCTCGGCTGCCACTCTACTACTCTGCTCTCTGCTGTCTTTTCCCCTTAACACTTTTTTTTTTGAGATGAGGTCTCACTCTGTCTTCTAGACTGGAATGCAGTGACACTAAAAAGGCTCACAACCTCGTCAAGTGATCCTCCCACCTCAGCCCCTCAAGTAGCTGGGACTACAGGCACACATCACCATGTCCAGCAAATTTATTTTCATTTTCCTTTTGGAAGAGACAGGGTCTCCCTGTGTTGCCTAGGCTGGTCTCAAACTCCCGGGCTCAAGTGATCCTCCTGCCTCGGCCTCCCAATATGCAGACATAACAGGACTGAGCCACTATTTCTGGGCTTTATACTTTTTTTGTTTACCCCCTTTCTCAGCTTACGCTACTTTTCCAGGTTCCTCTCCACATTACATAACCTTATACCTTTACTTATCTATACATCCCCTACATATCTCTAAGATGACAAGAGCATAAATGGGTCCAACAGATAGGAAACATTTCTTTCATTTAAGTACCTGTGTTCTGTCGCACAAATTATAAAGTTCTTTGAGGAAAGGATTCAATTGTCCATGCCTAGCAAGCACTCAAACACGACTACAAAACAACGAAAAACTGAGGGAATAACGAATACACTGGAGCAGAAATTAGGAGCAATATGCAAAAATATGTTTGAAATCTATAGAATCTAAACCGCATATATGTGATTTTCCCTAAAGAGCCTTAACAAATGCGGTACAGTAGATCCTGTCAAACCCATTCCTAATTTAATTTTGCCAGACTGCCTAAAGAGCATCTAATCACCAAGAATTCTCAAATTCATCCATTTCTTTCCTTTTTTTTCCTTTTTTTTTGTGAGAGACAGGGTCTTGTCCTATTGCCCAGGCTGGAGTGCTCCAGGGCTCAAGTGATCCTCCTGCCTCAGCCTCCCAAGTAGCTGGGACTACAGGTGCACACCATCACGTCTAGCTAATTTTTTTTAATACTGTAGAGACAGAGTCTTGCTATGTTGCCCAAGCTGTTCTGAACTCCTGTCTCCAAGCCAACGTGGCCTCCCAAAGTGTTGGGATTACAAGCATGAACCACTGTGTACTCGGCCTGTACTTCCATTTTTAAAAATGTGCCACAAGCCAGGCACGGTGGCTCATGCCTGTACTTTGGGAGGCCGAGGCAGCACTTTGGGAGGCCGAGGCAGGCGGATCACCTGAGGTCAGGAGTTTGAGACCAGCCTAGTCAACATGGTGATACCCTGACTCTACTAAAAAACAAAAATTGGCCTAGCATGGTGGCAAGCGCCTGTCATCCCAGCTACTCGGGAGGCTGAGGCAGAAGAATCACTTGTACCTGGGAGGCAGAGGTTGCAGTGAGCCGAGATCACATCATTGCACTCCAGCCTGGGCGACAGAGCAAGACTCCATCTCAAAAAAAAAAAAACATGCCACATATCACAACATTTTTAAAAAGCTGAATGCTGAATTCAAAATAGTTGCAAGTATACGTTGTATTATATGTAAAACAAGATCACAACAGCATCTACCTCCCTAAGGTTGGTAAGGATTAAATGACTAACTATATGCTAGTGCATATAAATTAGATGTTTTGAGAAATAACTACCCCAGACCCAGCAAAATGTTATCAATCTGAAACTTAAATTAAGAATAATAAGATTATTTAAAAAATGGATTCTAAAAGCCGAAAATGCATTTAGGTCTCAAAAACAGAGTAAGAATCAATTACATGCTTTTCTTCAAGGACTGCAAGTCCTTTCTGACACTGGAGAACTTAACTCTTTCCTAATGACAGCCAAAAGGATTATCAGGACACAGGCCTTGAAAGGGATAACATCCAAATGGGAAATGCCACCCACCACCTCTGAAGCCAGATTACTCCAGTCTATTTTTATCAACCAACCATTTATAGGACTTTTTTTTTTTTACTTTAAAAAATTCCATGAGGGGGCTAACAACTCCTAAGTGTTATGTGCTTTGCATACATTAAAGTATTTTAGCCTCATAACAATCCAAAATGGAAAGTGCTGTTATAACCCCGCTTTATAGATAATAAAATGAGGCACAGGGTGCAGCTCCTAGAGTATCAGGTGCGCGGCAAGGGCTCCCAGATCCGAGGGAAGTAGCTGCCTGCAGACAACGGGCGCAGTCACCCCAGTGAAGCCCAGACCAAGCCCAGACCTACAGCCTTTAGAAAAGCAGGGCTCACACCTTGGGGCAAAAGTGGTCATTCCTCTCAAGATTCTCACAACTGTCCAAACGACCTAGTCAAAGCCAGTCCTTGGGGTCGGATCCCATGGGGGGAGCAGCTGGGTATAGGGAAAGGTCTCCAGAAGTTTGGCAGGGGTCCCGATGTGGGGGTCCAGTCGGGGGTCTTGGGTGCAGGGCCGTTTTGGGGTCCTGGGGTGAGGAGTAAGGGTCCCAGGTGTGAGGGGCCAGGGGGAGGTGGGGTCCTTGGATGAGAGGCGGGACAGTAGTCCCTGGTTTGAGGGGCCGCGCGGGGGTGCCGGGGCTGACGGTCGGGGGTCCGGAGGGGCAGCGCGGGACTCCCAGGGTGAAGGGTGGGGTCCCCGGGGTGAGGGGCCGCGCGGGGTTCCGGGGGTGAGGGGCAGGAGGTCCCGGGGGGAGGGGTGGGGTCCCGGGCGTGAGGAGCTGCGCTGGGGTCCCGGGGGTGAGGGGCGGGGATCCTGGGGGTGAAGGGCAGGGGTCTCGGAGTGAGGGGCCGTGCTGGGGTCCCGGGGTTGAGGAACGGTGTCTCCGGGGCGAGGGTTGGGGTCCCGGGGTACAGGAACCGGGGTTCCGTTGAGGGCCAGGGGTCCCAGGGGCGAGAGGCCGCGTGGGGGTCCCGGGGGTGAAGGGCGGGGTCCCGGAGCGAGGGGCTGCGCGGGGGTCCCGGGTGAGGGCAGGTCGTGGGGGTTGAGGGCGGGGTCCGGCTCACCTTCAGACAGCTCCAGCTCCAGCTCAGCCAGGCTCTCCCGCACCTCTGCAGGCAGCGGCGCCGCCTCCAGCGGGCACCCGCGGTCAGCCATGGCCAGGCCGGCTAGCGTCCGGGCAGAGGCTGGAACCGGACCGGGCCTGGCGGCGGCAGCGCACACCACGGCTACGTCGCTCCCCTCAGGCCAACAACCTACATCCGCCAGGCGAAGAGCGGGAGGCGGCGGGGCAGGGGCGCGCCCAGAGCGGCAACGCACCCGCCCGGGAACGAGCGCGGATGGCTCCTCCGCGCCGCCGCCGCCCCGCGCGCTCCTGAGCGCCCGGCCGGCCCTACGCGGGAGCGCGTACGCGGCGGGAAGGGCGGGTAGCGAGCGCGCGTGCGCAGTGGGTCTCGCGCTTGGGCTGCCCTCCCGGCCCCGCCCAGCAACACCAGAGCCTCGCTTCCATTGGCCCGAAGACGCGTCGATGCCGCTCCGGGCTCCCATTGGGAGAGGCGGGAGAGCGCCGCTCCCGACAGGCTCTGCGCTGGGCCGGCCTGAGGGTGGCTGGTCTGACTGGGCCAGGCCGTCGAGTTGCGGCCCGAGGCGCCTGCGTGGGGATGACCAGCCCGTGGGCGTTGGCGCTGACCCCCCAGGCGCCGCTGGTGGCCCCGCGCTTGGTCCGCCCCCCGACCCGCCCCTCCCGGGGTTCCTCCTCGGTCCCCGCGGCGTGGCGCATCCGCGTTGACCGCTGTCTTCGCTTTCGGGCTGTGTTGACCGCAAACGCTGCGCAGTCCGTGGTGGCGGCGAGGCACCTTTCTCGTGCCTTTGCCTGTGTTCACGCTTTGTTTTAAAAAATAGCCCTAGAAGGACACGTCGCTGGCCCCGAAGGAGCCCCAACAGCCATGTCGGACCGCGAGGTGACCTTGGAGGGCGGGAGGACGGACGAGGGGCCTGGCGGAGCTAGACTGAGAGGGCCCCGCCGCCTCCTGAAGGCCCTGCTCCCCGAATGTGTGGGGGTGTGTCTGACGGTGCGAGCGTGGCCGTGGCCGTGCCCCGGTGCCGCCCGCCTGTTACTGAGGCAGGAGTGTCCGAGTCTGCCAACTTCAGCAGTTCTTGTTCCAGAGCTCCGCACGAGGCTGGCCAAAGCTTTGCGAGACCTGCATACCCTTCTTCCTCCGTCCAGTCCTGCTTCCTTCCCCTTCCTTTCACAGGTGTAGATACCATGTCGACGTTCTCGTACCCCACGCTCAGTCGCGGCATCTGCTTCTGGAGAAACCATTCTGCAACAGTAAAGCTGGTGAGAAGATGGGATTCGAGGCTGCATCACTCACTCACCAGTAGTGAAGTAGGAGGGTGAAGTAGTGAAATGGAATGCACGAGTGGGTGAAGTATCAGACATTTCATATATGCTGAACGTGGTAAAAAGAAGGAAAAAGGGATTGGATAGCTATTGCTTAGTGCCACCGAGTCTCTTAAGAATAGTGGTCAGCTGAAGGCAAGCAACATACAGTTGTAAGCCAGTAAGTCTGTCCTGTTGCATACAGAGAAGCATCATTTACTGCAGCAGGCCAAAGACAAGAACCAGACCCAGGAATTAACATCCCTGTTTGACTGAACTCCAAAAATAGGAAAACACCCAAACAAGGCAATCCTCTTCCACTAAGTTTGGAGCCCTGCTAAGAAAAGATGAGGCCGGGCACAGTGGCTCACACCTGTAATCCCAGCACTTTGGGAGGCCGAAGCGGGAAGATCGCTTGAGTCCAGGAGTTCAAGACCAGCTTGGGCAACATGACAAAACCCCGTCTCTACTGAAAACACAAAAAACTAGCTGGGCATGGTGGCCACGGCTGTGGTCCCAGCTACATGGGAGGCTAAGGTGGGTGGATCACCTGAGCCCTGGAAGTCAGGGTTGTAGTGAGCTGTGATTGCACCACTGCACTCCAGTCTGGGCAACAGGAGTGAGGCCTTGTCTTTAAAAAAAATAAAACATCACACATGGGTTGGAGATACCCGTGTAGATGCCTTCAAAGATTTTGACTCCCCAAACTGCCTTAAACCTTTTTTTTGTAGACAGTGTCTCACTCTGTTGCCCCGACTAGAGTGCAGTTGCTGGATCATGGTTCACTGTAGCCTCAACTTCCTGGGCTCAAACGATCCTCCCACCTTAGGCTAAGTAACTGGGACTACAGGCACCTGTCACCATGCCCAGATACGTTTTTTATTATTTGTAGAGGCAAGGTCTTGTTATGTTGCCCAGGCTTGTCTCAAACTCCTTGGCTCCAGTAAGCCATCACACCTGGCCTGCCTTGAACCTGAAGCCCGCCGGGGTGGCTCACCTCTCCTACTAACCTGGCACTCCTCCTCCTCCCTCCCACCACTTACTGCACAGTAGATATATACTTATGGTTGTTTCTTTTGCATTATTCAGCTGGAAACAATGAGATAGAAAAGAGACTATAGCTCCCTCCCCCTCAAAAGAACTGTGTTACTAATTTGCTGGGGTTTCAGTAACTAGCAGACAAACTAGGCAGTCTCCGAGTTATGGAGGCTAGAGTCTGAGATCAAAGTGTTCACAGGGTTGGTTCCTTCTGGGGCTGGGAGGGAGAATCTGTCTCATGCTTCTCTCCTAGCTTCTGGTGGTTTGCTGGCAGTCTTTGGTGTTCCTTGGCTTATAGAGGCGTTGCCCCAGTCCTGCCTTTATATTCACATGGTCATCTTGTGTGTGTGTGTCTCCAAATGAAGGCATAAATGACACATCATTGACAAAGGTCATTAGACATGGACCTCTTTTTAGAAGGACACCAGTCATACTGATTAGGGCCCCCCCAATGAGCTCATCTTAGCTTAAGCTGTCTGCAAAGACCCATTTCCAAATAATGTCACATTCAGATTTACCAGGGGTTAGGGGGCTTCAGCATCTTTTGAGGGGGACACACTTCAGCCCATAACAAGCTGTACCACCCAGCCAACATGTACTGACAGGAGCTGGGAGAGTTTGGGGCTGGATTATGAGGGTGCTTGATGAAGGGAGCTGGAATGTAAACTTGCCTAGATGTGTTTATTGAAATATGTGATTTAACACCTTGGCAAAGACTGGCTGCAGACTTCCTGCAAGGATAGCTCCTAGAATGGTGGTATAGCTATTGCTACCTAACAAATTACTCCACACTTAGTGGCTTAAAACAAGAATCGTTTATTATCTCTAGGTTACTGTGGGTCAGACATAGTGGGGATTGGTTGTCTCTATTCATGGTGTCTGAGGCCTCAGCTGGAGCAGCTCAGAGGCTAGAGGTTGGAGTGAGTGAAGGTTCATCTGCTCGAATGTCTGACAGCTGATACTGGAGATTGGCTGCAGCCCAGATTGGGATGTCAGCCAGCCCACCCCTACGTGGCCAGTCCCTGTGGCCGAGGCTTCCTCACAATATGATGGCTGGATTCCAAGGGCAATCTAAAGACAAAGGACAAAAGAAAGCTGTATCCTTTTTCTGAACCATTCTCAGAAGTTACATACCATCACTGCGGATACTTCCTATTTGGAAGAAATGAGTCACTAAATCACCCATATTCAAAGGGAGAGGAATTAGGCTTCAACTTCTAAAGGGAAGAATATCAAAAAAATTTGCCAATGTATTTTTAAAACACTACACTTGGAAAAAACCATGGGCCATGGTAAGCAAAATTGAAACGGCAAAATTGCTATGGCAGACAGTGGTGGAAGGCAGTAAAAGGTTAAGGAGTGTGGCATGCTGAAATTTATATACTCCGTGCGTCTAGAAGACATTCCAGATGATCATTTTCCACATGAAGGTGTAAATAACACATCATTTATAAAGATCATTAGGCATAGGATGATGAAAGGGGCACTGATGTCACTAAAATATTCGGTGATGGCTCATCTCTGTAGGCAAGAATGACAATAGAAAGGCTGTTCCAGAACTTGGCTGGGTGATAGCATTGGGGATGATGGGATCTTAAGACAAAAGAAGCCATTCTGGGACATAATGGGGACCAAAAAAAAAAAAAAAAAAACCCAAGAAGCCAAAGGCAACACTTAGCTGATAGAAGTCAGAGGACTGCAATTATAGTAGCCAGCAGGGTCTGAGCGGCAGCCAAGGGGGCCTCACTTGTATGGTTATAGAACTGATTAATAAACATGGCATCCCTGGAGGCAAAATAGATGGGCAGCTAAGGAGGGTACTACTCAGCTGGCAAAAAAAAAAAAAATCAGTCCAGGCACGGTGGCCTGTGCCTGTAATCTTAGCATTTTGGGAAGCTGAGGTGGGAGGATCACTTGAGCCCAGGAGTTCAAGGTTACAGTGAGCTGTGGTTGCACCACTGCATTCCAGCCCGGGCAACGCAGCAAGACTCTGTCTCAATTGAAGAAAATAAAAAAATCAAGATGCTTGTCCCAGTTTTAAAAAATCAGGATTCCATGTCCAGTTTCTGGAACTGAGCCAGTTTTCAGAAATGGAAACATTACTTGGGAGGTGGCCAAATAACCAAGAAGAAGGACTTATAATTGTACAAGTATACACAGAAATGAATCCCCAGGTATTTTTCCAAAGGGTCTGATAGCAATTTCTTTTGATAACTACATCCTGGCGAAAAGTGATTAGCCAAACATTTGGAAGACTTGTGGACACAGGGTCTAAATTGATGTCCAGACACCTAGAGCATCATCCCCTTCTGTTAGAGTGGCTGCGTATGGTGGCCAGGTAATTGATGGAGTCCTGCTAAAGGTCCAGCTTACAGCGGACCCATAGACCTAGTGGACTGATGTAGTGATCATTTTCTTAGCCTTCCAGTGAATAATTGACATTGACATACTTGGCAGTTAATGCTTATTCCAGGTCCTTGACCTGTAGAGTTAGATAAAATGGAAAAAGCCAAACAGAAACCTGAAACTGCCCCATCCCCTACCACGATTATAAAACAATTATCCCAGAGTGGAATGGCAGAGGTAAGTGCCACTTTTAAGGATTCAAGTGATGCAAGTGGTGGTTACCAGCATTTTTGTTTAATTTACCAGCGTGACCCCTGCAGAAATCACAAGGATCCTGGAGAATGACAGCCTACTCTGTTTGCTGTCAACCAGTAGTTGTTTTGGGTACACTGCTACAAACTCATCTAAGAAGTATCCCTGGCTGGCGCAGTGGCTCACGCCTGAAATCCCAGCACTTTGGAAGGCCAAGGTGGGCAAATCATGAGGTCAGGAGTTCAGTATGGCCAACATAGTGAAACCCTGTCTCTACCAAAAATATGAAAAATTAGCCGGGTGTGGTGGTGTGCACCTGTGATCCCAGCTACTGGGGAAGCTGAGGCAGGAGAATCCTGTGAACCTGGGAGGTGGAGGTTGCAGTGAGCCGAGATCATGCCATTGCACTCCAGCCCAGGTGACAGTGTGAGACTCTATCTTAAAAAAAAAAAAAAAAAAAAGGATCCCTAATAGCCTCTCTGCCAGATATGGTAGGTAGTTGTTGACTAGGTGGATTTGTTCTTTTCTGTACCTGTCAGGGATCAAAAACATTTTGCATTTGCATGGAATTAAAATACAGTTTTGCTTGAAGGTTATGTTACTTCTCTTGTTCTCTGTCATAATCCAAAGAGATCTGGACCACCTAGATATCCTGTAGAATATTACATTGTTCCTTTACATCAGTGACATGTTGATCAGCCGGATGAGAAGTGCAGAAGATCCTGGAGACAGCTGCTCCAGAGAGTGGCATATAAACCCTACAGGAATCTAGGAGCCTCCTACATTCTAACATTTTTAGGACTCCATTGGTCAGGGGTGCTCTAGGGCATCCTTTCCAAAAGCTAATGAATTATTGCTTCTTGCACCTCCTGCCGTTGAGAAAGTAAAACACTTGTTGGTTCTTGAACTAGTTCTTGCCTTAGGTTCTGGAGGCAGCATACCCCACACCTGGGAATACTGCTTTGGTCCAAATACTAGTGGAATTGGGAGATTGCCAGTTTTGGAAAGAGCCCAGGACTGGAAAAGTCTGTACAGTAGCTCTGGGTTGTGATGAAGTAATGCTATTGCCTGGGCCATATAGTCTAACAGGTAAGGTTTTGGCATTATTAATGGTGCAGAATGATGCAATGTAGAGTTTCTGACATGCCCAGTGGGAAGTTCACAATGCAGAACTCTGAGGTTCTGTCATGCCACCTGGAGCAGAGAATTCTGTGTGTCTGGGGGGCAGGGGGATGTAGATCTATCTTCTGGTGTGCTACTTGGCTCTGACAGAGATGGAACACCGGACCATAAGCCACCAGATGACCATGCAGCCAGAACTGCCTGTTACGTGTTAAACTACCAAGTCATAACATCAGTTGGGACCAGCAACAGTCCCTCATAATATGGAAGTAGTATGTTCAAGATTGAGCATGAGAATGTACAGAGGTTACCAAAGGAGCTGTAGAGCACAGATGCACATGACTTCCAGAACTGTTGTATCAGCCACAATGTCATTTCACACCTGTGACCGTGTGAGGAGGCCCTTACAACCGGTTGACAGGAGTAAACATTGTGAGTATGGTGTATAAATGGGTTGGCTCAGTATGAGTTCAGAATGAAAATAGCAGCGACATCATAGCCTCCTCAGGGGTGACCTTGAAAAATGGTGATAAGGGCGTATCCTCTTAGTAGGCAGCATTTCAGGCAGAACTCCTGGTCATCCACTTGTCTGTGGAAGAAGTGGCCCAAGGTGAGAATATACATGGGGTCATGGGCAGTGCTAGAGGGCCTGGAAAGAAAACAATTGGAAGTTGGAGATAAGGAGGTGTGTGGTCGGTTTATGTGGTCGGAATAGGCACGAAGTATGATGTTCTTTGTATATAATGTTAATGCCCACCAGAGAGCATCCATGGAAGAAGCATTATGCAACCAAGTATACAGTTGACTCAGCTAGTTGATACTGGACAGCATCTCTTACTGGCCACTGCAGTACTGGCATGATGGGCACATGGACAAGGTAGCCAGGGTGATGGAGTTGGAGGCTGTTCATGGGCCTAACAGCATGGGTTCTCTAACCAAAGCCGATCTACCCTGCTTTGGTTAATATCTCGCTGCCCCTGAATATCTAACCTGCCAGCAAAAGAGACCAATGCTAAACTCCCATTGTGGGTCACTTCATCAAGGAGCACAAACATCCAGGTTTACAGAGGTCTTCAGACAGAGTCCCGTTTTATAAGGAGAGTTTACTGTATTGGAACTCTCCCATCCTGGAAGGGCTGGTGGTTCACGTTGCACAAGAATAGTCTCATATTCCAGATACAAGGCTTGTCTTCTCCTACTCACAAGTGTCAGCCAGCAAGGCTTAAGGAGTGTTTGTTTCACTGACACAATCACGTAACATTTCAAATGAGATTCACTTTATAGCCAAGGAAGTGTAGTGTCCATGGGCCCCCGTGCCTGGCAGAGCACTGGGACAACATGCTAAAGGCACAGCCTCCCAAAGGCATGAGCCACTGAGCCTGGCACTGAAGCCTTCCTTGAAACCATTCTTTGCAATCTTTTTCTGTTACTGACCAGCTGGACAGTCAGTAACTGCACAGGAATGCTTGTGGATCAGTAAATTCAGACACCTTCCTTTCCACAGAAGATGGACCACCAGCTGTACCCTCCCAAGTTTTGCCAACTGGAAATCTTCAAAAATCCAACCCTAAACTAGGTTGTAGTGTAGCAACTATTTTTTTGTTCATTTGTGTTTTGAGACAGAGTCTCACTCTGTCTTCCAGGCTGGAGTGCAGTGGTGCGATCTCAGCTCACTGCAACCTCTGCCTCCCGAGTTCAAGTGATTCCCCGGCCTCAGCCTCCCGAGTAGCTAGGACTACAGGTGCTCGCCACCATGCCCAGCTAATTTTTTGTATTTTAGTAAAGATGGGATTTCACCATGGTAGCCAGGATGGTCTCAATCTCCTGACCTCGTGATCCGCCTGCCTCGGCCTCCCAGAGTGCTGAGATTACAGGTGTGAGCCACTAGTGTAGCAGCTATTTATAGTTCATGCCACCATACGGTATGAATCCATTGGTAAAACAAACCTGTATTTTTTCCTCTTCTGTCAACTGGTCATAGGGAGCATCCCATGAAACCACAGATGTAGACTGAGGGGGTGTGAAGTAGAAAAGGTGGCACCATGCATTTGGCCACTCACTTGGGTCACACACTTACGCCTTGTGAATCTGTTTGGGCATAGTTTTGTGTATACTGTTTCCAGTTTCAGTGGAATGCTGTTGTTTATGTCCAGTTTAATGATTTGTTGTATAGGCTATCTCCTCCTATAGTATGCCTCATACTTCTGTGGGCTGTATTGGGATCAGAGTCTTAGGGGTCTGCAGGCAATTAAGGTGGTATTGTTGGGTTTTGAGAATCAGCATCTCTCTGTGAGGCACTGTATTTGTTCTCACATAAAGAAATGCCTGAGGCCAGGTGTGGTGGCTCAGGCCGGTAATCCCAGCACTTTGGGAGGCCAAAGCTGGTGGATCACCTGAGGTCAGGAGTTCAAGACCAGCCTGACCAATATGGTGAAACCCCATCTCTACTAAAAATACAAAAATTAGCTGGGTGTGGTGGCACGCACCTGTAGTCCCAGCTATTCGGGAGGCTGAGACAGGATAATTGATTAAACCCGGGAGGCAGAGGTTACAGTGAGCCGAGATTGTGCCATTGTACTTCAGCCTGGGTGACAGAGCAAGACTCTGTCTCAAAAAAAAAAAAAAAAATGCCTGAGACTGGATGATTTATAAAGAAAAGAGGTATATTTGGCTCACGGTTCTGCTGTACAGTAAGCATAGTGGCTTCTTCTTTGGGGAGGCCTCAGGAAGCTTCCAATAATGGCAGAAGACAAAGGGGGAGCAAGGCACTTCACATGGCTGGATTAGAAGAAGAGAGAGGGTGGAGGTGCCACACACTTGAACAACTGGATCTCGTGAGAACTCATTCACTGTCTGAGAACAGCACCCAGGTGTTAAACCATTCATGAGAAACTGTCCCCGTGATCCAGTCACCTGTCACCAGGTCCCACCTACAACATTAGGGATTAGATTTCAACATGAGATTGGGCAGAGACAGATCCAAACCATATCAGGCACCATCCCAGGTGCATTCAGTAAAAGTTTTCTATTCAGGGTTTTGAGGTGATTGTGGTGGGGCCCCTCCAGGATAAGGGCTGGACACCAGAGGAACCAACCACATGATTGGAGGATTAGGATTTTCAGCCCCACCCTCAAACCTCTGGAGAGGGGAGAGGGTTGGAGTTTAAGTTCAATCATGTGATCAGTAATCCAGTCCATCATGACTGTGTAATGAGGCCTTGATAAAAACTCTTGGACAGTGAGGCTTAGGGAGGTTCTGGGTTGTGCTGTGTTGCAGGAAGTTAGGGACCCCGAACTGAGGGACTGGCTGGAGCCGCGGCAGAGGGACATCAATTGTGAAGATTTCATGGACATTTATCACTTCCCTAGTAATACTCATAATTTCTTACACCTGTCTGTCTTTAATCTCTTAATCCTGTTATCGTGGTAAGCTGAGGATGTACGTCACCTCAGGTCCACTGTGATGACTGCATTAACTATAGAAATTGATTGTAAAACGTGTGTTTGAACAGTATGAAATCAGTGCACCTTGAAAACGAACAGAATAACAGCGATTTTAGGGAACAAGGGAAGACAACCATAAGGTCTGACTGCCTGCGGGGTCAGGCAAAAAGAGCCCTATTTTTCTGCTTGCAGAGAGCCTATAAACGGACGTGCAAGTAGGAGAGAGATCCCTAAATTATTTTCCTAGCAAGGAATATTAAGACCCTAGGAAAATTATTGCATTCCTGGGGGAAGGTCTATCAATGGCCGCTCTGGGAGTGTGTGTCTTATGCGGTTGAGATAAGGACTGAAAATACGCCCTGGTTTCCTGCAGTACCCTCAGGCTTAGGGTGGGGAAAAAAAACGCTGCCTGGTAAATTTGAGGTCAGACTGGTTCTCTGCTCTCAAACCCCATTTTCTGTTGTTTAAGATGTTTATCAAGACAATACATGCACAGCTGAACATAGACTCTTACCAGTTTTTGGTTTTGCCCTTGGCCTTGTGATCTTTATTGGCCTCAGAAGCATGTGATCTTTGTTCTCCTTTTTGCCCTTTGAAGCATGTGATCTTTGTGACCTACTCCCTGTTCACACACCCCCTCCCCTTTTGAAGTCCTTAATAAAAACCTGCTGGTTTTGCGGCTCAGGTGGACATCACGGTCCTACCACCAAGTGATGTCACCCCCAGCAGCCCAGCTGTAAAATTCCTCTCTCTGTTCTATTTCTCAGACCAGCCGACCCTTAGGGAAAAATAGAAAGAACCTATGTTGAAATATTGGGGGTGGGTTCCCCCAATAATGCTGGGAGGGCAGCACGCCTGCAGTGGACACAGAAGTTCTGGGCCCCATACCTGTCCTGCTCACCTCTTCCATTTGGCTGTTCCTTTGTTGTACCCTGTATAATAAACTGGTAATCCCAAGAATAGTACTTTGTGTCGTTCTAGCAAATTATTAAACCTACGGGGGTGGGGGTGAAAACACCACAAACTTATAAATTGGCTGGGCAGAATTGCAGTAGCCTGGGAACACCACTTGTGGCTGATGTCTGAAGTGGAGACTGAGTCCTTAGCCTTTAGGGTCTGTGCTGACTCCAGGTAGTATCAGAATTGAACGACTTTAGGCTGGGCACTGTGGCTCACGCCTGTAATCCTAGCACTTTGGGAGGCCAGGATAGGATCACTTGAGCCCAGGAATTCGAGACCAGCCTGGGCAACAGGGAGACCCCCATCTCTACAAATATAATAAAATAAAAATTGAAGGACTTTGTCCTTAACTTGTGGAAACTCTGTCCATTCTGATTCTAGGTAGTGTCAGAATGGAACTGTAGGACAGGCAGCTGGTGTTAGAGAATGGTGTCGGAAAAGGAGACAAGCCTCCAGCAGGTCAGGGAGGTGGCAGCAGGCAGCATGAACAGGTACCTCAGGCTCCCATGCAGTTCTCCAGCTCTGCTGTCCCCCTGCATCTATTCATTCCTATTCTGCATATGAATTGCTTTTCTGCCCAACACTCATTTGCAGACTTCCCAAATTCCTAATTCATCATCGCTTCTAACCAGAAAACTCTTCTGACAGTAAGTGTGGCTCTGAGCATGTGGCTGTGGGATGCCCTCATCTTACCCCAAACTCCTATCAGTCAGAAGTAGCTCACTTAGTGGATGGTGGAAAGGCCTCCCGAAGGCTCAACTATGATGCCAGATTGGAGACAATACCGTCAATATGGAGTGCTGTAACACAGGATGTGGTATGGGCTTTGACTGAACAATACCTAGTGCTACTTCTCCCACAGCCAGCATATGCTGGCTTGGAAACCTAAGGGCTGCAGATACGAATGGCCCCTCCTCCTGTTATGCCAGGTAACCCCAGAAGGAATTTTTGCTTCTCATCTTGTAACTCTGAACTCTGCTGTCCCAAGGGAGGGCTGCTTCTACCAGATACAAGGGTGATATTTTGAACTTTGAACTAGCAGTTGAGACTGCTGCCTAAGCCAACACCCAGGGATGGGGTTACTGTACTAGCTGGTGCTACTGATCCCAATTTTTGAGTGAAACTGGGTGGCTTATACACAAAACAGGAACATCTCTATCTGCAATCTAGTGTCTTCACTGGCACCTTTTGGTACTGAGGACTTGTGGCTCAGTGCAACCTCCGCCTCCCGGGTTCAAGTGATTCTCCTGCCTCAGCCTCCCGAGTAGGTGGGATTATGGGAGCCCGCCACCACACCCAGCTGATTTTTGTTTTTTTAGTAGAGATGGGGTTTCGCCATGTTGGTTACACTGGTCTCAAACTCCTGACCTTGTGATCTGGCCGCCTCGACCCCCCAAAGTGCTGGGATTACAGGTGTGAGCCACCACGCCCGGCTGACAGCTTCTTGGCTTCTTTAACCTAGAACAGGTTCCTCACATTGACATCCCATTGTCTCTTTGATGAAATGAGGGCAGTTAACTGTAGAATAGCCCACGTTCATCTTTTTCCTCATAGTTTCATTTATTTCTCCTTCAATAAACTGGAAGTTAGGGCAGGGCACAGTGTCTTGAGCCTGTATTCCCAGCACCTTGGGGGGCCAAGGCAGGAGGATCACTTGAGGCTAGGGGTTCAAGACCAGTGTGGGCAACAGAGTGAGACCCCATCTCTACTAAAAAAAAGAAAAAAATTAGCTGAATGTGGCAGTGTTTGCCTGTAGTCCTAGCTACTCGGGAGGCAGAGGCAGTAGGAATGCTTGAGCCAGGAGCATGAGACCAGGCCGGGAAACAAAGTGAAACCTTGTCTCTAAAAGATATACAAAAATTAGTGCCAGGCGTGGTGGTGCGCACCTATAGTCCCAACTACTTGGGAGGTTAAGCAGGAGGATCGTTTGGGCTCTTCGGTAGGTCAAGGCTGCAGTGAGTTGTGATTGCGCCACTGCACTCCAGCCTGGGTGACAGAGTGAGACCTTGTCTCTAAAAATAATTATACCCACCTAGTACATTTTTGGGTAAAGGGTCCTTGGCTAGATATTACTGTCTAGTCTTAAGCGAGTATGAATGAAACATAAAAAAGCACAGCCAGCCAGGCGTGGTGGCTCACGCCTGTAATCCCAGCACTTACTTTGGGAGGCCGAGGAGGATGGATCATTTGAGGTCAGGAATTCAAAACCAGCCTGGCCAACATGGTGAAACTGTCTCTACTAAAAATACAAAAATTAGCAGGGTGTGGTGGTGAGCGCCTGTAATCCCAGCTACTCAGGAGGCTGAGGCAAGAGAGTTGCTTGAGCCCGGGAGGTGGAGGTTGCAGTGAGCCAAGATTGCACCACTGCACTCCAGCCTGGGTGACAGAGCCAGACTCCCGTCTCAAAAAAAAAGCATGGCATGGCCATGAGAGGTGGATACATAGTGGCAGCATCTTTAAGAAAATAAGAAACCAATTAAGAGTAAACAACAGTCAAGTGGCTATTCAAGAATGCTTTGAGTTCCACTGAAACTTTTTGACTTCCATGAGTTTGACATAAACTCTCTGCTCAATTTTTTAGTCAGAAGGGCAAACTGATAAAATGGATAAAATGGAAAAAACACAAGGGCTATTCACAAACAAAACAGTGATTACATTTTATTCCTTTTTGAGTTGTTTTGTTTTTATTTTTAAATGAAGTTTCCATCTGTGCACGTTAAGAAAATAAACAAAACAACAGGAAGCCATTCTCTGTGTATCCAGGAAGGATGGATCTGCTGATAGACACACAACAGCACACAGCCAGGGCTCATTGGAGTGAGTACCTGTCACCTCACGAAAGTCACAGGCCTAAAACATACAGAGGCTCCATAGAAAATGCTCCATCTGGCTTTGCAGTCATGCATAAAGGTGAGGACACTAAATTGAAGGCATCTGGGGCTGCTGTCACCGCATGTGAAGAGTAGTGCCCATGCTGTCCCACGAGCTTCCTTGGGAAAAGGGAAAAACAAATCTTTTCCTCAGATAGAATTGTCGCAGGTAACAGCCATGGCATTTTATTCACTGTTTAATCTTCTGGTGGCAGGATTTCTTTGAAGGAGAATCTGCACATAAATAAAAATGAGGCAGCAAATTGGTTACAAGGCTTCACAGATTTTTTGAAAAAGAATTTCACAATTTTGAAACACTATCACTGAATTCATGTAAATTTTGGTAAAAATATGAATTATAATATACAGTGGTTTAAATTATGATATTTAAGAAACACTGAACAAATTATATCCTGGTCGAAATATAATCTTTATGTTCGCTATCAATGTAAGAGAAAGGACAAAGAAGTCCAGACGGTGATTAAGTCAAACTGACCCCAGCACGTATCGCTGAGTACATCGGCTTAGACTTCTGTGAGAATCTTCACTTATAACCTCTATGCTAATACTATTAGTGACACTGATTGTTCAGACTGAAACTTGAGTCACTAAGCTGAATACCAGCCATCTTTTGACAGACCCTACCTTTCCAGGGTACAGTGATAACCAGCTTAATAAATACTTGGCGAGGACTTGCATTACCTGGTAGAGCCCCTCCCAGTCTTTGCTGGATCACTTCTAAATGGTGAATATACTCTGTCAAGGAATGTTCTGGATCTTGAGAAGCAGTCAGGGATCTTTCTAATCTTGAATTTGGGGATGGAGTGGCTCTTCAAACCAATTAGCACACCAAGAGAAGAAAAAAAAAAAGTTGAGTTTGACAGATGGAACCAGGGTGAGTGAGTACAGAGAAGAAAGGCGCCAGCCCCGCCAACCAGACCCATGGGAATGGGTGACTTCAGGGCCGTCTCCTTCAGATCCTTCCTTATAAAAAGTGTCACAGAGTGCTTTAACGGCTTCTGTGCAATGTTCCAGAGTTGAGTCAAGATTACTGTATATTACTTTATTTGCTAAATCTTCGATAATGTATCTATTACCCAACCTGGATTCTGCACCAGGTCTCACCTGCCTTTCCTGATCTTCCCAAACTGTTTGTCAGGGTGATACCTGCCCTGCTCAGTCCTCACCTCAGCCGTCCTTCCTCCTAGCCTTCTACCAGGCCCAGGGAGCACCAGGGGTATCCCTTTTCCCTCCGCCCAGAGCTTCCAAGTATCTTCAGGGCAGGCAACATGCCTTCTTGACCTGGGCACATCCCTCACAAAAGGGGCCCTCGGCCACCATTTACTCTTTCAGTAAAGATCGCAGGACCGGGCTCTGGGGCACCACAGCCACCAGAGAAGCAGGCCCTCCCCCAAAATGGGGATGGACTTCTAGGCCCTCATGGACTCATGCTGGAGTTTCCTGCCTTGCTCTGGGCTGGGCCGAAGCCAGAACTAAAAATGCATTTCTCTGAGGCCCTATGTCGGCTGGGAGGAGAGCCCTGGCAGGAGACAGGGCCTGAAGGCGTCACACTGACCTTCCCCCAGTGTGTGGGGAGGCTGCTGCTGCCAGTCCGTGACCTCTGGCGGGGTCCCTGGTGTGGCCTGAGGGCACATCCCGGGTTGGGGGGGACTCTCTGGTTCTGGGTGGAGACTGCGGCCGTCGTACTCGGGGCCCTTCCCCAGAATTATTTAACAACAAAGGGATTAGGAAAAGAAATGAATGCATTTTAGTAAAGGCCCATCTATCAAAATTTTAAATGTATAAGCTTTTAAGAGTCTGTATGGCAATTTTAAGACATTTTTAAAGTACTCGAGTTACAGTATCTTTTTAAAAGCTCTGGAAGAAACCTGAGCTTTGATTATCCGCATCCGCAGGAGCAGCCCATCTCCGGGGGGGTCTCAAGACCTGGGTGGGGGTCTCGCCTCTATCAGCTCTGAGGAGCTGGCTCAGGAGGGAGGGGCAGGAACCCTGGAGACCACCAGGTATGACTCAGAAGGGCAAACTTTCCTGATGGCTGAATCAAAGCATTTTAATTTCAAGAAGCAACTATTAAAATGTGGAGTCGACGCTGACATAGCTGCCAGGCACAGTGCTCATGCCTACAGTCCCAGGTACTGGGGAGGCTGACGCAGGAGGATGGCTTGAGCCCAGGAGGTCAAGGCTGCAGTGAGCTGTGACTGTGCCACTGCACTCGAGCCTGGATGATACAGCAAGCCCCTGTCTCTAAAAACAACAACTTGGTAAGGCACTTCCAGGAATGCCCAGTTACAGTGCTGGTCAGCAGTGGCTCAGGCAGCCTAAGCCCCACAGGCCCGGAGCCACAGGCCCATCCCCTGCCACTCTGGGACAAGAGCCCCTGGAAATGCCCTGCTTTGGGGCCGGCTCCTTCAGTGCTAAGTGCAGCCAGCTGTGCTCTCTGCTATGGGGGCAATGGCACGGCAGAGAACTCCTGAGACAAAGATGGGAGTGAGCCAGAAATAAGCATGATGCTCTACAAGGAAAGAGACGTGAAGTGAGTTTCAGTTGATTTGGGGAATAAAAAAGCCCATTTTGCTAAACACTATTAAAGAATCAATATATTGAGCATCTCAGCATTTCCCATCACCATATGCCCCTGTGAACTGTGCTCATAGCTAACGTGAGCTCTGACCTCCCTGTGCTGGGCGCACCCTCCCTCTGAACGACTGCCCTGATGGAATTCACGGATTTTCTTACTGTGCTTTATTACATCCCCATCAACACTGAAAAATGACCCAAAGGTGAATGAAAAAGCTACAAACAGTAGGAAGAAAAGTTTGTGAGTCCAGCGGCCAACGGCAGCGGGAGTCCCACCTGGGCGAGGGACTTTGCCTTGTGCCAGAGCTCCTTTCCGATCTACTTCTTGCCATTTCTTAACCAAAAAACGTAATCTACAAAAAAAGGAGACAAGACACACTTAAAAGTATGGCAAAACAGGAAGGGAAAGAGCAATGAAAACCCCACTGTGATCAAACAAGCAGAATGGGGCCTTGACGTTAAGGCTGGCCAGTCTGTGGACTTGGGCCCTGCACGCCGGGTGCACACATCCAAAGTGCTTGCAGGGCTGCTGGCGGCAGAGACCTTCCCACGCCCGACCACCTGACGAAGCCTCACTGCAGCCCCACCATGGACCATCCGGCTCCCCAGACACCCGCCGTGGCCCAGCTCAGGACGACTCCAGTTCAAAGTCAGCAGCCACACCAGTGACTAGGAAACACACGCTGCTCCGGCCTGGTGGGCAGGACCTTCGCGTCTTCATCCTGTCACAGATGCCAGCGGACAGGCTCAGCACACAGACACCCCGGCCCTCGCAGGAGTCCGTCAGATGGTAAGCACGCAGGGTGCAGGTGACGAGGGCATGCAGGTCAGGGTGCACGGCCCCAGACGTCCTGCTAGGATGGCCTTCGGGACAAGCATCATGCCTGCGGCTTCCCTCCTTTGAGGCACAGCAGACACTGCCGATTCCTCCATGAGACCCGTGAAGGCCCCTTGGTGGCAGCTACCCTAGGCAGTGCTCTCACAGGTACACAGAAACTGCTCCTGTCTGGGACACTGCTGCCTTCAAATGATCCCTCCTCGACAGGAAGACCCTGGAGGTAGGACTTGGGTCCGCTTACCTCCCCCATCTAGTGCCTAAAATGCTTCCTCAGGCAGGGTGTTCTCCCCACGAACACAGGATGGACAGATGGGTGGATGAAAGGATGGACAGTGAAGGCCTACGGTCAGGGGAGCTCAGAGCCGAGGAGACAAAAGTGCCCCAGGACCAGAGAAGCTGAGAGCACAGCACCCCAGGAGGCCTCGCCTGCACCCCACTTCAGCCCAGCCCGCAGCTGCAATGACGGAACTTCTTGGCGCCTGGTCTCTGAAAGGAACAGGACTCCTAGCTACTCTCTGCTGCATCTGCTCCTCCAGACAGGCCTGTGTGTGGCCTCAGGGAACACTGTGGCGTCAGGGAGCAGGCACAGCCACACAGCGTTTAGGCGGAAAAGCAGTTTTCGAAATTCAGCACATTCTAAAACTATGAAATGGAAAAAACTGTGGCACGAAACCCATTAAAAGTCAAGATGTTCCTCTGTAATACAAAGGTGCCCTTAAATCTTTAGTTTCAGAAGGTGACAGCTTCATACACATGACTTCTTGAAGACAAGTTCATCATCTGTATTTTCTCTAAGGCCTCAAATGCCATTCATCTTTAAAAAGAGAACATATTATAGAGTTTCAAGGAATAAAATCACCAAAAAACCATGCAGCGTGCTGCCCATTCACGGGGACAGACGCGGACGTGCTGATTGGATGTCACGGCATTTACCTCAATACGGCAACAACCACCCTGACGGCCGTGCGGAACCGTGTGAAAGGGCGAGATGTGGTTTTCCGCTCCGCTTTGGAAGGAAATACCCCCAAATGGGCAATCATGGAGAGTGTTTCTTGTTCAGAATCCTGGAATCCACCAATCAACAGCAAAAGATACTTCTTTTGATAAATCAGAGCTTTTCTAAAGCTCTCTGCTCTCAAATAATGCAGGTACAATTTTTCCATCTAAAAGAAAAAAAACAGATTTTACCATAGGAAAGACGCCTGTCTTGCTGACAAAGCACATTTACACCATAGCTCTCTCCAAAGAGCCAGATTGTTTTTTCTCAGCAAATCATCACAGAGGCCATCGGCCTTGCAACAGTATCTGTGGCCAGAAACAACGTTGCTGTTCTGCTCAAAGACCAATTTGTGTTTGTCAGACAAGATCTAGAACCACAAGCTTCTCTCCACAGCATCATCAAATGGGCCCCTATGAAGGCTTCTTGAATTTAACCTCTTAGGTAAGGTCCAAATTGGGCATGGGATGGACGTCACAGGGTGGGGCCTGTGTGCCACCAGGAGACTGCAGCAGAGCTTGGGCCAAATCCCGGCAAGTCCCTGGGCCAGGCCTCCCTCAGGCTGCAGAGGCTGCCATTTGCTGACTTGGTCAAAGCCTTCCACGTTCCACACTTAACAAGCATAGAAACTCAGTACGTGTGCACAACTAAACCAAAATTCAAGCTGAAGTTTATTCTGTGAACTTCCTTTCCTTTAGTGATGTGATTGCTACACCCGGCAGACGAGAACCTTGTGGTCCCCAAAATACTTTGCCTGCAATTTACAAACCCAGGACTTTAAAAAGCACCAAAGTTCTATACTCGTGGCACTGTTCCTACCTTGACGTTGCTGGGGTGTGCTTCCTCGCTGGCAGCCGGTGGAAGCCGGCCAGGGTCTGGGCGCCTCAGGGAACTCTGTGGAGCCATTTCGTCTGGCTTCCAAGCAGCCCTTTCCGACTTCTGTAAGGAAGCACAGCCCACACTGTCTACAGAGCTGCTCGTCAACAAGAATATCTTAGAGAGGCAGCCAGGGGCAGGTTAGGGAGAATGCCGTGTGCAGGGAGGCCAGGCTGACCACACCACGACTGGGCCCTCCTCATCTTCAGCACCCCCTCAGCAGGGCCTAGGTTACGCCGTGCTGTGATCAGTCAAAGAATTAACATGGAGTAATTACGACATGCCACTTGCTGAAGTATGACTGCAAAAAAGGTACATTTTAGTAGAAACAGAAAACTAATTATTTGTAAAATCACCCCAAATTCAAAGCTTTAAGCCTTAAACACTCATATTCTCTGGTCCTAGAAATGCCAGCCACCGATAACTACAAACACAGTCAGCTCTCAACAGCTGTGGGATCCGCATCCATGGATTCAACCAACTGTGGGTGAAAAATATTCAGAAAAAAAGATGTGTCTGCACCAAACACATACACTTCTTTTCTTGCCCCTACACCCTAAACAATACAGGATAACAACTATTCACAACAACTATTTACGTGGCCTGGCCTCTTGTGGGGTGGAGCTGCTCTGGACCATGGCGGGTTAGGCTGAGGCCGGTGAGAGTTAAGCACCGAATCAAGTGCTGCAGGTGATCTTAGAGATGACTTAAGAGTATACAGGAGGACTACAGGAGGACGTGCACAGATTGCTGCTAACACCACTTCAGGCCAGGAGGATCCCTGAGCCTGGGAGGTCAAGGCTGCAGTGAGCTGTGACTGCTCCACTGCACTCCAGCCTGGGAGATAGAGCAAGGCCCTGTCTCAGAAAAAACCCAAAAAGTGAAAGAAGCCCGCTGAAGAGGCCCCAGATGCTCTAGTTCCACTGACACACCTTTCTAGGAAAGAGCCAGGGCCTGCGGCAGGCGGGGGTGCCTGCTGCTCTTTTGAGGGGGCCATTGCTGTGTGTTCTGTGAATGGTGGTTACTTATGAAGGTTACAGGGATGTGTGCGTGTGTGAACTTGTATGACACTACACCAGGAAGGGGCAAATTTTACTGTATGTAAATTTAAAAATAATTTTTTAAAAAGTTATAAAAAAGCAAATCACAAACAAAACAGCCTAAATACAAAAGAAAAAAATCAGGCATTCCAGAAAATAACTCTATCCAACTATACCATTAGGAGAATTGCAAATCACTTTAGGCCGGGCACGGTGGCTCATGTCTGTAATCCCAGCACTTTGGGAGGCCAACGCAGGCAGAATCACCTGAGGTCTGGATTTTGAGACCAGCCTTGCCAACATGGCAAAACCCCATCTCTACTAAAAATATAAAAATTAGCCATGTGTGGTGGCAGGCACTTGTAATCTCAGCTACTAGGGAGGCTGACGCAGGAGAATTGCCTGAACCTGGGAGGCGGAGGTTGCAGTGAGCCAAGATCACGCCACTGCACTCTAGCCTGACAACAGAGCAAGACTCCGTCTCAAAAAAAAAAAAAAATTATAAGTCACTTTAAATAAAACTCTAAATTCAATCAGATTATAATATTTTTAGTCAAAATACTCTTTTATGAACATGCACCAAACATCCAGTAGTGGTCAGGGTCAGTGAGGACGCTGTCTGTGGTGAAGCTGGAAGTCGGCTGAGATGGTCAAACATCCCACAACATTTAGCAAGGCTTCAGACAGAGGCAACGGAGCCCGGCGGTGAGGGAGAAGCTGACGCCCACATCCCCAGATCCCTAAACGGAGCCTGGCCTCTTGTGGGGTGGAGCTGCTCTGGACCATGGCGGGTTAGGGTGAGGCAGGTGAGAGTTAAGCACAGACACCTACGCTCGGGCTGCAGCCTTTCTGCAGATGGTGCTTCAGCATCTTCTCAAGCTTAGACACGGCCCTGCTCAGCTCCAGCTTCTCCCGGGTCACCGTGCTGAGGGCTTTCGTGAGGGAAACATTGTCTTTCAGCAGGACGTCCACAAACTGGAGTTGCAGCTCTGCTGCCATTTTTTTCTTGGAGAAAAAAAAATAAATTCGTAAGAATTTGTTGTTAAAGGGCATGCACATTATTTGTGTTTTTTTGTCAACAGTTATTTCTAGGGATTGTAATTAATGTGTCTGGGGTTCAATAAGAAGCTTGTGGGGCTGGCAGAAAATTGTAGAAGTCCTAGAATCATAGACTTTGCATAAAGCTGGCCTGTATGAACAATGCAGGCCTGTCACAAAGCACAGCCCGTTTGGTTGTTCTCACAGCACTGTAATTGACAGGTGGCTGGATCGCTGTTAGTTCATCCCAAGGGGGCGGATGTGAAGCCCCTCAAAACAGGTTTCTTACTTCTCCCCTCAAAAGGACGTTCAGCCTACGGAGGGTGGGCACACTGGAAGGTCACCAGGGCCCAACGCAGGGGCAGGGTGCACACCACCCACGACGACGCTCGGCTGGCGGGGCTGGAGGGTAAGTGGTGCAGCTCCCCTGCACCTCACATGCGTGGGTTCCATGATAAAAGTCATGATTTCATAAATGCCACAGAACCCGCATCAGGAACTGATACCAGCAGCCAGATTCCCACCTCCTTCAGAGGCAGCTTACGGTGAGCTCAGACTTTCCAAGGAGGACTTGGGTTTTTGTTTCTAGCAAAGGCCATCAACACAAACACAAAGCCAGCAGGCAGGGCCAGGTGGAGGTGAACATCAGCCCAGCACCGGAGCAGAACCACAGCCCCTCCTGACTGCAGCCGGCGGAGTGTTCAGGTCATGCACAGTGAGCAGCACTGGGGGGCGTCCACACAGTCACGCAGCATTCCATGGGCAGCAGGGCTCAGCCCCCGAAGACCACACAAGTGCCCCAGGACATGGAGGACATCCGTCCCCACTCGGCCCACAGGGTCGATCCCACCCACTCACCCAGATAGCAACCATGAATTTAGAGAAGACAGCAAGGGAGGAAGAACAACTGGGCGGCATGAAAAAGAAACCACAAAGCTGCCGAGAGGGCCCCTCTGCGGGAGGAGCCGGGGCAGGGACCTGGGGGCGCTCACCCCTTACCTGGGAGGAGGTGGGCCTGCTCAAGTCAGACTTCAGCTCCTCCAACGTGTGCAGTAACGACACCACTGCTTTCTCATTGGATGATGTCCAATCGTTAACTGTCCTGTAAAAATAAATGGGCACTTAAAGGTTCATATGCACCCCAAGTGACCATTATCCAAAACTAAACAAGAACTCTTGGCTCAAGAGAAACAAGGAGAAGACAGGTTCCTGAAGAGCCTGTGTGTCAATCACTTCGTCCATGAGGCAGAGCCAGAGGCCCGGGGGGAACAGGCCTGTGGGTGGACGCTTCTGCAGAGCTCAGAAACCTCCAGCCAGGAGACTCACCACTGAGTACGGGAAGCCGCCGCCTGCCAGGCCCCGCGGCTTTCCTCTGGAATTAATGATTTAAAATGCTGTCCTAAGGGAAATCATGCTGCTCTATACATTAAGTCCAAGTATAGAAAGGAGAACTGTATTTGCTGAGTTTCTGTGTATAGGGAAAAAGATGAACATTAGCATTACTCTTTCTGCCCATATGAAATACCACGATCGTCATCCTGGGTGTGAGTGGCCTTGAGTGACACTGGGCAGCGCCAGCCGGGGGGGGGGGGGCACAGGAGGCTCCAAACCCAACCCTGTGGGTTGTGAGTAACTGCACAGTGTAAAGAGAACCAAGCCAACCCTCAAAGAAACATGGACGCCCCACACCAGGCGTAGTTTGAATCACAGAATTTTTTCTCTCACGTTAGAATATGAACATGCCATCCTGCCAATCTGGAATCCCTCAGGAAAGTCCCAGGAAGAGGACTACAGCGTTAAGTATAAAGAAGCAGGGGCCTCACACCAGACGCACCCAAGCCCTCGGGAGGGGTCTCTGACAGAGGCGTGGCTGCAAGGGACCAGCAAGCACCAAGTGGCGCAGGTGCACACCTGTCCATGGCCTGGCTGGCGAAGCTGGTGAGAAGCCCGGCAGCACAGAGCAGCCGCTGCCTCATCGCCTCCAGCTCTCGTTGCTGTTCTCGGAGGTGGTCCGCATCCAAGCCAGCAGCCCTGCGGGCAGAACCCAGGTGGAGGCGGCTGCCAGGCACCTCGTCCTTCGACTCCAGGTCTCTCACCGTCTGCTGAAGCTGCTTGATCTTATGCAAGTCACGCTGACGCTGCAGTTCTAATTCTCGCTGTTGTTAGCAGAAAAAAGATAGAGAAGACGTTCACGTCAGTGTCCAAAAACAAAACTGCTGGCCGGGTGCGGTGGCTCACACCTGTAATCCCAGCACTTTGGGAGGCCGAGGTGGGCGGATCACGAGGTCAGGAGATCGAGACCATCCTGGCTAACACAGTGAAACCCCGTCTCTACTAAAAATACAAAAAATTAGCTGGGCGTGGCGGTGGGCGCCTGTAGTCCCAGCTACTTGGGAGGCTGAGGCCGGAGAATGGCGTGAACCCGGGAGGCGGAGCTTGCAGTGAGCCAAGATCGCACCACTACACTCCAGCCTGGGCAACAGAGCGAGACTCAGTCTCAAAACAAACAAACAAACAAACAAACAAACAAAAAAACTGCCGGCAGGGCGTGGTGGCTCATGCCTGTAATCCCAGCACTTTGGGAGGCTGTGGCGAGTAGATCACCTGAGGTCAGGAGTTTGAGACCAGGCTGGCCAACATGGGGAAACTCCATCTCTACTAAAAATATAAAAATTAGCCAGGCGTGGTGGCGTGCACCTGTAAACCCGGCTACTCGGGAGGCTGAGGCAGGAGAATCGCTTGAACCTGGAAGGTAGAGGTTACAGTGAGCCGAGATTGCACCACTGCACTCCAGCCTGGCAACAGAGTGAGACTCCGGCTCCAAAAAAAAAAAAACCTGCCAGGCAAAAGCCCAAAACACACAGCCGCTCCGGGCGCGGTGGCTCACACCTGTAATCCCAGCACTTTGGGAGGCAGAGGTGGGCGGATCATGAGGTCAGGAGATCAAGACCATCCTGGCTAACATGGTGAAACCCCATCTCTACTAAAAATACAAAAAACTAGCCGGGCGAGGTGGCGGGCGTCTGTAGTCCCAGCTATTCGGGAGGCTGAGGCAGGAGAATGGCGGGAACCCGGGAGGCGGAGCTTGCGGTGAGCCGAGGTCGCGCCACGGCACTCCAGCCTGGGCGACAAAGTGAGACTCCGTCTCAAAAAAAAAAACACACATAGCCGCGTTACAGGGGAGGCCCCTCACAGGCCAGAAACAGGCCCTCGGGCAGGCGGCCTCTGTGGTCCTGCACTGGGACCCACGGCCTAATGCACTGCACACCCTCGTGCTGTGCTGCTCTGTGTGCCTCCAGCACGGAGGCAGCTGAATCACGCCCCAGAGTGATTCAGTGGTAAGCGTTTTCACTGTAGTTTTTAAAACTATCAGGCTTTCCTCAGGCCCAGGGCAAGCACGCGGGGTCCAAAGGAGAGGAGCCTGAGAAGCTGAACCAGACAGGATGACGCTTCCCGGTCCCCTGGCCCCAAACATGCCCACGTCCAGACGTTCAGACCAACACAGACACGGACAGGCACATTTGTGCATGTGAACGTGCACACACGCATGAGCCTGAGTGCAGCGCTGGGGCTGAGCCTGAGTGGCCACGTGGGCCTGGGCTCCTAAGCCAGACCTCAAGGAGCAGCAGCCTTCCCTTCTGCAGGATGGGGGCACGGGCCATGTCCGGTGCCCGGGAGAAGCATGTCAGCAAGCGCCTGAGCCCCTGCCCAGAGCACAACTCCCGCCAGCCACAGGAGAGAAGGTCTATTGCACGATGGGGCAGGGAGGGACGAAGCAGCCTTGGAAGGGCCTCGGATTCCCAGCAGCGCCGCTGGGGCTTCCTTGTGACAAAATACAGACAGACCCAGCGGGAAGAGGCCCCAGATGCACACACAGAGGCGGTCGCCGTGTCAGGGAGGGAACCCCAGCACGGAGCTGAGGCCACCCCAGCCCAGAGGACCCACAGCAGAGCCTGCGCTGTGTGGCACCAGCGTCCCTGCCACCGCGGTGACCAGGATGCAGCTCAGACTCAACCCTCCTGACAGCGTCTCACTCGACACTCGGGCCTCTTAAACGGGAATGATTATCTTTTCTATTTTCTAGTAAGGAAAGTAAGATACAGAGGAACTAATGAGATTACATCATTTAGAAAAGATGGAATTGTCTCTGGCATGCCACTATCTTGGGAGGCTTCCACGGCTACAGCTAGAGAAGGATTCTATAATCCAGATCAAATTCACTATCCTCAGTAAAAATCACTCTGGAGGCCGGGCATGGTGGCTCACGCCTGTAATCCCAGAACTTTGGCAGGCTGAGGTGGGCGGATCGCGAGGTCAGGAGTTCAAGACCAGCCTGACCAACACGGGGAAATCCCGTCTCTACTAAAAATACAAAAATTAGCAGGGCGTGGCGGCGGGCCCCTGTAATCCCAGCTACTCAGGAGGCTGAGGCAGGAGAATCACTTGAACTCGGGAGATGGAGGTTGCAGTGAGCCGAGATCGTGCCATTGCACTCCAGCCTGGAAGACAGAGCAAGACTCTGCCTCAAAAAAACCAAACAAACAAACAAACAAAAAAACCCACAAATACTCTGGAAGGGCCACCTCACTCAAAATACAGGTCAAGGTGCATCCTAACAGCAAGTTACTAATGCAACTTAGAAAACATTTTCTAAGCACTCGTGTTACTATTCTTTTTAATAAATAATCAAAATTAAATTAAAAGTTTTGGCTGGAAACTTCAGGCGTGGTTTCAGAAAGTTCTCAAAAAGTAAAGACTCCTTTGAGCATTTCATGAAAGGCAGAGCCCTTGCCCAGGAGAAAGGCAAACACACACACGCCATCTCACCCTCAGCCGGGGTCCTGTGTAGACGCCCCTGCCACGCTCTCCGCACTGTCTGCAGCACCAAACCACCTCCCTGCTCTCCAGGGCCTCTGGACGTAAAAACTACGACTACTCCGAAGAGTTTCTTTTTGAGATGGAGTCTTCTCTTGTTGCCCAGGCTGGAGTGCAGTGGCGCAATCCCAGCTCACTGCAACCTCCACCTTTCGGATTCAAGCAATTCTCCTGCCTCAGCCTCCCGAATAGCGGGGATTACAGATACACACTATCATGCCTAGCTAATTTTTTGTATTTTTAGTAGAAATAGGCTTTTGCCATGTTGGCCAGGCTGGTCTCGAACTCCTGACCTCAAGTAATCCGCCCACCTCGGCCCCCCAAAGTGCTGGGATTACAGGCGTGGGCCACCGCGCGCGGCCTGCTGTCATCACTTCTATTCAACATTGTTGAGTTTGTGCCACTGCAATCCAGCCTGAGTGACAGAATGAGACGCGGCCTCAAAAAATAAGTAAATAAATTTAACAAAAGTATAAAACTCATATTTTGAAAGCAATGGAACACTACTGAAATAACCTAAAGAAGACCTACGTAAACAGCTGGGCGCGGCGGCTCACGCCTGTAATCCCAGCAGTTTGAGAGGCCGGGGTGGGCGGATCACCCAAGGTCAGCAGTTTGAGACCGGCCTGGCCAACATGGAAAACCCCGTCTCTGCTAAAAATCCAAAAACTAGCCGGGCGCGGTGGTGGCGCCTGCAGTCCCAGCGACATGGGAGGCTGAGGCAGAAGAATCGCTTGAACCCAGGAGGTGGCGACTGCAGTGAGCTGAGATCACACCAGTGCACTCCAGCCTGGGTGACAGAGCCAGACCCCATCTCAAAAAAAAAAAAAAAACCTAATTAAATGGAGAGACACCTTCTGTAACCCTGGATCAGAAGACCTCATACTGTCCAGATGTCAATACTATCCAGAGCAATCAGCTCATTTAACACAGTCCCTAAGAAAGTCCCAGTGGCAGGTTCTGCAGAGACACAAACACCACTCCTCAGATTCCTGTGGAACAGCAAGAAGCCCCACAGAGCTGAAACTATCCTGAAAGGGAAGAACGAAGTTGGAGGAATCACTTCCTGATTTCAATACTTCCCAGAAAGCTACAGTGACAGCAGTGTGGTGCCAGCGTCGGGGCACACAGGCCAGGGCAGACCAGATCAGAGGGCCAGACATTCATCTCACGTCCCCCACGTGAACCATCCTAACTCCAATTGCTTATCGTTTCTAGATGTGGACGCCCCGCCGGCAGGCGGCTCTCACCAGCTTCTCCTTGTCTCTCTGCCACTTCCTCCACCGCTCCGCAGCCGCTGGGCTCTGCCCGGCCTCCGTGCTCCTCCTCGAAGCCTTGCGTCCTTCTTGCTCTTTCAACCGTGGGTGTGACTGCTCTAATTCTGCCTGCAACCACGCTGGCTTCTCCCTCTCTCTCTCCAGAGAGCATCTCAGCTCTCGTTTTTGGGTGTGCAGGGCTTCCACCGTCGACTTCAGGGTGGCACTTACCTCCTTCTCTCTCCTGAGCGCCTCACAGTGCTCCTGAGCCTCAGCTTCAAGCTGCTGCTGAGAACGCAGGGCTTGCTGCTGCACCTTTTCAAGCATCGCCTGCAAGTCCGCCACCCGGGACTTCTCGTCCTTCAGCTTCCGCAGCAGAGCATGATGGGCCTGTGTGTCCTGGTGCACACAAGCCTCCTGTGTCCTCTGGCTCAGCTGCTCAGTCAGGAGCCGCTCGTGCCGCAAGGCCTCTGACAGCTCCAGGGTGCGGCTCTTCTCAGCCGCAAGGTCCTTCTGGAGCTCGGAGAGCTGGCTCCGCTCCTGAGCCAGCAAAGCCTCGCAGCGTGAGTGCTCGATGCGCAGCTCCTTCTGCAGGTTGTCCTTGGCCGTCTGCTCGTGTTTCAGTGCCACACAGAGTCGACTGCTCTGAGCACGCTGTCCCTCCAGAGACGCCCGCAGCTCCTAGACAGCAAACACACACGATGGAAGACACCGAATCAAGCGGGAAAGCGTCTACACGGTTTTCCTGTCCACGTTTGTTTATATACTTTAGCTCAGCAGTTCTACCTTTTGAAATGCACCCTATTAGCCATATGTAGGGATAAGATTTTTTTGTTAGTTCATCAAGTAACAAAAAACCCTGACTGCGGAGATGATATACTCTTTTTGGAAGTGGTGTTGAGTAGCTGCACATACGCGTCCTGGGTTCAGAGATGTTCCCTGTCTGTCCCTCTCCAGAAAATGATTCAGAGATGTCCCCTGCCCGCCCCCTCTCCAGAAAATCGCTCCACCAAAGAGGCTCAGAGATGCACACCCTGCTTGCTAGGAACCACCATTTCCATGCTGTTGAAAGTCATAACCCACGGAACTGGCACAGACTTGCTTGGAAGCCACAGGATGCCTGCTGAGCCTCTGCCATACAAAGCAGAGGGCCCCCACCACCAGCCCGCCTAGTGCACAGACCTCTGAGGCTGCGCTCTGTCTGGATGGCCAGCGAGGAGGCTGTGTCCATCTCCACAGCAAGTGCTCGGGGACAGTGGGGGCTCTGAGCAGGAGTATCGTGCCATCACGGGTCATCGCACAGTATGCCCTGTGGTCGCTGCCACTACCCCAAGGTGCAATTTTACCTGAAAACACAGCCCTATCTTGCTACCTCACACTGCTGTCAACTGGGCACACTGCCATGAAGAACAGGAAAAGGAGGAGGAAAGAGGAACATGGCTTCAGGCTTCCAGTGGACTCGGCCCATGCCGGCTGCCTTGCCCTGACACCGTTACCTCCAGGGCCTTGGCACTCTGGCCCTCCCTCTGCAGGTGCCGGAGCTGCTCCTCCTCCAGTTGGCTCTGCAGGGCACGCCCCTTCCCCTGCTCACTCTCCAGCTCCTGAAGCGCGGCCTTCAGCTCGTTCTCCTTACTGCTCAGCATGGATCTGCGTGGAGACGTCAGAGAACACTCTGACCACATGGGCGAGAGTGTGCTCCCGGGGGCTGGGAGCTCCAGCAGGGGAGGCAGAGCCCTGCCAGGTCGCGCGCATGTGCTTCACCCTCCACCACAGGATTATCAACCCAGGCACAGCAGGGCGTGGTGCCTCTGGGGCTGCCCAACTGCGGCCCACCAGAGGTTCTGTTTCCCTTCATCCTCAAGAAAACCGTGGCCACAACGGCGAGACTCCTGCCAGTGTCCAGGGAAGGTGGATCAGGCGCACCTCAGCTGGAGGACCTCCTGCTGCACCTCGCAGAGGGACCGGGACAGCCGTTCACTCTCCTGCCTGCTCTCACAGAGCTCGGACTTCAAATCTCGCACCACACTCTGCTCCGCCGCCAGGAGCTTCTGCACGCCGTTTGCTTTCTCTTGCTCTTCACTCAGCGTCTTCTGCAAGTCGCCAGCGATGCACTTCTCCTGCTCTACTTTATAGACCAGCAGTTCAACTGAGAAAGACGAAAGAACAGAAACACAGGACCCCATGAGCTCCCCATGCTGCACACGTGACACCTGGTTAGAGACAGACTTATGGGGACGTGGGGTTTATCTGCTTCGGGAAGAAAGGAGGTTCTGTGGACTAGAAGCTTTCATTGCGGGTGGAACCAGGATGCTCCATTCTGCCCTCTGGGCCCATTTCCTTCCGGAGCCCACCCTCCTGGCCGGGAGCACACAGAGTCCAGGGGTGATGTAGCCCTGGAGCAGTCCTAAAACGCCACCCCACCCCCACTCACACCCTAAACTGCCTCCAACAGAGGAACTCCAGGCCAGGTGGCTTTACTGGAAAATTCTCCCAAAGTTTAACGAAGAAAGAACACCAATTCCACACAACGGAGGGCAGAGGGCTGCTTCCTAAATACTCCCACACCCCGTGGCACTGGCACTACCCAGCACCAAGACCAAAAGGCACAAAAGAAAACAGACCAGTGCCCCTCACGAGCACTCGGACAGTGCCAGCCTATCCCCCGCCCCCACGCCCCTCACGAGCAGTCAGACAGCGCCAGCCTATCCCCCGCCCCCACGCCCCTCACGAGCAGTCAGACAGCGCCGCCCCCCACGCCGTGCCCCTCACAAGCAGTCAGACAGCGCCAGCCTATCCCCCGCCCCCACGCCCCTCACGAGCAGTCAGACAGCGCCGCCCCCCACACCGTGCCCCTCATGAGCGCTTGGACAGTGCCGGCCCCAGCCCCAGAGAGCACAAAGGGCACAGGTGCTGGGACAAGGGCATGGGCTGAACTGCAAGGCCGTTCCCCTCGACAGAATCCAAGACTAGGAACAGAGGGCGCTTCCCCGAGCTGACCAAGGGCACCTGACCCCACATGCAAGGGTACGAGACCAGCTCCTGTCCCTAAAACTAAGAGCAGGGAAAGGCGTCTGCCCACACAGCGCACGAGAGAATGTGGGCAGGAAATGAAGAATCAATCGTTACTTATGCACAGATGACCTGAGCGTCTACATAAAAACTCCCAAAGAAGCTACATTAAATGTAGAAACCTAAAAGACATTCCTGAACTCTAGTGCGAGCTCCCAAGAATCTGCCAGCACTCAGAGCCCAACCCAGGCTCCTCTTGCCCACACCAGGCCCAGCAGTGAGGCCTCTGTGCTGGCCCCACTGGGTGCTGCCTGTCTCCAGGGTCCTTTCTGCTCAGTTCTATCAGCTGACTACCACGGCAACACTCAGGGGCTTGACCAGATGACGCCCTGTCACCACCCTCTGCTCCCAAGGCCACACAGGTGAGCCTCAGGTGGGCAGGTGCAGAGGCCGGGCCCCACAGGCAGTGTCGACAGGGGCACCCACCCTGCTTGCGCAGCTGGTGCTCCTGCTGGCTCCCACGCGCCTCCGCGCTGGTCAGGGCCGTGCACAAGTGCTGCAGCTTCTCCTGGTTCTGCAGGTGCACCATGCGCAGCTGGGCGCGCAGAGCCTGGATCTCGGACAGCAGGCTGCTCCGGTCCGGCAGGCAAAGCTGCTCCAGGGACTTTTCCTGCAGGTCTCCCTGGGGGCAGAACGGGAAAAGCAGCCTGAGCACCGGGCGGCCACCCCATATCCCGGCCTTCCCCGCGGCCTGCCTCTAACCCCGCTCCACCAGGGCAAGCCTACTGAGTCTGGGGTGGGTGCACAGTAGCTCCTGGGCCTCAGCTCTGGGGCCTGCAGGCGTCAGGGCTGGGCTGCGCCACCCTGCATGAGGCCTGCAAGCCAGTTACTCTCCACACTAGGTCTCCTCATGTGTACGCTGGCGGGGACAGGATTTACAGGGTCCCCGTGGCACCAACGCCACCCAGCCCTGCAAACAGAGCATCTCTCAACCCAGGAGGGGCTACTTGGAACAGAGAATGTTTCTTTAGCCGCTTATCTCAGAAGAGAGTGAGGCCATGCACCACGTGCATCACGAGCACACCGTCCGGTTACAGCTGCAGGTGGAGAAGTGCAGCACCCTGCATGGACTGAGTGTGAACGCCTGGGTGAGCCACAGCCACATTCCAGCAGTCAAGAGAAACACGCAAACCGAAATTCACACACAAAACAGTCTGTGTCACCCTCTCTGCCGGGGCTGGACCCCTGGGGTAAACTAAGGCCTGGTGGCAGAGCAGATACTCACCTGCTCACTGATGACCTTCTCCAGCCTTTCAAGCGGGAAGCTGTGACCCCCCAGATCTGAGCCACTGAGTCGGGGCTGCAGCTCAACCCCCTGTATCTCCGGCTCTTTTTCAAATGCCTCCTGCACAACCTGCAGAAGCTCCCCTCTCCAATCAGGGCACACGGTGGGCACGTCCTAAAGGATGAAGGAAGAAATGTGGCCTCCTCACAAATGCACCTGCATGCTTGTGCCCCAAAGTTTGCAGTGTGACTACATTTGGAGATGGGGCCTGCAGGTGATTCAGGGTAAATGAGGCCTCGTAAGAAGAGGAAGAGACACCAGAGCTCACTCGCTGTCTCCATCATGTGAGGACACAGCACGGAGGCACTGTCTGCAAACCAGGAAGGGCACCCACACCAGAACCCAACACTGTGGGCACCCTGATACCACAACAGGCGCAATCAATGTCTGCTGTTTAAGCCCCTGGTCTGGGGTGTTCAGTGGTGGCAGCTGAGCAGACTGGCAGCCGTTCACAGAAATGACCCTGACGGAAGAGAAGACACACACTGAGTGGCAGGAGGACAGGCCCTGGGGGACGAGTGCTGGCATGGGCCGAGTCCACAGGCCCAAAAGTCCTGAGCCCTTCTGCCCCACACACACCTCCACGTCCCACAGGGAACCTGCCCCCAGAGCCTGTGCCAGCTGTGGGAGACCAGGAGGCCTCCCCAGGGTTCTTGGACCTCAGTCTGTCTTTTTGGCCATGCTAAAGAAATCCTAGGCCAGGCATGGTGGCTCACGCCTGTAATCCCATCACTTTGAGAGGCCAAGGTGGGTGGATCACGAGGTCAGGAGTTCAAGACCAGCCTGGCCAAGATGGTGAAACCCCATCTCTACTAAAAATACAAAAACTAGCTGGGCGTGGTTGTGTGTGTCTGTAATCCCAGCTACTGGGGAGGCTGAGGCAGAGACCCGCTTGACCTGGGAAGGTGGAGGTTGCAGTGAGCCGAGATTATGCCACTGCACTCCAGCCTGGGAGAGAGAGAGCGAGACTCCGTCTCAAAAAAAAAGAAAAGAAAAAATCCTAGTCTTCACGTGGCCCTAAGGATGCGGCTGTTACTGCAAGCTCCTTAAATCCTTTGGAAAAGAAGTGTGTGAGGTGCAAAACAAAACTGCGTCTTTCCCCCATAGAGCAAGTCTTCCTGTACCTTGTCTCCCTTCCGGGGTGGGTGTGGCTCGCCAGTCAGGGGTGCAAGACCTTCTGACAGTGCCAGGATCTGGTGGCTCTCGTCACACACCATCTGCAGCAAAGCCTGTGGTGGGAAAGTGTGTCAGGAGGAGAGAGTCGCCTGCCACCCCACACAGCCACGTTCTACATCACCTGCAGCCCTGAGCTGCAGTCAGGGCTCCGTGAAGGGTGGGCAGCTGTGGAGAGGGAGGGCATCACCTCGGTTTTGTAGAGGCAGCACCCACTTCTCAAGCTACAAGGTTTTCAAGCCCACCTCCCCCGACCTTCAGAGAGACCACACAGAAGCCAGGCTTGGAGTGAATTTCTCTATTAGCTGCTCCAAAGATGGCCCTGCCACTTCCTCCACTCCACCTGCTCCCTGACGGGGACACCGTCACCCGTCTAAGCCTGGACAAAGCTCAGGGCAGAGCTTCAGGCCAATGTCCACAGCAAGGTCACAGACATATCATGCACTCCCTGCCCTCCTGGGATGCTACCAGGAGGCCACACGATGGCCACCCAGGAGGCCTCTATGCATGGTCCGGCCGAGGCCAGTGCCAACCACCAGCGTAGGGTGAAGCTGCCTGTGTCGGGCATGGGGAGCAGAGAAAACCATCCCCAACAGCCCTGCCCGAGGTCCCGGCCCACAGGTCTGTGAGCAGGAGGCAGCTGCTTCATACCACTAAGTACGCTGCAGCTGGTGTCTGGACACACACTTGACTCTCGCCAGAGGGGCGGAGGGACAAGCAAACGGCCCCATGGAGAAGCTGGTGTCACGACCAGCCCAGAGCCCAGAGCCCAGAGCCCAGATGCTCGGCACAGTCACCACCACGTGAGCACACCCCCAAGCACAGCACACGTCTGCATAAAAACCTGAAGAGAAAAAGAATCTAAAAAAGTCCAAAAAGAGGGAAATGCAAAATGAAGCAATGATGAGGCCTACGATGGGGTGTGATTGACTGAAAATATGGTTTCCTATAATTTTAATGACATGCCCAAAAAAGTCAAATATTAACACTAAAGTAGTAACACCAAATTGCATACTATGTTTACTTTAAAGATAATTATCTTTAACAACTGAAAACAATTTTACTTTAAACACAACGTATGTGGCATGGGATGGATGCAAACTAAGGTCTGCGGCAGAGCAGGGTGGGTGGGGGGAAGTGGGGGTGGGGGAGCGGGGCAGTGCCGGGGGGAGCGGAGATGGGGGAGGGGTGGGGAGCAGGGTTGGGGGGTCAGTGGGAGCAGGGCTGGGGTAGCAGGGCGGCTGGCAGGCCCGGAAGCTGCTCGGCCCCTCCCTTCCAGCTGCAGACGACAGCCATTTCCTTCTTTTCAATGTGCTTTTCTAGATCTTACATTGAGGAGAAAATGCATTTTAAAAAACATCTCTTACGAAGAAGAGATGCAGAGGCCCTGGGGCACAGCCTCCCACGAGGTGACGCGGGGCCCTCGCAGCTGGGGTCCCGTGAGGCCAGGAAGTGGGGCAGAGCCTGGTGGGCACCTTGGAATGTGGCCCGTGAGGCAGCCTGGGGGGTCCCACAGACACTATCACTGGGGCTGAGGTTCTGCCACCTCCACTCTCAGGACCAGGCGGCTCTGCCTGTCGGCGGGGGGGCGGTCCTCGTTTCCAAAGCATACCGTGCCCACTCACGGCTCAATTCCAGGCATGGCTGGAGGTGGCCAAGAGTGGCCAGGGCCCCACCTGTGCTCAGGACTCCTCAGCAGAGGTGCCATAGGGCCGCTACAGCGTCGACCACACTCTTGGCGTCTGTGGCTGCATCTGAGCAGCGGGTGTCCCCCATGTGCCTGGAGCCACCTCCAAGCAGGGCAAGCACCCAGCTCCACTCAGATCCCCACTGCCGCACCAGTGTGGGCACAACCCCGGGGCTCCGCACTCTAAAACACAGGCCAGAAATTAAGACAATAAAGGAAAACCCGGAGTTTGAAACAGTCTAAGACATCTGTGAAAAAATCTCCTTGTGATTTTCAACTGGACTTGGGACATTTCAAAGCTGTTCCCTGGACAGCAGCTCCTCCTCTTCCTCTCCCCCCCCACTTCACAGCTGCTGCCTCCAGGGCTACAGGAGTCCTTTCCTGCCTTTTTTGCTTTTCTTTTTAAATTATGAAACCTAAGTATGTTTCATAATTTATGATAACACTAGCAACCAAATTTATTCATTAAAATCAGGAATTCTAATACTAGGTTGTTTTCACAGGAAACACTAGTAGAAACATCTCCTTGATGTTTTATATTGTATAAAAATTTGAGGCCAGGTGCAATGGCTCACACTGTAATCCCAGCATCTTGGGAGCCTGAGGTGGGCAGATTACTTGAGCTCAGGAGCCCAAGACGAGCCCGGGTATGGTAGCACTCCATCCCTACAGAAAATACAAACATTAGCTGGGTGTGGTGGCTCATGCCTGTAATCCAAGCTACTTGGGAGGCTGAGGTGGGAGGATCATTTGAGCCCAGGAGGCAGAGGTCGCAGTGAGCCATGACTGTACCACTGGGTGACAGAGTGAGACTCTGTCTCACAAAAAAAAAAGAAATGCAAAGAAGAAATAAAAAACCAATTAAAAAAATAAATTATCTCCAATTTCCATGTTTAAGAAAGTAAAATAAGTTTTTTTTTAAATGAAAAAAAGAGGTTTAATTGACTCAGTTCTGACAGAGAGGGGTCTTACTACATTGCCCATGCTGGTCTTGAACTCCTGGGCTCCAGTGATCCTCCTGTCTCAGCCTCCCAAAGTGTTGGGATTCTAGGCATGAGCCACTATGCCCAGCCAAATAAAGTAAAACAAGTTTTTTTCTGAAAGCAGTAAGTCCTCACTTAACGTCACGGATGGGTTTTGGAAACCGAGACTTTGAAACGCATGTAAACAAAGGCAACCTCAGGGCCTGCGGAGACCACGGGAGCTGCGGCCAGCAGCACAGGAGTGTCCTTCCTACAAGGTCACTTTCCAGGAACCTAGGGGCAACGCTAAGTGAGGACTCACTGTGCAGTTTCAGAACAGGTTTCACTGAGGTGAAAACGGTTTTGTTTGGAAATGTGTTTACCACTTAAGTAGGACCCGCAGGGGCCTCGTTCTCTCACTCACTTGTTTGGCCAAGTTTTTGTCAATGGTTTTGCCATAAATGATCTGCTAAGCTGGGAGAGAAAAGAAAACCTACGAAAAGTTTCACAAAATTCTGCCTTCAAAGTTGACTCCAAGGAGTCTGAGTGGCTTCTCTCCCATCCTCTGAGGAGACCCCGGCTCTGTCCCAGAGCATCGGGGCTTCCAGAGCCTCGGCTTCTCTACAGGACGCAGGCGGGAGGGAGGCACAGGCCGGCTCTGTGGAGCGATACCACCCGCCCACGGGCTCACAGGAACCTCCCTGCCCGGATGGGAGGGGGTCACCTAAGGGGCCAGCACAGAGCTGGGCGGGCGGCTTCCGGGGCCACCGTGGGGCTGGGGCTGAGACCAGTCCTGCCTCATGTGAGTCATTAAAAGGCAGGTGCTCAGAGGCACCCAGGAAAGGCTGCCCCTCCCAGGCTCTCCCCGGCAAGGCAGGACGTAGGGCTTGGGGGTGCCCCGAGGCTGCACCTGGGGAGCTGTGAGGGCACCTGTGGAGCCGCCCCCGCCAGCCATACCTTCACGTGCTGCGGATGCACCTCCTTCTCCTTCATGGCTTCCGGCAGTGGCTGAGACCTTCCAGGGATGGCAGCAGGGGTCACAGGACCAGCAGCTGGAGCCTCAGGGCCTCCTGACCCCAGGCTCAGTCTTGCTCCAAAACCCGAGCCATCACCTAGAAACACCACAGGGTCAGGGTCCCCCCCACAGCTCTCCAGGGGGTTCCGCGGGGGACGTACTGCAGGGGCAGGGCAGGGGTGATTGGCCGGCAGCCCCAGCGACAACCATGCTGTGATTCTGCTCACGGAGAAAACACTGATGGGCCCCAAAAATACTTTCATAAAAACATAACCCCGGTCAGAATGACGCACGTCAAGTAAGAAAACGCAACTTCACAGGTTGAGTACATCACCTGAGTCCCCCATTCCGCGCCAGCCTTAGGGGTCCTCCACTCACTTCTCCAGACGTGGCCCCCAAAGACTCCACAAAACCCAGATGTCTTAGGCAAGCCCTCAAGAGCAGTGGGACGTGCGCGGCCTGCACCCTCCACGCCAGCCACAGAGCAAAGGCGGGCAGCGGACGGGGCATCCCCAGCACAGAGCAAAGGCAGGCAGCAGACGGGCATCCGATGACTGCTCAGGAAACACTGACTGTGCCTGCAGTGGGGTCCCTGCAGTGCAGCTCCGTGTCAGGAGGGCACAGGGCCTCAAGGAGGAAAATTCAAAACCTCCCAATGCACAGGGCCTGGTCCATCCCGGAGACCTGCAGCTGCGCCAGCCCACAGGGAGGGGGATGCTTTGGAAACCGAGGCAGGATCGTGTCAGTGACACGAGGCCCAGATGAGGAGGAGGCACCCTGGGAAAAGGGTGTTGGACTTTCCCAGCAAGAGGATGAGGATGCCAGCGAGACTGGGCTCCTGTGTGGACAAAGCTCCCCAGGGAGCCGAGGCTGCAGCACTTGGCACCTGGGGATGCCCCAGCACAGCCTGGTGAGCACAGAGCACACTGGGCAGGAGCAGAGGCCAGCAACGCAGGCAGAGGACAACCTCAGAGGATGATGATGACCCCCTCAGAGAAATAACGGGCACCTCATTCACAAAACGAACGAACAAAGTGCTTTTTGTGAGTGGCGGCAAGTGCCAAGAGAGCAGCACAAAGGCCTCAGGTGCGGTGAGAGGGTTGAGGGTGCTGGGTCGCTGCCTGTACCCCCCAAAATGCCTCAGGCCACCCCCTACCACCTACAAATCTTTGTGCCTAATCATGTTCCCAAGTCCTACTTCTGCCCTGTGTATCTCAAATAAAGACGACGACAAAGAAATCTTTGGGGAAATCATCTACTGCAGGCAGGTGTTTGAGAAATCCCAGAGGGTGAAGGACGCTGGCATTTCCCTGAGCCACAGCTCCTGTAGCGGCACCCACAGCGTGTACCAGGAACTGTGAGATGTGACTGCTGCAGACGCTGTTACCCAGTGCCACTGAGACATGGGTGCCCAGCACCGCGCCCGGCCCACTCCATCCAGAGGAGACCACAGCCAGCAGGTGCCACCAGCCGGTGGTCAGAGCTCCACGAGTCCAAGACCACATTCCCTGTTGTCCCACCGGACCCTGTGCCTTCAGCAAAAACCATGCTTCACCTCAGGGCCCAATACCTTCCTCCAGGTGCAGGGACTTCTCACCTGGCTGTGCCAAAAATAAACTCAAGAACGTCCCCAAAAAAGAAAGAAACCAAGGAGCTGAAGCTAAAGGAGAGAGGAACAGTTAGGATAAGAGAGTTCTGAGAAATTTAAAATACGAGCGCAGAAACAGAACGCTCAGCACAAACGTTGAAAAATAAAGTTCTAAAGAAAACCTCTTAGAAACGAGAACAAAAATAAAAGGAGTAGAAATAGGGAAAGAAGATTTGACAATCAATTCTGGAGGCCCGATATAGTTGAGTAACAGGATTTACAGAAAGAGAGAAAACCAAAGGAGATGTGATCGAAGGAAGGACGAACGAGGAAGAAATCCACCACCCTGACCACGCAGGCCCCTCCAAGGTCGTGCGTCACTGGAGGGCGCAGGCACAGAGGCGGTGGACAGGCACGCGGTACCTGAAGAAACATGACTTCCAACCCAAGAGCCAACTGACCGACGACCGTCAAGGAGAAGAGGAAGTTCTCACAAACAAGCACCTGCCAGACACCTTTTCTACAGAGGCCTCTGGGGACATGTTTCATTAAAAAATATGGGGCCTGCTGGGCTCAGTGGCTCATGCCTGTAATCCCAGCACTTTGGGAGGCTGAGGTGGGAGGATGACTTGAGCATGGAAGGTGGAGGCTGCAGTGAGCCGAGACTACGCCGCTACACTCCAGCCTGTGTGACAGAGCAAGAACCTGTCTTGAAAAATAAAATAAGGAACCATCGAAGGAGGACAAGGGGTCACCTGGGAGCCCCTGAGAGTTGGTGGGGAAGCACCTGCTGTGCTCGGAAGGCTCGGATGACACTCACCCGGACACCGTGTGCGAGGACCAGCAATGAAGAACACAGAAGAAACCAAGCCAAGAAAAACAGAAGTGGCTCGAGGGGGACACGTGCTCCCAGCGGCTCTGCTGGAACACGGGGCACGTCTTTGAAGGGCAAACCTCGGCTGTGACAGCACAGGGCGTGCGGACTGGACCTCGTGTGGCAAGGGGCGCATGGCGAGGGGCTTTGCTGCTAGGAGGGCTGAAGATGCTACTTTAAACAGCAAACAGGTTTTGAAAATAAAGCAAATACAAGAAGACATTTCTGGGAGTTGAACACGGGCATCCCCAGGGAGTTGCAGTCCTGAGTGGGGAGCTGGGACAGAGGCTGCTCAGGGAATGGTCCTCTCAGCACCCATAATTGTTACCCTGCGTGCTCACTACTCATCAAATAAATAAAAACAAAATTAAAAAGCTGCTGGCCCTACTCTGCAAATACTAAAATTTCCAATTAAATTGTGACTATGTTCTCAAAAATCACTAAATCACTGGAAAATTCAACAGATTTTTTAAAAAGAGCATCTCAAAAGGTGACTGACTTGTGAAAAGACAACAATTGTAGGAAAAGTTATGAAATTAAAAAAATTACGGTGTGGCAGGTAACTGCCACCACAACTGATCCAGCCAGGGCAACCAAGGGAGGAGGCTGAGACCAGTGGGCGTGAGCATGAGAGGGAAGAGAATACTCAGTCTCCACATCTCCCACAGGAGGAGGAGGAAGAAACCTGGCAGGCACCACCACAGACAAAGGCCCAGGTCAAGCCCACGCACCTCCCGCCATGAGGCCCGGGGAGACGCAGCCCCCTACACGCCATCGTGAGGACACACCACACAGTCAGCAGTCCCTTGGCTCCTCTCCAGGGCCGGTGCCCCGAAACCCACAGCACAGAGAGGGATGACCACCCCAAGGGGAGGGAAGGGCAGGGTGGGCAGGCAAGGCAGCAGAGCCTGGAAACATGGGGCGCGCCGCCCCAGTCTCCATCCCGCCAAAGACACCTGAACATAGCCTGTGAGCTGGGGTGTCTTTTCCATCAAGGACGCTACTGGGACAGTGGGCGAAATCTGAGCAAGGTCTGCAGCTGTAGCTGAGACGCCAGCCTTGGATCAGGGCGAACATTCCAGGGTGGAGTGTGACCTGGGCTGGCAACCTTGGCTGTGTGAAAGGTACAGGTGTGTTTTCAGAGTCTAGAGGCCCCAGGTGCACGCCTGACAAAGCGCAGAGCCGGGGTGGAGGTCAGTGAGGGGCAGACGCAGAACCGGGCGAAGGATGCAGGAATTCTTTGACTATTTTCTGATAGGAAACCACTGAAACAAAAAATGAAAAAAGAAAGATAACCAACTCACTTTTCTCACTTCCATCAGTTTTCCCTTCTAATCCAGGAGGAGGAGAACTTAATGTTTCTTGAGAATCAAGAGATGTTGTGATAAAATCTTCGACATCTTTCTCCTGTTCAGATACAGAGATTTTTAAATGGTCATAAATATTGAGTAATTACATCATAGAGCTGACTCTGCCAGGTGAAAACTTCCAAAGGCCTGAATTTATCTTCCCACATAGACCCCAAATGAAACAACTCAAAACTGGTGAACACATGCAGGTGTTCCAACAATTTAATCAGATTCCAACAATTTATTTTTTTAAAAAAAGCATTGTTTATTCCAACAATGCTTCCAACAATTTCATCAGATTCACGCACAGCTCTTTAGGAATATTTTAATGGAGCCAACAGCAAATATTTCAGATTTCAATTGTTTTACATGAAATGATAGTATATGGATTTTTCAGAGAATATGTATCTGCTAATTATTTTTTGAGGGAGGATCTTACTCTGTCACCCAGTCTGGAGTGCAGTGGTTCCATCTCGGCTCACTGCATCCTCAACCTCCCGAGGTCAAGTGATCCTCCTGCCTCAACCTCCTGAGGAGTTGGGACCATAGGCAGCACGATCGCGCCCAGCTGACTGTGTGTGTTTTGTAGAGATGGGGTCTCACCGTGTTACCCAGCCTGGTCTCAAATTCCTGGGCTCAAGCAATCCTCCCGCCTCAGCCTCCCAAAGTGTTGGGACTACAAGTGTGAGCCCAACTGTATCTGATTTTTCATTTTATGTTACTCAAGATACACAAAATCCCAAAATGATTATGTTAGAAATAATATGATCTAACTCATAAATTATTAAAATTAATTAGTATATGCGAAACCTGTAAAAATATGAAGCATTTCCGGCTGGGCACGGTGGCTCAAGCCTGTAAGCACTTTGGGAGGCCGAGGCGGGTGGATCATGAGGTCAGGAGTTTGAGACCAGCCTGGCCAACACCGTGAAACCCCGTCTCTACTAAGACTATAAAAATTAGCCGGGCGAGGTGGCGGCGCCTGTAGTCCCAGCTACTCGGGAGGCTGAGGCAGGAGAATTGCTTGAACCTGGGGAGGCGGAGGTTGTAGTGAGCCGGGATCGCGCCACTGCACTCCAGCCTGGGTGACAGAGCAAGACTCCGTCTCACAAAAAAATAAAATAAAATAAAAATAAGCAGCATTCCTAAAAATAAATCTAAAAAACCATTCTGGAAAAAGAACCCTATGCCCATCACACACGAAGACGTGTCTGCGGCTGTGCCTGCTGGTGTCCGTGTCAGTGGAGAAGCATGCCCAGGGTACGTCTGAGGCGGGCAAATGCATCGCAGGCATTTTAAAAATACCTGAACAACTGACATAATCTAAACGCTCCCATGATGCCAGTCCTGCAGAGCTGGCCCCACACAGGACTGCGAGGTGTGCGCTGTCAGGAGGTGAACAAACAATGGCAGCTGCCGTGGCGCCGGGCAGGCCACATTCCCACGGGAACAGCAGGTCTAGGAGCAGGGCAGGCACCTACCACAGCCGTCCTCTGCACACGGTGGTCATCAGCTGGCGGAGACTCAGCCCACTGCAGGGCCAGCGCTGCTGCGGACACACCTGGGGAACAAAGCAGGCCCGGCCCCTGGGGCTGTGGTAGTGAGGTGTCCGCCCTGTCCCACAGGGATGTGTCGGCACTGCACAGGCTCAGGGCTCCTGAGTGGGGTGTCACAGGGAGGCTGGGCCGGGGCTCCAGGGTCCAGTCTTTCCTGAGGACCTCAGGGGAGCTCCAGGAAGACAGGTCCAGCATCCCGACCGGGCTCTTCCGGGGCCCAGCCTCCGCAGCGTGGCTCTGGTGGCAGGAGCCACCAAGTATGCTGGTTGGTGAAGAAAGGGACCTGTCCTGACATTCTGACTTTTCTTGAATGGGAGAATCTGGCATTTCATCTGGTATCAAGGAATCCCGATTTTTGATAACATCAGTTACACCCCCCGTGGCTGCACTGGCGTCACACGCATCTGTGGGGGCTGATGTGTCAGGCTCTTCGCCGTCACAGGAACCATCACTCCAGCTGCTCTCCAACAGGTGTGCCGAGGCCAAGGGCCATGGAGATTTGGCATCGGCAGCATCCACATTCTGGAAGGTCATGGAATACAGCAAACGGTTCAATTTTTCCTGAAGTTGTTTCACCTGAGCTATCAGATCGACCTTCTGCAGCTGACAATCTTCCAGTACTTTTTCCTTACCCTGCAGGTAAAACAGAACAGGCACACGGTGGAACGCCCGGCTTACCAGGAGTCGCGCCTGTCTGTCTGGTGTTGATGGCGGATTTCGGGGAGTTTCGGAGCACTCGGGCGATTCCACAACGAGCCCTGCACATTTCAAGTTTATTTAATTCTCTGAGAAACAGAACCAAGACTTACATCTCTTTGCTTAAAAGGCAACTGTCATAACCTATTTCTGCGGTGACTGAGGACACAAGTTTCACACAAGGGAAAAAGGATGGGAAGGTTCTATATCTGAGCACCGAAAACACAAAATTGCGGTTTATGTGATGAATCTGGAGTTTCTTTGTGTGTAACTTCTAAGAATCTGGCAATCAGCTCAGGCAGGGCTGAGCTTTCTCTTAAGAATTTTAAAAAATGAGCCAGGTGCAGTGGCTCACGCCTGTAATCCCAGCACTTTGGGAGACCGAGGTGGGTGGATCATGAGGTCAGGAGTTCAAGACCAGCCTGGCCAAGATGGTGAAACCCCATCTCTACTAAACACACAAAAATTAGCCGGGCATGGTGGCGGGTGCCTGTAATCCCAGCTACTCGGGAAGCTGAGGCGGAGAATTGCTTGAACCCAGGAGGTGGAGGTTGCAGTGAGCCAAGATCTCGCCACTGCACTCTAGCCTGGGCAAAAAAAAAAATTCAAAGAAACGTTCCTGTCGTGAGGGCCTCAAGACCGTTTGCTGCAGGAGATGTGGAGGGCTCTCCACCAGAATGTATTTCCCGAGAGCACGTGACAAGCACATGAACCAGGTTCACGGGTCTCCTCAGAACTGCGGGCCTAGGCCCGTCCTTCCCTGATTTCTACGGAATTCAGAATCTTTCAGGCTCTAAACGCCAATGAGGTGCACGCAGTGTGGACCCAGGAACAGGCGTGGCACCTGCACTCATGCAAGACACGTCCCAGTGACAATCTCAAGGGCTGCGAGGGGCTCGGGTGAGCCCACATCTCAGCAGGCTTCAGCACCAAGCATGCTTCGGTGCCATACTTGAGACCATAAAATACCCACCCAGCACTTCTGGTGTTAGAGCCTCTGGGTTTCAGAGCCTGGAGGAGTAGTTGGGGCACATTTAGCCAACATCAGGGAGGAGGGGGAAGAGGAGGAGGAGGGTGGGCAGCTGTGTATCCAGGAGGAAGAGAGTAGGTGGCTGTGTGTTCAGGAGGAGGAGGAGGAGGAGGAGGGTGGGCGGCTGTGTGTCCAGGAGGAGAAGGAGAAGGAGGAGGGTGGGTGGCTGTGTGTCCAGGAGGAGGAGGGTGGGCAGCTGTGTGTCCAGGAGGAGGAGGGTGGGCGGCTGTGTGTCCAGGAGGAGAAGGAGAAGGAGGAGGGTGGGCGGCTGTGTGTCCAGGAGAAGGAGGGTGGGCGGCTGTGTGTCCAGGAAGAGGAGAGTAGGTAGAGGAGGAGAAGGGTGGGTGGTTGTGTGTCCAGGAGGAAGACAGTAGGTGACTGTTATGTCCAGGAGGAGGAGGAGGAGGAGGGTGGGCAGCTGTGTGTCCAGGAGGAGGAGGAGGAGGAGGGTGGGCGGCTGTGTGTCCAGGAGGAGGAGAGTAGGTGGCTGTATGTCCAGGAGGAGGAGGGTGGGTGGCTGCGTGTCCAGGAGGAAGAGGAGGAGGAGGGTGCATGGATGTGTGTCTGGGAGGAGGAGGAGGACGGGCTGGGTGGCTGTGTGTCCAGGGGGGCTGTGCTGGGCCTTGGACTAGAGGAGGCGAGGTGCAGACAATGCATCAAAAGGTGCCATCTGTGGCCGGGCGTGGTGGCTCACACCTGTAATCCCAGCACTTTGGGAGGCTGAGGAGGGCTGATTACCTGAGGTCAGGAGTTTGAGATCAGTCCGGCCAACATGGTGAAACCCCGTCTCTACTAAAAATACAAAAATCAGCTGGGCATGGTGGTGTGTGCCTATAGTCCCAGCTACTCGGGAGGCCGAGGCTGGAGAATCGCTTGAACTCAGGAGGTGGAAGTTGCAGTGAGCCGAGATCATGCCACTGCACTCCAGCCTGGGTGACAGAGCAAGACTCTGTCTCAAAAAAGAAAAGAAAAAATAAAAGTGCCATCCGCACCTGATGCGCCCCGAGGAGAGGGCAGCTCCTGCGCAGGTGTTTCCGAGGGGGGCACTGAGGACTCGCCCCGGTGCACTGGGTGGGAGAAGCACCAGTACCCGCTCTTCTCACTAAATCTCAACTCCGCTACGATTTGAGATTGTCAAGGTGCAACCTCCTTCCTCAGGGAAAAGAACTGTCAGCTTTTTTTCAAGTGACAATATGGAGTGAGATGAACACATTAAAAAAATAAATCTGAAGCCTTTCAAAGTAAACCAGACACTGGCCATCAAAGTCCTGAGCTGAGGTGACGCCCATGGGGGCAATGTGGTCCTCCCATGAAAAGACAGCCCAGAACTAACCCTGAAGCACAGTTAAATCCATTTGTATCAATTAAAAGAAAAAAACCCAACTGATTGTTTCTAGAAAGTGGCTTCAATGGAGCATGTAGGAAAATTCACAACAATCATGGACAGCTTGTCACAGAACAGAAAGGATTCAGAGAACATGTCACTGCAGGCACAGACTGTGCTCCTCACCTCAGCAGAATACCCGTTTCTGCCCAGGGCAGGACCCACGTGTTCTACACCCAGCCTCTCCCAGGTGGGCCTCGCGCCTTCCCCCGTCCCCACACCTTGCCTACGTTCTCCAGACTCAGGCGCATTTCATTTTTCACCAAGAGCAGCTCCGACTGCAGCTGCCTCTGGCAGACGGTGAGCACTGACATTACGCCTTCTTGCTTGCAGAGAGGTGCGTCCTCCAACGTCATCAGGACGGGCTGCAGATCACCCTTGACAGAGGAGACAGACGAAAGCTGAGCACGCAGGAGGCTGCTGCTGGGGCTGCCCCACAGGTGGCCTGGAGCTGGGAGCCAGTACGGCAGCCAGCAGGGATGCCAGAGGGAGGTGGCAGTGCCGTCCACAGCCAAGCACCTTGGTCGACAGCAGGCCACATGGGAACGGGGCTGAGGACCCAGCAGGAAGCTGCCCCGACCCAGGATGATGCCACAGAGCAAGGTGGACTGGGGCATCTGAGAGCAGGAGCCGCTCTACAAAGACCCAGCTGGTGTGGGCGTGGCAGCCAGCAAGTGCCCAAGGCTCTGCTCAGACACAAGTGGGAGCCTTAAAAGACAACTCTGCAGGGCCTCCAGCTCCAAAAGAAGAGCTTGTTTACCACGTCTCACACGTCTCACACGTCTCACACAGGCGCTGCCTATCGACAGATCTTACCACATCTCACACAGGCGCTGCCTATCGACAGATCTTACCACATCTTACACGTCTCACACAGGCGCTGCCTATCGACAGATCTTACCACATCTTACACGTCTCACACAGGCGCTGCCTATCGACAGATCTTACCACGTCTCACACGTCTCACACAGGCGCTGCCTATCGACAGATCTTACCACGTCTCACACGTCTCACACAGGCGCTGCCTATCGACAGATCTTACCACGTCTTACACGTCTCACACAGGCGCTGCCTATCGACAGATCTTACCACGTCTCACACAGGCGCTGCCTATCGACAGAGCTTACCACATCTTACACGTCTCACACATGTACTGCCTATCGACAGATCTTACCACATCTTACACGTCTCACACAGGCACTGCCTATCGACAGATCTTACCACGTCTCACACAGGCACTGCCTATCGACAGAGCTTACCACATCTTACACGTCTCACACAGGCACTGCCTATCGACAGAGCTTACCACATCTCACACAGGTACTGCTTACCGACAGATAAACTATTTGATTAGAAACCAGAGAGGCAGCTCAAGTGGACCCGCCTCACACAGTGAGCTCCGTTTCACTGGACAGTCCCTATCATGTGAACGAAATGATTGTTTTTGAAAGTTTAAAACAATAAGCTTAAAATGGCACGAAACAGTGAAATCCTCAGCCCAGCTTCACTGCGTACTGACCCGGAACAGGCCCAGGCAGGTCTGAGCTTCAGGCCCCTTTCTCTGCTGTGTCATGAGCCATGACAACTGCAGCCCCCAGTGCCCAGCACAGAGAGAAGTCATTAAAATTAAAGGAGAAAAGGAGTACGAGAGGAAGAAAAAAATACCCTGCCATGGCCTGCAGAGGGGGCCTACCTGTGGGTCAGGGACAACCGGTTCCAAAGCACCATCGTGGGAGGCCTCCATGTCGCCAGGGACCTGGGCCTTGGCGCCACCATCCACGCGAGGCTGTGGGTGGGCCCCGGGCACCCGTGTGTGAGCTGTGGTTCTGCAGGCCTGCCGCCTGTCCAGCTCCACCTGGCACCTCAGGAACCGCTGGTGCAGCACATGCAACTGGCGGCTGAGGCGGGCACACTGCGTTCGGAGCCGCTGCAGCTCAGGAGGCTCCGCCCCAGCTGCCAGCGGCTGCTGCTCCAGCACGCAGCGGATGTGGGCCAAGGCCAACAGGACGGCCTCCAGCTCGGCAGAGTGGGCCACCTTCCGCTGGTTCAATGCGTCAATTTCTAAATTTCTCTCGGCAATCATTGCTTCCTTTGCTTTCAGGGCAGCTTCGAACTCCTGGATCCGGGAGGCCATGCCTTCGACCTCAGCCTCCCTGAGGGCTGCACTGCGCTCTAGTTCAGCCAGCTGCCGCTCCGCAGCCTCCTCTGCACCCTGGAGGCGCTGCTGCAGGGCCTCCAGGGCCTGGCTGTGCCCACGCTCCTGGTCAGCCAGCAGCCGGCTCAGGGCCTCCTTGGCTTCGAGCGCAGCCTCAAGCTCGCCCTGCAGGGCCTGCCCGCGGGGGCCCCCGGCCTGAGAGCAGAGCAGCTCGCTCTGCAGACTGCCAGCCTGACTGTCGCTGACTTCATGCACCACAGGCCCCATAAGGGACAGCTCGTGCTGCAGCTTCTCAATGACTTCATGGAGTTGTTCGATTTCCTCTGCTTTCTCCTTTTGTAATCGCTTCTGGTTCTCTCGCAGATTTTCAATCGTGGCTTTCAGCTCTTCAATCTCAGAACTTCTGGTATATACAACCTGAAGAGAGAGCACATTTCAGTGGCAAATTAAATGTATCCACTTCAGAATGTCCCTGCTTCACAACGCGTTACCTTCTGAATGCATTCTTGGAGTGAAGACTCCATAGCTTGAAAAACAAAGCAGCCACAGAAGCCAACTCCCGGTCTCGGGAAGCACTCCACATCGGCCTGGGCTGCTACTGGGCCCTGGCACACACCTTGTGCTCCACGTCTGATCGTGGGACAAAGTGCTAATGCAGCCAATTTCTACACAAGGACGTCTACAGAATGATGCTTTCACCACCCTTTACATGTTATTTTGTTAATATTTAAACAACTTGATTTGTTTGATTTTCCTGAAGGTGCATTAGATTTTAGGTGTCGTTCTGACTCCAGGAGGAAAGAAACCTGGGCAGAGAATCTGCATCAACAAAGCGGTGAGCCGGGCACACTCCCCTTCCATCCCAACACTGCTCACGGTGATGCTGGTGACGCAGGCGTCTCTGCCACTGCCACCTCGGTGACACCAGGCATCAAAGTGAGTTTACTTGTGCCATGAAACATAATCCTCAGTCATGTAAGGAAATACGATTGTTTCCACTTTAAAGACAGGAAAATTGAAACTGAGATATTAAACATCTTTCTAAACCCACAAAAATAGTAAGTGGAAAATCAGGATTGAGATCTATGTCAATACAGCTCCAAACTCTATTCTCTTAAGATAACATTACTGGTAATGACAAAAAATAGAAAAATTCTAACCCATTTGTGTTCTAACAATTTTAAAACAATTTGTTATAAACTAATACGTTCTTCTAAAAAAATTGAGGGTTTCATAACAACTCCGGGTTTCTCTGGAACTACCTCACAATTACTCTGGACTGAAATGCAAATGTGGCCCACAGGAAAAAAAAAAAAAAACGGAACCTGATGAAGCTGTGGCTTTGGTTTCGACGCTGTCAGCGACACCTTCCTATGCATTTACCACCGAGGACCACCACCACGCAATTAGCAAAAGCAGCCTCCCAGCTGCGGGCTGGGAATGCCCGCTGTACATTCTGCTCCACCCTGTGTCTTACTGGGTGCAGCACCGGCCCGTGTCTCTGTACTCTACAGGCAAGTGAAGGAATTTTAAAGACAGTTCTGATTATATACAGCTTTCGCTCATTCACTAAATGCACTAAATAAACTGGAATCAAAGGGTGTGCACTAAAGACGGTCACAATCACAACGCAAATATTATGTTAAAATACTGGAACCAGCCTACAAAGGTAGCTCTAAATGTAAAACACTAAAACCTAAAATCAGTGAACTGAGGCCAGGTGCGGTGGCTCACGTCTGTAACCCCAGCACTTTGGGAGGCTGAGGCAGGCAGATCACTTGAGCACAGGAGTTCGAGATCAGCCTGGCCAACATGGCACAACCTGGTCTCTAGTAAAAATATAAAAATTAGCCAGGCGTGGTGACAGGCACCTGTAGTCCTAGCTACGCAAGAGGCTGAGGTAGGAGAACTGCTTAAACTCCGGAGGCAGAGGTTGCAGTGAGCCGAGATTGCGCCACTGCACTCCAAGGTGGGTGACAGAGCAAGACAGCATCAAAAAAAAGCAAAAAGCATATACAAGCGTATTCAAGGAGACTTGAATGCAAAGTAAAACCATGAAATTTCTGAGGAAAATGGGGTTAGGGAAAGAGCTCTCAGATAGAACTTCAAAAGTATACTCTGGCGGGGCACGGTGGCTCACGCCTGCAATCCCAGCACTTTGGGAGGCCAAGGCAGGGGGATCATCTGAGTCAGGAGCTCGAGACTAGCCTGACCAACATGGAGAAACCCCGTCTCTACTAAAAATACAAGTTAGCTGGGCATAGTGGCGGATGCCTGTAATCCCAGCTACTCAGGAGGCTGAGACAGGAGAATTGCTTGAACCTGGGAGGCAGAGGTTGCAGTGAGCCGAGATCACGCCACTGCGTTCCAGCCTGGGCAACACAGAGAGTCTCTGTCAAAAAAAAAGAAAGTAAAAAGTTTTGCTCTGCAAAACATACTGTTAAGAGAATGCAAAGACCAGCCATACATTGGGAGAAAATACCTGCAAATCATGTATCCAAAAAAAGTGTTCAAAAGATATAAAGAATTCCCAGAACAATACAAAACCGAACAACCCAACTTTTTAAAACTTTCTGAGGCAAGGCACGGTGGCTCATGTCTGTAATCCCAGCACTTTGGGAGGCCGAGGCAGGTGGGTCACAGGAGGTCAGGAGTTCGAAACCAGCCTGGCCAACATGGTGAAATCCCGTCTCTACTAAAAATACAAAAAAATTAGCCGGGTGTGGTGGTGGGTGCCTGTAATCCCAGCTACTCAGGAGGCTGAGGCAGGAGAATTGCTTGAACCCAGGAGACTGAGGTTGCAGTGAGCCGACATGGTCCCACTGCACTCCAGCCTGGGCCACAGAGTGAGACTCCATCTCAAAAAAAAAAAAAAAAAAAAAAAACGCCTTTCTGAAAGACTCGAGCAAACATTTTCCCCACAATATGGATGGCAAATAAGCATAGAAAAAGATGCTGAAGATCACTAGTCATTAAGGAAACACAAAACACTAGGATATACCACTCTGTATCTACCAGAATGTCCAGGAAAAAAGACTGGCCTTACCAGGTGCTGATGAGAACGTGGTTACCCAGAACACTCATCTATTGCTGGTGGAATGTAAAACGGTAGCACAACTATGGAAAACAGTTTGACAGTTTCTTTTAAGTAAAAGATATACTTACACATGAATCGGCCAAGCATTCAGATTAAGTATTGAACCACAAGAAGTGAACATTTATTTTCTCCCAAAAAGCTGTGCATGAAAGTTTACGGCAGCTCGATTCATCACTGCCAAAACCTAGAAATTATCCAAATGTCCCCCAACGGGTGAATGGATCAACAAACTGTGGTCCATCCAGACAACACTACTCAGCAACTAAAGGAACAGACACAGGCCACAGGATGCATCAATTTCAAGCGCGTCACAACACCTGATTCGAAGCAGAATTCCAGGAAGGAGAGGAGAGGCCGTGGGCGGGCGGCCGGAGGCTGGAAGTCGTAGACGGGTTGCCAGGAAGAAACTGCACTAGGAAAATTTTCTGAGTGATGAGATTGTGGTGATTATGACAGGACTAAATCCTTTTTTCAAAATTTATAAAACTGTATACCAAAAAAACCTAATTTTATTATGCACAAAGTTAAAAAATAAAAAACTTAAAGAAATTGTTATACTAAAAAATAACAAGTATCTATAACCCATGACCTAAGGTTCTATCTGAAAAAGCTAGAAAAAGAAGAGAAAATAAACCCAAGGTAAATAGAAGGAAGCCAATAATGAAAATAAGAAGAGAAATCAAAGAAATAAACAGAGAAAAGTATCAGAACCAAAAGCTGATTCTTTGAAAACATCAACAACATGAATAAACTACTAGCTAGAGACACACAAGAATAAAAGAGAAAACACAAACTCACTAATATCAGGAATAAAAGAAGGGCCATCAGCATAGAACTTGCAGATACTCAATGGCAAGTAAGGAAATGGTTAATAAGGTGAACAGTTACAAAATGAGAAAGTATAGGCTGGGCAGTGGCTCACGCCTGTAATCCCAGCTTTGTGAGGCCGAGGCAGGTGGATCACAAGGTCAGGAGATCGAGACCATCCTGGCTAACACAGTGAAACCCCGTCTCTACCAAAAATACAAAAGATTAGCTCAGCGTGGTGACACACACCTGTAACCCCAGCTACTCGGGAGGCTGAGGCAGGAGAATCACTTGAACCCAGGAGGCGGAGGTTGCAGGGAGCTGAGATCATACCACTGCACTCCATCCTGGGTGACAGAGCAAGACTCCATCTCAAAAATATAAAAAGTATAAACTTCTTTATGCAAAGCAATTTGACAATTTTGATGACATGCACAAGTTCCTTGAAAAATACAACTTATCACAACACGAAACAGAAATCCAAATACCTCAGTCTATTAAAGAAAATTAATTCATTATCATAAATCTCTCTAGATACACAAACTCCAAACGGCTTCATTGTTGACGCTATGAAAACATTCAAGGAAGAAATCCCAGCTATGTGAAATAACCTCTTTCAGAAAAGATGGGGGGTGAAAAAATTCCCAACCTATTTTATGAGACTAACATAACCTTCATACCAAAGCCTTAGGAAATACTGCAAAAAAAGACAATTACAGACCAACATCCCTCATGAACACAGATGCAAAAACCATTAACAAAATATTAGCAAACCAAATTCAGTAATATATGTAACATATGAAGAGGGCAGTACATCACTACCAGGTATGGTTTATCCTAGAACTGCAAGGTCAGTTTAATCTCCAAGAAATAAATCACTCAATAAAGTTAACCCTATTCGTAAAATAAAAGAGAAAACTGTCATCACTATTTCAATAGATCTAGAAAAAGCAAACTAGAAATGTAATGGAACTTCCTTTATCTGATAAAAAGGCACCTGTGAAAATCCTAAAGCTAACATACCTAATGGCAAAACACTGACCACTTCCCCGTAAGACAAGGAGCAGGGCAAAGATGACTGCTCTAGCCAGTTTGAACTTTGTACCGGGAGTGCTAGACATTGTAATCAGAGAAGGAAATAACAAAAATTGGAAAGAAATCAAACTGTCTTTACTTGAAGATGATGTTATCTTATACATAAAAAGCCCTCAGGAATCCACAAAACACTACTAATATACATAAACTGTGCAAGGTAACAGCAAGGCTAATAGACAAAAGGTGTATGTGTATTCATGGTAAACAACTAGATAATTATTTTAAATCTCATTTACAATAGTGCAGAAAGCCTAAAATATTTAAGGATAAATTTAACAAAAGACATGTGAGACCTCTTTATTAAAACCTATAGAATAAGAGAGAAGTAAATGGTAAAATTAAAGAAACATCACTAACCCCAGAGTTAGAACAAGCAACACAGGAAGGGAGGGCCCACGTTGAGGACGAGGTGTTAGGGTGGCTGGAGCCCCGGAGGACGGCAATACAGAACAAGCGACAACAACCACGACCAGGCCAGGGAGACGGGAGCTCTGTTTCCCCACAAACCTAAGACACTTCTAGAAGACGAACATCCTCACTGACATCAAATGGGGTAGAAAACGGCAAATGTGGTGTCCTTGAAAGAACTGGAAACCGAACAGAGTCAAACCTTTAAATGGAATTTTACTTTTCCTTATTATATAAAGCAAACTAAAGTAATAGCCACACCTTCACAAAAAATTAGGAGAATTACAGAAAACGAAGGATGTACGAATTTGCACATATCTGGAAGAAAAATCCCACAAGAAAATACTGGGGATTGTCCTTATAAAGCCTTCAATTCCTAATGGAACTAAAATACTGTCCTTAACATTTAACTATTTTTAATATATTTTTCATTATATAAGATTATAGTTACAGGTCAAATTCTAGAGCGCACTATAGACAAATAATACAACTTCTTTTGAAAAGTAATCAATGGTTTTCAAAGGCATTCTTTTTTTGAGACGAGTCTTGCTCTGTTGCCCAGGCTGGAGTGCAGTGGCGCAATCTCGGCTCACTGCAACCTCTGCCTCCTGGGTTCAAGCGATTCTCCTGCCTCAGCCTCCCAAGTAACTATCAGAGGCACCGCCCACCAGGCCCAGATAATTTTTGTGTTTTTAGTAGAGATGGGGTTTCTCCATGTTGGCCACGTTGGTCTCGAACTCCTGAGCTCAAGTGATCTGCCCGCCTCGGCCTCCCAAAGTGCTGGGGTTACAGGCGTGAGCCACCGCGCCTGGCCATAAAAGGCATTCTTCAATGTAACCCAAAAGGATATTTTTAAATTTTTGCCAAATATACAAGATACCAACAGACACTAAGACAGATAATATCTCAGTAGCCTCTGTCAAAGGGAAATTAAAAGTGACAAACTGGAGACAAACTTCTTTTTACTTCTATGGTCCCCTCCAAAATTATTTTTTTTAGGCAGGGTCCTGTTCTGTCATTACGGCTGGATTACAGTGGCATGATCACAGCTCACTGTGGCCTCCATCGCCCAGGCTCAAGTGATCTTCCCACCTCAGCCTTCAGAGTAGCTGGTATTATAGGTGCATGCCTGGCTAAACTTTTTTTAAAAATTTGTAGAGATGGGACTCATTACGTCATTGTCCAGGATGATCTCAAATTCCTGGGCTCAAACGATCCTCCCACCTCAGGTTCCCAAACTCCTGGGATTACAGGTGTGAGAGCCACTGTGCCTGGCCATAAAGTTAATTTTGTGTTTGAGACAGGGTCTCGCTTTGTGGCCCAGGCTGAAGCGCAGTGGCATAATCACAGCTCACTGTACCCTCCATCTCCTGGGTTCAAGTGATTCTCCTGCCTCAGCCTCCTGAGTGGTGTGTATCACTCTGCCTGGCTGATTTTTGTATTTTTAGTAGAGATGGGGTTTTCCCATGTTGTTTAGGCTGGTCTCGAACTCCTGAGCTCAAGTGATCTACCCTCCTCAGTCTCCCAAAGTGCTGAGAATACAGGCGTGAGCCACCGTGCCTGACTGACAAAATTAATTTTGAAAAGTATTACAAACATTATATGAGGAAACAGAAAGCTGTCATCCTGGAAAGCCAAGGTCCCAGTCAATCACACCCAGACACCATGAGGACTTTGTGCAGGAGACGCAGGCAAAGCCAGAAGCACGAGAAGACCCCCTTCTCCCCCAGCACTGGGGAGTGGCTGACCTTGCCGAGGTAAACCTGCTGTGCCTGGAGCTGCTTGCTCACACACAGGATCTCCTCTTCTTTGTTGTGCAGAAATGCCGGTAATAACAACCACCATATCAAAACAGAGCCAACAGAACCTTACTAGGGAAATGTTCTACTGACCCTACAGGTATGAAATGTCCTAATTAAATGAGCCTACTGTTTTAAATTGGAAAAATGGAAAATCAATTTGAAAATGTTTGTTTGTTTTTGTTTTTTGAGACAGAGTCTCGCTTTGTTGCCCAGGCTGGAGTGCAGTGGCACGATCTCGGCTCACCGCAAGCTCCGCCTCCCGGGTTCACGCTGTTCTCCTGCCTCAGCTTTCCGACTACCTGGGACTACAGGCGCCCACCACCACACCCAGCTAATTTTTTGTGTTTTTTTGTTTTTTTTTGTTTTTTTAGTAGAGACGGGGTTTCACCGAGTTAGCCAGGATGGTCTTGATCTCCTGACCTCGTGATCTGCCCGCCTCGGCCTCCCAAAGTGTTGGGATTACAGGCGTGAGCCACTGCGCCCGGCTGAAAATGTTTTTCTACTAAAGTCCTTTCTGTCTAGTTTTCTTATGGTCGTTTAAAAATAAACCAATAAGTAAATAAAGTCCTCTCTGTTTAAAATGACGTTATTAGGCTAGGCAAGGTAGCTCATGCCTATAATCCCAGCACTTTGCAAGGCAGAGGTGGAAGGACCGCTTGAAGCCAGGAGCTCAAGACCAGCCCGGGCAAGAGAGCGAGACTCTATCTCCACCAAAAAAAAAAAAAAAATTTAGCCAGGTGTGGTGGTGCATGCCTGTAGTCCCAGCTACTGGGGAGCGGAGGCAGGAGAATCGCTGGAGCCCAGGAGTTTGAGGCTGCAGTGAGCTATGACTGTGCCACCCAGGCGACAGAGTGAGACCCTGTCTCTAAAAAACATAGTAACATAAATAAATAAAACGACATATTCATTTGGATTTCAAAAATCAATTACTGCACTTTTCCAGGCCATCTGTCTCAAAACCATCACCAAAAAGAAGTAAAATGAGCTCTTATCTGTTTCTCATCTTATTAACGAAGGAAGAGTTCACACAGAAAGAACCGCTCATCCCCGGGATCAACCTAAAACTCCCTTTTACTCCACACAGGTTAGAATCATTCACATGTAGCCTCGGTAAGAATCAGACATAAATGTCACCACCCTCAACTGTCTCCCACGCTGAGTTCATTCACCAAAGAGGCGCCACGCAGGCACCACACACAAGATTCTCCCACGCTGAGTTCATTCACGGAGCCGGCACCACGCGGGCACCACACACAGGATTCTTTCTCCTACACACAGTATTCTCCCACATACGCGATTCTCCCACATACGCGATTCTCCCACATACACGATTCTCCCACATACACGATTCTCCCACATACACGATTCTCCCACATACGCGATTCTCCCACATACACGATTCTACACAAGGTCTTTTTTTTTTTTTTTTTTTTTGAGACGGAGTCTCACTGTGTCACCCAGGCTGGGGTGCAGTGGTGCAATCTCGGCTCACTGCGAGCTACGCCTCCCGGGTTCACACCATTCTCCTGCCTCAGCCTCCGAGTAGCTGGGACTACAGGTGCCCGCCACCATGCCCGGCTAGTTTTTTTTTGTATTTTTAGTAGAGATGGGGTTTCACCATGTTAGCCAGGATGGTCTCGATCTCCTGACCTCGTGATCCACCCGCCTTGGCCTCCCAAAGTGCTGGGATTACAGGCTTGAGCCACCGCGCCCAGCCTACACAAGGTCTTTCAAGGGCACCTGTGAAGTTACCAACGCTCTGCAATTTTGAATATCATCTCTATTATAAACAGGCTGGTTGTGGTTTTCTTTTTTGCTTCAAAAGCACAGCTACATTAAAATAATAAACCTTAAAATAGATTTTTTAATATACACCTAACTATGTACCCACAAAATTTTTTTTTTAAGACTTTTTTCCCATCATGCCAGTGGGAAGAGACACAGTGAGTGGCCACTAACTTAAGTCACCTCCTTGAGAAGAGCAAGCCAGCAATAGCCCAGCGCCTCTCACAGCCCCAGGGTGCTGCCCTAGGGAAAGGCCTCTTCTCAGATTCCTGACTATCAGGGCTGCAATCAGAAAGCAGTTTGGGGCAGGGGTCGCTGGCTCCCCACTCAAGATCCCTAGAAAGCTGCTTCCATGCACATGTCCCCAGGCAGAATCGGGCGCTCTCTGCAGCTGTCTGCCACGTGGGGCCATGGGCGTCTGTGAAGGCCAGAGACCCGCCTTCCAGACGAGGGTCCTGGCAGCCGCTCGGCACTGGCGTAAGCAACATGAACTCGGCGTCACGTGGACCTTTGGTGGCTTACCTTCGAGCTCACGCTCTCTTCCTGAAGTTCTCCGAGGCGGACAGCAGTCTGGCTGTTCTTTAAGTCTAATTTTAAGTTCAGATGTAGTATCTCTTCATTTTTACTTTCTAAGTCACCTTTCATCTTTTCTAGTTGTTCTTTCAAGTCCAAAACCTTTCATTAAAACAAAAGAAGTATTAAAAGTCATCTAATATTCTATTGATATTAATAATTAAGAAATTATTAAAATAGCTTTGAGAGATTTAAAACCACATGCCTAAGACAGTTATTACTACCCTGTACCCGTATCCACATATAAATGGTAAAACTGCAAAAAATACACAGTGGTCAGGGCTGGGCACAGGGCTCACACCTGCAATCCCAGCACTTTGAGAGGCTCAAGCAAGCAGATCACCTGAGGTCAGGAGTTGGAGATCAGCCTGACCAACATGGTGAAACCCTATCTCTACTAAAAATACCAAAAATGAGCCAGGAGTGGTGGTGGGTGCGCCTGTAATCCCAGCTACTCGGGAGGCTGATGCAGGAGAATCACTTGAACCCAGGAGGCGGAGGTTGCAGTGAGCCGAGATCGCGCCATTGCACTCCAGCCTGGGCAACAAGAGCAAAACTCTGTCTCAAAAAAAAAGTAAAGAAAAGAATACACAGTGGTCACAAGCCCATTGCCTGCGTTATCTGGACCGGATCTGCCACAGAGAAGCTCACTGGACACTGACCTGGGGCTGATAATCCCATGTCCCCACTCCGTACTCACCTCACTCTCACGCTGCAGGAGTGCGCTCTGTGTCACCTCTAACTGTACTTCTGGACCCTCAGGAGGGCTGCCCGGAGGCGGCTCAGGGCAACTGCCTGCATCTAGTGTAGACTGCAATGTGGACGCCAGAAGTAAGCTACTCATCTGCTGTTTCTTTAACAACTCTTTATCCTATTAAAAAAAAAAAGGAACTCTATTTTAGGCAAATACTTGGGAGTTCAGTACCTCAAACTGCTGCCTGTTAAAGCATAGACCATCTTCAGCTGCACCTGAAGCAGAGCAGGTGCACCTGCACGCACCTGCACTCAGTGACGCACCAGGCAGCACTGGTACCCAGAACCCAGCCACCTCCCAGCAGAAGCCTGCCTGGTGCAGGACGCAACCCAGAGCCACAGCCTATGCCCAAGTCCACTGTGAGGAATTTACCTACAGTAATATTCACCAAACTATTACCAATATTTTCAAAACTGACAAGAACTGGCCAAAAAAAATAGGGCAATGGCTGATGGTGTACTCATACAATGAATATTACCGGCCTAGAAAAAACTTTTCAAAGAATATTTAATATGATGAAAATGGTCACAATACATTACATGCGCAAGAGCATGACATATAAAACCGCATAAACAGTCCAAATGTCACGAAGGAATAAAAAGACATTTTCTAACCCTGACATCTACTAAGCTCAGCAAAAGTTTGCTGAGTGAAGGCAGAAGGAAGGGGTGAAGCCGCCCTGAAGCAGGTGTCACTGAAACATGAGCAGCGGCCGGCCAGGGGGACAGCTCCACTCCAAGTACAGGTGACGTTCAGCGGTCCTCCCTGCGACAGCAGAACGGAAACACGTCAGGGCTTCAGGAAAGGCCCCAACTTAGTAATTCTCATCAGCACTTACAAGAATCAGACACACTTGGCTGGGAGCGGTGGCACACACCTGTAATCCCAGCACTTTGGGAGGCTGAGGCGGGCAGATCACCTGAGGTCAGTAGTTCGAGACCAGCCTGGCCAATATGGTGAAACCCCATCTCTATTAAAAATACAAAAATTAGCCAGGCATGGTGGCGTGCGCCTGTAATCCCAGCTACTTGGGAGGCTGTGGCAGGAGAATCGCTTGAACCCAGGAGGAGGAGGTTGCAGTGAGCCAAGATTGCGCCACCGCACTCCAGCCTGGCGACAGAGTGAGACTTTGTCTCAAAAAAAAAAAAAAAAAAAAAAAAATCAGACACACCTGAGAAACACTCCTCTCATCTGTGTCTGAGGCCAAACTACTAATTCTAAAATCAAATTTCTTACTGAGCCTCACTTTCCAAGTAACCTTTTAACCTCATAAAAGTCAGCTGAATTCCTTTTAGCTAAATGCTCACAAAGGAGGGCACAGCCGCTACCCAGAAATGCACACAGGCAGCCATGAGATGGCCCACCTGGCTCAGTGCTCCAGCCCCTATCTAAACTCTCAGACACAAACGAACACACGGAACACGGGAAACACCAGCAATGCAAAACCATCACTGGAGATCTTTTCACTGGGAGCTGACCTAAGTTCCTGAACTCAACTGAAATAATTACAAGGGGCTCTCATCAAAGTATTTAATAAGGTATATTTTTTTAAACCTAAAATCTTAAAATATTTACTTTATGAAATATTAAGGATAAATGCAGAGTTCTTGAGACATAAAGAAATGGTATACAATCCTCCAGCAAATAAAAGCAACAATCTCCAGCAAGGTCAAAGTACACTTTCTACCCAGTCACCAAGGACTTCTGCTTCTCCCCAACGCCCGCGTTTCTGGTGCAGACGTGGCGGCTGCGAGTGAAAAAGGACGCCCTGCCCGCTCCTGCCAGATCAGCAATGAAGCCGTGCCCCAGGGACGCCTCACCACACGCCCCACCACGACGTGGAGACGCTTTACCTGCGCCAGCTCTTTCACAATGTTCTTCTGTTTTTCCACTTCTTCCTGGAGCTCGGCCATTTTCTTCCTGATGTTGATGTTCGTCTCCTCCAGACGTTTAATTTCTTCTTCCTGCCTCAACACTTGTCTATCTGCCGACTCTTTCTGTAGAGCCAATTCATTAAATTCATCCAACTTTTCTCTCAACTTTTGTTGTAACAACTCAACCTAAAACAACAAAAAATGCCTGGGGAATACAATAGACTGTTTTATAAAAACCCATCTTCCAAACAAAAAAGTACCCAAAACAATAGAAAACAGATGCCCTGGCCGGGCGCGGTGGCTCAAGCCTGTAATCCCAGCACTTTGGGAGGCCGAGACGGGTGGATCACAAGGTCAGGAGATCGAGACCCTCCTGGCTAACCCGGTGAAACCCCGTGTCTACTAAAAAATACAAAAAATTAGCTGGGCGAGGTGGCAGGCGCCTGTAGTCCCAGCTACTCGGGAGGCTGAGGCAGGAGAATGGCGTAAACCTGGGAGGTGGAGCTTGCAGTGAGCTGAGATCTGGCCACTGCACCCCAGCCTGGCCACCAGAGTGAGACTCCGTCTCAAAAAAAAAAAAAAAAAAAAAAAGAAAACAGATGCCCTATGCCCTCCCCTAGACCCACAGGGAGACCCGGACCCACAGACTGAACAGAGAAACCTAGACCCGGGCAGCACAGGGAGATCTAACGGAAGTATAGGGTGATGCTGTGTTAAGGTCATTCTCTATAATACAGAATTTGTTAGGAAAATGAAATTTATTCTGATAGAAAAGAATGCAATATTACAGCTGGGTATGGTGGCTCACGCCTATAATCCCAGCACTTTGGGAGGCCGAGACGGGCGGATCACGAGGTCAAGAGATCGAGACCATCCTGGCTAAAACAGTGAAACCCCGTCTCTACTAAAACTACAAAAAATTAGCCGGGCGAGGTGGTGGGCACCTGTAGTCCCAGCTACTTGGGAGGTTGAGGCAGGAGAATGGCGTAAACCCGGAGGGGGACTGTGCAGTGAGCTGCCATCACACCACTGCACTCCAGCCTGGGCAACAAAGCGAGATCCGTCTCAAAAAAAAAAAAAAAAAAAAAAGGAAGAAAGAATGGAACACCCAGCAACAGAAAGAATGAACTATGGCTACACTCAGCAACCTGGATCAATCTCCAGAGTCAGGCTCAGTGAGCGGCGTCAATCCCCAAAGATGACAGGCACACTTTACACATCAGGATGATGGCAAAGTCTTAGAAACAGATGACAGATGAGTGGTTGCCAGAGAAGGGACAGCAGCAGGGCCGTGACCAGGTACACGAGGGTCCCGGGGGGCAGAAGGTGCTGCAGCGACATCGGCTCCCTGCCCATACTGGCTGCAATGCCACGTTCCAGCTCTGCAGGTGTGACCTCTGGGGAACCACGTGCCAGGCACGAGGGATCCGAGTCTTACCTCTTACAACTGTGTGTGAATCCACTATTAATTTTTTAAAAGAATAAATGAACCTACTAGAGCTTCCTCAGACAAGAGAAAGCAGATAGCTGCAGCCCAAGCCAGAGCAAGAAAAGCGAGTAGGCGGCAGGACAGTCCCAGCGAGCGCAGGGGAGCCTGGGCGCCCGCACAGGGCGTGCCCATCTCTGTGACACCTACTCACCTCTCCATCCAGCGGCGCCTGCTGCCGAGTTCACGTACATGGAAGGCAAAAATTTTAAGAAAGTTAAAGCTTAAAAACACAGTAAAAGACAGCAACCAGTGGCACTGCACGCTGTGCTGACTCACCTGGCTGTCGTGAGGGCCCCAGGGCTGTGGCTTGGCCACCTGGCGGAGCTGCCCCTCCAGCCTCTGAATCTCTTGCTGGAACTCCTCGCGTTCGTGCTCCCGCTCGGCGGCCTGCTCCTGGGAGGAGAGGCGGCGTGTTGGGACCACCCCAACGGGGCCGGCGTGCCCCTCGCAGCGAAGGCCCACCCAGGCTTCCACTGCACGTGCAAGTACAACCGCCCCGCAGCTCAGGACTCCAAACATCCCCCTCGTCACAGTCACTTTGCAAAATGGAGTTAAGAAAACAGCCCTCTGCGCGGAACACAGAGGAACGTCCGAGACGGGCGGGCGGGAGGACAAGAGCCAGTGAGAGTCGCAGCACAGGCCCAGCCTGGGCCCCAAGGGATGCCTCCGGGACTGTGAGAAGGAGCATGGCAAGACCATGGGAGGCGGCCCTCAGAGGCCTGTGCCACAAAATGTGGGCAAGACGACACCCACCAAGCGTCAGTGACCTGGGTACACCTGTGCAGCAGGGGTGGGACGCCCTCTTCAACATCCTACTGCAGAAGCTTACGTAACCATCTGGAAAGAAGTTCATGCTGTAATGGCAACTTTTAGTGATGCAATAAAATGTATTATTCAAAATTCTTACATCCATGAATTGCCGCTGGTTGCGCAAATGCTTGTCCAGAGACGCCACCTGCTGTTCCAGGGCGGTGACGGCCTCCGCCTGCTTGGCACACCCGCGATGCTGAGACAGCTGTTCCTCTAACTCAGACTCCAAAATCTTCATCTGGGAGAGCAGGGCTGAGCGGTCCTTCTCAGCCTGCTTCCTGGTCTCCGACTGTTCCCTGGTCAGATCCTCCACTTCCTTCCGGAGAGCTAAGGATGCAAACACCACAGACACGGGGAAACCCCCGCACCTCAGAGGCTGGCGTTGTACTGAGAGGGAACATGACACGTGCACCTCCTGATGGTGACTCAGTCAAAGCCCACCGAAAATGAAGTCACATGACTTCAGGGTAAAAAGCCCATCTTTTAAAACAAAATTGGCTAAATTTTTGAAGCCTGAGAAGAATACTTCTGAGTGACACGTGGGTGATTCTCTAGGAATTCTGTCTTCACTACACCCTCCCAGACAGAAACACACGACTAAGCCCAGTCCCAGCAGACAATGGACACTGCTGAGTGCCTGGGGTTGTGACGTGTCTACGGGAAAGGCAAACGTCTCATGGTAAATCAAAAGCGAATCTAGGTCGGGTGGGGTGGCTCACGCCTGTAATCCCAGCACTTTGGGAGGCCGAGGCGGATGGATCACTCGAGGTTAGGAGTTCGAGACTAGCCTGGCCACCATGGTGAAACCCCGTCTCTACTAAAAATACAAGATTAGCCAGACATGGTGGCGCACGCCTGTAATCCCAGCTACTCGGGAGGCTGAGGCAGGAGAATCACTTGAATCCGGGAGATGGAGGTTGCAGTGAGGTGAGATTGCGCTGCTGTACTCCGGCCTGGGTGACAAAGTGAGACTCCTTCAAATAAATAAATAAATAAATAAACAAACAAACTGGGTACCACAGTTTAAATTTCTGTCCCCTCCAAAACTCATGTTGAAATTTAACTGCCAGAGTGATGGTATTAGAGGGGCCTTGAAAAGGTGATGAGGCCGCAAGGGCTCCACCCTCACAGCAGTTTTAATGCCTCAATAAGCGGCTTTGGGAGTGGCCGTCCGCCTTGGCCCTTCTGCCTCTGCCCTGTGAGGATCCCGCCCTCCACTCTGGAAGATTCAGTGTGCAAGGCTCTGCCTTAGAAGCAGAGACTGGTACCTCACTAGACACCAAACCTGCTGGCACCTTGACCTTAGACTTCACCACACACCGAACCTGCTGGCACCTTGACCTTAGGCTTTCCAGCCTCCAGAACTGTGAGCCACAAATGTGTGTCTGTGATAAATCGCCTGGCCTCAAAAATACTCTTCCAGCAGCACAACCAGCCTAAGACCTGGGGTGGGGAAGCCCTGGCCCAAGTGGAAACTGCAGATGAAAAAGTATCTTGGAAAAAGGGGCTCTCTGCTGCTGAATCCCGAAGTCTCTATTTTACTATTCTTATTTTTGAGATGGAGTCTGGCTCTGGGATTACAGGTGTGAGCTACCACTCCCGGCCTGAATCCTGAAGTCTTCAAGCCATCCAAAAACTAAAATATTAAATTCATTCACGTTAACTGACATTTCACCAGCTTCCAAAAAAGCATTTTGATTTGTAAAATTGTTAGTCTTTTATCACAAACTATCACGACCAATGCAAGCAACATTCTCAACAAATGTTCACGCCACCGTCAGCAGTAATGGCGACTCTGCTGTAAACACGCCGCGGTAATGCCATTCACAGCCCGAGGCGCGCGGCGCGGCCCGAGGGCAGCTGCTCCCCCCACTGCACTCCCTTGCCCTGGACACGACCCGGGCTCTGCTTGGCCCAGAACATCACCATCCTCAGAGCCAAGGGCGCTGGGCCACGCACCGGGGCAGGGTGCCTGCTGACACGCACGCAGACTCAGGGAGGCACGGGAGGATCGCAATCCCAGCTGGCGGAGCAGGTGATACCACGCTGAGCAGGCACAGGGGATGTGGCGGGCCCAGGCCTTCCTGCAAACCAGGCAGGGACCCAGCCCAAGAACAGCTACAACTATCAAAGGCATCAGTTCCTGAAAAGCAGCACAAACCGTAGCTTAGGCACTGCAGTAACCACCGTTAGAGAAATGCTCCTGCTTTGCTGGGGCATTAAAATGGGACAACTCCACCCATTTGTATGAATGTTGAAGATTAGAGTTTCGCTGTATTTACTGTTTGCCACAGAAGTTCTGAAGGACTTTTCTTTAGTAAATAATTTGCAAAATCCAATGCAAACACACAGCACATCACACAGAAATCACTCGTTTGTCTTTACAAACCTGAGTCCTTGTGTGCTGCAGTGACAGCTGTGCCTACGAACAAGAGTTTGCATTTACTGGTGGAAACGGAAACGTGCAGCTGAGAATGTGAGAGCTAGAACCAGTGACGGCAGCGTCAGCAGCAGGGCTCCGAGCAACGCTGCTGGCCTTGAACAATCTCCAGACTCAGCGACCACCATGCCCACACTGCCTGTGTGGCTGCAGGCCCATCGACTTTTCAAGGAGACAAAGAGAACAAAAGGGACAGACGGCAACACCTGAAGAGGGCCACAAAACACCACACAGCAAAGGGGGCATCACGCAACACGGCGAGGCAGGGCTGCTGCGCACAAGGGCTGAGTTCACGCCACTGTCAGAGCCTAGGCCCTGCCGGGAGCGAGCTCAGGGCTGTGGTGGGTATGCCGGTAGCCGGCGCAGAGTCACACAACTGCAGAACCAGGGTGAAAGGAAAGAAAATAAACCAGAGTGAGAAACTAGGGCAGGGTTAACAACGTCAAAATGAAAGGAAACCAAGAGGACCCCAGAGAAACAACAAGAATTTCCCAGTGACAAAACAAAGCTGGCCTGAGCCTGTGCAAGGGCTCCATGAGATCCACTCCCAGCATGTCAGGTGCCTACCACTGCAGGGCCCATGGTGAAACTCAGCTTCAATCCTGGGGTCTGCAGGGAGCCCAGCCAGGCTGTGGACACCCAGGGCCCACATCCACCTGTCCCAACACTCCCTGGTAGGCCAGAACTCGTGGCAGGAGGTGAACCAGAGGCAAAGCAACAGAGGGGCCACCATAGCCTTGGGAAGAAGCCCCACCGTGCTCAGTCCATGTGCTCAGGCCCAGGGCACAACACAGGCACCTGACACAGGGGCGCTGGCCACAGGGCCCAGGCCTCACTGGGCCGTTCAACAGTATGCAGGCCACACACCCCTTTATCTGCCAGGAGGCCTGACAAACGAGGTGACTGGCTGAAGTCCAAGGGCTCGAAGCGGTGAAACACCAGGTGGTCTCCCCTGGTGGAGTACGGCCAGCTGCCAGCTGGCTGGGCACGAAGACACTGGAAATGGGGCAACAGAGTTCACAGGGAGGGGCCTGACCATGAGGCTGCCCCCGGACAGCAGAGGGTAAGCAGAGAAAGCATCGTGAGAAACAGTGACAATGGACGCCCAGTTGCAACAGCACTGCCAGGGTAGAGATGCAGGCCCTCGATGCCGAGAGCAACGCATGACATCAGAGACGTTCCTGAAAACACCCTGAAAAATCCTGAGGAGATGCAGGAAAACGAGGGCCTCAAAGAAAAGAAACGGGATCTTGAGTCGTGTCTCCAGCACCACTTCACTGGCAGAGGAGGGGACCTGAAGAGACTCCAGGCCCTCGTGGCCCTCAAGGTTCCCCTGCACTCCCTCTGTGGACACACAGACCGCGGGGGCAACAGGGCTCAGAGGCCCATGGGGAGATGACACTGGCCTGAGCCCAGCAGCAGCCAACACCGCAGTGAGGACTTCACAGCTGGCCAAGGAAAATCCAGCCTGGAGCAAGGTCAAGCAGGCCAAGCAGGCGGGCGAAAAGGAAACACAAAGAGCAGCAGGAAGGGCCCAATGCCAGCAGGTGTGGCAAAAAAAAAACTTGGCTAAATGGACCAAAAGAAGATACTCACAGATAGGCTTTTTTAAAAAGAGTCATGAAAATGCTATCCATACAAGGCACAACTAAAACAGAATGTTAAAAAAGACTTAAAATAAAAGGACAAGAAAAGATACACAAGGGGAAAAACACCAGACTAATCCTTCACCATCAGAAATTTATATAAAACGGGATAAATGGGAATGACAGAAATAAACCAAGAAAAGGAGAAGACAAAGTGTGGGCACAATCACAGGCACAGTTTAAAACATCCCACGGGACCAATGTCTTCCACCTGGAAAACGCTCCCTGGGCCAAAAATTACAAGCTTGTGGGACCCAGATGTCAACATGAGCACCACAGGTGAAAAGGCTGGGGCACCGCCAGGAGGCACGACCTGAACCCCACGTCCTGTGAAAGGCAGCAAACGTGTCCGACAGCGTCCAACCCAACAAAGGCAGCAAGAAACCACAGGAGCTGGCCGGGCACCGGGGCTCACGGCTGTGATCCCAGCACTATGGGAGGCCGAGACAGGCAGATCACTTGAGGTCAGGAGTTCGAGACCAGCCTGGCTAACATGGTGAAACCCCATCTCTACCAAAAACATAAAAAATTAGTCAGGTGTGGTGGTGCGCACCTGTAATCCCAGCTACTTGGGAGGCTGAGGCAGGAGAATCACTTGAATCCATGAGGCAGAGGTTGCAGTGAACCAAGATCATGCCACTGCACTCCAGCCTGGGGACAGAGCGAGACTCAAAAAAAAAAAAAAAAGAAAAAAAAAAAAAAACCCATAGGAACAAGAAATCACAGAAACGAAGGCAAAAATCAGCAAGACAGAAGACAGCAAATGAGAATGGACACCAAAATCAAACGTTGGCTGTTTTCTAAAGAGAAAAATGTAAATAATAATAATAATAAAAAAAGAGATTTCTGAATTGGCTGAGGTGGTGCCTGCGATGCCCAGCTTCTAACTCCAATCTGTGTTCTGAAGGGACGACCCCGAGGCCACAGCCATCCTGGAAGGAACTTTTGGAGAAGCACAGGCCCCTCTGCCTCCCACGTGCCTGAGATCCACGAATGCAAGGCGTCTGCGAGGTGGCAGAGTGGGCATGTGGGCGGCGGGGCCAGCTCGGTGTGAGCTGGAAGGGCATGGGGAGAAAGCTGGAGTCAGAGGCAGCAACCGGGGAGGCAAGGAACAGGGACTGAGGGCGGACGCCCCAGCCCCGCGAAAAGCCTTTGCTCGAGCTGAACCAGCTACTGAGGACACGGTTACCGCGCAGGCTCGAGATTTTAAGCTTACGTTTTGACCATTTTCATTTTAAATACCTTTGAGAACAAAATATCTAAAAATCCAAAAAGATACAAACTAATACTGTTAAAACTATGTTTTCCAATAAGGGTTAATGTCAGGCACTTGGTTATTTTAAACGAAATTTTAAAGTAGCTCTTGTTTGCCGCACTTGGCTCTGCCTCCAGCTCCTGCTGCTGAACTCAGAACCCCTCTTATTTCCACCTCACAGAGGTGGGGACCCTCCAACCAACAGGACCAACAGACAACCCGCCTTCTCTGAAAGTGTAGCAAAGCCAGTGGATGCCTCACCTGATCCCGCACAAGCTTCCCATGCCCAACATTCCATGAGAAGCTACATGCTGGTTTACACTTGACCCTCTAGAGACACTGAGCGTCCCTGGGAGCTGGGGAAACCGTGGCAGCTGTATCCGCGTCCCACAGCTTGAACCGACCTCCATATCCCGCACTCCTTACCAGCTTCTCTGGCCTCGGCGTCCGTGGCTGTGGCCTCCCCCCGGCTCCACAGACGGGTGCACTCCTCCCTCAGCGCTGCCTGCTCCTGGGCCGCCTGCTGCAGCTGCCGTCTCAGACTCTCTAGCTCCAGGACCAGACGGTGCTCGGAATCCTCCTTCCCGGCCAGCGTCTCCTTCAGATCCGCAGTCTCCACCTTGAATCCCTCGAGGGTGCCTTTGTGGGAGACACAGATACCCTGACAAAGCCAGTCCCGGGTGCAACTGAGGACAGCTCGGAGGGAGGGGCAGGGCCTGCTTGGAGGGAGGGACAGGGCCGCTATCCCCGAGAGCTGCAGAGCTAAGAGCCAGCAGCTTCCAGGACCCAGCTGTAGGCCCCCAACAGCCCTGCTGGCCACAGCAGCTCCCGACCACCCCGTTCCTCCCAAACCATGGGTGCCTCCCACTGTTGGCTTTGTTTTTACATTTCACTGTAAAACCCTATCCCGAAGGCTTCCTTTCTTCAGTGAGGCCGGGCCTGCTCCCCGTTCCTGTGCTCCAGGTGCCCCGAGGCCTCGTGCTGCTCACCCTGCGTCTTGTGCAGCTCCAGCGCCAGCTCTGCCTTTGCTGCACTCTCCTCCTTCAAGCACTCCAGCAGCTCCTGGTGCTTCCTGACAACCTGTGCTGTCTCCTCATTTTTAAAACTAAATTCTTTTTCAAAACGAGAATGAATTTGTCGTGCTTCTTCCAGCTGTTAAAACACATTTGCAAATCAAAACTCCAGATCAAAAATAGCATTTCTGATCTGGATGTAAGGCTACATTAAGACCAACAGAACGCCACTTCTACCCCCAGACCTTTCGGGCCGTCACCACCCAGGCAGGGCCACACCAGGGTGATGGGACCTGAGCGCATCTCAGCCACCCTCCAAGACACTGTGGCCACGGTCTCCAATGAGCACTTCTCCCCGGCCTCCCAGCTCAGCCCTGGGCCCCTCTCCCTTCCTCCAGACACTCCCCTGGCGACTGTGTCCAGTCTGGGGCTCCCAGGCCATCTACAGGCTAAGAGACCCAGAGTCACCTCTGAACTCAAAACTTAGCACAGAAGAATTTTTTTTTTTTTTAAGATACGGTCTTGCTCTGTCACTCAGGCTGGAGTGCAGTGGTGCAATCATGGGTCACTGCAGCCTCAGCCTCCTGAGGTGCTGGGATTGCAGGTGCTGCCACTATGCCTGGCTAACTTAAAATGGGGTCTCACTATGTCGCCCAGGCTGGCTCAAACTCCTGGGCTCAAGTGAACCTCCTACCTCAGCCTCCCAAAGTGCTGGGACTACAGGAGTGAGCCGCTGTGCCTGGCCAAAAAAAGGATCTTTGATTGCTTTCCACGTATTCCTATTTAACATCTTTTTTAATTGTCTAAAATGTTCTAAAAGGGTTAAAAATTTTCCTTTCTTAGTGATAATCTCTAAGTATGAAAACGCTCCACGTGGAACTGCAATAGTGCAGGAAGTAAAGGAAACGGGCCTGTTTATCATCCAAATTAAACAAACAGATTCTCTCATCCGTAGCAAGCCCACTTCCTCAAGGATCTGGTTCAGAAAAGCCTCCTCCTTGGGGAGAAACCCGTGTGAGTGTGGTTGGCACCGGCATCCACCAGGCTCGTGTGGCATCATCAGCTGCTCGTTGTTCACTTCTCCACAGGCCCCCGGGAGCCTGGGCCTCACCTGCCTGCTGGAGTCCAGGGCCATCTCCAAGAGGCCGTCCACGGCCAGGCTGAGGCTCTGGAAGACCCTCCGGACGGGCTGCTCACATTCCCGCACGCTTTCTGGGCTCATGAGAAAGCTTTCACGCATGTGGCTGCTGATTTCAGCCACAGAAGACATCTCTGCACATTCAGACAAAGTTCTGTCCAGCTCTGGGAGGGCGACATCAGACCACGTCTCCTCCTGCGCCGGAGCTACAAGAAGAGCAGACGCCCGCACACGCGGCTCAGCGAGCAAGCTGGCCGCAGCCACGGCAGCCACGATGATAAGGAAGCCACAGAACTCAGAACGTCGCCCTAGCGGAGACGAGACAGCGCCACGTCCACAGGAGCTGGCAAATTGAGCCCAGACCCCAGTCTCGGCCTTCTGTAAGTGCGGGAACTAGCCGGAAACCAGGACAGCAGCACTCCCGAGAGCATCGCCCAATACAGAGGCTCCTCTCAGAGAGCTCCAGGCCCGCAGAGGGCCTCAGGCACAGGGCCGCGCGGCTGGTCCCGGCACACTCACCTGCCGACAGGGCCAGGCCTGCGCCCGCGTCATCCAGGCAGAGCCCCACGCGCTCCCCGATACGGCTCCTCAGGGTGATGGCTGCTCTCAGCGTCTCTCCAAACAAACCCAGCAGCCTGCGCAGGGCGTCCTGGAGGGCCCCTCTGAGACAGGAAACATCCATCATCAGGCAAGCCGGTCACAGCATGAGAACCCCCACCCTGAATGCTGCTGAGGGGCCGCCCACCAGTTTGCACACCTCGGCCCACGGCCGCCTGTCCCCATGGGGCCGGAAGACATGATCCTCATGCCTGTGTGAGCACAGGAAGCTGAGGCCACAGACAAGACAAACACATGGAGCCCATTGAGGGACACGGGCTTCCTAGGTGAGGTCTTCCTGATGCCATTTCTGATTTGTAAAAGGCATCATATTAGGAAGACAGCAAACCCATCCTGCAGGTGTGCAGTGTGGCCACACAGCGTGAATCACCCAGGAGCAGAACACAGGCTCTGTCTCTCCCCTGGGGCACAGGCTGCACCAGTCGGCCATTTTACAAGATGTCTGTCCAACACCAAGTCACGCCTCAGCCACACATTCACAGGAGTAACGTGGCAGGAGGAGCACGGTGTCTCCCAGCCTCTCTCTAGGCCTCGTGGACGTGCAGTCTGGGATGCTTCTGTTTTTTTTTTGTTCTTTTTTTTTTTGAGACAGAGTCTCACTCTGTTGCCCAGGCTGCAGTGCAGTGGCACGATCTCGGCTCACTGCAAGCTCCACCTCCCAGGTTCACACCATTCTCCTGCCTCAGCCTCCTGAGTAGCTGGGATTACAAGCGCCCGCCACCACGCTGGGCTAGTTTTTTGTATTTTTAGTAGAGACGGGATTTCACCATGTTAGCCAGGATGGTCTCGATCTCCTGACCTCGTGATCCGCCCACCTTGGCCTCCCAAAGTGCTGGGATTACAGATGTGAGCCACCGCACCCGGCCGGGATGCTTCTGTTTTTACACACAGGGGTTCCTGAGGCCACAGGCCCCTCTACACCTCGTTCTCTGCACTATGGTTTAGGGGCAGCCCTCCCCACTGTGACACCGCTAAGGACAGGCACACTGACCCGGTGCCTACACAGCCAGCCCGCCCTCTACTCTGTTCACAGCTCTGTCCCCAGAGAGCCCTACCCTGTGGAGCAGATCATGAGGACTCATTCGTGGGGACTGTGAGGTGAGAACAGGAGGCAACATCGTGCAGGCCCCAAGGAACCTGGGACTCTGGGCAAATAACAGGGAGGGGGAGTCCTGAGGAGGGGCTTGACAGAGAGAATGCCACCTGCTCCCCGGCACACTTCCACCCCCCAAAATGCCCAATTCCTGCAGGCATCAGGGAGTCTGCAGCCACCCCACCTCAGGACAGGCAGCCTCTCCAGTGTCCAGGGACCACGGGCTCACCTCTGCGCCCCTCATGTTTAGAGCCTGGGGCTGCCCCGCCCACCACCCACCTCTGCACCCCTCGAGTTCAGAGCACAGGTCGCCCCACTGGCCTCTGTGCCTCTCGGTTTAGAGCCCTCGCTCGTCCACTGACCCGGGTGACTCGAGAGTCAGCACCAAGCTACGAGGCACCCACAGCCAACTGCTAGAGAAGGCAAGGTCCTCATAGAAAAATCACAAAACTTGATGAAAAGAACAAAGAGAGACCTGCACAGACGGATAGCCCCTCAGCATGACAGACACTAATGCTCCTGAAACAGCTGTAAGCTCAGAGGGTCCCATCAGGCCGACCAGGTCTCCCGACCCTGGGTGGTCTCCAGAGCGGAGCCAAACCAGTCCAGAGCTTCAGGACACAGCAGCACAACCCAGAGGCCTCAGGTGGGGACACAGACAGGAGCAGCAGCAGGACCCAGAGGCTTCAGATGGGGACAAACAGATGGGGGGAGCAGCAGGACACAGAGGCCTTAGGCAGGGACACGCCAATGGGAGCAGCCAAAGACCCACACAAGTGGACAGGGAGGACGTGCACCCGCGGGGAGGCTGTGTTTGCCAACACGTTGCTGAGTCCACTGCCCAGACAGGTGCAAGCAAGAACAACAGAAGAGCTGCAGGCTCACCCCAGAGTCACACAAAAGCAAAACTTAAAACCCTGTGAGATGACCTGGGAAAAACCTACATGGTGTCAGAGGAGCAAACAGTTTCTCAAGACCCCAAACAAGATAAAAAGGCAGTCGAGCCTGTGGGACAGCATCACTGCAGGTGAGGAGGCACCAAGGCGGGATGCGGCCCGAAACCGTGCGCTCAGGGGAAGCGACCCGTGGTAAGCAGACCCACAACCCGCCTTGGGAGAGCCCTTGGGACTGTGCTCCCCAGGCACTGGCTCCCAGCAAAGAAAGGAATGGACAGGGCTACGGCCCCTGCTCGGGCCAGTCTCAGAAACACGCATGACAGAGAGAGACGCATGAGGCATGACACTCGCACACAGTCCAAAGCACAGGAACCACGAGACACGTGGGCCTGTACCCCACACCGGGGACGAGGACACACTGCAAGGACGCGGACAACCAAAGGGGAGGGGTCGGGCTCTGTGTGGGAGATAATGGCTGGTTTTAATCTGGCCAGATGAGGAGATGAGACACAGCAGGCAGGGTGGGAGGAGGGAATGGGGGCTGGGAGACGAGACACAGCAGGTGAGTTCTTCCCAGTGCTTACAATCTTTCTAAGTGAGAGGAAGAAGGAAGCCGGGTCCCTGTCCACCAGGAGCCAGTGTACACGGTGGCACCAGTCACGCAGTCAGGAGACGTGGAGACCAATGGCATCCGCATGACCCAGTGGGTGCTGGCAGCCACAAGGCAGCCTTGGTGCCAAGGACACACTGACCTTTCGCTGTGGGACAGGTCGACGTCAGCCTTGAGCATGGAGAGGAGGTTTGCGCCTTCTCGGTTCTCCCGCTCCCGCGTCTGCTGCAGCGCCTCCAGCTCAGAGCGGCACTCTTCTATCTCGTGACTTAAGGATAAAACCTGGTCTTTCAGCTATTGGGAAAAATGGTTAAAGCTTTAGTTAAAACAATTTGGTTAAAAGTAAGTGGCTGTAAGGAACTTTCAACATAATTTCCCTATTCAAGAGTCTGACTTAGGACTTTGGCGACGGGGCGAAAGCACTTCGGCACGTTCCCCAACTCACAGCGCCTTCGACTGACAGCGGTCGAGGCGTGGCCCCAGCACAGGCCGAGGACCATCTGCAAATTTAATAAAAATACAGCAAAGGTGAACGAGGTGCTGATTAAAGATGAAAATTATTGATATGGTTTTTCCTCCATTATTAATCATTTACAAAAGAATACACAAACATCTCCAGGTGGAACCTGAGGCAAGGGGAGGGAAGGGGCCAGTTCATCAGAGATCCACCGCTCAAACAGCAATTTGAAATAAGTCACTGTATTTGGTCATTCACAAAAGTCAGTTGCCGGGCAGGCAAAGATCTCTTTTTCTGAGACAGGGTCTCACTCTGCTGCCCAGGCTGGAGTGCAGTGGCACAATCACAGCTCACTGTAGCCTCAATCTCCAAGGCACAAACAATCCTCCCACCTCAGCTTCTTGAGAAGCTGGGGCTACAGGCGCGTGCCACCACACATGGCTAATTTTTTTATTTTTTGTAGAGACAGGACCTCCCTATATTGCCGGGGCTGGTATCGAATTCCTGGGCTGGAGTGGTCCTCCTGTCTCAGACTCCCGAAGTGCTGGGATTACAAGTGTGAGCCATGGTGCCGAGGGAGGGCAAATGGGGAGTGAGAGTCTAATGGGAACAGAATTCAGTTTTGCAAGATGAAGACTTCTGGAGATGGATGGTGGTGATGGCTGCACACTGTGAATGCGCTTCCGCCACTGATACACAACACCGTGAACGCGCTTCCATCACTGAATGCACACCGTGAATGCACTTCCGCCACTGAATGCACAACACCGTGAACACACTTCCGCTACTGAATAAGCACAACACCATGAACACGCTTCCATCACTGAATGCACACCGTGAATGTGCTTCCGCCACTGAATAAGCACAACACCGTGAATGCACTTCCGCCACTGAATAAGCACAACACCGTGAATGCACTTCCGCCACTGAATAAGCACAACACCGTGAATGCGCTTCCGCCACTGAATGAACAACACCGTGAATGCGCTTCTGCCGCTGAGTAAGCACAACACTGTGAATGTGCTTCTGCCACTGAATAAGCACAACACCGTGAATGCGCTTGTCACTGGATGCACAACACTGTAAATGTACAACACCATGAATGCACTTCTGCCACTGAACTACGCACTGAAATAAGATGAAAATGATTTTTATGCTATACACATCTTATCACAAGGAAAAGGCACACTCCACACACCTGCTGGACTTGGTGATTCTTCTTCTGAAGCTGCAGAGACAAAGACTCTTTCTCCTCTTGGTGAAAAGGCTGTGCCTGCGCACTCTGAAGCCAAAGTGTCTTCTCTTTTTCATGCAAAGCAGCTTTCTTTTCACTTCCAAATTCACCCTGTACACATCAATAACAATAAAAAATACCAGTAAGTTAGAAAAATACATTCTCTGCTGTTAGCTAGAATTCAGCACACTCAGCAGATATGCACGGAGCCCCTACTCTGCACCAAGAGCCGTGATGAGCCAGACCACGGCCCCCATCACACAAAACTTGGGTTCAAGGACTTCACTGGGAACACGAAGTCCTGGTTTTGGGGATAAAACACTTAAGGAGACACAAGTTTGCACTGGTGACAGCTGCGTGTCATGAGCAACTGCTCACTACCATTCCCAAATGGCTCCTGTAACATCTTTAAGAGTCACACTAAGAAGTTCACCATCAAGAGATTACAGCCATGAAAATCCAAGATATTTGGAAACCTAGGTTTCTTCCCTTTTAAAAGATTAAACTTTCTTTCTTTCTGAATAACAAAAACTTTTAAATAAGGTTCAATAGATGAATTAAATTATGTATCTCTATCTATCTATCTACCTACCTACCTACCTACCTTGAAGGACTCTTCTCTGTCACCCAGGCTGGAGTGCAGTGGCGTGATCTCAGGTCACTGCAACCTCTGCCTCCCAGGTTCACAGGATTCTCTCACCTCAGTCTCCCGAGTAGCTGGGATTACAGGTGCCTGCCACCACACCCAACTAATTTTTGTAATTTTTCTTTTAGTAGAAACAGGGTTTCCACTAAAACCTGTTGGCCAGGCTAGTCTCGAACTCCTGACCTCAAGTGATCTGCCCACATTGGCCTCCAAAAGTGCTGGGATTGGCCGGGCGCGGTGGCTCAAGCCTGTAATCCCAGCACTTTGGGAGGCCGAGGCGGGCGGATCACAAGGTCAGGAGATCGAGACCACAGTGAAACCCCGTCTCTACTAAAAATACAAAAAATTAGCCGGGCGCGGTGGCGGGCGCCTGTAGTCCCAGCTACTCAGGAGGCTGAGGCAGGAGAATGGCGTGAACCCAGGAGGTGGAGCTTGCAGTGAGCCGAGATCGCGCCACTGCACTCCAGCCCGGGCAACAGCGTGAGACTCCGTCTCAAAAAAAAAAAAAAAAAAAAAAAAAAAAGTGCTGGGATTACAGGTGTGAGCCACTGCACGTGGCCAATTAAATTAATGAAATAAGCTTATTTTTTTAAACCTACAGAGGTAGCACTTCTAGAATGGCAAAATAGGACCTCCAAAATCTGTTCCTCTATAAAAGCAAAAGTGGTAAAAACCATCAAAACCAATGTTTTCAGAGCTGTGGTAAAAACCATCAAAACCAATGTTTTCAGAGCTGTGGTAAAAACCATCAAAACCAATGTTTTCAGAGCTGTGGTAAAAACCATCAAAACCAATGTTTTCAGAGCTGTGGAAATCTGGTCAGAGCAATCAGAGGAGTTTGTTTACGGAAAACACAGGCTGAGTGTCCATCAGAACAAACTTCGGGTGCTTAACTTTGCCCTGACCCCATATCTCCTCTCCAATCTAACAGCCCTGAAAACTAGTAGTTGCTGGGGTTGGGTGGGGGACAGAATGGATTTGGAATACCCCAAAACTTCCATGCACAACTGCCCGAGCCCACCGGCCGGGCACCTCGCTGCCGTGACTGGGTCAGAGCTCTCGAGGTCAGAAATTCCACCCCAGGGCATTGGCTGGAAACAGTCAGTGGCAAGTGTTTAATAGCTGCAGCTGCCCACAGTAGAGAAACCAGTTGGGACTAATAAGGGGCTGCCGGAAAAACTAAAGAAAACATTTGAGAATGAGACGTCCACAGGGGGCTCTGAAAAGCTCTGACATCTTTTGGGACTCTACGAGGTGTGAACACGCACAGGGCTGTGCCCACACCGGAAAGGCCCAAGAGGCCCTGGGCTGGCTGTAGTGACCGTGTGGCTCGGCACAGCAGGGGTGAAGGCCAGGGCCAGGCTGTCCACTGCCCACCAGAGCCCAGAGGGCACAACACACACAGGGCCCTCAGCAGAGAGAAAGACTGAAATAGAGCTCCCTTGACATCTGGAGCTGAAAAGTACAATCACTGAAAAAAAAATTCACTAGAGCGAGGCTCAGCAGCAGACTCGAGCAGGCAGAAGATAGAAATCACACGCTGGAAGATAGGTCAATTAAGATGATCCAGTCAGGGAACAGAAAGAAACATGAAGAAAACTCAGCAGAGTCTCCAAGGCCTGTGGGGTACCCTCAAGCCAGACAGAGGGAGAGAAACGGGCAGAGGGAACCCTTGAAGACACAATGGCCAAAAACCTCCCAAATTTGATGAAAATAACAATAATAATAATAATAATACCCACATACAGCTCAATGGACTCCACATAGGACCAACTGACAGAGACCCACACCTCACCCATCACAGCCAAACCTCGGCAGTGTTCAGGACAAAGCTTGAGGCCAGCCAGTGCGCGGTGGGTATATGGGTGCCGCTCAAGACATGTAGCCCCAGGAAGACGGGCGAGGCTCACGACACACAGCCCGGGAAGACGGGCACAGCTCACGATACGGAGCCCCGGCTGACAGGGGAGGCAGCGGAGAGCCCGCCCAGCACTGAAGGAAAAGCCTGTGGACCTTGAAGTCCACATCCAGGAAATGATCTCTCAAGGACGAAGGAGAAATTAAGACATTCCCACAAAAACAAAAGCTAAAAGGATTCATCACTAGCAGACCTGTCCTTCAAGAAATCCCAGAGGAAGTCCTTCGGGCTGAAACATAAGGCACCAGACTTGAATTCCCAGGAAGAAATGAGCAGCAGTAGTGCAGGTAACGACACAGGGAAAACAGGAGACAACACAACGTGGCTTTTGTTGGTAACTCCTCTTCCTCCCGATTTAAAAGACACATGTGTAAAGGGCACAGAAAGATGTGCTTGGTACGACAATATAAGCACAAAGGGCAGATGAGGGAATGAAGCTACATTAGCACATAATTTTGTAAGCTTTTAAAATTAAGTTGGTATTAATCCAAACCAGATTGTTAGAAGGTGTTTGCTGTAATGCTCAGGGCAAGTGAGAAAGAAATAAGATAACTCAATAAATAGCAGTCCCCTCTGTCTGCAGTTTCAGTTACCTGTGTTCAACCTCACTCTGAAAACACCATATGAAAAATTACAGAAGTAAACAACTCTTATGAGTGTTACACTGCCTGCCCCCAAGCTGAACAGGGTGAGGAAATCTGGCAGCCCAGGCCAGGGGTCATCCCTCTGTCCAGCGTTACCCACGTGGCAAGCACTACCCGCCCACAGGCAGGCATCTCGGTGATCAGACCAAGTGTCACAGCATCCCAGTGCTTGTGTTCAAGTCACCCTTATTTCATTTAATAACGGCCCCAAAGTGCAAGAGAGGTGATGCTTCAATTCAGATGTGCCAGAGACGCCACAGGGTGATTCCTTTCAGTTAAAAGTCAATGACGGTGCAATTCAGACATGCCAGAGATGCTATAGGGTGATTCCTTTAAGGTAAAAGTTGATGACAGGTACGTATAGGAAAAAACAGCGTATAAGGGTTCAGAACCATTCACAATTTCAGGCACCCACTGGGGGTCTTGGAATCCTTCCCCTGTGGGTAAGGGGGGACCACTGTACGGTAAAGGAAACATCGAGGAAATGAAAGTGAAAAAAGGCAGTCATGGAGGAATACAGGAACAAAAAGGGCGTAAGATGTACAGAAAACAAACATCCAGCAAGTCCTGACACCTGCCACAACGTGCGTGAACCCGGGAAACACATGAAGTGAAAGCAGCGGATGCCAAGGGCACACGCTGAGTCGATTTATGTAAGACGCCCACAGCTATGGCGAGCAGATGGCAGATCACCAGAGATGGGGCAGGAGGGAGAATGGGGAGTAACTGCTAACGAGTGGGGGGTTTCTTCTTTCTTCCTTAATTTTCATTTATTATTTTTTGAGACAACGTTTTGCTGTCGCCCAGGCTGGAGTGCAGTGGTGCGATCTCAGCTCGCTACAGCTTCAGCCTCCTGGGCTCAAGCGCTCCTCCCACCTCAGCCTTCCGAGTAGCTGGAACTACATGGGCAGGCCAACAAGCCAGGCTCATTTTTTTATTTTTAGTATTTTTTTATTTTTGGTCTTGAACTCCTGGGCTCCGGCAATCCTCTTGCCTCAGCCTCCCAAGGTGCTGGCACTATAGGCACGAGCCACTGGGGGTTTCTTTTTGAGGGGATGAAATACATTAGAATAAACTTAAGATAAGTGATGACAGATTCTCAGCAGAAAAGGTATGTTAAACAGCAGATTTAAATATTAAAACGCATGCCAAAAGTTGCCTAGAAAAAGCTGTTTTAAGACAATGAAATTATTTTGTGTTTTAACTTGGCATGTGAAAAGGTAATTGATAAAAGTAAGTTTTTTGTACCTACTTAGCAGGCAGGAAAGGACAGCACAGAGCCTGTGTCCTCAGCAGTGGGACCTGCTACTCCAGGACGGCTGGGGTGGAGTGCCGGCTCCCGCGCCCCACCCAGCAGGGACAGCAGAGCTGAGGGCTGGGGCCCCACTGGCTTCAGGAGGAAGACGACGTCAACACTGACTGAGTTCCTTTTCTGAAGTAACTGCGGCAACAGTTTCAATAAACCCATGGAACCTTTGACACCAGAAATGACCTTTATTCTCTACCTTTTTCATGTGATAAGCCACGGGGAGGAAAAGGATAAAGGATCGGGTGCCCACCGTGCCGGCTTGGAACTTGCTGAAGGTGCCAGGTAGGCTGTGCGGCTGCATCTTAGTCACGGGAAGCAGAAACAGGTTCACAGCATTCAGCACTAAAGTCACTCTCAAGGTCTCCAGACCATTTGGAATTGTGAGTACAGTTCACTTTAACAAACTTTCTCTCCTGGATTTGATTTAGTTCCACTTGTTTGAAAGGAAGGACTCCAGATTAACTTCTGCGCTGTGGCACACTACAAAGTTTCCGAAGAACTTTAATTACCTTGCGGATGCCCCAACCACCAGCAGTGCGTCTCCTGGGGGACAGACACATTGATCCAGACCAAAAGCCAGGGAGGAGGCAGCGGGCCAGGAGGAAGAGGTCCAAACAGGGATGCTGGTTCTGGGTATACCAACCACGAAATGCCAGTGAATTCAAGAACAAAACCCCAAATGCCAACGCAGACCGGCAGGATGGAGGCCAAGGGACTGGGAAAATAGAAAAATTAATCCGCAAGACAAGGCGCCACCATGGTGCCCACAACAGCTCACACTCAGAGTCACAGTGGACGGGCTCCTCAGGCCCAGTCAGGCACAAATCAGGTACTTTCCTCCTGGCACCCACAGCGTCAGCCTGGGGGGCCCAACGGCAAACCTCTGTGCTCCCTGTGCCCAGCAAAGGATGTGCCAAGAGTCCAAGGCTGAAATCAGTGGCCTTTGAACATCTTTCTGAGCCACAGACTACTTACTCTTTGGACAAAAATCTCTCATTGAGGCCTACTGCGTAACGATGAGAAAATCAAAATCCTGTTTGAGGCCAACACGGGAGCCCAAGAACATCACACACACATACTCCCACAGCCTGCGGAGCCTGCCCTAAGCCACAGATGCCCCCAGCTACGCCCTACTGAGGAGCACAGCTCTAGCCCCGCGGCCTCTTGGATCCTGGAGTCATACACTGCAGATGGAGAGGGTAGAGGGCAGGCTCCACAGAGAACCCCGGCCAGGGAGGGCCCACACTGCACATGGCCCACCGGGACGCCCGGGCATGGCAGACAGGCAGTGCTCCCTCCACCCACTGGCAGCTGGAAGCTCCGTGTGTCCAATCTTGACCTTCACTTTGTTTCAGGGCACAGCACCACCTGCAGGCACCGCCTCGCACCCGGGGGAGCCACCCTAACTGTCCACGCTTGGCCCTGTCCTGCCCACACACTCTCAGGCCTTCTGCAGACCTGCAGAGGACGTAGGAGGTAGTGGAGGCCAAATGAGGCGCCTCCCCGCAGGGGGACAGCCCCCAGGAGACATCGGGCAGGGCTGGGCAGGTCACAGGCATGGAGGCCCAGCAGAGGGACGGCCGGTGCCCCACGTGTGATCCCTCAGGCCCAGGGCCTTGGCTCAGCCAAAGGGTCGTGCAGAAGCGTGCATCCTCAGCCACCCCCTCAACCCGACCAGGATGGCTCAAAGGAGGTTTTCTTCCTGCAAACCCCTGGCAGAGAAGGCTCCTACAGGCTCTGCCAGGGGGTTGCAGGAAGAAAACTGGAAAATCTTTAAATTGATCATGTTCTGGTCGGGCGCGGTGGCTCACGCCTGTAATCCCAGCACTTTGGGAGGCCAAGGTGGGCAGATCACGAGGTCAGGAGATCGAGACCATCCTGGCTAACACAGTGAAATCGCGTCTCTACTAAAAATACAAAATGTTAGCCGGGCGTGATGGCGGCGCCTGTAGTCCCAGCTACTCAGGAGGCTGAGGCAGGAGAATGGCGTGAACCTGGGGGGCGGAGCTTGCAGTGAGCCGAGATCGCGCCACTGCACTCCAGCCTGGGCGACAGAGCGAGACTCCGCCTCAAAAAAAAAAAAAAAAAGAAAAAAAAACTGACCATGTTCTAACTTGTGAGGTCAGTATCAAAAAGATGTTTTAAAAAAAGTTATTTTCAGGTTTTTCTAAAATCCATACAATCACAGAAAAATATCACATACGTTTCAATCATAAATAAGTGGCATGCACAGAGAAAACCAATGTCAGAAGGCAAAGACATTCAACTGAGGACGCATTCAGGACATTCAAATGCTGTCTAAAACAACATTAATATTCTCTTAATATTAAAAAAAAATTAACCTATGAAAAGATTTGGGTTTTAATCCAAGAAAAGATGAGACTGCCTTGAGCACCCCACAGCGGCCGCATGCAATTCGCTTCTGCACTCAGCTCTGCTTCGTGTTACCAGCACAGGCAAGGCAGGGCGGGCGGGGGAATCTTATGGGATACATATTTCTATCAAAAAGAAATCAAGCTTACGTTTTCAGAGGACTTTCCTCACAACCAAACTCCCAAGGGCGGTAGCCCGGAAAGTAATTCAATCACCCCACAAGCGTAGGTCACGTCGCCCTGCTGACAAGTGACTGCTGTTCCAACAGGTGCAAAGATATTTGAGGCTCAGATAAAGCATCGCCACAGGGGAAGAACAGGACAGCCCAGCTATTCTGGGACAATGACCCAAAACACTCCCGTCAGGGCTCGGCAGGGCTCCGTGTAAGTCTTTTTTTTTGAGACGAAGTTTCGCTCTCGTTGCCCAGGCTGGAGTGCAATGGCACGATCTCAGCTCATCACAATCTCCGCCTCCCGGGTTCAAGTGATTCTCTTGCCTCAGCCTCCCGAGTAGCTGGGATTACAAGTATGTGCCACCATGGCCGGCTAATTTTGTATTTTTAGTAAAGACAGGGCTTCTCCATGCTGGTCAGGCTGGTCTCGAACTCCCAACCTCCGGTGATCCACCCACCTTGGCCTCCAAAAGTGCTGGGATTACAGGCGTGAGCCACTGCGGCCAGCCTTTTTAAGTCTTTTCACGGGGTAAAGCCTGAGGAAAGACCAGGAGCAGAGCGGCCACCACACAAGAGGCATTCTCACCAATCACAGGCCTGTGGATCTACCAACACACTCGCAGGAACGAGGGAACAGTGACCAGCATCACAGGAACAAACACAGATCCCGATGTGAGCCAGCCAGAAGAGACTGGCACGTGGGCTGGGCTTGTGATAAAATGCAGACATCGCTGTGGGTGTTTTAGGTGAGATGGATAATGGTTCTGCTTTATTGGGGGAAAACACCTCACTCGCAGACACATGGTGTCTTGGATTTGCTTCTCAACAATCAGGAGGAGAGGGGGACTGATATACTGAGTGTGTACCCCACTAACTAGCGGGACGGGGGGCTTGCTGAGTTATTCTATTTCCGCAAATGCTGCCATCTGCCCCAAAAAAAGATAATATAAAATAAACAGTACATCCCACCTCCCCATAGCCCAATTATTTTCTTCTGTGAAATCAGCTACACCAAAACAATCACATAAAAGAGTGTCTGAGCGGACGGGCACAGTGGCTCACGCCTGTAATCCTAGCACTTTGGGAAGCCGAGACGGGCAGATCACGAGGTCAGGAGTTTGAGACCAGCCTGCCAACATGGTGAAACCCTGTTTCTACTAAAAATACAAAAATTAGCCAGGCGTGCTGGTATGCACCTGTAATCCCAGCTACTCAGGAGGTTGAGGCAGGAGAATGGCTTAAACCTGGGGGGTGGCGGAGGTTGCAGTGAGCCAAGACCACGTCACTGCTCTACAGCCTGGCGACAGAGCGAGACTCCATCTCAAAAAAAAAGCTAAGACTGGGCGCAGTGGCTCACGCCTGTAATCCCAGCACTTAGGGAGGGTGAAGCAGGTGGATCACAGGTCAAGAGATTGAGACCATCCTGGGCAACATGGTGAAACCCCATCTCTACTAAAAATAAAAGAATTAGCTAGGCATGGTAGTGCACACTGTAGTCCCAGCTACTTGGGAGGCTGAGGCAGGAGAATCGCTTGAACCAGGGAGGTGGAGGTTGCAGTGAACTGAGATCACACCACTGCGCTCCAGCCTGGAGACAGAGGAAGACTCTGTCTCAAAAAAAAAAAAAAAAAAAAAAAGAGTATCGACATGCACATTCTTAGCAGCAAAGTAAAAAGATAACTTACTCACGCAAACTTGTACCTCAACTAGAAAAATACTGCAAAGACACTCTTAGTCCGGGCCAGGTGCAGCTCACGCCTATGGTCCCAGCACTTTGGGAGGCTGAGACAGAAGGATTGCTTGAGGCCTGGAATTTGAGACCAGTCTGGGCAACACAGTGAGACCCTATCTACACAAAAAATAAATTAGCCAGGTATGGTGGTGCACATCTGTAGTCCCAGCTACTCAGGAGGCTGAGGCAGGAGGACCACTTGAGGCCAGGCGTTCAAGGTCACAGTGAGCTGTGACTGCATCACTACCTTCAGCCTGGGCAACAGAGCAAGATCCTCTCTCCAAAACAACAACAACAACAAAAACAGTCACCCTAGAAGAACAAAAGTACAGGTTAAAAGATGCAGGTGACACACCGTTTCAGAAAATGAACACCTCTTTGTGCTGTGCGCAGATAAAACGGACAGAATTCCTTTAGCATGAGTCCTCAGAAAAGAGAGATAGAATCTGACGTTTCCAGAGAAGACAGACCTACACAATGCCCAGCAGGGTGCAGGTCTCAGGGCTGTGCCTCAGGACTGAGGGGCCAGTGTCCACACTGGGCAGCACCCAGAGCTGTCCACGTGAAGAAGCAAGTCAGTTCTAACCTCAGAATCCGGCGCTGCGTCACCCATTCTCGGGAGCAGTCCCTCTTCACTGAGCAAACCTGTCAGGTGCAAAGCCTTCTTTATGGCTAGATGTGAGATCTTAGCTGTCCTCGTTTAAAACCCCCTTGAAACAGCATGTACAAAAACAAACGACCTAAAATTTGCACACAATGTTTCAAATAAATTACCAGTTATTTTTTAAGTGTTCCAAACAGAGACTCAAACCCTCCCCACAATAGAAAGGCCAGAAAATCGTACAGACCCAGAACATGGAAGCAGGAGGACCCCAGGCATTCAGCCTGTAGGACAACATGCAGAAAGAATGACCTTTGTGCATGTGCTATGTGTGTGCATATGCTGTGTGTGCATGTGCTGTGTATATGAGAATGTGCTGTGCATGTTCACATGTGCTGTATGAGCATGTGCCCTGTATGTGCACATGTGTGTGTGCTGTGTGCACACATGCCATGTGCATGTTCTATGTGTGCTCTGTATGTGTGTGCTGTGTGCACGTGCTATGTGTATGTGCTCTGTGTGTGTGTGCATGCGCTGTGTGTATGTGTGTGCGCACATATGCTGTGTGTGCATTTGCCTTGTATGGGCACATGGGCTATGTGAATGTGCTGCGTGTATGTGATGTGTGTGCAACATGTGCTGCATGTGTGCGTGTGCTGTGTGCTGTTCCTTGTATGGGCACATGTGAGTGTGCTGCGTGTGCACATGTGCTGTGTGTGAGCATATGCTGTGTGAGTGCACATGTGCTGTGTGTATGTGTGTTGTGTGTCAGCATGTGCTGTGTGTATGTGCCTGTCCTGTGTGTACATGTGCTATGTGTGAATGTGCTGTGTATGTGTGCCTTGTATGGGCACATGTGTTGTGTGTGTGTGCTGCATGTGTGCATGTGCCGTGTGCACGCATGTGCCATGTGCGCATGTGCTGTGTGCTGTATGTATGCGTGCATGTGCTGTGTGTGCATATGTGCTGTGTATGTGCATGTGCTGTGTGTGTGTCATGTATGGGCACATATGCTGTGTGAGTGTGCTATGTGTACGTGTGCTGTGTGTGCATGTGCTGTGTGTATGCATGTGTTGTGTGCGTGTGTGCTGTCTGTGTGCACGCATGTGCTGTGTGTGCGCAAGCACTGCTGTGTGCATGCACATGTGCTGTGCATGTGCTGCATGGGTGTGCATGTGCTCTGTGCATGTGCTGTGTATGCATGTGCTGTATATGTACTGTGTGCACGTGCTGTGTGTGTGCTGCATGTGTGCGCGTGTGCTGTGTGTGAACGTTGTGTGTGCTGTTTGCATGTGCTATGTGTGCACATGTGCTGTGTGTGTGCATGTGCTGTGTGTGCGCATGTGCTGTGTGTGCGCATGTGCTATGTGCTGTGTGCACACATGTGCTATGTCTGCATGTGTTATGTGTACGCATGTGCTGTGTGTGCATGTGCTCTGTACGTGCTATTTCTGTGCATGTACTGCGTGAATGTGCGCATGTGCTATGTGTGCATATGTGCTGTGTTTGCATGTGCTGTGTGTGTATGCTATGTGTGCACACGTGCTGTGTGAGTGCGCATGTGCTGTGTGTGTGTGCACATGTGCTGTGTATGTGCTGTGTATGTGCTGTGTGCGTGCATGTGCTGTGTATGCACATGTGCTGTGTGTGTGTGTGTGTACGCACTCATCATGTAGGCCAGCAGGCGGGGTGGCAGTGCCTGGGTGGGGCAGGTGCACAGGTCCACAAGTGGGGAGACCTTGCTGCTTAAATGCAGTCCTGCATGGATGCAGAGAGTCAAGACCACAGCAGGTGGCAGGGGACCTCAGCCAGGCCCCTCCACGGCCACCTTGGGAATCCAAGGGGGATTCCGACTGCTCGGTCTGGCTTCTTCTGACACAATTTGATACCAAGTGCTTACGCATATTCTGACACATAAGATTTTTTAAAAAACGAAAAAGTAACTACACTGGCCAGGTGCAGGGGCTCATGCCTATAATCCCAGTACTTTGGGGAGGCCAAAGTGGGAGGATCACTTGAGTCCGTGAGTTCAAGACCAGCGTGGGCGACAAAACAATAAAAGTTAGCAAGGCGAGGTGGCACGTGCCTGTATCCCAGCTACTTGGGAGGCTGAGGTGGGAGGACTGCTTAAGCCTGGCAGGCAGAGGCTGCAGTGAGCCAGGATTGTGACACTGCACTCCAGCCTTTTTTTTTTTTTTTTGAGACGCTGTCTTTAAAAAAAAAAAAAAAAAAGAAAGTAAACCATACGGTGTGCAGATTTCTTTCTTTTTTTTCCTGCAGCCACAGATTTCCAGGCTCAAGCAATTTTCTCTTCTCAGTCTCCCAAGCAGCTGGGACTACAGGCCTGCATCACCATGCCTGGTTAATTTTTACTTATTTTCCTTTTTTTTTTTTTTTGAGACGGAGTCTCGCTCTGTTGCCCAGGCTGGAGGGCAGTGGCGTGATCTCTGCTCACTGCAACCTCTGCCTCCCGGGTTCACGCCATTCTCCTGCCTCAGCCTCCAGAATAGCTGGGACTACAGGCACCTGCCACCATGCCTGGCTAATTTTTTGTATTTTTAGTAGAAATGGGGATTCACCGTGTTAGCCAGGATGGTCTCGATCTCCTGACCTCATGATCCGCCCGCCTCAGCCTCCCAAAGTGCTGGGATTACGGGCGTGAGCCACCGCACCCAGCCAATTTTTGTTTCTAGAAGTGGACTCTTGCTATGTTGCCCAGGCTGGTCTCAAACTCCTGAGCTCAAGAGATCCTCCCACCATGGCCTCCCCAAGCCCCAGGATTACAGGCATGAGCCCCAAGCCCAGCCTGTGTGCAGATCTGTAAGAGCAATTAAACGTGCTCTGCATCCACACAAGCCACATCCCCCTCAGCAGCCCAAGCTGGGATGGCCCCTCCAGCTCAGCGTGGCCTCCCCCGTCAGCCTCCAGGCTCTCCGTGCCCCTCTGTTGCCATCATCTGCTGGCAGGCACCCCTCATTATCCCCCGAGCCACCCAGTGCCACACCCGGGATGAGCCCCGGCCTCCCCGACCCCCGGCCTCCCAGGGTCTGAATCGCCTCCACCTTGTTTTTCGTCCAGCTCCCAAGTAGCCTTTAGGACAGATGTGTGGTCGCTCCACAGACCACTCGCTGCCTGCAGACCAGGGCATAGCGCTGCCCTCCAGAGGCCCCGGTGGGAAGGGAGACCAACCAAAGACACCCCCCGCAGATGCCCACCCCTGCAGCTGCTCGCTGGCCAAGGGCATTGACACATCTGCCCCCACGAAGCTGCACCCTTTGAGCACAGATCCCCTAGCACGCACAACCCAGCACCTCCAAGTGTACCCATAAGTGCCTCAACACTCTGATGAAGACTCAGGGCAGAGAAGCCCGGGAGGCACCCCTGTGGGAACCACACCCATGGAGCTGCTCACCTGGATAGCCCCCTCCCACAGCACCTCCAGCTCCCCCAGCACTCCGCCGGCTCCCCCAGAACCTCCAGCTCCCCCAGAACCTCCGGCTCCCCCAACTCCGCCTGCCCTGCTTGCTGCTCCTGCATCTTGGCAGCGTGCGTCTCGGAGTTCCTGCAGGGCCGCTAGGTGCTGATGCTCCAGGAGCAGGACCTCGGCACCCACCCTGTCCAGGGCTTCGGTCCTCTCTTCCTCCAGCAGGCGTCTCTGATTGCATAGGGCCATGACCAGCTCCTTCCGTCCGGGAAACATCCAGACGTGCCACATCCCCACGCAGGGCACGGAAGGTGCACACACTCCACATGCTTCCCATGACTAAATCAGGCTGTGGTTTGAAATACACACTTCATGTGTGATATGCAAGTTCCTCCTTTCTGAATATTCTTTCAGAACTTCGTTTTCTTTAAAATACAAAAAAACTAGCCGGGTGAGGTGGCGGGCGCCTGTAGTCCCAGCTACTCGGGAGGCTGAGGCAGGAGAATGGCGTAAACCCGGGAGGCAGAGCTTGCAGTGAGCTGAGATCCGGCCACTGCACTCCAGCCCGGGTGACAGAGTGAGACTCCGTCTCAAAAAAAAAAAAGAACTTCGTTTTCTTTAAACCAAACAAACCAAGAAAACCTAATTTTAAATCCACAGCTTGGGAACAAGTGCTATTCTCCAAAGCATCTGTTTGCCCGTTATCAAAACTGGGAACAAAAGGAAACTGAAGCTGGCATCTGAGGACTCGCCTGGAGGGCCGCTCCCAGCGGCGTCAGACCCCTTTCTAAATTTTGTCCAGAAAGACAACCTGGCTCCGGTTTCTCTCAAGAGGCACCTCCCAAGCTGCGAGCAGCGGCTCACACCTGTCATTCCAACTACCTGGGAGGCCAAGGCAAGAGGATCTCTTGAGGCCAGGAGCTCGAGACTAGCCTGGGCAACACAGGGAGACCCTGACTCTTAGAACACAAAAAAGAAACAAACCCCCAGAACTCCCTGACATCTGGTGAAGACAAGGACAGGACAGAGGCCCGAGACAGACACTGACTGCACCGTGCTCATGACAGCAGTCGGAGCCCTGAACATGTTCTGCTTTCTAGGAATTCCCCCGAGATCACATGCTCAGCCCACACAAAACGGACAGCCTGAAACATAGCATGAAATCCCCACAGCGGTTAAAGAAGGTTCCACTTTTCTCCTGTTCTCACACAGAGCTGAAGGAAAGGAAACAATACGCCAGCGCCCCGGAGCCTCACAACCGTTCCCCACAGTCAGGAAGGAGGAAGCCCTCGCGTGGCATGCTGGTATCGGGAAAAGAACACGTCCATCTTATCCGAGCTGGCAATTCCCTAGTTTATAATTTGGAATATGTACTTCCTAAATGTCTGACAAGGTATTGATCTGCCAGAACAGCCATTTCTAACTGCCTCATCAACTCTAGACCATGCCCCATCCACCCTGCAGCCAGGCCTACGCATCCCCTGCCTGCAGGGAGACAGGCCAGCCCCAGCGGCCCCACATGTTCAGCAGAGCAGACTCATCTACGTCAAGGCGACAAAACCTCAGAGACCTCACTGAGGGCAGAGAAAATGCAAGGTGTGTGTGATAAGACAACATGTGTCCTTTCCTGAGTCACAGGCACTGCAGATTCTGCAGCTGGGTGCCAGCCCAGGGCAACAAGGACTTCGCCAGAAAATCTTCTTCATGATAAAAACTTGAAGTGCCTGGAAAATGAACCATCACTGCTTTTTTTGGTTTGTTTGTTTTTTTAGACAGAGTATTGTTCTGTCGCCCAGGCTCGAGTGCAGTGGCGTGATCTCAGCTCACTGCAAGCTCCACCTCCAGGGTTCACGTCATTCTCCTGCCTCAGCCTCCCAAGTAGCGGGGACTACAGGTGCCTGTCACCACATCTGGCTAATTTTTTGTATTTTTAGTAAAGACAGGGTTTCACTGTGTTAGCCAGGATGGTCTTGATCTCTTGACCTCATGATCCGCCTGCCTTGGCCTCCCAAAGTGCTGGGATTACAGGTGTGAGCTATTTTTGATTTTTTTTTTTTTTTTTTTTTTTGAGATAGGGTCTCACTGTTACAGTCCAGGCTGGAGTGCAATGGCACAGTCTTGGCTCACCCTGTAGCCTCGACTTCCTGGGTTCAAGCAATCCTCCTGCTTCTGCCTCCAAAGTAGCTGAGACTACAGGTGAGTGCCCCCACGCCCAGCTAATTGTTTTTATTTTTTGTAGACCACAGGCTGGTCTCAAACTCCTGGGCTCAAGTAATCCAACTGCCTCGGCCTCCTAAACTGCTGTGATTACAGACGTGAGCCATCGTGCCTGGCCCATCACTGCTCTTGAAACGTGGCAAAAGGGTTTAATTACAGGAAACATCAACAAAGGAGGGGCCCAAGGCTCTGAATACACAACACGACAATCAGATCTACCCACAGCACCTGGAAACCAAGTCGGCTGCAGGAGTGCCAGTCAGCCTTGAGGAATACTCCAAAGCCCACAAAACCCCACACCAAGGACTGGGCCCTCTCACATATGAGAGCAAAGCCTTTAGCAAGGTGCCTGTGATCAAAATAACCCTTCAACTCGATGTTTTAAAGCCCAGCTCAGGCCAGGTGCGGTGGCTCATGCCTGTAATCCCAGCACTTTGGGAGGTCAAGGCGAGTGTTATCGCCTGAGGTCAGGAGTTCGAGACCAGCTTGGCCAACATGGTGAAACCCAGTCTCTACTAAAAATACAAAAATTAACCGGGCATAGTGGCAGGCGCCTGTAATCCCGGCAACTTGGGAGGCTGAGGCAGAAGAATCACTTGAACCCAGGAGGCGGAGGTTGCAGTGAGCCAAGATCGCACCATTGCACTCCAGCCTGGTGACACAGCAAGACTTTGTCTCAAAAATAAAAAAAATTTAAAAAAAGCCCAGTTCACAACGAGACCAGAAGTCCCCATTGATCTTGGCAGCCTGTGAGACATACAGACACCCGCACAGGCTCACACAGCACACACGCAGACATGTGACACGCGATGGAAACACACGGGTGGGGGGAGAGGTCTGCCCTGAGCTGGGGCAGGGCCCGGGCGCCTTACCTGGTGCGCTCCCTGCAGCTCGTGAGCCACGGTTCCAGCGAGCTCCGTGCTCGCTGCGGTTCGCAGGCCGTCCCGCACAGACTGTAGCTCCTCGTCATGTTTTTGCTTCAGTTTCTCCAACTCTTGAGTCAAAATTGTTTGGTGAAGAGAGTCCTGTTTCCGCAGTTGTTCCTCAAAGTCTGCTCGTAAGAGCTCTAGGGCCCGCCTGTGCTCCTCACGGATGGTCTGAATTTCAGACAGGTAACAGGATTCCAAAGAATCAAGGCTGGACAGATGTCTGGTCTCCAGAGCGCTGAGGTCGGCAGCGTGTTCCGTCTGCAGTTCGGCCACACGTGCGGCCAGCAGAGCCCCCTGCTTGCTCTCTAACGAGGCCGTCAGCTCACCCAGCGCCGCCTGGTGTCTGGCCTCGAGCTCTGCCGTCACTGACAGGAGCCGCTGCTGGTGCCTCTCCTGGAGGAGCTGCAGCTCGCGGGTGTGCTGCTCCTGGGCCTCCTGCAGGAAGGCATCCTGTTCTGCACTGAATTTCTCGGTGATCTCTTTACGTTCCTCTAAAAACCTGTGGCAACAAAGTGAACACAGGACAGCTAAATACGCACCCAGGAAGCATCGATCCTTGCAAAAGCCAAGTCAGTTTCCTAAAGGAAACGCCACTTCAACTGTTCAGGTCTTCGTTTTGGGATTTTAACTGCTCTTAGTACTTCTCCGTCTGCCACCAGAAATAACAAGTGGGAGAGAGAAGAGACCCCAAGAAGCCAGAGGAGCCCAGAGGCCAAAGGCCAAAGCCATGGGAGTCACCAGGTCACAGACCACAGGTAGGACCCAGCACCCTCGGCAAGAGACGGTGCACACATATCCCCACCAGAGCCACGCACGGCAGGTACAACCGACCTCCTACTCACACCAGGGCGTCCGAGCCAGGTCCCAACTAAGAATCCCAAGGCAATCTCTGCTCCTCAGCAGGGAAGGGGCACTGCCCATAGGGGCCCATGGGGAGGGCGAGGCCTGAGAACCCCATGACAGTGAATAGAATCCCATGGCAGTGAATTAAGGAGGTGCAGGCGGCACTCAGGGCCGAAGACAGAGGAAGTGAGAGTCCTCACAGAAGGACCTGCTCCCATCAGGAGGCCAAAGTGCCTGGAGCCGGAGAGTCCTGCAAAATGCGGAGGCCTCCTAAGGGCGCTGGCGACACAGGACAGATGGCAAGAGGCACGGGCACCTCTGCGCCTGGAAGCCTCTCCCGAGGGCCTCCTTGGCTCCGCTCCACCACGAAGCACAAGTGTTGCAGCCTGGGGAGAAGAACGTCCTGCTCGTGTTCATGCAGCCCTGGCGACTTGAACGTGAGTTTCTCCAACCCCAGAGCAGATCCCCGTGTGGCCCCAAGTTCTCCAACCCCTGAGCGGGGCCCTGTGGGGCCCCAAGTTCTCCAACCCCTGAGCAGGGCCCTCTGAGGCCCTGAGTTCTCCAACCCCTGAGCGGGGCCCTCAGCGGCCCCAAGTTCTCCAACCCCTGAGCGGGGACCTCTGTGGCCCTGAGTTTTCCAATCCCCAAGCGGGGCCCTGTGCAGCCCTGGCTGCTGGGCAAGAGCTGGGTGGGGCAGACAGATGAGAAGGAATGGCACAGCCCAGGGACTGAGGCTCACAAAAAGGGGTCAACACCAACAGGCAAAGAACCCAATCACTTTCTAAACCTCTTGAAAACTTCAGAGAAGAGTGGGTATGTTTTAGAAAAACATGCTTATTTTTAAAAATCACCTGTTTAAGTTAAAAAATATATAAAAACGCTTAGTGGATAAACTCCATGTCCTTATGACACCTTATAAACGAGGTTTAGCTTCTATTGTTCAAATCTTAAAACATGCGAAGAACAACAGAGACGATGACTGATGTCCACCCTGGATACCCACCCAGGGAGTGCAGGCTTGGGGGGCTTTGAGGCAGCGACTGCCAGCCTGCCCGTCCGAGCACAAAGCTGTCCCACTGCCATCAGGCTGAAAACCTAGAGCGCCACACCTTGCTCCAGCTCCCTCCAGACCTTTTCGCCCAGTGGAGCCCACAGCGGCTCCTCCCAGGAGCCTGCCCACCCTCTACCCTCCACGGTGTCTGGCCTCACAGGGACTGCAGATGGCATCACCACAAACCCACCTGCTCCGGGCCAGTATCAGCTGCAGGGCACAGTCTTCCTTCACGTGGAGCGCGGCAAGCTCCCCGTCCTGGGCTGTGGGCGGCTCCCGCCCACACTGGCTGCAACGCAGGGCATCATCTGAAGTGAGCTCCTGTTCCAGCTGCTGCAGGCGGCCCTGCTGCTCCGTCAAGGACCTCTCCAGATCCAGGATCTGGGCTGCCTGTTGGTCCTGAAGCTGCCTCATTTCAGCTTCTCGAAGCTCAAACTTGTTTACGATGGTCTGTTTCTCGGACTCAGCCTTTTCTCTCAGTTCAAGAAGCATCAACGTTAACTTCTCCTCAGCTTCCCGCTGTAGCTCCTCCTTCATAACTTTCCAGTCCATTTCTTTTTTTTGGAATTCCTGTTTCATCAGCTCAGTCTTCTGCTTGGCATTATTTAGTTCCTCCTGGTGGTCTTCAACTAGATTGTGTTTTACCTATAGACAACATAATTTTATTTAGGAGGGAAAACGTTAATGTAAGAGATTATTAGAAGAGACAACCCAAACCCACCCCTGAAGACAGGGCAACTTTCACCACACACACACCCATTACGCTGCACACAGCAATGGAAATGATTCTCATGTTAATGAGAACGGAAGAAACCTAAAGTGAACAAATCTAAAACTAAATAAAATGCCTCCTACATCCTGGCACCGAGAACTGACTATTCTTTCTCTCTGGAGCCCGTGGCCTCGACAGCAACCAACAACTGAAGGCAGCACACATCAGCCGAGCAAAGGCAGCAGCTGGAGTCTTCTTTGTTCAGACCAAGACCAGTGGCAGGACTCCGATCGGCCGCAGGACTCCGATTCCTCCGTTAGGGGAATGCCAACCCCACAGATAGCGCCGGGCCACCCGCGGCAAGCAGGACCAGACGCCCAGGAGGCAAGAGCAGTTGATGGTGCGATGCTCCCGATCAGTACAAGGTCAACGCCAGGACAACGGAAGACCTTGAGCAAGGGGTGCATGAACTGCAAGGCACACTGTAAAGGGATCCTGTGCAGAGGGGGAGGAAGGAGAATGCAGAGAGCAAATATCCTAATCTTTTTTTTGAGACAGGGTCTGGCTCTGTCACCCAGGCTGGATCACAGCTCACTGCAGCCTCAAACTCATGGGCTCAAGCAATTCTTTATAGAGACAGGGTTCTGCATGTTGCCCAGGCTGATCTTGAACTCCTGAGCTCAAGCAATCCGCCTGCCTCAGCCTCCCAAAGTGCTGGGATTGTTATAGGTGTGAGCCACCGTGCCTGACTTCCTGACTTTCAAAGAGAGAGAAAGTAGATCAATAAACTACTGAACTCATCAATAAGAAACAAACAGACAAAAAACCTAAAAAAGGCGTGCAAGATTGACCTCAACTCCTTATTTAAAAATTAAGTTATTAAAGTTTAGGGCCCTACTTCTGGTGATGCCTGTGCACCTCGCCAGACCAGCCCCCCAGAGACAACCACTATGAACTAAATAGAACATAACAAAAACCCTGAAGGCCGTGGAGAGACCCACAGGCGGACAGACCCTGGAGAGGGCTGGACGCTCAGAAGGAAGAAACGGCACTGGGCCATTTCTCTTTTTCCATCCTTTCAGTAAGAGTAGGATCTGTCCGTGCCCCACATACAGAAATCCAAAATCCCACATATGAGCCAAAGGAACTGGAGAGTGAGGGAGGAAAGAGAGCTGCAATGCCTGGGAATGAACCCCGCGCAAATCTCAGGCTGACCCCGATCTGTACACGCAAGGGGCAGACTCTAAAAGCAGCAACCCAGCCAAAGCTACAAAACCTGAATTAACACCACGCCGCCACCTACACAGACACAGCGGAGCGTGGAGTCTGAAGTTAGCCAAGTGAACCGCCTGCTGCAACAGAACCCAGCCCTCTTCAGAGGAGCAGGACAGCACCCAGAGTCTCCAAATCTATCGCTCACGGTGTCCAGGGTGCGACCTGAACCCAGCCGACACATAAATAAGCAGGAAAACATGACCCCTTCTGAAAACACAATCAATGGAAACCATCACCAAAACCAAACAGATCATAAAATCCGCAGACAAGGGTTTTAAACATCTTTAAACACTGAACGAGAAACCCGTCACCTCGGACTTTTTTATGCCACAAAAATACTCCTCAAGAATCTAAGCAAAATAAAGACTTTTCAAAAAAACAGAGAAAATGTGTGCAGCACAGCAAGAGATGCGAAGGAGATCCTTCGGGCTGATGGGAATGACGCCAAACACTCAGATCCTCAGGAAGAAATGAAGAGCAGCAGAATGGCAAGTGTAAGGCCATTTTCCCTCTTAATTTCTTTCAAATACCAGTTTTCCAAAGCAAATCTCCTGACACTGCAGGAGGCGGATGTGATGTCTAGTCTATGAGAACTGCAGCACAGAAGACGATGGGGAAGTGACAAAGCACCTGTGCAGTTAGAGGTCACAGTTTACACAGCGCAGCAGCGTGGTGACTCTCAGGAGATTGTACTGATAAAAGACAAGGTTAAGAATCTGTACTCTTGGCCAGGCGCGGTGGCTCACGCCTGTAATCCCAGCACTTTGGGAGGCCGAGGCGGGCGGATCACAAGGTCAGGAGATCGAGACCACGGTGAAACCCCGTCTCTACTAAAAATACAAAAAATTAGCCGGGCGCGGTGGCGGGCGCCTGTAGTCCCACCTACTCAGGAGGCTGAGGCAGGAGAATGGCGTAAACCCAGGAGGCGGAGCTTGCAGTGAGCCGAGATCACGCCACTGCACTCCAGCCTGGGCGACAGAGCGAGACTCCGTCTCAAAAAAAAAAAAAAAAAAGAATCTGTACTCTTTTTTTTCTCTTTTCTCTGAGATGGAGTCTCGCCCTGTCGCCCAGGCTGGAATGCAGTGTCGTGATCGCGGCTCACTGCAACCTCTGCTTCCCAGTTTCAAGCGATTCTCCTGCCTCAGGCCCCCAAGTGGCTGGGATTACAGGCATGCACCACCATGCTCACCGTATTTTTTTATTTTTTTTTTTATTTTTTTTTATTTTTTTTTATTTTTAGTAAAGACAGGGTTTCCCCATGTTGACCAGGCTGGTCTCAAACTCCTGACCTTGGGTGATCCACCCGCCTCCCAAAGTGCTGGGATTACTGGCCTGAGCCACCGCGCCGGCCAAGAATGTGTATTTTAATCCCTGGAGCAACTATTAAAAATATAATACAAAGAAAAATAATTTAATAGTCAACAAATACATTAAAATCAATTCTAGAAAATATTCAAATAACCCAAAAACACAAGAAAAAAGGAAAAACAGAACCGTGACCACCAGATGCGCCTCATAGAAAAAACGAACAGTGAAACAGAAGACCTAAATCAACCACGTCAGTAATTACAATAAACATTAATAGACTCAGCACTGCAATTGAAAGGCAGAGATTATCAGAATGGCTTAAAAACTGCCAACTATGGCCAGGCGCGGTGGCTCACGCCTATAATCCCAGCACTTTGGGAGGCCGAGACAGGCGGATCACAAGGTCAGGAGATCGAGACCAGCCTGGTTAACACAGTGAAACCCCGTCTCTACTAAAAATACAAAGAATTAGCCAGGCATGGTGGCGGGTGCCTGTAATCCCAGCTACTCGGGAGGCTGAGGCAGGAAAATGGCATGAACCTGGGAGGCAAAGCTTGCCGTGAGCCAAGATCGCGTCACTGTACTTCAGCCTGGGCAACAGAGCAAGACTCCATCTCAAAAAAAAAAAAAAATTGCCAACTATATGCTGTCCATATAAAATGCACTTTACTTTGAATAGATTAAAAGTAGGCCAGGTGCAGTGGCTCACATCTGTATCCCAGCACTTTGGGAGGCTGAGGCGGGTGGATCACTTGAGCCCAAGAGCTTGAGACCAGCCTGGGCAACATGGCGAAACCCATCTCTACAAAAAATACAAAAATTAGCTCAGCATGGTGGTGCGTACCTGTACTCCCAGCTACTTGGGAGGCTGAGGTGGGAGGATCCCTTGAGTCTGGGAGGAAGAGGTTGCAGTGAGCCAAGACTGTGCCACTGCACTCCAGCCTGGGCAACAGCCTGTCTCAAAAAAAAATAAAAAATAAAAAATAAAATGAATAAAAAAAGATACATCAGATAAAAATGCACACGAAGGTTAGAACGACTGTATTGACAAAAGATGAGGGTAGATGCGGTGGCTCACGTCTGTAATCCCAACAATTTGGGAGGCTGAGGCGGACAGATCATGAGGTCAGGAGTTCGAGACCAGCCTGGCCAACATAATGAAACTCCGTCTCTATTAAAAATACAAAAATTAGCCGAGTGTGGTGGCACGTGCCTGTAGTCCCAGCTACTCGGGAGGCTGAGGCAGGAGAATCGCTTGAACCCGGGAGGCGGAGGCTGCAGTGAGCCAAGATCGTGCCTCCACATTCCAGCCTGGCGACAGAGTGAGACTGTGTCAAAAAAAAAAAAGAAAAAAAAAACAGGAAGTGGATTTTTTAGGAAGACATTACATCATAAATGTGTACATGTGTAACAACAGAGCTTCCACATATTCAAAACAAGAATTAAAATTAACAAGAGAGAAATCCACAGTCCTCTGCCCATAATTGATACAAGGAGGTAAAATGGTGGCCTGCAAAAATCATAAAGATACAAGCATCAAAAAGTCACTTGGGGCCAGGTGCAGTGGCTCACGTCTGTAATGCCAGCACTTTGGGAAGCCAAGGCGGGCAGATCACTTGAGATCACAAGTTTGAGACCAGCCTAGCCAACATGGTGAAACCCCATCTCTACTAAAACTACAAAAATTAGCGTGGCCGGGTGCGGTGGCTCATGCCTATAATCCCAGCACTTTGGGAGGCGGAGGTGGGTGGATCACAAGGTCAGGTGATCGAGACCATCCTGGATAACATGGTGAAACCCTGTCTCCACTAAAAATACAAAAAAAAGAAAAATAAAAATTAGCCAGGCGTGGTGGCGGGCGCCTGTCGTCCCAGCTACTCGGGAGGCTGATACAGAATGGTGTAAACCCGGGAGGCGGAGCTTGCAGTGAGCCGAGATTGCGCCACTGCACTCCAGCCTGGGCAACAGAGCAAGACTCCATCTCAAAAATAAAAATTAAAATTAAAAAATTAAAAAAATTAGCCGGGCCTGGTGGTGTGCACCTGTAATCCCAGCTACTTGGGAGGCTGAGGCAAGAGAAACGCTTGAACCCGGGAGGCGGAGGTTGCAGTGAGCTGAGATTGCACCACTGCACTCCAGCCTGGGTGACAGAGCAAGACTTCGTCTGAAAAAAGACAAAAACAAAAACAAAACAAGTCACTTGGGCAAGTCTGTCTTCAGCCAACAGTGCCAGAGAAAGCCACACACTGGTGGCTGCAGGTGCCATCGGCACACGACCATCGGCCCACCTACCACCTGCCCGGCTCCCCACAGGGCTCTACCCTTACCTCTATTTTGCTGGAAGTCCTTACCAACACCTGAGTTTACCAAACCGCAAGGGATCAGACCTGCAGGTCATCATAGCTGCCTATCAAGCTGTCTCTTGATGGAGAATGAAAATCATTCTCGGGGAGACATTCACAGGGAGGAGCAAAGGAGAGGGAGAAACAGGACACAAACAGAAACGTAAACACTGTCACAAGCATGAGCTTGAGTCAGAACACACATGACAAGACACAGTAATTTCGGTTCACTTTAACTCCACTGCTCCAGCATGGAATGGGCCGAGCTGCCCCGGCTGTAACAAGCCCATGGGCCCCGAGCTGCCCTGGCTGTAACAAGCCCATGGGGCCATGTGCAGGCTGCTGTCTTGTCGCTCTACCATCGTTTATGACACGACAGTGACTTCACACTCGCAAAGGGCGAGGAAGAGCGTCAGAGGGCGCCTCTTCCATGGGGCAAAACAGCACAGGAAGAGCCTGGGGAACGTGGATGCAATTCAAGATGTGGGGTGAGCATCAGAGGCCACCAACGTGCTTGGCACCCAGGCTCGTGCCTCCTCCCGGAGCCCTCTGAGGACACCTAGACAGTTTCCCTAAGAAATCTTGATTCAGAGGGCCAGGTATGGTGGCTCACACCTGTAATCCCAGCACTGTGGGAGGCCGAGGCAGGTGGATCACTTGAAGTCAGGCGTTTGAGACTAGCCTGGCCAACAAGGTCAAACACTGTCTCTACAAAAAATACAAAAATTGGCCGGGCGCAGTGGCTCAAGCCTGTAATCCCAGCACTTTGGGAGGCCGAGACGGGTGGATCACAAGGTCAGGAGATCGAGACCATCCTGGCTAACCCGGTGAAACCCCATCTCTACTAAAAAATACAAAAAATTAGCCGGGCGAAGTGGCGGGCGCCTGTAATCCCAGCTACTTGGGAGGCTGAGGCAGGAGAATGGCATAAACCCGGGAGGCGGAGCTTGCAGTGAGCTGAGATCCGGCCACTGCACTCCAGCCTGGGCGACAGAGCGAGACTCCGTCTCAAAAAAAAAAAAACAAAAAAACAACAAAAAAAATTAGGCATAGTGGCACATGTTTGTAATCCCAGCTATCAGGGGATCACTTGAAATCAGGAAGCAGAGATTGCAGTGAGCTGAGATCGTGCCACTGCACTCCAGCCTGGGCAACAGAATGAGACTCTGCTTCAAAACAAAACAAAGAAATCTTCACTTAGAACTTCAGTTTTGCCCCTGTGCTGACTCTGACGAGATTCTCTCCAACCACCACCCACTACTGGCATTGCCAGGAACAGTTTCAAGAATTTACAGGACTGTTGCCCTTACAAATGTGGCAGGTGCTGGGCTGTCCCCAGGACGCCCCTCCACACACAAGGACACAAGCCTTTCAAGTGGAAGAGGGCGAGGACTCAGGCGGGAGGCGCTGGGCTGTGGAGTCACGACTCACCTTCTCCAAATTCTCCTTCAGACGGGTTTCATGCTGCAACTTCTCGTACAAATTTCTGTTTTCTATTTTTAGGAGTTCAATTTCTTCCTTGAGTTCAGTCTGAAGAAGCGAAAGTTTAACCTTATGCTCAGTTTCCAGACCCAAGACTCTGGCTGCCACCTCTGTGTCGGCCTCCAAGGCCCTGTCCTGCACGCCCTGGAGATGCACCCAGGGAAGCCCTGTGTGGATAAGGAGCAGGGAAGACAGTCAGGCCAGAGCTGGCCCTCGACGGAGCCCACAATCTGCACAGGCAGAACGGCAGCCTATAAACGCTTCTGACGGCAGACACTATGGATTTTCAAGCTCTGTGCTGACTCAGTGATGAAAGCAGGCACGGCTCTCTCAAGTCTCCCCTCCCTTTTGGGACACCTCCATGCTGCCCCAGCACAGCCCCGTCCTGAGTCACAGCGATGTCCTGGGCCCACACGACAGCTACACGGCCTGCCCAGGCCACTCCTTCATGTCAGGTGTGACAAGTGACCCTCCACGAGTTCCTGAGTGAGCCTCATGCCTGTGACCAGATGTGGGCACATGTGTGTCACTCAGGGTCTATGAGGCAGCCACAAGGACAGGGCCTTGAGCTCAGGGGCCCGCCAGGGTTCCCGTCCCAGCCCCTCCCCCTGCTGCTCTGTGCCCGGGCACACTACCCCCACCAGCCCATTTCTTCCTCTGCAGAAGAGGAAAAAGGCAGAATGGACTACGTGGTGTCCAGGCACCAGTGGCGCTGACAACCATGCATATCAAGGGGCGGCTGTGGGGACAGCTGTGGTGCAGGACAGACGGGAGTGAGAACCAGATGCAGGCACCACCCCCCAGCTTGAAGGAGGCCCAGGCTTCTCTCACCTTGGCCACAGCCCAGAGTGGAGTCAGACCACCCACCTCCCAACAGGACCCATGGCCTCAGCCCCTCACCCCCACCATGGATGGCAGCCCCACCATCAGCACAGTCCACGCCAGTGGCCAAGGCTGCCTGCCCCTCCTGGAACCCGTGAGTGGTCAGTGTCCGGCGCCACGGGACCACAACTGTGAGATGACTGAGGTTTCCTCTCCGTCCCCTTCTGACCCCACAGCCCTGTGCCCCGTGCCCTACCTGGACATCCCACCTTCTGACCCCACAGCCCCGTGCCCCGTGCCCTGCCTGGACATCCCACAACCTTAGCCTGACTCGGTGAGTTGGGTGAGCTGGGCCTGCTGGGAGCAGAGCAGGGTCCTGGAAAAGCCTCCCCTGGGCCCAGTGGACACACATTCTCCCTCCAAAGGTGAGTGGTCACCACGTCCATCCAGCAATCCCCATGACCCCCAGGGTGGCCACCCAGGTCAGACCTGCCCTGCTGGGGCGCTGGCCCAGGACCCGCGCTCCTGCCCAGCCAGTGATCCCGCTCTAACACCAAACCCTCATCAGGACACACTCTGTTGAGGTGCCAACCCCAGCAGAAGAGGTCGGAGCACTCAGCTGCTTCATGGAGGACTTGGATCGAACCCAGGCTCCCAGGCTCTCAGAGAACGTCCCCCAGACCCGGGATCTGCCGACACCATGGCAGGGCGGGAGGGGCCCACCTTGGCTGCGCCCTTCGGAGGGCTCCAGACGCCACCCCTGTCCCGATGCTGAAGTCTCCGCACAGCGTCTGTCTGAGACGTGCCCCTCACGCTGGATGCAGAGGGGAGACTCCGGCGCTTCCAACAGGTGCCTGTGGCTTTCTTCTAACTCTGCCTGGAAGCATGGCAGGCTCTCCTACAGAGAAACCACGTGGGACAAGCACATCAGTGAGCCGAGCTACCTCGCTGGCAGCTATAACCCTCAAAGGTGTTTCCCACTACGCACAAAGAAAACTCAAACCTCACCAGGTTCACGAGACCACACGCGGCGCCCTGGTGAACCCTGCCAGCCCACAGGCATGCTCACATGCTCTCCAGCCCACACCTGTCTCTTAGCCAGGCCTCCGGAAGACATACACGAACTGGTGGCACTGACAGGGTGCTCTCCAGGCGGGGAAGAGCCCTGGACTGGGCAGACCTCTCCTCAGTGATCTCAGCAGCAAGGTCAGTAGGGCATGTGCCCCCCGCGTCTCTGCTGGTGGCCTCACATCTCAGGGCTGGGCTCTCTTCTCAAGGCCAGCCTCCTGTGACCACCGCCCACTAACAGCTGTGTCCTCATCACACCCACGCACAGAGGCAGGGGTTGGCTCTCAGGTGATACAGGGACACCTGGTGGGGCTGCCCACCCCACCCCTTCCCAGGTTCTCTCTCCAGGGCAGGGCCTGCTCATGGGAAGGTCCTGGCTGCCCGTTCCAGCTGGGCCCTTGCCCTTCTCTGGCGTTCCCCACAGAGCCTCTTGTGCAGCGAATTCTGTCTTGGGGTCTGCTTTGCAGGGAACTCAAACTGGCGCACAGCCCGCTGCTACCCTGCCTGGCCACCCTGTGGCCTCCAGCAGGCCTGGGACCCCGCTCCAGTGAGGGCTCCTGGTCGTGCTCTCCAGCAGGCCCAGGGACCCGGCTCCAGAGTGAGGGCTCCTGGCCGCTGGGCCAAGATGCCCGGGTTCCCTTCTACTGGTTCCACCGTACAACAAGCCATGCAGTGCTGCCCCACATCTCCTCCCTGCCCTCCTGTGTGTCCTCTGGAGCCTGACACTGGGCTTGCTCATGCTGCACAGCAAGCACTCCGCAGTCACATGTACTGGCGGGCACCACGCTGGCAGCACAGACCCAGAACACTATCATCCCAGAAGTTCTGCTTGGACAGCACTGCCCCACAGAAGTTAAAGGTGACAGAAATGGCAGCATGGAAGCAACTCAAGGAAGAAACATAAAAGCCAGCAGACACTCTGTCTGTACTCAAAGCAAAGACACAATTTCACACCCTTCGAACTGCCACTGTCAAGTCTGACAAACGCAGTCCACTGCAGGGAGGAGGCCCTGCCCAAGCTAGGGCATCCCGGGGCTGAGGGAGGGGCTCCGGCTCCCCCAGCCACCCCCTTTCCTGATCAAACAGTGCACGGTGAGGCCCACTGTGGAGCAGCAGTGAGGTCGGGGCAGCATCCTCAAGCAGCCTTCCTCCCCTGGACAAGGCGGGAGGGATGGAAACACAGGCTCCATAATGTGGAAGACGCCCGGCTGGAAGGTCAAGAGCACAGGACTCTCCCTCTTCTCAGCGTGCGGCCAATTACCTTATGTCGCTCAGGGTTGAGTTCATCAACGTGATCTTTTCTTTCTTTCTCAGGTTTCTCTTCTAAACCCACACAGGACAACCTGAAAGGAAAACATTTTATAAAAACTTCACACACATGTCCCTTTTCCACATGCGCTCCATTTCCTCCCCAGGACCGACTGTTCACAGCAGAAGTGCCTCCTCATGCTTCCAGTCAAGGACGGGCAATGCCCACGTGCAGGGAGCCGTGGCAATTGCAAAGCCAGGGACACAGCATAAGGACACGCAGACCTGGAATAGTGTGCCCGCCACTGACTCTCTCTCTCTCTCTCATGCACACACACACGACACACAGACCTGGAAGAGTGTGTGCCCACCACTGACTCTCTCTCACACACACACACACACACACACACACACACACACACGACACACAGACCTGGATGAGAGTATGCCTATCACTGACACACGCACACCAGGGACACAGCACAGGGACACGCAGACCTGAACAAGAGTGCACCTGTCACTGACTCATACTCTCTCACACACACACACACACACACACACACACCAGGGACACAGCACACACAGCACAGGGACACGCAGACCTGAACAAGAGTACGCCTGTCACTGACTCACACTCTCTCACACACATACACACACACACACCAGGGACACAGCACAGGGACACGCAGGCCTGGAGAAGAGTGCGCCCATCACTGACTCACAGATACGCAGGCCTGGAGGAGAGCGCCCCTGCCACTGATACACATGCACACACTGGCCTGGACGAGAGAGCGTCCACCACCAATATATACACACAGGCCTGGACGAGAGAGCGTCCACCACCAACATATACACACAGGCCTGGACGAGAGTGTGGCCACCACTGACACAAGCACACGCAGGCCTGGAGGAGAGCACGCCTGCCACCAACACACCCACGCACGCTGGCCTGGACAAGAGTGTGCCCACTGACTCTTGCACACGCAGGTGCTGGCCTGGATGAGAGCGCGTCCCCCACCAACACGTACACACAGGCCTGGACGAGAGTGTGGCCACCAACAGCTCGCACACACACACATGCAGGCCACGCTCAGGTGCCCACGCCTGTGTCATCTTTTGAGTCTGGACCATAAAATGTGTGTGTATAAAAGGCCATTGGTGCCCACTGGCACAAAATCACCAACAAAATGACCCCTGAACTCGGAGCCCGGCCCCTGTGCGGCCAGAACTGAGGCTGGAAGCTGCTTTGCGTACCCAACTTCCACGGGGTCCAGAAGAGCATCTTCACTCGCCCCCTGCAGCCTCTGCTGCAACAGGGTTAGGTCTTCCTGGTAAGTTTTCTCGGCATCCCTTAATTTCTTTTCAAAATAAATCCTCAATTGCTCCAGTTCGGACTCGTGCTGGGTTTTTTCTCGCTGTTTCAGCTGCTCTAAATCTTCCACGTGAGAGGCTCGCGCCAGGAGTTGCTCATGTAGCTCTGCATACACAACGGAGTCAGGCAATCATCTTAAAATGGGACACGCAGAACAAGCCAGGCGAGAGGCAAGAGCCTGGTTACCTGTGGTAACCAGGGGCAGAACTCGGAAAAGGGCCCATCCCAGAACCTGAGCGTGATGAGGGACCCCCGCGGCTTAGACTCGCATATGCCCCTGAACGTGGAGAGCTCTCTGGAAGCGGTGGCAAGAGCCACGGGGCCGGGAGCAAGAGCAGCCCTCGAAGTGGCAGGGATGTGGTGCGCACCGTCAGCAAGGAGACAGCCAATAGTCCTGCGGCCCCAGGAAACTGGATCCAGACCAACCTCAAACCCAGAAGCAGGCTCATCAGGTTGGCACACGACGGCTGACACCTGGATGTGGGCTATGGGGGACCCTGGACAGAAAACCCAGCTGCACCATCCTGGACTTTCTGTAAGCTAACAACTGTGTTGTTTTAGATGACCAAGTTTGTGCTAATTTGTTACACAGCAGCAGAGAAGCACCACGGACCCTAAGAGAACGTGTCCCCATGGCTACTGTGGTCAGAATACAGCCCGCTGCTCTACAGTGGCTGACAGCCAGCGACAGGCACCCCAGAGATGGCAAATAGGGGTTCTCTGCATGGGTCCCAAGAGGCAGGACAGAGACAAGCAGAGGACCAAGCCAGAGCCAGAGCCTGCAGGGACCAGCTGTGCCTGTGGCCCCTTCAGCTTCTCTCTTCTCCAGCCTCCAGTGACAGACAGACCCCCAGGGAAAGGTAAATCGACATGCTCTCGACATGGTCCCGACAGGGTGCAGGGCTGGGAGGTGGAGCCAGGCCTGGTGCCCTGGTGACAGTGGCGGTGTCTCCAGTTCTTTCTCCTCAGTGCTCTTTGTTCCAAATCCCACCACCCACAAGGACAAGTTGGGCCAGAAGGCTCTGTCTGCGCGTGAGCACCAGGAGACACGCAGTGGTTCACCCTCCTGTCCTGTGGCCCTGGGCGCCGGTGCCTGAATTGGGCTTGGCCAGCCCCTGCCCTCAAGCACCATCCTCCCCGTGGCACAGAGACCTCTCCGACATGGAACAGCGGGCCTGGGGTCGGGGTCTCCAGAGGCGCTCAGCTATAAGGGGACACCGGGACCAGAGGTGCCTTCACCAAGTGGCCTGGAGAGCCGGGGCCACAGGAGCCTGGCAGCAGGATGTGGGGCACTGCCCTGTGACCCCAGACACCAGGTGAGCCCACTCTTGGACAGCATTCAACCATCCTTCCAAGGCAAACGCTCAGCACCACTGGTGCTTTCCTTAGACCTGAAGGCACCCCGAGAGTGTCAGTCTCGGCCTTGAGGGACGCACAGGTGCACGCCACGGCTGCACTGATCTGCTTAGCATACAGCCAGGGCTGTCTCCCACAGAGCAAACCTCCACCTCAACCTTCAGGATGTCAAGCAGGTAAATCCACTTTTTTGTGTTTGCTGGAATTGTTAAATTCTGGCTTGGGGTTACAACAATGAAAAATGCACAGCTTCAGCTTTGGAGGATCTGAATTTCCCAACACAATTCCTTACCACTCAATTCCTGTCTACTGGTCCTGGCAGAATCAAGCTGGGACCACAAGCGTCTGATCTCTTCTTGTGACTGTGCCTTCAGGTCTTCATACGATGCCTGAAGATTCTCTAACTGGAAAAAGCAAAGCGTCCGGGTGAGACTCTCATGAGCTCAAGGCCCCCACCCCAGCAGTGGTTTTATCCCTGCCACGGCGATCCTCAGGTTTGGGATCCTCACATCCCAAACCTGCAGCTCAGAGAAAGCCAGCCACAGCAGAGACCGAGAGAGCTCTGTCCATGACAAGTGGGATCAGTCAGTGCTGGCCCCACGAGGCCAGGCACTTTCAGAATCTCAGGAACTTCCAGCTCTGTTTGTCTCAGCCGAGGAGTTGGCACGGCCAGGTTCCATGCCGGCCGCAGCTGTGCGGTTTCATCTTGTGCACCTCCCTGCTTCAGTTTAGGGTCACACATACAGACTGCTGAATGGAATGGAGGGAGTCTTACTAGCCCACAGTACCCAAGACTACCAAATAGGGAGTTTCTCACTTTCAATACTTTCACATTAAGGAAGCAGGTCCCTCTTACACTGACACTAAATTTCTCTGTACGTTCAGCAAGAGTCCAGCCCAGCGCGGCACAGCGTGATGTCCTCCTGGGCAACGCTGCACCTGGGGCTGGCCTGTCCTTCTCATGGAAACGGCCCCTCCTACCTTTCCCCATCACAGGCATCAGGACCAGAAGATGCTACCAGCCCCCTCTTTCCCATCTGGGAGGGAGAGCCTGGAAGGGCCCAGAGAGAGAATGGGGGTGTAGAGTGAGCCCCGGCCTAGACTCTGCAGAAGAGGAGGGTATGTGGGCACCAGAGGCCCACTGGGAGACAAGATAGGCCTCTCTAAGACTACAGACCCCAACTACTTCCGTATTCTCAGGTTTGTAAATCTTTCACACACTACGATTAACCCTATCTCTGATTTATGCTTTAATTTCTTCAACTAATTCTTGGGATACTCAGTTTGAGTCTCAGGTTTGTCAGGCATGAGGACCTGGCCACATCGACATTCTGACATGTAGCGTTTCATTAGAGAAGCATCTTGAATACACACAGCAGAAATGTTTGCTAACTTTTCCTAGGAATCTCATGTGTACTGGATTACTGTTAGAGGATGTGGCCTTACACTCCCACTTAGTGTTTGAAATTTGTGTAACTGTCTCAGGGACACCTGTAAAGAATATGCATTTCTAAGTATAAGACTGAACATCATTATTAAATCACTCTCGCAGACTATATGCTTACACTTTTATTCACCACTGACAGTCTTTCTATTTTTTATTTTATTTTATTTTATTTATTTATTTTTGAGATGGAGGCTCGCTCTGTCGCCCAGGCTGGAGTGCAGTGGTGCGATCTCAGTTCACTGCAACCTCCACCTCCCAGGTTCAAGCAATTCTCATGCCTCAGTCTCCCGAGTAGCTAGGATTACAGATGCCCGCCACCACGCCTGGCTAATTTTTGTCTTAAACCCCTGACCTCATAATCTGCCCGCCTTGGCCTCCCAAAGTGCTAGAATTACAGGCGTGAGCCACTGTGCCCAGCCAGTCTCTTTAAATTTAGTACTTAAGTTTTAGCAAATAACATAATATGAAATAGCCCAATTCCAAAATCTGTTAAAACATCCCTAATAGGCCGGGCGCGGTGGCTCAAGCCTGTAATCCCAGCACTTTGGGAGGCCGAGACGGGTGGATCACGAGGTCAAGAGATTGAGACCATCCTGGCTAACACGGTGAAACCCCGTCTCTACTAAAAAAATACAAAAAAAACTAGCCGGGCGAGGTGGCGGGCGCCTGTAGTCCCAGCTACTCGGGAGGCTGAGGCAGGAGAATGGTGTAAACCCGGGAGGCAGAGCTTGCAGTGAGCTGAGATCCGGCCACTGCACTCCAGCCTGGGCGACAGAGCGAGACTCCGTCTCAAAAACAAACAAACAAACAAACAAAAATCCCTAATATACCAAGTAATTAAAATAACGAAGCTGCTACCCACCACCAAGTAATTAAAATAACCAGGCTACTACCCACCTCCAGCTGTTTTTCTTTTTCGCTCTCTTTGAACTTGAACTCCAAGTCTTCTAAACACCGGCAGTGCTCGGACTGCAGGTCTTCACGTAACTTCTCAATGGCTGCTTGATGTTGACTCTCCAGGTTCCTAAGGGCCGCTAGAAAGGTAAAGCAACGCCACTTGGTTTACAAGACATCACTCTCCTCAACGGCGACCTCAGTGACAATAATGGCACATGCAGAGCGCTGCCACCCAGAGCCCCATCCTGGGCACCCCCACCTCCCCCAGGCCCCTCATTTCAGCCTCACATGCCTGATAGCGCAAGGGGACATCGCCTACTCATGCCACCCACCAGGAGGGTCACATTGGAACACACAACCCTGGAGTTTCAAAAATGAACAAGCACAACGCTGCTGCTTTGATAATAATTTAGCAACTGAACATGCCAAGAAAAATCTCTGAAACAAAGATCGGGAAGGTTTAAGGACCCTGAGAGACCTGTGACCCCTGACGGCCACCAGCATGTCACACGTGCACGGAGCCATCCAGCATTTAGAAGCAAGGCAGGAAACGTGTGCGCAATGACACATGGTGACATGAACGACATTCCTTCCAGCACTACCCAGGAAAACTCAGTCCCACTCCAAACTTTCTCATTCTCATTACTCACATTCAGCCTGGTTTTTGTCTTGAAAAATCTTCTCCAACTCAGCTCTCTGTTCTGCCAATTCTTTCTGAAACTGGTTTTGTAAATCCTCCATTTCTGACTGATGCTTTGCAGACAATTCTTTGCGTAGATTTTCTAAACATAAATCTTTTTCAGATTCCCAGTCTTCCTTCAGGGTCTAAATTAAAAGAAAAAAAAATTAAAGTCAATAGTTGATTATCTGTGCTAAAGAAATTTAAATCACACAGTCAAAACCTATGAGCAGGCCAGGTAAAGTGGCTCATGTCTGTAATCCCAGCACTCTGAGAGGCTGAGGCCGGCAGATTGCCTGAGCCCAGGAGTTAGGATTAGAGACCAGCCTGGGCAACATAGTGAGACCCCATCTCTATAAAAAAAATACGAAAATTAGTGGGGTGTGGTGGCATGCGCCTATAGTCCCAGCTACTCAGGAGGCTGCTGAGGCAGGAGATCAAATGAGCCCAGGAGGTCAAGGCTGCAGTGAGCTGTGATTGTGCCACTGCACTCCAGCCTGGGAGGCAGAACGAGACCCTGTCTCAAAAAAAAAAAAAAAAGAACTGGCAGTCATGGCCCCCAACTAAACTGCCCTGACAGGCCTGACACCCAGTCTCTCGCCTGAATGCTGGCAGGACAGAAAAGCAGAAGCATCCAGGAGGCAAGCAGTTGAGGAAAAGGGAGCGAGGATCACTTACCCCGAAACAGACCAGCCTCTGCACAGGGACCAACCACCCCAAAATAGACCAGCCTCTGAACACAAGGACCACCCACTCCGAAACAGACCAGCCTCTGAACACAAGGACCACCCACCCTGAAACAGACCAGCCTCTGAACACAAGGACCACCCACCCTGAAACAGACCAGCCTCTGCACACAAGGACCACCCACCCTGAAACAGACCAGCCTCTGAACACAAGGACGACCCACCCTGAAACAGACCAGACTCTGAACACAAGGACCACTCACCCTGAAACAGACCAGCCTCTGAACACAAGGACCACCCACCCCGAAACAGACCAGCCTCTGAACACAGTGAGGACCACCCACTCCGAAACAGACCAGCCTCTGAACACAAGGACCACCCATCCCGAAACAGACCAGCCTCTGAACACAGCCAGTGAGGACCACCCACCCCGAAACAGACCAGCCTCTGCACACAAGGACCACTCACCCCGAAACAGACCAGCCTCTGCACACAAGGACCACTCACCCCGAAACAGACCAGCCTCTGCACACAGGGAGAGGACCACCTACCCCGAAACAGACCAGCCTCTGCACACAAGGACCACCCACTCTGAAACAGACCAGCCTCTGCACAGGGACCAACCACCCCAAAATAGACCAGCCTCTGAACACAAGGACCACCCACCCTGAAACAGACCAGCCTCTGAACACAAGGACCACCCACCCTGAAACAGACCAGCCTCTGAACACAGCCAGTGAGGACCACCCACCCCGAAACAGACCAGCCTCTGCACAGGGACCAACCACCCCAAAACAGACCAGCCTCTGAACACAAGGACCACCCACCCCGAAACAGACCAGCCTCTGCACACAAGGACCACCCACCCCGAAACAGACCAGCCTCTGCACACAAGGACCACCCACCCTGAAACAGACCAGCCTCTGCACACAAGGACCACCCACCCCGAAACAGACCAGCCTCTGCACACAAGGACCACCCACCCCGAAACAGACCAGCCTCTGAACACAAGGACCACCCACCCTGAAACAGACCAGCCTCTGAACACAGCCAGTGAGGACCACCCACCCCGAAACAGACCAGCCTCTGCACAGGGACCAACCACCCCAAAACAGACCAGCCTCTGAACACAAGGACCACCCACCCCGAAACAGACCAGCCTCTGCACACAAGGACCACCCACCCCGAAACAGACCAGCCTCTGCACACAAGGACCACCCACCCCGAAACAGACCAGCCTCTGAACACAAGGACCACTCACCCCGAAACAGACCAGCCTCTGCACACAGGGAGAGGACCACCTACCCCGAAACAGACCAGCCTCTGCACAGGGACCAACCACCCCAAAACAGACCAGCCTCTGAACACAATGAGGACCACCCACTCTGAAACAGACCAACCTCTGAACACAAGGACCACCCACCCCGAAACAGACCAGCCTCTGCACAGGGACCAACCACCCCGAAACAGACCAGCCTCTGAACACAAGGCCTAATCCACACGGTCACCCTCAACGTGTTAGAAATACATCTCCCTACAAGACCCAGGGGCCAATGGCAACTTTGCTGACCTCCACCCAAGGGCTGGGCTCTGTCTCAAGTGCTCTGAGAAATGAGTCTCACTGCCTGGGTCAGAGGGGCAGGTGACCGGGACACAACTCCAAGCCTGGACTGACATCCACCTTCTGCCAAGGGCCTGAGAGCTGCCCGGATGCCTGGCTCAAGAGGGACCTCCACACTCAGCACTGCTGACAGTTCAGCCCTCTAGCGGAGGGCCTGGCAATGACGGGGCACTGCTACCTGTGGTCCCCAGTGGTCCCCAGTGAGGCCACCCACAGCAGGTGCAACCCACCCCACCCAAAACACCTCCCTGTGTGGTATTCTCCCCAGCACCCCAGCACCCACACCCTACGCACCGCAGGGAACTGCCACAGCCACAAGGGCAGAAGCTGTGTCCCAGAACACAGCTCAGGGGCAGGCCACAGGGGCCACTCAGAAGCCAGCACAGAAGGGCAGATCAGTGCCTTTATGTTCTACAACTCAATGTGAAACAACAAGTTTTCTGACAAACGATATAAACAAAGACTGCAATACACTTTCAACCAGCATATTCTAATCAAGCCTCGACTGGCTTCTGTCTGAATCAAGACGAGGAGCGTTCTCGTGGGAGCTGGGGAGAAAGGAAAAACAACATACACAGAGGCGTGCGTTTTAGAATCAGTCCTGGGTACCTTTTCGATCTGGGCGTTTTTCTCCATTTCTGATTGTAACTTCTCCTTCAGCTCGGCTGTAAGAAAAACAAAAAGCAGCTCAGGCCACTCCATCCCAACCTTTTCAGTGACCCAACCGCCCAGGAAACGACCAGGCTCTGGCACCCACTGGACACGTGCCAGTGTTCACGCGCTAGCAGGATGCGTCTGTGACGATGCCTGGCTTTAATAATAAACTGAGGACACCGTGGCTTCCAGACACACAGGACGACCTAAGACAGGAGGTGAAGGCCAGCCCTGGGTCCCACCTACCACAGACCACCTGGAAACCCGCTCTAATAACCTCCTGGCCACGAAAACCCAAGGCCCCCTTTGTTCACCCCCTCATGGTGCCAGATGCCAGGCCAGGTGATGAGAACAGAGATGGGGAGACAGTGCTAGGGTGCCCCCGCTCCCAACCCCAAGAGGGAAGAGGCACTAGAATGCCCACGCCAAGCCCACACGTCACCCACACCCGCCCAGCCATGCAGTACCTGCTTCCTGTCCACACCTGAGCACCACCTCCTCCTTCTCCCGTGCGTGCTGCTCCCTGAGGAGCTCCAGCTCGTGCTGCTGCCTGCTCTGCAGCAGGGCCAGCTCCTGGGCACGCCGGCTGTTGAGCATCTCCCGCAGCTCCGTCAGCGCCGTCTCCTTCTCCTTCTGGAGGTTGGCCTGGGTCAGCTCCAGCTGCGCCGTGTGCATGTTGCTCAGACTCAGACGCAGCGCCTCCAGTTCAAGGCCATGCACAGCCTGCGGGGAGAGAAGGCCTCTGTAAGGCCCATGGTCAGAACCAGGGCGCATCAGGGAGACACAGAAGCATGAATGAGAATGAGTCAGGAGGACACAGAAAGGGCAACAGCAGACATCCCCTGGGGGTGGGGGCAGGACACAGAGGCCCGGATGCCACCAAGACGCCACCCAGCTCCTCTGCCAGTGACCCCACAGCCCATCACCGCCCTGAGCACCGGCACCCCGAATTCCCTCGCTGTATGACGGTACCGTGTGCACCCGGAGGGGGCTCCGCAGCTGATAGGGAGAGTGAACAGCCCTGAGGTCAGTGTGTCACTCACGTGGCCTGCACCTGACCAGGCCCCCTGACCCCTGGCATCCACCTGTGTCTCCTCCACCCGCCCTGCTGATGGCCCCCCACACAGAACGTGGAAACAGACAAGGCAGAGAGAGGAGATGGCAGCGTCCGCCCCCCCCCATCTGGATGCCCACTGTGCCCTGTGGGGATAACACAGACCATACTGCAAGCCTGTGCGGGCCCTGCCAGGTCACCTGACTCTGCTGCAGGCCAGCCTCCTCTTCACGGCTGCTCTGCAGGTCAGCAATGGCAAGTTCACATTCTTGTTTACACTCCTGGGGAAGAAAGGCAAAGAATGTGGTCCAGCATTCACATGAGAAAACAGTCACTAAGAAGCCACCGTGATGTGCCCGAGAGCGAACAACGCACGCCCTCACAAAATCCCATTCACAGCTGTTCACAGCAGCATCACTCGCAATGGCCAGAAGGTGGAAGCAACCCGAATGCCTACTGAGGGACGAACGGCTGAACAAAACGTGGGCTGCCATTCAGCCACAAGAAGGAATGAAGGCCCCAGCTCAGGCTGCAACACAGGAGCCCTGAGGACGTGAGGCTGAGTGACAGAGCACACAGGGAAGGCCGCATGACGTTCCATTTACATCAAGTGTTCAGGATCCGCAAATGCGTAGACATGGAGTGGCCTGAGGCTGCGAGGAGCTGAGGGAGGACAGTGGGGGTGGCTGCCACGAGCACTGGGCTTCCTTCTGGGCCACGACCATGTCTGGAACCACTGGAGGTGGGGCTCACACAGTGAATGTACTGCTGCCACGAGCACTGGGCTTCCTTCTGGGGCCGTGACAACGTCTGGAACCGCTGGAGGTGGTGCTCACACAGTGAATGTACTGAATGCCACCGAGGTCTGTACTTTAAAATGGTGAATTTTATGTTTGCTAATTATATCTCATTTTTTTAAAAATGATGGAAAAACACTGAACCTGCTTAAATGACTTAGTATAAAGTCAAAGTCCCAAAAACAGGCCAGGCACGGTGGCTCACACCTGAAATCCCAGCACTTTGGGAGGTCGAGGCAAGCGGATCACCTGAGGTAGGAGTTCGAGACCAGGCTGGCCAACATGATGAAACCCCATCTATACTAAAAATACAAAAATTAGCCAGGCGTGGTGGTAGGCGCCTGTAGTCCCAGCTACTCGGGAGGCTGAGGCAGGAGGATCCCTTGAACCTGGAAGGCGGAGGTTGCAGTGAGCTGAGATCATGCCACTGCACTCCAGCCTGGGCAACAGAGCAAGACTCCATCTCAAAAATATAAATAAATAAAATAAAGTCCCAGAAACAGAAGCTGTGAGCTCTCCCCACACCACAGCAGTACTACCATGGGAGGAACGCACAACCTGCTCTCAGGAAAAGGGGGAAATGACACTTGAAGAGAGAAAATGTGCGTAAAATGCCTGGATAAAACAGGTACCAATGAAAGGTAAACCCATCTAGAAACACAAACTTTAAAGATCCTTGTACGGCCACTAAATCAGCAAAAGTTGGTAAAAATGTTACGAATTCTCAATGCCATCATGGTCACAGGAAACAAATGCACCCAAACACTACCAATGTCAGAATCAGTTGCCTCAACTTTTTTCTCAGCAGCTGTTCTGGCAACACAGGTCGAGCCACAGAAAGCCTTTCCCTGTCTCAACCTTCTCACCTCTGGAAACCTTTTCAGCAGCAATAACCCAAAGGGAAGAGAGAAGCTGCAGGTGGCTCCTTGGCACGGATCCTGAGCCCACCGTCCACATGGCCCTCCCTGCAGGCTCCCGGCCCTCGACTGGCACCTGGGATGTCTCCCCTGCCTGTGGAAGCGACCGTTGTCTGGCTTCCTCCCCATCAGCCAGGCGCCTCTCTGGGCTCCAGGTGACCCACCTGCTCACAGAGTACTTCAGACTAAAAAATGACACAAACTAAATTTTTCTGCCCCAGCTGGGGAACTGGCTAGGGGTGGAGAGATAGAGGTTTGACACAGTTGTGAAGGCTAGAAAGGCCCCCAGACGAACTAAACAGAGAAGGTGGCATGGTGGGCTCCACAGGGGCTGCCTGCACAGGTACTCGTCCCCAGGGCAGGCATCACATGAGTGCAGCAACATCTCCCTTCAATGTCAGGAGCTCAGGCCGGGCGTGGTGGCTCACACCTTTCCAGCACTTTGGGAGGCCGAGGTGGGTGGATCACAAGGTCAGATCGAGACCATCCTGGCTAACATGGTGAAACCCCCTCTCTACTAAAAATACAAAAAAATTAGCTGGGTGTGGTGGCGGGTGCCTGTAGTTTCAGCTACTCAGGAGGTTGATGCAGGAGAATGGTGTGAAACCGGGAGGCGGACCTGGTGGAGCCTGCAGTGAGCCGAGATCACACCACTGCACTCCAGCCTGGGCGACAGAGTAAGACTCAGTCTCAAAAAAAAAAAGTTGGAAAGAGCATAAATAGACAATCTAAGCTCACATCTCAAGGAAGCAGAGAAACAAGAGCAAACCAAACCCAAACCCAACAGAAGAAAACAAATAATCAGGATCAGAGCAGAATGAAATGAGATACGAAAAACACAAAAGATAGCCGGGTGCAGTGGCTCGCACCTATAACCCCAGCACTTCGGGAGGCTGAGGCAGGCAGATTACCTGAGGTTGGGAGTTCAAGACCATCCTGACCAACATAGAGAAACCCCGTCTCTACAAAAATACAAAATTAGCCGGGCGTTGTGGCGCATGACTGTAATCCCAGCTACTCAGGAGGATGAGGCAGGAAAATCACTTGAACTTGGGAGGCGGAGGTTGCAGTGAGCCGAGACCACGCCATTGCACTCCAGCCTGGGCAACAAGAGCGAAACTCCATCTTAAAAAGATAATGGAACAAAAAGCTGGTCCTTTGAAAAGATAAACAAAACCGATAGATCACTAGTGAGATTAACCAGGAAAGGAAGAGAGAAGATCCAAATAAGCTCAACTAGAAACTAAATGGGAGACATTACAACCAATACCACAGAAATACCAAAGATCATTCAAGGCTACTATGAACACCTTCACGTGCACAAACTAGAAAACCTGGAGGCGATGGATAAATTCCTGGAAATATACATCCCTTTGAGATTAGACCAGGAAGAAACAGAAACTCTAAACAGACCAGTAACAAGTAGCAAGACTGAAACAGTAATTTGAAAACTGCCAACAAAAAATGTCCAGGACCTGAGGGATTCACAGCTGAATTCTATCAGACATTCAAAGAAGATTGGTACTAATCCTACTGAAACTATTTCAAAAGATAGAGAAAGAAAGAATCCTTCCCAAATCATTCCATGAAGTCAGTATCACCCTAATACCAAAACCAGGAAAGGACGTAACAAAAAAAGAAAACACAGACCAATATCCCTGATGAACACAGATGCAAAAATCTTCAACAAAATACTAGCTAACCGAATCCAACAACATACCAAAAAGATAATACAGCTGGGTTTCATACCAGGGATGCAGGGTTTAACACACACAAGTCAACAAATGTGATACACCACATAAACAGCATTAAAAAGAAAAATCATGTGATCATCTCGATAAGACGCAGAAGCATTCGACAAAATCCAGGATCGCTTTATGATTAAAACCCTCAGCATAATCGGCATAGAAGGGACACTGTCATTCATGACAAACCCACAGCCAACATTATACCGAAAAGGGAGAAGCTGAAGGCATTTTAGAACTGGAAAAAGACAAGGATGCTCACTTTCACCACTGCTCTGGAGTCTCAGCCACAGAAATTAGACAAGAGAAGAAACAGAGGGCATCCACGTTGGTAAAGAGGAAAAACAGTCACCGTCTGCCGATGATAGGATGGTTTACCTAGAAAACCCTGGAGACTCATCCAAAAAGCTCCTACATCTGATAAATGAATTCAGTACAGTTTCAGGATGCAAAATCAACGTACACAAATCAGCAGCACTGCTGTACTCCAAAAGGGACCAAGCTGAGAACCAAAGGAAGAACACAACACCTTTTACCACAGCTGCAAAAAATAAAATAAAATACTTAGGAATATACCCAACCAAGGAGGAGAAAAACCTCTACAAGGGAAACCACAAAACACTGCTGAAAGAAATCACCGGCCGGGCGCGGTGGCTCACACCTGTAATTCCAGCACTTTGGGAGGCTGAGGCGGGCAGATCACAAGGTCAAGAGATTGAGACCATCCTGGCCAACACAGTGAAACCCCATCTCTACTAAAAATAAAAAAATTAGTTGGGCATGGTGGTGCGTGTCTGTATTCCCAGCTACTCTGGAGGCTGAGGAAGGAGAATCACTTGAACCCGGAAGGCGGAGGTTGCAGTGAGCCGAGATCGTGCCATTGCACTCCAGCCTGGGTGATAAGAGCGAACCTCCATCTCAAAAAAGAAGAAAGAATTGATGACACAAACAAATAAAAAACACATCCAGGCTGGCGTGGATGCAGTGAAAATGGAAAACTTTTACACTGCTGGTGGGAATGTAAACTAGTACAACCACTATAAAAAACAGTATGGAGGCCAGGCACAGTGGCTCACGCCTGTAATCACAGTATGTTGGGAGGCCGAGGTGGGCGGACCACCTGAGGTCAGGAGTTCGAGACCAGCCTGGCCAACATGGTGAAACCCTATCTCTACTAAAAATACAAAAATTAGCCAGACACAGAGGTGCACGCCTATAATCCCAGCTACTTAGGAGGCTGAGGCAGGAGAATCACTTAAGCCTAGAAGGCAGAGGTTGCAGTGATCCAAGATTGCACCATTGCACTCCAGCCTGGCCAACAAGGCAAAACCCCATCTCTACTAAAAATTAAAAAATCAGTCGGGCATGGTGGTGCATGCCAGTAATCCCAGCTCCTCAGGAGGCTGAGGCATGAGAATCACTTGAACCTGGGAGGCAGAGGTTGCAATGAGCTGAATTCCCACCACCACACACCAGCCTGGGCAACAGAGTGAGACTCCATCTCAAAAAAAATCAAAAAGCATCTAAAGCGGGAGCATCACTTGAGGCCAGAAGTTTGAGACCAGCCTGGTGAATGTAAAGAGACTCCATCTCTACAAAGTATTTAAAATTGGCTAAGCATGGTGGCGCGCGCCTGTCTTCCCAGCTCCTCAGAAGGCTGAGTGGAAAGACTGCTGGAGCCCAGGGGTCGAGGCTGCCATAGCCATCACTGCGCCACTGTACTGCACATGGGCAACAGGGTAAGACCCTGTCTCAAAATGAAAAAACACAACAAAACATGTCCAGGAGGCCAGGTGTGGAGGCTCATACCTACAACCCCAGCAGTTTGGGAGGCCGAGGCAGGAGGATGGCTTGAAACCAGGAGTGAGAGCCCATCTCTACAAAAAAATTTAAAAATATTCTCTGCCTTACTAGATGTGAGAAAAATAAAATAAAAAATAAAATTAAAACTAAAACATGTACTAGGGAAAGGGATATTTTTGGAAGACTGATCAGATGAAAATGTGGCACTCAACTTGAAGGGACTCCCACGAGCCAGAACACAGACTTCCCACAAAAGTAACACAAACACCGCACTAAAAAGGACCATACAATGTGCTACTCCAAGAGGAATAACGGGCATATGGAAAACAGAAAACATTCAAGGAACCAAAAAAAGATCCTGAGAAGTGGCACCCACGGCAGGCCCAAAATAATAAAAGTGATCCAAATCAACCCAAGCAACACACTCCATTCAAAGCGGACGGGCTGGTAAGGCGCAGTGACTCACGCCTGTAACCCCAGCACTTTGGGAGGCCAAGGCAGGCAGATCTCTTGAGGTCAGGAGTTCAAGACCAACCTGGCCAATATGGGGAAACCCCATCTCTACTAAAAATACAAAAATTAGCCAGCTGTGGTGGCACACGTCTGTAATTCCAGCTACTCAAGAGGCTGAGGCATGAGAATTGCTTGAACCTGGGAGGCAGAGGTTGCACGGAGCTGAGATGGTGCCACTGCACTCTAGCCTGGGCAACAGAGCGATACTTTGTCTCAAGAGTTCGACCAGCCTGGCCAACATGGCAAAACCCCATCTCTACTTAAAAAAATAAAAAAATTAGCCCGGCATGGTGGCGAGCACCTGCAATCCCAGCTACCTGGGAGGCTGAGGCAGGAGAATCGCTTGAACCTGGGAGGTGAAGGTTGCAGTGAGCCGAGATCACGCCATTGCACTTCAGTCTGGGCAACAGAGCAAGACTCCATCTCAAAAAAAAAAACAAAGTAGATAGGCTGACTGCACCTCTAAATACCAGGCCAAAGTAGAGACCAATTCACTCACAAAAAAAGACGTAGTTAAAATAGTTTGAAAATCTCTCTAGGAAACAAGAAATTATGCAGAATGACACAACCAATTTTAAAGAATCCAAACAGAACTAAAAACAGCAAGAACAAAATTAACAATTCCGGACACATTTAACAGCAAATTATATACAGATGAACACAGGTTTGGAAAATTGGGAGATAACCCAGATAAAACTATCCAGCCTACAGCCAAGAGCAAAAACAAGGCAAGCACAAAAGTGCGTTGAGCTATACATATGTGATATGGCTGGGCTGTGTCCCCACCCAAATCTCATCTTGACTTGCTGCTCTCACAGTTCCCACGTATCATGGGAGGGATCCAGTGGGAGGTAACTGAATCATGGGGGCAGGTCTTTCCCGTGCTAGTCTCCTGAGAGTGAGTAAGTCTCACTAGATCTGATGGTTTTATAAAGAGGAGTTCCTCTGCACAAGTTCTCTCTCTTTGCTTTCCTCCATCCACCTAAGATGTGACTTGGTCCTCCTTGCCTTCCACCATGATTGTGAGGCCGTCCCAGCCACGTGGAACTGTGAGTCCATTAAACTTCTCTTCCTTCATAAATTACCCAGTCTTGGGTATGCCTTTATTAGCAGCACGAGAACAGACAAATACAGTATGCAAGAGAAGTCTAAACACTTAATGGAGAGAAAGAACAGGTAGAAGGTACGCATGGAGATACCGGTTAGGATTTGAGAAGCAACAGATGAGAGAAGCATCATCCACACGTTGAATAAAACCCTAGATCCCAAGTAGAATTAATGACATCATAAAAAGCCACACCTAGTGTGATAGTTAACATTGTCAACTCGACTGGATTGAAGGATACAAAATATTGTCCTTTGGTGTGTCTGTGAGCATGTTGCAAAAGAAGATTAACATTTGAGTCAATGGACTGGGAAAGGCAGATCCACGCTCAATCTGGGTTGCCGCCATCTAATCAGCTGCCAGTGTGGCCAAAATAAAACCAGGCAGAAGAGCGTGGAAGGACTAGACTAGACTGGTTAGCCCTCTGGCCTCCATCTTTCTCCTGTGCTGGATGCTTCCTGCCCTCGAACATCAGACTCCAAGTTCTTCAGCTTTCCGACTCAGACTGGCTTCCTTGCTCCTCAGCCTGCAGATGGCCCACTGTGGGGCCTCACCTTGTGATCATGTGACTCGATGCTCCTTAATAAACTCCCCTTTATATATCTATCTATCCTTTTAGTTCTGTCCCTCTAGAGAACACAAAAAATCAAAACTGCAGAATACCAAAGACAAAAGTCTTCAGGGCGGCCCCAGCAGTGAACACAAGCTAGAGAGGCAGAGCGAAACCACCGGCAGGTAAGACACCAACTGCCAACTATATGTCTACACCAGCCAGACTTTCAAAAAGGGAAATAAAAATAGGCCAGGGAAATAAAAATAGGCCAGGTGCAGTTGCTCACACCAGTAATCCCAGCACTTTGGCAGGTTGTGAGCAGATCACCTGAGGTCAGGAGTTCGAGATCAGCCTGGTCAACGTGGTAAAACCTGTCTCTACTAAAAATACAAAAATTAGGTCGGGTGTGATAGCTCACACCTGTAATCCCAGTACTTTGGGAGGCAGAGGCGGGTAGATCATTCGAGTTCGGGAGTTCAAAACCAGCCTGGCCAACATGGCAAAACCCCATCTCTACTAGAAATACGAAAATTAGCCGAGTGGTAGCGGCATGCACCTGTAATCCCAGGTACTCGGGAGGCTGAGGCGGGAGAATCGCTTGAGCCCAGGAGGCGGGGGTTGTAGTGAGGCGAGATCACCACTCCAGCCTGGGTGACAAGAGCCCAAGAGCAAAACTCCGTCTCAAAAACAAAAAAAGATAAATTCATTATTCATATTCACAAAAAAGCTAGAAGCAAGTAAGACATCCTTCACCAGGTGAGTGGATAAACAAATCCAGCATCAAAAAGGAATGAGCTACTGATCAATCTAAAACTTGGAGAATCTTAAACTCATTTTGCTAAGTGATTTAAAAAGCTGAACTCAAAAGGCCTCCAAGAGTGCTGGGATTACAGGCGTGAGCCACCACGCCCAGCCTAATTCTACATATTATAGAATTCCGTCTGTAGAACATTCTGGAAAAGGCAAAACCATAGAACAAAAAACACACCAGTGGTTACCAGAGGCTGGGGAAGGAGGGAGCAGCTGTTTAGAAAGAGGACACAGGCCCTCTTGGGGGCTGGGGTTGTTCTGGAGGGTAACTGGGTGGTGGATACGACTCTACACAATTGTGCATCACAAAGAATGAACTTAAAGCATGCAATTTCTAGGGTGGGGGAGGTGGCTCACACCTGTAATCTCAGCACTTTTGGAGGCCAAGGCAGGAGGATCACTTGAGCCCAAGAGTTCAAGACCAATCCTGTCAACATAGTGAGACCCTGTCTCTACAAAAAAATAAAAACAACAAAACTTAGCCAGATGTGGTGGAACGTGCCTGTAGTCCCAGCTACTTGGGAGGCTGAGGTGGGAGGATTGCCTAAGCTCAGGAGTTCAACGCTGTGGTAAGCCGAGATTGTACCGCTACACTCCAGCCTGGGCAACAGAGCAAGACACTGTCTCAAAAAAAACAGTATGCAGGCCGCGTGCAGTGGCTCACGCCTGTAATCCCAGCACTTTGGGAGGCCGAGGAGGGGGCAGATCACCTGAGGTCGGGAGGTCAAGACCAGCCTGACCAACATGGTGAAACCCTGTCTCGACTAAAAACACAAAATTAGCTGGGCATGGTGGTGCACGCCTGTAATCCCAGCTACTCGGGAGGCTGAGGCAGGAAAATCGCTTGAATCCGGGAAGTGGAGGTTGCGATGAGCCGAGATCGCACCATCGCACTCCAGCATGGGCAACAAGAGCGAAACTCCGCCTCAAAAAACAAAACAAAACAAAACAAAACAAAACAACACAGTATGCAATTTTAAAAAATTGACCAGGATGGTGTGGGATCCCAGGATAGTAAGTAGCCAGTGACCAATGAACCTGACTACATGCTCACCCATGAAGACACAATCTTAGTGAGGGGCTGGGGAAGAGAGGAGTGACCTGAGTCACCTCGGAAAACAGTTTTGACTGGAAACTGAAAATGGAAACCAAAGGAGATGTAAAGAAACACTGAACTCCACTTAGTAAATTTGTTTCTTATATGATGTGGGTTGCTAATTCTGAAACTATTATACACTTACAGGAGAGTTGAGCAAATAAGTAAATAAATGGGGTCGGGCGTGGTGGCCCACACCTGTAATTCCAGCACTTTGGGAGGTTGAGGCGGGAGGATCACCTGAGGTCAGGAGTTAGAGACCAGCCTGACCAATATGGTGAAAACCTATCTCCACTAAAAAATGCAAAAATTAGCCAGGCATGGTGGTGGTGCTTGTAATCACTGCTACTAGGGAGGCTGAGGCAGGAGAATCACTTGAGCCTGGGAGGCAGAGGCTGCAGCAAGCCAAGCTCCCGCCACTGCACTCCAGCCTGGGCAACAGAGCAAAACCATCAAAAAAAAAAAAAAAAAAAAAAAACCTTCCAATTTATTTATTTTTTTTTTTTTTAAGTAAATAAATGGCAGAAGTGAGAGCCAGGCTTCTCACTGTCTGAGAAGGAAACTGCAGATAAACCAGGGGGGAGGGCAGAGTGAACCCTGTGGTGCTGGATCAGGCTCTGAGGTATCAGAGTGTACTCCTATTTATTTTAATATATGCGTCTATAAATACAGATGAACATAAATACAGCTGTGAGCGTACACACAGACTAGCTCCCAGGCACACCCTTTCTCACTCCATCCACGAAGAGAGCCCAGAAGCAGCAGCAACATCCCAGTAGCAGTGAGCACACCGAGTGCCCAGGTCTTGGTCTCAACACCACAATCCAGTAAAAGGCACCAAGACTCCTTGGAGAAACAGTGGACTCAGAACGGAGACAGGGCCCACACGATGAGCCTGCAGCACCAACTTGCAGTGTCAGAAAGCCAGAATGTGCTTCAAACACATGACACAGGGGCCACCTGAAGAGGCTCCCCATGGACAGGGCGGCAACAATTTAAGCATCAAAATAATGTTGAGGCTACACTAAGCTGTGACGGCCCCACCACACTCCAGCCCAGGTGGCAGAATGAGACCTCGTCCCAAAAAGTGAATAAATGAATGAAGAGTGGGTTTTATAGAACCCACCAGAGACTGTTCTTCCAGGCCCCGCCTATAAGTTAGATCTTTCCTGCAATAATGCAGATTAAAAACCAAACCTGGCCGGCATGGTGGCTCACGCCTGTAATTCCAGCACTTGGGGAGGCCAAGGCAGGAGGATCACCTGAGGTCAGGAGTTCGAGACCAGCCTGACCAACATGATGAAACCCATTCTCTACTAAAAACGTAAAAATTAGCCAGTGTGGTGGCAGGTGCCTGTAATCCCAGCTACTCAGGAGGCTGAGGCAGAAGAATCGCTTGAACCTGGGAGGCGGAGGCTGCAGTGAGCTGAGATCATGCCACTAAACTCCAGCCTGGGCAAGAAGAGCGGAACTCCATCTCAAAAAACAAACAAATTTGCCGGCCAGGTGCAGTGGCTTACGCCTGTAATCCCAACACTTCAGGAGGCTGAGACGAGCAGATCACTTGAGGTCAGGACCAGCCTGGCCAACGTGGGGAAACCCTGTCTCTACTAAAAATACAAAAATTAGCTAGGCATGGTGGTGGGTCCTTATAGTCACAGCTACTCAGGAGGCTGAGACAGGAGAATTGCTTGAACCCAGGAGGTGGAGGTTACAGTGAGCCAAGATCGCACCACTGCACTCTAGCCTGGGCAACAGAGCAAGACTCTGTCTCAAAAAAAAACAAAAACAAAAAAACAAACAAACAAAAAAAAAACCAAAAAGCAAAAAACAACCAAACCCGCCTAGAACAGTGTGAACTGAGTTTAGCTAGAATCAAATGGCTAAAATATAGGCTTTCTGTTTTTTGTTTTGTTTTTTCGAGACAGAATCTCGGTCTGTCTCCTGGGCTAGAGTGCAGTGACACCCTAATTTTTGTATTTTTAGTAGAGACGGGGTTTCACCATATTGGCCAGGCTGGTCTCAAATTCCTGACCTCATGATCCACCTACTTTGGCGTCCCAAAGTGCTAGGATTACAGGCATGAGCCACCATGTCCAGCCTAAAATATAGGCTTTTAACATAGCACTTTAAAATTAGTCAATTCCAAACTTAATGTTTTCTTCCAAATGCTAACAAAAAACATGTCAATAAAATAAAGGTAATCAACTCAACATGTGTGGAATTCATCCCACCAGGCACGTGGCAGAAACCAGGGACATGTAGACTGACCACAGCCTCCCTGCCCTGCCAGGCTCTCAACAGGCACAGCCTCCCTGCCCTGCCAGGTTCCCAACAGGCACAGCCTCCCTGCCCTGCCAGGCTCTCAACTGGCATGGGACTTCCAGTCACGTGACTGATGTGAAACCTGAGTTGCCAGGCCTAAAAAAAAATGCTGAACAGCCAGGTGAGTCCATCGACAAGGGCAACTAGAATAAAGGCAATACGTGAAATTCCTCAAACTTATGAAGGGTGGCTTCTCTTCAATGTCCCATGGGAAAAACAAAAAAGGAAGATCACAAGGAAGGCAGATTTGAGGTCTGAAGAGAGGCTTTCCATCCACAGGCAACACTAAGAATGTGCAGGCAGCAGCACGTGGGGCCTACAGGGTAAGCCTCTGCCTCCAGCTCTCTCTGTTTTCAGTTTCTACTTTTTTTTTTTTTTTTTTTTTTTTGAGACGGAGTCTCGCTTTGTGGTCCAGGCTGGAGTGCAGTGGCCGGATCTCAGCTCACTGCAAGCTCCGCCTCCCGGGTTTACGCCATTCTCCTGCCTCAGCCTCCCGAGTAGCTGGGACTACAGGCACCGCCACCTCGCCTGGCTAGTTTTTTGTATTTTTTAGTAGAGACGGGGTTTCACCGTGTTAGCCAGGATGGTCTCGATCTCCTGACCTCGTGATCCGCCCGTCTCGGCCTCCCAAAGTGCTGGGATTACAGGCTTGAGCCACCGCGCCCGGCCTTCAGTTTCTACTTTTAAAGAGAGGCCCTGCAGAGATGGAAGGTCCTCTCACTGGTTTGGATTTCTACAACATAAAGAAATCCTTTGACAAAGAATACACCTTAACAGAGAACTTGAAGAATACCTTTGTGATGACCTCACGCTGTTCTGGATGGGGGTCACTGACTGTGAAGAACCCAGGCTGTTCTGGAGGGTGGTCACTGACTGTGAAGATCCCACGCTGTTCTGGATGGTGGTCACTGACTGTGAACATCCCACGCTGTTCTGGATGGGGGTCACTGACTGTGAAAATCCCACGCTGTTCTTGACGGGGGTCACTGACTGTGAAGAACCCAGGCTGTTCTGGATGGGGGTCACTGACTGTGAACATCCCACGCTGTTCTGGAGGGTGGTCACTGACTGTGAACATCCCACGCTGTTCTGGATGGTGGTCACTGACTGTGAACATCCCACGCTGTTCTGGATGGCGGTCACTGACTGTGAACATCCCACGCTGTTCTGGATGGTGGTCACTGACTGTGAACATCCCACGCTGTTCTGGATGGCGGTCACTGACTGTGAAGATCCCACGCTGTTCTGGATGGGGGTCACTGACTGTGAACATCCCACGCTGTTCTGGAGGGTGGTCACTGACTGTGAACATCCCACGCTGTTCTTGACGGGGGTCACTGACTGTGAAGATCCCACGCTGTTCTGGAGGGTGGTCACTGACTTGCTTCTGCTGCAGTTGTTCCAAGTCCTCTCTCTTCTCTCCATCTCGGTCCTCCAGCTAAGGGGAGGGCCAGAAAGAAGCATTTAAAGCAAGGTCCAGGGCTGCAGCCTCAGGCCTTTCCCAGCTCCTCTACTTGCAGGCCTATGCTGACTTCATTTAACAAGGAGAGCTCATTTCCACCTGTTCAGAAAGTGAACCTTCCGCATTAACAATTCTCAAGTTCTAAATTTTTATTTATTTATTTTTTTGAGACGGAGTCTCGCTCTGTCGCCCAGGCTGGAGTGCAGCGGTGTGATCTTGGCTTACTGTAAGCTCCGCCTCCCGAGCTAACACCATTCTCCTGCCTCAGCCTCCCGAGTAGCTGGGACTACAGGTGTCCATCACCACGCCCGGCTAATTTTTTGTACTTTTAGTAGAGATGGGGTTTCACCATCTTAGCCAAGATGGTCTCGATCTCCTTACCTCATGATCCGCCCGCCTCGGCCTCCCAAAGTGCTGGGATTACAGGTGTGAGCCACCACGCCCGGCCTATAATATATTTTTATAGAATATTATTTTTTTTTTTGAGACGGAGGCTCACTCTGTTGCCAGACTGGAGTACAGTGGCGCGATCTCGGTTTACTGCAACCTCCAACTCCCAGGTTCAAGCGATTCTCCTGCCTCAGCCTCCTGAGTAGCTGGGACTACAGGCGCGTGCCACCAGGCCCAGCTAATTTTTGTATTTTTAGTAGAGACGTGGTTTCACCATGTTGGCCAGGATGGTCTCGATCTCTTGACCTTGTGATCTGCCCACCTCGGCCTCCCAAAGTGCTGGGATTACAGGAGCAAGCCACTGTGCCCAGCCATGAACTCTACTTTCTTTTTTTTTTTTTTTTTTTTTTTTTTTTTTTATTTTTTGAGACGGAGTCTCGCTCTGTCACCCAGGTTGGAGTGCGGTGGCCGGATCTCTGCTCACTGCAAGCTCCGCCTCCCGGGTTTACGCCATTCTCCTGGCTCAGCCTCCCGTGTAGCTGGGACTACAGGCGCCCGCCACCTCGCCCGGCTAGTTTTTTGTACTTTTTAGTAGAGACGGGGTTTCACCGTGTGAGCCAGGATGGTCTCGATCTCCTGACCTCGTGATCCGCCCGTCTCAGCCTCCCAAAGTGCTGGGATTACAGGCTTGAGCCACCGCGCCCGGCCTATGAACTCTCCTTTCAAAAAAAATTTAATTAATTTTTTGAAACGAGGTCTCGCTCTGTCACCCAGGCTGGCGTGCAGTGGTGCAATCACAGTTCACTGCAACCTTGACCTTCTGGGCTCAAGCAATCCTCCTGCCTCAGTCACCTGCGTAGCCAGAACTACAGGCGTGTGACACTGTGTCCAGCTTATTTTTTATTTTTTTGTAGAGACAGGGTCTCTATGTTCATTATGTTCCAAGGCTGGCCTCAAACTCCTGGGGGCTCAAGCAATCCTCCCACCTCACCACCCCAAAATGCTGGGAATGAGCCACAGTGCCCAGACTAGCCTGCTCTCAACAAGATGATTCACTGAGAACATTTCCATTTCCTCCCAAAGTAGCAAAGAAAAATCAGTGTTGGCTTTTCAAGATCATCAGATGAGTCACAAGATGAATGCAGAGAGAGCGTACTCATAGCCAATGACGGCAAAACTGACGTGAAAATAAAATTTCACACAAGTCTTCATTTGACAATACCCTAGGATCAGTCTTCTCAGAATCAAGAGGAAGTGAGGGACGAAAAGGGGACACAGTGGTCTCAATCAGCTGTCCACTCACTTGAATGATCCCACTTCAAAGGAACCTGGACCATCCACTTCCTTAAGAAGTCACTTCTAATGTTTGCGTGCCAAAACTTAGTTGATGCAAAGAGGTTGGAGCAAATTTCTAATGAAGTTGTTTTAAATTATTGCTTTATTTTTACTTCTGTAAACTACTTGTAAAACAACTTAAAATGACAAAACAGTAAAGAGGGGCCAGGAATCTAGATGATAAATGATGGTAACTATTTTTCCTGGTATTTGATACAAATATGAGTTGGAAAAGTGCTAGAACTACACTTCTTAAGCGTTCTATAGCACTAGTTAAATCTTCAGCCAAAGTTTTTGTATTTTCTTCTGAAATTCTTGACCTCTGAGCAATTTTTGGATGGGTTTTTTTTTTTTGTTTTTTTTTTTTGAGATGAAGTCTCGTTCTTGTCCCCCAGGCTGGAGTGCAATGGCGTGATGTCGGCTCAGTGCAACCTCCGCCTCCTGGGTTCAAATGATTCTCCTGCCTCAGCCTCCTGAGTACCTGGGATTACAGGCGCCTGCCACGAGTCCCGGCTAATTTTTGTACTTTTAGTAGAGACAGGGTTTCACCATGTTGGCCAGGCTGGTCTCAAACTCCTGATCCCAGGTGATCTGCCCACCTTGGCCTCCCAAAGAGCTGGGATTACAGGCGTGACCCAATGCCTCCGGCTGGATGGTTCTTTTACAAAAAATGGCCTCTCCTCATTTTGTTCCTCATCTGTAACTGAAAGGTCAAATTCTGCTTTCTTTTTTTTTTTTTTTTTTTTTAGACGGAGTCTGGCTCTGTCGCCCAGGCTGGAGTGCAGTGGCCGGATCTCAGCTCACGGGGCAAGCTCCGCCTCCCGGGTTTATGCCATTCTCCTGCCTCAGCCTCCCAAGTAGCTGGGACTACAGGTGCCCGCCTCATCGCCCGGCTAGTTTTTTGTATTTTTTAGTAGAGACGGGGTTTCACCGTATCAGCCAGGATAGTCTCGATCTCCTGACCTCGTGATCCGCCCGTCTCGGCCTCCCAAAGTGCTGGGATTACAGGCTTGAGCCACCGCACCCAGCCTCAAATTCTGCTTTCTACCACTGCTTTATTTTTACAATTTTTTTTTTTTTTGAGACAAGGCCTTGTTCTGCCACCCAGGCTGGCGCGTAGTGGTGCCACCATAGCTCACTGTAGCCTCAAATTCCTGGGCTCAGGTGATCCTCCCAACTCAGCCTCCTGAGTAACTGAGACTACAGGTATGCACTGTCACGCCCAGCTAATTTTTATATTTTTCATAGAGACAGAGTTTCACTATGTTGCCCAGGGTGGTCTTAAAATCCTGGGCTCCAGCCATCCTCCCACCTTGGCCTCCCAAAGTGCTGAGAGCCACCACGCCTGACCCTGCTTTCTGCCATTTCTGAGTTAACTTCCAGAACTGAGACAGCTGTTGCATCGGTTCAACTATTTTTCCATCATGCACTTAACAAATTGTAAGGGAACATAGCTGAATCTTGAATATTTACCAGTCTTCCTGTAATTCTACCTTCACTTATAACCATCCTGAAAAAAACCTAAGATCTTAAAGTTGGTTAAAAATATGTCTTATATCGCCTAGGCACGGTGGCTTATGCCTGTAATCTCAGCACTTTGGGAGGCCGAGGTGGGAGGATCACCTGAGCCAGCAAGGTCAAGGCTGAAGTAAGCTGTGATTGGGCCACTGCACTCCAGCCTGGGTGCCAGAGGGAAGACCTGTCTCCAAAAAAAAAAAAAGAAAAAAGACTTTGCATTTACCTAACAGCGATCAAAGTAAGCAATTTATTATATGTTGGAAAGCACAATTATTTCTCCCTCCCCCTCACACACACACGCACGCACACACACATTTATCATCTTATGTTGTTCAATAAGCTCACTAGACTCCCGATAGCCAAACCTCTCACAATTTATAGATGGGTAAAATAAAACAAATACACCTTTAATTATGTTCAAAGCACTGGTACAACTACAACATAAAGGTTCCTTGAGGATTCCTGATTTCTGGACACAGCATGACCAACCATCTGACAGGGGAGCGCCCTGGCCTGGGACATTATTCGACCACACGACCACCAGCTCCTAGCTTTAAACCGTGAACTCTTTGCCGGAATTTCACTTTTCAGAAGATCATTATTCCGAACACAAAATTACTCCTATTTTAACATCTACATCTGGATTAAAGGCATGTTAAACTCAAATATCATGAACTATTTTACAACATATGAGAAAACTCGTTTTTAGACTGATGATGTACAATGATATAATCAAAGAAAAAATTAATGAAATATCTGCTTCTTACAGCACCAATGGTTTTTATATACGTAACTGACAAAATGGCTTAAGAAATTTGATTTCGGCCGGGCACGGTGGCTCAAGCCTGTAATCCCAGCACTTTGGGAGGCCGAGACGGGCGGATCACGAGGTCGGGAGATCGAGACCATCCTGGCTAACACAGTGACACCCCGTCTCTACTAAAAAAATACAAAAAACTAGCCGGGCGAGGTGGCGGGCGCCTGTAGTCCCAGCTACTCGGGAGGCTGAGGCAGGAGAATGGCGTAAACCCGGGAGGCGGAGCTTGCAGTGAGCTGAGATCCGGCCACTGCACTCCAGCCTGGGCGACAGAGCGAGACTCCGTCTCAAAAAAAAAAAAAAATAAAATACAAAAAATTAGCCAGGTGTGGTGGCGGGCGCCTGTAGTCCCAGCTACTCGGGAGGCTGAGGCAGGAGAATGGTGTGAACCCAGGAGGTGGAGCTCGCAGTGAGCCAAGATGGCGCCACTGCACTCCAGCCTGGGCAGCAGAGCGAGACTCCGTCCAAAAAAAATAAAAAATGAAAAATAAAAAAATTGAGGGCCGGGCGCGGTGGCTCAAGCCTGTAATCCCAGCACTTTGGGAGGCCGAGACAGGTGGATCACGAGGTCATGAGATACAGACCATCCTGGCTAACACGGTGAAACCCCGTCTCTACTAAAAAAATACAAAAAACTAGCCAGGCGAAGTGGTGGGTGCCTGTAGTCCCAGCCACTCAGGAGGCTGAGGCAGGAGAATGGCATAAACCCAGGAGACGGAGCTTGCAGTGAACTGAGATCGGGCCACTGTATTCCAGCCTGGGCGACAGCAAGACTCTGTCTCAAAAAAAAAAAAAAAATCAGGATTTGTAGGTGGAATAACACAAATTTTAACTGTTGGCAACAACTCAATCTTTTTTTTTTTTTTTTTTTGAGACGGAGTCTCACTCTGTCACCCGGGCTGGAGTGCAGTGGCCGGATCTCAGCTCACTGCAAGCTCCGCCTCCCGGGTTTACGCCATTCTCCTGCCTCAGCCTCCCGAGTAGCAACTCAATTTTTTAAGTAAAGCAGGATAGACACATATGACCTTGGGCCAGATTCTCCCTTTGGTCACCAGTTTTCCAGCGAATCCTAGCAAACACCAAAGCCTGCACCCATTCTGCTGCAGCAGCAGGGACACTCAACACCCAAGGCCCTTGTTCATAATTCACACAAAAGGCCCAAGGACAGCCTGCCTCCAGGCAGGTTTGTAGGCCCCCAAGGAGCTTGGAAGGCCAGCCCCTTCAGGACTCAGTGTGCACTCACCTGCCACACCTGCCCATGGGGGTGCCCCTGCAGCTCACAAGGCCTCAAGCAGCAGACCCAGTCTCCTCTAGCAACACACCATGTCTGCAATACCTTCACCCCTTCCCTCCTCATCTCACTTTTAGTGAAAAGGTAAAAGACAAATGTGACACACAGGTGCATTTACAAGTATGTGAAGGAATATTATATTTTAAGTGTTCCAAGAAACACCCATCAAAGGGGCTGATAGACACAACCACACATGAAGAACTCCCAGTCTTCCATTACAAAGCAAACAACTGACACTTGCCTTCAAGCAGTTAATCCAAAATTTCTCAAAATTACATAAGATAAAACAGGTATTATAAAGTGCCTATAATCCCAGCACTTTTAGAGGCTGAGGAGGGAGGATCGCTTGAGCCCAGGGGTTTGAGGCAGGAGTGACCTGTGATAACACCACAGCACTCTAGCCTGGGAAACAGAGCAAGACGCTGTCTGGAACAAACAAAAGAAAAAAAAAAGAAAAAGAAAAGAAAAGAAAAACCAAATTTATTAAGAATAAAACCATAAAAATTTACTCACTTTTTTTTTTGAGATAGAGTCTCACTCTGTCACCCAGGCTGGAGTGCACTGGCACGATCTCGGCTCAATGCAACCTCTGCCTCCCGAGTTGAAGCTATTCTCCTCCCTCAGCTTCCCAAGTGGCTAGGACTACAGGTGTGCACCACCATGTCTGGCTAATTTTTGTATTTTTAGTAAAGATGAGGTTTCTCCATGTTGGCCAGGTTTGTCTGGAACTCCTGACCTCAGGTGATCCGCCTGCCTTGGCCTCCCAAAATGCCTGGATTACAGGTGTGAGCCACCGCACCTGGCCCTCACTTTTTATAAACTAAAATAACACACTCTTTCCTCACTTTTGAAAGGCAAAAACAGACCAAAGACCATCTTTAGTAAATCACACTAGAAATCACTAGAAGATAAGCGAAATGTTCAAACACAACGATGAGCAAATCTACCTGAGCAGCAAAGGCCCCGCCTGCCCCATCAGGGGTGTCGTCACATGATGTGCTTTTGCAAATGTCCCCTCCTCCACGGAGTGCACGGTCCTCCTTGGCTATCGGACTCTCCTCCTGGACAGGCGCATCGACAGCCGAGCCCTTCCTCTTCGCCGTCTTTTTCTCCGAATGCGAACCGTCACCTTTTGTTTTTCTCTGTCGGAAGTGAGCAAGCTGCGCAAAAACGTAGATAAGTAGTAAAGGCAAAGATAAGTGAGAAAAAAATAACACAACCACAAAGTCAACAGACTGGTGGGGATCATGAGGCCTGAGGGCTGACCCAGTCTACTCTGCCACACTTGGCCAACAGATAGCTCTCCACAAACACTGCCTTCATCAATATCTATATCCAAGGGGTCTAACAATGAGGACTGCTAATTATGCCTGGTAAAGAAAACCATACAGCTGATTGGCAGAATAGCTTTCCTAGCCCTTGGCAGTTTGCAGAAAAATAAAACTTTAAAAAAATACATCTATATAAAAGATTGATAGCCTAATCAAGGCATACTTAAGTTTTAAAATGATATAAAAGCTAAATCTCTCCCTTCTTGCCCCAATTTTCCCCCAACTGAAGAAATACATAGCCCAGCCAAAACTTCCTAGCCATAGATTCTGAGACAAGGTACAGAAATAGCAAAAAATTAATTAAGCCAGGTCAATCTCACATCTTCCTTTATGGAATCAGATGTTCTATTTTTCATGACACAGCTCACCAAAGCACCAGGGACCTCCACGGAGCATCGCCCATCAGAAGGCACAGCCTAGCTCTGCTCAGTCCTCAAATCCGAGGGTTTGAGACTATGTGTGAGCCTCATCTCCCACTAACATCTTACTCAAGAGGTATGCGATCCCACATCAGCCTTTCACGGGGAGACATCTGTTCCCTCAAACAACTGTGGCCACAAAAACAAAACGCATGGAACACACATTTGTGTAAATGACAGGTACACAAGCTCATGGACCCAGAAAAATTACACAAGGCCATTTACACAAGAAAACGGTCTCTCAAAGAAATTTCTTCAAAGTCAAACTCACGTAGTTTATTTTCGTGCCCTCCTCCACCACACCTATCCACGTGGGGATAGCACAGACCTGGTCTCCAGCCTGCGTCGCCCTACAGGCGGCATCCTGTCCCTCCCTCCCCACTCTCCACCCTCCACGGAGCTCTGTGCTCCCGTTCGCAGCTCCCTGCAGGCCTGCCCGCCTCAGCCCTTCCCCAGCCCAGCCCGACGTCCCCTGCCGGCCGCGCCCTGGAGCCCCCGCTCTTCCCCAGCGCCCCGGCCAGAGCATCCTGGGGGAGCCGCGCGCACCTCGCAGAGAGGCCGGCCTCGTCCCGACAGCTTCTGCGGTTCCGCCTCGCGCTCTCGGGACTCCCGTTCCGGCGTCCCCGAGTCATGGGCTCTGCGCGCTTTATTCCCCACATGAAACCCCGGTCCGTGGCCATCAAACCCAGCGCCTTTTCACGGCGAAACCCGGGGCGGGAAAAGACGGGAACGCGTCCCTCGAAGGGGCCGGCGCCAGCGCCGCGTGGGTTCCCGGCAGCGCTACGCCGGGCCAGGATGGGCAGGAAGCGCGCCCAAGGGCGCGGGAAGAAGACGGCTGCCGGGAGCGCCGCGGGGGCCTTTCACACGGTAGGGACTGCAACGCCGCGGGAAACGCGCCGGGAAAGCGTCTCCGACGAACGGGGCGAAGGCGCACCCTGAGAAGGCGCTGCAGGCCACCCGCGCCACGCCCCCGGCCCCGGCCGCGCCGGAAACTGGCGCTAGACAGCACAGCCCCCCGAATACCGGCCGCCCGCCCCAAGCCACCCTGTCCGGGAGGACGCGGGGACCACTCAAAGATCCAGCCTGGGGTCCAGCGCCCGCCACGCCCCGCTCCGCGCAGCCACGCCACGCCCTCGTGTCCCCGCCCGGCAGCCACACCCCGCCCCGGCGTGCACTGCGAGCAACCCGCCCCCCCCCCCCGACGCAGGCGCAGCCCCGCCCCGGCCCGCCCGAGAGGCGCCGCGCGTCTCGGCCGCTGATTGGCTGTGGCCGCGGTGGGGGTCGGGCCCTGGCGGAGAGCGGCGGATTCAAGATGGCGGCGGCCAGGAGGCGGCTTCCAGCGGAGCCGGCGGGAAAGCGAGACCTCGGCCGCGGCTTCCGCCGGACAGCGTCCGCTCCTGGCAGGGGGCGGTGGCGGGCACCGGAGCCGCCCTTAGGACTTCACGCCGCAGCAGCTAGAGAAGAAGCCTCTGATATTTACCTTCGTCCTCCCGGCCTCCACCTTTCGGCGCCGCTGCTCTTGCTCAACTTCCATCTCCCTCAGACGCCATGCGGGCCGCCCGTCGGTGACGGGGCTGACACAGAGCAGCCTTCGCTCTATTTACACTCCCTCCCCCGCGCTGGGGCTCGCCCTCCCCCGCGACAACTGTCACGCAGCCGCGGCCCCGCCCCCGGCACGCGCCGCCAATCAGGGGGCCGCGTTCCCGGTCTCGCGCACGCGCGCTCAGGGCGGTGCAGCCTGGGCGGAGCCCCGCCCTATACATTCGCCGGCCACAGATTGGCGCGCTCACGTACCCGCCTCCTACGGCAGGACCAGTAAGCGGATAGCGGAGGCCTGGCGCCCGCTGTGATTGGCCGATTTTAAAAGCCCCTGCTGGGCCGGCCGAGCGGCAAAATGTTCGTGCTGCTGGTTGCGCGCGGCGGCGCCTCTGCTTTGTGTCCACAGGACCGCTGGCCGGGCTCACTGCACGTGCGGGCGGCGTCGGACCGCGCTTAGCAACCACCTGGACAGGGCCAGGCCGTTTTTCCCCCCTCAGGAATTAGTTGTTGACCGTGGGCCGCCGCGGGAAGTTGAGGCCTACCCCAGAGGAGGCTGCTGAGGTGAATCTCGGGATCCGAAGGGCTCCCTCACCCCAGCCCGGGACAAAATCCTACGCCACCAGCCCGCCGAATGCGCCCCCACAGCCGGGGATCCCGGGTCTTCAGAGAAGAACTCGGCCGAATGCGGTCAGAAAGCCCGCGAACCGCCTGGACCTGCAGGCCCCGCCGCTTGGAGTTCCCGCCTTTCCCGACTGAGCCCGTGTCTGCTCGTGTGTCTCACTGATGTCTTAGGTCTCAAAAAAGAAAAGGTTTTTAGGAGAAAGAAGAGAAATGGGGCCGTGGGTTCGTGGTCCCAGGGGGAAACTGACGTCGCCTGAGGTCGTCGCCCCTCAGCTTAAGCTGAGCGGAACCTGAGCGTGAAGAGGTGGCAACCACGGAAGATTTGGGTGCCTTGGAGTTCCCTGGACACCGAAGCCTGGACACAGTCCCGGGGTCTGCACCGCCTGTGACCTGCAGCGGGACCGCCGGGGTGGGCGTTTTCTCAGCGGGCGCGCGCGTGGGCGGACTTGGGGAACTAACTGGAGCGAAGTGGCAGACGGGGTGGTGACGTCGCGCAGGCCGTCCTTTCCTGTGGAGTATTTCTTCAGCTAAACCCTGTATTTCATGTGTCCAGGTCTGGTTTCTGGGTTTCTTTGTAGTCCTTCCACCTGTTAGTGCGCCTTCACTTGCAAACGGTTCGTTGCAGCAGTAATAATGCCCTTCCCTGAGCGTGCTGGAGTGGCTCCTCGCTGACGCAAGCTCACCTTGCAGCCTCCACAAGAACTTGGGATTCTCAGCAACTACAACTTAAACGCGCCCTCAGGAAGCCCTGGAATCTTGCTCAGAATTTTTTTTTTCTTTCTTTTTTGTTTTTTGTTTTTTTTTTTGTTGTTGTTGTTGTTTTGAGACAGTCTCGCTGCGACGCGCAGGCTAGAGTGCAATGGCGCAATCTCGGCTCACTGCAACCTCGCTCAGGAAGCCCTGGAAGCTCAACCGCCAGAAACTTCTCTTGACTCAGGCCACAGTCTTCTGTGTGGTGAGCGGGTGTCCAGCCATCTCCTGGTTCCCAGACTCGGAATTGGGTGGTTTGAGCAAACTCTGAGCAGTGGGCTCATTAGAGCAGGGGCCAGGCAGGCAACACAGCCAAGCGAGCAGGGGCTGTGCCCAGAGGATCACACTTTCCAGGAACAGAGACCCAGACTGTGCCTGAATCTCACAATTGTTATGTGTTACAATACATTTACAACTGTGAAACTGAGGGGATGTGCCCAGGTTTTCCTAGACTGTTCCTCAGAACCCCAGAGTCGTTTCTGTGCACATTCTGGAGAGATTCTGCAAATGTTGGACTTGGGTCTTATTTCAGTTCTTTTTTCTTTTTTTTTTTTTTTTATAGGCAGGGTTTCAGTCTGTCACACAGGCTAGAGTGCAATGGTGAGACCACGACTCATTGCAGCTTCAGCCTCCCTGGTCTCAGGTGATTCTCCATGTCAGCCTCCTGAGTAGCTGGAATTAGAGGCACACGCCACCATGTCTGGCTAATTCTTGTATTTTTAGTAGACACAGGGTCTTGCGTGTTGCCCAGCCTGGTCTCGAACTCCTGCGCTCAAGTGATCCACCCGTCTCAGCCTCCCAAAGGGCTGCAGTTACAGGCGTGAGCAACCTTGCCCAGCCTCAATTCATTTTAAACTGTTAAAAAGCTGTCAAGGCCAGGCAACCACTGCACTCCAGCCTGGTGGCAGACTGAGACCCCGACTCAAAAAAAAAAAGCTGCCCAAATAAATTTTGTAAATACTCAGCCTCAAGGAGGGGAACGTAACTCCCCGCTCCTTAAGTGTAGACCACACATAGCTACTTCCTCCTAAAGACTGCAATAAAGAAAAGGAGGGAAAGAACTACTTTATTGTGGAGAAAACTGACAGATTCCACCTCAGCCAAGTGACCCAGGTCAGCCTCACAGTTACAGGGACACAATGTGTGTCCCTGATGTGATAGGGTGACAGTGGCACTTCACCCCTAGATGCTTTCTTTCTATAACCCGTAGTCCCAGTCTAACCAGGAGAAAACAGACACATTTTAATTGAGGGACATTCTTCAAAACATCTGCCCAGTAGTCTTCGAAACTGACAAGGTCATCAAAAACGAGGAAAGTCTGAGAAGGAGCCTAAAGACATATAACTCAATGTAATGGGGTGTTTTAATGGATACCACATTAGGGACATGAGGCAAACCTAAGGAAATTGTCAAACTAAAATTGACTTTAGTTAATTGTGTCTCGTCTCAATCATTATAACAAATGGGCCAGGTGCACTGGCTCTGGCCCAAAAATTAGCTAAGCACGGTGGCACGTGCCTGTAGTCCCAGCTACTCGGGAGGCTGAGGCAGAAGAATCGTTTGAAACTGGGAAGTGAAGGTTGCAGTGAGCCAAGATCGCACCATTGCACTCTAGCCTGGGTGTGGCAGCGAGACTGTCTCAAAAAAATTTAACAAATGTAGCACACTAAGGTAAGATGTTAATAAGAGGGGAAGCCACACATGGTATGTGGGATCTCCATGTACTATCTTCTCAATTACTGTAAATGTAGTACTGTTCTTTAAAAGCCTATTAAAAAATAAATAAACTGGCCGGGCGCGGTGGCTCAAGCCTGTAATCCCAGCACTTTGGGAGGCCTAGACGGGCGGATCACTAGGTCAGGAGATCGAGACCATCCTGGCTAACACGGTGAAACCCCGTCTCTACTAAAAAAATACAAAAAAAACTAGCCGGGCGAGGTGGCGGGCGCCTGTAGTCCCAGCTACTCAGGAGGCTGAGACAGGAGAATGGCGTGAACCCGGGAGGCGGAGCTTGCAGTGAGCTGAGATGGCGCCACTGCACTCCAGCCTGGGCGACAGAGCGAGACTCCGTCTCAAAAAAAAAAAAAAAAAAAAAAAAGAAAAATAAATAAACTGACAAATCCATGCCCTCTGGAGCGTGTTATGTTTACTACTAGAGATCCCGAGGAGGCAATTCTTAGTGCTTCCCATTCAGTTGGCAGTCACAGCTGTGGGCACACAGGCTCAAGTCTCTCCTTAAGTCAGTCAGTATTGCAAACCATATATAATAGTATACTTGATCAATATATAAATGTTATAAACATTCCACATCAAAGTAACATTTCACATCAAGAGAAAGAGGAGAGGAAAAAAAGTTAACCAGTTCAACAAAAAGGAGAATCTGTCTGGCAAGGAAGCATCTCTGATGTGGGCAGAGCCTTCAGCAGCAAATGTGGAGGGCTTCTCACAAGTGACAGCAAGACTATCTGTAAAATGGCTGCTTTGACCTGGTGGCGCTCTACTCTTTTCATGGCCATAGAGTACTCTGGTGAGGACTGATAGTAAGAGTGTTCTTGTTTACGTCCTTACCTGGGGGGGTGCAGTATCTACTGATGAGGACACATCTGGTCCCTGTTGGCCTGATACCCTTTTTTTTTTTTTTTTTTTTTTTTTGAGGTGGAGTTTCACTCTTGTTGCCCAGACTGGAGTGCAGTGGTAGTGCCATGTTGGCTCACTGTAACCCCTGCCTCCCGGGTTCAAGCAATTCTGCTGCCTCAGCCTCCCAAGTAGCTGGGACTACAGAGGTGTGCCACCACACCCGGCTAATTTTTGTATTTTTGGTAGAGACGAGGTTTCACCATGTTGGCCAGGCTGGTCTCCAAATCCTGACCTCAAGTGATCCACCCACCTCAGCTCCCAAAGTGCTGGGATTACAGGCGTGAGCCACCCACTGTGCCTGGCCCTATCTTTTAAAAGGTATCAGGGGCCAGGTGCTATGGCTCACACCTGTAATCCTAGCACTTTGGGAGGCTGAGACAGCGGATCACTTGAGGTCAGGAGTTCAAGACCAACCTGGCCAACATGTTGAAACCCCGTCTCTACCAAAAATACAAGGATTAACCAGGGGTGGTGCGCCTGTAGTCCCAGCTACTCGGGAGACTGAGGCAGGAGAATCACTTGAACCCGGGAGGCAGAGGTTGCAGTGAGCTGAGATGACACAACCACTGCACTCCAGCCTGGGCAACGAGTGACACTCCATCTCAAAAAAAAAATTGTAAGATGGAGTCCTTTTCTCAGATGAGGTCACTTATATCAAGGGTGCTCTATACAGTTGCTTAACTAAATTAACCTGGTTTTTGTTCTGTGCACACTCAGAACTTTAAATGTCTCCCAAGACTGTCATTGTTAATGACTGTGGACAAGAACTGGGTTCTTTTATTTATTTATTTATTTGTTTGTTTGTTTGTATTTTTTTTTTTTTTCTAGATGGAGTTTTTGCTCTTGTTGCCCAAGCTGGAGTGCAGTGGCGCGATCTTGGCTCACTGCAACCTCCGCCTTCCGATTTCAAGCAATTCTCCTGCCTCAGCCTCCCGAGTAGCTGGGATTACAGGCTCCTACCACAACACCTGGCTGATTTTTTGTATTTTTAGTAGAGACAGGGTTTCACCATGTTGGCCAGGTTGTCTCAAACTCCTGACCTTGTGATCCGCCTGCCTCAGCCTCCCTAAGTGCTGGGATTACAGGCGTGAGCCACCACGCCAGGCCCTTTTTTATTATTTTTTACAGAGATGGAGTCTTGCTACATTGTGCAGGCTGATCTCCAACTTGTGGGCTCAAGTGATCCTTCTGCCTTGGCCTCCCAAAGCACTGAGATTGCAGGCATGAGCCAACGCCCCATGGCACTGGGATCTTAAATATGGGGCCAGAGTCTGCTCACGTCCAGCAACACCAGTGAGGACCTCTGACTGCCATCTGGGAATGTGTGGCACCAGGCAGGTCATGTGACCCCAGCCCACAACCTCCACAGATCTGGAGGGAGGGTAAGGCCAGGTTTCATGCTGACTTCATTTCTGGTTGGATGACCTCCAGGGTAAGGTGAGTTGAACTCTACATCAGGAGTAACCCAGCCCCTCCAGGGCCAGCAGGTGTGAGGTGCGCCCCTCCGAGGATCTCCATGAGCTGCCTCTGTGAGCCTGACCTCCTACGGGCTGGCCAGCCTTCACCCTATCACTCACTGGTCCAGCTCCAGGCTCCCCACATGGATATGGATTGAAAGACAGGACAGGCACACAACCATAGATACTGATGGACATGGGCCATTTACAGAATTGAGGGCAAGAGAGCAATTTTGGCCACTGAGGCAAGTTCTTGGGTTAGCTACATTGAGCAAAGTGCTAACCTCCGCCCCTCAGGTCCACAGGTCTGGGCCCCTGCTGCTGACATCCCCCAGATGTCAGTCTGCCTGCTAGTGGGATTGACTAACTCGTCAATGTGGAGTTTAATGCCCCACCAAGTGCAGACCACGCTTCTGTTTTGTGTTGCCCTCTGTGAAGCTTCCTGCATTCTTGGCTCCCTGCCCGGTTGCCCCCAGCTCCAAGGTGGGACGCATCCCCTGAGCGCCCCCACTGGTCCTGCTGAAGCCCTGCCCCTCTGCAGGTCACAACCCCTCATCTGTCCCACCCCTTCTGCTGCCTGGAATTTCCTGAACTCCTTGGTAGGCAGTCTCCCCACCCTGTCTTCCCTGCTTGCTCTGAGGGTCTGTAGGAGGGGAGGTGCCGTTAACACCCTGGAGGCAGTACACAGGGGTGGGGCACCCTCCCCTAACACACAGGTTCTTCTGGACTGGGTCCTGAGGCTGGTGGTGCACAGGGGGTCACGACTGTCCCCTTCCCCCAGGTCTGAGGGCTCTGCCCCTCTGCCTCAGCTACTGCCCACATTTTTTGTCTTCCCATGAAGTCCAGCTGGCTACACCTGGGGATGAATGTTTACAGGTAGCCTGAGGACGCACAGTGGAAACCTGGCAACCTGGGGCCTCCCTGTGTCCGGCAGCCTGGCAACTGTCACGCGGCGCCCAGCGCTGGCTTGTGGGGCACTGCAGTCCAGGGAGGGTGTGGCTGTCTTCCCACAGGGCTCTTCTCTTACCTCAGGCTGGTCTCCAGGAGGTAAGGACAGCCCCGCAGGTGACACTGGTGCTTGGGCTCCTGCTAAGCAGTTCTTTCCTTCGAGTAACAGAACCAGGGAGGGAGGTGGGCTGCGGCCTCCCCTGCCCCTACAGTCGTCTCCTGCAGCTCCCACCATGCTGGACTCATCAGCAGCAGAGCACGTGACCCGACTGACGCTGAAGCTCTTGGGACAGGTGAGGCAGAGCCCGGGGTGCTCCTTTTTTAACAACTGCCAGGCTGTGGCATTGGAGGGACTGTTTGAGACAGCCCTGCAGGTGCAGAATGCAGGGCCCCAAGGGCCGGGCCTGGGGCTGGCAGCCCAGCAGACCCATCCTCAGACTCAGTCTTAACATTCTCTGAGGGTCTGGTCCGGGGGGCCTCAGTGCCTGGGGGCTCCTCTGCACCCCCTGCCTGCATTGTTCCCTCTCCTGCTGTCTGAGGGACCTGCTGCCCGCCTTTTGCCAGCCCTGCATCCTGGCCCACAGGCCGCCATGAGAGGGACTCACGCTTGGACACACCCAGTAGGTAACTGCTCAGCTCAGGGTTCAGGTGGGGGATGATCCAGGCATGCACTGACTGGGAAGCCTGGAGGCCTCACCAGTGCAGTCTCTCCCAGGGTTGCACTTCAGAAATCTGCCTGAAGGGGCCACTCAGAGCATCCGCCCCTAGGCTTGCAGGTGGAACACATGAATTCGCTAGAGGTCAGGCTGACAGAGGCAGCTCATGAAGATCCTTGGAGGGGGTTCGTCTCCCACCTGTTGGCCCTGGAGGGGCTGGGTTATTCCTGACATACCGTTCTTTTCACTCGGAAAGCCTCTTAGTCATTCCTGGAGCACACAGAGCCTTTGCCTGGAGCCAGTGTCTCCGTCATGGTCTCTTTTCCTCACAGAAGCTGGAGCAAGAACGGCAGAACATGGAAGGGGGACCTGAAGGCCTCCACCTCGAGCCAGGTGAGAGCCCCTGGGCTGCTCGGAACCAGCACAGACAGACACAAGTGTAGCCGCACCAGGGGGAGGTGGGGACAGCAACTCTGGGAATCACCCGCACTCCTGGTACCACCAAGACTGTCCTCAACACGTTTCCTTTACATTCAGAGTTGAAGACACCCCCATTCCTTATCACCTTTAGTCTGCAAACCCCAAAAGGGTGCACCTTCATTGTTCCCATTTTGCAGATGAGAAAATGGAGGCAGAAAGAGGTTGCTCACCCTGGCAGTGGTCACACCCAGATCAGACCCAGTTGCTCTGCTTCCAGAGCCTGAGCTTGCCCATTGGTTGGGGAGGAGCTGCTGTCCTCACTGTTACCCGGAGACATCCAGGGAGGAGCTAAGGAGGCCGGAGGAGCATTTCCTGTTCTTTGGAACGTGGGGCAACCTGTGAGCTGTGGGGGCTCAGCTGCCAAAGGCAGAGCCCAGTCTCAATACAGAGAGAAAATCCCAAACCAGGTCCCCTGACTGCAGAGCCAGTGCAAGGGAACAGAATGGCTACCAGTGCCTGGGGCAGAGAGTTTGGGGACCCCCAAGGACTGGCTGGGGTTCCCAACGGCCCCACTCCAGTGTGATGCTGGGTGAGGGGCAGGACCCCTGTGCCTAAGAGAAAGGAGGTCAGAACCCTGCCCCCCACCTTCCGGAGCCTTCTCTTGAGTGCAGACCCTTCCCCAAAGAGTGTAGACTTCGTTTTTTTCTTTTTCTTTTTTTTTTTTTTTGAGAAGGAGTCTCGTTCTATCACCCAGGCTGGAGTGCAGTGGTGCAATCTCAGGTCACTGCAACCTCCACCTCTGAGGTTCAAACAATTCTCATGCCTCAGCCTCCCGAGTAGCTGGGATTACAGGTGTACTCCACCACGCCTGGCCAACTTTTGTATTTTTAGTAGAGACGGGGTTTTGCCATGTTGGCCAGGCTGGCCTCGAACTCCCGGCCTGAAGTAATCTACCCACCTCAGCCTCCTAAAGTGCTGAGATTACGGGTGTGACTCACTGTGCCCGGCCAGATTTTTTTTTTTTTTTTTCCTGAGACAGAGTTGGTCTCACTCTGTCGCCCAGGCTGGAGTGCAGTGGCCTGATCACAATTCACTGCACCTTTGACCTCCTAGGATCAAGCAATCCTCCCAGCGCAACCTCCCGCTGTTGAGATTACAGGCATGAGCCACCACGCCCGGACTGGGGGGCAGGCTTGAGGGATATGCAGATACTTGGGGGTCAGACCAGACTCTAGACCACTTGGGGCCAGAGGGTGGCTCCAGGTGGCCAAGATCAGGCTGCAACCAGTCCCGTAGAGGCCTTGGCCTCCCAGAGCCCAAGGGACTGTGTACGAAATGCACTCAGGAGGAATCTGGTCGTGTGACTTCAGGCTCCCTTCCAGGAATGAGATGACCGTTGGCCAGACTCCAACACTGAGTTCCCTGGATTACCCCTCCTCTGATGCTGCCCCTTGCCCTCCTTACCCAGCACTGGTCCCTCTTTCTCTGGGATAACCTAAGCCCAGGAGCTTCCCAGGCCACATCCATCCTGGGAGTGTGGGTGAGGCAGGGCCTTCCGACATGGGTGCAGTGCCATCCGGTCCGAGTGCTTGCAGCGACAGCCTCTACGCGTTCCTTGGTGAGCAAGCAGGTGCTTCCCTCCAGGAAATGAGGACCGGCCGGACGACGCCCTGCAGACTGCTCTGAAGAGAAGGAGAGACCTTCTGCAGAGACTCCGGGTAGGCCCTGAACCCTCTGAGCGAACCTGGCTGAGCTCACTGTAGTAGAGACGGCTGCTCAGCCTTACAGCACCGGGTGGGAGGGTATTGGGGAAGACCTTTCTGGACTCTCAGGGCCAGGCCCCAGTGAGGGCACTGTTAGCTTAGAGACCTGCCCGTGTGCGGGTTTCCATCAGGGCAGGAAATGTTGAGTAGGGGCCCAATTCCAGGAGGACCTGGAATTCTGGGATGCCCGGAGGTTTGCTCCCACGGCACTCACCAAAGATGCATCTGAGTGGCAGAGACGCCAGGGAGGTGGGGCCGCTTTTCTAGGGGGAGATCTTTGCAGCGAAGTAGGCCTGGAACTGGCTTGAAAGAACAGATCCTGTTGGCTGGGAAAAGAAAACAACTGGAAACTAGCTGACACACTTGGGTAAATTTCAGAAGGAGGCCACCCTCGTGCGCACACCCCTCGAAGGGTCTTCCAGCCATGGCCATCCTGCCTGGAGAGGGGCCTGTACCCAGCCCAGGCTGGCCTGAGCCTGAGGCTGCGGGTGCCTCTGCAGTGTTGGGGCTCCCCCTCCCCAGTGTGCAGCAGCTCTGCATTGTCCTTGCAGGAACAACACCTCCTGGACGAGCTCTCTCGGGCCCAGGCCTGGAACGGGGCAAGCAGAGGAGCCCTCGGATCAGCCCTGCCCCCTGAGCTGCCCCCCACGGGCATCCTACCCGCTGCTTCCCCAACCCCGCTGGCCCCAGACCCGCCAAGGATCATCCTGCCTATGGTAAGAGGGCGAAGGCAGGAGCACATCTGAAAGGAGGAGGCAGGTACAGAATTAAGATTTTATGGCTGGGCACGGTGGCTCACGTCTATAATCCCAACACTTTGGGAGGCCGAGGTGGGCGGATCACGAGGTCAGGAGATCAAGACCATCCTGGCTAACACAGTGAAACCCCGTCTCTACTAAAAATACAAAAAATTAGCCAGGCGTGGTGGCGGGCGCCTGTAGTCCCAGCTAATCGGGAGGCTGAGGCAGGAGAATGGCATGAACCCGGGAAGTGGAGGTTGCAGTGAACCAAGATCGTGCTACTGCACTCCAGCCTGGGCGACAGAGTGACACTCCGTCTCAAAAAAAAATAATAATAATATTTTACGGAAAGTGGGAGGTACTGTGCCTGCAGCAAGGTTGCCTCGTCACCCCCATCCTCCCAAGGCCCACCCTTGAAGGGGGCCAGCCGCTCCTGCATTTCCCCTGCCTGGACACTGTTCGGGCCTCCCCGGACTGCTTACCCCTGATCACAGAGGGAGGCTGGGGCCCAGCTCTGTCTCCCAAACCCCAGCCCTGGCCTTAAATGTTGCATTAGGGGTAGAAGTATATCAGGAGAGCTCAGCAGGCAGAGGGCCCTGAATTTGGGGAAGTAGGTCAACTCCTCAAAACTTTATCCCTGGCTGGGTGTGATGGACCCCAGCACTTTGGGAGGCCGAGGCAGGTGGATCACCTGAGGTCAGGAGTTTGAGACCAGCCTGGGCAACTTGGCGAAATCCGGTCTCTACTAAAAATACCAAAATTAGCCAGGCCTGGTGGCGTTATGCCTGTAGTCCCAGCTACTCAGGAGGCTGAGGCAGGAGAATCACTTGAGCCCAGAAAGAGATTACAAGACTCCATCTCAAAAAAAAAAAAAAAAAAAAACTTTATCATGCCCAGGAGATGCCTAAGGCCCCAATGTCCAGGGCAGAATGTTAAAGGTAAATAGTGTGTTCCACCTCTGAGAGCCTCCTACAGCTGTTCAGCCTTCTGGGTGACAAGCAGCAGAAAACAACTCTGACTTTCTGAAGCAAAAAATGGGTCAGAGGGAAACCAGGCACCCAGAGGCGGGACGGAAGCTGGGGGCCCGGAGGTCAAGGCTTTGGTGGGTTTCGTGTGACCAGAGGCGGGACGGAAGCTGGGGGCCCGGAGGTCAAGGCTTTGGTGGGTTTCGTGTGACCAGAGGCGGGACGGAAGCTGGGGGCCCGGAGGTCAAGGCTTTGGTGGGTTTCGTGTGACCAGAGGCGGGACGGAAGCTGGGGGCCCGGAGGTCAAGGCTTTGGTGGGTTTCGTGTGACCAGAGGCGGGACGGAAGCTGGGGGCCTGGAGGTCAAGGCTTTGGTGGGTTTCGTGTGACTAGGGTGCAGGGAGGGTAGGAGAGAAGAAGAGGCTGAGGTGGGAATTTCTAGACAGGGCAGCAGAGTCTATGACCTGGAAGGCGTTTGCCCTTTGGGAGGGGACCCCGGCAGCAGCACATGGCGGAGGGAACAAAGGGAAGGGGAGCCTCCAAAGGACCTGCCCCAGACCCTCCTCTGCAGATGGGTTGCCTTCACCAGGTTCTGGATATTCCCAGCCTGTGCCTTCCCGTCTTCCAGCACCAGGAACTTCCTCCTAGCACAGAAGGGAGTACGGGGGGTCGTTGCTGTGGACCCCCCATCTTCCTCATCCCAAACACATCTATACTTACTGTGTATCCGTCAGGGCCAGTTATGCCTGCAGGTTTTGCTCTCAGCTCCAGTGACACCAGGCAGGTAAGCAGGGGCCGTGGGTCACCAAGATGAGCTTCCTGGCAGCTGGACACAGAGCCCCTGAAGCAGAAGGTCCCATCAGCCAGGATAGGCACAGTGGCTCTAAGAAAGCCTCATGGGTCTGTGGCAGGGGTTGGCAAACCACAGCTTCAGACCAGAGCTGGCCTGCCTCCTGTTCTCATGCAACCTGCAAGCTGAGAATGGTTTTACATTTTTAAATGCTTGGGGAAAAGCCAATAAAATAATAATATTTTGCAACATATGAGAATTATATGAAATGCCAATTTTAGTGTTCATAAATAAAGTTTTATTGGGCCAGACCCTTTTTTTTTCACATTGTCCATAGCTGCTTTCACACTGCAATGGCCAACTCAAGAGCTGTAGCTGACAGTGTGTCCTGCTTTGGAATCCGTTTACGATCTAGCCCTTGGCAAAAGTTTGCCAACTCCTGGTCTCTGCCATCCTTTCTGTGAACTGAGGAAGAAGGGACGAGGCCAGGCAGCCTTGCACAGCTAGAAGAGGATAAAACAGAAGGCCTTTCATACTCGAATATTCGGCTGTAATTTATTTTTACTCAGAGGAGACACCAAAGTTTACTCTCATGACGTGTTCTATATATGTACTACAGTATATGATGGAGTACAGTAATTAACCAAGTTGTCATGGGGGCTGGGATAGAGAGGTCACTGGGACAGAATTGAGAACGCCTGTTAGGATGCAGCCATCCTACACACCGGTCTGCCCCAGATGCTCAACACCATCCATCATTAGGGAAATGCAAATTAAAGCCACAGTGAGCCACCACTGTATCGCTATTAAAGTGGCTACAATGAAAAAGACTGACCAGGCCGGACTGACCATTACGCTCACGCCTGTAATCCCAGCACTTTGGGAGGCCAAGGCAGGTGGATCTCCTGAGGTCAGGAGTTCAAAACCAGCCTGGCCAACATGGTGAAAACCCATCTCTTCTAAAAATACAAAAATTAGCCAGGCATGGTGGCAGGCACCTGTAATCTCAGCTACTCGGGAGGCTGAGGCAGGAGAATTGCTTGAACCTGGGAGACGGAGATTGCAGTGAGCTGAGATTGTGCCATTGCACTCCAGCCTGGGCAACAAGAGCAAGACTTTGTCTCAAAAAAAAAAAAAGAAAGAAAGAAAGAAAAGAAAAGAAACCATACCAAGTGTTGGATGCTCCTATTGAAGCAGAATTAGTGGAACCAGGCTTCAGCGCCCCCTGCTAAAAACAGGAAACATGGGAAACATTAAAAATACTACATCCTAAGTGATATCAAGACTGAAGTACCTTTCCATTCAACCATCTATTCAATGTCTGGGGTTAATCATTTAAAGCTCTCCTTGGACAGATGAATGGATGTATAGGTAGACGGTTGGCTGCTTGGATGGATGGGTGGGTGGATGGATGGGTGGGTAGATGGATGGGTGGGTGGATGGATGGGTGGGTGGATGGGTGGGTGGGTGGATGGTTGGTTGGTTGGATGGGTGGGTGGATGGTTGGTTGGTTGAATGGGTGGGTGGATCATTGGTTGGATGGATGGGTGGGTGGATGAATGGTTGGTTGGCTGGTTGGATGGATGGGTGAGTGGATGGATGGGTGGGTAGATGGATGGGTGGGTGGATGGGTGGGTGGGTGGATGGATGGATGGGTGGGTGGATGGGTGGGTGGATGATTGGTTGGTTGAATGGGTGGGTGAATCATTGGTTGGATGGATGGGTGGGTGGATGAATGGTTAGTTGGCTGGTTGGATGGATGGATGGGTGGATGGATGGGTGGGTGGATGGATGGGTGGGTGGATGGGTGGGTGGATGGTTGGTTGGTTGGATGGGTGGGTGGGTGGATGGATGGGTGGGTGGATGGGTGGGTGGATGGGTGGGTGGATGGTTGGTTGGTTGGATGGGTGGGTGGGTGGATGGATGGGTGGGTGGATGGGTGGGTGGATGGTTGGTTGGTTGGATGGGTGGGTGGGTGGATGGGTGGGTGGATGGTTGGTTGGTTGGATGGATGGATGGTTGGTTGGTTGGATGGGTGGGTGGATCGTTGTTTGGATGGATGGGTGGGTGGATGATTGGTTGGTTGGCTGGTTGGATGGATGAGTGGATGGTTGGTTGGTTGGATGGGTGGTTGGATCGTTGGATGGATGGGTGGGTGGATGAGTGGTTGGTTGGATGGATGGGTGGATGGTTGGGTAGTAGATACTGGAGACACTTTATTCAAAGACACATGCAGATAGCTAATCACCTGGCTGTTCCTAGGTCACCCAGCCTCCTGCCACCATCATTCAGCAGCTCCCTCAGCAGCCACTCATAGCACAGATTCCTCCTCCCCAGGCCTTCCCTACTCAACGGTCAGGAAGTATTAAGGAAGGTAAGTGTTCCATATTCATATTGTTGTGGGTTGAGGAAATTACTGAAAGGGAAAATGTTTCTGGAAGCAGGACAGTCACTTAGGGTCAGCTTTTGGCTGCTCAACATGAAAATAATTTTAACTTTAAGAAATCCTTATATGAATGATATAGGGAAGGAAACAAGAAGTATAAGAAAGATAACTCAACTAGGAGGTAAAATAATTGGGCTCCAATTCCAACTCATCCAATTATCATCTATTCAAAAACCATTATTAAGATGTTTCTTTTAAAATAACTTTTAGGGCCGGGCTCGGTGGCTCATTCCTGTAATCCCAACACTGGGAGGCTGAGGTGGGTGGATTACCTGAGGTAAGGAGTTCGAGACCAGCCTGGCCCACATGGTGAAACCCCATCTCTACTAAAAATACAAAAATCAACCAACCGTGGTGATGGTGCCTGTGATCCCAGCTACTCGGGAGGCTGAGGCAGGAGAAATTGCTTGAACCCGGGAGGCAGAGGTTGCAGTCAGCCGAGAACGTGCCACTTCACTCCAGCCTGGGCAACAGAGCGAGACTCTGTCTCAAAAATAATAATAATAACTTTAAATACTTGATATTATTATTTATTTATTTATTTATTTATTTATTTAGAGAGTCCCACTTTGTTGCCCAGGCTGGAGTACAATGGCACGATCTCAGCTCACCGCAACCTCTGCCTCCCGGGTTCAAGTGATTTCTCCTGCCTCAGCCTCCCAAGTGGCTGGAACTGCAGGCGTGCACCACCATGCTTTGCTAATTTTTGTATTTTCAGTAGAGATGGGTTTCGCCATTTTGGCCAGGCTGGTCTCGAACTCCCAGCCTCTGGTGATCTGCCCACCTCAGCCTCTCCAAGTGCTGGGATTGCAGGCGTTTGCCACTACACCCAGCCCGGTTTCACAAGTTTTGTTTTGTTTCTTTGTTCTGAGACAGAGTCTCGCTCTTGTTGCCCAGGTTGGAGTGCAGTGGCACAATCTTGGCTCACTGCAACCTCTACCTCCTGGGTTCAAGCAATTCTCCTGCCTCAGCCTCTCGAGTAGCTGGGATTACAGGCGCCCACCACCATGCCCAGCTATTTTTGTGTATTTTTAGTAGAGACAGGGCTTCACTATGTTGGCCAGGCTGGTCTTGAACTCCTGACCTCAGGCAGTCCACTGGCCTTGGCCTCCCAAAAAGCTGGGATTACAGGCGTGAGCCACCATGCCCGGCTTGATAAGTTTTAACATATGCTTATATCCATGAAACTATCACTGCAATCCAGACTGGGCACATCCATCACCTCCAAAGTGTCCTCGTGTTTCTTTTTAATCCCTCCTCCTACACCCCCACGCAACTGCTGAGCAGCTTTCTGTCACTATGTAGTAGTTTGCATTTTCTAGATTTTTTTTTTTTTTTTTTCAAACAGAGTCTCTCTCTGTCGCCCAGGCTGGAGTGCAGTGTTGCGATCCCGGCTCACTGCAACCTCCATCCCTCCAGGTTTAAGCAGTTCTCTGCCTCAGCCTCCGGAGTAGCTGGGATTACAGGTGCGTGCCACCATACCTGGCTAATTTTTTGTATTTTTAGTAGAGATGGGGTTTCACCATCTTGGCAGGGCTGGTCTTGAACTCCTGATCTTGTGATCCACCCGCCTCGGCCTCCCAAAGTGCTGGGATTACAGGCGTGAGTCACCGTGCCCGGCCTGCATTTTCTAGATATTTATAGAAACGGTCTACACAGTATGTACTCTTTTTTGTATGGCTTCTCTCGGCGTAACTGTTTTAAGATTCATCACTATCATTGGGTGTATCAATACATGGTTCCTTCTAATTGCGGAGTAGTATTGCATTGTGTGAATATATCAGTTTGTTATCCATTCACCTGTTGGTGGATGTCTTAGTCCACGTCTTAGTCCATTTTCTGTTGCTTAGAATATCTGAAACTGAGTAATTTTTTTTTTTGAGACAGTCTTGTTTTTTTTTTTTTTTTTTTTGACAGAATCTTGCTCAGTCTCCCAGGCTGGAGTGCAGTGGCACGATCTCGGCTCACTGCAAGCTCCGCCTCCTGGGTTCTCGCCATTCTTCTGCCTCAGCCTCCCGAGTAGCTAGGACTACAGGTGCCCGCCACTATGCCTGGCTAATTTTTAGTAGAGACGGGGTTTCACCGTGTTGGCCTGGATGGTCTCGATCTCCTGACTTCGTGATCCACCCGTTTCGGCCTCCCAAAGTGCTGGGATTACAGGCGTAAGCCACCGCGCCCAGCCCAGAGTCTTGTTCTTTTGCCCAGGCTGGAGTGAGCTGGCACAATCTTGGCTCACTTCAACCTCTGCCCACCAGGTTCAAGCGATTCTCCTGCCTCAGCCTCCTGAGTAGGTAGGATTACAGGTGCCCGCCACCACGCCGGGCTTTTTTTTTTTTTTTTTTTGAGAGGGAGTCTTGCTCTGTCGCCCAGGCTGGTGCAGTGGCGCCATCTAGGCTCACTGCAAGTTCCGCCTCCTGGGTTCAAGCAATTCTCCTGCCTCAGCCTCCCAAGCAGCTGGGATTACAGCTGCCTGCCACCACGCCCAGCTAATTTTTGTAGTTTTTAGTAGAGACGGGGTTTCACCATGTTGAGCAGGCTGGTATCAAATTCCTCACCTCAGGTGATCCTCCTGCCTCGGCCTCCCAAAGTACTGGGGTTACAGGCATGAGCCACCACGCCCAGCCCACGGTTAATTTTTGCATTTTTAGTAGAGATGGGATTTCGCCATTTTGGCCAGGCTGGTCTCAAACTCCTGACCTCAGGTGATCCACACACCTCAGCTTCCCAAAGTGCTAGGATTACAGGCGTGAGCCACGGAGTTCAAGACCAGCCTGGCCAACATGGTGAAACCCCATCTCTACTAAAAATACAAAAATTAGCCGGGTGTGGTGGTGGCTGCCTGTAATCCCAGTTACTTGGGAGGCTGAGGCAAGAGAATTGCTTGAGCCCGGGAGGCAGAGGTTGCAGTGAGCTGAGATCACGCCACTGCACTCCAGCCTGGGTGACAGACCAAGACTCTGTCTCAAAAAAATAAAATAAAATAAAATAAAAAATAAGGGGAGGCCAGGCGCAGCGGCTCACGCCTGTAATCCCAGTATTTTGGGAGGCTGAGATGGGAGGATTGCTTGAGCTCAGGAGTTTCAGACCAGCCTGGGCAACATGGTGAAACCCCATCTCTACAAAAAAATACAAAAATTAGCCAAGTGTCGGGTGCATGCCTGTAGTCCCAGCTGAGGCTGAGGTGGAAGGATCGCTTGAACCCAGGATGTGGAGCCTGCAGTGAGCTGTGACTGTGCTGCTGTACTGCAGTCTGGGCAACAGAGTGAAACCTTGTCTCTAAATAAATAAATAAATAAATGGAAATACATTCGCAAGAAAGTAAATACTGAGGGAGTTTGCCTAATAACTGTTCTAAAGTAATTTGTAAAATATTTATATTTTTTTGACATGGGAATATCGCTCTGTCGCCAGGCTGGGGTGCAGTGGTGCGATCTTAGCTCACTGCAACCTCCACCTCTCAAGCAGTTCTCCTGCCTCAGCCTCCCGAGTAGCTGGGACTACAGGCATGAGCCACCACACCTGGCTAATTTTTGTATTTTTAGTAGAGATGGGGTTTCACCATGTTGGCCAGGATGGTCTCGATCTCTTGACCTCATGATCCACCTGCCTCAGCCTCCCAAAGTGCTGGGATTACAGGCGTGAGCCACCGTGCCCGGCCCTACCCTTACTTTTAAATGCAAGTTTGCTGCGTATTCAAATCTAGATTGATAGTCATTTTCTCTCACCACTTTCTAAGGACTCTGTGATTGCACTGGGCATGCCCAGATAATCCAGGATTATGTTCCCATCTCATGAGTCTTATTTTTTTCTGAGTCACAGCATTGCTATATCACCTAGGCAGGTCCAAAACCCCTGGCTTCAAGCAATCTCCCACCTCAGCCTCCCAAGTAGCTGGGATTACAGCACCCAGCACTCAAGATTCTTTTTTTAAAAGTTAATTTACAGCATGGCACAGTGGCTCATATCTGTAATCCCAGCACTTTGGGAGACTGAGGCGGGTGGATCACCTGAGCCTATGAGTTCAAGACCAGCCTGGGCAACATATTGAAACTTCGTCTCTACAAAACATATCAAAATTAATTGGGTATGGTGGCATGTGCCTGTGGTCCCAGCTACTTGGGAGGATGAGATGGGAAGATCCCTTGAGCCCAGGAGGTCCATGCTGCAGTGAGCTGTGTTCACACCAGGGCGCCCTAGCTTGGGCAACAGAGTGAGACCCTGTCTCAAAAAAAAAAAAAAGATTAATTTGTAATTTAAAAAAAAACAAAAAAACATGTAACTTCACCATTGCGACCACTTATTAAGTGCAAAGTTCAGTAGTGTTAACTATAGTCACTGCTGTGCCGCAGAACATTTTTATCTTGCAAATCTCAAACTCCGCCCATCGGACTACATCACCCCCCCCCCCCGCCACTGCCTGGCAACCACCGTCCTGTGTTCTGTTTCTATGAGTTCAACTGTGTTCCATGTGTCATATGAGTGGAGTCACACAGTATTTGTCTTTGTGACTGGCTTATTTCACTTAGTATGATGTCCTCAAGGTTCACCCACATGACAGCAGGTCACAGATGAGTAATAGTCCATTGCATGGCTAGACCGTTTCTGCATCCGTTTATCCACTCATGGACACGTGGGTTGCTTCCGTCCCCGCTCAGGATTCCCAGCTTACATCTGCACAGGCCTTTTTGCCCTCTAATGGAACGCATGCCTAGGACTGAAACGGCTGGGTCAGGAAATACAGCCGTGCAGTCTCCCAAAAGGTTTGTGCCCATTTACACTCCACATACATGAATGAGAATTTCAGTCGCCAGAGCACTTCACCAACACTTGGTATTTTCAGACTTTTCATTTTTGGCAGCTTGGTGGGCATGTTATAGAAGTTCATTCTGGTTTAATTTGCATTTCACTTTTTCCTATATTTATTGGCCAGTTGTTTTTGTTTTTTGAGGTTTTTTTTTGTAAGAGACAGGGTCTCACTCCATTGCCCAGGCTGGAGTGCAGTGGTGTGATCATACCTCACTGCAGCCTCCAACTTCTGGGCTCAAGCATTCTTCCCACCTCAGCCTCCTGAGTAGCTGGGACTACAGGCACATTCAGCTAATTAAACAAATTTTGTGTAGCCGGGTGCGGTGGCTCACGCCTGTAATCCCAGCACTTTATGAGGCCGAGGTGGGTGGATCACGAGGTCAGGAGATCGAGACCATCCTGGCTAATACTGTGAAACCCCGTCTGTACTGAAAATACAAAAATAAAATTAGCTGGGCGTGGTGGTGGGTGCCTATAGTCCCAGCTACTCAGGGGGCTGAGGCAGGAGAATGGCGTGAACCTGAGAGGTGGAGCTTGCAGTGAGCGGAGATCGTGCCACTGCACTCCAGCCTGGGTGACGGAGCGGGACTCCGCCTCGAAAAAAACAGACAACAAAAAAACCCCCAGCACTTTGGGAGGCCGAGGTGGGCGGATCACGAGGTCAGGAGATCGAGACCATCCTGGCTAACACAGTGAAACCCCGTCTCTACTAAAAATACAAAAAATTAGCTGGGCGTGGTGGCAGGTGCCTGTAGTCCCAGCTACTCAGGAGGCCGAGGCAGGAGAATGGCATCAACCTGGGAGGCGGAGCTTGCAGTGAGCTGAGATCGCGTCACTGCACTCCAGCCTGGGCAACAAAGCAAGACTCCATCTCAAAAAAAAAAAAAAAAAAAAAAAAAAAACTGTGTAGAGATGAGGTCTTGCCAGGTTGCCCAGACTGGCGTCAGCTCCTGGTCTCAAGGACTTCCCCCGTCTCGGTCTCCCAAAGTGCGGGCATCACAGGCATGAGCCACCATGCCTGGCCTTGGCTACTTGAATATCCTTTTTTGTGAAGTGTCCATTTAAGTAATTTGCCCATTTTTCTTTCAGACTGTCTGCCTGCCTTATTGGTTTCTAGGGATTCTTTATAAGTTCTTTAATGAGTCCTTTTTTGATACATGTATTTTGAGTATTCCATCCTTCTTGTGGTTGCCTTTTCAGTCTCTTCATGGTGTCTGTGGATGAACACATTTTATTATTTATTTTTTGGGGAGACAGTATCTCGTTGTTACCCAGGCTACCCAGGCTAGAGTTCAGGGGCATGCATGATCACGGCTCCCTGCAGCCTTGAACTCCTGGGCTCAAGCGATCCTCCTACCTCAGCCTCCTGAGTAGCTGGGACTACAGGCGTGCACCACGACAACTGGCTTAGATGTTTTAGTGTTTTTTTTTTTTTTTTTTGAGATGGAGTTTCAATCTCGTCCAGGCTCGAGTGCAGTGGCACGATCTTAGCTCACTGCAACCTCTGCCTCACGGGTTCAAGCGATTCTGCCTCAGCTACTCCCAAGTAGCTGGCATTACAGGCTTGAGCCACCACGCCTGGCTAATTTTTGTATTTTTAGTAGAGACAGGGTTTTGCTTGTCTCGAACTCCTGACCACAGGTGGTCCACCCAACTGGGCCTCTCAAAGGGCTGGGATTATAGGCCTGAGCCACTGCACCAGGCCTTTTTTCTTTTTTCTTTTTTTTTTTGAGACGGAGTCTCACTCTGTCACCCAGGCTGGAGTGCAGTGGCACGATCTCAGCTCACTGCAAGCTCTGCCTCCCAGGTTCATGCCATTCTCCTGCCTCAGCCTCCCGAGTAGCTGGGACTACCAGCGCCTGTCACCACGCCCGGCTAATTTTTGTGTTTTTAGTAGAGACGGGGTTTCACCATGTTAGCCAGGATGGTCTTGATCTCCTGACCTCGTGATCCACCTGCCTTGGCCTCCCAAAGTGCTGGGATTACAGGCGTGAGCCACCGCGCCCAGCCGCTTTTTTTCTTTTGAGACGGAGTCTCGCTCTGTTGTCCAGGCTGGCGTGCACTGTCGCCATCTTAGCTCACTGCAACCTCTGCCGCTTGGGTTCAAGCAATTCTCTTGCCTCAGCCTCCCAGCTAGCTGAGATTACAGATGCCCACCACCACGCCCTGCTAATTTTTGTATTTTTAGTAGAGATGGGGTTTTGCCATGCTGACCAGGCTGGTCTCAAACTGCTGACCTCAGGTGATCCACCTGCCTCGACCTCCCAAAGTGCTGGGATTACAGGTGTGAGGCACCGTGTCTGGCTAATTTTTGTATTTTTAGTAGAGACAGGGTTTTGCCATGTTGGCTAGGCTGGTGTCGAACTCCTGACCTCAGGTGACCCACCCACCTTGGCCTCCCAATGTGCTGGGATTACAGGCGTGAGTCACTGCGCCCGGCCCATCTCATGATCCTTAATGACATCTGCAAAGACTCTTTTTCCAAATAAGGTCACACTCTGAGGTGAGGGGAGACTGAGACATGGACATGCCTTTCTGGGATCCCCACGCAGCCTGGGGGGAGGAGGCGGGAAGGCAGATGGGAGTAGCCTCCTAAGGAGCTGTGGGGCCCATCACACACCTTTCAACATGCACACCCTCTGACCTAGAGATTCCACAACTCAGAGTACACCCCGGGGACCCGCACGGTGTACAGACAGACTCAGAGCCTGCCCCGGGGAGCCGCACGGTGTACAGACAGACTCAGAGCCTGCCCCGGGGACCCGCGCGGTGTACAGACAGACTCAGAGCCTGCCCCGGGGAGCTGTACGGTGTACAGACAGACTCAGAGCCTGCCCCGGGGACCCGCACGGTGTACAGACAGACTCAGAGCCTGCCCCGGGGAGCTGTACGGTGTACAGACAGACTCAGAGCCTGCCCCGGGGACCCGCACGGTGTAGACAGACTCAGGGCACGCCCCGGGGACCCGCACGGTGTACAGACACACTCAGAGCCTGCCCCGGGGACCCACACGGTGTACAGACACACTCAGAGCCTGCCCCGGGGACCCGCGCGGTGTACAGACACACTCAGAGCCTGCCCCGGGGACCCGCACGGTGTACAGACACACTCAAAGCATGCCCCGGGGGAGCTGCACCGTGTACAGACTCAGGGCACGCCCCGGGGACCTGCACAGTGTAGACACACGTGTTCTCTGGTCCTATAACATGCTCTATCACTTTAACAAATATGAGAAACAGAAGCTTTCTTCAGGGTCCCCGTGTCTCCCTACAGACATGGTGGAGCTGCTGCTGCTGCAGAACGCACAGGTGCACCAGTTGGTCCTGCAGAACTGGATGCTCAAGGCCCTGCCCCCAGCCCTGCAGGTAGGTTCAGCCCCTAGCAGACCCCAAAGTCAAGGAAACACAGGGTCTGAGTGGTTTTTCCTCTGGAAATTTCTGCATCTGTGTAGCTCTGAAAGGGCGTTCCTGGCTCAGGTCTGCAGTCTGGCCGTGAAGCCCCCATCCCCATCGAGTCCCAGCCAGATGAGGAATGGGTTGCACAATTTGGGACTGGGGAGGGGCCTCCTCTGGAAGGATGCTTAGACCCCTGCCATCCTGCCTATCACACGGAACCCCGCCCCAGTTAGGAACAGGGCAGGAGTGGAGGTGGGGAGCAACCTGGGCCGCATCCTGAGCTGCAGGTGTGTCTGTGGCAGGACCCGCCATGTGTGCCCCCGGGGGTCCCACGAGCTGCCAGGCCAAGGCTGCCCGTCGTGCACCACCACCACCACCACCATGCTGCGTGGCCACCTGGGGCCGCCACTGTCCTCCAGCCCGCCCCCAACCCGTGGAAGCCCGGCCCACCCTGAATGTGAGTCACAGAGACCCTGGCCGGGGCACCCTCCACCCCCAGGCTTCCTCAGGGCTGTGGGCTGTGGCAGGTCCATGGAAAGGAGCAGGGGGAGACCCTGCTGCCCCCTAGAGTGGCCACGTGAGTGTGGACCGCAGGCCCCTCCGGGGGAAGCTGGGCAGGCTCGCTTTCTGGCCACAGGGCCATTCCAGGGGGCATCCCTTGCTCTGGGACCCCTGCAGTGAGGGGCCTGTGAACCCGCGCAGGGCAGCAGCCCCTCCCAGGGACCCTTCCTTTCCTGTAGTGTGGCGCCGGCCCACCTGGGAGCCTCAGGTCCCCCTCTTCCATCACGGAGGTAAAGTTGAGGCCGTGGACACTACCAGACTGATGATCCTGAAATAAAGATTTCATCCGGAAAGAGTTTAAGAAAACCTCAGCTCAGAAGCCAGAATCGGGAAGATCAATAGCTTTAGCCACATGGAATGTAAACATCCTGATGGGAAAAATACCACAAAGTCAAATTTAGTAACTAGGGACACCCGTTTATCACAGCTGTGGAGCAGACTCCCACTAAAGAAGTAGCGGTGCATGGTTCAATGCCTGTAGTCCCAGCATTTCAGAGGCTGAGGCAGGAGGATCACTTGAGCTCAGGAATTCAAGACCAGCCTGGGTCACATAACAAGACCCCGTCTCTACAAAAAGTAAATTAAAAAAACTAGTCAGGTGTGGTGATATGCACCTGTGATCTCAGCGGTTCTGGGGGCTGAGATGGGAGGATTGCTTGAGCCCAGGAGTTAGAAGCTGCAGTGAGCTGTGATGGAACCACGGCACTCTAGCCTGGACCACAGAGCAAGCCCCTGTCTCAAAAAATAAAACAAAAAAGTGAAAGAAGCAAGCTGTGTGTCACGTGATCCCTTTTGAGTTTAAAAAACAAACAAACGGAGAGTGCTAATGCTATAAATGCAGAGATCTCTACGTGCTGGTTTGCACCGACCGCTCTCGTTCCTGTAAAGCAAAGGTGAGTGCTGGGCAGTGGAGGGGCGGCTTCCTGTCCTCAGTTCAGTTTCCTTCTGTGCTCTGGGATTTCTTACCATGTGGATAGGCTACCTTGACTATTTCTTTTCTTTACTTTTTTTGTTACTTTTTTTATTGGGTGCAATTATGTTTCTTTGCTCTTTTAATGTTATTTACATATTTTTAAGTATTTATATAAGCTTTCATTCACCTCCCATTAGCACAGATTCCTTCATTCCTGAAGTTCCGCACAAGGAGGAACCCTGTCCCCGTGCTTCCATCCTTGAAAGTTTGCAGGTAGGAGACAGGATGGCCAGAGTTGCCACTGAGCTGCAGGGGCCTCCGCTCTGGCTGACCCGGCCTCAGAGCTCCCCAGGGAGAGCCACGTGGTGCCCACATGGATGGACGGGTGTGAGCACCAAAGAGCCCAGCACAGCTACTGGCAGTAACGCTCACTTCTCTCAAAACTATCTTTTCCTGCCTCTTGAAGGTGATTCCGGAGACTCTGTGCTCCCGTTAAAAGCTCAAACCAAAGCTCTGACTCCGTTTCCTCTTTTCAGAGTGACTTTCTAGCATGGCATTTCTCTTTCCTTCTATTAAATATTTCTCAACCGAATTTTTCATACAACAGAGGGAAGAAATGTCACAGGAAGTGGTGGTCTTTGGATGGCCTGGTCTTGCTGGGTTCACAGGGATGAAGGGTTCTGGCGTCCCGAGTGTCCGGTTAGGGCACAGCTGGGCTGGCTTAGCCTTGACTGGCCTGCAGGAGGGGTGGGGTCACGCCTGAGGGTGGGGCAGGGGATGAGTTCACCCCCATATGCAGTCCCCCCTTGGTCCACCTTGGTCCCCCTGGGTGGGCTGAAGAGCTCAGAGCAGGCCCTGAAAGTGGACTTGGGCTGCTTGGCAGGGGTTTGGGGGTCTGGGTGCCTGGTACCTGGTAGTTAGGAGTGGGGGCTTCTCATGGCCACACCTCCTTGCCTGTGGTCAGGAGAGCGGGGCGGGGGGTGGTAGGTGGGGGTTCAGGGCATACTGTACACACCTGTACACCTGATAAGGTGGGTGACACTCATTGAGAGAGGTTGAAGATGACCCAGGGACCAAGGCAGCACATACGCGTGGGTCAGAGCCCCCACGGGGCCAGCAGATCTGCAGATTTAATGCAACTCCAGTCAAGAATCCAGATTCTTTCTGGCACGCGAGGAGCTGAATCTGGGACACATACAGAAGGTGAAGGGCTGGGTGACTCCGGGAGCAGAAGGATGAGGAGGGACCTGCTCTGATGATCCTGTGGCTTGCAAGAGGGTCCAGAATCAGGACAGTGTGACTGGGGACAGGCTGGGCAGTGGTGACCCGTGAGCCCCCACTCCCAACTCCCAAGTTCCTAGAGTAGGACACTGCCCTGCATGGGTAAGAGGTGATGCTACTGCTGCCTGGGCCACAGGCGGCTCTTCCTCAGGTTTAGGTCAGTAGGGCATTTGCTCACATTCCCTAAAGAAAGAAAGGGTTGGGGCCAGGCACGGTGGCTCACACCTATAATGCCAGCGCTTTGGGAGGCCCAGGTGGATCGATCACTTGAGTTCAGGAATTTGAGCCCAGCCTGGCCAACATAGTGAAACCCTGTCTCTACTAAAAAATACAAAAATTAGCCAGGCGTGGTGGCACACACCTGTAGTACAAGCTACCTGGGAGGCTGAGGCAGGAGAATCACTCCAAAAAAAAAAAAAAAACATGATTGAGCTGGGCACGGTGTGGTAGCTCACACCTGTAATCCCAGCACTTTGGGAGGCTGAGGTGGGCAGATTACTTGAGGTCAGGAGTTCAAGCCTAGCCTGGTCAACACAGTGAAACCCTGTCTCTACAAAAACACAAAAATTAGCCGGGCATAGTGGTGCACACTTATAGTCCCAGCTGCTTGGGAGGCTGAGGCAGGAGAATGGCTTGAGCCCAGGAGGCAGAGGGTACAATGAGCCGAGATTGCACCTCTGCACTCCAGCCTGGGCAACAAAGCAAGACTCTATCTCAAAAACAAAACAGGCCAAGCATGGTGGCTCACGCCTATAATCCCAGCACTTTGGGAGGCCAAGGTAGGCGGATCACGAGGTCAGGAGATGGAGACCATCCTAGATAACACGGTGAAACCCTGTCTCTACTAAAAATACAAAAATATTAGCCAGACGTGGTGGCGGGCACCTGTAGTCCCAGCTACTCGGGAGGCTGAGGCAGGAGAATAGCATGAACCCAGGAGGCAGAAGTTGCAGTCAGCTGAAATCATGCCACTGCACTCCAGCCTGGGCAACAGAGCGAGACTCTGTCTCAAAAACAAAACAAAACTAAAAAAACCAGGGTTGTGTTCAATAATACATATAAATACTTCCAACCAGTAATACCTCCAAATCAAAAAAAAGAAAAACCAGTAAAAAGGGCAGAAGACACAAGCAGTCCCTTACAGCAGAGGGGATGAAGAGAGAGGCCGGGTGCAGTGGCCCACGCCTGTAATCCCAGCACTTTGGGAGGCTGAGGCAGGTGGGTCATGAGGTCAGGAGATCAAGACCATCCTGGCCAACATAGTGAAACCCTGTCTCTACTAAAAATACAACAACAACAAAAAATTTGCTGGGCGTGGTGGTACACGCCTGTAGTCCCAGCTACTCGGGAGGCTGAGGCAGGAGAATCGTTTGAACCTGGGAGGCAGAGGTTGCAGTCAGAAATCATGCCACTGCACTCCAGCCTGGGCGACAGAGTAAGACTATGTCTCAAAAAAAGAAAGGCCGGGTGCGGTGGCTCAAGCCTGTAATCCCAGCACTTTGGGTGGCCGAGACGGGCGGATCACGAGGTCAGGAGATCAAGACCATCCTGGCTAACCTGGTGAAACCCCGTCTCTACTAAAAAATACAAAAAACTAGCCGGGCGAGGTGGCGAGCGCCTGTAGTCCCAGCTACTCGGGAGGCTGAGGCAGGAGAATGGCGTAAACCTGAGAGGCGGAGCTTGCAGTGAGCTTAGATCCGGCCACTGCACTCCAGCCTGGGCGACAGAGCAAGACTCTGTCTCCAAAAAAAAAAAAAAAAAAAAAAAAAAGAAAAAAGAAAAAATAGATGAAGAGATAGCCTCATTGACGGTGGGACACATGGCAGCCCCAGCACACATCAGAGACCCTGTCCACCAGAGGGCTGGGACCACCCAGGCTGGGTCTGGGCCCCAGGGTCACTGGCTATGGGCTGCTGGGGGCACTAGTGGCCCAGCTCTGCAGTCGTGTCTGGGCACTACCCAGTAAAGCCAGACCCCCACGTCCTCAGCCCCCAGGAATTCCCAAGAAGCCCTGAGCGCCCCAGGATGTGAACAGAGGCTCCTGGGGCTGGGTTCTAACAGCAAACAGGAACCTCCAAAATCCCGCCCACAGCTGGCAGGTCTCCAGGCCTCTCAGTCTCTTAAGGGCTTTTGAATGTGAATCCCAACTGTGTGCTCTTGTTACAAGCTTGGATTAAAGCTGACTCTGTTTTCTATTTTCACCAGTACTTTTTCGACATTAGGCTAGTTCCACGGTAAACAGAACGCTCTCCATGGAAGGGCGCGGTGGTGCAGCGACTTCAGGAACAGAGGGGCCTGGCCTGTGTTCCTAAGGGGACAAGTCCAGGCTAAGACAGGACGCAAGTCCAGTGGAAAGGCATTTTCATGACCCTAAATCATTTTACAGGACAAACAGATGATCAGAATAGTAGCCCCAGATTTTAGGGCTCACGAGGGTCTCTGAGGTGCTGCTCCGAGGCCTCCCCATGGCCCGGCTAGAGCGGTGTCGGTGGCCAGGGGGCCGGGTCGGGAGGCCCAGGGGGAACCAGCGCCCTTGCGACGCGCTGCCCTGATGAAGACGCGTGCGCTGGCGCTGAAACGCCAGGGTTTAATCGAATATCCGAATACTCAGGAGGTAAAGCAGGAAATACTGACGCAAGAGCCTTTTCTATGGAAGGACGGGCTGCGGGACCCAAACCCCTCGAGCCCCTTCCTCTCCGGGGGCGCAGGCTCCAGGCAGGGACCCCCGGGAAGGACGCAGGCTCCGGGCAGGGACCCCCGGGAAGGGCGCAGGCTCCGGGCAGGGACCCCCGGGAAGGGCGCAGGCTCCGGGCAGGGACCCCCGGGAAGGGCGCAGGCTCCGGGCAGGGACCCCCGGGAAGGGCGCAGGCTCCGGGCAGGGACCCCCGGGAAGGGCGCAGGCTCCGGGCAGGGACCCCCGGGAAGGGCGCAGGCTCCGGGCAGGGACCCCCGGGAAGGGCGCAGGCTCCGGGCAGGGACGGGTAAGAGGCGGGCGCTGCGTGGTGCTCCCAGGCGGGGGCCACGCGTTCCCGGAACTCCGGACGCCCTCTCGATGCCACGGCTCGGAACCGTCTTATTTACAATTATGAAAAATACCCGACGTGCTGTGAAAGAAATGAGAGGAAGTTCCCCCCGTATATTCATTTGTTATTTATCTGTGTGGGACCCCGGCTCCCCGCAGCCCCCACCCTGCCCCGTCCTGCTTTCAGCTCCCTCCGAAGAGGTCCCGGGTCAGGGGCTGCAGCCGGGTCCCAGTGCGTCGGCCCAGCTCGTCCAGCACCGCCTTCTCCTTCTGGAACATCTGGAAGGAACGAAGCGCGCTGGGCCCTCCCCAGGGAAGGGGTCCGCGCCCCACTCTCAGGGGTCGCCTCCTCGGGACGCCCCTCCCACAGGGTTTGGGGGAACCTGGCCGCCCGCGCGGCTCTAGCTCAGGCCGAAGGGCGGGACCCGCCTCCTGGCATCTTAACCAGGACCTGAGCTCAGCGAGTACCCACAGGCTGGGAGAAGAAGCGGGGCTGCAAGAGGGAAGGGGAGCGCGGGAGGGAGAAGGGGGGAGGGGGAGGAGCGCTCACTGCAAGCTCCACCTCCGGGTTCAAGCGATTCTCCTGCCTCAGCCTCCCGAGTAGCTGGGATTACAGGCGCCCGCCACCACGCCCGGCTAATTATTGTATTTTTAGTAGAGACAGGGTTTCACCATGTTGGCCAGGCTGATCCCGAACTCCTGACCTCAAGTGATCCACCCTCCTCGGCCTCCCAAAGTGCTGGGATTACCGGCGTGAGCCACTGCCCCCAGCGAACTTTTTCTTTTTTTAATGAAAAAGGTTTTTCATGACTTTCACAGAAGCGGATGGTTTGCTCGCCAACAGGATTGTGTGCGTGTTAACCACGTGGACCGCAGCCTGCGTGGGCCTCTGTAGACAGAGCGCCTGGGCCTGGGGGAAACCAACCTTGAATTCACTTAGTGCAGAGCTCCCGCCCCGGCCCCGGGTCTGGCCTAGTCTCTAGCTGACTGGACGTTTTTGACCAAGCACCACTTGCTAGTGTCAGCTGTGGCTCTCGGCCTCGCACACAGACCGCTTTTCTTAGTGAACACATTCAGCTGGAAGTATCTGGGGAGCCCTGTGTTGAAAGCAAGCATCTGAGTCATTTTTCCAAGGGCAGGTCTGAGGTCCAGTTTCTGCGGGGGTGGTCAGGATGGAGGGTGGGGGCTGGCAGGGGCCTGGGGAAGCCTCCTTCCCCCACACACCCCCTGGGTAGCGGGAGGATGGGCTCCTTACCTGTTGCCACTCCGCCTCTGTGCTGTGTGTGAAGCCCAGCAAGTGACAGAGTCCGTGGGTGGCCGTCACCTGTCAGAATAATTTCAAACCGGCTCAGAGGATGACCCCACAGGAAGCTGCCCCTTCAGGGACACCCCAGGGCCACAGGCTGCTCTTGGTGCATGGCTGCAGGACCCCAGGGCTGCTGTGAGACCCCCGCGCAGGAATCACAGGCACTCGGCCTCAGCTCCCTTCCATCTAAAAGGGAAAGCAGGCAAGCACCTTTCAGACTCTTTAGTCAATGTGGAGTGCTGTTCGGCCGCACTGTGCTGGGGAGGGCCCCCAGGATGGAGCTGTCCAGCCACAGGAGTAACGGACAAGGAGGGTGGATTATGAAGAAGTGAGGAGGGGTGGGTGCCGCAAGGTTGGGGGGTAGTGGGGCACTGGCCGGGGTGGCCTCCCTGCCCTAAGAGGGACGAGGCAAGGGCACAGTCCACACCCCAGGCCCAACCCCTAGGAGGGGCAGTGCCCCAGTTAGAGGGCGGGGCCTCCAGTGGCCCCTGATTTTACTGAACACTGTGGGTAGAGCTTTGGTGCACAGGCAGCACAGGGAGTGGAGAAGAGGTATGAAGGCACAGGGGAAGGGAGGTGCAACTGCTGGTGACTCGGGAAGACCCACATTTACCATGTCCTCCTGGAGACAGGGCTGGATTAAAGCCCACAGGGGAGGGGCACCCAGATGGAGCCCAGAGCTGGGGGAGGAGGAAGAGGAGGGAGGGCCTGTGGACCCTGAGCAGGCACAGCACCAAGGGGGCTTATGGAGCCACATGGGCCACAGCAGTAGTACTCCCCTGGGATTTGGGTGGAGGGAGGAGGGAGACCTGGGAGGTGGGTATCCTTGGGGCTGGTGTGAGGCGCCTGGAGACATGAAGGACAAAGCAGGGTACATGGAGGGTGCAGCTGAGAGCCAGCCCTGAGCAGAGCTGTCCTGGCCTGTGGCCATGATGATGAAGTCCTGGGATAGTGGACTGGCCCTCCATTCAGGTTAATAGGGAGCCCCACGGAGAGGGCTCTGGGCCCGAGGAAGAAATGCCAGGGGCAGACCAGGGAACAGAATCTCAGGAGGTTTGGGGAAAATGGAAGCAGATGTCCTCATGCCCCCCACAGTTGCTGGCCACAGAGATCCCAGGGCTGAATCTCGGGCTGGGCCACTTCCTGTCACTCTCAGAAGCTTCCCCTTCGCCAGCAGGGTATGTGTGGCGGGCACGTCCCACCCAGGTCTGGGGGGAGCAGTTGGCGCCCAGCCCAGGTTCCTGTGTGGCCGTCCCAGCCTTTCCCGCTGGGTCTGGCTGGGAAGCTCTGCTTCAAACCACACACATGCACTTGGATCCCCAAGGACGACTCAGGGCATGGCTGTTCAGTCAAAGGAGGCCAAGTCAAGTACGATTCACTCATACATGGCTTTTCAGAATACCTTTTGGTTTTTTTTTTTTTGGCATCAAGCTGCTGAAACCACCTGTGCAAAGATGATGACAGTGAGAGAAGTCTGGCACAGCTGACTCCATCTCAGTCCTGGGCACAGGCCGAGCTAACCACAGGAGGAATTTAATCTAGAGTTTAACTTGCGTGGCTGACTCCACCTCGCTTCTAGTCTCACAGGTTGGCTGTCCCCACTCAGTCCTGGGTACAGGCCAAGTTAACTATGGGAGGAATTTAATCTAGAGTTTAACTTTGAATCAGGAATAGTAATCATCCCTCCCTAAAACGAATCCCCTCCTTGCTCAGGACTGAAACCACCTCTGTAAAGCTAGTGAAGGGCCACAAGATGAGGACAATGGGAGGGGCCTGAATTCTGCTCAGATGTAGGTGTCCTGAGGAGAGCCAGCCAGCAGCTCTTCTTCCCCAGCTTGCCTTGCTCTGATTCCTTGCTGCTCAGGAGTCATGCAGCCAGAGGTCACAAGATTTGTGACTGCCCCAATTGCTCCCCAATAAGATAACGTCAATAGTAGAACCTAAGAATGGTCTTTTGGGACGTTTTTCAGACTTTTGAGTGCTGGCAACCTACAGACTCCACCTGGACCTGAGACTCATGACTCAGCTGATTCTGTGGCTTCACCCAGAGGTGGACTCAGCGGACAAAAATCATTTATACCCCATGGTCTGTCCCCAACCAATCAGCAGCACCCATTCCCTAGTCCCTGCCTGCCAAATTGCCCATGAAAACCCTAGCCTCTGAGTTCTCTGGAAGATTGAATAATAACTCGTCTTTCCACTTGGCTAGCTCTGTGTTAAACTCTTTCTCTACTGCAATACAACGGTCTCAGTGAATTGGTTTTGTCTGTTCAGTGGGCAGGAAGAACCCATAGGCGGATTACACTGAGGAGAAACAGATCTGGAAGGTGGTGGAGGCTCCAACCTCTGTACTTCTGGCAGCTCAGAAAGAAGCTGATCCAGCAGGTCTGGGTTAGCTCAACATAGTCTGCTGTATTCCAGAGATAAAAGCTGAGAAGGCTTCTCTGGGAGCTTCTGTGTTTTCACAGCATGTTCTCTCTCTCCTCCAACTGTCGCATGAGGCATGCAGTTCCTACCCAGCCTGGGTGCTCCTCACACCCTGCTTACAGGTTCTTCCCCCAGTGGCCCTTATGGTACCCATGGACACACAGGATGCAGGGCTGTGATCTCGACCCCTTTGTATGGCCCATGTTCCATGCGCCAGGTTATATGATTTCAGCATCCCCGCTTACAGTCAGGATGTCATTGTAATCTTCATCTTCTTTACACTGATGGAAGATATACTCCACCCCTAGGAAAATGTCTCCCAAATTGTAGTCATCTGGAAATTCAGGCAGGGGAAATTCACCGGCTTTCAGATGCTAAAAAATGAGGAAATGCAGACTTAGAGAACAGGAATCGTAACCCAACCACAGGTTGACAGGTTTCATCCTGGTTATTCCCAAGGCAAATAAGCACTTGCTCTCTGACCAAATCACTTTTTTTTTTTTTTTTTGAGACGGAGTTTCGCTCTTGTTGCCCAGGCTGCAGTGGAATGGCACAATCTTGGCTCACTGCAACCTCTGCCTCCTGGGTTCAAGCGATTCTCCTGTCTCAGTCTCCTGAGTAGCTGGGATTACAGGCGCATGCCACCGTGCCCAGTTTATTTTTGTTATTTATTTATTTTTTTGAGACGGAGTTTTGCTCTTGTTGCCCAGGCTGGAATGTCCACCTCCTGGGTTCAAGCGATTCTCCTGCCTCAGCCTAGCGAGTAGGTGGGACTACAGGTATAGCCATCACGCTCGGCTAATTTTGTATTTTTAGTAGAGACTGGGTTTCTCCATGTTGGTCAGGCTGGTCTCAAACTCCCGACCTCAGGTGATCCACCCGCCTTGGCCTCCCAAACTGCTGGGATTATAGGCATGAGCCACCGCGCCTGGCCTAATTTTTGTATTTTTTAGTAGAGATGGGGTTTCATGGGTCAGGCTAGTCTCGAACTCCTGACCTCAGGTGGTCTGCCTGCCTCGGCCTCCCTGAGTGCTGGGATTACAGGCGTGAGCCACTGTGCCAGCCACCCAAATCACTTGAAAGCTGCATGTCTAAGGCCAGGGTAGCAGCTGGGTCTGTGGCAGGGTGGGTTGCCCAGCCAACTGTACACAAGTGCCCTGAATTGTTTCCATTGTGAAAATCATCAGAATAGCCAGGCGTGGTGGTTCATACCTGTAATCTCAGCACTTTGGGAGGCCGAGGTGGGCAGATCACGAGGTCAGGGGTTTGACACCAGCCTGACCAACATGGTGAAACCCCGTCTCTACTAAAAATACAAAAATTAGCCAGTGTGATGGCACATGCCTTAACCCAGCTACTCGGGAGGCTGAGGCAGGAGAATCGCTTGAACCCGGGAGGCAGAGGTTGCAGTGAGCCCCTACACTGCGCCATTGCACTCCAGTCTGGCTGACAGAGCAAGACTCCGTCTCAAAAAAAAAAAAAAAAAAAAAAGGAAGTTGTCAGAATCAAAATAGAGCCATTAGGGTTATACAAACAAATCAAAAAACCTGACAAATAGAACTAGGGAAAGCTATGAAGAGAGGATTCTCATACTTTCATACCTGATAACAAAAACTGTCAGTAAAGACTGCAAAAACTGCAACAAAGGCCATGACAACCTTACACAAACACAAAATGCAACCTTGCACAAAGGCTATAACAACTTTACACACACACACACACACAATGCAACCTTGCACAAAGGCTATGACAACCTGACAACCTTACACACACACAGAACTTCTGCAAGGATAATCAGCCTAGCAACTGCCTGTCCAACCTTGGACGGGCATTAACCTTGTTATTGATCTTTGTAACCAAGGACCATTATCTCAAAACAATTATTTTTTCCTTTAAAAACCTTTGCCAGGCCGGGCTCAGTGACCCACGCCTATAATCCCAACACTTTGGAAGGCAGAGGCGGGTAGATCACCTGAGGTCAGGAGTTCTAGACCAGCTTGGCCAACATGGTGAAACCCTGACTTTACTAAAAATACAAAAAAAAAAAAAAAAAAAAAATTAGCCAGATGTGATGGCGGGCGCCTGTAATCCCAGCTACTCAGGAGGCTGAGGCAGGAGAATCGCTTGAACCTGAGAGGTGGAGGTTGCAGTGAGCCGAGATTGCACTCCAGCCTGGGTGACAGACAGAGCAAGATTCCGTCTCAAAAAAAAAAAAAGAAAAGAAAAAAAAAAACCTTTGCCTTCCTTTACCTCCTTGAATATGCACAGTCTACTATGGCATGTGGTATGTGTATTTTCACTGCAATGCTCTATCCCAAATAAACATCCTTTTCTTTAAAAACCTGTTTGTTGTTTAGGTTGATATCACCTTGTCATATGGCTTTTCATTTCTTTTATCCCTCCCAATGCAGAATCACACAGATCCACAACCTCTACAGAGTTAAACCATCACATGAACACGATTGTATATTTCTGTTCTTTCTACTTGGTATTTTGTCCTAAAGAGTCTTTCACATTTTCCACATAAAGACTATAAAGACCAGCCCACTTAGTTAAGGACTGTTCACACTAAGTCAGTCACCTATGGCTGGATATTTAGGGTGCTCCTTTTATTTTCCTATTACAGAAAACAGTAACTTTTCTTTTTTTGGGACAGGGTCTCACTCTGCGGCCCAGGGTGGATGGAGTGCAGAGGTGCAATCTTGGCTGACTGCAGCCTCAGTTTCTTGAGCTCAGGCGATCCTCTCACCTCAGCCTCCTGAGTAGCTGGGACTACAGGTTTGCACACCACCATGCCCAGCTAATTGTTGTTTTTATTTTTTGTAGAAACAAGGTTTGACTATGTTGCCCAGACTGGTCTTGAACTCCTGGGCTCAAGTGATCCTCCCACCTTAGCTTCCCAAAGTGCTAGGATTATAGGCCCAGCCAATAAATTAACATTTTAAGACATTTTTACATGATTCAGCATTTTCTTTTTTTTTTTTTTTTCCTTTGAGACAGAGTCTCTCTCTGTTGCCAGGCTGGAGTGCAGTGGTCGGATCTCAGTTCACTGCAACCTCCGACTCCCTGGTTCAAGCGATTTTCCTGCCTCAGCCTCCCGAGTAGCTGGGATTACAGGCACGTGCCACCAAGCCCAGCTAACTTTTTTTGTATTTTTAGTAGAGACGGGGTTTCACCATGTTGGCCAGGATGGTCTCGAACTTCTGACATCATGACCCACCCACCTCGGCCTCCCAAAGTGCTGGGATTACAGGCGTGAGCCACTGTACCCTGCCTCTTCTGTCTTTTGGTTTATTGTCTTGGGTGTGTCACTACTGGACTAAAGGATACGTCTGTTTGAAATGCTCTTGGAGTAGATTTGCCAAGTTGCTTTCCCAAAGGATTGCTCCAATTCCTGCTGCTACAATGTGGGAAGCCTTGAATGAAGTCACGTACAGAATGTAGATAATAACCTGACTGCTATCACATCGAGTCTGTTGGAAATATTTACCCCAGTCTGTTACTTTCAGTGTTGTTTTGATTTTTCCAATGTGCACATATTCATTAACGAATCCCGCTTAAAATCGCAAAAATATTGCAGAAGCACTTTGCTTCTCTCTTTTAATTCACTGAGAGCATTAGGAGGGGAAGGGGGTGGCTGCTAGTCACCTTTTTCTTTTCTTTTTTTTTTTTTCTGAGACAGAGTTTCCCTCTTGTTGCCCAGGCTGGAGTGCAATGGTGCGATCTCGGCTCACTGCAACCTCCACCTCAGGGGTTCAAGCGATTCTCCTGCCTCAGCCTCCCAGGTAGCTAGGATTACAGGCACACTGCGCCCCTCCCCCCACACACCCAGCTAATTTTTTGTGTTTTTAGTAGAGGCAGAGTTTCACCATGTTGGCCAGGCTGATCTCGAACTCCTGACCTCAGGTGATCCACCTGCCTTGGGCTCCCAAAGTGCTGGGATTATCAGCATGAGCCATCACGCCCGGCTGTTACCTTTCTTTTTCTGCTGGCTTACCGGTGTAATTGTGGCCTCTGGGTGACGGCCATCGATCAGTGGAGGCTGAATATACTGCTCTCTCTACTTTTGTGTATATTTGGAAATTTTCAAAATTAAAATTAAAAATCATGTCTGTAATATATATACTTATATGCGCCACAGAGCCTAGCCTATAATATAATTAATACAGGAAATTTAGGCTGGGCGCCGTGGCTCACGCCTGTAATCCCAACACTCTGGGAGGCCGAGGCAGGCAGATCACCTGAGGTCAGGAGTTCAAGAGCAGCCTGGCCAACATGGTGAAACTTCTGTCTCTACTAAAAATACCCCCCCCAAAAAAATTAACCCACTTTGGGAGGCCAAGGTGGGCGGATCACGAGGTCAGGAGATCGAGACCATCCTGGCTAACACGGTGAAACCCCGTCTCTACTACAAATACAAAAAACTAGCCGGGCGCGGTGGCGGGCGCCTGTAGTCCCAGTTACTGGGAGGCTGAGGCAGGAGAATGGCGTAAACCCGGAAGGCGGAGCTTGCAGTGAGCCGAGATCGCGCCACTGCATTCCAGCCTGGGCGACACAGCAAGACTCCGTCTCAAAAAAAAAAAAAAAAAAAAAAATAGCCAGGTGTGGTGGCCCACATCTGTAGTCCCACCTACTGGGGAGGCTGGGGCAAAAGAATCACTTGAAGCAGGCAGGGAGGTTGCAGTGAGCCGAGATCGCACCACTGCACTCCAGCCTGGGTGACAGAGCAAGACTCCGTCTTAATTAAAGAAAAAAAAAAAGACAGGAAATTTACTCTGGGAAGGTAGGCTAGACAAGAGGAACGCTTTTTTTTTTTTACCTCATGAAATGGAAAAGAAAGCACATCGGTTGGGACGTTTCTACCTCTGTAGATTCTATTAATGTGCTGAATATTCTTGTTGTCAACACAGATGATCCCCAGGTCAAATTTCTGCACTCCTAAAATCCTCCTTACAATCTCGATCTTACTGCGAAGTGGCGCTCTCCTGATGGGGATGACTCGCTGCAGGTTTCTAATCACCAAACTCATTTCACGAAGAATAACCAGCCCTTTAAAAATGTTTGCAACGGAACCTGGGGTTAAGGTGTAAGAGAAGACCAATCAGTACAAGTGATAACACATTCTGTAAAAATACACATGCACACGCAATCAAATCACTTTATTTGGTGGAACTGATTGAAAAATCTTAAGGTAATTTACATTTACCACAAGGAGGATGCAACAACGAGGGGCTATGGAAGGACGCCGCGGAATCAGGCCGGGACTCCAGGAGGGCGGAGCGGAAGGAGCGGTTCCCAGAGAAGGGACAGGTGCACTGTGCGCGCGGGGCGAGGCGCGCGAGAACGCGGCGGGGTGCGGGGGAGGGACGCGGCCGGGGAGGGACGCGGCGGAGGAGGGAACGGGCTGGAATGGGGAGCACAGAATGGGGGACACAGGTAAGCGCTGGGGCCAGGTCCTCTGGGGTCTGGGGCGCCCGCAGACCGACGGGGGTGAATGCGACGCTCTCGCTTGGGAGACTAGAAACCCGCCCAGACGTACCGATGTCTGGACCCGGCAAAAGGCGCGACAGCGGGCGGACCCTCCCGACCGGAAGCCCCGCCGCCGAGCCGGTTGGGGAGAGCGGAACCGGATCGCAGCGGGCGGGGCGGAACACGGTAGTGCCGAGCGAACCGGAAGTCGGTCCGCGGCGTTTCCTGCCCGCGGAGGGCAGCGCTGAGTATCGCGGCAGCGGCCTGTGTTTGCGCCTCTAGTCCTTCCGAGGGGCCCGAGGGCAGCGCGGGCCTCGGGGTCCTGCGGCTAGACGGTGAGCGTGGGGGCTGGGCCGGCGCCGGGGGCGCCGTTTCCTTCCCCCGCGCACGTCCGCGCGCCCGGGCCTCCACATCGTCGCTAACGGAGCGTTGCGGCGCCGGCGGCCCCTGGCGAGCCCGGGGCAGTACAGTGACCAGGCCGGCCCGGGCCCACCGCGCGGCCTCCGCCGTTTCGGGCTGTGCTGGGTGGAAGATTAGGCTCCCCGGCACGCCGTCCCCGCCGAGAGGCCGCAGCTCCGTGGCAGCGCCCTCGCCCTTCCAGCCGGCTCGAGGGTGGTCGCCAGGGCGCGATAAAGGAATGTGAGACAGTGGTTAGCGCTCCAGCCGCTCCGAGGGAAGCCAGGCAGCGTTACGCTGAATTCTCCGGCTGTAGAGATTGGAGGAAGACAGGAGAAATTCGTCTCTAAGCTGTAAGGTGGAACAGCATTTATCTTCTTACTACCAATGGAGGTTTTTCATGAATTTACTAACTCAGTAAAAGGAGTCGGCTTTCTTTTCTTATTCGGCTTTCTTTTCTTTTAATCTTAAAGGGATCACGCTTTAAATCTCTGTAACAAAGTAATTATTTGTACCACTCTCTACTCCACCCTCCAACAAAATAACCTGTTGGCTCTCGGAAAATAATAGCCCTTTGCCTGCCTTTGAAATAGTTATCTTTTAGTGTGACAGTGTTCAAAAATTCTTTTCTTAGTCTTGTAGCAGAACATAGCTGTGATGATCTGAATTTTTGTCTTTCAGCGTGTTCTGAAGACGAAGGGGAGCTCCCTAGTGCTACGGGGCTGTTTCAGGAAGCCAGTTAATTTTGCACACGTAATACTTATTACCTTCTAATAATTGGAACAGAAGATGAACCCAACTAATCCTTTCAGTGGGCAGCAGCCTAGTGCTTTTTCAGCGTCTTCTAGTAATGTAGGAACACTTCCATCTAAGTCGCCATTTCGATTTGGTCAACCTTCTCTTTTTGGACAAAACAGTACCTTATCTGGGAAGAGCTCGGGATTTTCACAGGTGTCCAGCTTTCCAGCGTCTTCCGGAGTAAGTCATTCCTCTTCAGTGCAAACATTAGGGTTCACCCAATCCTCAAGTGTTGGACCCTTTTCTGGTCTTGAGCACACTTCCACCTTTGTGGCTACCTCTGGGCCTTCAAGTTCATCTGTGCTGGGAAACCCAGGATTTAGTTTTAAATCACCCACCAGTGTTGGGGCTTTCCCAAGCACCTCTGCTTTTGGACAAGAAGCTGGAGAAATAGTGAACTCTGGTTTTGGGAAAACAGAATTCAGCTTTAAACCTCTGGAAAATGCAGTGTTCAAACCAATACTGGGGGCTGAATCTGAGCCAGAGAAAACCCAGAGCCAAATTGCTTCTGGGTTTTTCACGTTTTCCCACCCAATTAGTAGTGCACCTGGAGGCCTGGCCCCATTCTCTTTTCCTCAAGTAACAAGTAGTTCAGCTACCAATTCAAATTTTACCTTTTCAAAACCTGTTAGTAGTAATAATTCATTATCTGCCTTTACCCCTGCTTTGTCAAACCAAAATGTAGAGGAAGAGAAGAGAGGACCTAAGTCAATATTTGGAAGTTCTAGTAATAGCTTCAGCAGCTTCCCTGTGTCATCTGCGGTTTTGGGCGAACCTTTCCAGGCTAGCAAAGCAGGTGTCAGGCAGGGGTGTGAAGAAACTGTTTCCCAGGTGGAACCACTTCCCAGCCTAATGAAAGGAATGAAAAGGAAGGAGGATCAGGATCGCTCCCCAAGGAGACATGGCCACGAGACAGCAGAAGATTTGGATCCTCTGTCCCGGGGTGATCATCCTCCGGACAAACGACCTGTCCGCCTGAATCGACCCCGGGGAGGTACTTTATTTGGTCGGACGATACAGGATGTTTTCAAAAGCAATAAGGAAGTATGTCGTCTGGGCAACAAGGAGGCCAAAAAGGAAATTGGATTTGTTGAGTCTGGAGAAAGTGACCACATGGCTATCCCAGGAGGGAGTCAGTCTGTCCTGGCACCTTCCCGGATGCCAGGTGTGAATAAAGAGGAAGAAACTGAAAGTAGAGAGAAGAAAGAAGGTGAGCTCTGAAAATGTAGAACGTAGAGTAAATCCTGCTGGCAGGTTGTCAATACGTTTCTCTGGGGGGTTAGCTTGATTTTTCACATAAATCTCCCATAAACATTAGGGATTCTAACATGTCATATGGAGCAGGTCTTAAATCTGTGAAAATTTCCTCTGCTTTTACACAGTTGGTGCCTCTTGTTGTCGGAAACATCTGATGGTTTAAGTGTCCACTCTCTGAACCCCTAGATTCTCTAAGAGGAACTCCGGTGCGTCCGAGTAACAGAAGCGAGAGCACAGACAGTCTTGGGGGCTTGTGTCCCTCTGAAGTCACAGCCATCCAGTGCAAGAACATCCCCGACTACCTCAACGACAGGACCATTCTGGAGAACCATTTCGGCAAAATTGCTAAAGTGCAGCGCGTCTTTACCAGGCGCAGCAAAAAGCTGGCAGTGGTACATTTCTTTGATCATGTGAGTGCTCCCATCTTGCCATTTATTACCCTAGATTTGAACCTTGTCACTTTAAAACCTTTTTTTTTTTTTTTTTTTTTTTTTGGTCCATCAGTTGTTTGCTTACTGTAATGTAGGGAAAGTACTCAAATACCTTATTAGCATCGGCTGGGAGAGCACTATTTATTTCATAATTTGGAGTGTTCCAAGTCCCTACAGAATGCAGTACTTTAGAAATGCTGGGAGAGTTGTTCCCATGAAGTGAAATTCTTCTTAAAGGCTTTAGGAATTCAGAAATTCTTCCGAAAGGCTCTAACCACATAGTACTTTTGGAACTTGAGTTTTTTGGGTTTTGTTTTGTTTTTTTTGGTCATAGTACATGATCACTGTAAACCTTCAAACAATACAGAAAAAGTGAAATTGGCCGGGCGCGGTGGCTCACGCCTGTAATCCCAGCGCTTTGGGAGGCCAAGGTGGGCTGATGATGAGGTCAGGAGATCAAGATCGTCCTGGCTAACACGGTGAAACCCCGTCGCTACTAAAAATACAAAAAACTAGCCAGGTGTGGTGGCGGGCGCCTGTAGTCCCACCTACTCAGGAGTCTGAGGTGGGTGAATCGCTTGAACCCGGGAGGCGGAGGTTGCAGTGAGCCAAGTTCGTGCCACTGAACTCCAGCCTGGGTGACAGAGCCAGACTCCGTCTCAAAAAAGAAAAAGTGAAATTCCCCTTGTCATCCTATCCTCTAGAGATAACTGCTTTGAAGCACTGGGTTTGTATCCTGACTTTAAATGTATGCATCAGACTTTCTTTTTATTTATTTATTGTTTTTGAGATGGAGTCTCAAGTGCATAATATTTTCTAGGGTGCAGTGAGTGTGGACTGCTCATGTTGTATAGCTTTATATCTTCACTGTTTTTTCTGAGTATTCTCATAGACAAAATTATGTTCTAGAGAAATTTATAAAGTAGAAATTTATAAAGTGGGTGATACTCCTTTGAGTGGATGGACTACGTTTTGTTGATTAATCTGTTGGCAGACATGGGTTGTTTCTACTTTTTGGCTATTGTGAATAATGTTCATTGTCGTATAACTATCTGAGTCCCTGCTTTCAATTTTTTGGGGTATATTCTTAGGGTTGGAATTGCTAGGTCATATGGTAATCCTAATTTGTTTTTAGTTTTAATTTTTTAAATTAAAAAAATTGTTTTTATTTTTGCGTTTGTAGAGACATGGTCTCACTATGTTGCTCAGGCTGGTCTTGAGCTCCTGGCCTCAAGCTATCCTCCTGCCTTAGCCTCCCAAAGTGTTGGGATTACAGATCTGAGTCATTGTGCCGGCTCTCATTTTTGTTGTTGTTGTTGTTTTTGAGACAGGGCCTCGCTTTGTCACCCAGGCTGTAGTGTAGTGGCACAATCTTGGCTCACTTCAACCTTCACCTTTTTGGTCAAGCGATTCTCTTCCCTCAGCCTCCCAAGTAGCTGGGATTGTGTGCGCACCACCACGCCTGGCTAATTTTTGTGTTTTTAGTGAAGATGGGGTTTCATCACGTTAGCCAGGCTGGTCTTGAACTCCTGACCTCAGTGATCTATGCACCTTGGTCTCCCAAAGTGCTGGGATTACAGGCATGAGCCACCATGCCTGGCCTTGTTTTTATTATTTATTACTATTATTATTATTATTATTTTTTTGAGATGAAGTTTAACTATGTGGCCCAGGCTGGTCCTAAACTCCTGGGCTCAAGTGATCCTCCCACCTCCACTTCCCAAAGTGCTAGGATAACAGGCATGAGCCCCCGTGCCCAGCCCCCCTTTTGTTTTTAAAGTTATTTTTTGCGTATTGCAGTGTGCTCATTCTCCCAGCTGAACCTTAAATATTTTATGACATAACTAATATTTAAATACATTGCCTTTATAAACAATTCGTTGATACAGACAAAACTGAACATCCTTATCTCTCCTGTTATTTAGGAGTAGTCCAGGTTAACTAGTGTGGTGGGTATTTTTCTAGACTTTTTTTTTTTTTTTTTGAGACGGAGTCTTGTTCTGTCGCCCAGGCTGGAGTGCAGTGGCACCATCTCCACTCACTGCAAGCTCCACCTCCCGGGCTCATGCCATTCTCCTGCTTCAGCCTCCTGAGTAGCTGGGACTACAGACACCTGTCACCACACCCGGCTAATTTTTTGTGTTTTTGGTAGAGACGGTTTCACCATGTTAGCCAGTATGGTCTTGATCTCCTGACCTCGTGATCTGCCTGCCTGGGTCTCCCAAAGTGCTGGGATTACAGGCATAAGCCACGGTGCCCTGCCTTTTCTAGACATTTTTATGAGTGTATCTACAGGGAGACTAACATGTGATTGGTTTTGTGTGTGTTTTCTGTAGTAAGTGGCATCCTGTGTGTGTTATTCTGCAGCTCCCTTTTGTGCTTAATTGTGACTTGGCAAACTTACTGTTTCTGTATATGTGATCAGCTGGTGAGAATCATCTCACCAAATGCCAACAAGGCCAAGTTTGTGAGTTCTATGAAGCAAAGTTGTTAATTAAAAAAAAGGGGCTGGGCGCGGTGGCTCATGCCTGTAATCCCAGCACTTTGGGGGGCCGAGGCGGGCGGATCACGAGGTCAGGAGATGGAGACCATCCTGGCTAACACGGTGAAACCTTGTCTCTACTAAAAATACAAAAAATTAGCTGGGAATGGGTGGCGGGCGCCTGTAGTCCCAGCTACTCAGGAGACTGAGGCAGGAGAACGCATGAACCCGGGAGGCGGAGCTTGCAGTGAGCCAAGATCTCGCCACCGTACTCCAGCCTGGGTAACAGAGCGAGACTCTGTCTCAAAAAAAAACAAAAGAAAAGAGGGAAGAGCAAATACATGCTGGTGAGACAGGTAAGGGAGATGAATCCTGCTGCTGCCACAGCCAGAGACCATGCAAGCAGCAGACGTGTGGGTGGAGGAATCACTGTCGTGCAAAGGACGCCAGCTCCTGGTGCCTTTGAATGGTCTGTTGTGCTTACTGCATTTGAGTTTTCAATCCCATTTCCTTTGGTTTCCTGATGTACTCACACTTGGTGGTTGTGGACTGTTTTCCAGGCATCTGCAGCCCTGGCCAGAAAGAAGGGGAAAAGTTTGCATAAAGACATGGCTATCTTTTGGCACAGGAAGAAAATAAGTGAGTTTTCAATTATTCTTTTCACTTTTTAAAAAAATTATTTTTTTAAATTTATTTATTTATTTATTTATTTATTTAATAAAGATGAGATCTTGCTATGTTGCCCAGTCTGATCTTGGGATTACAGGCATGAGCCATTGTGCACGGCCCTCTTTTCAGTTTCTCATGCTCTTGGTCCAAACCCTTTGAGCATGAGCCCTTTCCCCAGCCAGTGGGGGAGGCTGGCTCTGAGTGGATTTGCATCTCACAGTTATTTCCTTGGGCTCTTCTCTAACCTCCTGTGACAATGAAAATAATATTACTTTCTCAGAAACAGAGTGAAAAAGTCCAGTACCAGGTGATCTATGATTGCATAAACTCTTTTCTACCTCCTGTGTCCACAGGCCCCAATAAGAAACCCTTTTCCCTGAAGGAGAAGAAACCAGGTGATGGTGAAGTCAGCCCGAGCACAGAGGATGCACCCTTTCAGCACTCTCCTCTTGGCAAGGCCGCAGGGAGGGCTGGTGCTAGCAGCCTCCTGAATAAAAGGTGGGATCGGTCCCTCCTAATGACCTTATTTGGGAAGGACCAGGAAATAGCGCCCTGCAGTGACACATGAGTCAGGGTGCAAGACTGTGGAGAGTGGTGAGGAGACAAAGCCAGTTGCCCGGGATGGCTGGGGGTGGAGGGCAGGGGCTCTGCCCCTCCAGCCAGCATGGGCTATGAGGAGGTGGGTCTGTGTGGGGCTGGTGGTTGCAGCCAGAAGAGAGAATTTTCTGACACTGGTACCTGTCAGCTGTAGAGATGGTGGACAGCAGTGATTCTGTCCTGTCTTGTTCTCACATACCCTAGGGCCAAGGTTGCTGAGAAAGCCTTCCTTTGGGGCTGGCCTTTTTTTCTTGTTTCTACTTGGCATTTTCTATGGGAGAATCTCATCACACAGTTGTTATAGCTGGTGTAGGCCTTTCAGCTGCAGCTACAGGAGATCCAGGGGAGGCTGCTCACTTAGGACAGCAGAACTTCTGTCCTTGCACAGAGTGCCTGCTCTGTGGGACACACGCAGGCTGGCGCCCTGTGGCGGGTCGCCGCCTGCCTCACAGGATTGTAGTAGCAAATCTCCTTGCTCATCTAACTTGTCCTGAATCCCACTGCAGTTGAGTGCAGTTCCACTTGACATATAAATGTATAAGCAATAACTTTTTTCTCAAGGCATTTAAGTGGCTGTAGTAAACTATGCATTCCTTTTGTTTTGAGACAGAATCTCACTTTGTTGCCCAGGTTGGAGTTCGGTGGCATGATCTTGGCTCACTGCAATCTCTGCCTCCTGGGTTCAAGAAATTCTCCTGCCTCAGCCTCCCTAGTAGCTGGGATTACAGACATGCTCCACCATGCCCAGCTAATATGTTTGTATTTTTAGTAGAGATGCGGTTTCACCATGTTGGCCAGGCTGGTCTCGAACTCCTGACTAGACATGCATGCCCGGTCAAACCATGCATTTCTGATAATCACTTACAGCAGTTTCCAGTTTCCAGCATGACTTTTTTTTTTTTCCTAAAAAGCTGTCACTTAAAGGAAGGGCAGCATGACTTTTTGTAGGTGCAGCTTATCACAGTGAAGCAGACACGGTTGGCCGTGTTAGTTGTGTTAGCCGGCACGTGATGTGAACTGCCCTGGCTACCTTGTCTGTCTGGGGAACTCTGTTCTCAAAGGCTTTTCCTTTTCACACCAGACCTACTTTGACAGGTCTCCGTCTTTTCATCTTTTGGCCAATGTATTTTCCTCACTTTCCATTTCGTGATGAGCAGTTTAGTTGCTGGTTTGACATAATCTTTGACATTCAAGTTCAGAAAATGATGAAAGCTAGAAAATGGGGAAGCTGAGGGAGAATTCCTGATTCCTTTTAGTATGTCCTACCAAAATAAACTTCTGTTTTAAAACATGTAGGCATAATATTTCCTTGATATTAAAGATTTTTTTCATGCTGAGTTTCATTTCTTCGAGATAGGAATCAGTAAATGCTCCTTTTAGCTGTTTAAATGTGCCTATCTTTTTTTGGGTAGGGGGTGGTAAGTTTGGAGCCTCACACTGTAACCCATACTGGAGAGCAGCAGTGCAATCTCAGCTCACTGCAACCTCTGCCTGCCAGGCTCAAGCAATCCTCTCACCCCAGGCTCCCAAGTAGCTGGGACTACAGGCACATGCCACCATGCCTGGCTGATTTTTAAATTTTTGTAGAGATGGGGTCTCCCTATGTTGCCCAGGCTATTTTGTTTTTCAAAAGTATGAAATATTTCAAAATTATATTAAAGTCAGTGAATAAGGTGAATAACGGTTTTGTGTTCATTACCATCTTTATCAAAACTCAATAAGTGCTTGTAGTTTCTCAGCTTTAGATGACCATAAAATCTTGAAAGATGAGGGGACGTGTTCAGAAATGAAAATGCTCTGAAGGCCTTCCTGGTACGAGGGCCCTCAGTGTGGTGTTTACTTTATAGCTCTCCAGTGAAGAAGCCAAGTCTTCTAAAGGCCCACCAATTCGAGGGAGACTCTTTTGACTCAGCCTCTGACGGCTCTGAGGGCCTCGGGCCATGTGTGCTGTCCCTCAGTACCCTGATAGGCACTGTGGCTGAGACGTCCAAGGAGAAGTACCGCCTGCTTGACCAGAGAGACAGGATCATGCGGCAAGGTATGGCATGTGGTGGCAGAGGTTCTAAGGGCCTGGTGAGGTCGTCTTCTTGGGTGCCATCAGGGCAGGAGCAACTCCTTTCCATTGGGCTCTATTGCTGTTGAGTCTCAGGGCCTCTGATGTGCTGTGTCTGATCTTCATGGTCTGCCAGTCTTCTTGGAGTGAGTGTTGTGTGTATGTGTACATATATGTGCAAATATGTTTGCTAATGTATGTATAAAATAGCAGTGGGAGGATGCAAAAGAATGGACTCCTGTCTGTAGAGGGAGGAGGATTCTGAAGGGCAGAGGTTATGGCGGAGTGTTCCATCTCAGACAGGGCACCCTTACACTGTTACAATGTTGAACTGTGTGAATGTATTACCTATTAAAAAGTAAGTATTCTGTTAACACTAAAAATATATGCAGGGACCAAAAATAAAAGGAAAAAACACAGGTGCTCCTCTTTGCCAATTTTATTCTCTTAAATTTCAGCCGAGCTGGGTGTGGTGACTCACGCCTGTAATCCCAGCACTTTGGGAGGCCGAGGCATGTAGACCACCTGAGGTCATGAGTTCAAGACCAGCCTGGCCAACATGGCAAAACCCCCATCTTTACAATAAATAAATAAATAAATAAATTAGCTGGGTGCGGTGGTGTACACCTGTAGTCCCAGCTACTAGGGAGGCTGAGGCAGGAGAATCACTTGAACTGGCTAGGCAGAGGTTACAGTGAGCCGAGATTGTGCCACTACACTCCAGCCTGAGTGACAGGATGAGACTTTGTCTCAAAAAAAAAAAAAAAAAATGCTGGACGTGGTGGCTTACGCCTGTAATCCCAGCACTTTGGGAGGTCGAGGCTGGTGGATCACTTGAGGTCAGGAGTTCGAGACCAGCCTGACCAACATGGAGCAACCTGGTATCTACTAAAAATAGAAAAATGGTGGCACATGCCTGTAATCCCAGCTACTCGGGAGGCTGAGGCAGGAGAACTGCTTGAACCCATGAGGCGGAGCTTACAGTGAGCCAAGATTGCGCCACTGCAGTCTAGCCTGGGCAATAGAGTGAGACTCCATCTCAAAAAAAAAAAAAATTCAGCTATAGGAGTTTCCTTTTTTAAAAGCTGTGGATATTTCGATTAATCACCATGTTTCCTTAATATAGTGATACATAGTAATAAAAACTGCCATCATACATCATATCATTGATGATAGTGATTTTTATATTCCAAATGAAATTATTAGGTGTTAGAATTTTTCTTTTTTTAATTTTTTTCCTCGAAATGGAGTCTTGCTCTGTTACCCATGCTGGAGTGCAGTGGTGCAGTCTTGGCTCACTGCAATATCCGCCTCCCAGGTTCAAGTGATTCTCTTGCCTCAGCCTCCTGAGTAGCTGGGACTACAGGCATGCGCCACCCTGCCTGGCTAATTTTTGTATTCTTAGTAGAAATAGGGGTTCTCTGTGTTGGTCAGGCTGGTCTCGAACTCCTGACCTCAGGTGATCTGCCAGCCTTGGCCTTCCAAAGTGCTGGGATTGCAGGCGTGAGCCACCAGGCCCAGCCCAGGTATTAGAATTTTTCAAAATAAAAACAAGTATATATTTTTAGTTGTGAAGTTGTTGCATTTCCATTTACTTGCAAGCTACATTTGTAACTATTTAATTCTAAGTGTAATCATAGAAGTTATTCAGGTAAGAACCCAGTTAACTTTCATTATATGATTCCTATATTAAAGTCATGGTGAATACCGAGACAGAGTTTTAGAATAGTAATATATTTTGAATATTTGCAGTTGTTACAAGTCAATCCTTTTAGTAAACATCCTGCACCATGATTTTTTGTCATTGAGGTCATTACAGGAGTTAGAAAACTCCGGCTGAAAGTGAGGACACTCCCGTGCTTTTATCTGCAGTGAGGCTCTGTGACTGTTGGAGAGGTGGACTCGGGTCTTCAGGAGTTTTGATGTCCCACTGCCTGGCAGAATAGAACATAAGTCCTCTTTCTCTGAGGCTCAGAGTTCTACAAATATTTTTCTTTTCTTTTGTAATGCATGTGTGTGTTTTAATTTCTTTTTATCATTATGAGAATACACATCTGTAGGTTCGTGCTAACCATGTGGTACATTCTTACCTTTTACTTGACGTCATTTAGCTCGGGTGAAGAGAACCGACCTGGACAAAGCGAGGACTTTTGTTGGGACCTGCCTGGATATGTGTCCTGAGAAGGAGAGGTACATGCGGGAGACGCGTAGCCAGCTGAGTGTATTCGAAGTGGTCCCAGGGACTGACCAGGTAGAGCCCTGCATCTCCCTGCGGAGTGGGGGCAGGGTGTGCAGGGGATGGGGCTGCTTTTGTCATTTCTGTACCTACTTGATTTGGGTGTTTGTTTTAGAGGGTGTTGGATATTGGGGCTATTAACAATCATATTAAGCTGTTTTGCATTGTGAGATGTTCACTCTGTAATTGGTACCTATACATGATAACATGATAAGGTATAGATGCAAGTTATTGTAAATAAAGTTGTTTTTCTTTCTTTTTTTTTTTTTTTTGAGACAGGGTCTCACTCTGTCACCTAAGCTGGAGCACAGTGGTCCAGTCATGGCTCACTACAGCCTCATCTTCCCAGGCTCAGGTGATCATCTCACTCAGCTTACAGAGTAGCTGGGATTGCAGGCATGCTCCACCATGCCCAGTTATCGTCGTAGTTTTTGAAGCGATGGGGTCTTGCCCAGGCTGGTCCCAAACTCCTAAGCTCAAGTGATCTGCCCACGTCCGCCTCTCAAAGTGCTGGGATTACAGGCGTGAGCCACCACATCCGGCTAACTTTTTTCTTTTTACAATCTTATTCCTATCTGTTTCTATGCTTATGTTTTACACATTCAAGGTTATGCTCTAGATACAATTTTATGTGTATTTTTTCCACTTAAAATTATGTCACAAGGCTGGGCGTGGTGGCTCACGCCTGTAATCCCAGCACTTTGGGAGGCCGAGGCGGGCGGATCACAAGGTCAAGAGATCGAGACCATCCTGGCTGACACGGTGAAACCCTGTGTGTACTAAAAATACAAAAAATTAGTCGGGCGTGGTGGCGGGCGCCTGTAGGCCCAGCTACTTGGGAGGCTGAGGCAGCAGAATGGCGTGAACCCGGGAGGTGGAGCTGGCAGTGAGCTGAGATCGTGCCACTGCACTCTAACCTGGGCAACAGAATGAAACTCCATCTCAAAAAAAAAAAAAAAAAAAAATTTTGTCATGAACATTTTCCTTTGTTAGGGTAAACTATGAGCATTTAAAAATGACAGCATAGGCCGGGCGCGGTGGCTCAAGCCTGTAATCCCAGCACTTTGGGAGGCCGAGACGGGCGGATCACTAGGTCAGGAGATCGAGACCATCCTGGCGAACACGGTGAAACCCCGTCTCTACTAAAAAATACAAAAAATTAGCCAGGCGAGGTGGCGGGCGCCTGTAGTCCCAGCTACTCGGGAGGCTGAGGCAGGAGAATGGCGTGAACCCGGGAGGCGGAGCTTGCAGTGAGCTGAGATCCGGCCACTGCACTCCAGCCCGGGTGACAGAGCCAGACTCCGTCTCAAAAAAAAAAAAAAAAAAAAGACAGCATATTATTTTATTAGTAGCTCTGTCAAAACTGCATTTTTACCATTAGTAGATAGGCTGTTTCTAAATTTTTAGTTCTATTAATAATATTGTTTGGCATCTTATATGTAATGCTTCTCTACTATTTAGATTATTTTCTTCAGATTCTAAGAATTAAATTACTGCATCAGAGGGTATGACCTTTCCTGAACATTATCAATCTTCCCAAATTAGTTCCCTAGAAAGCTGCACCAATATAGATCCTTTTGGACTCTGTGAATTTTGCTTGTGGGCTCCTCCTCCACTTCTGGCTGGTGGCTTTATACACCCTTCGCCTGGTTTGGGGTCCCCAGCCCAGCAACTTGTGTCACTGTAGGGCCCCTGCGCCAGGAGAGGGCAATGCCCAGGGGCTCGTCCTGTGTACGTCTCTGCCTCTTCCTTTGGCCACGTCTTCGGCCTCCTTTTGAGGTGGGAGATGTAGCTCCTGGCCCCAGGTGGGCAGCTGGCCCCTGCTGCTGTGCCCTCAGCAGTCCTCACTGCCTGTCTCTGTTTCACTTCTGGTCTGTGTAGACTTAACGGGGTGTGTGAGCAGACCTGAGACCTTTTAAATGCTGGAGGCCCTTTCCTGTCCCGTCTCTCTGCTTTGGAGCCTGGCAGATGTGCCTTCACTTACATTCCTCCTGTTCGTCGTGACGTGCTCGTATCTTAACTCCTTGTCATATTTGCCAAAGTCACATTTCTCAATTTGTCTTTGAATTTTGATTGTCACCTTTTAACGGAAATTTTATGTTGAAAAAATACATTCTCAAATATTGATCTTGTGTGGGTGTGTATGTGATTTTCCCCCTCATTTTCAGGCATAACTATGCCTGGCCCAAGGTATGCCACATGGGCAGCCTGTCTCTGCATCATGTCTCTAGGTGGACCATGCAGCAGCCGTGAAAGAGTACAGTCGGTCCTCGGCGGATCAGGAGGAGCCCCTGCCCCACGAGCTGCGGCCCTTGCCAGTGCTCAGCAGGACCATGGACTACCTGGTGACCCAGATCATGGACCAGAAGGAGGGCAGCCTGCGCGACTGGTACGACTTCGTGTGGAACCGCACGCGTGGCATACGGAAGGTATTGGCTGCCTCCAACCTGGACGCTAAAAAATGCATGCAAATTCCAAAGTCAAACTGATAGTTATTTTTATTTTACTCTGTTACATATTTTATCTGTAACAAAAATGTACTTTTGTGGGCTGGGTGCGGTGGCTCAGGCCTGTAATCCCAGGACTCTGGGAGGCCGAGGTGGGTGGATCACCTGAGGTCAGGAGTTTGAGACCAGCCTGGCCAACATGGTGAAACCCCGTCTCTACTGAAAACGTAAAAATTAGCTTGGCGTGGTGGCACACGCCTGTAATCCCAGCTACTCGAGAGGCTGAGCCAGGAGAATTGTTTGAACCCAGGAGGTGGAGGTTGTGGTTAGCCAGGATGGCACCACTGTGCCTCCAGCCTGGCGTCTGTCTCAAAAAAAAAAAAAAAAAAAAACCCAAGGACTTTTATTTAAGTCACTACAAAGTCCTATTAAGATGTGCATCATGGGCTTTGTTTCAAATTGAAATGTGAGAAATTGAGGTCGCAGCATGATCTTTCTCACAGTTGCCTCTTTGCATGGGAATGTGTGTGTGATCCTCCCCCTCGCCTGTGGCCAGGATATCACACAGCAGCACCTCTGCGACCCCCTGACGGTGTCCCTGATTGAGAAGTGCACCCGGTTTCACATCCACTGTGCCCACTTCATGTGTGAGGAGCCCATGTCCTCCTTTGATGCCAAGATCAATAATGAGAACATGACCAAGTGCCTGCAGAGCCTGAAGGAGATGTACCAGGACCTGAGAAACAAGGGCGTCTTCTGTGCCAGCGAAGCGGAGTTCCAGGGCTACAATGTTCTGCTCAGTCTCAACAAGGGAGACATCCTAAGGTGAATCTTCACGTCCAAAAGTTGCCCTCAGGTGGCTGAAAAGGCAGGCTTTAAACAGGAGAAGAGCTTTCAGCATTGGCAGTAGCCAGCAGTGCGGCGTTCTCTCGGTTAGCAGATGTTGGGATGATAGTAGAGGACCTCGGTCTGGCTGTGCATTCGGCTGAGCTGAGCTGGGGGAAGAGTGATGGGGGTGTGCCCTGGGACCAGCACATCTGACGTAGGCCCCACATGGTCATTTCTGAGAATAGTTTCTCCTCACCAGTGAGAACATGAGGAAGGAATCCTCCTCATGAGACAGGTGAGTGAACCAGGAGAGGGAGTTCCAGGTTGTCAGCAGTTCCCTGTTTCCAGGTAGTTTTGTCAAAGATCTAAGTAATAAGAGAGGAAAAAATTGTGTGAAACAAAAAATGCTAAGAATGGGGTAGTGAGAATGAATGAATATAAAACCCTGGTCTGAGCCATGATTAGACACTTACTGGCGAGCTCTCTGGCGCTCTGCTTGTGGTGGTGTTAAGCCGAGCTTGATGGTGGCCAGTGTTCCCTTTAGTTCTGAGATTCCCCTATCAATGGTGGACCTCTTTTTTTTTAGTTTCGTATTTTCCTCAAGAACTGTGTGGCAGAATATCTAGATGTGTGATTGATTTTAAATTTTTATTTTATTTTATTTTATTTTTGAGACCGAGTCCTGCTCTGTTGCCCAGGCTGGAGTACAGTAGTGTGATCTCGGCTTGCTATAGCCTCCGCCTCCCGGGTTCAAGCGATTTTCTTGCCTCAGTCTCACGAGTAGCTGGGATTACAGGCACATACCACCACTCCCACCTAATTTTTTTTTTTTTTTGATATGGAGTCTTGCTCTGTTGTCCAGGCTTGAGTGCAGTGGCGCAATCTCAGCTCACTGCAAGCTCCGCCTCCCGGGTTCACGCCATTCTCCTGCCTCAGCCTCTGGAGTAGCTGGGACTACAGGCGCCCGCCACCACACCTGGCTAATTTTTTGTAGTTTTAGTAGAGACGGGGTTTCACCATATTAGCCAGGATGGCCTCGATCTCCTGACCTCGTGATCCGCCCACCTCGGCCTCCCAAAGTGTTGGGATTACAGGCGTGAGCCACCGCGCCTGGCCAGATTTTTTGTATTTTTAGTAGAGACAGGGTTTTGCCATGTTGGCCAGGCTGGTCTGGAACTCCTGACCTCAGGTGATCCACCTGCCTCAGCCTCCCAAAGTGCTGGGATTACAGGTATGAGCCTCCGTGCTGGCTGATTTTAAATTTTAAAATTAAGCCTTGTATAGCGTGGGCAACATGGTGAGACCCTTCTACAAAACAAAAACAAAAACAACAAAAACACCAGGTGTGGTGATGTGCTCATGTAGTTCCAGCTACTGGGGAGGCTGAGGTGGGAGGATCCCTTGAGCCCAGGAGGTCAAGGCTGCAGTAAGCTGTGATCATGCCACTGCACTCCAGTCTGGGTGACAAAGCAAGACCCTATCTCTTTAAAAAAAAAAGAAAGACCAGGTGTGGTGGCCCATGGCCTGTTATCACAGCATGTTGGGAGGCCTAGATGAGAGGATTGCTTGAGGCCAGGAGGTTGAGGCTGCAGTGAACTGTGATTGTGCCACTGCACTCCAGCCTGGGCGATAGAGCAAGACTCTGTCTCAAAAAAAAAAAACAAAACTGGTTATGAAAGATTGCTATATTGTCTTTTTCTACACGACAAGCATTTCTTCATCACGAATAATTCAGTCAAAATCAGTTCATTTCTAAACAAAAAGTGTTAAGTTTTCTGTTTTTTAGACTTCACCACCCAGCACAGTTGACAGTCGATTGGCATTACTTTAACTTTTTGATAACTGATGCCTAAATTGCTTTTTGAATTTGTTTATTCATTATTGTTTTGAAAGAAACCTTTGTCAAACCAGCCCAAGTGTGGTAGCTTTGAAGTTAGTAAACTGAATTTAACGGCACATTTTACCAGTAAGACCCTCCTTCTCAGTATGGTTGAAATCCAGTATCGTTATTACTTGAAACGGTCTTGCTCTGTCACCCAGGCTGGAGTACAGTGATGCGATCACAGCTCACTGCAGCCTCAACCTCCTGGGCTCAAACGATCCTCCCACCTTGGCCTCCCCACGTTTTGGGATTACAGGCATGAGCCACTGCATCTGGCCAGTGAAATTTTTATTTATCAGATCTATCTTTATGAAAATTTTGTCTTATTAAAATTAACATTCCAACCCATTTTCTCTCCTTTAATTAACAGAGAAGTACAACAGTTCCATCCTGCTGTTAGAAACTCCTCCGAGGTGAAATTTGCTGTTCAGGCTTTTGCCGCATTGAACAGTAATAATTTTGTGAGATTTTTCAAACTGGTCCAGTCAGCTTCTTACCTGAATGCTTGTCTTTTACACTGTTACTTCAGTCAGGTGAGTAAACGAGCTGAGCTTGCAGAGTTGGAAGACAGCGGGTGGTTCTTGTGCTGTTCGAGTGCTTTCCTGTTCCAGGCTTTTCAGAGCAGGACAGCGGGTGGTTCTTGTGCTGTTCGAGTGCTTTCCTGTTCCAGGCTTTTCAGAGCAGGCCTCAGGCTGATGACGTGTCTCCCTGGCAGCAGCCCCACGAAGGGGTTACTGGTGTTGCCCTGTTTTATAGGGGTTATCGCCGTTGGTTTCCATCCGGAAAGGCTGTGAAATGGAAAACACTGTTCTATGGTTCAAATGAGAAAAATCTCTTTAGTGAAACACAGTATGAATTCAGCACTGTAGGCCGGGCGCGGTGGCGCAAGCCTGTAATCCCAGCACTTTGGGAGGCCGAGACGAGGTCAGGAGATCGAGACCATCCTGGCGAACACAGTGAATCCCCGTCTCTACTAAAAAAAATTACAGAAAACTAGCCGGGCGAGGTGGCGGGCGCCTGTAGTCCCAGCTACTCAGGAGGCTGAGGCAGGAGAATGGCGTGAACCCGGGAGGCGGAACTTGCAGTGAGCTGAGATCCGGCCACTGCACTCCAGCCTGGGCGACAGAGCGAGACTCCATCTCAAAAAAAAAGAGGAAAAAAAAAAAAAAGGAATTCAGCACTGTCATCATCCATGAAAACTAACTGAAAAGCAAAAATCTCATATCATATGCACACAGTCCCTGACTTTGAAATGGTTCATACGCACACAGTCCCTGACTTTGAAATGCTTTGTGTTTTAAATTGAAGTTTCTGGAGTGAGGCTGATGGCGCTAAGTTCCTTTAGTGGGTGCCTCAGTGTCTGCTTTGCCGCGTGCTAGGGTTGCAGAAGCAATGGGAAGGCCAGTCCCTCCCCTGAGGTTTGCGCAGAGTAAATTCTGTGTCTGGGGTTTCCAGTCAGTTCTTTTATTCCAGTTCCATGGGACTTGGGGATGAGGACAGAGCAGCCCCCATGGCACCTGCTGTTCTAGGCCCTGCATGATTGCGTTCAGTGTGATGTGACCAGGACCACGGCCCACCGTACAGAGTGCCACCTTACCTCGCACGCACTCTGCTGCCCATTCCGGCAGCGGCGTCAACGAGGCTGCCTGGATTCCTTGCCACAAGCCCGTAGTGATCACTGCGTGGGGAGGATGCTGCCTGGGAGATCTCAGGACCTGCCTAGGTCAGTCTGTGGCTCCAGGTCATTTCTTTGGTCACATATCAGGGCCTCCTGTAAACAGTGACTAAATCCACAGTCATGTCACGGTTAGAGGGTCTTTTGCAGGTTTGCTCCTTGTTGTCAGATCTGCAGGTTTCCAAACAGAAATGATACTCTGGAGTAAAGGAAAAGGGTTTCCACAACTTGCCACTTGTAGTTAATTTTGACTGAGTGCTTTGATTCACACCTGTCATCCTGCCACCTTGGGAGACTGAGGTGGGAGAATTGTTTGAGCTCAGGAGTTCAAGAACAGCCTGGGCTTTTTTTTATTTACTAAAAAAAAAAAAAAACAACAGCCAGGCAGGTGTGGTGGGATGCTCCTGTAGTCCCAGCTATTTGGGAGGCTGAGGTGGGAGGATCATTTGAGCCCGGGAAGTTGAGGCTGTAGTGAGCCAAGATCTGCACTCTCCAGCCTGGGTGACAGAGACCCTCTCTCTCTCAAAATAAATAAATAAATAAAAATTAAAAAAGTATAGTTAATATTGTATACATGATGATTGAGTGTTAGTAGAATGTTGACCATTTTAAATTTTATTTATTTAGAGATGGAGTCTCGCTCTGTTGCCTAGGGTGGAGTGCAGTGGCGCGATCTCTACTCACTGCAACCTCCACCTCCTGGGTTCAAGCGATTCTCCTGCCTAAGCCTCCCTCCTGAGTAGCTGGAATTACAGGAGCCCACCACCACGCCCAGCTAACTTAGTAGAGACGGGATTTTGCCATGTTGGCCAGGCTGATCTTGAACTGCTAGCCTCAGGTGATCCACCCGCCTTGGCCTCCCAAAGTGCTGGGATTGCAGGCGTGAACCACCTTGCCTGGCCATTTTTAATAACTTTAAACAAAAGAGATATTGAGGTATTTTTCTTTAGAAAAACTGTTCACCAGCAGTGGCGCACAGAGGCAGCCTCCTGTCCCCGCAACCCCGTGCACTCCTGCTCGGGGGCTTTGTGCTTGCTGCTCCCACTGCTGTTCTGCACTCGCATAGCCGCACGGCGCTGTCTCCACCTCCCTGAGGCCAGGTGAGGCTTGGCTGCCGCCCTCAGCAGGGCCCCCACCAGTGTTCCCTGTTCTCCCTGCCCATCTGCCACACTGAATCACCATTCTGTGTGTTTGATGAGTTCGTTTTCTGTTGCATTGGTCTTTCCCCTGGCACGTCAGCTACGTGGGGACGGGGATTTTGTTTTTGTTCACTGTTGAACTCTCAGTGTTAAAAACGGTGCCAGGCACAGAGCAAATGCTCGATCAATGTTGGTTGAATTCAAGAACGTTGGAAGAGGACTAACAGCTTAGGCACCAAAGTCCCAGCACTCAAGCATAATTTTTCTTAGCATTTTCATGTTTTTCCTTTGTCTATTTTTAATTTTATTTTTATTTATTTAATTTTTTGAGATGGAGTCTCATTCTGTCACCCAGGCTGGAGTGCAGTGGTGTGATCTCGGCTCACTGCAACCTCCACCTCCCGGGTTGAAGCGATTCTCCTGCCTCAGCCTCCCTAGTAGCTGGTATCACAGGTGCCTACCACCATACCCAGCTAATTTTTGTATTTTTAGGAGAGACGCGGTTTCACCATGTTGGCCAGGCTGGTCTCAAACTCCTGGCTTCAAGTGACTCGCCTACCTTGGCCTCCCAAAGTGCTGGGATTATAGGCATGAGCCACCGCACCCAGCCCCATTGTCTTTTTTTTTAAGAGACTGGTTCTCACTCTGTCACCTAGGCTGGAGTGCAGTGGTATGATCAAGGCTCACTGCAGCCTCAGCCTTTTGGGCTCAAGCAGGTCTCCCACTTCAGCCTCCGATGTCGCTGGAACCACGGGTGCATGCCACCAAGCCCCACTGATTAAACCATTTTTTTTTTTTTTTTTGTAGAGAATAGGATGTAGCTATGTTGCCCAGGCTGGTCTTGAACTCCTGGGCTCAAGCGATCCTGCCACCTTGGCCTCCCAAAGTGCTGGGATTACAAGTGTGAGCCACTGCACCTGGCCTCTGTCTTTTTTTTTTTTAAGGCTCTTGTTAGAATGCCATGAACAGTTGTCTCCAACTATTATATGTCATTCCACGGGGTTGGTTTCCTGCTGGCATTCCATGGTCTCTGGGGTCCTCTGTAGCACCTTCCTGGCATTTTATCATGTGGATGCTGCACAGCTGACTTCACCTGGCCTTATTGGTGGACAGGTTGTTTCATGATTTCTCTTATAAATAAAACTTTCACAAGCCATCCTTCTCTATGAGAGTGTTTGCTTGGCACGCATTCCTGAGCATTGCCCCGAGCAGAACGCCTACGATCTCTAAGCTGGGGTTTCATGTTGCCAAAGCTCCTTCAGGTGGACTCAGCCCAGGAGGAGCCCATGCCCCCCATGCTGGCCATGTCTGTGGTCATGGGCTGACTGCAAGTGTCTGACTGGGCCTTCCTCTGAGACTGCAGTGATCTGGCTCCTCCTTTCAGATCCGCAAGGATGCTCTCCGGGCGCTCAACTTCGCGTACACGGTGAGCACACAGCGAGCCACCGTCTTTCCCCTGGATGGCGTGGTACGCATGCTGCTGTTCAGAGACTGTGAAGAGGCGACCGACTTCCTCACCTGCCACGGCCTCACCGTTTCCGACGGGTAAGAGCTGAGAGTGGAACTGCGGGGCCCCTGGCTCCTTTTTTCTTGTTAATTCTGATAAAGGACTGTGAGGGACTCTCTGCTTGCCTGACTTGAAGAAGGTGCATTCCCCCTGCCATGCAGGTGAACACATGAGACTCAGAATGGCTGGGGGTGTTCCCAAGGTCACACCCTGGCTGTCTGCACATTGAGGGCTCAGACCAAGTTCTTTGTGACTCCAGAATCAGTCCTTTTCATGAGTTGCCAACGAACCTAAAGATAGAAGTTAGGGCCTTCCTTATTCTTTCCCTGGACTGCCTTTGCCAGCCAATGACGGGCAGCGTGTGACGGTGGGGACGGAGGCACCCGCAGGCCAGGCCGGAGTCTTCTCCGGTACTTAGTAGTCAGAGTGGTGAGACTCACAGACACTGTCTCAGAAACCCGCAGCTTACACTCCATACCCAGTGCCTGGGTCCCCACCCTGCCTCCTGTAACTCCTCACCTGCCCCCTGCCTGTCTCCTCCTTCCAGTTCTGCCTCACAAAACAAGGTGGTTTTGGGTGAGCCAGCAAGGAGGCAGGAGTGAGTCAGCGTGCGTCTGTTAACACGCTGGGCTCAGTGGTTCCAGGGACCTACAGAGGCTCCAGGGTGCGGCAGTAGGACCCAGGCCTCTGCTTTCTGTTATTTATACGTGGCTATGGTGACGCCTGAGGGGCTTGCAGTACTCAGCAGGGCACTGAGGGTGAAGCTGCCTTCTCCCTTGGTGACGCCCCTCTGGGGTCTTGTGGTCTGCGTAGCTGTGTGGAGCTGAACCGGGCCGCATTCCTGGAACCAGAGGGATTATCCAAGACCAGGAAGTCGGTGTTTATCACCAGGAAGCTGACGGTGTCGGTTGGTGAAGTTGTGAACGGAGGGCCATTGCCCCCCGTTCCTTGTCACAGCCCTGTGTGCAGCTTCAACTCCCAGAACAAGTACGTCGGGGAGAGCCTGGCCTCGGAGCTGCCCGTCGGCACCCAGAGACCCGGCTCGGACACAGGGGGTGAGTGAAGCTGCAGTCGTAGTGAGGGGACTAGCTGCATCTTCCCATCAGGACGCCTCCCAGGAGCCTGGGCATCTGCATTCGCCTGCCGGGACGCCTCCCAGGAGCCTGAGCACCTGTTTTGTCTTGGGGCCCAGGGGTGTGGCTCTTCCCCATGCTCAGATGGTTCTCACTGGGAGTGGACTGAGGGCTTTGAAGCCCTCCTCCTGGCTCCCTGACATCTTGGGGCTTGTTTTTCATGCAAAGCGTATTTGTCCCGTGTAGCTGGTCTCCTGGAGGGCAGGCCACTCCTCAGGGTCACTGTGGGTGGCCTGGGGCTGTCCCTGCACAGACCTTAGTCCCTGTGGTGCCAGGCGCCCTGTGTCTGCAGCCATGTTTTCTCCTGTATGTTTCCTTCCAGGTGGAGGGAGAGGAGAGGAGTGTGGTGTAGAGCCGGACACGCCCCTGCCCAGTCTCCCACAGTCTCTACCAGCCCTTGCACCCTCGCCAGTGCCTCTGCCTCCTGTCCTGGCACTGACCCCGTCTGCAGCACCCAGCCTCTTCCAGCTCTCCGTGCAGCCTGAGCCGCCACCTCCAGAGCCTGTGCCCGTGTACTCTGACGAGGTAGGGACTCTTTTTTTCTAGGTCTGGACTCTGGGAAGCTCATTGTGCACAAATGTCCTTAGTCATCACCCCACGAGGTGGGGCTGTGGCACCTGGTCTCTCAGGAGAGTCCAGAGAGGGGTCCTGCCTAGAGTCACTCAGCCTCCGGTGGCAGATCTGGGGCCCACCCATTCAGACTCGTTGTGGAGTCTGTCTTCATCTCAGGAGCTTCCTGTCACAGCACCGGCCTGAGCCCCTGTGTCTGAACTCAACACCCGTCTGTTCTGACGGGATTGTTGGCCGCATTGTGCGCCCCCTGATGTGTGTGACCTGGGATGGCATGTCCTGCTGGTGGGTGTGGCCTGGGTGGGTGTGTCCCCTGCGGGTGTGGCCTGGAGTGGGCATGTCCCCCTGGTGGGTGTGGCCCCCCAATATGCATGGACTGAGTGTGGGTGTGTCCCCTGAAGGGCATGTCCTGGGGTTGGGTGTCCCCACTGATGGGTGTGGCCTGGGGTGGGTGTGTCCCCTGGCGGGTGTGCCCCCGATGGGCATGGCTCGGGGTGGCTGTGCCCCGTGATAGGCATGGCCTTGGGTTGGATGTTTCCCCTCTGGTGTGTGTGGTCTCTGTGGCTGTGGACCCTGATGGGCATAGCCTGGGGGTGGGTGAACCCCTTGACCAGCCTGGCCTGGGGGTGGGTGTGCCCCTTGATGGTTGTGGCCTCAGGGTGGGCATGGCCCCTACTGGTGCCTTGATATTGAGTAGAGCCTGTCGACTCTATGGTGGTGAGACTGGATTGTGCCACTCTGGCTGTTTAGAGGCAGGCACTGGGCACCAGCCTCTCTGGGGATGGGGGAGTTCTGAGAGGGAGCATGGAGTGGCCACAGGAACAGAGGCTGCTTGACGTAGACTGGAGATGACTGGGCCAGGGCGCTGTGTGGCCATCTGCAGGGCACCTTCTCTCCAGATGGCACCTTTCCATTCGCTAGGGGACACCTTTCCTGCAACAGCCTAGCTGACCCCGTGTCAGGGGTCATGTGCTTCTGTCATGAGACGCCTGCAGACTGGTGACAACATATTACCCAGGATTTCTGCCCTGGGTGGGACGTTCCGTTCCACCCCATGCTGGTCTCTCCATAGGACCTGGCGCAGGTGGTGGACGAGCTCATCCAGGAGGCTCTGCAGAGGGACTGTGAGGAAGTCGGCTCTGCGGGCGCTGCCTACGCAGCTGCTGCCCTGGGGTGAGTGGCATCTGGTGCTCCCCTCCTGCTGCTCCAGAAGTTTCCTCTCAGAAAGTTTCCCCTCATAAAGAACTTCTGCCAGAAGTTTCCTCTCATAAAGTTGCCTGTGTTTTTGGGTCATAATCCAATAAGTTATTGCCAGAGACAGTATCATGAAGATTTTCCCCTACATTCTTTTTCAAGGTGGTTTTGCTATTTGGGGTCTTCTGAGATACCATGTGAATTTTAGGATGAGTTTTTCTGTTTCTGCAGAAAGTGCTGTTGGGATTTTGATAGGGATTGTGTTGAATCTGTAGATTGTTCTGGGTAGTACTGTCATTTTTATTTTTTTATTTTTTGAGATGGAGTCTTGCTCTGTTGCTCAGGCTGGAGTGCAGCGACTCGATCTCAGCCTCACTGCAACTTCCACCTCCTGGGTTCACGCAATTCTCCTACCTCAGCTTCCCTAGTAACTGATGACAGGTGGGCACCAGCCTGGCTGATTTTTTTATTTTTTGTAGAGATGCCTTTGCCATGTTGCCCAGGGGTGGTCTTGAACTCCTGGCCTCAAGTGATCCACCTGTCTCGGCCTCGTAAAGTACTGGGATTACAGGCATGAGCCACTGTGCCTGGCCAGTATTGTCATCTGAACAATATTAAATCTTCTAATCCAAGAATATGGGATGTCTTTCCATTTATTTAGGTCATTCTTAATTTCTTTCGACAGTGCTTTGTAGTTTTCAACATATAAAGTTTTTGCTTTCTAGGTTAAATTGTTTTTTTGTTTTGTTTTGTTTTGTTTTTGAGACGGAGTCTTGCTCTGTTGTCCAGGCTGGAGTGCACTGGCGCAATCTTGGCTCACTGCAACCCTCGCCTCCCGGGTTCAAGCGATTTCCCTGCCTCAGCCTCCCAAGTAGCTGGGATTACAGGCGCCTGCCACCATGCCTGGCTAATTTTTTGTATTTTAGTAGAGACGGGGTTTCACCGTATTAGCCAGGATGGTCTCGATCTCCTGACCTCATGATCCGCCCGCCTCGGACTCCCAAAGTGCTGGGATTACAGGCGTGAGCCACCGCACCCGGCCTTGTTGAGAATTTTTATATCCATATTCATAAGGGATATTGGTTTGTAGTTTTCCTTTTTATTTCTTTATTCCTTTTTTTTGAGACAGGGTCTTACTTTGTCACCTAGGCTCGAGTGCAGAAGCAGAATCACTGCTCACCACAGCCTTGATCTTCTAGGCTCAAGCCATCCTCTCACCTCAGCCTCCCAGGTAGCTAGGACCACAGGCACATGCCACCATACCCGGCTAATTTTTTAATTTTTTGTAGAGATGGGGTCTCTCTATGTTGCCCAGGTTAGTCTTGAACTCCTGGGCTCAAGCAGTCCTCCCACCTCAGCCTCCTAAAATGCTGGGATGACAGGCATGAGCCACTGTGCCTGGTCAGTCTGTAGTTTTCCTATAGTGGCTTTGGTCTGTCTTTGGTATTAGGGCAATGCTGGCCTCATAAAATGCGTTAGTAAATATTCCCTCCTCTTCAGTTTTTTGAAAGGGTTAGAAAAAGATTGGTGGTTAGTTTTTCGTTAGTGTTTAATAGAGTTTACCAGTGAAACCTTCTGGTCTTATACTTTTCTTTGTTTGGAAGTCTCCTTACTAGTTAGAGGTCTATTCACATTTTTCTGTTTCTTCATGAGTCAGTTTTGGTAGATTGTGTGTTTCTAACAGTGGGCTTAATTTTTCTGCTGGCAGTCAAACAAGTACAGTTTGCATATCCCTTATCCAAAATGCTGGGGACCACAAGGGTTTTAGATTACAGATATTTTTGGATTTCAGAATATTTGTATTATGTCTACTAGTTGAGTATCTCTTACCTAAAAATCTGAATTCTAAAATGCTCCAGTGAGCATTTCCTTTGAAAAGCATGACATGTTGTACTCAAAAAGTTTGAGATTTTGGAGCATTTTGGATTTCAGATTTTTGGATTACGGACACTCAACCTATGTGGGTTTTTTTTCCTTGTCAAAGTTAGATGTTTAGTGATTTGACTTTTTTACTCTGATCTTTTTCTCCTTTTTTTGTTTTTTTTGAGACAGTCTCACTCTGTTGCCCAGGCTGGAGTACATTGGTGTGATCTCAGCTCACTGCAGCCTCCGCCTCTTGGGTCCAAGCAATTATTCTGTCTCAGCCTCCTGAGTAGCTGGGACTACAGGCATGCGCTGCCACGCCTGGCTAATTTTTGTATTTTTAGTAGAGATGGGGTTTCACCGCATTGGCCAGAATAGTCTTGATCTCCTGACCTCGTGATCTGCCCACCTTGGCCTCCCAAAGTGCTGGGGTTATAGGCGTGAGCCACCGTGCCTGGCCTTGCCTCTGATTTTGAATGCTATCCCCTTTGCTCTGTTTAGTGTTTCTAATGCTGCTGTGGAGGATTTGTTAACAGCTGCAACCACGGGCATTTTGAGGCACATTGCAGCTGAAGAAGTGTCTAAGGAAAGGGAGCGAAGGGAGCAGGAGAGGCAGCGGGCTGAAGAAGAAAGGTGAGTGTGTCGTGTCCATGCAGACAGATAAGGAGCTCAATGTGGACACAGGCTGAAGAACTGACCCTGGCCGCGATGCTCCCGCTGTTGTCCACCCCTGCTGACCCACTCATGCCCTCCTACACTTCAGCCCAAGGGGTGGATGGAGCTCCCCAGGCCACACCTACCCATGAGCAGTGGCCCTTCCCAGCCAGGAGAGGCAGGGGAAGGGAGGTGGTGTCAGGGGAGCTGGAGTAGGGGTGGCCTGCCGACTCAGGCAGCACCTCAATCCCTGTCTGCATGTCCAGGGAGTGAAACAAACAGCACTTATTTTTATTCTTAAACATTACCCTTGTGTATTTTTTATCTTCCCTGTAGGTTAAAACAAGAGAGAGAGCTGGTGTTAAGTGAGCTGAGCCAGGGCCTGGCCGTGGAGCTGATGGAACACGTGATGATGGAGTTTGTGAGGGAAACCTGCTCCCAGGAGTTGAAGTAAGTGAAACACCGGTGTCTTGCTGTGCCAGGAGACTGAGCTTTGGCTCTGCCCTAGGCTGTGTCTTGCGCCACTGAGGATGGGCTATTGGAAATGTGTCCTGCCTGTCTAAGCTACTTTGATTTTGTGACCAAATGTATTTGATGCAGTCCTCTGTGTTCCCTTGGCTGATATAATTTTATTATTAAAATTCTCTTTTATTTGAGGCCTGCCACCACATGACCATAGTCATTTAGTAGCCACTGGCATTTATCATATATTTGAGACACTTCCAATCGATTGCACATGTCAGACGTTGCTGATGAGAAGATTTTGTGGTTGTCTGCGTCATCATTTACACATTCTACACCAGGCACCTGTAGTCCCAGCTCCTCAAGAGACTGAGGTGCGAAGATCACTGAAGCTCAGAAGTTCTGGGTAGTGTGCTGCGACTGCACCTGTGGTGGCCACTGTACTCCAGCCTGGGCAACATAGTGAGACCCTGTCTCTAAAATAATTAAAAATTCTGACGATTTTATTAGGATAAAGGTTTATTAACTGTTACAAGGGCTCCTATGGACCTATGATTTGGCACCCTGTATCACTTAATTCTTTTTACCCCATCTTTCTAGGTGTCTGTAGTTTAAGTATTAAAGCTTCTCTTACAGTGAAGATGGAATTACATTTTAGTATTGAGGATGCAGATTCTTACACTTTTTTTTTTTTTTTTTTTTTAAAGACAGTGTCTCGCTCTGTTGCCCAGACTGGAGTGCAGTGGCGCGATCTGGGTTTACTGCAACCTCCGCCTCCCAGGTTCAAGCGATTCTTCTGCCTCCGCCTCCTGAGCAGCTGGGACTACAGGCATGCGCCACCATACCTGGCTAATTTTTGTATTTTTAGTAGAGATGGGTTTTCACCATGTTGGTCAGGCTGGTCTCGAGCTCCTGACCTCATGATCTGCCTGTCTCAGCCTCCCAAAGTGCTGGGATTACAGGTGTGAGCCACTGTGCCTGGCCTTGACTCTTGCACTTTTTTTTTTTTTTCCTTTTGAAATGGAGTCTTGCTGTGTCACCCAGGCTGGAGTGCGGTGGCATGATCTCGGCTTAGTGCAACCTCCACCTCCCGGGTTCAAGTGATTCTCCTACCTCAGCCTCCCAAGTAACTGGGATTATAGGCCCGCACTACCATGCCCAGCTAATTTTATTTTCTTTTTCTTTTTTTTTTTTTTTTTTTTTGAGACGGAGTCTCGCTCTGTCGCCCAGGCTGGAGTGCAGTGGCCGGATCTCAGCTCACTGCAAGCTCCGCCTCCCAGGTTTACGCCATTCTCCTGCCTCAGCCTCCCGAGTAGCTGGGACTACAGGCGCCCGTCACCTCGCCCGGCTAGTTTTTTGTATTTTTTAGTAGAGATGGGGTTTCACCGTGCTAGCCGGGATGGTCTCGATCTCCTGACCTCGTGATCTGCCCGTCTCGGCCTCCCAAAGTGCTGGGATTACAGGCTTGAGCCACCGCGCCTGGCCTATTTTTCTTTTTTTTTTTTGAGATGGAGTCTTGCTCTGTCGCCCAAGCTGGAGTGCAGTGGTGCCATCTCGGCTCACTGCAAGCTCCGCCTCCTGGGTTCACACCATTCTCCTGCCTCAGCCTCCTGAGTAGCTGGGACTACAGGAGCCCACCACTACACCCAGCTAATATTTCGTATTTTTAGTAGAGACGGGGTTTCACCGTGTTAGCCAGGATGGTCTCGATCTCCTGACCTCGTGATCTGCCCACCTCGGCCCCGCAAAGTGCTAGGATTACAGGCATGAGCCACCGTGCCCGGCTGCCCAGCTAATTTTTTGTATTTTTAGTAGAGACAGGGTTTCACCATGATGGCCAAGCTGGTTTCGAACTCCTGACCTCAAGTGATCTGCCCGCCTTGGCCTTGCAAAGACCTAGGATTACAGGCATAAGCCACTGTGCCCGGCTGACTCTTGGGCTTTTAAAGCAAGCCCTCAGTGCCTGTGGGCCCCGAGTGCAGTGTCTTCCATGCTGATTACCCTGTTTCTTAGGAATGCATTAGAGACAGACCAGAGGGTCCGCGTGGCCCGTTGCTGTGAGGACGTCTGTGCCCATCTAGTGGACTTGTTTCTCGTGGAGGAAATCTTCCAGGCTGCAAAGGAGACCCTCCAGGAGCTTCAATGCTTCTGCAAGTATCTACAGCGGTGAGTCCTGTGTTCCTACAGGCGAAATCCACACACACGGGGAAGAGTCTTTTATCAAATTCAAAATATTTGAGCCATCAGTTTCTGTATTCAGTGGTAAAAGGATCAGGGAAAATGTTATAGCAATGAATACCTAAAATAGACTTTCATTGGATTATACTGCATTTCAGAAATACTTGATTACACACACGCACACACACACACAACATAAACTAAGGGGAACAGTCAGGAGTTAGATTGGGGTGTGGTGGCTGCTCTGCATGTCGACTAATATTTATAGGGTGCCTGCCATTTGCCCACTGCACTAGGTGCTGGGAGACACCTGTGAACAAGCCAGATTATGGCTGCATGCACCCATAAGGGTGAATTCTCAAAATATAAGTAGTGGAGAAAAAGCAATTAATAGGGAATATACAAATAGTGTATATTCAAACTAAATAGGTTGTTTTGGATTGATATATAGTGGTATAACCCTGAACAAAAGAAGGAAAATAATGATCATAATCTCAGCATGGTGATTACTTTTGGGAATGGGAGGGGGTGCCTCTCATGGCCACAACTGCTCAACTGGATGTAAGTGCACAGGTGCTCGATGATTTAGTAATCTTATAACTGGGCATATATGTGTTATGTGTGTTGTATGATTCATTTCATAATAAATTTGAAATCAGTAATAGTGTCCTTGGCAGTTGGAACAGTATAAAAGGGAGTATGGGGAGAAGTGAGTCTTCCTTCTACAGCAGACCCCTGTCCATTGTGCGAGCAGCAGCTGCTTGCAAAACCATCCAGAGACTTTCTGTCCTTTCTTGTGGCTGTTGGCACAAATGGGCTCATGATCCCTGCTTTGCTCTGAGCCTTCCTTTGCTCCATCTGATATGAGGTGGAGGCCTGGCTGTAGCAGCGTGCTGAGCTGTCCCCATTGCCAGCGGTCTTGAGGTCAGTGCGAGAATGTACCATAAATGACCTTCCTGGTCTTTTGTTGATGGACTTTAATGTGGCTCTCTTTCTTCTTTTTTTTTTTGAGACGGAGTCTCACTCTGTCACCCAGGCTGTAGTGCAGTGGTGCAATCATGGCTCACTGCAACCTCCACCTCCCGGGTTTAAGCGATTCTTCTGCCTCAGCCTCCTGAGTAGCTGGGACTACAGGCATGCGCCACCATGCTCAGCTAATTTTGTGTTTTTTTGTATTTTTAGTAGAGATGGGGTTTCACCATATTGGCCAGGCTGCTCTCGAACTCCTGACCTCGTGATCTGCCCGCCCCGGCCTCCCAAAGTGCTGGGATTTACAGGCGTGAGCCACCAAGCCTGGCCGTGGCTCTCTTTTTAGCTCTGGTAAAGACTGTCGCGGTGACTGTCGTTGTACAGACAGACAGTTCACCGGTTTGCACACAGGCACGTGTGTGTAGAGATAAAATTCCTATCAGTGGTGGCTGTGGGTCAAGGGGTGTATGTATCTTTTTTGTTTTTTTTTGAGACAGAGCCTTGCTCTGTCACCCAGGCTGGAGTGCAGTGGCGTGATCTCGACTCACTGTAACCTCCACCTCCTGTGTTCAAGTGATTCTCCCTCAGCCTCCCAAGTAGCTGGGACCACAGTCACCCGCCACCATGCCTGGCTAATTTTTTGTATTTTAGTAGAGATGGGCTTTCACTGTGTTGTGCAGGCTGGTCGTGAACTCCTGAGCTCAGGCAGTCCGCCTGCCTTGGCCTCCCAAAGTGCTGGGATTACGGGCGTGAGCCACTGCACCCGACTGGTTATATGTATCTTAGATCTGGATCTGTATTGCCAAGTCAGCCTCCAAAGCCCATTCAGTATTAACTGTCAACGTTCAGTAGTCGCATTGCTCACCACACTCAGTTGATGTCCTTCCTTCCCCATTCCTGAGTTCTGACTCCAATGTGTTTCTCAGCTTGAAGACCCTGAAAACACTCTGTAATGATACGTTTTCATGTCCCCAGGTGGAGGGAAGCTGTCGCAGCCCGCAAGAAACTGAGGCGCCAGATGCGGGCTTTCCCTGCTGCGCCCTGCTGCGTGGACGTGAGCGACCGGCTGAGGGCGCTGGCACCCAGTGCAGAGTGCCCCATTGCTGAGGAGAACCTGGCCAGGGGCCTCCTGGACCTGGGCCACGCAGGGAGATTGGGCATCTCCTGCACCAGGTCAGCATCAACTGCCGCCTGCCTCATAAGGCTCCCCTGCCCCGACTTGGTTTTACTAGGAGCTGAATTAATGTGTGTGTTTGGAGGGTGAAGATAGGTGAAGCCTGGAGGCGAGGACAGGCACCGGGTTGCATTTTGAAGGTCGTCTCCCACAGTTGTGGACGTGTGACTTGTTCCACTGGAAAGCAGAGCTCTGAGTTCAGCTTGAAAGACTCAACTCAGCATCCTGGTGACTGAGTCTGACTCTGCATCACCTGTTCTTTTCCTGCTCGTCCCAGTTTAAGTACCTGCCACTTCCATCCTTGTTGGAGGAGCCCGAGGTCCACGCTGGCCTGTGTCTTCCCCATCCCATCCCTGCCCCATCCCTCTGTTCCTCCCGCCATCTCTTTCACACACTGCCCTCTTTCTGTGGCAGCATCTTCCAGACTCCACCTCCACCCTCCAGTATTTCCCTCTTGAGGCCCCTTGGTGTGGCCCTGGTCCTCCCTGCCACTCCTCCTGGTCATCCCGAGCAGAACCAGCTCCTCAGGGCCATGCCAGGACCCCCCTCAGCCTGCATTCCTGGCCATGCTGGGCATGGCCTTTATTTAGAACCCGTGTAGGTGCCCCCTCTTGCCTGGCCTCAGGGCTCCCCGGCCTCCTAGTGGGTGGTGGGTGGGGCCTGGGGAGGCAGCCTGGACAGCCTAGCAGGCACACCGCTGGGGCCTCATGTCATGTCTCGTCACCCTGCTGGTCATCACGGGATGTTCCATCTGAAAACTGTCTTGTGGGTTTCATTTGGCCCCATCAGGTTCCGCGCAGGCAGGGTGGGTGGGTGGCAGTCCCACCCTGTTGCAGGCATGCTGTGAGGCCAGGGCTGGGGCTGCCTCCTCTCACCCACAGCTGCCTTCACATAGTGGCCTGGCCTCCTCCTGGAGTCATGGTTTCTTGTGTCCCCCCTCCGTAGCTGCTCTTGTCAGCCTCAGTCTCCTTCTCTGAGCCCTCTACTCTGCCCCCTCAGCCCAGACCTCTGCCCTCTGCCCTTCCCTCTGCACACCCCCTGGTGATCGCCCTGTCACCCCGTCTGTCACTGGCAGCCCCCATCATGCATCTCCCACTGAGGCCTCTTCCCTGAGTTCCAGGCTTGGTTTCCAGTTCACGGTTCAACCTCTGAACCTGATTTTCCCCCACCCTGCCCCTTCCTGCTCATAGGATGCCATCCTGTCCTCCTGTGCTTAGGGCACAAACCTGGGCTTGCATCTCTCAGACCCAGCATCCTCAGCTCTGCCCTCAGAACTCACCGAGGGCATGGCAGTTCTCCCCACCTCGCTGGAATGTTGACGCAGCATCTGTCCGTCTGCTAGCTTCCACCATGGGCCCCACTCGCATCCTCAGCACCAGAACAGAGGGATCCTCCGACAGCTCAGCCAGGCGGCGTTGCCTCTCGGTGGCATTGCCTCTTAGCGGCGTCCCTAGCGCTCCCTGAGTCTCTGTACTGTGGACCCAACCCCTCCCCCGCTGCCCTCACTGCTCTCCCCAAATATGCCAGGTCCAGCTATGGCCTGGCAGAGCCATGCCCTCTGCTGTTTCCAGAAGTTGTCACGCTGGCTCTCCCTGTTTCCTTCAGGTCTTTGCTCACATACCACCTGACCACCCTGAGTGAGACTGCAATAAGCACCCAGCTCCAGCCCCACCTGGCAGCATTTGCCCACAGTGCTGACACCTCGCACATGGCAGGCTAGCCACTTAGAGATGCTGTTCTCTCCCCATGAGAGCCTGTGTTCTTGAACGGCAGGATTTTGTCTTATTGTTGAATCTCCCACAGCCAGCACACAGCAGATACTTAATGTGATATTTGTGGAATGAACAAATCCTCTAACCCGTTTCTTTGGCAGAAAATGTGTTTTTTCAGTCTCCGGAGTATTCCCCAGGGGACACTAGCCAGTACTTTTCACTAAGCTCCTGTGGTAACACTGTCATTCTGCTTTCCTTTGCAGGTTGAGGCGGCTCAGAAACAAGGCGGCTCACCAGATGAAGGTTCAGCACTTCTACCAGCAGCTGCTGAGGTTTGTCGTGCCGCACCCTTCTGCGTGTCCCCTGGTGATCCCCTTGTTCCCCAATCTGTCACACTAGCAGCCCACCTCATGCATCTCCAACTGAGGTCTCTTCAGTGAGTTCCAGACTTGGTTTCTAGTTTGCAGTTCAACCTCTGATCCTGATTTTCCTCCAGCCTGCCCCTTCCTGCTCATGGGATGTGTGTGCTGCTCCTGCGAGGGCCTCACACACTGGCTAATCCTCGGGGGTCTGTTCCTCCCAGTGATGTGGCGTGGGCGTCTCTGGACCTGCCGTCCCTTGTGGCTGAGCACCTCCCTGGGAGGCAGGAGCACGTGTTTTGGAAGCTGGTGCTGCTGCTGCCGGATGGAGAGGAGCAGTCCCCGGAGAGTCGTGGCAGGTCAGGAAGGGTTTCCCCTGTGGGGCTTCCAAGAGGGGGAGTGGGCAGGGCAGAGCTGTGGGCCAGGGCCGGGTACTCCTCATGTGTGATGGGAACTCGGAAGTGTAGGTTTATGTTTTAATGCTTGGATTTACAGTCTGTTTTGCTCATGATTTTAAATTGAAACTTTAGATTTGATTATTTCAATTTTTATTCCATAAACTTGGTGTGTTAGTCCGTTCTCACACTGCTTTAAAGAAATCTCTGAGACTGGGTACTTTTATAACGAGGTTTATTGCTCAGCTGCACAGGAATCGTGGCTGGGGAGGCCTCAGGAAACCCACAATCATGGTAGAAGGCAAAGGGGAGGGAGGCATGTCTTACATGGCCGGAGCAGGAGGAAGAGAAAGTGAAGGGGGAGATGCCACACGCTTAACCAGATCTCATGAGAACTCACTATCATGAGAACAGCAAAGTGGGAGGTGCCACACACTTCTAAACAACCAGATCTCCTGAGAGCTCACTATAATGAGAACAGCGAGGGGGAGGTGCCACACGCTTAACCAGATCTTGTGAGAGCTATCATGAGAACAGCAAGGGGGAGGTGCCATACACTTAACCAGATCTCCTGAGAGCTCACTATCATGAGAACAGCGAGGGGGAGGTGCCACACACTTAACCAGATCTCCTGAGAGCTCACTATCATGAGAACAGCAAGGGGGATTCCACCGCCATGATATAATCACCTCCCACCAAGCCCCTCATCCAACACTGGGGATTACAGTTCAACATGAGATTTGGGTGGGGATACAAATCCAAACCATACTACTTGGCAACAGTCTTAGTCCAAAAGCATTTAAAAGTTGTTATTTCAAGCTGTGTTAAGGTACATTGATAGACCTGCTTCATTTTAGACTCTCCAGTAAGATAGTTTATAGTCTGTTTACTATAGTTCCATTTTTTTCCCTTAAACTTTTGGCATTTTAAAAAAGAAAAAATTGACGTGATCTTATTTCCTGGAACCAAATAGCATACAGAAGTCATGTTTTTAAAGCAACTACAGTCTCTGTGTTTTTTGAGACAGGGTCTTGCTTTGTTGTCACCAGGCTAGAGGGCACGGTGTGATAACAGCTCACTGCAGCCTCGACCTCCTGGGCTCAATTGATCTTCTCACCTCAGCCTCCTGAGTAGCTGGAACTACAGGCGTGTGCCACCATTCCTGGTTAATGTTTTTTTGTGTGTGTGAAAGATGGAGTTTCACTATGTTGCCCAGGCTGGTCTTGAACTCCTGGGCTCAGGCAATCTGCGTGCTTCAGTCTACCAAGGTTTTGGGATTACAGGCGTGAGCCACCACACCCAGCTTACAGTTTATTTTTAAAATAGCTTTATTGAAATGTTATTCACATACCATGAACTTTGCCCATTTAAAGTGTACATTTCAGTGATTTTTAGATATATTCACAGGGTTTTGCAACCATTACTGTTACTAATTCCAGAACACCTTTTCACTTAAAAAGAAAGCCTGTATTATCTTTTTTTTTTTTTTGAGATGGAGTCTCACTCTGCCGCCCAGGCTGGTGTGTGGTGGTGCAGTCTTGGTTCACTGCAACCCTCGCCTCTCAGGTTCAAGCAATTTTCCTGTCTCAGCCTCCCAAGTAGCTGGGATTACAGGCGCACACCACCGCGCCCGGCTTAGTTTTGTATATTTTTTGTAGAGACAGGGTTTTGCCATGTTGCCCAGGCTGGTCTTGAACTGGGCTCAAGTGATCCACCTGCCTTGGCCTCCCAAAGTGCTGGGATTACAGGCGTGAGCCACTACACCCAGCTGTTGATTCATTTCTTCAAACAAAATAGCTGTCTTCTCATTTGCTAAGTTCATGTCACTTAAGAATTCTTAAGGTCTCAGGTATGAGAAATTTGATCTGTAAAAAACATGTATTTCAAACTCTAGGGATGTTTTCTATTGCTGAAAATCTTAATGCTTCAGAATCTTAAGTCACATTAGAATGAGCCAGTTCCAGGAGTGCCCCCTCCTCCTGCCCAATTAAGAACAAGTAGAAGCCGGGCGCAGTGGCTCATGCCTGTAATCCCAGCAACTGGGGAGGCTGTGGAGGGAGGATTGCTTGAGCCCAGGAGTTTGAAGCCAGCATGAGCAACATAGTGAAACTGAGTGAGACTCTATAAAAAAATGGAAGAATTAGCTGGGCATGGTGGCCCATGCCTGTAGTCTCAGCTACTGAGAAGGCTGAGGCAGGAGGTTTGCTTGCTGCGGTGAGCCAAGTTTGTGCCACTGCACTCTAGCTTGGGTGACAGAGCGAGACTCTGTCTCAAAAAAAAAAAAAAAAGTAAAAGATCGTTGCTCCATTTTAAAATGACAGCCTGTTTTGTGCAAGTCAGCTGCATAGTAAGATTTGGTATCTATGGACGTAGGTCTGTGTGATATTTCTCTTTTCCTGAAAGTCTTTATAATTCAAATTTAGAGTTAGATTCTTCAAGTGTTTTATTGTTGTTATTTTTTTTAAATCTGTAGAATTCTAGCAAATTGGTTAAAAGTCAAGTTCATGGGAGATGAAGGCTCAGTGGATGACACATCCAGCGATGCTGGTGGGATTCAGACGCTTTCGCTTTTCAACTCACTTAGCAGCAAAGGGGATCAGATGATTTCTGTTAACGTGTGTATAAAGGTGAACTATAATTACTTTGTGTTTACTTCTGTGTTTTCATTACTTTCACTTACTCCCAGATATCACTGGAACCATGCAAATACTGCTTATTCCCTAATGTGGTTTTGAAAGACTGTGGGAGGCTCAGAAGCAAGTATTATATGTCTCCATACATGTCTTTTAAAAAATTATTTTTTTAAGCCAGTCAGATTTAGCAGGGGGCACCACGCCCAGCCTGCTTCTTTACTTTTTCTATTTTAATACTATATATTGGATTTCCTAAATGTAATACGTACACAAAACTTTTTAAAAACGAGGAAATGTAAAAGAAGTATGAAGATGATGATAAGAACCATCCATGCTTTTGCTATTCTGAGGTAACAGTAACTTCTTGGTGCAAAATTCTTCCCTTTTCCTGGGATTACAAAGTCACATTTCATTTGCTGGAAATTAGTTTACTGTTCCTATTACCTTCATTTTCATTTTTAATGAAAGTAGCACTTCCATGTACTTAAAAAGAAGTCAAATAATGCCACATGATTTAAAACGAGACATAGCTCCTCCTTCCTCTCTTAACTCCTTTCTTCAGGGCCTCATTTTTCTCATGTTTCCAGATTACGCACTTACACAGCCGTTTCTAAGTTGATCCATTTAAATGTTCTCTGCTGACTTCCCATTAATGTAAATGTATTAGTTACCTTACTCCTAAGTAACAAATTACCCCTAACCTAGCAGCTTAAAATAAGTCTGTTATCATGGTTTCTGTGGGTCAGGAATCCAGGTGTAGCTTAGCTTGGGTCCTCTGGCTGAAGGTTTCTCACAGGTGGAAATCAAAATGTTGGCTAGGATTGCAGTCTCATCTGAAAGCTTGACTGAAGGGTATCTACTTCCCAGCTCACTCTAGTGAGCTTGTGTCATGTGGCCAAAGACTTCCTCAGTTCCTGCCACATGGGCCTCTCCCCAGCTGACAGCATGCCAGCTGGCTTTCATCAGAGTGAGCAAGAGGTGAGCCCAGATGGAAGTCTGAGTGTGTTGATGACCTAAACTTAGAAGTGACATCCTGTTGCTTGTTGGCTTCTGCCTGTCAGAAGTGAGTGGCTAGAGGCCCAGCTCACGGGGCAGGAGATCACACGTGGCCATGAACACTAGGTGGAATCAGGGGGACCCTCTTGGCGGCAGCATACCCTCACCCTCGGTACAGCGTGGCCTCTTGTGCCATGGTCCTGCTCAGCCTTCCACGTCTTCCCGGGATAGCTACACTATCACTTTGTATTACTCCAGTGAGTGGGGTCATATTTTGATGGCTCTGTGACTGCTGTTTACCTCAGAACCAGTAGTGTTCTATAACCACAATTATTTTTTTCCTGCAAGAAACAGAGTTGCCTTATTGTCTTACTTAACATAGTTCTCTTCATCTCTTTCATATAGTTCTCTTCATCTCTTTCATTTTTACAGGGGGGCTGTATATATCTCAGTAGAGTTTTCCAAATGTTCTATCACTTCACCTGATCCATGTTCCCTCTGTTGGGAACCCTGATCTGTGGGCTGGTCTCCAGGCAGCATGTGCGTTAGTGCCGTCATTATGAGCACATGTCCCTGTTCCTCCACCTGGAAGCTCTGTGACCTTGGGCAAGTTCCCTAGTGTCTCTGCCACCTGTGTGTGGGTACTGTTACTTCTTATTCCTGTTTTACTCAGAAATGGTAAAATAAACTACCCAAGCCTGTGCAGGTGCTGTCTGGTGGAGATGCTCATCTGGCTCTTGCGGATAAAGTCAGTGCACACGCAGACTGCATAGGACAGTGTCTGGCACAGGCCAGGTGCTTGCTCAGTGTTGCCATTAGCAGCAGCTGCTGCAGTATTTTTTCTTGGTTCAGCCCCTTGTTGGATGGTATATGTCATGGGAGGGGAATTTTCTGAGTATTTTCCATTATGAAAATGATTTTATTCACAAAATGCCTTAGGCTGGGGGAAATAAAAAGAAAATGCATTTATTTTGACATTTGCTTCATAGTTTAGCTACATTTGTAAAATTATAGGTAGAAAATTATTTTCCTGGCCACGCGTAGTGGCTTATGCCTGTAATCCCAGCACTTTGGGAGGCCGAGGTGAGCGGATTGTTGTGAGTGCAGAAGTTCGAGACCAGCCTGGGCAACACGGTGAAACCCTGCCTATAAAAAATAAAAAAATTAGCTGGGCATGGTGGTGTGTACCTGTAGTTCTAGTAGCTTGGGAAGCTGAGGTGGGAAGATTGCTTGAACCTGGGAGTTCGAGGCTGCAGTGAGCCATGATCGCGCTATTGCACTCCAGCGTTGATGACAGAGGGAGACCCCGTCTCAATTAAAAAAATAAAATTATTTTCCTTCCAGTTTTGTTCCACTGTCACCTAGCATCCACTGTTGCTGTACTATTCCTGTTCCTTTCTGTGTGGCCTGGTTTTGTTGCTCTATGGAAGGCTTTTCTCTCTGTTCATGGCGTCCTGAAGATTCACTTTGTTATGCCTGGCACTGGACTACCTTAACTCACTGTGCAGGGCTTAGCAGGTTCTTTCAGGCTAGAGACTCCTGTTTCACTTCTGGGACATTTTCATGTCTTTATGACACTCTGTCTTGTTTCTGTTCTCTCTTGAGCTTCTATTAGATAGATGTTAGACCTCAATTGATCCTCTGAGTTTCTTACCCTTTCTGTTCTATTTTCAATCTCATCTCTTCCTACTGTGATCTAAAAGATTTCCTTGACTTTATTTTCCTATTGTCCTACTGAATTTTTTATTCCATGTGTATTACTTATTTCCTCTTTATTCTTATCATGACTTTTTCATAGCATCTTATTTTTCGGATGCATCATTTTATCTTCCCAAGGAAATTAGGGTTTTTGGGGTCTAAGTTTTCTTTGGTTCATGTATTACCTGGTTCCTCTTTTTTTTTCCTCTTTGTTATTCCAGTTTCTCTCTTTTATGTTGGAGCCCCTCTTCATATGCCTTACCCAAGGCTGTCTGTCTATATCTGAGTGAGGCCCTAAAAGGCTAGCCAAGAAGTTCTGTGTTTGGGGCGGGGTGGAAGGTAGCTAAATGGCAAGCCAGCCTTTTTGGAGGGACTCCCAAATGTCTGGATCTGGATTTCTGTTCCCTAGACTGTTCAGTTTTTCTGGAAAGGACTTGTGCCATCTGCTTTCTGGGAAGCTGCTGGTATTCTCAGGGTAGGGTCAGGAGTGGTTTGGTGCTGAGTCTCTTCCACTGTGCCTGACCATGGCCCTACATCTGGGTCCTCTCAGGACTCCTGTTCAGGGGCCCAGGGGGACTGGTTGTGCATAGAGGTTGCCTGCAGTGGTGGGTGCCAATAGGGTCAGGCTCTGAACTTCACCTTTGGCTCCTGGTGTCTTCAGGGCCTGGGTATACAGGGCTTTTGCAGGCTTAGTCAACCTGACTCCTTACACACTGACACCTGCAGCCTTTAGGTATGGCATCCTCTGCTTCCCTAACACAGGGATTGGTCACATCTATTTGTTGCTTTCTAGAAATGTATCAGAATCCCTCATCTGCTGCTGGCGTGCCTTCCCTCTTTCTATTATTATGGGCTTATATTTTTGTTTATTTTTGTAGAAATGGGATCTTGCTATGTTGCCTAGGTTGGTCTTGAATTCTTGGCTCTTGGCCTTAAACAGTTCTCCTGCCTTGGCCTCCCCAGGTGCTGGGATTACAGTCATGAGCCACTGTGCCTAGCTTTAACTGTTTTTATACCTGTTTAAGGTTAATTAAAATTATAGTAATATGGTCAAACACAATTGTAGCTGGGGGCTAAATTACCTGTTGACCTGGCTGTTTCTTGCACTAATTCTGTTGCATTAATTCTCATTTTTGTTGCTGTGAATTTAAAATATGAACATGGGGTGGGTGCGGTGGCTGACGCCTGTAATCCCAGCACTTGGGGAGGCTGAGGCAGGCTGATCACTTGAGGTCAGGAGTTCGAGACCAGCCAGGCCAACATGGTGAAACCCCGTCTCCATTAACAATACAAAAATTAGCTGGGCGTGGTAGTGGGCCCCTGTAATCTCAGCTACTAGGGAGGGTGAGGCAGGAGAATTGCTTGAACCCAGGAGGTGGAGGTTGCAGGGAGCTGAGATCGTGCCACTGCAAATCAGCCTGGGTGACAGAGCGAGACTCCATCTCAAAAAATAAAAAGTAAAATAAAATAAATAAAATATAAACTCGTCTTATATCTGAAGGGCAGATATAGAAATTATTTTTCTAGTGTGACTGTCCTCTGAATATATGAAGAAACAATGTTATTTGACATTTCCTTTAAAAAGGGATTCTGAAGCTGGGCATGGTGGCTCCACACACCTGTAATCTCAGCTACTCAGGAGGCTGAACCAGGAGGACTGCTTGAGCCCAGGAGTTCAAGACCAGCCTGGGCAACATAACAAGACCCCTTCTCAAGAAAAAAAAAAAAAAAAAAAAGGTTGGGGGGAGTCTTTGCTAACCGTTGGATTTAGGGAAACGGGTCAGGTATTAAAATAACTACAGGAAGTAAGATAACTACAGGGTATGCCCAGCCGTGCCCTTGGAGGCCTGTCTGAAGTACAGTCAATATTTAGTGCATGGAGAACTTCGGCTGCACTTGCTCCGGGGTAGACCAATCACTGCTGATGAGTCCCATAGTGCGTCTCTCCTGATGATCTTGATGCTGTTGCAGGTGGCCCATGGCGCCCTCAGTGATGGTGCCATTGATGCTGTGGAGACACAGAAGGACCTCCTGGGAGCCAGTGGGCTCATGCTGCTGCTTCCCCCCAAAATGAAGAGTGAGGACGTGGCAGAGGAGGACGTGTACTGGCTGTCGGCCTTACTGCAGCTCAAGCAGCTCCTGCAGGCCAAGCCCTTCCAGCCTGCACTTCCTCTGGTGGTTCTTGTGCCTAGCCCAGGAGGGGACGCCGTTGAGAAGGAAGTGGAAGATGGTTTGTGAAGGAAGTCTCGTTTATGAAGCAGCATTGTTTAAAAATGGGTGGAGGCCCTGGGTCTGAGGATGGTCCAGTAGTTTTGGGGTCAGGAATCACTGAGACAGCAACCCCTATGGTTACTGTCCACTGCAGGACTGCGTGCGGTCAGCACAGTGAGATGTATTAGCAGGTGTGCTAAGAGCAGAATGCGAGTGACCTTCATCTGTGTCTCTCTTAAAGGTCTGATGCTACAGGACTTGGTTTCAGCTAAGCTGATTTCAGATTACACTGTTACTGAGATCCCTGATTCCATTAATGATCTACAAGGTTCAACTAAGGTAAGGTTTCATCATTTTTAACGGTCTGTCAAGATATTTTTTTTCCCCTTTTGCTGTATCTTGAATTGAGCGTATATTAGCATTTGCATTTTTTTTTTCTTAAGAAACAGGGTTTTATTCTGTCACCCAGTTTAGTGGCAAGATGATAGCTCTCTGCAACCTCAAACTACTGGGCTCACACAATCTTCCCACTTCAGCCTCCCAAGTATATGGGACTACTGTCATGTGCCACTGCGCCTGGCAGCAGTTTTATGTTTTATACAGATAACTTTTTAAAACATAAGCAGAAATCAAAATAAAAGATAAAATTTATCCACGGTCCTGCTATCTGCAAATTAAATTGTTTATGTAAAATTTTTTAGTGTTTTTGTTTCTGTGAATTTAAAATATGAACATATATCTGAAGGTCAGATACAGAAATTGTTTTTCTAGGGTAATTGTCCTCTGAATACGTGAAGAAATAATGTTATTTGATGTTTCCTTTAAAAAGGAATTCTGAAGCTGGGCATGGTGGCTCCTCACACCTGTAATCTCAGCTACTCGGGAGGCTGAAGCAGGAGGACTGCTTGAGCCCGGGAGTTTGAGACCAGCCTGAGCAACATAGCAAGACCCCCTTCTTGGCCAGGCGCGGTGGCTCAAGCCTGTAATCCCAGCACTTTGGGAGGCCAAGACAGGTGGATCACGAGGTCAGGAGATTGAGACCATCCTGGCTAACACGGTGAAACCCTGTCTTTACTAAAAAATACAAAAAAACTAGCCGGGCGAGGTTGCGGGCGCCTGTAGTCCCAGCTACTCGGGAGGCCGAGGCAGGAGAATGGCGTGAACCTGGGAGGCGGAGCTTGCAGTGAGCCGAGATCCGGCCACTGCACTCCAGCCTGGGCGACAGAGCGAGACTCTGTCTCAAAAAAAAAAAAAAAAAAGACTCCCTTTTAAAAAAAAAAAAAGGGGCAGGGGGAGTCTTTGCTAACAATTTAGAGAAAGAGGTGCCAGGAATTAAAATAACTATAGGAAGTAAGATAACTATAGGGTGTGAAGACATCTTGGCACATAGTGAAGCTGTTAGTCCCTTCCAAAAAGGAGAAGACTCCATTTCTGTGCATGGTGAAGGGGATGTCCAGGGCTGGTCTCCTGAGGGTGTGGGCGCTTCCACGGGGCAACCATGCAGGTCACACTCCTCCTCAGGCCAGATGGGATCTGGGGGCTCTCTTTAGTGCCCCTACTGGACATGTCTCCTGAGCCCTAGAAGGCTTAACTCAACTGCATAGGACACTTCTGTTCCCCTTCCTACCACAGTTGAGAGCCCAGTACTCTGGTGTTACCTGCTGTGGGCAACCTTGGGGTATCAAGCCCTTTCAGAAGGCTGTTTTTGAAAAACAGTGTGAACTCTTCAACCAGGTCTCTTCTGACTGTCTTTGTTCTCAGGTTTTGCAAGCGGTGCAGTGGCTGGTTTCCCACTGCCCCCATTCCCTTGACCTTTGCTGCCAGACCCTCATTCAGTACGTCGAAGATGGGATTGGCCATGAGTTTAGTGGCCGCTTTTTCCATGACAGAAGAGAGAGGCGTCTGGGCGGTCTCACTTCGCAGGAGCCTGGCGCCGTCATTGAGCTGTTTAACAGTGTGCTGCAGTTCCTGGCTTCCGTGGTGTCGTCCGAACAGCTGTGTGATCTGTCTTGGCCTGTCACTGAGTTTGCTGAGGCAGGGGGCAGCCGGCTGCTTCCTCACCTGCACTGGAATGCCCCAGAGCACCTGGCGTGGCTGAAGCAGGCTGTGCTTGGGTTCCAGCTTCCGCAGATGGACCTTCCTCCCCTGGAGGGTACGTGCTCGTGCTGGGGAGGTCTGGTGGGTGGCTGCAGCCAAACCTCAGGCTTCCTTCTCAATGTAGTAACCATCTGGCAGGTGTTGGGCACCAGTGTGAGGGCTGCATGTCCACCTCCACTGGGCACATGCATGTCTCCATGCTGTGCTCGCCTGCACCTTCCTTTGGGTTCACGGGCCAGAACAAGCTGGGTTTTGTGGAGTGGGGGCTGTTAGCCTTTCCTGACCAGCAGAGCAGTCCGTGGGGGTTCACTCAGCCTCAGGAGGAAAGTGACAAGTGGTACTGGGAGGAACACCAACCCTGATCCTGTCCTGCCTGCCCCGCAGGGTCCCTGTTTTCAGAACAGACAAGCCAGGGGCAAAGAGCATGGGGACCATGTAGCCCTGTCCCCAAGCCACGGCCATGGCACTCGGTGCTGATTTAATGTTCCTTTTTTGTCAAAGAAGCCTTGTTCTGTGGCTCTGGCTATGCCCCTGTTCCTGGCTGTCTTTGGGCTGTTTTGACACAGATCCTACAGGCCATCTGGCTGGCTCAAGCCCAGTATGGCATATGGGGCTGCTCCTTCCCATGCAGTCAGAAGGGAATGAGCTGCTTATCTGGCAGAAGTTGTGGCATTAGCATAGACACTCCCCTTTGGGCCTCAGGCGCCCTTCTGAATTGTGGGGTGTGGTCTGTAGTAGGTCTAACTTATGCTCTTTATTGAAAGAACCCAAAGGGAAGCAAACCACTCAGCACAAGCCCTCAGTGCTGTGGCTAGGTTGGGGTTCCCCAAAATAAGCTAAGACCAGTTATACCAGACTCATCTGGGTGCTTGTTAAAATGCAGATTTCCTAGGCACAACCACAGGCCTGTAGAGTCAGAGCTTCTGGGTGGACCTTTACTAGCAACACTGTTAAGGGGGACTGTCTGCATCCCTCACCTAGACCCTGGGAATAAGCTGCTCTTCCCTCAACAACTGTGGTTCCGCTATGGTTAGAAAGCAGACTTGACAGTTAGTTGCCTTCTCCTAAGAAAATGTAGAGTTAAAAATGTTTTCATGTACATTTTCACCCTTTGGCCAAACCTGTAACTAATGAGGCACTTTCTCCGTAGCCCCCTGGCTCCCCGTGTGCTCCATGGTTGTCCAGTACGCCTCCCAGATCCCCAGCTCACGCCAGACACAGCCTGTCCTCCAGTCCCAGGTGGAGAACCTGCTCCGCAGAACCTACTGTAGGTGGAAGAGCAAGAGCCCCTCCCCAGTCCATGGGGCAGGCCCCTCGGTCATGGAGATCCCATGGGATGACCTCATCGCCTTGTGTATCAACCACAAGCTGAGAGACTGGACGCCCCCCCGGCTTCCTGTTACGTCAGGTAGTTAGAGCTTGGTGCGATGGGATCAGCTCCTCACGAGACTTTCCTGGTCTAGTTTCTGCAAAGGAAGATGTTTACTTGATGTTGCTGCTTTTCTTTTGGGTCCCTATCCTTCCTTTCCTTAGGACTTCCCTCTTCAAGTGAGTGACCTAAAAACATTGAGAGAAGCTAGGAAGGTTCTGGTAGAGCCTGAACTCACCTCCCTGAAACAGGCCCCCTAGGGTGGCTCTTAGAGAGGATTTTGTGGCTTTTGAGTAGTCATTACTGGCCCTGCCAGTCTGGATGTAAACCTGTCTGGACTTTGAGTGATGCATGGACACTGGGAGCCTATTTAACCCAAGTGTGGAAGTCACATAATTGTGTGACTTTAATCAAAGGGCTTGCACTTAAATCAGTGAATTTAAGCACATGCCACCTGTCACTCTAATAGTTGTACCTGCTTTTGTTTTTTTTTTTTTGAGACAGGAGCTTGCTATGTTGGCCAGGCTGGCCTCTTTATCTGTTTTTGTATTGTTTTCTCAGAGGCACTGAGTGAAGATGGTCAGATATGTGTGTATTTTTTTAAAAACGATTTGAAAAAATATGATGTTCCTTTGTCGTGGGAACAAGCCAGATTGCAGACGCAGAAGGAGCTACAGCTGAGAGAGGGACGGTGAGGTTCATGTTCAGTATGTTTCTGTTTCTTGCTAAACTGTATTTTTCTTCCAAAGTACATAGAAATTAACATCCTACATGCCAAATCCAGTCCATTGTGGACAGACTGTGACAAAGCCTCAAGGAACAGATCATTCCCTGCAGTAGAAACTGTTCTAGAGCAAAGTTAAAAGCATCTCACTTCATTTATCAGGCGAACCTGACCCTGAAACCATACGTAACCAGGAGAGCACAGCTGACATTTCATCTCACTTCCAAATCTGGTTCCAAAGCACAGTACCTAAAAAAGTCACAAGTATGCTTTCTCCCAGGATAAACAATAACAGTGAAAATCTATTAATGTAATTTGTTCCCATAATAGAAAAATAAGTGGTAATTTTAGCAGGTGTTGAAATACATTTCTTAAAATTAGTACCCATTCCTGATAACATTTCTTTATTTTGGGTAATTTCTTTAGCTTGGGTAAAAAAAAAGTCCTAACTTGATAAGGCTACCTAACATAAAACTACCAAAATAGAAAAAATACATGCTTCTTGGTAGAATATTAGGAACAGTGGAATCAGAACCAGCCTGTTGTCCCGGCTAGTATTCACTATTGTCCTGGAAATCCTGACCAGCAAAGGGATGTGGGATAGACAGGTACAAATACTGAAAGGAAGGGGAAACTGTCATTTCCAGACAGTACAGTTGTCAGTCCAAGATAATCAACAGTCAAGTCCATAGAACCATTCTGAGTTCAGTAAGGTGATCAGATAGATCCACAACATGTTAAAAAAAAAAAAAAAAAAAAAATTCTCATTCATGACAATAAACCCTTAACATATGAGTTCTCAGGGCCTGTATGTACAAAGGAAACCTGAACCATTGAGGTTCAGACTAGGTTGTTGACAGGATACAATGCTGTGAAGATGTCAGTTCTGGTACTGATAAGTTCTAAAATTCATCAGGATAAAAACATATGCAGCAATTGCTGAGCAAGTTTTAAATAAGACGGCCGGGCGCGGTGGCTCAAGCCTGTAATCCTAGCACTTTGGGAGGCCAAGACAGGCGGATCATGAGGTCAGGAGATCAAGACCATCCTGGCTAACACGGTGAAACCCCATCTCTACTAAAAAATCCAAGAAACTAGCCAGCCAAGGTGGTGGGCGCTTGTAGCCCCAGCTACTCAGGAGGCTGAGGCAGGAGAATGACGTAAACCCAGGGGGCGGAGCTTGCAGTGAGCTGAGATCCGGCCACTGCACTCCAGCCTGGGCGACAGAGTGAGATGCCGTCTCAAAAAATAAAATAAAATAAAATAAGACTAACAAGGTTTGCTTTGCCTGATACCAAAACATATAGTAAAGCTCCAGTACTTGAAACCATGAGGGGATGCCAGAGTAGATGAATGGATCAGAATAAAGAGTTGGAATACGTGACAAAAGTGTTACGCCAAATTATTGAAATTAGTGGGGAAAGGACAAACATTGGCATGTGTTTAGAAAAAAATGTCAGATGCCCTCTTTCTCACTATTTGTAAACATTACTTCCAAATGTATCCAAGAGCTATCTATAAAAAATAAGGACCTTGCCAATACTAGGGAAAAACAGAATCTGGAACCCTAGGGTGGGAGGCAAGACATGAAGCAGAGAAGCTCCAAAAACCTGGCTGCCTCGTGAGAGCAGAGACTTCCAAGAGGAACAGGCAGTCTCAATGCCTCTGTGCATAAGGGTCACTACAGTGCAGGGGCTGCCTTCCCTCTTTGCCCCACTCCCTGACTTGATGGAAGCTTGGAAGTAGGCATGGGGCCGGCATGAGCTATCCCAGGAGAGCACATGAGTCTGAGGCACATGTTCTTACATGTTAATGCACATGTGCAAATGTATGGACATGCTTTACATGATGCTGTAGAAATATTTTCTTGACCATAAGCATTTCAAATCATGTACTTACAGTTTGGGAATAAAGCCTTTTCATCCTTCTGCAAACAATTTTCCCATACCATTGCTTCACATGCACCGTAACTGGAAGAGGAGCACAGAGTGTGGCCGAGAGGGGAGGATTCCCCGCACAGAGGATCTGATGCGAGGAGCTTCTGCTGAGGAGCTCTTGGCGCAGTGTTTGTCGAGCAGTCTGCTGCTGGAGAAAGAGGAGAACAAGAGGTGAAGCCCACTTCCTCCTAATTCATGTGTGTTGTTTAGTCTGCTTTATGCTGTGAGGGGAGACTGGTTATTGCTTGATTGATGTAAGACAGCCAGGGTGGAGAAGGGAAGGTGGATTATTAGCAACAGTTTTAGTGCTGTAACTATTTAAAAGCTCTTTGAAGACAGAAGCAGTGCCCTAGATAGTATGTTTTTAAGTGAATTTCATTTATTATTTATTTATTATTTATTATTGAAAGTCAGTGTTAAGTTTTTGTGGGAAATTCATGTGGTTAAGTCTACTCAAAAGATGGTGAGTGTTGAACAGTATGGCTGGCCAGAAGAACCCTGCCCTTGGGAGCCTGAGGCATTGGTGGATGATCCCATGCTTTGAATGGGCAGGAGCTGGGGCAGCCCCTCCTCTGCATTGCCCATTTTCCTCCTTCCCATGTATACCTTTCCTTTGCTTTCATTTGATGGCCATGTTTACCATTTTACTGAGAAGTAGAATCAGGAGTAAGGGACCTTCCACAGGTTGTCCTCTGCCTTCCCTGCCCTCCCAGCCACATCCAGCATCCTCCCTATATCCCCATCCTGACCCCTCTTGTTGCTGGAAAGGAACCATGCAGCTCGTAGTCAAAGTCAGCCCTTCCCTGGGCTGGGATCTCATCTCCCACCTACCCAAGGAAATTCATTCAATGAGTATCCCTCTTGTGTTACCACCCCTCCCCATACTAGATGGTGCCCATCAGCAGCACACAGACATGAAACATGCCTCCCTGTCTTGGCCCCATTTCCCTCTTTAGCCACCACTTCATGTTTCTGCCCTCTTAATAGTAAAACTCCTCAAAAACGCTTGTGATACTCACTTCTCCGGCCTTTCCCGGTCTCCTACAGTTGGCTCAGGGCTGAACATGACCATGAACCCCAGTCCCTGGTTAGCATCCCATACTTGATCCTCCCCTCTTTGCTCCTAGGATGTCCGTGTCCCCCTCCTGCCCTGCTGGATCCTCCTCATCCCCCAGCTGCCCCCCGGATTCATTCTCTCAACCTCTCCTCTGCATCATCTGTACCTACTCCTCAGAGATTTCATCCAGTTCCATGGATTTTTAAATAACATCACTATTCTGACAGCTCCAAATTTGTATCTCAGACCTCTGAACTCCACACTTGAACATCCTACTGCTTCCTTGAAATCTTCATTAGACATCTATTGGATGTCTAGTAGCGACTGCAAAGTTAACATATCCCAAATCCAGTTCCCAGCTTTCTTCCAACCAGCCTCTTCCTTTGGTGGTCCTCTGTTGATGGTGGCTCCATCCTTCCAGCTGCCTAGATCAAGTGTGTTGGAATCATCCCCTCACATCAGCCCATTCACATATCCTATTGGCTCTATTGAAAATACATTCAGAATTGGACCATTTGTTATGACTTCCTTGGCCACCACCTGGCTCAAGCCAATCATCTTCCTTCTGGATTATTACAGTAGGCTGTAGTTTAGTCTTGGTAGACCTGGTGGGTGCCTTTCAAGTGAGTTAAGATGGAGGTCATGTCACTTGCTTGCTCACAGCCTCTCAGTGGTTTCCCTCTTTCACCTTCATTCAAAGGCAAACTTTACAGGGGTGGCCAGGGCCCTGAGTGATTTGCCCCCATTTCCTCTGACCTCCGCTCCTTCCTTGAACGTGGTAGGCAGCTCACAGTTGGGCCTTTGAGTTTGCTGTTCCTGTTGCCTAGGACTGTCCAGCCCCCTCCATTCTCCCCAGCGTCCCCACTGCTGATCTAGTACTCACTTCAGATCTCTGCTCAAATGTCTGCTTCTGTTAGGCCCTCCATGCCCATCCCCGACCTTCTTGTTTCCATGGCTCTGCTTTGTCTTTCTCATCTTCAAACCATGTTTCTCTTGTTATGTGTCCTTGTCTGTCTCTCCTCACTAACATATAAATTGCTTAGGGCAGGGCCTCTATTTTGTTTCAGTGCAATATTCCTTGTACCTAGAATGATGCCTAGCATCTGGAGGAGGCTTGATGAATATGTGTTGGAAGGGTGAATGAATGTGTCTGCTTTCTAAAATCAATCTCTATAATTTAAGTGGTTTGGGATAAGATTTTTTTTTTTCCTTTTTATTAGATAGAGTCTCGCTCTGTTGCCCAGGCTAGAGTGCAGTGGCATGATCTCGGCTCACTGCAACCTCCACCTCCCAGGTTCAAGCAATTCTCCTGCCCCAGCCTCCCAAGTAGCTGGGACTACAGATGCCTGCCACCACGCCTGGCTAATTTTTGTATTTTTAGTGGAGACATGGTTTCACCATGTTGGCCAGGCTGGTCTTGAACTCCTGACCTCAGGTGATCCACCTGCCTTGGCCTCCCAGAGTGGTGGGATTACAGGCATGAGCCACTGCACCTGGCCAAGATTGTTTTTCTTGAAAAGACAGGTATATGGAAGTAGACAGCTCTGGAGTACGTTAGGTGGCAGTGGCATATTATCTTGAGTTAATTTTAAACTATAAGCAGCAATCCACACATTTGGAAAACGTCAGAAGAATTAATTATAGATGCATAAAACCAAGGCAAATTAAATAAGATAAATAAGACAATTACAAGTAATGTTAAGTAACACATAGAAGCAGTTGTTTTTGGATTAATGCCACCTTTTTCATTAAATATAAATTGGAATTGGATTTATAAATTAAAGGGAAGTGTTTTTTGTTGTTGTTTTTTTTGAGATGGAGTTTTGCGCTCATTGCCCTGGCTGGAGTGCGAGGGTGTGATCTCGGCTTACTGCAATCTCTGCCTCCCGGGTTCAAGCAGTTCTCCTGCCTCAGCCTCTCAAGTAGCTGGGATTACAGGCATGGGTCACCATGCCTGGCTAATTTTTTTATTTTTAGTAGAGATGGGGTTTCACCATGTTGGTCAGGCTGGTCTTGAACTCCTGACCTCAGGTGATCTGCCCACCTTGGCCTCCCGAAGTGCTGGGATTACAGGCGTGAGCCATTGAGCCCAGCCTAGTTTTTTTTTTTAAATTAAGCTTTATTATAGGAAGTTATTAAATTTTTAATAAGTACATTTCTGCTTCTTAGTTGATGTAATAACTTAGTTATATTCTTAGTAAAAAGCAAAGGCTTAAGGCTGGGTGTGGTGATTCCTGCCTATAATCCCAGCACTTTGGGAGGCTGAGGTGGGCAGATCACTTGAGTTCAGGAGTTGTAGACTAGCCTGACAATACAGCAAAACCTCGTTTCTACAAAAAAATACAAAAATTAGCTGGGTGGCATGTGCCTGTAGTCCCAGCTACTTGGGAGGCTGAGGTGAGAGGATCATTTGAGCTTGGGAGGTCAAGGTTGCAGTGAGCCAAGATTGTGACACTGCACTCCAGCCTGGCCAACAGAATGAGACTTTGTCAAAAATAACAATTAAAAAATTGGCCAGGCACAGTGGCTCACTCCTGTAATCCCAGCACTTTGGGAGGCTGAGGCAGGTGGATCACCTGAGGTCAGGAATTCAAGACCAGCTTGGGCAATATGGTGAAACCCCATCTTTATTAAAAGTACAAAAAATTAGCTGGGCACGGTGGCACGTGGCTGTAATCCCAGCTACTGCTACTCAGGAGGCTGAGGCAGGAGAATCACTTGAACCTGGGAGGCAGAGTTTATGCTGACCTGAGATCACACCACTGCACTCCAGCCTGGGCAACAGAGTGAGACTCCATCTCAAAAAAAAAAAAAAAAATTAAATTTAAAAAAAGCAAAGGCCTAAAAAGTTTTTAAGTATATATAGAAGATTAATGAACAATAGTTAACTTCCTAATGCTCAAATATTTTTGAATTTATTATATATTGTTTCAGGTTTGAAGATCAGCTTCAGCAATGGTTGTCTGAAGACTCAGGAGCATTTACGGATTTAACTTCCCTTCCCCTCTATCTTCCTCAGACTCTAGTGTCTCTTTCTCACGCTATTGAACCTGTGATGAAAAGATCTGTAACTACTAGCCCACAGGTGAGAAGTATACATTTGGCATTTTACATAATAATTAAAGATTGAGAGAATGACTGGGGAAAAAAAGTAGTATCATGATTTATCTATCCTATGATGTTATGACCAACAAATTATTAGCTCAAATTAGACCTTTTCTTAAACTTTATCCATATCATTGTTATAGAGACCCAACTGATTTTGAGTTTCTGCCTATGGAATAAATGAAGAATAGAAATGAAATATTCTTAAGAACTGAGTAAGACCTGTAACTGTGTGCTGATGTGTAGTTAAGGGCATTAAGGTGATGACAGCAGCTTCTCTTGGAGCACATATTGTCCAAGCTTCGGCATTACCCAGACCTCCCTTCTGGGATTAATTTTTCCTGAGGAAAACTAATGAATGCAGAAGGTAAGCTCCCAAGTCAAGAGCCTCACCCAAGAGTGTTCAAGTAGTGAGTGGTCAGGGTTGCTTTTCAAAGCCAGATCCAACTGGCTCCAAAGCCTAAGGTCTTTTTACCTTACCATTCTTCCTTCAGTGGTTAAAGATGCAAAAACAGATTTTTCAATCACAAATATGAGGCCACTGAACAGGTAAAAACTGTGCTCCTGGTCTGGCTTTAGGAAGCCCTTCAATAGGGGAGAAAAGCAAATTAAAATAACTTACTGTTTCCATTCATCAGTTGGGCAAATACTTTAAAAATGTTCATGCTGGCCGGGCGCGGTGGCTTAAGCCTGTAATCCCAGCACTTTGGGAGGCCGAGACGGGTGGATCATGAGGTCAGGAGATCAAGACCATCCTGGCTAACACGGTGAAACCCCGTCTCTACTAAAAAATACAAAAAACTAGCCGGGTGAGGTGGCGGGCACCTGTAGCCCCAGCTAATGTACTCCCAGCTACTCAGGAGGCTGAGGCAGGAGAATGGCGTAAACCTGGGAGGCAGAGCTTGCAGTGAGCTGAGATCCGGCCACTGCACTCCAGCCTGGGCGACAGAGCGAGACTGTGTCTCAAAAAAAAAAAAAAAAAAAGTTCACACCCTTTGAATTATCAATTCTGACCTGAAGAATTCTGACCTACCAGATATTCCCTAAAAATTAATGTATAAAAATGTTTACTGTAGCATTAGTTATATTGTATAAAAGTAGAAGCAATAAATGTTTGAAGATGGGAGTCTGATTAAACAATTATAATACATTCACATGATAGAATAATTCACAGCCCTTGATGATATTTTCTAAAAATGACTGGCTGGGCGCGGTGGCTCATGCCTGTAATCACAGCACTTTGGGAGGCTGAGGAGGGAGGATCGCTTAAGCCCAGGAGTTTGAGTCCAGCCTGGGCAACATAAAGAGATCTCATCTCTACAGTACATAATTAGCCAGGCATGGTGCTACATGCCTGTTGTCCCAGCTACTCAGGAGGCTGAGCTGAGGGATTACTTGAGCCCAGGAGTTTGAGGCTGCAGTAAGCTATGATTATGCCACCGTGTTCCAGCCTGGGTGAAAAATGACTGACACTGGAAATTGTTCATGATAGAATACAAAGGCAAACAGTCTGTATGCAGATACCAGCTGAATGTAAGAGCTAAATGAGGCTGGAAGGATGTACAATGGGTAATTTTTTTTTCCCTCTGTAAAAATAAATGACTACTCAGATGAAGTTTCTAACGTGATCCAGATCTAGTTTCTTCACAGAGAATAGGTCGTGGTTTATTGACATTCCAATACTGTTTAGTTTCTTTTTTATTCAAATAGAGTGACATGACGAGGCAGCAACTGCAGCTGTCAGAGGCAACAGGAACGTGTCTAACCGAACGGCTAAAGCACCTGGAAAGGCTGATCCGGAGATCAAGGGAAGAGGAAGTTGCCTCTGAGCTCCATCTCTCTGCGCTGCTAGATATGGTGGACATTTGAGCAGCTGACCTGTGGGGAGGGGGTCTCTCCCAAAGAGTTTCTGTTTTTACTCAAAATAATGTTATTCTCAGATGCTTGATGCACTGTTGGAAATGTAATTATTAATCATGCAAATAAACCATTTAAGTGTCAAAGTCTCCCAGTTTTTCATAATGAAAAGTTGTTGCCCCTGTGTGACCTCTTCAATATTCTCCTATATTCATGACCACCTCAGATTGTCACCCACCAGCATATGCTCTGAGGCAGTTTGGAGCTTACATTTCCATGTGTAACAGGCAGTTCATTCTCTCAGCAGTCCTTGATGTGCCAGACATCAGTGATGCAGAGATAAAGAAAGACACGGCCTTTGCCTGCTAAGCCTACCCAGCTTACGTCCAGGAGAGTCAGCAGGTATTTATGTACATAATTCTCAGAGAATGTGCGTGATGGGTAGCAAGGAAGAAACAGAGGATGGAACAGGGTCTGGTTGGGTAGAGGAGAAAGAATTCCTGGAGAGGAGTGCAGGGGTGTAGCTGGGGACAGTGTACTTGACATGATGAAAGCTTGAAGGTACCAGCTTGGTTTGTGGCCAAGTGAGGGGAACAGGCCAGCAGGGTGAGGTCAGAGATTCTTGTCACCTTCTTCTGAGAGCTGTGAGAACCAGTTGTTGAAGATTAGGCAGAGAAGTGATCTAGTCACATTTTCTTTTAAAAATGGCATGTGGGGCAGGAATCTTGAGAGGTGGGTGCTACAGGCATTTGGGTGAAATTCAAAGGGAATAAGCCTGTTTGCTAGCAATTGGTGTGAAGAGGGGATAAAATTTGAGCCATATACAGAAAGAGGTATTAATAGACCTGGTGACGTTGCATATGGCCACCAATCTTAAACTGGCACTCAGCATCTCCTGACTTAATCCTACATCCCCAGACTCTTATTTCATGTCTTCTCATTCTCTTCAAACTTCTTAGATCATGTCCTTCTTATTTCACTGAGAAAACAATAGCACTAAGAAGAGAACCTCCTCCTCTACCAAATCTACCATCCAATCCCTGCTTCTCCAAACACACGCTACTCAACTCAGGGATCTTCAGTGATTAACTTCATGTAAAGACTTAATGCTATTTCTTAATCTTGACTTTAGACACTGTTGACTTCCTACAATGGAAGAGGAGTTAGCTTCTCTTATACTGTCTTTCCCAGAACATACTATCACCCCCACCCTCGACACCCACATTTCCTCTCATATTAGCCTCCCTAAGCAATTTAATATTGGCTGAAACCTGCATTCACAGTTTAGTATAACTGTACGTTTACCATTTGCTGTTGAGCCCTTTATTGGTTTATGATTACATTTCCTTTAGGTACAACTTTTGATTTTTCCTGGAGTTAATAATTACATTGTTTTTCCCATTTGCTTGGTTTTCTATGCTCCTGTCACTACTTCACCCAAAAGTCACTGCCCTAAGTATAAAGCTCTTCCCAACAAAGTCATGTGCATCAGGTAATATGCTCCACTTTCTCTTCAAGATGTTCCTCTGGGAACCCCCTGTCTTCCCACCATAACTTGAGCATTTCCTGGATTCCGAATCGTATTTTCTTCTTCCTTGGTTTTCTCTTCTTGATGGAGCCTGTCCTTTAGTAGCCTTCTGAGCTTGAATATCTAAAATGTCTTTATTTCTACTGTAATATTATCAAATATATATTTGGTCTTTGTCTCTGCCTTCTGATACACAACTCCTAAAATCCCTGGAATCTCCAAAGTAATGTCTTTTTGTATGCTAGTAAGATGACTGATGGTGGACAGCTCCTGTGTAGCTTCAGGATAGGGACCGGTCATCTGAAAGACCAGGGCATGCTCAGAGGGGTTGAAACTTTCAGCCTACCCCCCAAACTCCCAGAGGTTGGGGGAGAGGGACTGAAAGTGATGTTGATCACCAATGGCCAATAATTTAATCAATCATGCCTATGTAATGAAGCCTCCTAAAGACCAAAAAGGACAGGGTTCAGAGAGCTTGTGGATAGCCGAATGTGTGGGGGCTTCCAGGAAGGTAGACAGGAACACGTCCACATGCTGGGAGAATGGCACATCTCAACTCCTTGCAGACAGAAGCTCCTGCTCTTGGGACTCTTCTAGGCCTTGCCCTGCATATCTTTTCATCTGGCTGTTTATTTGTAGCCTTTAAAATAGCCTTATAATAAATATGTGTTTCCCTGAGTTCTGTGAACTGCTCTTGTAAATTAAAGCCAAGGAGGGGTCTTGGGAACCCAGGACAGGTAAAACAACCTGGGGCTTGTGATTGACACTGGACATGGGCCTCAGTCTTGTGGCACAGAGTCCTCAACTTGTGTGATCTGCTGCTGTCTCCAGGTAGATGGTGCAGGATTGAAGCAGACACCCAGCTGGTGTCTGCTGCACAGCTGAATGCTTGCTTGCCGGTGGGGAGAAATCCTCTACATCTGGTGTCAAAAGGATGTTGTGAGAGTAAAGAAATGGTGTTTTTTTTGACTTATCTATCCTTATGTTTGATTCATCATTTGAATGGGAATGGGAATAGAATTTTAGATTGGAAATAATTCCTTTGTGGTTTTGCTTTTTTTGTTGCTGGAAAGTTTTGAGATCACCTCTATTCCTGGTGTTCTCAAATTTCTCAATGACATTACTTCATATGTTGCCTCCCCATTCCCTCCCCAACCCCTGCCCAATTTATTGTGCTGGGCACTTTGTAGTCCTTTTGTCTAGTTTTTTATTGCTATTGAACAAATCACCCCAAATACAGTAGCTTAAATTTGAGGATTCAGCTGGGCAGCTTTCTGTTGGGATCTCTCATGCAGCTGCAGTCAGGTATTGGCTGAGGTTAGAGTCATCTGAAGGCTTGACTGGTCAGCGGTCCAAGATGGATCACTTGCATGGCTGGAGGTAATGTCGTACTGTTTTCCCCAAATGTCTGGCTCATGCTGACGATGGGGCTCTAAGGAGCTTGTTGAAAACTGTCAATGGGTACAGTCTGCCAGCTAATAGGTTTCTGTTTTTCTACTGGGTTACAGTTGCCAGTGTTTGCAGGACTTTTCTTTTGGGCCAGCTGCTCCAGAGGAATCCTTCCACTCTTATCTCATTCTATCTGGCTGAGTGGGAGAAGTGAGCCTCGACTCACACGTATAGACTTTCACTCAATCTGTCTGCTTTCAGTGACCCTCAGCTATGCCTCATGCCTAAGGTAACACCTACTCTGATTCAACTACTGCAGACTTCCTCCACCCAAGTAGGAGAGGGGACCTGTGGTCACACTGTTCCTCACAAAAATTTTCCACCAGTTATTCCAATTTCTGCACCTTCCTGGTATTTGCTGGCAGGAATGGTCTCTTGTTGGCTTCACCCACAAACGTTAAGTCTCAACTCTCTCTGGCTAAGTCAGTTATCACTTCTCCATCCATTCCCAGTCTCTATAATTTTGTTGACTTCTCTTGCTTACTGGTGTCTCCTCTCCCATTCTTTGTGGGTTTTTTTGGTCTTTTATTACTTTATGTGAGTAGGGTTTGGGCAGGAAATGGAGGTTAATGTTTATGCTCAGTCTGCCATGTTTAGCTGAAAATTTTTTTCAAAATTCTGCCATTAGGCTTTTCTCCCCATGTCTCCTGAGATAGCTTTGTCAGTCACCAATACATTGTTTCGTTGCATCCAATAATAAATTCTCAGTCTTCATTTTGCAATCCCTTCAAAGCCTCAGCAAAGATCACCATGTCTTCACTTATATTATGACTTCATATTCCTCTGGTTTTCCTCCTCTCTCTGGCCATTCCTCTATACTGGAAAAGGTTGGTGCCCCAGGGCTCATCCTGGAACTTCTCTGTTTTATGTGCATTTCCTAATTCATCTTGTCCAATCTCATGATTTCAAACACTACCTGAAAGCAAATGACTCCCAAATTCCTATCTCTAGCATTATCTTCTCCCCTGAATGCTAGCCTACTCAATATTTCACTTGAATGTCTAATAAGCATCTCTAGTATAACTTGTCCCCACTTAAAGCTGAATTTTCCAATCAAACTTTCCCTATTTTAGGCCAGATGCAGTGGCTCATGCCTATAATCCCAACACTTTGGGAGGCTGAAGTGGGAGGATTCCTTGCGGCCAGGAGTTTGAGACCATCCTGGGCAACATAGCAAGACCCCGCGTCTCTACCAAACTTAAAAAAAAATTAGCCAGGTGTGGTGGCACAGGCCTGTAGTCTAAGCTATTCAGGAGGCTGAGCCCGGAAGATCACTTAGCCCTGGAATTTGAGGCTGCAGTGAGCTAATGGTTGTGCCACTGCATTCCCACCTGGGTGACAGACTGAGATCCTCTCACTAAATAAATAAATAAAAGACACCTCTATTTTAGTAAATGACCACCACCATATACCCAGTTGTGCAGGCCAAAATCCTCAGAGCCGTCTGTATCTGGCCTAATGAACAAGCTGGATGCAGTAGTATGCAAGCTGATAGGAACAGTTTTTTTTCTCATGACTGCCCCTAGAAGCTTAACTGCGTCAATTCCCAGACGTAGTTTACAGTTTTTGTTCTCTTTCAGACATTAAAAAAAGCGGGTTATTTTACTCATAAAAAGTCCAGTCCATTAAAATATCAAAACTCAAACTCTTCTCCAATTGAAACCTCTTCCCTCACCTAGCTTTGCCAGGTTCAGTGTGAGATTCCATCCAGGCTGAAGCCCCTTATTCCTATTCTTCATGTTTCTACATGGAGGAACTTATCTGGAGAAAAGCTTCCAGCCTCTTTCTGCTTCCAGAGAAGCAGAGTGACTCATGTGGTTCAACTTCAGAGAACAGATAGGGTGGAGTGCTCAAGCTCCTCTGGGTACTCTTTCTGGGGTCTGTGGGTTGACTGGAGGGGTGTCTTCTGGTCAGCACTCGATTGCATAGTGCTTGGTGAGGCAGTTCCATGGCCCAGAGGCTGGGGGATATGTTTGTCTGACTTACGGGTGATTTAGTAGCTTGCCCTCTTGCTTGCAGATTTGAGCCTTGTCCTTCAAGCTAGCTTTTTAATTTGTGGCAAGGCTGATATGTTAATATCCACCCATCTTATTGCTGTGTCTTTTTCATTCGTTTCTGAACTGGGATAGGAAAAGGTGAGTATCCTTGATTGTCTAAAACCCCGCTATTCCACTGGGGGAAGATGCCTGTGGGTATTCTTTTGTCCCCTCTCTCTTCCAACTTTCTTCTCCGACTTGCTGTGGCTCACGCCCCCTTCGAAGTTAGGCTGGGGGTAGGAATTGAGGAGTGGGTGCAGAAACGCTCATTAGGCTGGGGCAGTTGTAATTGGATGTTAGGGCTTCTGTGGGCCAGATGAAGACATGCTGGGTCCTTGACCTTAGGGACCACGGGCTGCAGTCTCCAGACGTCAGCCATGTTTCCAACAGTCAGACGCCTCCTGCCCTGCTGCGTCCGGCTGTCCCTTCCAAGTTCGGTCACTCGCTCCGCCTCCATCTTCCTCTTCCCACTGCTGCTAAGCCTCTTCACCTTTAATTTCTCCTGGGGGCGCCCACCCCGAATTCCAGCGACCTCGTGAGCAGCTGAGGCTCTACCGCGCTCGGTCCTGGCCTGCAACGCAGCCCTTCCCTGCCCTAGGCTGCAGGGCTTCTGGCCCCTGTGGTCCGCCAGGCCTCGGGGCCTCGGCCTCACTGCGTCTACCCCCTTCCCCCCGGCGAAGGCTACGCGGCGCTCAGCTTCCCAGGGACGCCGGGTGGCGCCCTCCCCCTGGTCTTGCACTGGCCCCGACCGCCCGCGCCCACCTCACCTCAGGGCGGCCTCCTGCCCCCAGCCCCGGCCCCGGCGTCCGGGCAAATCCTGCCATGCGACAGCAATTCCCTGCCACCCGACCTTCGCACTCGCTGTCCCTCGCTCGAGCCTCGCTCCCCACGTCCTTCCTTCCGACCTGCGGCGGGACCCTCCTCACCGGCGCCTCAGACACGCTCACCGGAGAGCGCTGCGCACGAGGCCAAGCTCCCGGGAAACAAGCCTCTAAGGGGCGCGCAGGAGGCCCCGCCCCCGCCCGCCGGCCCCACCCACCATCCCCGCCGGCCCCACCCACCATCCCCGCCGGCCCCACCCACCATCCCCGCCGGCCCCACCCACCATCCCGCCCCCACCGCCCCACCGACCAGCCCTGCCCCTCATGGCCCGCCCATAAGTCCCCACCCACCTCCCCAGCCCCGTCGCAGCCCCGCCCCTCAGGCCCCGCCCCACGCCGCATGGTGCTCCTCGCGCTCCACCACTGTGGTCGCCTGACACACCCCGGGCTCACGCTCACGGCGCTCTGATTGGTTGCGTGGGCATCGACCCACCTGGGCCTGCGCGTCGGCCGAGGCTCGCGCCTGCGTAGTGCGCGCGGGAGGGGCGGGGCGGGGCTGGGCGGCAGGTCCCGGGTGCCGAGAGCTGGCGGCTGGTAGTGGGCGGCGTAGAGCACTGCGGCTGCAATGACTGAGGGCACGTGAGTCCCCTCGCCCCGGGCTCCTGGCGCGGGCAGGGTGGTCTGGGTGCTGAGGAGAGCGCGACGCGGGCAGTGGGCCGGGGGTCGGGGCGAGGCCTGGGTCGCTGACGGCCGGTGGCCCTCAGGTGTCTGCGGCGCCGAGGGGGCCCCTACAAGACCGAGCCCGCCACCGACCTCGGCCGCTGGCGACTCAGCTGCGAGAGGGGCCGGCAGACGTGGACCTACCTGCAGGACGAGCGCGCCGGCCGCGAGCAGACCGGTCTGGAAGCCCACGCCCTGGGGCTGGACACCGTAAGTGGCTTCCGCGGAGCGTCCGCGAGCGCGGGGACCCCGCGGGGCCCTGAGGGGTGAGCCGTGAGGAGCACGTTTTCTCTCAGAAAGGCGGGTGGAAGGACCCGGCCAGCGACGCCCATCCCCAAGGCGAGCGCCCACGGGAGCTGCGTTCGCGGGCCCCTCCGCTTCGGCCCTTCATCTCTAAACCAGGCATAGGAGACTCCTAATGTTGCATTTTTTAGCACCTTATTTTGAGGTAATTTTTGACTTATGGAAGAGTTGCAAAGATAGTTGCAACTTTGTTTTTATTCACAAAACGTGTTTGGATCCAGTGTCTTCGTTGTGTGCATTGGAAGAGATGTTCCTCGTCAGAGTCTGCAGTGTAAACAGGGTCTCCTGCCAAGCCCCGGCCACCGTGGGAAAGGCTGTGCCACCCTTTGGGCCCTTTTTGAGAGGCCCGAGTCCCAGGCCCAGGTGGGCGCCCGTGCCCCACCCCACACTCTGGGTGCCTAGTTTATTCCAGACATCTTGGAGAAGTTAAGAATACGTGACTGGAAAGTAAAGCAATGAAAATGTGCAACTGTTCTTTTACTTTGCTGAGGTGTGATATCGAAGAGTTTCAGACTTTTGATAGAAACAGCTGACACTTTTTTTTTTTTTTTTGAGACGGAGTCTCGCTCTGTCGCCCAGGCTGGAGTGCAGTGGCCGGATCTCAGCTCACTGCAAGCTCCTCCTCTCGGGTTCACGCCATTCTCCTGCCTCAGCCTCCCGAGTAGCTGGGACTACAGGCACCCGCCACTTCACCCGGCTAGTTTTTTGTATTTTTTAGTAGAGACGGGGTTTCACCGTATTAGCCAGGATGGTCTCGATCTCCTGACCTCATGATCCGCCCGTCTCGGCCTCCCAAAGTGCTGGGATTACAGGCTTGAGCCACCGCGCCCGGCCCTGACACTTTTAAAGTAATTTAGATTCACTACTTTGACTTGGGCTGTATATGAAGAGGGCTCCTCTGGCCGCTCAACAGTCCCGTCAGCTCTCTCTCTTTTTTTTTTTTTTTTTTTCGGTCTCTTTGCAGAAGAATTACTTTAAGGATTTGCCCAAAGCCCACACCGCCTGTGAGGGGGCTCTGAACGGGATGACATTTTACGTGGGGCTGCAGGCTGAGGATGGGCACTGGACGGGTGACTACGGTGGCCCACTTTTCCTCCTGCCAGGTAGGAGTATGCTGCCCCAGCCTGAGGGTATGGCCACCCTGGATCACCCTTGGGATCCTGCCCCAGCCTGGTGTAGGGTTTTGATGAAGCAGGTGAAAATCCAGGGGCTCACATAGAAAAGGGCTGGCAAACTCTGCTCTGTGTCAGAATGGTCCTGCTATTGGCCTAGGGGATCAGCTAGCCTTGCCAGTGTAGGGTGACAGGCTCTCTGATAAGAGAAGCAAGTGGTTCTCTAGGGGTCTGTGTTGCCTTGAGGGAGGAGGAAGATGGGCTTTGAAGTCTCAGTACAGAGTGGGATGGGCATTCCAGGTGGAAGACCTAGCCTGTGCCAAGCGGCTGTAGGTGGGCAGAGTGGTGGGTGGGGAGCTGTTATCTGCTGTGAACTTACTCTTAGCTACTGCAGGGGAACTTTAGGTTCAGGCTGGTGAGTAGGAGGAGCATAGCAGTTGGACTGCCTGGGTATTGAACTGATTTGGCTACACAAGACTATTTTACATACTGGGAGTGTTTCTCTGCAGAAATCCTCAGCCTTGTAAAATGGGAAATTCCCTCCTATGAATTTATGCAATAGGACTTTTTCCCTAGTGACTTGTGATTGTTTCCACATCATTGTTTCAATGATGTGGATTCCTACATAAATAGGTTTTGTTTCTGTAATGACTTTTATTGATATGTCATTTTCTTTTACTATGCTGACTTTGCAGTAGATAGAAAGTCCTCATATACCTTTGTTGCCTTTCTTTTTAAAACATCTGTTACCTGTATCTATTCATTTACTCATCCAAATTGCCTTTATCCTGATTCTGTCCCAGAATAAAACCTGTTGGGACTTGAAATGAAGTTGCATTAGGTTTATATGTTAGTTTGGGAAGTGTTGGCCTTTTATGTTAAAAAGAGTTCCATGGTGTTTACTGTAGGCCAAGCCCTGCTCAAGTCCTGTTCTTCTTTTAGTCCTTAGAATAAGCCTAATGAGATACATTAGGAAGCTGAGGCACATTTATTCCAGGTCACTAGACTAGCAGGAGGAGCACTGGGATCCCATCTCCGCTTTGACTTCTAGCCCTGCTGCCACCTGGACTGTACAGCTTTGAATTTTCCTGTCCTGGGATTTGAGGGCTTGTCCTTAGGGGAAGTCAAGGTGCTCTTTCTTCCCTTGGCCCCATCAGGGAATGTTGAGACTGTTCCCAGGGCTCATGGTAAGGCAATGACATAGAGTTGGTCAGGAGATGGGTCAGCCTCACTTTGCCTCTGTAGCCTCATCTGTGACAGGATTGGAATCAGGTTTGGTTATGTGCACAGTGTCAGGCACGCAGTGGTGCTTGGTCGGTGGGGACTACTGTGTTGTTTGTTCTTGCTGCTTTGGCTCTGGGCTTAGCTTGCTGGGACCCTTCCTGTGGGCTGGCTGTGAGTTGGAGTTTTTTTGTTTTTTGTTTTTGAGACAGCATTTCGCTCTTGTTCCCCAGGCTGGAGTGCAATGGCGCAATTTTGGCTCATTGTAGCCTCCGCCTCCTGGGTTCAAACGATTCTCTTGCCTCAGCCTTCCAAGTAGCTGGGATTACAGGCATGTGCCACCATTCCTGGCTAATTTTTGTATTTTCAGTAGAGACGGGGTTTCACCATGTTGGTCAGGCTGGTCTCAAACTCCTGACCTCATGATCCGCCCCGCTCAGCCTCGCAAAGTGCTGGGATTACAGGTGTGAGCCACCGCGCCTGGCTGAGTTGGAGCTTTTCTTCCCTCTTTCTGGACTTTGGAAAATGCTCCTGGTCCATGATACTATGTAGACAACTCCCATCAAGTGTGGCCTGTGCAGCATTGGGCAGCACTGTGGTGAGCACTGAGTGGGGTCTGACCTAGCCCCACCATTTACTGGCTGTGCCTCAGTTTCCTTGCCTGTAAAATCAGGAAGATGCTGGCTCTGCTCCTGTCTGCACATTTCCCCGTCCTAACAGCATTATAACTGTTAGGAAAGAGATGGGCTTGTTTTGGGATGGCTCATTTTATGTGACCCCGTGCGCTGTCTCTGAGTCCATCTGCTCTTCTTCCAGGGCGTGTCTGGATGGTTTGAACACTAGGGCTTCTGACTGTCTTAAGCCAGAGTCAGGTATTCATTCCATGGCACATGTGGCTGGGGTCTGCCCTGAGACCTGTCCCGTGCCAGGCTCTGGGGGCACATGGCTGATGGAACCAAGCATGGGGGGTAGAGGGTGGCCTGTGAGCACCATGCCTGAGAGGACCAGGCTAGGGACAGAAGGTTCTTAGTGGATAATATTTATTGTTGTCTCTCCCTCCCCCCCAACATTTGCAAAGCGGCATATGCTTGTAAAAAATTTATGAAACAGAAAAGTATAAATAAGCAAATAGGTATTACCACATGCAAGGGTGACCAATTTTGTATTTTTCTTCCTAGCAGATGTTAAAGCAAGACCAACAGCCTCCCCTCATGGAAGGCCCACTGATCTAAAATGTTGGTTCCTTTTGGACCTTCAGGGCACTTGGGAGAGGCCTTCTTGAGGTGCTGTACAGGGTTTGGTGTTTCTCTGAGCGAGATGGTCATGGGAGCCAGGCATGGCTGAGTGGACTCTGCAGGCCCTAGGCAGGGAGCATTGCCTGTGCTGTGGCTGACGTTCCCTCTGGCCCTGTTCCCAAAGTCCCCCATGGGGGCTTGGGAGGAATGGCCTTTCGGGGGGTGTTTTCATGAGAAGGAGGTAGCTCCCTGTTGGAGTGAGGTGCTCAGGAGGAAAGGGGCCTGGTCTTAGCAGTGATGACCACCTGCCCCCAGCGAGGAACATCTCTCCTGCCACACAGGCCTCCTGATCACTTGCCACGTGGCACGCATCCCTCTGCCAGCCGGATACAGAGAAGAGATTGTGCGGTACCTGCGGTCAGTGCAGCTGCCCGACGGTGGATGGGGCCTGTGAGTGTGCCCCCCCTGTGTCACTGCACATGTGCATGTGTGTGTTCTCATGATGTAGGAGATGCTTGGGTTTCCGGGCAGCTGCCAAGGATTAGGAGTGATTGCAGCTGTGGGCCCGGGGTGGGTTGGGGAGAGACTAGCAGGAGGGGAGCGGGCTGGAGGCTGTGCAGGTGGGGCCTCGGCCTCACATCTTTTGTTAAATAGGTTTTGTGACTGTTAGGACACTCTTGAGACCCACATGTGAAAACTGTCAGTCTGTTATCACTTAAGGCAGAAGAAAATTGCCTTTGACTCTGGGCTGGCAGCAGGTGGAGGCAGGGCCTGACAGCTTTCTTGCCGTGTGGCACACGCTTTGGGGGCAGAGCTGTAGCCCAAAGTGAAATGCCCTGGGGCTAGAAGTGTTGACTCAGGCGTGGGAAGGTGTAGAGCAGGCGGGTCAGGGTGAGGAAGGTGCGGGGGCTCGGTTGTCATGGGAGGTGCGTGAATCTGTACTGCAGAGTGGCTGCTCGGGGCTCTCCTGTGGTGGCACATTATGTCAGGGTAAGGTATTTTAGCATTCTTAGTTTTCTGAGGAAACTCCACAGAAAGTTTTACTTTATTTCTTAGAAGTAAGGACAGATACCAGTTTCTCACCTGTCCTCTGCCCCTCTAGGCACATTGAGGATAAGTCCACCGTGTTTGGGACTGCGCTCAACTATGTGTCTCTCAGAATTCTGGGCGTTGGGCCTGACGATCCTGACCTGGTACGAGCCCGTAACATTCTTCACAAGAAAGGTATGCCCTGTGCAGCATGTCCTGGGCCAGGGGTTCATGTCATCTCGATAATGAGCTCTCGCATACGAGATACAGAAAGATGCACTTCCAGCTGAAACAATGGGCAAAGCACATGAGCAGGGAATTTGTCAAAACAGAAGTAGGCAGAAACTGTTTAACCTAGGCATCGTTTTTTTAAAAAAGCAAATTAAGAGCCAGGCACAGTGGCTCACGCCTGCAGTTCCAGCACTTTGGGAGATTGAGGTGGAAGGACCACTTGAACCTAGGAGTTTGAGGCCAGCCTGGGCAACATGGTGAGACCTGGTCCCTACAAAAACAATAAAATATTAGCCAGGTGTGATGATATGCACCTGTAGTCCCAGCTGCTTGGAGGCTAGTAAGGCAGGAGGATCACTTGAGCCCAGGAGTTCTGGGTTGCAGTGAGCTGATTGTACCATTGCACTCCAGCCTGGGTGACAGAGTGAGACCCTGTCTCTGAAAAAATAAAAAAGCAAAGCAAATTAAGACAACTAGGTAATTCTGTTTGTTTCCTGAACTGGCGAAGACTTAAACGAAGCATGTTAATATGTCCACCTTCTTGGGGCAGCCTGACTGCAGGTGAGAGCAGGCCTGGAGCTTGCAGCTTCCGAGCTGGCCGTCTACCTCTCCAAGCCCTGGCTGTCCACCTCTCCAAGCCCCGGCCTGGCTACCTCTCCAAGCCCTGGCTGTCCACCTCTCCAAGCCCCGGCCTGGCTACCTCTCCAAGCCCTGGCTGTCCACCTCTCCAAGCCCCGGCCTGGCTACCTCTCCAAGCCCTGGCTGTCCACCTCTCCAAGCCCCGGCTGTCCACCTCTCCAAGCCCCGGCCTGGCTACCTCTCCAAGCCCTGGCTGTCCACCTCTCCAAGCCCCGGCCTAGCTACCTCTCCAAGCCCTGGCTGTCCACCTCTCCAAGCCCTGGCTGTCCACCTCTCCAAGCCCTTGGCTACCTCTCCAAGCCGCGGACTGGCTACCTCTCCTCTTGCCTACAGGCCCTGAGGGCAATTCCAGCCCAAGGGAATCCATGACTCCTGCTTCTCCAAGAAAACCTAGTTCATGATACGGCTCTGCAGAGCCTGGCCTGGTCTGGTCTTCTGCCTTTCACGGACCTTCCGTAGCCAATCCCACCTGCCCTGCTCTCTGCTCCATGCACAGGGGCCTCCTGTCAGCTCCTCAAAGGCCCTTGCTATCCCAGGGCTCGCCATGCACTGCTTCCTTAACCTGGAGCCTCTTACCTTCCACTCCTGCCCCGCTGGCTCACACTTTACATGTTCCTTCTTTGAGGACCTCTTCCTGACCTACCATGCCAGATGGAGTGTCCTGTTACGCATTCTCACGAGATCCTGCCTTCTTTCTTCATGGGCTTGTCACTGTTGTCATCAGTTCACTGTCAGCCTTTGGTGTCATTGATGCTGCGTCCCCAAGGCTGGTGTCTGGTTCCCACCACAGTCCTGGCGCCTGTCTGGTGAAGGAATGTGTTTAGGCTGCACTTTGCCTAGTAGCTTTGTGAGTCTTTGACTTTTGCATACCTTTGGGGTTTGGAGCAGGGACTCCTCAGAAGCGTGTTTAGATGGTGTGGCTGTGCCAGAACTGCATGCTGCTGAAGTGGCTCTGGCATGGGGCCAGTGTGCTGGAGCTACTCTGGAGTTTGGGGTTGTCCCTGTTCCCGTACGGGACCAGTCTGCCAAGTGGAGATGACACAGATGGGGGCAGCCCAGGCTTGGCTCAGAGGGCGAGGCTGAATGTGCGCTGTCACTTCCCCGCATTGCCTTCTCCAGGTGCGTGTGCACCTGGGCCCCTCGCTCACCTGAGCACTGAGGTGTCCCTGGACCTTCCCAGGTAGCTGTCTTCACGTGCTCCTTCCTGGGGCCAGGGGTTGCAAACACCTCTCCTGGGGCTGGACACACTCACTCCCAGGGAAGCCACTGGTTCCACCTAGGAGCCGTATATCCAGGGCAGTTCTGAGCACTCTGGAACCTGCTTCGCACATGGGGGTTGCAAGATCCGCATGCGGCTGCCCTTGGCTCATGGAGAGGGGCACACGTGACTCCCAGAGGGTGAAGCTTCCCAGCTAGAGCAGTGCTGGCTTTGCTGACAGGAAGCAGGTGACATGGGCCTATTCTCTCCCCTCTCAGGTGGTGCTGTGGCCATCCCCTCCTGGGGGAAGTTCTGGCTGGCTGTCCTGAATGTTTACAGCTGGGAAGGCCTCAATACCCTGTTCCCAGAGATGTGGTATGTCTGCTGTTGATTTGGTTGTTGGGCCGCTGCTGCCGTCCCGAGGAGTAGAGTGACAGGGACCGTGCGTGGGTCAGGCGCAGGCTGTGACACAGAGAGGGGTGGTCATTCTGTGGGTGGGGGGAGTTAGGCTCCTGGCAGAGGCCCTGATCGAGCTTGAGTTCTATAGGGATACAGAAAGGGGGAGGTTCCCAACTGGGCAGGAAGGAGGCTGTGCCGTGGATGGAGGTTCCCGAGTCAGGCCGCAGGCAGGGCTGGGTGGCTTCCATCTTGCTATGGAAGACTCTGAGCATCTGTAGGAGTAGGGGGAGGCTGCCCCTCCCCCACCCAGCGCAGGGGCGTCCTGTGCTGCTGCTGCTGTGCTTGTCTCCTTTGCTGGTGAATGTGAAGTGTGTCCCAATGGGACACCTCACCTGTGGACTCAGTGTGCATGCCTTTAAAAGATCAGTGTTTGCGGCCAGGTGCGGTGGCTCACGCCTGTAATCCCAGTGCTTCCAGAGGCCAAGGCGGGCAGATCACAAGGTCAAGAGATCGAGACCATCCTGGCCAACGTGGTGAAATCCGTCTCTACTAAAAATACAAAAATTAGCTGGGCATGGCGGCCCACGCCTTTAGTTTCCAGCTACTCGGGAGGCTGAGGCAGGAGAATCATTTGAACCCGGGAGGCAGAGGTTGCAGTGAGCCAAGACTGTGCCACTGCACTCCAGCCTGGCAATAGAGCGAGACTCTGTCTCAAAAAAAAAAAAGATCAGTGTTTGTTTTTTTAAACAGAACCACATACTGTTTAAATACTCAGCAAAATCAACATTAATTTCTTATCATCTGGTGTTTTTTTGTTCTGTTTTGTTTTGAGACAGAGTCTTGCTCAGGCTGGAGTGCAGTGGCATGATCTTGGCTCACTGCAACCCCCGCCTCCCGGATTCAAGCGATTCTCCTGCCTCTGCCTCTCGAGGAGCTGGGATGACAGTCTCAGGCCACCACACCCAGCTAATTTTTGTATTTTTAGTAGAGACAGGGTTTCACTCTGTTGGCCAGGCTGGTCTCAAACTCCAAACCTCAGGTGATCCGCCTGCCTTGGCCTCCCAAAGTGCTGGGAGCCATCAGCCACTGCGCCCGGCCTTACCTGGTCTCTTTAACCACTGTCTTGTAACATTTTGTGGCTATCTATTGAAAGCAGTGAACATCTCCCCAGAAAACACTCATGCATATGAGTTTACCCCGTTATACATTTTGGGAAGTGAGACCCTGGAACCACACAGAGCCCCTGCTGGCTTCCTGGAGTGCTGTGGGAACCCTGGTGGGGATCTCCCCTAGAGAGCTGTCAGCACGGCTGGGGGTCCCAGCCGTGTTAGATGACTTTGGTGGAGGGGGGATCAAGCTAGCAGGAAGTGAAGGGACTGCTCAAGAGGGGACAGCAGTGTCCTGATACAAAGGCCGGGGGTTTCACCCCGGAAGCCAGTTTGGGTGGTGAGGGGAGGCACGGGGATGGCGAGATCACCCCCGGAGGGTAGACAGAGCTGACAGAGTAGGGGGCAGGGTAGGGCCATAGAACACATGGGTTGGGAGGTGTCCTGGGGCCATTCAGGTGCCAGCTGGACTCTGCACCTCACCCATGTGTAATGAGCAGCAGAGGAAGGACTGAGACGGCAGTCGGCACAGCTGCCAGGGCAGGAGGGGTATAGAGTCCACGCGCTGGTGCTGGTGAGGGCGTCTCATCTGCTCCACTTGGTGGGGCCGTCAGTCAGTGCTGCTGCAGGAGCACACTAGGGTGCTGCTTGTCTTTGCTGGAGTTGCTTGGAGGGTGGGTTGGGAGGTGAAAGGAGGACCACAGACCTGAACCACTCCAGCTGCAGAAATGCTGGAAGTATAACCCAAAATGTAAAAAAAAAAAAAAACACCCTTTTAAGTAAGTGGATGTGGAAGTGGGCCAAGGCCCGATGCCACAGTCAGGGAGCAGGGAAGGCTCAGCATTGCTCACCCTCCTGTGGCATCACATAAGGATGGGGGCTAGCAGGGAAAGGGTAGAGAAAACCTGAGGCACGCACAGACCCTGGGAAGCTGGTGGAACTGTGCTAATGTCAGCAGCCAGTGATCAAAGACCCAGGCCTTAGGGAGATTCCACAGACCTACAGTTAATTTTTTTCTTGAGATAGAGTCTCACTCTTGTCACCAGGCTGTGTGCAGTGGCACAATCTCGGCTCACTGCAACCTCCTCCTCCTAGGTTCAAGCGATTCTCCTGCCTCAGCCTCCCGAGTAGCTGGGACTAGAGTCACATACCACCATACCTGGCTAATTTCTGTGTTTTTAGTAGAGACAGGGTTTCGCCATGTTGGCTAGGCTGGTCTCAAACTCCTGACCTCAGGTGATTCACCAGCCTCGGCCTCCCAAAGTGCTGGGGTTATAGGCGTGAGCCACCGCGCCCAAAGTTTCTTAAACTTTTAAAAGTAAACTTTAAATTTTGGAGTAGTTTCCAATTTCTGGGAAAGTTGCAAAGACAGCCGAGAGTGTTCCCTAGGGCCCTCACACCATATCCTCATTGTTGATGTTTTATGTTACCAAGGTACGTTTGTTGTAGCTAAGAAACCCACAGACAATCCTAAGCCTTTAGGAGCTCCATCACCTGGCTTTAGTATGCAAAATGCTGACCAAACTAGGAGGTGCAGCTCCTCGGAGGGTGCACCTGCAGTTCAACTGTCCCCCTCAGGAGCACGGTTGGGAAATGCCCGCAGATGCACTGACATGGTGGGGAATAGCCATCCACCAGTGTTCATGCTTGGAAGGGCCCAAGGTATGGATGCTGGCGGAGGGGGCAGGTTTGAGTCTTGGGGTCTCCCACTGACTCCTGCCGTTGCCCCAGGCTGTTTCCTGACTGGGCACCGGCACACCCCTCCACACTCTGGTGCCACTGCCGGCAGGTGTACCTGCCCATGAGCTACTGCTATGCCATTCGGCTGAGTGCCACGGAGGACCCGCTGGTCCAGAGCCTCCGCCAGGTAGGACCTCATCAGGGAACAAAGTGAGGGCCTCTGGGGCTGGGACCCACAGGGCCTGGGGCTTCTGGAATCCAACCACACCTGTCCACTCACCTGGCGGCCCTGTGGAGCCAAGAGCCCTGTGATCAGAGCAGAGCCTCCACCTTCCTCCATTCTGTAATAAATAGTGAGCAAGCTCTGCCCAGAGGGGACTTGTGCTATGGGACAGGCAGCAGCTGTAGCCCAGGGTTCCTGGGGGTACTTCCAGGACTCAAGGGATGCAGGAGGCAGATGCGCACTGTGTGCTCTGGAAGCAGGCCTGAGGCGGGGTTTGAGGTGCAGGATGTTTATCAGGCCTGCCCTGGGGAAGGAGGAGGGGCAGAGGGAGGAAATGAGCTTCTGGGCAGACCTGGGGCTCACGGAGCTGGGGAGCTCCTCGGAGCAGTCTTCACACAGGGGGCCTTCGTGTGCCCTTGGGGTCAGTTGCTGGAGGGACCCCCACCCAGGAAGGGACTAGCCCGGGGCCCTGAGGGCATGTGGTGGGAGGCCACCCCTCCTGGTTTGAGCCCGGCCTGCCGGGTGCCCCCAGGCCCCAAGGCTCAGACACTGCCCCCACCAGGAGCTCTATGTGGAGGACTTCGCCAGCATCGACTGGCCGGCACAGAGGAACAACGTGGCCCCCGACGAGCTGTACACGCCCCACAGTTGGCTGCTCCACGTGGTGTATGGTGAGCACCTCCTGATGGGCTGGCAGGGCAGCCGGGGGTCAGGGTGTTGCCCATTCATTCACGTACTCATCCCCTGCCAGTGGCACTGGGCCACCCCCTCTGTGCCAGGCCCCGGGGCGGGATCTCATCGCCCTGCCCCTCCCCACCGAGAGCCAGCTGGTCTTCCACTCTCAGGAGCCCACCCTGTGCAAGGGTGTGTGGTAGGAGGGTGTGCGGCAGCCCCTCCTGGGCAGGGAAGGAGGAGCTCGGAGACCAGGCCTGGGGGTGGGTTGTGGGGGAACCCTGGGGAGGGGCAAGTCCGGGTGCTGCAGTGCACGGGGCTCCAGGCCGAGGCCAGTGTCATGGTGTCTGGCATCCGCTGACCCGCATCCCCTGCAGCGCTCCTCAACCTGTATGAGCGCCACCACAGTGCCCACCTGCGGCAGCGGGCCGTGCAGAAGCTGTATGAACACATTGTGGCTGACGACCGATTCACCAAGAGCATCAGCATTGGCCCGGTCAGTGCCCCTGCCTGGCTGCTGACTGCAGCCCCTGAGGGTTAAGGTCTGAGAGTCAAGTCCTGGAGGCCGGGCTGTGAGCTGGGAGTGGGGTCTCCTGGAGCACCTCCATTTGGGAGGTGGCCCTCCGATCTCACAAACGTTTGAGGGCTTCTGTCCTGGTCCCCTGCATGCCCAGCTCAGTGAAGCCGCCCCACCACACTCGACTTTTCCTTCCGTCCCCCACCAGCTCTTGTCGTCAGTGTGCCTGGACACTCTCCTGGAGGCCCCTTCCTGAGATCCTGCTGGCTAGGTGGGAGGGTTGCTTTTTCCTCACTTGGTTCCCTCCGAATTCCTCTCCCCAAATAGTTCATCATTCGCCATTCTCCCATCCGGTTTAGACATGCCCAGGGTGGGTGGGGGTAGCAGGGTCCTTGGGTTCCACTCCTGATTCCTCCTGCCTAGCTAGGGACTTGGAGCGCTAGCCTCTGTGGGGCCTGCAGGGGGCCAGGTGTGGGCCAGTTCAGTGACCTTGGAGGTGCAGTCCCCGGGCTACTGGTGCAGGGCCGCCTCCTGACAGAGTCAGCAGCTCCTGGGCTGTGCCGTAGCTGCTGCGGCGTAGTGGGTCGGCCTGGGCATTCTCTAGACATACCCAGGTGGCACTGGCCACTGAGTCCCACCCTGACACTGCATCTCGGGTTTTTGGGGCCTCTTGCCACCTCAGTGAATCACCAGTTCTGACGGACCCTGTAGCGGGTCCCTCGTTTGCTGCTCAGCAGTGGTGTGGTTCTTTGTGGGTTTTGGTTTAATCCCACGTAGAGCACATCTGTACTAAATGCATAGAAACACGCTTACAATTGAATCTTGACTTGTGAGATCCATAAGTAAAAAGTTGGGGGCCTCTGGAACGTTCTGTTCTGAGGAAGAAGGGGGGCAATCGGTCCCTACTGCTACAGTCCTGTCTTCGCATCTCTTCTTGGGCCCCTCAGGCCCCGTCCTCTGTCCCCTGTGTTGTCTCTAAGGCACCTGGTAGCCCACGCCCCTCTGGCTCCTCCTGGAACCGTGTGCTGCTCCCTGATGGAGTGCCGGTCAGTCCTCACACGCTAAGCCAGGCTGTGGACTCGGCCGACACTGCCTTTGTCTGAGTCAGGTCCTGGGGACACAGTTGTTGCCCATCGTCACTCAGGAAACGCCTGTTAGAGCAGAAGGCCCCTGTCCTGGCCCTGAGTGAGCTGTACAGGACCTTATCCCTGGGGTCTGCTGTGGTTCTGTACGGGACCTTGTCCCTGGGGGCTGCTGTGGGTCTGGACGGGACCTTGTCCCTGGGGGCTGCTGTGGGTCTGGAGCAGAGCCCTGACAGGGCTGTGTCGCCTGCAGATCTCGAAAACCATCAACATGCTTGTACGCTGGTATGTGGACGGGCCCGCCTCCACTGCCTTCCAGGAGCACGTCTCCAGAATCCCGGACTATCTCTGGTGAGTGTGGCTGGGATGTGCTGGTGAGGACTCTCACGAAGGCTGGGTCTGAGCCCCGGCTGCGTCCCAGTGAGGGGCCCCCATGGTGCCATCTGGGAATGCTGCCAGGGAACACCACCAGGCACCAGCAGTGTCAGGGCTTGTGGAGCCACTGAGGGTTGTCTTTGAATTGGAAGATTTGCCACCCAGTGGAAGCGTGGGGTGGTCCCAGAAGGTAGAGTGAGGAAGGGGGTGGTAGGTAGCAGGGCAGCTTCAGGTTGGTGTCAGGGAGGCCTGTGGACAAGGGGAGCTTGTCAGCCACGGACTGTGCCCTGGAGGTGGGGCCGCTGTCATGGAGGGCACAGAGCCGTCCCACAGTGGGAAGCCTCCGCGTGCAGGCCTCTTCCTCTGGTCCCTCGGCACTGCACGAGGGCGGCAGGGATGGCGCAGCCTGGGGTCAGGGAGCCTCCCACTGCCCCTTGCCTTGGGTGTGCCCCTCCTGGGTGAGTGTGTCCTGTCTTCCATAGAGTGTGGCCCTCATGCCCAGGAGCCCAGCAGCCCAGCTGGGGTGGTATCCAGGCCAGTGCCAGGCCTCGGGGGAGGGGAGAGACCCCCTCTCTGGGACCCTCCTGGGTGCAGGGTCTGGGTAGCCAGCTGGGCTTCCAGCTTTCTCCCTGCACCTGACTTGGGCTTTTTTTGTCCTCACAGGATGGGCCTTGACGGCATGAAAATGCAGGTAAGGGCTGCAGGACTGCGGCTGCCTGCTTCCTTTGCAATCATTTCTACCCTCTATTATTTTTCCTTTGGGGTTCAGAAATAACTCCTCCTGGACCGGGTCCCGGCAGCGCGTGACCAGAGGCTGCGTCAGTTGAGGTCTCTGGCCGTGTCCCTGTGGGAGCCCACAGTTCTCGAAGTCTGTCTGCAGCTCTCCTGTCTGCTTTTTGCCCTGATGGTCCGAGTGGGCTCAGCTGTGTAACGACAGACCCAGAGCTGCAGAAGCTCTCATCTTGTTACTGTGGCAGGAGGTGGCTCTGCTTCGTGGGGGCTTCTCCTCCGTGCACTCTTAATTTAAGAGGCTCCTTCTTCAGGTCCTGAGTGGACAGGACAGGAGCCTGGAGGACCGTGTTGGCCTGTGGCCAGGCCTGGGAGCTCCCCGAGGACTTGGCCTGAGTGGGCTGGAACCCAGTCATGAGGGGCACCAAGCACAAGAGAGTGGGGAGGCCGGTGTGGGATCCTGGCTGACATTGGTCCTGTCCTGGCTCTGGGGGCCCTATAGACCCCAGTCCTGTCCGATTGGGCTGAGCCTGCGCCCCTTTGTGCATTGACACAGTGGGTGTGTCAGAAACCCAGAAAGCGTTGCCCTGTGCCTCGTGGTCTAAGGAGGGTTACACCCTGCGGGGCCTGTCTTCTGTCCCCCACACTGATTCAGTGTGGGAATATGGTGTCTCCAGAGGTGTCCTGGGTGTCACATTTGGGATAGACACACATGGGCCCAGCACTGCCCGCCCCAGGGCTACCCTTGGTGCCAGGTGCCCCCAGCCACGAGCTTTTACCCAGCTGGCCTTGAGCTCTCCAGAGGCTCCCTGGACACTGTCCGTGTTTTGTGAAAAGGTTTTCAAAACACATGCAAGGTAGAGGTGAGTAATAAGCCCTAGAGCAGGCCGTGGCCTCCCTGGCCCTCCCTATCCAACCCTCCCTGTCCTTCCATCCCTGTCCAGCCCTCCCTGTCCAGCCCTCCCTGACCCTCCCTCACCCTCCCTCCCTGGTCCTCCCTGTCCCGCCCTCCCTGACCCTCCTCCCTGATCCTCCCTGTCCCTCCCTGACCCTTCTCCCTGACCCTCCCTGTCCGGCCCTCCCTGACCCTCCCTCCCTGGTCCTCCATGTCCCACCCTCCCTGTCCAGCCCTCCCTGTCCGGCCCTCCCTGACCCTCCCTCCCTGGTCCTCCCTGTCCCTCTGTGACCCTCCTCCCTGACCCTCCCTGTCCGGCCCTCCCTCACCCACCCTCCCTGGTCCTCCCTGTCCCTCTGTGACCCTCCTCCCTGACCCTCCCTGTCCGGCCCTCCCTGACCCTCCCTCCCTGGTCCTCCCTGTCCCTCTGTGACCCTCCTCCCTGACCCTCCCTGTCCGGCCCTCCCTGACCCTCCCTCCCTGGTCCTCCATGTCCCACCCTCCCTGTCCAGCCCTCCCTGTCCGGCCCTCCCTGACCCGCCCTCCCTGGTCCTCCCTGTCCCTCTGTGACCCTCCTCCCTGACCCTCCCTGTCCGGCCCTCCCTGACCCACCCTCCCTGGTCCTCCCTGTCCCTCTGTGACCCTCCTCCCTGACCCTCCCTGTCCCACATCTCCGACTCCTCAGTGCACCTCAAGCTGATGAGGGCGTCTGTGTTTTTACAAAATTGCTCTGAGGTTGTCACACCCAACAAACTTCATGACGGTTCCTAAGTGTAGTCCTCACGTTATGGCTGGTGTGTGTGAATCAGGATTCAGGCCATTCACACAGGCCTTTGGTTGTTGGTCTTTGAGCTCCTGTTAGTCCAGCAGTCTCTGTGGTCTCTTTTCTCCTCCTGGAAGATTTGTCCCTGAAGGGCTTCACATTCCAGATCTGACTGGTTGCTCCTGCTGTTCCCTGAGTTTTTGTAAACTGGCCAGGCCCTGAGGCTTGATCCCACTGTGTTTCTTTGGCGAGAATGCTTTTCTGGTGGTCCCTGCCTGGTCCCTCCAGTGCGTGGTATCTGGATACCTCTGCCACACACCACCCTCTGCCCAGTCCCTATGTCTGTCTTGGTCAGTGCCCAGCTCTGTCTCACTAGGGTTTGGTCACCGGCCTTTTGAACTGAGACCAGAGTGTGTACCTGTGAGCCCAGCTCGGGGTGAGATATGAGGTGGGGCCTTCCCAGCCCTGTGCAGAATTCCCATCACCTCCAGGTGTGCTCATTAGCCGGGCGCGGTGGCTCACGCCTGTAATCCCTATACTTTGGGAGGCCGAGGAGGGCAGATCACGAGATCAGGAGATTGAGACCATCCTGGCCAACGTGGTGAAACCCCAACTCTACTAAAAAATACAAAAAAAATTAGCCAGGCGTGCTGGCGGGCACCTGTGGTCCCAGCTACTCCGGAGGCTGAGGCAGGAGAATGGCGTGAACCCAGGAGGCGGAGGTTGCAGTGAGCCGAGATCGCACCACTGCTCTCCAACCTGGGCGATAGAGTGAGACTTCATCTCAAAAAAAAAAGAAAGGCCGGGCGCGGTGGCTCACGCCTGTAATCCCAGCACTTTGGGAGGCCGAGGCGGGCGGATCACAAGGTCAGGAGATCGAGACCACAGTGAAACCCCGTCTCTACTAAAAATACAAAAAATTAGCCGGGCGCGGTGGCGGGCGCCTGTAGTCCCAGCTACTCAGGAGGCTGAGGCAGGAGAATGGCGGGAACCCGGGAGGCGGAGCTTGCAGTGAGCCGAGATCGCGCCACTGCACTCCAGCCTGGGCAACAGCGTGAGACTCCGTCTCAAAAAAAAAAAAAAAAAAAAAAAAGAAATGGGGGTCATTTCCAAGCGTCACCTTGACTGAGGTGCGCTGCTGTCACTGGGTGAGAGCAGCTGGATGCTCTGTGTATGGGTACTGGAGCCTCTGACGGATCGTCCAGTCCTAGAAGTGTCCTCAGAGGGACGCTGTCCTGCCTGGTGGCCCATGAAGGAAGGGGGGGGCTCCACGAGGCTCCCCAACCTGTGTCTGCCTGCAGGGCTCAGCCTTCTCTGAGGCCCTTGTCAGCCATGAGGGGTGCCCAGGGCTCAGAGCCTGAGGCTGAGTGTTGGCTGGGTGGGAGCCCCCACACCTGGCCCTCAGGTGCCCATTGGATCCTGGAGGCAGTGGCTGGGAGTGGGAGGGGCTGCACCCGCTGCTGTAACACCGTCCTTTGTGTGTAGGGCACCAACGGCTCACAGATCTGGGACACCGCCTTCGCCATCCAAGCTCTGCTTGAGGTTCGTGGCTCCCCTTTTCTCAGCCTCAGCTGACCTTCCTGTGCACGTGAGCCCACGCGTTCACCTGAGGGCAGCACTGCTGACCACACGGTTGCCACTCCTTGGTATTTCCAGTGACCTGGGCTCTGGCCTCTGGCTTCAGATGGTCATGCTGTGGAGGGGGCGGCCTTGGCCAGCAGCCCTGGGTGTTGGGCTGGGTCGGGGGCCTTGGGAGGGCAGGGGCTGGAGGCCGTGTGAGAAGGGGAGCCTGGTGAAGGCTGTTTCTGAGAGTGCAGGCAGGAGTGGGACTCCAGGCTCTTCTTAGAACTGGAACTGCTCTGGCCAGGCACGGTGGCTCACGCCTGTGATCCCAGCACTTTTGGGAGGCCGAGGTGGGTGGATCACAAGGTCAGGAGTTCAAGACCAGCCTGGCCAAGATGGTGAAACCCCGTCTCTACTAAAAATACACAAAAATTAGCCGAGCGTGATGGTGGGCACCTATAATCCCAGCTAGTTGGGAGGCTGAGGGAGAGAATTGCTTGAACCTGGGAGGTGGAGGTTGCAGTGAGCCAAGATTGTACCACTGCACTCCAGCCTGGGTGACAGAGTGAGACTCTGTCTCAAAAAAAAAAAAAAAAAAAAAAAAAGAGAACTGGAACTGCTTGTGCTTGTTACGGGCATTCTCCAGCCAGTACTGGAGAAAAACAAGAATGGATTTTTACGCTGGTGGGAGTGAGGTCAGTGGGATTCCGAAAGTGTTTCTGGAGAGTCCTGAGGGCTGGGCCACGCAGGGTGCTGGAGACCCCCTGGCGTAGATGCTGGCCAGGCAGGTGGGTGCTGGCATCCATAAATGGTCTCTTCTGCGCCCTTCCATCTTCAGTCATATCTCATGGACTTTGGCTTTTTTGTCTTTAAAGGTAAGTGCAACAAGAAACCCTGGCACTGTCTAGAGATGTCCGTCAGTTTGATTCTGGTTCCCAGTGAGGGCGGGATGTGGCCAGGACCATCGGGAAACCAGTCCAGCCGTGCTGGCCATGCAGGGGCAGCTCAGCCTCTCTGTCCTGCTGTTTCTTCCAGGCAGGCGGGCACCACAGGCCCGAGTTTTCGTCCTGCCTGCAGAAAGCACACGAGTTCCTGCGACTCTCGCAGGTGAGGCCAGTGCCTGGGGCTCTGAGGGGGCTGAAGAGGGGGATCAGGGCCGGGAGCTCCTGCAGGCAGAAGTGCCCACCTCACCTCCACCCTGCCCTATTTCCTGCACTGGTTTTTCAGGTCACCCCCACCCTCCCCTCTCCTCCCCTCCCTAGCCCCTGCTCTACCCACCAGTCCTCCTCGGGCTGGCCTCACCTGGGGCAGCTCTCGGAGGCCTTCAGGGTGCTGGAGGTGCTGGCAGTTTCTGCATCCTGCTCATGTTGGAGCCACTGTGTGCAGGGGCCAGGCACGGGCAGGGGCTGTGTACCCTGAGCTGCACAGCCTACATGGCACCTCTGTGTCTCTGAAGCACCTCTGCCCACGGAGGTGATGCCAGCCTGTGGACTTTTCCTCCTGAGACTGCAGCGAAAGCCCCGGTCCATCCTGCCAGATCAGCTGCCCACAGACCCTGCCCGAGCCCCTAGTTTGACCTCAGTATCTCTCACACATGTCTGCACGCCAGTCTGCAGCCACAGTCATCCCATACATGCACCCCAACCTCCCATGTCTCCCATGCCTCAGCCAGTGTCCCTCTGCCTGGAACCACTGCCCCCCAGCGCCATCTCCCACCCTTCACCTCTCACCAGGACGTTCTTCTGCAGGGCTTCTGGGTCTTCCTGGCCTCCGTGTGGCCGAGGCTGGCACCCATCTTGGGCTCAAGCAGAGGAGGGGCATGGTCCTGTTGTGCCTGCCCCTATGGCAGCCTGCTCCTGCTCCTGCCTCCTGCCTCCTGCCTCCTGCCGAGGACGTGCTCTGGGTGATGGGGACTTGGGGAGGCTGACTGAACCCTACTGCACTCCAGGCCTCTTTCCTTCTCACTGAGGTGAGAGGCAGCCCAGGAGCTGAGGTCCATGGAGCTGGGGTTGTTCAGGAGGCAGCGGGGGCCCCTGGCACAGAGCACACCCGCAGAGACCTGGGCGCCCTCCCTGCCTTCTGGCCAGTGGGGAGATCACAGGGGAGTCAGGTGCCTCCCATCTGGGCTGGTTTCAGCCCTCGATGGCCAGTCACGTTTCTCAGCAGCCGTGGGTGGTGAGCTGAACAGGTGCGGGCCCTCGGGTGCCTCGCAGCACCATGATGGCTATGGCCGGCAGAGTAAGCTCCCGGGCACGTCCTGCCTCTCCGGTCCTGCCCAGTCTGACTCAGTGATGTCCCAGATGGGGATGTCCCGTGGTGACATGTTCTCTGCTTCCACATTTACCCTCGGTGCTGCCCAGGTCCCAGATAACCCTCCCGACTACCAGAAGTACTACCGCCAGATGCGCAAGGTATGCGGAAGCCAGCCCCATCCCTGCCCCGTCCCCAAGGGGAGGCCGCCCTCCGCAGGGTGGGTCCTTCCGTCTGAAGGGGGCTCTTCCTTTGGCGTCTCTGGGTGTCCTGCTGTGGTAGACGCCTGGCGTGGGGGCCCATGCCTCATGTTGCTGAGCTGCCTGGCACATGGGGCACAGTTGGCTTGCACACGTGGCTGTGCCTCAGAGCGGTTCAGGTGGTCACGGCACACGCAGGCTTCGGAAGGACAGCCGAAGTGTAGTCAGGGCGTCCGGGGAAGGAGAGGGAAGAAGCAGACCTCAGGGCCCGGGTGGGCTGTGACCACAGGTGCAGGCTGTGAAGTTAGGCATGGACACAGCTGCTGCTGCCTGTTTACGATGGGGTGGGGGTCACCTGGGCCCCATCCTATCCGTCGTGAGATCTGAAGGTGTTGAGGGTGTGAGCTGCACCCCTGAGGGTCCCTATGCTGGAAGCTGGAGGTCTGTCTGGATGTACCCAGCTTGGGGCCCTGGCTATACACACACCTTTGGTGGATGGGCCCCTGCCCTGACCGGGTGCTCTGTGGTGGGGACGGATGCGTGCGGCTGTGGGGTGGGTCTGAGAACTGGGGTGTGGACACCCCCAACCTGGGGTCACGGCTTGTGCTCTGCAGGGTGGCTTCTCCTTCAGCACGCTGGACTGCGGCTGGATCGTTGCTGACTGCACGGCTGAGGCCTTGAAGGCTGTGCTGCTCCTGCAGGAGAAGTGTCCCTGTGTCACCGAGCACATCCCCCGAGAGCGGCTCTGCGATGCTGTGGCTGTGGTAAGGCTGTGGTCCCAGCAGCCCTGTCCATACATCGTGTCCCGCAGAGAGCTGCGTGCTTACTTCCACTCCCGTGGGCTCCGGCCCAGCACACGCTCTGGCCGGGCCGTAGGAGCTTGTCCTTGGACAGCGTCTATATGTGGAGAACTGTGAGCTCTGGCTGGACCCCTAGGGGCCTTGCTGGGCTGTGTGCACAGGGCCCTGCACTGCGGAGCTGGTGTCCAGCCCAGCCACTGATGCTTGCAGGAGCCGGTGTGGCCCGCAAGTTTTCTGTCTGGTGGTTTCCGCGGGGTGTCTGAAGAAGGAATTTGTTGGTTCTGGTGCCACATCCTTTCAGCACATCTGGCTTTTGTGTGTGTTTCCCAGTGGAGACCCTGCCCTAATCTGGCAGCACACACTTGGTTTCTAAGTCATGGCACGTGTGGGGGCATATTCCCTGGTGGGTGTGCACGGAGGCCCTGATGGCTGAGGTTGCAGCTACTGCTTGGGGCACCCAAGGGCTCGGTTAACGTGGAAATCGGGTCTCCACCCTCTGCTCCTGCCCCATCGGTTGTCAGCCCTAGTGTTGCCTCTAGAGAGTTCCGCTGTGGCCTGGGTGCCTGTGTGTCTCAGGACGTGGGTGAGTTCTCGGGTGCTGTGTGATTTCAGCTGCTGAGCATGAGGAATCCCGACGGAGGGTTCGCCACCTATGAGACCAAGCGTGGGGGGCACTTGCTGGAGCTGCTGAACCCCTCGGAGGTCTTCGGTGAGTGGTCGGCCAGCGCCGTGGCACACAAAGCTGGGGTTGGCCAGTGCTGTGGTGCACAAACCCGGGGACCAGCTTTTCCCCCTTGCCCAAGGCTGCAAGGCCCAGGTTCACCAGCAGATCTGTCTGGAACCCTCCCTCAGCCCAGGCCGTTCTGCGCTCCTCCATCCCGGGGGGTGGCAGGATCCTTGTGTTGTGGATAGGAGGGCATCAGGTCAGACATAGGGGTCGGTGGAGGGTTCCGGTGAGATCCACAGCCTGGGCTGGTTCCCGCTCAGTCCACAGGGCTGTGTTCTGGGGGGGCTGCTGTGTGTCCAGAGCACCTGCAGGGAGGTGTTGGGGACTGAGGGGACCCATGCCATGGGCGGTAGGCTGCTGTGTGTGCGTGGTTGCCACTGTACTGGTCTTGGGGGAGGATCTCACCCCTGGTCCACCTCTGGGCACCTCACATATACCCCCCTTTCTGGTCCCCTCCCATCACACGTGGCTTTTTGGGGTGGGGTCACAGCTTTCTGCTGTGTTCCCCTCATCTTCGCTCTCACGTAGCACAGGTGTGTGTCCTGGGCCGGCTAGTGTTTGCCCTGGAGGTTGGTCAGGGAGGCAGGGTCCAGGCCTGGGATTTGGCCTGGGCAGCCAGGGTGAAACTCAACACCTTGGTTGTTCCCTCCCGTTCCCAGGGGACATCATGATTGACTACACGTATGTGGAGTGCACCTCCGCCGTGATGCAGGCGCTTAAGTATTTCCACAAGCATTTCCCGGACCACAGGGCAGCAGAGATCAGGTAAGGAGGGCCTCAGCCCAGGATGCTCTGCCACTCAGTGTGGGGAGCCAGGTCGGGGGCCACAACCCAGATGCATCATTCTCTAACACAGGGCCCTGGCGGCCCATCTCAGAAACAAAACTCATGGAAACGTGCAAGAGACTTCGGATGTTGTAGAATCCAGTCATATGCCCTGAAGCATGAAAATATCTCTTAGGGTCTCAGAATAGCACAATTATAACACACAAATGGATTTTCTCTCTCTCTTTTAATAATGTTAAAAAGACATTACATACCTAACTCCACCTGTGTCCCAGTAGCGGTTTTTAAGTAACCTTTCCTATTGGAGGGTAGCCAGTATTCAGAAAAGTGTACAGGTTGATCTTCCTGAAGTGAACAGGCGCTGGTGCCAACATTAGACATAGTGACGCCACCAGATCCCTCAGCTCGCCCCGTGAGGGGGCGCCCACATGCCTGCCAGGTCGTGGGCTCCTGTTGCTCGCTTTGAACCTTGTCTGGGTGGACTCCTGAGGTGTGGAATTCGTGTTGCCTTCTGCTCTTCTGCGTGTGGTTGGCCAGGTGACTCGGGTCACAGCAGCGCTCTGTCCCTCGGGCCTTCGGTTGAACGCCGATGCCGCGCTGTGCAGCTGCCTGTTGTCAGCACCCAGGAAGATTTCAGTCTGGGTTATGATGAAGCGTCTACTGTGAACACTCTTGTACTTATCTTTTGGGGACACCTGGGTACCCATTTCTCATGGTCACATACCTAGGAGTGGCATTGCTATGTTAGAGGGTACGTTATAGAGTATGTGGTTTTTGTAGGTTCTTTTTTTATCCTGTTACGATTCCTTTTTTTTACTTTTGTTAAACCTGGTGTAGACTCACCTTGGTCGTGATGCATTGTCCTTTTTATATATCGCTAGATTCAATTTGAAGAATATTTTGTTAGGATTTTAACAACTCTGGTTACAAGAGACAGTGGTCTATAATTTTTTTTTCTTTATAATGTTTTTGTCAGGTTTTCCTGTTAAGATGATGCTGGACTCAGGAAAGCAGTTGGAAAGTGTTTTTTAAAATACTCTTTAGAAGAATTTGTGTAGTATTCATAATATTTCTGCCTTAAATGTTTGGGGAAAATTACCGGAAATGCCAGTTGGGCCTGGAGTTTTCTTTGAGGAAAGGTTTTAAATTAGAAGTTCAATTTCTTTCCTTTTTTCTTTTTTTTTTTTTTTTGAGATGGGGTCTAACTCTGTCACTCAGGCTGGAGTACGGTGTAATTTCTTTAATAGTTTATAGGACTGAGCAGATTTTCCATTTTTGTATCAGACTGGGGAGTCTTCCCATTTCCACTCGGCTTTATACTGATTCGTGCAAACTTGCTCAGTGTCCTCTTGGATGGCTCTGAGCTCAACGCTGACGTCCTCCTCTTCCTTCTGAGAATCTTACACTGATCTTTTGAAAAAAACCATCTTAGTCTTTGATGCTGTTTTCAAAGAGACTTTATTTTTGGTTTCATCAGTTTCTATTCGTTGTTATTTTCTTTCTTTCTTTTTTTTTTTTTTTTTTTTTTGAGACGGAGTCTCGCTCTGTCACCCAGGCTGGAGTGCAGTGGCCGGATCTCAGCTCACTGCAAGCTCTGCCTCCCAGGTTTACGCCATTCTCCTGCCTCAGCCTCCCGAGTAGCTGGGACTGCAGGCGCCCACCACCTCGCCCGGCTAGTTTTTTTTGTATTTTTTAGTAGAGACGGGGTTTCATGGGGTTAGCCAGGATGGTCTCGATCTCCTGACCTTGTGATCCGCCCGTCTCGGCCTCCCAAAGTGCTGGGATTACAGGCGTGAGCCACCGCGCCCGGCCCTTTCTTTCTTAATTTTTTTGAGAAGGAGTCTTGCTCTGTCGCTCAGGTTGGACAGCAGTGGCGTGATCTCAGTTCACTGCAACCTCCGTCTCCTGGGTTCAAGCGATTCTCCTGCCTCAGCCTCCCGAGTAGCTGGGACTACAGGTGCTCGCCACGATGCCTGGCCAATATTTTGGTATTTTTATTAGAGACAGGGTTTTATCGTGTTGGCCAAGTTAGTCTTGAACTCCTGACCTCAGGTGATCCGCCTTCCTTGGACTCCCAAAGTGCTGGGATTATAGGTGTGAGCCACCACATCAGCCTTTGTTATTTTCTTTCTCCTTTATTTTTCTTGAATACTTAGATATTTGATGTTCAGGCTTTTATTGAAATACGCACTTAAGGCTATAAATGAGTTTTGATATATCATTCAGTTTGAAGTGTTTTCTGGTGCTCGCTGCGGTAGCACAGATACTCAAAGTGTTTTCTGTTTCTACTGTTCTTCTCTGGCCCACGGGTTGTGTGGGAGTATGCTGCTTCATTTACAATCTGAGAATGTTCTGGTGTGGGTTTTTTTGGAAGCCGTGGATGGTGCAGGGGTTTTCTTGTGCTTCACAGGTACAGCTAGGAGGGCACCGTGTTCAGGGTCTTCTGTTAGCCTGGCACGGCCCTTGGCCATGTCTGCTGTGCAGCGTGAAGTGGGCGCGAGTTGTCCTCAGCCACATTTAGAAAATTGGCCTTTTAAAAAACAGATCCTCTTTTAAAAATCACTGTAATAAAAGTAAAGCAGGTTCTTTGCAAACAAGACTTGCAAAATACAGAGAAGTGTGAAGCAGCAGCTACGTCGCCCTCCTCGCCCTGAAGGAGAATCTGCTGTTGCTGTTTGGTCTCCACATTTCCATGGTGGCTTGCTGCCCCTTTCATGCCTGGCCCACTTTGTGCCTGGTGAGGTTTCTAAAAGCCCCACCATTGAGCGTGCTCCTCCAGCACGAGCAGTAATGACACAGGTGTTGTGTCATTTTACTCAGTAGCTCCTGGGTTATTTTTCAGTTTTCTTTTTTTCTTTTTTTTTTTTTTTTTTAGCTTTTCCCCATTTTAACCTTAACTGGTATTTTCTTGTTAAATATTTATTCATGACCATTATTATTCCCTAGAGCCACATGGCTTGGGGTCCACCTGTCTGGGTCAGCCCCCATCCCTGCCCCTTCTGGCTGTCTGACCTGGCCTGGTGACTTCTCTTCTCTGCTCATCTCTCTCCCTGCCTGGGTGGGCAAGAGGACAGCCTCGCAGAGCGGTGGGATTGTGTGAGACGCCGCAGGGAAGCACGTCGGCTGTAGTCACTGTGTAGAACGATGAGTCCTGGATGTGGCACGCAGGGGAGCAATGGTGACTTCGTCACGGGCTTCCTCTGCATTTGTTTGGTGACTTCCAAGCTAGAACATTCTTTTTTTGTTTATTTGTTTGAAACAGGGTCTCACTCTTTTACCCAGGCTGGATGGAGCGCAGTGGTGAAATCATGGCTTACCACAGCCTCAAACTCCTGGGCTCGAGCAATCCTCCCACCTCAGCCTTGTGAGTAGCTACAGGTGCATACCATCACCCCTGGGTAATTTTTTAAATGTTTTGTAGAGATGGGGTCTAGCTGTGTTGCTCAGGCTGGTCTCGAACTTCTGGGCTCAAGCAATCCTCCCACCTCGGCCTCCCCAAATGCTGGGATTACAGAGTGAGCCACCACATCCAGCCATTTAAAAAATTTTCACTAGGATGATTTTTCTTTCATTTTTAAGCACAATAAGTATTTGTGTATTATGTTACAGATATTTTCCCCTCAATTTCTTTGTTCTTTTTATCTCTTTAGGGAATTTGAATATACGTTTTTAACTTTTAAATGGTTAAATATATTAGTCTGATTTTTTTTTTTTTTTTTTTTTTTTTTTTTTTTTTTTTTTTTGAGACGGAGTCTCGCTGTGTCTCCCAGGCTGGAGTGCAGTGGCGTGATCTCGGCTCACTGCAAGCTCCGCCTCCCGGGTTCATGCCATTCTCCCGCCTCAGCCTCCCGAGTAGCTGAGACTACAGGCGCCCGCCACCACGCCCGGCTAGTTTTTTTTTTTTTTGTATTTTTAGTAGAGACGGGGGTTTCACCGTGTTAGCCAGGATAGTCTCGATCTCCTGACCTCGTGATCCACCCGCCTCGGCCTCCCAAAGTGCTGGGATTACAGGCTTGAGCCACCGCGCCCGGCCATTAGTCTGATTTTTATGTTAAGATTTTAAACTTGCTGGGCTTGGTGGCTCACGCCTGTAATCCCAGCACTTTGGGAGGCCAAGGAGGGTAGATCACAAGGTCAGGAGATCGAGACCATCCTGGCTAACACAGCGAAACCCCGTCTCTACTAAAAATACAAAAATTAGCTGGGCATGATGGCGGGTACCTGTAGTCCCAGCTACTCAGGAGGCTGAGGCGGAGAATGGCATGAACCTGGGAGGCCAAGATGGCGCCATTGCACTACAGCCTGGGTGAGAGTACGAGACTTCGTCTCAAAAAAAAAAAGATTTTAAACTTACCTGGAGAGTTTTTGAGATACAATTTGGAGTCGCCACTTACTTTAACACTATTTATATGGAATATTCTATTTTACTACACAGACTTAAATTCTCCCCTAAATTCACAAAGGTATAAAAAAGTTAGAAAAATAGTGAAAAGTACTCCTGTTTACTCTGACTAGGATTCCTTAGTGGGTGGCCCTGTATCCTGAGGGCTTCGTTACCTGTCCTCCCATATGATCCAGGCTCTGTCTACCCTGAGGGCTTCATTACTTGACCTCCCACATGATCCAGGCACATTCTTTCTTGAACCATTGGAGAGGAAGTTGCAGATAGGATGTGCCCCTAACTGCCTGAGTATTTCTTAGCAGGTATATTCTTTTGTGCAAGTGTAAGTCAGAATGTTAATGTTGATGAAATACTAATCTGCCGGCCTAATTGTTCCAATAATGTCCTTTGTGGCAAAATTTTTCCTCGAGCTTTAATCCAACATCATGGGTTGCATTTGTTTGTTTTTATTTTTGTTTTCTTTTTCTGTTTTCCTTACCCTTCTCACTGTGCATGTTGGTTGCATTTAGTTATCACATGGACACCCTTTTAACTTGGAATAATTCCTTAATCTTTCCTTGTGTTTGATGACTTTGTCATTTTTGAATTGTTCAGCAAGTTATTTTGTAGAATATCCTCAGTGTTTTGTTTTTTGGTGTCTCGCGATTAGATTCAGATTATGAAGTTGTACATTTTTGTCAGGAACATTGCAGAAGAAATGGGGCCTTCTCCTGCACCTTGCCAGGAAGCACACAGCAGCTTTGATCCCTTGATTAAGGTGATGACCACTGTACTTAGTTTCTCAGCTATGAAGTTGCTTTCTGTTTCTTTGTGGGGAGACAGTTGTAGACTATGTAAATGTCCTATTTCTCATCAAACTTAGACCTGTTAGTGTTAGCATTTGATGATGATTCTTGCCTGAATCAATTATTTGCGTAATGCTTACAAATTGTCATTCCTTCCATATGTATTAGTTGGTGTTCTTACAAAAGCCTTTCATTTGCCTCTGTTTATTTACTTATTTATTATCACTGTGGACTCTTAGATTCTTATGCTGTTGATTTTGATACTGATCTCATAGCTAGATAATTTTGCTAAACTTTAAAAAAAATGTATGCAGTTTATCTTTTATAGCAGCTTTAAATTTATAGAAAATTTGAGTGGAAGATGCAGTGTTCCCATAAAGCCACTAACGCCTCACACCTTCCACCAAGTTTCCCCTAATATTAACATCTTGCATTAAAGTGGTGCATTTGCTACAGTTGATGAGTCAACATTCATAAATTAATATCGTCCAGAGTCCATTGTTTACATTCAAGTTCCTCTTCATGTTGTTCATTCTGTGGTTTCACAGATGTGTGATGCATGTGCCCACCACTGCAGTGTCACACAGGATTTCACTGCCCCAGAGTCCTCTGCACTGTCCCCACCTCTGAACCCCCACAGGAATTCACTGCCCCAGAGTCCTCTGCACTGTCCCCGCCTCCGGAACCCCCACAGGATCTCACTGCCCCAGAGTCCTCTGCACTGTCCCCACCTCCGGAACCCCCACAGGATCTCACTGCCCCAGAGTCCTCTGCGCTGTCCCCGCCTCCGGAACCCCCACAGGATTTCACTGCCCCAGTGTCCTCTGTGCTGTCCCCGCCTCTGGAACCCCCACAGGATTTCACTGCCCCAGAGTCCTCTGTGCTGTCCCCGCCTCTGGAACCCCCACAGGATTTCACTGCCCCAGTGTCCTCTGCACTGTCCCCGCCTCTGGAACCCCCACAGGATTTCACTGCCCCAGAGTCCTCTGCGCTGTCCCCACCTCCAGAACCCCCACAGGATTTCACTGCCCCAGTGTCCTCTGTGCTGTCCCCGCCTCTGGAACCCCCACAGGATCTCACTGCCCCAGAGTCCTCTGTGCTGTCCCCGCCTCCGGAACCCCCACAGGATTTCACTGCCCCAGAGTCCTCTGCGCTGTCCCCACCTCCAGAACCCCCACAGGATTTCACTGCCCCAGTGTCCTCTGTGCTGTCCCCGCCTCTGGAACCCCCACAGGATTTCACTGCCCCAGAGTCCTCTGCGCTGTCCCCACCTCTGGAACCCCCATAGGATTTCACTGCCCCAGTGTCCTCTGCGCTGTCCCCGCCTCCGGAACCCCCACGGGATTTCACTGCCCGAGTGTCCTCTGCGCTGTTCCCGCCTCCGGAACCCCCATGGGATTTCACTGCCCCAGAGTCCTCTGCGCTGTCCCCGCCTCCGGAACCCCCACGGGATTTCACTGAAATTCACTGCCCCAGTGTCCTCTGCGCTGTCCCCGCCTCCGGAACCCCCATGGGATTTCACTGCCCGAGTGTCCTCTGCGCTGTTCCCGCCTCCGGAACCCCCATGGGATTTCACTGCCCCAGTGTCCTCTGCGCTGTTCCCACCTCCGGAACCCCCATGGGATTTCACTGCCCCAGAGTCCTCTGCGCTGTCCCCGCCTCCGGAACCCCCACGGGATTTCACTGAAATTCACTGCCCCAGTGTCCTCTGCGCTGTCCCCGCCTCCGGAACCCCCATGGGATTTCACTGCCCGAGTGTCCTCTGCGCTGTCCCCGCCTCCGGAACCCCCACGGGATTTCACTGCCCCAGAGTCTTCTGCGCTGTCCCCACCTCCGGAACCCCCACAGGATTTCACTGCCCCAGTGTCCTCTGTGCTGTTCCCGCCTCTGAACCCCCACGGGATTTCACTGCCCCAGAGTCCTCTGCGCTGTCCCTGCCTCCGGAACCCCTTAGTAGCAAACACTGATATTTTTACTGTCTCCATAGTTTTGCCTTTTCAGACTGACCTCTTTCACTTGGTAATAAGCATTTAAGATTCCTGAGTCTCTTTCCATGGCTCGATGGCACATTTCTTTTTAGTGCTGAATAATATCCCGTTGTCTGGACGTACCACAGAGTATCCATTCACCTACTAAGGTGAATGTCTTGCTTGCTTCCAAGTTTTGGCAACTGTGAATAAAGTTGCTGTCAATGTTGGCATGCACACAAGTTTTCAGCTCATCTGGGTAAATGCCAAGGAGCGTGATTGCTGGATCCTGTGGTAAGAGTGTGTTTAGTTCTGTAAGAAGCTGCCAAACTGTATTCTAAAGTGGCTGCACCATTTGCGTTTCCACCAGCAATGATGAGCGTTCCTATTGCTCCACATCCTCACCAGTATTCGCTCTTGTGTTTTGGGTTTGAGCCTTTCTAAGAGGTGTGTAGCGGTATCTCCTTGTTTCAATTTGCAATTCCCTAATGACATTATGTTAAAATCTTGTCGTATAGTTATTTGCCATCTGTATACCTTTTTCAATGACATGTCTGTCTTTGGCTCATTTTTAAATTGGGTTTTCTTATCGTTCAGTTCTAGTTCTTTGTATATTTTGGCCGCCAGTCCTTTATCAGATATGTCTTTCGCAAGTATTTTCTGCCCGTGTCTTGTCTTTTCATTCTATTAGTAGTATCTTTTGCAGAGCCAGTTTTCATTTTAATGAAGTCCAGCTTATCAATGTTCTCTTTCATGTATCATGTTTTTGGTGTTGTATCTAAAAAGTTACTGCCAAGCCCAAGGGTACCTAGATTTTTTTCCTGTGTTATCTTCTAGGAGTTTTTAAGTTTTGCATTTTACGTCGAAGTCCATGATTCATTTTGAGTTAACTTTTGTGAAGAGTTTATGGTTTGTGTTTAGATTTTTTTTTTGCATGTGGATGTCCAGTTGTTTTGGCACCGTCTGTCAAGAAGACTATTTTTGTACCATTTTGTTGCCTTTGTTTCTTTGTAAAAAATCAGTTGACTGCATTTGCATGGGTCTATTTCTGAGCTCTCCGTTCTGTTCCATTGATCTGTTTATTCTTCTCACCAATCCCACACTGTCTTGGTTCCTGTAGCTCTGGAGTAGGCCTTGAAGTCGGTTACTGTCAGTGTTCTCACTTTAGTGTTCTCTTTCAAAAGTGTTTTGGCTATTCTGGATTTTTTTCCCTCTCCATATACATTTTAGAATCTGTTTGTCGATAGTTTACAAAATAACTTGCTGAGACTTTGGTTGGGATTACACTGAATCTGTAGCTCAAGTTGGGAAGATCTTTTATTTCTTTCATCAGAATTTTATAGTTTTCATCATATATAGATCTCATACATATTTTGGTCTCGGCTCACTGCAAGCTGCGCCTCCCGGGTTCACGCCATTCTCCTGTCTTAGCCTCCCGAGTAGCTGGGACTACAGGCGCCCGCCACCACGCCCAGCTAATTTTCTGTATTTTTAGTAGAGATGGGGTTTCACCATGTTAGCCAGGATGGTCTCGATCTTCTGACCTCATGATCTGCCCGCCTCGGCCTCCCAAAGTGCTCGGATTACAGGCGTGAGCCACTGCACCCGGCTGTAGTTTCTCAGTTTTCATTTAGAGTTCTGTGTCTGTGTTCATGAGTGAGCCTGAAATTTTCACTTTTCCGTATCTTATTTCTCTGGGTTCCTAGAATGAACTAGAGAGTGTTCCTCCTATGTCTATTCTCTGAAAGAGTTTGTGTGAGATTAGAATGAGTGTATCTGATAATTTAGTAGCATTCATTTATAAAATTCCTAGGCCTAGAGTTTTTTTCTGGAAAAAGTTTACATTTTGACTCATTCTTTTAGTAGTTTTAGTACTGTTTAGGTTCTCTATTTCTTGATTGAGGCAGTTTTGGTAAGTTAATTTTTTCTAATTTGTAGATTTTTCTCTAAGTTTGCAAATGTAATACATAAAATTTGCTTCTCTTTTCTCACCATATCTGTAGTTCATTCCTTTTATCGCTAATATTACTAATTTGTACTTTGACTGTCTGTATTTGTTACCTGTTGCCAAGTATTAGTACAAACCTAGTGGCTTAGAACAGTGCACATTGATTACTTCACCATTTCTGTTGGTCAGAAGTCCAGGCGTGGCCTCGCGGGTCGTCCTCTGCCTCAGGGTCTCTCCGGGCTTCAGTCAGGGTGTTAGCCAGGACTGGGGTCTCTCCTGAGCTTCCAGTGAGGACAGATCTGCCTCTGAGCACACAGGGTCCTCGGCACGATCCCATTTCTCAGCTGGAGGCTACCGACGGCTGCTTGCTGCAGGGGCCTCTCTGGATGGCGTCTTCCCAAAAGCGAGAAGGAGGAGTTGGTAGAGGGAGTCTGCTAGCACCATGTGCAGTAACGCAGACCTCGGTCCCAGGACCGACACCCATCACCCCTGCCGAGATCTGCTGGTTAGAGGCAAGTCTCACGTCCCACAGGGTGACACTGGAGTAGACACTGCACTCCCGCCTTTTCAGAGAACCGGTTATTTTTTGGAAATATCAGTTAGATTTAGGATGGGTCTTCTTCGTCTTCTAAATCTATTGTTTTCTCTCTAATTGATTTTTTCCTGTTTTTATTTAGTTCACTTTTTTTGGTTTGCTCCTGCCTGGGTCACTGGATCTCAGTGATGCTGCTCCTGTTTGCAGCTGTGTCTGCAGCTGTGTCTGCAGCTGTGTCTGCAGCTGTGTCTGCAGCTGTGTCTGCAGCTGTGTCTGCAGCTGTGTCTGCAGCTGTGTCTGCAGCTGTGTCTGCAGCTGTGTCTGCAGCTGTGTGCAGCTGTGTCTGCAGCTGTGTCTGCAGCTGTGTCTGCAGGGCCTTCCCGAGGCCTTGCTTTCCCCTCACGTCCCTTTCTCAGACTCTGCCGATCTGCTTCCCGCTCTGGTGTCCTGTAGTTGCTTCTTTTTAAAACCCTCATAGGTCCGTGTAAACTGTTTATTTTTATGTGGTTTTTAAGGGAGACCATGCTTATTCTTTTGAGACCCTGGAATGGGTGGAATTGGGATAAACTGCCGTTTTACCGGAATGTTCACTGGACCAATCTCTTGTGTTCCAGGGAGACCCTCATGCAGGGCTTAGAGTTCTGTCGGCGGCAGCAGAGGGCCGATGGCTCCTGGGAAGGGTGAGTGAGCTCTGCCCGTGAGTGCGGACATGCATGGAATCCGGAAGTTTCTGCTCTCAAACACTGCATTCATAAATGTTGGGTTGTATGTTGGTGCTGCACCAGAAGTTTCTGGAAGTGAGCTGCCAGCCTGTGACTTCTGGGGGACCTCGTTCCTTTGTGGCATGCCTGGCCTTTGCCCTGGTGAAAGTTGCTTAGTACGTTGCTGGGCACAGCCAGGCTGCTGGGAGCACGCTGTGGGCTGAGCGTGGCTGTTCCCCTCCACCCCTTCTGCTTGCTCTTAGGTGTCTGGCTGGCTGGTGGGTCCAGCAGACAGAGCTGCTGTCTTCCATGGCCTTAATGCCTGAGGCACTGGAGTTGGTGGGCTGGCTGGGGCACGGGTAATTGTTGCAGAATGCCTGTTGTTTCACACCCCGGCTGTGAACAGGATGGAAGGGCTGAGGCTGTCCCTGTTTCCCTCTAGCTCCTGGGGGGTTTGCTTCACCTACGGCACCTGGTTTGGCCTGGAGGCCTTCGCCTGCATGGGGCAGACCTACCGAGACGGGTGAGTGCGTGCCTGTCCTCTGGTGGGCGGGGGTTCTCAACCCAACGCTGTCATGAGTGTTTTTTGCTTTGACATTTGATTTTAGGGGTGTTTTTGTTCATTTGTTTTTTGAGATGGAGTCTCTCTCTGTCAACTGGGCTGACATGCAGTTAGTGGCATGATCCTGGCTCACTGCAGTCTCGAGCTCCTGGGCTCAAGCGATCCTCCTGAGTAGCTGGGACCACAGGCGCCTGCCACCACCCCAGGCTAATCGTTTAAAACTTTTATGTAGAGATGGGGTCTTGCCGTGTTGCTCACACTGGTCTGGGCTCAAGCGGTCTTCTTACCTCGGCCTTCCAAAGTGCTGGGGTTACAGGCATGAGCCACTGTGCCTGGCCTGTTTTTAATATTTTTAAACAGTGAGATAAGATCCCCTGTTGAAATGAGGGTGTTTTCCTGGTCCCACAGCGCTCCAGAGTTTCCTGACATGTATGCCGGAGGGACGCTTCTGGCCTCTGGCCCTTCCAGGCACACAGATGCCTTCCAACCCTGAGTAGGAGGATTAGGGTCCAGGGCCCCGCTGGACCGGGTTAGAAGGCAGGAGACCTCTGGTCGCAGCCCGGTCTCCAGCCGCCCCCACTCTCTCCCAGCCCGGTCTCCAGCCGCCCCCACTCTCTCCCAGCCCGGTCTCCAGCCGCCCCCACTCTCTCCCAGCCGGTCTCCAGCCGCCCCCACTCTCTCCCAGCCCAGTCTCCAGCCGCCCCCACTCTCTCCCAGCCCGGTCTCCAACTGTCCCACTCTCTCCCGGGGTGAGGAGCACCATACTTGGCTGGGTCCCAGCCCTGTCTCCAGCTGCCCCACTCTTTGCCGTGTGGATGTTTAGGGGTGTGGAGCACCGTGCTTGGCTGGGCAGCTTGTGAGACGCTGCTCCCAAGCACTGCAGACTTCGCTCAGCCTGACGCACCTGTGAGGCCACCCGCAGCACTGGCATGTCCCTTTGTCCTCCCAGCGACTCGGGGAGGCAGGAGCATCTGTTCCCAGTTCACATGTGCAGAAGTCAAGCTCAGGGGTTTCAGTAGTGCCTATGGCCCTTAGGTAGGGCGGCTCCTCCCCATACCCTAAGGCAGCCTGCTAGGGTGAGAAGCCAGGGGTCTGGGACCTTCCTTGGTGTGATGTGTCTCCTGTCTCTGGTCTTTGCAGGACTGCCTGTGCAGAGGTCTCCCGGGCCTGTGACTTCCTCCTGTCCCGGCAGATGGCAGACGGAGGCTGGGGGGAGGATTTTGAGTCCTGTGAGGAGCGGCGTTATGTGCAGAGCGCCCAGTCCCAGATCCACAACACATGTTGGGCCCTGATGGGGCTGATGGCCGTTCGGTAGGGACGACGGCACCCGTCCCTGAGCCTTGGGTTTGGGTGGAGGAGGGACACTCAGCTGTGAGCAGGTGGCCTGGGCTGAGTGAATGTAGACAGGCGGGGAGGCCTGTGGGCCACGGGCTGTTCGGCTGCCACTCTGGGAACAGACACCTACAAGAGCCATGTGCCCGGTTCCTGGGGCAAGGACGTGGGCTGCTCTCACCAAGTGGGGCCCTGCAGAGAGGCTCGCCTCTTAGAAATGAACCACCCACCATTAGCAGTGTCGGTGGGAGAGCAAGGGCATCAGGGACCCATGGAAACAGCGAGGTGGGCTGCGATGAGAGTGCTGCCTCCTGGTATGGTAGTGATGACGGTCACAGCAGCTGCTCTCTGTGGCCCTCCTGTGTCCACAGCTGGTGCTGAGCCACATATGTGCCAGGTGCACACACACGCACATGCATGCAGGCATGCACCTGCACTCACTGATGTGCACACACAGACTTATGTGGAGACAGATGCACACACAGGTCTCTGTACACACGTATGCATGCACAGGCACCTGTGTACACACGCGTACAGATGTGCCTACAGCATCCTGTCTGTGCCATGCACAGACATAGGTACATGGAAACAGATGCACATACAGGTCTGTACACACACGTATGCATGCACACACAGGCACCTGTGTCCACACACACACAGATGCACCCACAGTATCCCACCTGTGCCACACACAGACATAGGTACATGGGGACAGATGCCATACACACAGGTCTATGCATACACGTACATACGCATGCACAGGCACCTGTGTAAACACATACAGATGCGCCCACAGCATCCCATCTGTGCCACACACAGACATAGGTACATGGAGACAGATGCACACACAGGTCTATGCACACACGTACGCATGCACAGGCACCTGCGTATACACATACAGATGCACCCGCAGTATCCCATCTGGGTCACACACAGACATGTATGTATGCACACACTTACATACGCATGCACAGGTACCTGTGCACACACACATACAGATGCACCCGCAGCGTCCCGTCTGTGCTGCCCTATTAGGTTTGATCATTTGGGGAATCTTCCTAAAGCCCTGAAAGCTAGGGTAGGTCAGCTTGAGCAGGAGCTGCGGGGTCTGGGGGACCCCTGAGGGCAGGACAGTCACGGACCCACAGTTGAGCTGGGCCCACTGAGCCCTGGATCCTTCTTGGTGTCTCATCATGGCAAGCAAGCAAGCGTGAGCTCTTGTGGGTCTCCAGAAGCCTATGAGGACCAGTGGCCCAGGTGGGAACAAGGCTTGGCCTCCTCTTCTGGGGGAAACACCAGGGCAGGCCTGAGGAGGCCTGTGTCCCCAGCCTGTCATCGCTGTGGCTCCGCTTCTCAGGGCGCCTAGGAAGAAGGTGTGGCAAGAGCCCGAGGTGTTGATTGCACCTGGCAGGGCCTGTGGGCGTCAATTTAGATGCATCCGTGCTCACTGCAGCATTCCAGGGTTTGCCCTTATGCTCGGCTGTGTGAGGGTGAGGATGATGCTTGGAGGGCATGCACAATGGGTGTGTTTCAGCCTCCTCTTCTTCCAGGCATCCTGACATCAAGGCACAGGAGAGAGGAATCCGGTGTCTGCTTGAGAAACAGCTCCCCAATGGCGACTGGCCGCAGGTACGCCGCCAGGGACCTGAGCGCACGAGGCCCAGCACCGACCTCCAGTGTGTGCGGCTGTTTCCACGTCCCCCTGCTCTGTGTCCTTTTTGGGGTATTTTGGACACTTGGGAGGCGTCAGCTCTGCCAGTGAATGCCAGAGTTGGTGGCGGGTCTGTGGCAGGTGGTCGGGTCCTAAAGTCCAGATCTTGCTGCTTTTTCAAGTGATGCTCTGGCTGGGGGAGGAGCTGGATGGGAGAAGCCAGTGGGCGGGAAGCCCTTTTGCTCCAGGACAGACCCTCCGGCTCCAGACGACCCAGTGGCCCCTCACTAAGCTGGAAGTCCCTGTGGTGTGGGCGTCATGAGGTCATGTGAGGCCGACCGCCCTCCCCCGGGGTGAGGTCACGTGAGGCCGACCGCCCTCCCCCGGGGTGAGGTCACGTGAGGCCGACCGCCCTCCCCCGGGGTGAGGTCACGTGAGGCCGACCGCCCTCCCCCGGGGTGAGGTCACGTGAGGCCGACCGCCCTCCCCCGGGGTGAGGTCACGTGAGGCCGACCGCCCTCCCCCGGGATGAGGTCACGTGAGGCCGACCGCTCTCCCCTGGGATGAGGCAGAGTTGGTGGAAGCTGATGTGGTCGTGAGGGGCTGGTGACCCCGGCTCAGGGTTTGCTGCAGGGTGGGGAGTCTGAGCTGGACTGACGGTGCCGTGACTGGTGCGGGATGGACGACCTGCTTTCCTGTGCACTTAATTAGCCCTTTCCAGGCTGACTCACCCGCAAGTCAGCCAAGCCAACAGCCAGGGCTCCAGTTCAGGGACCAGCCCTCAGCTGACTGGTGAGCCTTTGTGTTTATTTCTCCGTGTTCTTTTAGGAAAACATCTCCGGGGTCTTCAACAAGTCCTGTGCCATCTCCTACACGAGCTACAGGAACGTCTTCCCCATCTGGGCCCTCGGGCGCTTCTCCCAGCTGTACCCTGAGAGCGCCCTTGCTGGCCACCCCTGAGAACATGCCTGCCTGCTGGGTGCCCTCTGTGTGTTCCACTGAGGCCACGGGGTCCTGGCCGGGTAGGGGAGCCCTCCCATAAGCCTGTCTGGGGCTCCAGCCCCTCCACCTCTGCCTCATGGATGTGAATCTGGGGACCAGGCTGGAGGCAGGGATGGGGACAGGGTGGGTGGCTTAGACTCTTAATTTTCACTGTAGGTTCATTTCTGAGAGTAGCTTGTTGGGCTTGGGTGAGGAAGGGGGCACAGCGCCTTTGCCACCTCTGGGCAGGGCCTCCTCGAGGCAGTGAGGCTAGGAGGGTTTTTTCCGACCAATCGCTGAGTTCCTGGGAGAGGAGCAGCTGCGCCTGTGCGATTCCTGAGTGTCGAGTGGGCTTTGGGCTGGGGTAGGCCTTGGGCAGCCTGCTTTCCTGCACCTTCTGTCTGCTGGGCTGAGGGACACGAGGGCAGCCCTGTGACAATGGCATGTACGGTGTGCGTCCGTGAACAGCCCAGTGTGGGGTGCTCATGGAGCATCCTGAGGCTGTGCGGCAGGGAGCCTCATGCCCCTGGGTCCTGAGCTCGCCTGTATATGTGGGGGGTGTCATGGAGCCCCACATCCGAGTCATGAGCTCACCTGGGTATGCGGGGGCTGTCATGGAATGTCCCAAGTCTGTGCAGCAGGGAGTCCCATGGCCCTGGGACGTGAGCCCACCTGTGTGGAATGTGGTTTGTGAGGTGCCCACAGGGCTTACAGTAGTCTTATGGTCACAGAAATGCACAGGGGAGGCCGAGGGTAACCAGGGGTGAGGGGCAGGCAGCAGTCGTGGTCACTGCCGCGAGGCACTGCTATATGCAGGGACAGCCAGCGCCCAGCCCATCACCACTCCCTGGGCTGACTGGGCAGGTATGGCACCCTGGGAGCCCAGCATATGTCCAGGGCACCCCTACAGCTGCTGCCAGTCTCACGCCCAGGCAGGTGCTCTGGGCTGAAGCGAGGGCCAGGTTTTGGGTCGAGGCTTCCCCAGGTAATCCTGTGAGCTCCCTTCTAGCCTCTGACCCAGTCTGGTCTGGCTTGCATGGATGTAGGGCTTGGGATGGGAAGTTCAGGTCCTGGCTTTGCCTTTGAGTGATGTGGATGAGCAGCTCACATGCTCAGGACCACCCGAGACTGTCACTCTTCTCCCCTGGCTATTGGGAGGAGTCACTGAGAGCTTTGTTATCTCTGCTGCCTTGCCCAGAGCACACCTTACGCCTCCTTAACTGCTCTTCCTCTCCTCCCTGCTGCCTCCTGGGAGCTGACAGCCCCTGGCCTCTCCCCCTGGCTAATTGCCCTCCCTCGGGCAGTGGAGGTCTGCGTCTGGACACCTTCGGAACCTGTCATTTCCCGCCCAGAGTTCTTCAGGGCCACCCGTCTGCCTTGGTGCAGGGTCCAGGGCTCTCACCCAGGCGCCGCACCCTCTGGGGTCTCCTGTCCAGCTCCCTTGCCCCACCTGCTGTCACTGACTCTCCTTGGGACTCACCTGCCTGCTCAGAGCCCTGCAGGGCCTGGTCAGCTGCCTGTTGAGTGTCAACACTTCTCTGCACATCTTAAAACTGGGGTTTATTTTCGCTGAAGGAACTGTGGTGGGACCCTTGACATCTGTCAGGTTTGCACATGCTGTTTTTTTCCTCAGCCCATGTGTTCTGCCTCACGTGGGGCAGCAGCAGGACAGAGAGTGAATCACAGAGTCTGCCCTGAGCAGAGGCTGCTGTCCCTGGGACTCCTAGCCATGGTCAGATCATTGTACAAAACAGTTTTCCAGAAATTAAATGTAAATCCATTTTCATAGTGAAAATGTTATTGAAAGTCACTTTTATGAGCAACTACCTTAATAAACAGACATTGATTCCCTTTTCAGAAGCCTGTCACACTGTGTTTCATTTCATCCTGGGGAGAACTGCAGATCTGGGGTTTCTGGCTGTCGTGCCTCACCTGCCTGTGGGGCGAGTTGGAGGCCCAGCCTGGTTCAGGGAACAGGAGCGACATGAGGAGTAGCAGGCTGCATCTCCAGTTACCTGAGGGAAAATAGATATTTTAAGAAATAATAGCATAGCCTATTTTAATATCTTTTAAAGGCCATAAGCATATCCAGGAAGATAAATAAACGTGATACAATGTCCACATAGGAGGAACTTTCTTTCACTGCGTTGTTTTCCTTCACAGTGGCCTTCAAGTCACAGGACACAGCTATCCGCTGCCCTCTTCGGTGTGTTACACATGCAGGACTTCAGTGACAGTATCCCTGCCCTCAGTCTTCCCATTGTTAGAGGGCGTGTATCTTTCCTCAGTCTTCCCGTTGTTCAGAGGGCGTGTATTTTTCCTATTCCACGAAGAGGACTTTTTGTTCACAATTGGATCACGATGCAGAGGAGTTTGTTCCTTCCCCGTCGGCTTCTCTGGGTGCTGTGAGGGTGACTGTCCCCGATGGCTCATCACCCTGACGTGCTCTTGACAAAGGAGACCACCAAGAGGAGATGGCAGCTGCACCTGTGCAGCCTCTGTCTGAGGGGGATATTTGCCTCAGTGTGATTAAAAATCAAGTTCACTATCCTGAGTAACTCACAAAAAATTTTTGAATTCAGATGATTTTTATCAGGAATAGATTTTGAACATTCTGAAATCTTTTCCCTGGCATCATATTAGGTTTTCTTTGTTTGCTATGATGTAAAGTTTCAGACTCTTGATGTTTTTAATATCAACATAGACCGTAGGACAAGGAATGGTACCAGAAATAAGTAAAGAGACAATAATGATAAGATCAATTTGTCAAGACATAACAACCCTAAATGTATATGCACTAAGTAACAGCTTCAAAATACATGAAGCGAAATGGCAGAATTGAAGAGAATGAGATGAAAACACAATTTTAATGGGAGCTTTTCATACTTGTCTTAGCAACTGATAAACATGAGATCTATAAGGATAGAGATTTGAACATCAACCAACACAAGCGAGTGGTCTTTAGAGGATACCTCACCTAACAGTGGTGAAGCACACAGCTTTTCAAGAGCTCGGGGCCCATGTGCTAAGGTAGACCATAGCTGGCTCAGGAGCTGAGTGTCAGGATGTCAGCAAGGATGGAAGTCATACGGAGCATCCTTCCCCACCACAGTGGAGTCAAACTAAATTGAAAGTCAGTGGCAAAGGAGCAAAGGCAGTTCGATGGAGAAAGGACAGTCTTCAACAAATGATGCTGAAACAACCAAACTTCATTTGTAAAAAAAAAAAAAATGAACCTTGACATACCCTTCACATCTAGACACACTCAAGATGAATCAGAGACCTAAATGTAAAACATAAAACTATAAAACCCCTAGAACATCACGTAAGAGGAAATCTAAGTGACCTTGGGTTTGGCAGTGACTCTAGATATGACACCAAAGGCATGATCCACTAAAGAAAACATCGATAGGTTGGGCTTCACTAACATCATACATTTTTGGCTCGCGCCTGTAATTTCAGCACTTTGAGGGGCCAAGGTGGGAGGGTCACTTGGACCCAGGAGTTGGAGACCAGCCTGGGTACCATAGTGAAACCCCATCTGTACAAAACAATCAAAAGATGAGGCAGGTGTGGTGGTGCATGCCTGTTGTCTCAGCTGCTTGGAACACTGAGGTGGGAGGATTGCTTGAGCCTGGGAGGTTGAGGCTGCAGTGAACTGTGATTACGCCGCTGTACTCTAACTTATGTGACAGAGTGAGACCCTGTCTCAATAAAATACATAATTAATTAAAGTTTCTGTTCTGCAAAGAATGTCAAGAAAATGAAAAGACAAGTCAGAGACTGAGAGAATATATTTGAAAAACACAAAGGATCAGTATCCAAAAGAGCTCTTCAAACCCAACAATAAAACAACCTGGTTAAAAAACGGGCCAGAGACCTTAACAGACGCCATACCAAAGAAGATACCCAGTTGTTAAATAAGCATATGAACAGATGTTCCACATCATATGTCATCAGGGGAATGCAAATTAAAACGACCAATATACCTATTGGAGTGGCCACAATCCAGAACACTGCCACCACCAAGTGCTGGTGAGGACGTGGAGTAACAGGAACTCACCGTTGGTGGGAATGCAAAATGGTGAAGCCACTGTTTATTATTATTTTTTTAATTTCTTTTTTTTCCTTCTCTTTTGATAACTTGGGTAGGCACAGCCGCTGTGGAAGACAGCTTGGTGGTTTCTGACAAAACTAAACATACTCTCGCTATCTATCCAGCAATTGCACTGCTTGGTGTTTACCCAAAGGAGTCCACACAAGCACCTGCACACAGAGGCTGATAGCTGTTTATTCATAGCTACCCAAATGTGAAAGCAACCAAAATGTGCTTCCGTAGATGAATGAGTGAGTAGACTTCGGTGCAGCTAGACCATGGAATATTACTCAGCACTAAGAGGAAATGAGCTATCAAGCCATGAAGAGACACGGAGGACCCTTAAGTGCATATTAGTAAGTGGAAAAGGCAGTTTGAAAAGGCTGCATACTGTGATTCCAACTAGATCACACTCTCGAAGGTAAAACTGTGGAAACAGTAAAAAGTCAGCGGTTGCTGGAGGTCAGGGCCGGGGGAGGGGTGAACAGAGGATTTTTAGGGCAATGAAACTGCTCCGGCCTGACACCAGCGGTGGATAAGGTCATCATACATTTGTCCAAAGCCAGAGAATGTGCAGCCTCGAGAGTGAGCCCCACTGTAAACTGTGGGCTTTGGGTGGTGGTGATGTGTCCATGTAGGTTCATCAGCCGTGACAAATTCTGAGTGTGGGTGTGCGCACTTGTAGGCCCAGCTGCTTGGGAGGCTGAGGCAGGAGGATCTCTTGAGCCCAGGAATTTGAGGCTGCAGTGAGCCGTGATCATGCCACTTGCCCTTCAGCCTGGGCAGCAGAGCGAGACCTTGTCTCAAAAAGGTACCACTTTGGTGCAGGACGTTGATAATAGGGGAGGCTGTGCATTTGTTGGGGCAGAGAGTGGGGAAATCTCTGTACCTTCCTCTCAATGTTGCTGAGAACCTAAAACTCCTCTAAAAACAGTCTTGAAAAAGACAAAAGCACAAAGGAAACCAGAGAATATTTCAAGTTGAAGGAGAATAAAAACATGACATTAGAATTTGTGGGGTGTAAAGCTTGATGCCCGGGCTCCACAACCACAGGAAACGGACAAACTACCTGACAGCCACAATTGTCCGCAAAACGCACATGAGGGAAAAATAGAAACTGTCAGTAGCGTTGTGTCTTTTAATAAATTGATTTAGAAATTTAAAACCTTCCCAGAAGAAATCTAGTTCTAGGTAGCTTCACAGGTGAATTCTGACGTTTAAGAAGGAACACCCGGCCGGGTGCGTTGGCTCAAGCCTGTAATCCCAGCACTTTGGGAGGCCGAGACGGGCGGATCACGAGGTCAGGAGATCGAGACCATCCTGGCTAACATGATGAAACCCCGTCTCTACTAAAAAATACAAAAAAAAACAAAAACAAAAACAAAAACAAAAAAACTAGCCAGGCGAGGTGGCGGCACCTGTAGTCCCAGCTACTCGGGAGGCTGAGGCAGGAGAATGGCGTAAACCTGGGAGGCGGAGCTTGCAGTGAGCTGAGATCCGAGATCCGGCCACTGCACTCCAGCCTGGGCGACAGAGCGAGACTCTGTCTCAAAAAAAAAAAAAAAAGGAAGAACACCCAGAAAATGGCATGGAACCCCTGCGGCTGATTTTAAAAGGCCAGTGTTCCAAAGCCAGACCAAGACATCACAAGAAAAGGAGATTCAGATTGATTTCCCCTGTGAGCATAAAAATACTTAAGATATTAATAAATTGAATCCAGTGCTATATTAAAAGGATAATGTGTCAAGATCAGAAAACTGTCAGAGTGTTGATAGGTCCGTGGCTGGAGAGTACGTGATGTCAGGAGAAGGCTTCCTTGGAGCGGGAAGAAGATGGCATTTAAAATATGATGGGAGGAGCCAGGGCAGGAAAAGCCATTCAGGGCCCCATCGGGCTCAGAGTGGGGGGCGCATCTGTGACTCACCCCTGACTTCTCTCTCTGCCCTGCATCCTGGACATGCAGGGGCATGCCCTCGTCAGTGGGCTGTGTCTGGGCCCCCGTTGTCTTGATCTGAGGTGTGAGCCCTGTGGTGCAGCCAGACGGGTTGGGTTGTGTCAGGAACGCTTGGGGTATGGCAACCTCCATTCTCCACAAAGCCTGACTCGAGACTCTCTCCTGGAAGCAACGTTGCCCTAATGTGGCCGCCCGGGCTGAATGAAGGTGGTGTTCTCCTTGGGGACGTCTGCACGTGAGTGCCCTTGGTGGTCCTGAGTGCCCGTCACAGGGCTGGAGGTGTGGCTGGCCCACTGGGTTGTTGGTGGTCCTGAGTGCCCATCACAGGGCTGGAGGTGTGGCCAGCCCACTGGGTTGGTGGTGGGTGCCCGTCACAGGGCTGGAGGTGTGGCCGGCCCACTGGGTTGGTGGTGGTGGGTGCCCATCACAGGGCTGGAGGTGTGGCCAGCCCACTGGGTTGGTGGTGGGTGCCCGTCACAGGGCTGGAGGTGTGGCCGGCCCACTGGGTTGGTGGTGGTGGGTGCCCGTCACAGGGCTGGAGGTGTGGCCAGCCCACTGGGTTGGTGGTGGTGGGTGCCCGTCACAGGGCTGGAGGTGTGGCCGGCCCACTGGGTTGGTGGTGGTGGGTGCCCGTCACAGGGCTGGAGGTGTGGCCGGCCCACTGGGTTGGTGGTGGTGGGTGCCCGTCACAGGGCTGGAGGTGTGGCCGGCCCACTGGGTTGGTGGTGGTGGGTGCCCGTCACAGGGCTGGAGGTGTGGCCGGCCCAGTGGGTTGTGTTTTCTGGATTACGTCCCTTCCCACGAGGATGAGATGACCCTTCTGTTACATCCCGGCTGCTGATAAAACAAGACTCTCGGAGCCAAGAAACAACACTGAGGTGATTTACTTCCCCAAGTAATTGGAGAAGCGGGGAGTCAGGGTGGGTTTCAAGCTGGTCACACTGACCGAGGACAGCGCCTACTCTAGCAGGACCCTGTGAGCCACAGCCCTGCGTGACGGCCCGAGGGGCCGTGGCCATGGGTTGGGGCCGTCCTCAGTTAGGTGCAGGCAGGAGCAGTGCAGTCAGGAACAATTGGTGTCTTAGACATGGGCGCTCGCGGTCCGAGGGGTGGACAGGCACTGCTGGACCCTTCTCATTGGGGAGTGAGGTCAGCAGGTGGTCTCCAGCCCAGCCCTCAGGGCCACCCAGCGCCCCTCAGCATGTGGGGCCAATCGTGGGGCCCATGGTGGGGCTGCCCCAGGCTGGTCTCCTCCCCAGGGTGGTCTCCCTGCCAGGCCGGTCTCCTCCCCAGGCCAGTCTCCCCCTCCAGGCCGGTCTCCTCCCCACAAGACTGGTCTCCCCCCAGGCTGGTCTCCCCCCAGGCTGGTCTCCCCCCAGGCTGGTCTCCCCCCAGGCTGGTCTCCCCCCAAGACTGGTCTCCTCCCCAGGCTGGTCTCCTCCCCAGGCTGGTCTCCTCCCCAGGCTGGTCTGCCCCACAGGCTGGTCTCCTCCCCAGGCTGGTCTCCCCACAAGGCTGGTCTCCCCTCCAGGCTGGTCTCCCCCCCGAGGCTGGTCTCACCCCAAGGCTGGTCTCCCCGCAGGCTGGTCTCCTCCACCAGGCTGGTCCCCACCACAGGCTGGTCTCCCCTCAAGGCTGGTCTCCCTCCAAGACTGGTCTCCCCTGCCAGGCTGGTCTCCTCCACAGGCTGGTCTCCCCCCCAGGCTGGTCCCCTCCACCAGGCTGGTCCCCACCACAGGCTGGTCTCCCCTGCCAGGCTGGTCTCCTCCCCAGACTGGTCTCCTCCAGCTGCCCTCACCAGCCCCTCCTTTCTCAAATGTGGGTGCCAAGGATGGGCCCTGATGCACACCAGATGCCGCCCTGGGTGCCGGGGCCCACAGGAAACTGCACTGGGATCCCTGTGTCCTGGGCAGGTCCTGTGGGAAGTGCAGCCCATGTGTTACTCAGGTGAAGGCAGCGTCCCCACCCAGCCTGAGGACTCCACACAGGGTGGACGCCCAACCCTCACTGGGCCGCTCACTGGGGAGAGGCTTGGACGCCCCCTTGGAGTGCAGTCCCGACATCCCGTACCTGCCTCATGTCCTTGGCATTCTCGGGCCCCGGTCGTGGTGTGGGAGTGGCTGCCTGTGCACACCACGGGCCTCCAGCTTCACGGCCTCAACGGGGCCACGAGCCATCGACGGGTCAGGCGGGGGTGCCGGGCACCTCATCACTAGGGCAGTGACATCACAAGGCGCAGAAGGCGGCGGTGGCTACGGAACTCCATGCCCGGGCTGTTTCTGTGGTGCCTGTGGGCTCTGGGCTCCCACCTCCATGGGGCTGCAGGAGCCGTGAGGGACGAGAAGGGACGCACCCGCCATGGCTGAGGGCGGCGAGCTGATGAGCCGGCTTCTGAGCGAGAACGCAGACCTGAAGAAGCAGGTGCGCCTCCTGAAGGAGAATCAGATGCTGCGGCGGCTGCTCAGCCAGAGCTGCCAGGAGGGCAGTGGCCACGACCTGCTCCCACCCAGGGCCCCCGCCTACCCCGAGGCCGGCTCCCCTGGGAGTGGAGGTGAGGCACCACCTGGCTCACATGGCCCAAGGGTCCAGCCTGGTGGATGGGGGGTCGTCGGGTATCTGCTCCCCGGGCGTTGAGGGGGGCGGGCAGCTCCCTGATGCGGGAGGTCACGGGCACCTTTCACACTCTCAGGTCTGAGTAAAGCAAGCCCAGGTGGTGGGTTCTGCTGTTGCCCTCAGGTGAGGCCCTTCCCCTCCAGGCCCACTCCGGTGAAGTGGGTGTGGTCAGCTGCAGTCATGGAGGTGCCGCCGTAGGGGTAGAGCAGGTGGCGTGCAGGCTTGTGGGCCTCCAGGGCCCCAGGCAGCTCTTCCAGGCTGGGCCTGGCTGGCAGTTTGCTCTGCTGCGTGCGTCTCTTCTCCTCCTGGGTCAGGGGCGAGGGGGGTGTCAGACCAGCCACACGAGTCCCATGGGTGCTGTGTCCCATCCACTCACATCCCCGGCCAGAGCTAGCTAGGCCAGCCCCGTGGTAGGAAGGTCCCACCCCAGGGAGGTCCCAGAGCGGGCCAGGGGAGCGGGTGGGGACGAGTGGGCACCTGTCCCTGGGGGGTGGGAGTGTGGGGCCATGATCCACTCACCACATAGTATTGACTCCAACCTTCTGTGGCTTTTTATTGAAAAAAATATATATAGGGTTTGATCACTTTCTGCAAAGTAGTAGGCTTTATTCTAAAAGTTTTGGGAAAACATTCCCCATTCCTGCGTGTGATTTGGGGTGTGGCTGACAGTTGTGCCCTTGACTCTTCATTGGGATGATGGGCAGAGGACAGAGGACACAGCATTTCCTGGGACTCCCACGGCCAACCTCAGCTTCCCACCTGGCTGGGCCGGGAAGGGACGTGGTCAGCCTGCCTGGTCCTGGACGATGGAGCAGGCAGCCTCGCCAGTGCCTGTGAACGCTGCTGTCTGCAAGCGCGAGCCATGCCCGGGAGGCCAGCTCTGCCACTCACCAGGGGGCACTCCAGCACCTGCGCTGGGCTGGTCGCTCCCTGAGTCCTTCCCAAACGCCAGCCACCACCCTCAGATGTGCACTCTGAGCAGGCGCAGCGTGCAGGAGGTGCTCTCCGCAACCAGGCCCCAGGCCCTGCTCGGAGCCCCGTGGACAAGCCTGAGAGCGAGCGTGTCTGGAAGGAAAGAGGGGAATCCATGGCAGCATCCCCACACCTTCAGTCTCCGGCAACAGGCAGGGGCTCCTCGCAGGGAGCTGGGGGGAGAGCACCTCACCAGGAGGGGTGAGAGCACCTCACCAGGAGGCACGGGGACAGTGTGGTTGGGGAACCCGGTGCCTGGGGGCCATGCTGTGCGAGGCCCCAGGTTCTGCATCTCCCTCAGCAGCCACTGAGCCCCACGCTCACCACAGGGCGTTAGCTGGGCAGACCTGCGCTTATGGCAATGGGCCACGTGCAGGGTCCCGTTCCCAGCACTTTTGAGGCCCAGGCACTGTGGCTGCAAAAGGGCCCAATCTGTTTGGTGTGTGCAGACCACCACAGGCTGCCTGCCGGGCTGTGTTGCCATCCTCCTCCCCAAGAAGGAATCACCCTGGGCCGGACCTCAGGGCTGGACAGGAGAGGGGCAGACCCTCGACCCTTGCCCAGGCTGTGCAGTCCCCAGAGGGACCCTTGTCAGGGGCTGAGTCAGGGCAGGGTCTCCATGACCATGGCTAGTGCCCCTGCCGTTGGGTCACCTTGGCAAACCCAGGTCTTGCTGGACACAGGTCTTGGGAGGAACCTCAACCTGAGGCCAGCAGGCCTTCCACAGAGGGCCTTGGAGCCCCTGCCACAGGGTGTGGGGCAGGCTCAGTGTGGCCCAGGCTGGCAGTGGGGAGGGGCCAGGGCAAGGCCACCCTCAACTCTGCCACTTCAGTGGCAGCGTGTGGTGCACCCTTGATGCTCTGGGCCTCAGCATGTGCTTGGGAACGTACCTGGGCTGTGGGACGCTGCATTCAGGACCAGCCCTCAGCAGGACTGGGGTGGGGAAAACCAGCACTGAGCTCCTGCATAAAAGGAGAAGTTTATAAACAAGGGAACCACCACCAGCAATGTTTGCATGTTGCCAAGACTTCCTCAGTGTCTGTATTCAAAACAGGATGAGTAAAAACCCACTTTTCTTACGGATTCAACAGCACGTGCTCATGGTAAACTTATAAACGCCATGGAGGATGCAAGGTTTAAGGGCCACGCCTCCGGCCCCCCTCCCCAAAGGCAGCCACGGTCAACGTTTTCTTGGGTTTTCTCTGGAACTTTGATGGAGATCTGTGTGTTTGTCTGTGTATATTTTTGGTCCACCTACACAGGATTGTGCTGTTCCGCAACTTGACTTTTGCCCCTTAACCATCCATTTCACTGGCATTCCCCATCAGTCCTCATCTGCAGCTCTCCCTGGCACACTTCAACACTGGGCTCCTCCTGTGGGGGCCCCAGGCAGGCAGCACTGTTCCCAGTTCTCTGTGACCACAGACGCTGCTGCTGTGGGTGGCCTGTGCAGGCACCCTGTCTCTTTGTGTAGGATATCCCAGACGGGGGTCCTCGGGTCAAAGGCTGTGTGCATTTGAAATGTTGAAATAGAGACGGTCAAACACTCTCCGAAAGGCCCCTACACCCCACTAATGGAGGAGGAGGGCGCTGCGCCGGCATCGTTCCACCATCACAGGAGTGCTCATCTGTCCCCGTCAGCTGGGCAGCAAGGCCTCCAGGTCTTCTCACCCAGGTTTCTAAGTGAGTGACGCGAAGGGCCAGTGGGAGCAGCAGTCCTCTGCCTCCCCTCCCGAATGCCCCATCTCATTTCCCTCGGGATCGTCCTGGTCCCTCCAGCACTGCCACGATGCCACTTGCCATGTCTCCACTGGAGAGGTGTCCCCTGAGGACAGCCAGGCCCCCCCAGATTGCCCACTCGCTCCCTGGTTATTTGTGGTGGATTGTCAGATGATTTCCAACGGTGGTGAGGATTCTCTATGTGCAACTCCTGGTCACTCCTTCCCTCTGACGGATAGAAGATCATTCCTGTGTTGTTCGATGCGTTTTTCAATGGCCATGCAATATTGCAGATTCAGATGAACCACAATGTAATGAATTCTCCTTCGGTTTGAAATTAAAGTTTTTCTTCCCCTTGAGGTAAATAACACCACAAAAAAGGTTTTAAGAGTTGTTAGATTTAGGGTTATTTCCACTGGATTTCTTTTTTTGGTGTGTGTGTGATTTTTTTTTTTTTTTTTTGAGGCGGAGTCTCGCTCTGTGGCCCAGGCTGGAGTACAGTGGCCGGATCTCAGCTCACTGCAAGCTCCGCCTCCCAGGTTCACGCCATTCTCCTGCCTCAGCCTCCCAAGTAGCTGGGACTACAGGCGCCCGCCACCTCGCCCAGCTAGTTTTTTGTATTTTTTAGTAGAGACGGGGTTTCACCGTGTTAGCCAGGATGGTCTCGATCTCCTGACCTCGTGATCCACCCGTCTCGGCCTCCCAAAGTGCTGGGATTACAGGCATGAGCCACCGCGCCAGGCCGGTGTGTGTGTGATTTTTTTACTTTTATGGAGATGGGATCTTCTGTGTTGCCCAGGCTGGTCTTGAACTCCTGGGCTTAAGGGATCCTTCTGTCTTGACTTCCTAAGATGCTGGGATTACAAGTGTGAGCCACTGTGCCTGGCCTGTTATTTTTTTTTCTTTTTGAGACAGGGTCTCTGTTCCCCAGGCTGGAGTGCAGTGGCATGATCATGGCTCACTGCAGCCTTGACCTCCCTCTGGGGCTCAAGCAGTCCTCCTACCTCAGCCTACTGAGTAGCTGAGACTACAGGTGCTTGCCACCATGAGCGGCTAATTAATTTTTTTTTTTTGTAGAGACAGGGTCTCCCTATGTTTCCCAGGCCAGTCCCAAACTCCTGGGCTCAAGCGATCCTCCCATCTTGGCCTCCCAAACCGTTGGGATTACAGGCATGAGCCACTGTCCAGCAGGATTTATGTTTTTAAAAATAGAATCATTGGTTCAGAAGGCAGGAGTAAATGGTTTTTTGTTTGTTTGTTTGTTTGTTTTTGAGACAGAGTCTGACTCTGTTGCCCAGGCTGGAGTGCAGTGGTGTCATCTTTAATCACTGCAACCTCCGCCTCCCGGGTTCAAGCAATTCTCCTGCCTCACCCTCCCCAGTAGCTGGAATTAAAGGCACACACCACCATGCCCGGCTACTTTTTGTATTTTTAGTAGAGACAGGTTTTTGCCATGTTGGCCAGGCTGATCTTGAACTCCTGACCTCAGGTGATCCACCCACCTCAGCCTCCCAAATTGCTGGGATTACAGGCATGAACCACAGCGCCTGACCATATATTTCTTTTTTAAAAAACTTTTAAGTTCAGGGGTACAAGTGCAGGCTTGTTACATAGGTGAACTTGTGTCATGGGGGTTTGTTGTACAGATTATTTTGTCACCCAAGTATTAAGCCTAGTACATTAGTTATTCTTCCTGATCCTCTCCCTCCTCTCACCCTTCACCATCTGGTAGGCCTCAGTGTCTGTTGTTCCTCTCTGTGTGTCTACGTGTTCTTATTGTTTAGCTCCCACTTACAAGTAAGAGCATGCGGCATTTGGTTTTCCGTTCCTGCGTTAGTTTGCTAAGGATAATGGCCTCCAGCTCCATCCATGTTCATGCAAAGGACATGATCTCATTTTTTTTTTTTTGAGATGGAGTTTCACGCTTGTTGCCCAGGCTGGAGTGCAATGGTGCGATCTTGGCTCACTGCAACCTCCACTTCCCGGATTCAAGTGATTCTCCTGTCTCAGCCTTCTAAGTAGCTGGGATTACAGGCATACACCACCATGCCCAGCTAATTTTGTATTTTTAGTAGAGACGGGTTTTCACCATGTTGGTCAGGCTGGTCTTGAACTCCTGACCTCAGGTGATCCACCTGCTTCAGCCTCCCAAAGTGCTGGGATTACAGGCATGAGCCACTGCTCTCTGCTGACCTGTTTTTTGTGGCTGAATAATATTCCGTGGTGTCTATGTACCACATTTTCTTTATCCAGTCTACCACTGATGGGCACTTAAGTCGATTCCATGTCTTTGCTATTGTGAATAGTCTGCAGTGAACACATGCATGCATGTGTCTCTGTAATACAGTGATTTACATTCCTTTGGGTATGTACTCAGTAACGGAATTGCTGGGTTGAATGGTATTTCTGTTTTTAGGTCTTGGAGGAATTGCCACACTGTCTTCCACAATGGCTGAACTAATTTATACTCCCACTAACGGTGTATAGGCATTTCTTTTTCTCTACAACGTTGCCAGTATCTGTTGTTTTTTGACTTTTTAATTATAGCCATTCTGACTGGTGTGAGATGGTGTCTCATTGTGGTTTTTATTTACATTTCTTTAATAAGCAGTGATGTTGAGCTTTTTTTCATATGCTTATTGGCTGTATGAATGTCTTTAGAAAACTGTTCATGTCCTTTGCTCACTTTTGAATGGGGTTGTTTGTTTTTTTCTTGTAGATTTATTTAAGTTCCTTATAGATGCTGAATATTAGACCTTTGTTAGATGCATTAGTTTGCAAAATTTTTCTCCCATTCTGTAGGTTTGCTGTTTACTCTGTTGATAGTTTATTTTGCTGTGCAGAAGCTCTTTAATTAGATGCCATTAGTCAATTTTTGCTTTTGTTGCAATTGCTTTTAGCATCTTTGTCATGAAATCTTTGCCCATCCCTGTGTTCTGAATGGCATTGCCTAGGTTGTCTTCCAGGGTTTTTATAGTTTTGAGTTTTACATCTAAGTCTACAATCCATCTTGAGTTGATTTTTGTATATGGTGTAAGGAAAGGGTCCAATTTCAATCTTCTGCATATGGCTAGCTAGTTATCCCAGCACCATTTATTGAATAGGGAATCCTTTCCTCATTGCTTGTTTTTGTCAGGTTTGTTGAAGATCCGATGGTTATAGGTGTGCAAACTTATTTCTGAGTTCTGTATTCTGTTCTGTTGATCTATGTACCATGCTGTTTTGATTATCGTAGCCCTGTAGTATAGTTTGAAGTTGGGTAGTGTGATGCCTAAAGCTTTGTTATTTTTGCTTAGGATTGCCTTGGCTATTCGGGCTCTTTTTTGATTCCATATGAATTTTTAAACAGTTTTTTTCTAGTTCTGTGATTAATCTCAATGGTATTTTAATAAGAACACCATTGACTCTATAAATTACTTTGGTCAGTATGACCATTTTTATGATATTGATTCTTCCTATCCATGAACGTGGAATGTTTTTCCATTTGTGTCATCTCTGATTTCTTTGAGCAGTGTTTTGTAGTTCTCCTTGTAGACATCCTCTACCTCCCTAGTTAGCTGTATTCCTAGGTATTTTATTCTTTTTGTGGCAGTTGTGAATGGGAGTTCATTACATTTGGTTTGGCTCTTGGCTTAATTGTTGTTGGTATACAGGAATGTTGGTGATTTTTGCACATTGATTTTGTATCCTGAGACTTTGCTGAAGTTGTTTATCAGCTTAAGAAGCTGGGTTGAGACTATGGTGTTTTCTTGATATAAGATCATGTCGTCTGCAAACAGGGATAGTTTGACTTCCTCTCTTCCTATTTGGATGGACTTGATTTCTTTCTTTTGCCTGATGGCTCTGATCAAGACTTCCAATACTATGTTGAATAGGAGTGGTGAGAGAGAGCATTCTTGTCTTGTGCCAGTTTTCGAGGGGAATGCTTCCAGCTTTTTCCCATTCAGTATGATGTTGGTTGTGAGTTTGTCATAGATAGCTCTTACTATTTTGAGGTATGTTCCTTCAATACCTAGTTTATTGAACGTTTTTAACATGAAGGGGTGTTGAATTTTATTGAAAGCCTTTTCTGCTCTATTAAGATAATCATGTGGTTTTTGTCTTTAGTTCTGTTTATGTAATGAATCACATTTATTGGTTTATGTTGAACCTACCTTGCATCCCAGGGATAAAACCTATTTGATAGTGGTGGATAAGCTTTTTGATGTGCTGCTGGATTTGGTTTGCCAGTATTTTGTTGAGAATTTTTGCATCAGTGTTCATCAAGGATATTGGCCTGAAGTTACCTTTTTTTGTTGCATCTTTGCCATGTTTTGGTATCAGGATGATGCTGGCCTCATAGAATGAGTTAGGGAGGAGACTCTCCTCAACTTTTTGGAATAGTTTCAGCAGGAGTGGTACCAGCTCTTCTTTGTACATCTGGTACAATTCAGCTGTGAATCCATCTGGTCCTGGCTTTTTTTGGTTGGTAGGCTATTTATTATTGACTCAATTTTAGAGCTTGTTATTGGCCTGTTCAGGGATTCCATTTATTCCTAGTTCAGTCTTGGGAGGGTGTATGTGTCCAGGAACTTATCCATTTTTTTTCTAGATTTTGTAGTTTATGTGTATAGAGGTTTTCATAATATTCTCTGATGGTTGGTTGTATTTTTGTGGGGTCAGTGGTAATATACCCCTTATTTCTGATTGTGTTTATTTGAATCTTCTCTCTTTTTTTCTTTATTAGTCTAGCTAGTGGTATATCTATTTTATTAATTTTTTCAAAAAAACGAGCTCCTGGATTTGTTGATTTTTCAAATGGCTTTTTGTGTCTCAGTCTCCTTCAGTTCAGCTTTGATTTTGGTTATTTCTTGTTTTCTGCTAGCTTTGGGATTTGTTTGCTCGTAATTCTCTAGTTCTTTTAGCTGTGATGTTAGGTTGATTGATTGAGATCTTTCCAGCTTTTTGATGTGGACATTTAATGCTATAAATTTCTCTCTTAACACTGCCTTAGCTGTGTCCTAGAGATTCTGGTATGTTGTATTTTTGTTCTCATTAGCTTCAAGGAACTTCTTGATTTCTGCCTTAATTTCACTATTTACACAAAAGTCATTCATGGGCAGGTTATTCAATTTCCATGTAATTGTGTGGTTCTGAGTGAATTTTTTAGGCTTGATTTCTAATTGGGTCCATTGTGGTCTGAGAGATTGTTATAATTCCAGTTCTTTTGCATTTGCTGAGGAGTATTTTACTTCCAATTATGTGACTGAATTTAGAGTGTGTGCCATGTGGCAATGAGAAGAATGTATATTCTATTGTTTTGGGGTGGAGAGTTCTGTAGATACCTATCAGGTACATTTGATCCAGTGCCGAGTTCATGTCCTGAATATCTTTGTTAATTTTCTGTCTCAATTATCTGTCTAATACTGTCAGTGTGGTGTTAAAGTCTCTCACTATTATTATGTGGGAATCTAAGCCTCCTTGAAGGTCTCTAAGAACTTGCTTTATAAATCTTGGTGCTCTTGTGTTGGGTGCATATATATTTAGTGTAGTTAGGTCTGCTTGTTAAATGGAACCCTTCACCATTATGTAATGCTCTTCTTTGTCTTTTTTTATATTCATTGGTTTAAAATCTGTTTTGTCAGAAACTATCATTGCAACCCTGCAATTGTAGTTTTCCATTTGCTTGGTAGATTTTTCTCCATGCCTTTATTTTGAGCCCATTTGTGTTATTGCATGTGAGATGGGTCTCTTGAAGACAGCATACCAATGAGTCTTGGTTCTTTATCTAACTTGCCATTCTGTGTCTTTTTTTTTGAGACAGAGTCTTGCTCTGTCTCCTAGGCTGGAGTGTGGTAGCAATCTTGGCTCACTGCAACCTCCGCTGCCTGGGTTCAAATGATTCTCCTGCCTCAGCCTCCCAAGTAGGTAGAATTACAGGCATCCACCACCATGCCTGGCTAATTTTTGTTATTTTTTAGGAGAGACGAGATTTCATCATGTTGGCCAGGCTGGTCGTGAACTCCTGGCCTCAAGTGATTTGCCTGCCTTAGCCTCCCAAAGTGCTGGGATTACAGACGTGAGTCACCGTACCTGGTCTGTTTGATGACCTTGAGGTTTTGATTGTGGTATAAGGTGGATTCAGCCAACTGGCTTCATTTATGGAATATTTAAGGGGCCAGTGCCCAGCTCCCAACTCCTGGACTGCATGCTTTAGCTCTGGGGCACTTGTTTTGGGCCCTGACTTTGTTCTCTGGCTCTTTGAGGTTTGGAATCCACTGCACTGGGGGACTGAGGTACTGCAGCTACAGCAGAATGGCTGGCAGATGCAGGGTGCCTGCCTTCCTGTGGGGGTTCACCACAATGGTGGTGGCAAAGCAGCTGGGGTGGGCATGGGGGGCTCCTGCTGGAGACTGTGTGCAGTCACTCTGGAGGTACTGTAGGCATGGGGTGGGGTGCTGGTGGGCACAGGTCTAGGTGCCTTTTATGTGTCCTGCAAGCAGGAGTCATTGCTCAGGGTCCAGGAGGATCCACCATTCTCTGCTCAGTGTTAGGTCAAGGGCAGGGTGCTGGTGGGTATGGGGCTTGCTGGCTCTGTGTGTGCCAAGGCTTCATTTGCAATGGAAGTCTGTGGGGAATGGGGAGGCCGACTGGACTCCTGTGTGCTGGTTGGGGAAGGAAATCAAAACCCACCTGTGCAGACACCAGCTGAGTGATGTGGCGAGTTGCCTGGGCCCAGGGGAAGCTGCAGTATGAGGAGGGAGTGGGCGGGCTGGTGCGTGGCCACTGGGGCTGTCTCGCTGGAGCTCTCCACTGGTCAGGCACAGTCTGCCAGCACAGAAGCTATGGCGAAGGCCCCCAGGGCACTCAAGACTGCCTTGCCAGCAGGCATGGCCAGGCTGGGGCCCCAGGAGAAGCCAGAAGACCAAGGGGTGCTCAGGTCGGACCGGTCCCATCTGATGGGCAAGACCACCCTGCAGAGATCAGGTCTGACACTTCCCCTAGGCCCAAAGTCTCCTATGGGAGCAAGTCAAGCCTGGGGAGTGGCCGTCCCTGGCTGTGTTCCCGCACCAGACCCTCTGGGTTCCGCTTAGCTAACTGCTGCCCCCACCACTTCTCTAAGCAGCTCTCCCTGCCAACTGGAGTGTCCATGGTGGCCGTGGGGTCTCCCCCAGCTGGGGATCCAGAGGGCCATGGCAACAGTGGTTGCTCCTTGCCCATTTAACTCCCCCATTTTCCCAGAGCGGTTGTGGGTCCAAAAATGAGTACCAGTGCTCAGTGGTCCCAGGCAGGGTTCCCAGCTTTCTCCCCTTCAGCCCAGCCTCGGTGTGCTCCCTCCATCTGCCCTCAGCACCTTCCCTCTGAAGATGTGTTAAAAGCTCACCAGTCATCTCAGGCCCTCCGTGGGAGCTGTATCACCTGGCTGCATCTGGCCGGCCATCCCGCCCCTCCAGTCCACATGAACTTCTTATTTCTGTTTTTGTCCTTATTACTCAGAACTCGGGCTTTGGCCTCGACTTTCATGGGTTCTCCTCCAGGGAAGGTGAGAGAGGGTTCAGCTGCATCCTGGTCCTCCTGACCAGCTGTGGGAGGGACCAATGGTCCCATCTGCCCAGAGGAGGGAGGTTTGTACGGCTGGATGCTGGGGAAGAGTCCTTCCAGTTCTTATTTTTGGAAAACAGAAAATTTGAGAAATGGTTCATCTTGTTCAGTGTTTATGAGCCTGTCTCTGTACCAGTGGAGGTAACTCAGCTTCTTGCCAGGGACTGTATGTGGGATCTTGCTACACTGCACAGCCACTGGGCTCCGCACACCCTGCCTCTTGCTTTCCACCCCGCCTTGTTCTCTGCATACCTCCCTGCTTTGTGCTCTGCACAACCCCCACCTCATGCTCTGTGCATCCCCCGCCTTGTGTGCCGCACACCCCCGCCTCATGCTCTGTGCACCTCCCACCTCGTGCTCTGCACACCCGCCTCGTGCTCTGTGCACCTCCCACCTCGTGCTCTGCACACCTGCCTCGTGTTCTGTGCACCTCCCACCTCGTGCTCTGCACACCTGCCTCGTGCTCTGTGCACCTCCCACCTCGTGCTCTGTGCACCCCCGCCTTGTGCTCTGTGCACCTCCCACCTCGTGCTCTGTGCACCTCCCGCCTCGTGCTCTGCACACCTGCCTCGTGCTCTGTGCACCTCCCACCTCGTGCTCTGTGCACCCCCGCCTCGTGCTCTGTGCACCTCCCACCTCGTGCTCTGCACACCTGCCTCGTGCTCTGTGCACCTCCCACCTCGTGCTCTGTGCACCCCCGCCTTGTGCTCTGTGCACCTCCCACCTCGTGCTCTGTGCACCTCCCGCCTCGTGCTCTGCACACCTGCCTCGTGCTCTGTGCACCTCCCGCCTCGTGCTCTGCACACCTGCCTCGTGCTCTGTGCACCTCCCACCTCGTGCTCTGTGAAACCTAATTGAGCATCTTTTAACCTGTTCTATGGTTCCAGCCTCATTTGTATGATGTCGGGATTATGACTTGTTGGGGAAGTTGGCAGACTCACCCACAGACCATCCAGGCCTGCAGCCCTTTGGGGAATAATCATTTTGTAACTTCTAGATTTTCCTTGTGTATTGGTTCATTTAGGTTTTCTACTTCTTATTGAGTCACTTGAAAGTAATTTTCCAGGAGATATCTCCTTTTATTGAAACTTTAATTAATACACAATTGTACATAATATTCTTTTATAATTTGAAAAGTATCTAGGGTGGGAGCCTGTGAAGCCCGAGGACTCCAGGCCTCCCATGTGGCAGGAGGCCAGGCACACATTAATGACTTTGCTTCTTTTGAACACTTTTTTACCTTGGAAAACATTTCAGATGGAAGATTAGTTGGTTGGTTCCTTTGTAGGCACTTTTTTTGTTTGTTTTTGTTTTTGTTTTGAGACGGAGTCTTGCTCTGTTGCCCAGGCTGGATTGCAGTAGCATGATCTCGGCTCACTGCAAGCTCCGGTAGACACATTTTAAGGTATAATTTTTTTATATGGCTCTGAACACTTTCTCTAACATGTATTTGCTTTATTGCTAGGAGAATACTCATGACATGGAGGTAGAATAGAATTTTATAAGCCATAAAGGCATAGATAAGCTAAATTTGACCAGGGATTAGGGAAATGCCACATGACCTCATCAGCCTGGTTGGGGAATACTCAGTCCTCGTGAGGGTGTGGGGCCAGGACCTGTTGGTGGGCATGGACCCTCCCCCTTGGTGTGGAGAGCAAAGAAAGTGCACACACGTGAGCCCAGCGTTGGACCACAGAGGATGCTCATGGAGCAGGAGGCTCCTCCTCAGCCACAGAGGATGCTCATAGAGCAGGGAGGCTCCTCCTCAGCCACAGAGGATACTCATAGAGCAGGAGGTTCCTCCCAGGCCGTGGAGGATGCTCGCAGATCAGGAGGCTTCTCCCAGGAGGCTGATTACAGCTGTGACCTGAGCCCAGCGTTGGACCACAGAGGATGCTCACGGAGCAGGGAAGCTCCTCCCGGGAGGCCGATTACCGCTGTGTGTTTGCAAGGAAACATGGAAACAGGCCCTGTCCATCAACAGGGCAAAGGATAAAAGTTCACTGTGTGTTTATGTGTGTATGCTCATGTGTACAGAGGTGCCAGGAAACAGTTAAATGAACCAGGGAGCTACCAGACGGCTCAACGTGGATACATCTCAGAGATAATGCAGCAGCAAAAAGTTCTGTTGCAGAATAAAATGTGTAGGGTGGTACCATTTATGTACAATTTAAGGAGCATATAGAAGTCATTCTCCAGTGTGTATGGGCGCACAGGCAGGCAGGAGGCACATGGAGGCCTGCCCACTTGCTGTGCTCCCACGGGCAGGATGGGCACCTGTGGCCACTTCACCACATCCAGCTCCTCCTTTTGCACCTGAGGACTGAGGGGAAGGAGGATGCTCTGAAGCCAGGGAAACCCCAGCAGGTGTTGAAGCTTGGGGTGGGGTGCATACAGTTTGTTACCATGTTCTCTGTACTTCTCAGGAATGTTTTAGGAGCATCAGCCTAACTTCTCACCCCTTTCCTCCCCACCTCAGTTCCGGATTTCGGAAGGTTCACGAGTGTTGCCGACACACCCTCCCAGCTGCAGACATCCTCCCTGGAGGACCTGCTGTGCTCACATGCCCCCCTGTCCAGCGAGGACGACACCTCCCCGGGCTGCGCAGCCCCCTCCCAGTCACCCTTCAAGGCCTTCCTCAGTCCCCCGGAGCTGCACAGCCACCGAGGCACCGACAGGAAGCTGTCCCCGCTCCTGAGCCCCTTGCAAGAGTCACTGGTGGACAAGACCCTGCTGGAGCCCAGGGAGATGGTCCGGCCTAAGAAGGTGTGCTTCTCGGAGAGCAGCCTGCCCACCGGGGACAGGACCAGGAGGAGCTACTACCTCAATGGTATGGCCAGGTGCGGGGTCGCCTGGGCGGGCCCCCAGTGCAGCTGGTAGCTGTGGGGAGGGCGCGTCTGGGTGGTCAGGCAGGGCCGTTTCTCCATCGCGTCACACAGAGTGGAGGGAGGAGAGCCAGGCTGGGAGGCTGGGGTCCGAGGCTATGTCTGTCCTAGTCTTTTGCCAAGAAAAAATGCATTGCTTGTCTTCTTGGGAAGGGTTCTTTACGTGTCTGGATATGAGTCCTTTTTTGGGTGTGTGTTCTGCAGATACGGCCTCCCACTCCAACGTTTTCCACTTCCATAATAATGTTTTTTGATGAGCAAAACTGTTTAATTTGATGATGTCCAATTTATTGATTTTTCTTTTGTATTTTATGCTTTTTATGTTCAGTTTAAGAAATCTTTGCCAAGCCCAAGGTCACACAGATTCTCTCCTATGTGTTGTTCTAGAAGTTTTATAGTTTAGGTTTTACATGTAGGTCTCTGATCAATTCCAAGATAATTTTCATGTATGGTGTGAGGTTTGCATGTAGATATCCACCTGAGGCTCAGGCTAACACCCCACCTCAGCCCCCCAGGTATCTGGGACTACAGGTATATGCCACCAGGCCTGGCTAATTTTTTGCTTTTTGTGTTTTTGTTATTGTAGAGATGGGATTTTGCTCTGATGCCTAGGCTGGTCTTGAACTCCTGGACTGAAGTAATTCGCCTGCCTCAGCCTCCCAAAGTGCTGGGATTACAGGCATGAGCCATCATGCCTGGCCTGTCAATTTTATTTATCTTTTCAAATAACCAATTTTTTGTTACATTGATCTTTTGTATTGTTTTCTTCATTTAAATTTCATTTATTTCTGCTCTGATCTTAATTATTTTTCTTCTAATTTTGGATTTGGTTTGCTCATACTTTTCTAGCTCTGTGAGATGAATCATTAACTTGTTTATTTGAAGTTTTTCTACTTTTTGATGTAGGCACTACTAGCTGTAAACTCTTAATACTTATCGCTATAGCTCTTAGTATGGCTTTTGCTGTGTCTAGTACATACTAGGTTTTGGTATGTTGTGTTTCCATTATCATTTGTTTCAAGACATTTTAAAATTTCCTTCTTGATTTCTTCAATGATGCACCGGCCATTCAGGAGCGTATTGTTTAATTTCTGTGTGTTGGTATAGTTTCCAGAATTCCTTTTGTTATTGATTTCATTTTATTCCATTGTGGTCAGAGAAGATACTTGATATAATTTCAATTGTTTGATTTTTTTTTTTTTTTTTGAGATGGAGTCTCGCTCTGTCACCCAGGCTGGAGTGCAGTGGCCGGATCTTGGCTCACTGCAAGCTCTGCCTCCTGGGTTTATGCCATTCTCCTGCCTCAGCCTCCTGAGTAGCTGGGACTACAGGCGCCCGCCACCTTGCCCGGCTAGTTTTTTTGTATTTTTTAGTAGAGACGGGGTTTTACTGTGTTAGCCAGGATGGTCTCGATCTCCTGACCTCGTGATCCGCCAGTCTCGGCCTCCCAAAGTGCTGGGATTACAGGCTTGAGCCACTGCGCCCGGCAAATTGTGTGATTTTTAAAGACTTGTTTTGCAGCCTTACATATGGTCTATCCTTGAGAATGATCCATGTGCTTACAATAAGCATGTGTATTCTGCACCTGTTGGATGAAATGTTCTGTATTATGTTCATTTGGTCTATAGTATCGATTAAGTCTGATATTCCTTTGATTTTCTGTCTTAAAGATCTGCCAAGGGTGAAAATGGGTCTTGAAGTCTCCAGTTACTACTGTATTGGGGTCTGTCTCTCACTTTAGCTCTGGTAATATTTGCTTTACATATCTGGGTGCTCCAGTGTTGGGTGCATATATATTTACAATTGTTACATCCGCTTGTTGAATTGACCCCCTAATCATTATATAATGACCTTCTTTGTCTCTTTTTATAGTTTTTGTCTTGAAATCCGCTTTGATGAAGTATGGCTACTACTGCTCTTTTCTGGTTCTCATTTGCATGGTATATCTTTTTCTATCCCTTTATTTTCAGTCTATGTGTGTCTTTATAGGCAAAGTGTGTTTCCTGTAGGCAATAGATGGTTGGGTCTTTTTTTTTTTTTTTTTTTTAATCCATTCAGCCACTCCTCCGTCTTTTGATTGGAGAGTTTAGTCTATTTACATTCAAAGTTTCTTGTTTTTTTTTTTTTTTTTTTTTTTGCCCCCAGACAGAGTCTTGCTCTCTCGCCCAGGCTGGAGTGCAGAGGCGCGATATCAGCTCACTGCAAGCTCCGCCTCCCAGGTTCACACCATTCTCCTGCCTCAGCCTCCCGAGTAGCTGGGACTGCAGGCACCCGCCACCACGCCCGGCTAATTTTTTATATTTTTTAGTAGAGACGGGGTTTCACCATGTTAGCCAGGATGGTCTCGATCTGCTGACCTCGTGATCTGCCCGCCTCAGCCTCCCAAAGTGCTGGGATTACAGGCGTGAGCCACCACGCCCGGCCTGTTTTTGACCAAACTCACACACCATCATTCATCGATTTGACGGTGCTGTAATTTTTTTTTTTTTTTTTGAGACAAAGTCTCACTTTGATACCCAGGCTGGAGTGCAGTGGCACAATCTTGGCTCACTGCAACCTCCATCTCCTGGGTTCAAGCAATTCTCATGCCTCAGCCACCTTAGCTAAGATTACAGGCACATGCCACCACGCCCAGCTAATCTTTGTATTTTTAGTAGAGATAGGGTTTTGCCATGTTGGCCAGGCTGGTCTCAAACTCCTGACCTCAAGTGATCCACCCCCCCCTCAACCTCCCAAAGTACTGGGATTACAGGCATGAACCACTGTGCTCGGCCTATTTACATTCAAAGTTATTATTGATAAGGACTTACTCCTGCCATTTTGTTATTTGTTTTCTCATTGTTTTGTGGTCTTCCCTCCTCTTTATCTAGAAGAGTTTGTGTTGAATTGGTGTTATTTATTCCTTAAGTGGTAGAATTCACTGCTGAAACTACCTGAGCCTTGAATGGTCTCTATAGGAACATTTTTCCCCTACAAATTCCATTTTACTGATAATATCAACTGAAATTAAGGCTGTTGAGACAGAAATAATTCGATAAAGATTGTTGGAAGCCAAATGTGAGGATCAACCCACAGGAACACACTCACAAAGCTAAGAGTCTTCCGGAACCTAAGTCAGAAGACTTCTATCGGAGAGGCTAGGAGAAGGGAAAGGACTCCTCGTACTCATGTTGCCCTTTCTTTGGAGGGTACAACACAGAGGGTACAAGCATTGGCTACAGATGACAACATACAGGCCAACACATATCTGCGCAAGACAGTCAGTAAACCTTTATGATTCAGGAATAAATCAGCGTCTTTCAGTGCATTAATCAGCACATCAGCAATCTGAGGGAATTGTGATAAGATTCTTTTCTCAGGGATCATCAATCACAAGGCCTTCCCAAGGCCAGTTTGGAAGTCTGTTTCCTGTCAAATGTGACCTGTAAGGTTATCAGATAGAAGGCTATTCAGATTATGTGTTTCTTCTTGAGTGAACTTTGGTAGTTTGTGTCTTTTAAGGAATCGATCAGTTTCATCTAGGTTGTCAAAGTTATTGGCATAAAGTCATTCCTAATACTTCCTTATTCTTTTTATGTCTGTAGAATCTGTGGTAGTGGCATGTCTAATTTCCGTTAGTGGTAATTTTTGTCTCCTTTCTTTTTTCCCCTAAGTCTGGCTACAGGTTTATCAATGTATGGCCTTTTTTCTTTGAAGAATAGGTTTTTGGCTGGATCTTACAGAGCACAGGTTGGACTAGAAATAATTTCTAGAACCTATACTAGAATCATTTCTCACCTATAGCATGTTTCTTCTACCTAATTTATGCCTTGGTGGTGGGGATGAGAGAAAGAGCTTGAATCTTTTTTTTTTTTTTTTTTGAGATGGAGTCTTGCCCTGTTGCCCAGGCTGGAGTGCAGTGGCACAATCTTGGCTCACTGCAACCTCCACTTCCTGGGTTCAAGCCATTCTCCTGTCTCAGCCTCCCGAGTAGCTGGGATTACAGGCGCCTGCCACCACACCTGGCTAATTTTTGTATTTTTAGTAGAGACAGGGTTTCACCATTTTTGCCAAGCTGGTCTCGAACTCCTGACCTCGTGATCCACCCACCTCGGCCTCCCAAAGTGCTAGGATTACAGGCGTGAGCCACCGCGCCTGACCAAGAGCTTGATTCTTGATGACAGAAATACATTGATACAGAAGGAGGAGATTACACCTGCTCCTCCACACCCCTCATTGGCCCTAACACGCTTCTGGATAGTGTGTTGGCATACCTCTTCTGCACGTTGACGTACCTCTTCTGCACGTTGACGTACCTCTTCTGCAGTCTTGAAAAGTGATTGGGAAAGAAATACAGTGAAAACTATAAACATTATTGAAAGGAATGAAGAAGTCATCAATGACCAGGCATGGTGGCTCACACCTATAATCCCAGCAATTTGGAAGGCTGAGATGGGCAGATCTCTCGAGCCCAGGAGTTCAAGACCAGCCTGGGCAACAGGGCGAAACCCCAACTCTACCAACCCTCCACCTCCCAAATTAGCTGGGCGTGGTGGTGCATGCCTGTGGTCCCAGCTATTCAGGAGGCTGAGGTGGGAGGATCACTTGAGCCCAGAAGACAGAGGTTGCAGTGAGCTGAGATCGTGCCACTGCACTCCAGCCTGGGTGACAGAGTGAGACCCTTTCTTCAACAAACAAACAAAAAATAAATAAAAATAAATAAACAGAAAAATACCTTGTGTTAACAGATTAGAAGACTTTATATTGTTTAATAATCAATAATTTTGATATGGATTACATTGGATCTACAGATTCATGCAATCCCAATCAGAATCCCAGTGGCTTCTTTACAGAAATTGACAACAGAAACTTAAATTCATATAGAAGTGTAAGGAACCAGAATAGGTAAAACGATCTTGGAAAGGGAGAACAGCATTCCCAAGTTTCAAAACTGACTGTAAAACTTACAGTTACCAAGACTGTGGTACTGCCATAAGGATGGACATACAGATCAATGCAATGGAATTGGAAGGTCAGAAATAAACCCGTACATAGATGGTTTTCAACAAGAGTGCCAAGACAATTTAGTAGGGACAGAATACTGTTTAACAAGTGGTGCTGGAACAAGGAGGTATCCATATGCCAAAGAATGAAGCTGGGCCTTATTCCATAGCACATACAAAAATTAACTCAAAATGGATAAAAGACCTAAAAGGTCCCAAAGAGCTGAGGCCAGAAAACTCGTAGAAAAGCCATAGGGGTAAATCTTCATGACCTTGGATTTGGTAATGGATTCTTAGATAGCACACCAGAAGCATGAGCAAAGAGAGAAACAGACAAATTGGACTTCATCAAAAGTAAAACAAAACAAAAAACAAATTTTGTGCTTCAAAGGACAGTATCAAAAAAATGAAAAGCCAACCCAGAGAATGGGAGAAAACATTTGTAAATTGTGCATTTGAAATGGGACTAGTATGCAGAATATTTAAGAACTCTGACAATTCAACAGTAAGAAGACAAACAATCCAATGAAAAATCGCTATAGGACCTGAATAGATATTTCTTCAAAGAAGATACAGTATATAAATGGCCAATAAGCATGTGCGAAGATGCTTAAATCACTAGTTGTTAGTGAAATGCAAATGAGATGCTGTTTCCCATCCCTCAGGAAAAAGATGGACAAGGTCATGTGCTGTTATGGACTCGGATGCCATCAGAGGCTGTCCTGGGGAGGGGGGTTTGGAAGCAGGTTTTGTGGGGCCATTGGAGACTCCTAAGTAATGTCGAGGAAGTAATTAAAATAGAACGTCCTGGGCCAGGCATGGTGGCTCACGTTTGTAATCCCAGCACTATGGGAGGCCCAGGCGGGCGGATCACCTGAGGTCAGCAGTTCGAGACCAGCCTGGCCAACATGGTGAAACCCCATCTCTACTAAAAATACAAAAACGTAGCTGGGTGTGGTGTCACGCAGCTATAGTCCCAGCTACTCGGGAGGCTGAGGCAGGAGAATCGCTTGAGCCGGGGAGGCGGAGGTTGCAGTGAGTGGAGTTGGCACCACTGCACTCCAGCCTGGATGATAGAGTGAGACTGCAGCTTAAAAAAAAGAATGTCCTGCCAATCCAGCGATCATCTTCTCAGAGGTAGGAAAGAATGAAGCCATTTTACTGACTAAACATTAAAGCAGCCTTTGAGGCCCAGAGGTTGCCAAGACAGAGGAAGGGGGGAGGTCCCCCTTCCTCCCAGGCAAGCCGACTGGCCCTGTTCCGCAGGCGTCCTCACTGGAGGGGACCCGTCCGAACTCACACCTCCAGGGCCGGGTTCCTCTGTCCTCGCAGGGCCAGCGCTGGGGCAGGCTCCCCCGTGACAGGGGACCAGTTCCCACCCTCAAGATTAAAAGGTTTACCTCGTCCCAAAGGGACAGAAGGGAGCCGAGGACAGGGCGAAGGGAAACCTGTCTTGCCCTTTGGCACTTTAAGAAGCTCCTTTTCTTTCAGATTCTATTTGCCAGACAGTGGGGGGTGGCGGCAGGCGGGGCGGGGTGGGGGATGGAGGAGCCGCCCCCCAAGTGCCGGGGGACGGAGGGGGGGACCCTCTGGGGCAATAGATCCTCGCGCTCCCGTGACCTTGTCCCCGGCCTTCCCTCCCCCAGAGATCCAGAGCTTCGCGGGCGCCGAGAAGGACGCGCGCGTGGTGGGCGAGATCGCCTTCCAGCTGGACCGCCGCATCCTGGCCTACGTGTTTCCGGGCGTGACGCGGCTCTACGGCTTCACGGTGGCCAACATCCCCGAGAAGATCAAGCAGGTGCGCCCCGCGGGGAGGGCGCGGCCAGGAGGGTGCTGGGCGCTCGGTTCATCCCTGTGAGGCCCCCAGATCTTGGCTCTTGCCCGGGCGCTGTCCGCGGGAGGGGACCCCGGGGACCCAGGAGGGCGGGGCAGGGGTCGGCCCTGGGCCTGGAAGTCCCCGTCCGAGGGCCCCGAGATCCCCCCGCCTCCGCCATCCATGCGCTGCGCCCGCAGACCTCCATCAAGTCCCTGGACGGCTCCGTGGACGAGAAGAAGCTGCGCGAGCTGACGCAGCGCTACCTGGCCCTGAGCGCGCGCCTGGAGAAGCTGGGCTACAGCCGCGACGTGCACCCGGCGTTCAGCGAGTTCCTCATCAACACCTACGGAATCCTGAAGCAGCGGCCCGACCTGCGCGCCAACCCCCTGCACAGCAGCCCGGCCGCGCTGCGCAAGCTGGTCATCGACGTGGTGCCCCCCAAGTTCCTGGGCGACTCGCTGCTGCTGCTCAACTGCCTGTGCGAGCTCTCCAAGGAGGACAGCAAGCCACTCTTCGCCTGGTGAGCCGCCCCGCGCCCACCGCCTTGCCTGCAGTAAACGCGTTTGTTCCAACCCGGAGGCCGTGGTGCCTCCTGCGCGTCCTCCCGGAGGGGAAAGGGCCGCGCTCCCCGCGCGCGAGGCCGGAGCAGGCGCCTCTCCCGCCCGCGCTGGGCCCCGACCGCAGCCCGCCGCCGCCCGCACCTGCGGAGTGCTTGTCACCCCTCATTAAATCATCCGTTTGCTTGTCTGCCTTTACCAAACTCTGGCTCTTTGAGGGCGTGGAGGGCGCCTGCAGGAAGCGCCGCTCGGTGCTCCTGGCGGGAAGCCGGGAAGGAGCCGCAGGCTGCAGGGACCCCCGCTCCCCACTTTCTTCTCCGCCTCCCCACCCCTCCCCCGGGCCTCCGCACCCACCCGCTTTCCTGCCCGGGACGACGAGTCCTGTCCCAGTTTGAGTTTCCCCAAATGACAAGCTGGGGTAAGGATTTGGTTCTGGCGGATGGTTGCGCACCCCTGCAGGCAAAATGGAAACGCGGCCCCTTGTTCAAAAGCGAAGAATTCGAAGAATTCGAAAGAGCAACAGCCGAGCGTTACAGTGAACCGGGGCCTTAGGACTGAGCGGTGGCAACGCAGGCGGGCGAGCGCCAGGGAGCCCCGAGACCGTGGGCGTGCAGGGGGTGGGCGAGCGCTGGGGAGCCCTGGAGACCATGGGGGTGCTGGGGGTGGGCGAGTACAGGGGAGCCCCGGAGACCATGGGGGTGCCGGGGGTGGACAAGCGCCAGGGAGCTCCCAGACTGTGGGCGTACCGGGGGTGGGCGAGCGCCAGGGAGCCCTGGAGACCATGGGGGTGCTGGGGGTGGGTGAGCACCTGGGAACTCCGAGACCATGGGGGTGCTGGGGGTGGGCGAGCACAGGGGAGCCCCGGAGACCATGGGGGTGCTGGGGGTGGGCGAGCACAGGGGAGCCCCGGAGACCATGGGGGTGCCGGGGGTGGGTGAGCACCTGGGAACTCCGAGACCATGGGGGTGCACTTTGCGCCATACTGGAGCGGGGAGCTGGGGAGCTTACCCATCAATTCCCCTCCCCCTGGGTCATCTCCCTGCAGGAGGCCAGAACGACGGGCACTCTGAATTGGCGAGACCTTGGGGCTGAGGAGATACCCAGTTCCAAAGTGCCCTGGAACAAGGGGCATTTACCGTGTCTCAGGGGAGCCTTGGCTCCCGCCGCACAAGCCAGCGTGCTCAGCCTGGCCCTACAGTCTCAGCAATAGTGGCGGGGAGGGCAGGGCTGTCACACATTAACAGTTCAGAGCCCGATGGAGACTGCTGGGGACCCCATTCTGGCTGGTAGCTAGGACATTCAGCTCCCAGGTGCAGATGGGCTGGATCCTGGGGTGGGCGCCCAACTTCATGCCCCGCAGATGTGGGGCCCGCTGGCCTGGGAAGCTCTGGCTGGGTGCTGATTTCTGGCCTTACCTTTGGGGATCGCCTGTGGCCACACCGGCACTGGGCTGGCTCTGTGGTTGGGCCAGGAGCTTTGGGCCCCAGGCCTAGGGCGGCAGCCACATAGTCTCAGCCAGGTGATCCATGCCCCCTTCCCCTCGGTGCCAGTGAGTGGTTACTTCCAGCAAGCCTGGAATAGGCAGGGCTGTGATGAAACGCACCAGGATTTAGTTCAGTTGGGTGTGGTGGGATACAGACACAGGAACCCTGAGTTGAAAGGAGAATGTCACAAAGTACTGCAGACCCAGCAGCTTAAACCACAGGAGGGCACATGCCATGCCACACAGGGCCACCGGGGGGCGCCGCGGCAACAGGACCCGGAAGGTGAGAGGGGAGAGTGTGGCCAGAGGCTTTACAGGGGTTTCCCTGGGAAGAGAGGCCAGGGAGGGTGGGCACGAAGGAGCAAGTTCAGGATTGGACAGGTTAATTTCCTTGGGCTCCGGGCTATGGGGTGGTGTCTAGTTGACCACCATCCTGCCCCTGGGTGATTGAGGGCAGAGGAACATGGGTTTGGTGAGTGAGTCAGATAAGGGGTGGTTGGGTTTACAGGCTCCAGTTGGGTTGGCTTGTGCATTAAACGGGAGCTCTGTAGGCACCTTGTGCTGTCTCTAGGAATTAGCCAGCCCTGGGAGGGCAGTCTCCACCCAGCCAGTAAGGAGAGGTCGAAGCATCATAAACCGGAAAACAAAAACCACGTGAGTTATACGGGAACAGTCTGGTGGGCAGGTGGCAGTCGGTCCCTGCGCTCTGGATCTCTAGAAGAAGGGGGTTCTCGGCCTCTGGCCATGGGTCCCCCAGACAACCTTGGTGTCTTCCAGGATCTTGGGCTTGACTTGGAGTGGCCCCTGGGGGCTGTCGCTGGGGCGGTGCCCATGGCTCACCCTCTGTCCATATAATGCGGCCCATGGTGTCCACTGTGCTGGGCCAGCCTGGGGGCGCCCTGTGGTCAGAGGCTGGACCCCCACCCTGGCAGTGCCACCCCCTAGGCTGCAGGTGCACATGGAACTTTCCGGAGGGCCCCCGTGCAGAGAGGGTGGAGCCCATTCCTGCACTTTTTCTTACTATACTATTAAAATGAGGGGAAATGGGAACCGGGTGAGGAGGGTGGCCCTGAAGTGGCTGATGTGGCCGTGTCTCCTGGGGCAGCACCCGGGCCCTGGGCACCAGCCCTTCCATCTGTAGACAGGAGGGCAGTGAGCTTCTGGGGGACTATTTCCTCCTGCTGGCATGGAGGCGGGCACCGGCCCAACTGAACTCAGATTCTCCTGCACACAGCTTCTGTATTCAGTCATTTACTCACGGGCCCACGATGTGTGTCTCATGCTCTGGGTTAGAAAAGTGTATCGTCTGCCTGGCTCTGGAATCAGAGCCCTGGGCCTGTCACTGGGGAGAGATGGTGGAAACCCTGGTGTGGGCTTGGCTGAGAGTCTTTCTCTGGTAAGTGGGGTCCCTTAGGGTCCCCGATTCAGGAGCTATTTACAGCACCTGCCGGCATTTCTAATGTCTCAGTGCTGCCCCCAAGAACCAGCGCCTGCGTCACGGCCACCCCATTCCGCTTCGTGTTCTCAGCTGTAGCCAAGCCCTGGGCCCGCAGCAGTTGGGTAGGACAACAGCTCCTGCTGGGGCCTCCCGCCCCAACCCTCTCTCCTGACAGGCGATTTGCTGGGCTGGAGGACAGGGCCAGGTCTTGGCCTTGGCACCGTCCTGGGTCACGAGTGGATGGTTCCGGTCACTCTGCTGTGGTGTGAGGATGAAGGTGTCAGCCCAGTGTGGGCAACCCTCGCAGCCAGCATGTTCCGATGCCCCGCACCTGTAGGTGTGTGCCGCTGCCATCACAAAGTACCGCGGACCCAGCAGCTTAAACCACAGAAATTTATTCTGTCGAAGTCCTGAAGGCCCAGAGTACAAGATCAAAGCATCCGCAGATTCTGTTTGTCTGAGGCCTCTCTGCTAGGTGCAGGCGGCCGCCTCCCTGCTTGGTCCTCCTGGCCCTTTCTCTGAGTGCATCCCTCGTGCCTCTCCCTCTTGTCACCACCCTGTCCGTCTCCACATCCAATCCAGTCTGCCACGCTGGGGGTCAGGCCTTCAGCAGATGGTTTCTCGAGGGGATGCAGTGCAGCCCTCAACAGACCCCATCCTCCCCTCCCGGCCTCCACAGAGCCCTGACCCCATCCTCCCCTCCCGGCCTCCACACAGCCCTGACCCCATCCTCCCCTCCCGGCCTCCACACAGCCCTGACCCCATCCTCCCCTCCCGGCCTCCACACAGCCCTGACCCCATCCTCCCCTCCCGGCCTCCACACAGCCCTGACCCCATCCTCCCCTCCCGGCCTCCACACAGCCCTGACCCCATCCTCCCCTCCCGGCCTCCACACAGCCCTGACCCCATCCTCCCCTCCCGGCCTCCACACAGCCCTGACCCCATCCTCCCCTCCCGGCCTCCACACAGCCCTGACCCCATCCTCCCCTCCCGGCCTCCACACAGCCCTGACCCCATCCTCCCCTCCCGGCCTCCACACAGCCCTGACCCCATCCTCCCCTCCCGGCCTCCACACAGCCCTGACCCCATCCTCCCCTCCCGGCCTCCACACAGCCCTGACCCCATCCTCCCCTCCCGGCCTCCACACAGCCCTGACCCCATCCTCCCCTCCCGGCCTCCACACAGCCCTGACCCCATCCTCCCCTCCCGGCCTCCACACAGCCCTGACCCCATCCTCCCCTCCCGGCCTCCACACAGCCCTGACCCCATCCTCCCCTCCCAGCCTCCAGACATGGAGCCCTGGCCGGGGAACTCTGTGTGCTCCCAGCCTCTGAAGGTGTCTGGGCTTACCTGGCTCCTCTCTCATCCCAGTCCCCTTGAGTAGCCACGGAGGTGGGGTCCCTAAGACCCACATGGCTGAGGTTCCATTAAGAACTTCAAGTGGGGCTGGGCTCAGGGGCTCACACCTGTAATTCCAGCACTTTGGGAGGCCAAGGCAGGAGGATCACGTGAGCCCAGGAGTTTGAGACTAGCCTGGGCAACATGGTGAGACCTCATGTGTATTTGTCTGCTCTCATGCTGTTAATAAAGACATACCCAAGATTGGGTACTTTTTAAAGAAAAAGAGGTTCAATGGACTCAACAGTTCCGCGTGGCTGGGGAGGCCTCACAATCGTGGTGGAAGGTGAAAAAGGAGCGAGGTCGTGTCTTACAAGAGGGCGTGGACAGGGAACTGCCCTTTATAAAACCGTCAGGTCTCGTGAGACTCTTCACTATCACAAGAACAGCACCGGGAAAAGTCGCCCCCATGATTCAGTGACCTCCCACCAGGTCCCTCCCATGGTGTGGGGATTATGGGAGCTACAATTCAAGATGAGATTTGGGTGGGGACACAGCCAAGCCATATCACCATGTCTACCAAAAATTGAAAAATGAGCCGGTGTAGTGGTGTGTGCCTGTGGCCCCAGCTGCTCAGAAGGCTGAGGTGAAAGGATCTCTCGGGCCCGGGGACCAAGGCTGCAGGAAGCCATGATTGTGCCACTGTACATCCAGCCTGGGTGAGAGTGAGACTTGGTCTCAAAAAAAAGAGAGAAAATAAAAGCAAGTGGGCGGCGGCTGAATGCGGAGACAGGAGTTGTCCCTTGTGAGCGCGGCCCTGGTGCTGCTGATTTCATGGGGAGCCTCCAGTCAGGGGAGCAGCAGCTGGGGAGAGCTGGGGCCTCTCTCACCTGCCTTCCCCCACATCACACATGCCCCCTCTTGTGTGTGTCCGCACTCACACACGTGTTCCCCTGCCCCGCGCTCATGTGTGTCTGTACTCTCACACGCGTGCTCCCTTGCCCCACGCTCACATGTAACCTTGCTCACTCTCACATGCGTGCTCCCTTGCCCCACGCTCACATGTAACCTTGCTCACTCTCACACGCGTGCTCCCCTGCCCCATGGTCACATGTATCCTTGCACACTCTCACACGCGTGCTCCCCTGCATTCTCCTGTTGAGCTGAGCTGACCTCAGTGGGGTGCTACAAGCCAGGGCCTCACACCGGCCTCTCGCCCTCCACAGCCCTGGGGTCCAGGCTCCTCCAGGAACAAGCGCAGGCCCCCGGGCTCCCTGGAACCTCCCGGAAGGCAGCAGAGGGTCACGGGGGTCACCCGCAGGGGCGCAGGGAGGCCTCATCACGACCGGATTCCAGCCAGGCTGGCCTGATGCTCCTGGGGGTCCTCAGCACACGCCTCTTTGCCCCAGCATGTGCTTCTTTCCGGGGAACCCACACTCCGGCTGAGTGGAGCCGTCCCCTCCAGGTCAACAGTACCCGGGGTGGCTCTGCAGCGCCCCACTCTGCGCCTGCACAGGGACGGTGGCCCCAGCGCCCTTTGTGACTCGCTGGTTAATGAGAAGCCGGTGGGGAGGTGCTGCCGGTGAGCGAATAAAGGCCCTGTCCTTTCGTCTGCCCAGACAGGAGCATCAGGACCAAGGTGCTGGCCATGTCCCAGCTGGTGGAATGCGTCCCCAACTTTTCGGAGGGGAGGAACCAGGAGGTGAGGCCCCCAGGAGCTGGTCAAGCATCCAGGGCCCACGGGGCAGCTTCAGTGGCTGAGGCCCAGGCCCTGGAGGAGGCGGCGGGCTTGGTGGGGGGGCCATCTTCCCAGGATGGGCGAAGCCGCTGCCCGTGGGCCCCAAGGACATCCCGTGACTGGGGGCGCCTCGGGAGTGCCTGAGCCAGGGGTGGGTGGAACACGACTGGTGCTTGTGGGGGCTGAGGCCTGGCGGTGGCTCCAGGGGCCTTTTGGGTGCTTCTGGTGGGGGGTTGGGCCAATCTCTGGGCCTCAAAGGGCCTTGGTGCTCCCCCCCCGGGAATGGGGCTCCTGCCACCGACCGAAAGGGCTGCGTGAGGTCACACGGGGTTGCCCAGTGAGGTCACACGGGGTTGCCCAGTGTGGTCCCCAGCCCCGCCACTCCATCTCCACCGGAGTTACTTGCTGAGCCCCCACCTTGCAGCCACCATCCCCACTGGACCTAAAATGAAGTAGGCACAGAGGGGGCAGCAGGCCCCCAGGTCTGGCCTCTCGCCCCCCACAGCCCTGAGTTCCAGGCTCTTCCAGAAACAAGCGCAGGCCCCAAGGGCCACCTGGAAGCCCCCAGAGGGCAACACTGGGCCACAGGGGTCACCTGCAGGGGTGCAGGGAGGCCTCGTCACGCCAGGATTCCAGCCAGCACCGAGGCCCTGGGACAGGGCAAGATTTGGGGCTGAGCCCCTGCTCCCAGCCGTCCTGTCACCCAGAAGGTTCCAGGCCCCTCCCCTGCTCGGGAGTTGCGGGTCCTGGCCCCTCTGTGACCTGTGCCTGTGGTCACCTTCTTGGTTCCCTGGTCGAGCCTCCGGCATCTGTCTGTCGGGCCAGAGCCCGTGAGTCTCTACTGGAGGCACCACCTGCAGCCCCTCGTGGGGACCATGCTTGGGCCTGAGCGACGGTGGCCTCTGTGAGGGTTTCTGGGCGGCCACTGTGTGCAGGCACTTTTAGTGGGAGCTCAGCTTGTCAGAGAGCCCCCAAAAGGCCCCCATTTGGGTGTCTGGGCACAGCCACCTCCAAGCTCCTTTTCCTTCTTTCAAATGGGGAGACTGAGGTGTGGGGGCTGGGCCTGTGTCCCAGGTGATCGAGGCCATCTCTGGAGCCATTACACAGACCCCCGGCTGCGTGCTGCTGGATGTGGACGCAGGTCCCTCCACCAACCGCACCGTGTACACCTTCGTGGGGCCGCCGGACTGCGTGGTGGAGGGGGCCCTCAACGCCGCCCGGGCAGCCTCCCAGCTTATCGACATGAGCAGGCACCAAGGTGAGGGCTCCAGGCTCTCCTGCGGCCGCTGTGTGTTGGACTGTCGGGGCTGAGGCCCGTCCTGGTGTCCTGGGAGAGGGAGTAAACCCGGGGCCCAGGCTTGGAACGTGGGATTCAGTGGGGCTGACTCTGGCTCTCCTAGGAGGACCCTGGAGTGTGGGGGTCACGGCCCCCAGCCTGCCTGGAGGGCTGTGCTCTGGGGGACCCCCAGGTCGCCATGCTTCTGCAGCACCGGGCCACCTTCATGGCTGGGTGGGGGGAGGGGGCCACGCCGGGGACCTGCCCACACGTCAGAGGGGCTGAGAGCCGGTCTTGGATCAGGCACTGGTCGGGGAAGGGCTGCCCGGAAGCTGACATGTCAACAGCCCACAAGCCAAACACCTCAGTGGGCGGGCAGGGCCAAAGGTGTGTGGACACACGGGCGCTGGCCAGGGGCTGGGCCGTGGGTCACTCATGAGAGGCCAGGGATTCACAGTGATCCCAAGGGGTGGATGGATGAGAAGCTTATCTCAAAGTGACCAGCCCTGGGCGGGGGCAGCAAAGGCGGGGGAGGCTGGCATCCCCTGGGGTGGGCACTGACCCACGGCTTGGTGTAGCCACAGCGAGAGACTCAGCTAGTGAGAAGAATGTTCTGGAGATGCAGTGTAGATTCTGGGCTTCAGGGGAGGGGGCTGGGGTGGCCAGAACCCAGCCTCAAGCGCCCACCCTTGACCTGGTCAGGGCTTCATGAGAGCTGAGCTTTGCAGGCCTTAGAAAGTTATTTATGTGCATTAGGAGAGGGAGAGGTTTATCTCAGAGATGCCAGACCACCCACTCAGGCTGCTGCTGGTCCTGGGCTGAGCGGCCTCCCCACACTGCCTGGGAGGACGGTGCAGGGACATCCGTTGTCCCGGGAGGGACGGGTGCTGCTGCTGGGGCGGGGCTAGGAGCGCCCAGGGCCGGCCTCCCTGTGGTCAGTGTGAGCAGCTCGCTGGGTGTGTGGACTGGGGGGCTGCCCAGGCCGGAGAGGAGAGAGGGTCCGAGAACCCTGTGGAGCTCCCACCCACTCCCACACCTGGCCTCCTGCCCAGCCTCGCCATCTCTCTGCAGGGGAGCACCCCCGCATGGGCGCCCTGGACGTCTGCCCCTTCATTCCCGTGAGGGGCGTCAGCATGGACGAGTGTGTGCTCTGTGCCCAGGCCTTTGGCCAGCGGCTGGCAGAGGAGCTGGACGTGCCAGGTGAGTGTGCCCCACCCTCCTTGCTCCACTCCTGTCTCATTGGTGCGGGTTACTGGCTCCTTCTGTATCCCGCAGTTCCCTGCCCTTGGCTGCTCCTGCAAGGGCAGAGTGTTACAAAAAGCTAACATGCAGAAGCACAGCTCCCTCAATACCGAAACAACGCAGCCTCCCTCAATACCGAAATCAACGCAGCCTCCCTCAATACCGAAATCAACAATACAAAATCAACGCAGCCTCCCTCAATACCGAAACAACGCAGCCTCCCTCAATACCGAAATCAACGCAGCCTCCCTCAATACCGAATCAACAATACAAAATCAACGCAGCCTCCCTCAATAACGAAATCATCCATCTGAGGCAGAGAACGGGCACTCCCTGGGAGAGGGTGCAGTGGGGGCCCATTCCCAGGTTTAGGCTTGAGGGAGCCCCTCCACCTGGGTCCTCCAGGAACTGAGTCCTGGATCCCCTGCTGGTCAAGGCCTGACCGCCGGGCTCTCCTGCAGTGTACCTGTATGGTGAGGCTGCCAGGACGGACAGTCGCCGGACCCTGCCGGCCATCCGGGCCGGGGAGTACGAGGCCCTCCCTAAGAAGGTGCCCCCACCCTGGGTGGTCGGGCCTGGGAAGGAGGTGGACCTGCCCCTTTGTCCTGGCTGGGGCGGCTGGGCTGGGCCCCTCCCTCCCATAGGGGATGTCTCACCCCAGGGCAAACTTGCCCACAGCTCCAGCAGGCCGAGTGGGCGCCTGACTTTGGCCCCAGCTCCTTTGTCCCCAGCTGGGGGGCCACGGCCACGGGGGCGAGGAAGTTCCTCATTGCTTTCAACATCAACCTACTCAGCACGAAGGAGCAAGCCCACCGCATCGCGCTCAACCTGCGGGAGCAGGGCCGCGGGAAGGACCAGGTGACCCCGTTCACCAACCCCGTGGAGCCCCACCCAGCCCCTCGGGAAAGGGTCAGAGGCCGAGAGCCTCAGCTGGGGCGGTCGGTGGTGGACGGGGCACCGGCCAGACAGGGTTTGGTCTCCCACCTGCAGACTGGCCCAGCCTCCGCGTCCACAGCATGTGGGGACAGCGCAGGCCGGCAGGTCGGGGTGGATGGAGCTGGGGAGCTCCGGCCTCATGGGGGTTTCCATGGAAGAAGGCAGGGCTTCCCTTTGTTAACATGGCAGTATTTCCATACTGCTGGGAAACAGCGACTTCCGGAATCCCAGGTGCCCTCAGGGGCCCCCCACATCCCTCCAGATGCCTTGGGAGCCCCGACACCCCTACAAATCTTCAGGTGCCCCCGGGCCTTTCCCTCCAAGTCTACATAGCAGTGGTCACCCGGTCTGAGCGTCACCCCTGCACAGATGGTATAGATACCTGGAGAAAGAGGTGGAGGGACCCCCTGCCCATCTGTTCCTCACTCAGAGACCCCAGTCCCACAGGCAGCAGAGGTGCTGGGGCCCAGCTTCCCGACCTGCAGACTCAGCACAAAAGCACAGGGGCCTCCAAGTCCTGCTTTAGGCCCCAGCCAAGGGCAGAGGCCAAAGTTCCCCCATGTGGACTTAGCCACCCCAAGGAGTGCGGGGCTGAGGGGATGGGGGAGCAGATGGGAGAATGGCATGGGGGTGCCTGGGCCCCATCCCTCAGCATTCCCCCAACATCTAGGACGCAGCATGGCTGGGAGGCAGGGCTTGGGCTGAGCGAGGGCCAGCCGGGGTGGGCGTCCGGTGTCTGACCCTTGGGGGCCTCTGTTTCCCTGTGGCAAGCGAAGCCACTCTGGCCCTCCCCGGTCAGCTCAGTGGGGTCGGAGGAGAACCACAGCACCCACCCAGGCACAGGCTCCTCCCTGTCCAGCTGGGGGACGCAAGCGCCAGGAGAGGCTGGCAGGGCCAGGCAGGATGAGCTTCCTAGCCCAGGCTGGGAAATGCTTCTCCTTTGCAGCCAGGACGTCTGAAGAAGGTTCAGGGCATCGGCTGGTACCTGGACGAGAAGAACCTGGCTCAGGTGTCCACCAATCTCCTGGACTTTGAGGTCACGGCGCTGCACACGGTCTACGAGGAGACCTGCCGAGAAGCACAGGTGAGCCCGGGAGCAGCCACTGCTGCGGTGAGGGGTGCGCAGATCCGTCCCGTGGGCAGGGCAGGGGCCCCGCATCCTCCAGCCAGGGCCGTTCTCCAGCCAGCCCCCAGGTGGTGATGCTACCTGTGCCTCGGCAGGAGCTGAGCCTCCCGGTGGTGGGCTCACAGCTGGTGGGCCTGGTGCCCCTGAAGGCTCTGCTGGATGCAGCCGCCTTCTACTGCGAGAAGGAGAACCTTTTCATCCTGGAGGAGGAGCAGCGGATCAGGCTGGTGGGCCGGGCTGCCGAGGAAGGGTCGGACGGGGCATGCGGGGAGGGTGGGGAGGCGGCGGAGCTCATACCCCTGGGGCGCAGCTTCCCTCCCCCTCCTCCCCCTTCATTTTATTGACTTGTGTTCAGAAGATGAGATTCACTTTTCATTTTGGAAACCTTATTGAGGTTTTTTTGTCACCTATGATATACTCACTTGTGCAAATTCCATGGAGAGGACAGCCCCCTTTCTGCTGGGTCTTGCCTCCTGGGCCAGCTGTGCTCCCGTGGAGGGGCCTGTGCCTCCTCTCACCACCTCCATAGGGGCTCCTGGAACTGGCGGCTTACAGGTGTGTGTGCCTCCAGCTATGGGACTTAAATCCCCGTCCACGGAGCGGCTCCTTCAGAAAGTGATTCGTTTGGTCTTGTGGACACCTGGACCTCAAGGCTCCTGGAGTCTGGGTTCCGGTGGGGCCCCAGGTCCTGCTGGGGTGTGGCAGTGTCTGCAGAGCCGCTCTCCACCTTGGTCTGTCCTTTCACTAGAGGTCACTTTGTTTTAGGTGTGTTTTCCGAAATAAGCACAATGCACTTGACTGGATTTTTTTGAGAGGTTTTGTCTTTTGGTGTTGGGTTTTTACCGTTTGTGTTTTTACTGATTTAGCTCTTGTGACTTGTGGATTCTATCCTTGTTTAGTCTCAGGCATATTTTCTTCTGTTAGATCGCTGACCCGGTTATTTAGTTCTCTAGCTGTAGCGACACTGTGATGCTGCAGCAGCTGTGATGTCCTCTCTGCCTCCATCACTCCTTTCCTCTGGATTCACAGCGGTTTTCCGAAACCCAGCCTCTCAGTCACTGGTACATTTGTAGCCTAGTCTATTGTATTCCTGGCTGTTAACAATTTTTTTTGTGACTTTAAATTTTGTATAATTTCTTACAGAGAAGATGGGGTGGCCCTCCACTCCTGCCTTCTGCCCATATTTTCCAAGTGCTTGCATTTTGCCCAATTTATTTGTGTAGAATAATATTTTTTTCTGGACTATTTAAAAGTTGGGTTGAAGACATTGTGCTCTTTTACTCCTAATTTATTAAGGTTGTGTTTCTTAAGAACAGGGACATTCTCTTACATAACCACAGTGTAATTATCAAAATCGGGAAATTCAACACTGATACAATCCTAGTACCTAATAATCCTCAGGCCATAACCAAATTGCTTCAGTGTCCCAGTGATTCCCATCAGAGCAATTTCTCCTCCAATCCACGATCCAGCTCATGTAACACAGAGCACTGAGCCCACCTTTTCTCCTTTCATCCCGAACTATTCCTGTCTTCCTTGCCCTTCACTGACCTTGACATAGTTTAAAAGGACAGACTTTTAAAAGCACCTCCGTGGGGACTAGTCTGATGTTGCTTGTGGCCAGATGTAGTTGTGCATTTTTATTTTAATTTAATTTCTTAATTTTTTTGAGACAGGGTCTTCCTCTGTCACCCGGCCGGAGTACAGTGGCACAGTCACAGCTCACTGCAGCCTCAAACTCCAGGGCTCAGGTGATCTTCCCACCTCAGCCTCCCAAAGTGCTGGGATTACAGGCCGTACCACTAGGTAGACCTGGCTAATTTCGTACAGATGGGGTTTTGCTCTGTTGCCCAGGCTGGTCTCAAACTCCTGGACTCAAGCAATCCACTCACGTCAGCCTCCCAAAAGTGTTGGGACAACAGGTGTGCACCACCACGCCAAGCCAGTTACTTATTTTTGGCAGGAAAAGCATAGATGGTGTTGTTTCCTCCCCACAATGCACATTTTCTCAGGGTGCCGACGTGGTCCAGTCACTTGGCCAAGGCGGCCCCTTCCTCCTGGGCCCTTCGCTGCAATGTTACTGTTTTTCCCTTTTGCAATTAATACATTGTGGGGAGTACTTGAAGGTGTTTAAAGTATTGAGTAGGTAGAGAAATACCTGTTATCTACTGAAATTCCAGCGTTTTAGGAGCCAGTGACAGTGTTCTAACGTCATCCTGTCTCTCTAAGCAGCAGCTGTCGCTTCTCCACATTTCCTTGTCTTATGTGTGACGCCCTCTGCTTTCCAGCATGGGGTTTTGTTGTCGTCATCTTTCTTTCTTTTTTCTTCTTTCTTTCTTCTTTCTTTCTTTCTTCTTTCTTCTCCTTCTTCTCCTCCTCCTCCTCCTCCCGCTCCTCCCCCTCCTCCTCCTCCCCCTTCTCCTCCCTTCTCTTCCTCCTCCCTTCTCCTCCTCCCTTCTCCTCCTCCTCCCTTCTCCTCCTCCTCCCTTCTCCTCCTCCTCCCCCTCCTCCTCCTCCCCCTCCTCCTCCTCCTCCCTTCTCCTCCTCCCCCTCCTCCTCCTCCTCCCTTCTCCTCCTCCTCCCTTCTCCTCCTCCCTTCTCCTCCTCCTTCCTCCTCCTCCTTCCTCCTCCTCCTTCCTCCTCCTCCTCTCTCCTCCTCCTCCCTCCTCCTCCTCCTCCCTCCTCCTCCTCCTCCCTCCTCCTCCTCCTTCCTTCTTCCTCTTCTCCTTCCTTCTTCCTCTCCTTCTTTCTTCTTCCTTCTTTCTTCTTCCTTCTTCTTCTTTCCTCTTCCCTCTTCCTTTCTTCTTTCTTCTTCCTTCATTCTTCTTCTTCCTTCTTTCTTCTTCCTTCTTTCTTCTTCTTTCTTCCTCTTCCTTCTTCTTCCTTCTTCTTCCTTCTTTCTTCTTCGTTCTTCTTCCTTCTTCTTCCTTCTTTCTTCTTCCTTCTTCTTCCTTCTTCTTTCTTTCTTTCTTCTTTCTTCTTCCTTCTTCTTCTTCCTTCTTCTTTCTTCTTCCTTCTTCCTTCTTCTTCTTTCTTCCTTCTTCCTTCTTTCTTCTTCCTTCTTCCTTCCTTCTTCCTTCTTTCTTCTTCCTTCTTCCTTCTTTCTTCCTTCTTTCTTCTTCTTCTTCCTTCTTTCTTCTTTCTTCTTCCTTCTTCTTTCTTCTTCTTTCTTCTTCTTCCTTCTTCTCTTTCTTCCTTCTTCCTTCTTTCTTCTTCCTTCTTCTTTCTTCCGTCTTCCTTCTTCTTCCTTCTTCCTTCTTCTTCCTTCTTTCTTCTTTCTTCTTCCTTCTTTCTTCTTCCTTCTTTCTTCTTCCTTTCTTCTTCTTCTTCCTTCTTCCTTCTTTCTTCCTTCTTTCTTCTTCCTTCTTTCTTCTTCCTTCCTTCTTTCTTCTTCTTTCTTCTTTCTTCTTCCTCCTTCTTTCTTTCTTCTTCCTTTTTTCTTCTTCCTTTTTTCCCTTCTTCTTCTTCTGAGTCGTCTTCTGAGTCTTCTTCTTCTGAGTCTTCTTCTGAGTCTTCTTCTTCTGAGTCATCTTCTTCTTCATCTGAGTCTTCTGAGTCTTCTTCTGAGTCGTCATCTTCTTCTTCTGAGTCTTCTTCTGAGTCTTATTCTTCTGAGTTGTCTTCTTCTTCTTCTTCTTCTTCTTCTGAGTCGTCTTCTTCTTCTTCTGAGTCGTCGTCTTCTTCTTCTGAGTCGTCGTCTTCTTCTGAGTCTTCTTCTTCTGAGTCGTCGTCTTCTTCTTCTGAGTCTTGCTGTCACCGAGGCTGGAGTGCAGTGGTGCAATCTTGGCTCATGGCAAACCTCCGCCTCCCGGGTTGAAGCAATTCTCTGCCTCAGCCTCTGGCAGGGAGTAGCTGGGATTACAGGCGTGTGCCACTGCACCCGGCTAATTTTTGTATTTTCTTTTAGTAGAGATGGGGTTTCACCATCTTGGCCAGGCTGGTCTTGACCTCCTGACCTCGTGATCACCCACCTTGACCTCCCAAAGTGCTGGGATTACAGGCGTGAGCCGCCGTGACCAGCCAGAGTTTTGTCTTCTTTACCCGAAGGACCCCATGCCTGCGACCTGCACAGGTCTGGCTGTGCCGTTGGCTGCGTGCTGCCTCCTGGTGGTGAGGCTGCTTTGCTTTGTGTTGTGTGATTTTTGATTGCGAGTGCATGCTCTTTGGAATTGTATCTATGGTAGTTCTTGGTCACCGGGGTTCAAAGTTTTCGCCTCCAAGGAGGCTTTGTGCTGGCGCTTGTGGACACTGCCTCAAAGGACCCCCGAAGCTGAGTTTTGGCTTGGAGCTCTGGAACCGCAGAAGAGTGAATTTGGTGTTGGGTGAGGCCTATAGCCCTGTCAGGGTGGCTTATGGTTGTGGTTAGGAATTCACAGGAGATTTTTTTTTTTTCCTACTTCACCCAAAGGGAACGCAGGAACTGGGAAGTACCTCAACTGTTCCCTCTGGCAGGTGGCTGTTTCTAATTCATCCTTGGGGATGTCACTTTCCAGGGATCTCCAGTCTGACCCCACTCTGAAGGCCCGAGACCTCCGCCACTCTTGAGGGGCTGCCAGAGCAGGGCAGTTGCCCCCAGGGCGGACCCAGCTCCAGGCTGACAGGCTGTTCCAGACTCACCTTTCTGGTCATGTCTGGTCTCCAGTGATGTCCTGTCTGCTAGCTTAGCCAGGCCTTTAAAACGCCCCGCATCTTCCTGGGGTTTTCTGCAGAAGGAGGCTTTGCCTTGCGGCTTGCTGGTTCTGTGGCCACTGGGAGGTGCTCTCCACCCCACCCGGCTGCTGTTCCTCTCTGTGGCGTGGGGGTCGCATAGCCAACGTGTTCTGAATGGGTTTCGCAGAGTGAATTCTAATCTTAAATGGGACTGTCACAACTTTATTTTGAATTTAGGTAAAATTCACTTTTCTGGCATATAAGTTTATGTGTGGGTGACTTAGGGCTGTTCCTCAGCTTTTAAGGACTTGTTAGATGTGAAGACTTGGTAAATTAAAATCTTGCCCGCCCCTGTCAGCGATGGGCAAGTGGTGCGGTGGGAGGGGTCGAGTGGTGTGGAGTGGGGCGAGTGGTGGGGGGGCGGCGAGGGATGAGCAGCAGTTTGCTGTGGGGTCTCCAGGGGGCAACTCCTTTCTCTGGGCCTCGGTTTCCTCAAGGGCAACTCAGGGTGAGTGGCTGTTTCCAGAATCCCGTACGGAGTGCGTGCTGGGGCGGGGCCCACAGGGCTCCTGGTGGAGCAGAGGTGGGGGGTGAGGGGTGCCAGTCACGCCCCTGCCCTGCTCCCCGCAAAAGCGCCCATGTGCTCGGGGCAGGGGGCGGCTGCTGCAAGGGTGGGACCCGCGGGTTCCGAGGCTTTCCTGGTGGTGGAGACGCGCCGAGGCCGTTTCCACTCCAAGCCGCTTTTCTAGGTGGTGAGTCGGCTGGGCCTGGACTCCCTGTGTCCCTTCAGCCCTAAGGAGCGGATCATCGAGTGAGCCTCTGCCCTCCCGACCTCTTCTCACCTGTCCCGGGCTCTGCCTCCCTGGCCTTGCGGGGCGCCGGGGTCCCTGCGTGGAGACCCGGCTCATCCTCCCAGCGCCTCCCTTTGGGCACCTGCTCGGCCTGTGCCAAGTCGGGGTGTGGGGCGTGAGGGGGGCACAGAGACCCCGGCCGGGTCCCCGCTGGTTCTCTCCCGAGTGGTCGCCTCCCCGTGGGTGCAGGTGGGCGTGGGGCCTGGGGCCGCCTGGGGAGGACTGCGCTCCCCCCACCAACCCCGGCCGGACCCGCTGAGCCGCGCCCACCCTGCAGGTACCTGGTCCCTGAGCGCGGGCCTGAGCGAGGTCTGGGCAGCAAGTCCCTGCGCGCCTTCGTGGGGGAGGTGGGTGCCCGCTCTGCGGCCCCCGGGGGCGGCTCGGTGGCGGCGGCAGCTGCAGCCATGGTGAGCTCGGGGGGAGGGGAGGCGGGGGAGGGGAGGTGGGGGGAGGGCGCGGTGGGGTCCCCGCGACCCCTACATCCACCCCTCTCGCAGGGCGCGGCGCTGGGCTCCATGGTGGGCCTTATGACCTACGGGCGGCGCCAGTTCCAGCCCCTGGACGCGACGATGCGGCGCCTGATCCCGCCCTTCCGCGAGGCCTCGGCCAAGCTAACCGCGCTGGTGGACTCGGACGCCGAGGCCTTCGCCGCCTACCTGGTGAGTGGCAGCCGCAGCAGGGCACCCCGGGCCCCTCCGACAGCGAACCCCCAGCTGGGGCCCGGGTGAGAAGCGGGTCAGCCTCCGGCTGGGGACCAGGAGTGGCCTGAGGGGGTCACCACTGGCCGCTGTCTGGGCCTTGACCCCCAGCACTGCCTCCACCCGGCAAGTGCATGGTCCCAGCAGGGTTTGAGGGTTGGTATCTACCCCCCACCTCCCCCGGAAAAAGCCAGGCGTGGTAGCTGGTGCCTGTGGTCCCAGCTACTCTGGAGGCTTAGGTGGGGGGTGGCTTGAGGCCAGGAGTTGGGGCTGCAGTGAGCGGTGATTGCAGCACTGCACTCTAGCCTGGGCAACAGAATGAGACCCTGTCTCTAAAGTAAATATATACAAAACGCAGGAACAACTTTAAATTTAGAAATTTAAAATAAGATGAATAATTGAATAAAAACCAAGTAGAGAGGAAAATACATAAATGAAAATGTAATCAAGAGGCAGGAAAGAAACGTACATATAAGACGTGTGGTTTAGAGAAACATGAGTGGGGACGGTGAGACCGCACCAGGCACCAGTGGTCACTCCAGCATGTGGGGAGCGCCGGATTGGTTTATGCTCCTTGTGAGCAATGGGAAGGTAGACTTTTGAAAAATATAAGGAGATATCCTTACTTTGCACTAAATACATAAGTAATTTCCAGATGGAATAGAAAGCTGTGTTTCCCCATCACCAACACAACAAAGCCTCACGAGAAATCACAGAAAACAAAACTGACCAGGTGGGCAGGCCTCGGCCGGACACAGATGTGGCCACGTGAAGCACACGCTTGGCTGAGATCTGCCCAGGGAGACCGTGCACACCGCAAGGTCTGGCTGTGAGAGGGTGTTCGTAGTACGAGTCACAGCGTGGGGATGGCTGTCCCTGCTCTACCTGCAACTGTTGCAGACCCTCATGCAGAGGACAGCCCGGGAGAGGGGCCGCAGACCCTCGTGCAGAGGACAGCCCGGGAGAGGGGCTGCAGCCAGGAGGCCTGGTCCGGACAACACCCCAGCCAGTCAGGGAGATCCTGGGCATTTCTGTTCCTTGATCGCCGCTGTTGGAAAGGTCATAGGATCCAGCTCTGGCCAGGGCCCACCCAGGGAGCATTTTCTCCCAGCCGTGGCCGAGGGTAGGGGCCATTGATGATGACTTTCTGGTGGAGATTTGACTGAATCTTCCAAGATGAAGGGAGCACATTCCCCACTGACCACCCCTTGGCTGGGGCTCTGGCCCAGTGGATGTGAGCAGGGCTTGGTGGGTCCCCGTGCTCCGTCTCACCCTAGGCGGTTGGTGTGTGGCCCCAGCCATGCTTGCCCACACGGGGTGGGTCTGAGGAGCCGAGTGCCTTTGGGTGATGCCACACGTGTGAGCACCTAGGAAAGGCCAGTGCCTGTGGCCAAGGCAGGGACGCGAGGGGCTTTGTGGTTTGCTCTTAGTCCTGCAAAGTCTGGGCCTCTTATGCCCAGGCTTGAGGGTGGTGCAGCTGCTTGTGTTGGAGACGCAGGCCAGAGCCACTCCTGCCTTATAGGTTCTAAGGGCTCAGGGGACCTCCTGGGCCCTCAGGCTCCTTATCTGAGAATAAGGGCCCTGAGGGAACTACCTGCCCCTCCTCACATCCCCGGGCTCTAACCATCTGCTGTGTGCCCCTGACCACGCCCCACCCCACTCCACCAGGCCTGATGCAAAGGGCTGTAAACCACTGACCTAGCAGAAGCTTGGTTCCCAGAGAACTTGTCCCTACCTGGGACACGGTCCTTGCTACGGCCCCTGGTGGGAGCTCAGAGGGCATGGCTGCTACCCCAACGGTCCGTCACCCAGTAGTTCTGTCTCTCTCTGGCAGGAAGCAATGAGGCTGCCCAAGAACACACCTGAGGAAAAGGACAGGTGAGCCTGGAGGGCTAGCCGCACTGGGGGCCTCTGTGTCTGGGGAGTTGGCAGCCAGGAACCTGGGTACCTGGGTGCTGTGACGGGGCGTGGTCGGCGTGGGCGTGTTGGGTACCTGGGCGCTGTGACGGGGCGTGGTCGGCCTGGGCGTGCTGGGTACCTGGGCGCTGTGACGGGGCGTGGTCGGCCTGGGCGTGCTGGGTACCTGGGCGCTGTGACGGGGCGTGGTCGGCCTGGGCGTGCTGGGTACCTGGGCGCTGTGACGGGGCGTGGTCGGCCTGGGCGTGCTGGGTACCTGGGCGCTGTGACGGGGCGTGGTCGGCCTGGGCGTGCTGGGTACCTGGGCGCTGTGACGGGGCGTGGTCGGCCTGGGCGTGCTGGGTACCTGGGCGCTGTGACGGGCCGTGGTCGGCCTGGGCGTGCTGGGTACCTGGGTGCTGTGATGGGGTGTGGTCAGCCTGGGCATGCTGGGTACCTGGGCGCCGTGATGGGGCGAGGTCAGCCTGGGTGTGCTAGGTGTTTGGGAGTGACTTCCCGTTCCCCGCTTCTGCGCCTGCTCAGCCCTGTTGGGGTGCAGTGTGACTACTGCCTGCCCATGTGTGCCCCTGTGCCCAGGCTCTCCTCTTGCTCCTTCCAGGCGCACGGCAGCCCTGCAGGAGGGGCTGAGGCGGGCAGTCTCTGTGCCGCTGACGCTGGCGGAGACGGTGGCCTCGTTATGGCCGGCGCTGCAGGAACTGGCCCGGTGTGGGAACCTGGCCTGCCGGTCAGACCTCCAGGTAGGGGGGTGCCTGGGGGACCCTAGGTCTGCTGCAGAGCAGGAAGCAGCTGTTGGGGCTCAGTGGCTGGAGAGCACGGTGCTTTGCTGGCTGAGCCAGGCGGGGAGATCTCACTTCACGGGCAGTTCCCGGGGCTTTGGCCTCTTCCAGCAGGGCCGGGGTATCCACTGCCTTCTAAGATCTCGCCCACGGTCGCACCACAGACAGGCAGAGACCCAAATGTGTCTGCAGAGCCCATCCTGACCACTGTATACACTGCTCCACATCCCCCGGGGGCCGCTGTACCACCCACCCTCTTGTTCTAGAAAACACCTATGTCAGGCCAGGCACAACGGCTCACGCCTGTGGTCCCAGCACTTTGGGAGGCTGAGGCGGGAGGATCACTTGAGTAGAGGAGGTTGAGACCAGCCTGGGCAGCATAGTGGGGTATGTGTGTACAATAGACAAGTATGAGCCGGGCGCGGTGGTGCCTGTGGTCGCAGTTACTTGGAAGGCTGAGGCAGGAGAATTGCTTGAGCACAGGAGGTCGAGGCTGCAGTGAGCTGTGATCACACCACTGCACTCCAGCCTCGGTGACAGAGCAAGACCCTGTGTCAACAACAACAAACAAAACTCAAGAAAGCACGCAAGGCAGCTCCTGGAAGTAGACGCATCACACTGACGGGCCACAGCCGGGCAGAGGCTCCCGGACAAGGAACATCTATCTCATGGGCTCGGCACTTTCTGCAGCTGCCCTAAGACCTCATGGTCTTCGGGGTCTTTACAGGAAAGACACCAGTTTCCAGCGTCTGGTCCCAGAGAGGTGTCCCCTCAATCCCTGGGAAGTGGCCCAGGGCAGTTAGCCTGAAGCTGCCTCCAGGGGCCCTCCAGGGGATGACTTTGCCTCTAGAACTGTGGTCCCGGCTCCTAGAGTGGCGGACAGCCTCCAGCACGGCTGCTCCCGGGCCTCCTGCGGGGCTGAGCCCTGCTTGGATAAGAGGAAGTTTCGTTTTCTAAGCTCAGTGGTGGAAGAAACCAGGAGCTGAGCTTGTCGCCCCGGAGGCGGCTCCCGCTGTGGGGTGAGAGTGGGGGCTGTGCTGGGCTCCTTGTGGTGAGGAGGAGCCCCTCAGGCAGAGACAGTCTGAGAAGTTTGCTCAGCCTTGATCCATGGAGGGGCTCCCTGGGGTCCTTGCAGGTGGCGGCCAAAGCCCTGGAGACGGGTGTGTTTGGCGCGTATTTCAACGTGCTCATCAACCTGAGGGACATCACAGACGAGGCATTTAAGGACCAGGTGAGCAGGAGGCAGGTGTGGTGCCCGGACCCCACGTGGGGCCTGGATTCGCAGCCTCAGGGTGATTGCGACTGTCCATGGGCAGCGGGGGTAGGAGCCTGCTGCCTAGCAAGCCAGGCTGAGACTGGAACTCCTGGGCCCTCTTCCCCCGTGTGTCTGTCAGATCCACCATCGCATCTCCAGCCTCCTGCAGGAAGCCAAGACCCAGGCTGCACTGGTGCTGGACTGCCTGGAGACCCGGCAGGAGTGATGGTGCTGGAGGCCTCTCCGGGCTCTGTGGTCCCTCCTCGCCCATCCCCAGAGGGCAGAGCTGTGACCTGGGTCGGGACACAGTTTGTTCATGTGGGGCCCGGAGGATAGGTGGGTGGGCAGGGGGGCATCTCCCGGGAATGGAGGTGCTGGTAGGAACAGGAGACCCCTTAGTCCCATGTGACCTCCAGTAAAGTCTTAGCACCAAACCTGTGTTGTGTGTGTGCGGTTTTGGGGGCAGGGCTGAGAGCTGAGCTGCGGGTCTTGGGGCAGGAGCAGGACACATGGTCAGTGGGCCACGGGAGCTGGGGTTGGAGGGGATGGGGCTGCAGTGTGAGGAGACAGACCTCAGCACCAAGGTCCCCAGAAGCCCAGTGCAGCCCACAGTGGGCAGGGTCACAGGTATTTGGAGCACCTGGGGTTCAGTGCAGGTCCCTGGGCCGCGAGGCCCCTCATCTGAGGGAAAGGGGCCCTGGTTGTGCATGGGACAGAAACCCTGGGGACGGCAGGACTTTCGACGCTGGAAGGAGAGCCTCGCTTCCCAGGTGCAGCTGCCAGCGGGTCCGGACAGTCCCACGGAGCACGGTACTGGCCCCGTCCTCAGTTCCTGTCCACCCTTCAACCGGCAGCTCCCTGGGGGACTTTTCCTCCCTGCCTCAGCTCCCTGCCGGGCCAGCCTCCTGCCTCCAGAGAAGTTATTCGTTAAAAAATAATTTAAAAAATCACTATACCCTCAAATTACTTCCAGATGGACTATTACATGTGATAGACAAAGTATGAATGTATTCGTTAGACAGCAATGCAGGATATTAAAAAGATTACTATGTCCTTGAGTGAGGCAGAAAACTCAAATGCCTTATTGGAGAGATTTCCCATTCTGAAAATAGAACACAATTGTTCCTGGAAAAAGATGTCACCCAAGACAAACGACAAGAATCCTACAGGAAGAAAAACACCCAAGCTGTGTGTGGGCACAGGGTCACCATCACGCAGCATGAAAAGTTCCTACACATCCGGCAGGCAGGGGGCGCCAGGGAGGGGACGCTGGTGAGACAGTGGTGTTGGGCTGGTGAGGGGACATTTGTGAGGGGATATTGGTGTTGGGCTGGTGAGGGGACATTGGTGAGGGGACATTGGTGAGGGGACATTTGTGAGGGGATATTAGTGTTGGGCTGATGAGGGGACATTGGTGAGGGGACATTGGTGAGGGGACATTTGTGAGGGGATATTAGTGTTGGGCTGATGAGGGGACATTGGTGAGGGGACATTGGTGAGGGGACATTGGTGAGGGGACATTTGTGAGGGGATACTGGTGTTGGGCTGGTGAGGGGACATTGGTGAGGGGACATTGGTGAGGGGACATTTGTGAGGGGATATTAGTGTTGGGCTGATGAGGGGACATTGGTGAGGGGACATTTGTGAGGGGATATTGGTGTTGGGCTGGTGAGGGGACATTGGTGAGGGGACATTTGTGAGGGGATATTGGTGTTGGGCTGGTGAAGGGACATTGGTGAGGGGACATTGGTAAGGAGACATTTGTGAGGGGATATTAGTGTTGGGCTGGTGAGGGGACATAGGTGGGACATTGGTGAGACAGTGGTCGGCTGGTGAGGGGACAGTTGTGAGGGGATATTGGTGTTGGGCTGGTGAAGGGACATTGGTGAGGGGACATTGGTGTTGGGATGTGAGGGGGCATTGGTGAGGGGATGTTGGTGAGGGGACATTTGTGTGGGGGCATTGGTGAGGGGACATTGGTGAGGGGGCATTTGTGTGGGGACATTGGTGTTGGGTTGGTGAGGGGACATTTGTGATGGACGCTGGTGGGGGATGCTGGTATGGTATAATTGGTGAAGGGCCAGTGGTGAGGGGCGGTTGCTGGGTGGAGCCTGTGGGTAGCTGGAAGTCCTTTCTAGTGGGACTGATGTTCCTGCCCTGCAGGGTCCAAGGCTGCATACACAGGAGCTGGCACCAAGGAGGGGAACATCCTCTCCCTGCAGAGGCCCTGGGTGGCTCCTGTGGGCAGAGCTTGTGCACCTGCAGGGGCCTCTGCCTCCCTCCGCCTGAGGGACCTGCAATGTTCACCTGGAGCACAGAGATCTGAGGACTGACACTCAGGGCACAGGGGCTTAGCGAAACAGGCAGGCCTCTTCTGCGTCTGTTGCAGGCATTTGAATAGATTTTTGTGGGATGGGAAGAGGAGAGGAAGAGAAAATAACTGATGTCCTGTCCTGGAGCTGTAGGCTGTGTGGTCAGATGACGGAGAGGTGGAGTATGAAGAAAAGAGTGAGTCTTCTCAAAGAACAACCAAGTTTTGGGTTATCTGGAGTGAACTGCATTCCCCCAGTTTCACATGTTGACTCCTAACCCTAACCCTAATCCTAAACTCTAACCCTAACCCTAACCCTAACCCTAACCCCAGACCTCTGGATGTGACCTTGTTTGGAAATGGGGTCCTTGCAGATTCAGTGAGCTCAGGTGAGCTCATCCCAGAGCAGGCTGAGCCTGGTCCAGTGTGACTCGGGTGAGCTCGTCCTAGAATAGGCTGAGCCCTGGTCCAGTGTGACTCGGGTGAGCTCGTCCTAGAATAGGCTGAGCCCTGGTCCAGTGTGACTCGGGTGAGCTCGTCCTAGAATAGGCTGAGCCCTGGTCCAGTGTGACTCGGGTGAGCTCGTCCTAGAATAGGCTGAGCCCTGGTCCAGTGTGACTCGGGTGAGCTCGTCCTAGAATAGGCTGAGCCCTGGTCCAGTGTGACTCGGGTGAGCTCATACTAGAATGGGCTGAGCCCTGGTCCAGTGTGACTCGGGTGAGCTCGTCCTAGAATAGGCTGAGCCCTGGTCCAGTGTGACTCAAGTGAGCTCATTTTAGAGTAGGCTGAGCCCTGGTCCAGTGTGACTTGGGTGAGCTCATCTTAGAACAGGCTGAGCCCTGGTCCAGTGTTACTGGGGTGAGCTTATCTTAGAACAGGCTGAGCCCCAGTCCACTGTGACTCAAGTGAGGTCATCTTAGAGCAGGCTGAGCCCTGGTCCAGTGTGACTCGGGTGAGCTCCTCTTAGAACAGGCTGAGCCCTGGTCCAGTGTTACTGGGGTGAGCTTATCTTAGAACAGGCTGAGCCCTGGTCCAGTGTTACTGGGGTGAGCTTATCTTAGAACAGGCTGAGCCCCAGTCCACTGTGACTCAAGTGAGGTCATCTTAGAGCAGGCTGAGCCCTGGTCCAGTGTGACTCGGGTGAGCTCATCTTAGAGTAGGCTGAGCCCTAGTCCAGTGGGACTCAGGTGAGCTCACCTTAGAGCAGGCTGAGCCCTGGTGCAGTGTGACTTGGGTGAGGTCATTCTAGAGCAGGCTGAGCCCTAGTCCAGTGTGGTGACTTGTGCCCTTATCTAGGAGCTCAGGAACCCTGGGATGCTGGGGAGAGACTGGGGCAGACCCTTCTCTAGGCCTCCAGAGGGAGCTTGGCCTGGCTGACACCTCCAGAGCTGTGGCTGATAATGGTAGTTGTTCAAGCTGTGTCTGTGGTGCCCCATGATGGCCGCCAAGCCCACTCCTGCCAGGCCAGCACCTGCCCATGGAGCCTGTGGTTCACCGTGGGGCTCCCAAGCTAAGCCTGAAGGACCCTGGGGGTCTGAACAGCAAAAACTCACCGAGATTGCCCCAATGAACAAAACAAGCTCAGAACCTGCTGTCTCTCCCCATCTAGTGTCAATCATGCGTCCGCCCACAGAAGACCCTCACAGCCATCGTGACACTTCTTAGAGCACTTTGGACCTGGCTGGGGCTGGAGGGAAAGTTTGCTGATCAAGCCCGTGGGGTCAGCCAGTGCCTGCAGGTGATGTCCTAGGAGGGCAGGGCTGGGCCAGGGGGAGCCATTGATCCTGGTGGGCAAGTGACAGCTGCAGTGTTTTCCTTCTGACCACAAGACAGCTTTGGGGTCTCTCCTGAACACAGATGCTGGCAAGCGGGCACGCAGTGGGTTCAAAGCCTTTATTGGGTCAGGGCTTGCTCCCGAGCTCAGGGGCCAGGCAGGTCAGGAGCCTGGGAGGGCTGCAGGGGGAGGGAGGCCAGGCAGCCTGCCTGGGGCCTGGGGACACCTGGGGCTGGGTGGGGTCTGGGGCTACGGGGATCCCGTGGGAGGAGCTGGAGGGGTGCGGGCCCGGGGCGTCCTCCGAGTGAGCAGCGGTGCTGGCTGTGCGGGACCCGGGCCCGCTTAGCACCATGGACGGGGTGGGCTCACGACCCTCGACTGCGGGGCCGGGTCGCTGTGCTAGCAGATCCAGCGGATGAAGCGGTCAAAGAAGCCGGGTTGCGCCAGGCTGTCGTAGTCCTTCTCGCGGAACACGGCGGCGCGGTCGCCCAAGCTGAGCGTGGTGAGCACATCCATGTCCACGTCGCTGCCCACGGCCACCACGGTGGGCACCACGTTCTGCTTGCGCATGGAGTGCGCAGACTCGTGCAGGCTGTCGTTGCCCGTGACGCCGTCGGTGAGGAACACGAAGGACAGCTCCGCGTTCCTCCGGGCCCCACCACGCGCATTGAGCACGATGGCGTTGATGGCGTGCACCACGCCTGCGCCCACGTGCGAGAAGGAGTTCAGGTATTGTGCGGCCTCCAGCGCCTCGTGGATGGCTGTGAGGTTGTGGCTCAGCGGGAAGGCCACCTGCTGCTCGCCAGGGCCGCCGAACTGCAGCAGCGCCACGCGCGCGTTGAGGGGGTCGTCGTCCCGCCGGGCCAGCGTCAGCCGCCGTGCCACCTGCTCCACGAAGCGCCGGGCCTTGTGGAAGTTCTGCTCACCCAGCCGCTCGGAGCCGTCCAGCAGGAAGACGATGTCCACGGGCCGCTGCGTGCACTGTGCCACGGACAGCTCTGCGGGGAGACGCGGGTGGGGGATGGGCGGAGGGGAGGCTGGCAGGGCCGGGCAGGCGCCAGCCCCGCACCTGTGCCCCTCCACTCGCACCCCACCTGCTGACCCCACAGACCGCTGGGCTCTGCGCAGGCATTTCTGCAGGGCAGCCCTGGGTGTGGGCCCTCAGCCCAAGCCCCTTTGAATTGGTACTGGCGGGAGCCACTGTCTCTTCTGGTGCTCCCAAGCCTGAGACCCTGAGGCAGGCCCCAGGCCCTGTCTGCCTGCTGAGTGCCATCCCCACCCGGGCTGCCCTCCTGGTGGCGGCCTGTATCTGCATCTTTTTGTGGCTCAAGAATTTGCTGCCCACAAAAAGGCCACTATCTGTGTGGTGCGGGAGGGACTTCAGGAGGACCCCGGCCCTGACATCCCCAGCCTGACCCCTCGCTGGCTGGGTCCTAGAGCTGCTCAGAACCCCTAGAGCTGGCCGGGCCACGTCCCTCCCAGAAAGACCAGGAGCCCCTGACCCTTCTGATTGGCCATGGTGGGGGGCAGTGGATACAGGGGCAGCCAGACCTTCTGCGGCCACCCAGGTGGGCTCTGCCCTGACTCCTGTTACCAAGAGGGGCCCCCACCTGCCTGGGTGGTCACCAGCCCCGGGCATCCTGGACAGCTTGGGGGCCTAGCCATAGCCCAGGCCACCCACCACACGTGGGTGTCACGTGGGGTCAGGGACCACAGGACGGGACACGGACAGTCCACATGCTTGGACCCGGCCCTGTGGCCTCGCCAGGACCTCAGCTCCTGGGATGGGGGAGGGGAGGGACACAGCCAGTTTCCCCAAGGGTGTCTGCTCCTCGGCCCAACCCCTGGATGTTGTCACAGCTGGTACATGAACCCCCAGGAATCCCTCAGGAGCAGGGTCCTGACCCCAGGAATGCGCACGGAGGACACTGACCCGAAACTCAGCTGCCGGGGGGCCCTGGAGGTGCAAAGGTCCAGCCCCGCAGGCAGTGGGCAAAGCCCTGAACACAGCAGTGTGACCTCATACTGCACTGCAGCCGTTATAGAATGCTTGAGACACGGACCTCGTCTGAGCACACACGAGCTGGCAGACGGGGTTCCCTCAGTGAGCTTATGAGTGACGCAGCTTATTCAGTGAAAGGAAGGGCAGCCTCCACATTAAGGCCACACCCAGGAACCGGCTTAAATGTCCAGAAACTTCTCAGGTACCACTGGGCTTCCCAAACCCCCTCCAAACTAATATTGTCTCTGCTGTCAGCACACACACGGAGACAGACATGCAGGGGGAAGCTGGTGTTGGGGGTCTCTCCATGTATCAGTGTCTGTGGGGCCTGGAGGAGACGGGGAAGCCGTGGGGGCCGGTCAGGCACAGGGAGGCTGAGGCTGTCAGGATGTCTGTGGACTCTGCTCTCCTTCTGTGGGGGATCCTTCATCCCCACAGTGGGAAGCCCAGCCTGGCCTGCCCTGTGCAGCGGGTGTGGGGATGAGAACCTGGCCCCATGAGAAATGGTCACAGCCCTGCCCAGCAGGAGCCCAGCCTGGATGAAGCCTCAGAACGTCGGGGTCTGAGCTCGCTGTGGGGGCTGTGCCCTATGGATGGTGACCCCTGCTGCTCCCCAACATCGTGGCCCCCGGGGTTCTCTGCTCAGTCCTCCGAGGACAGCAGAGGTCGTGCCTGGTGGATGCTCCCCCGACTGCTTCTGGGGACCCAGAGGATGGGCTGGAAGGGTGCAGACACCCTGGGACCGGAGCTGCTGGCAGGCAGCTGTGTCCATTTGCCGCAATGGGCATGACACTGGCCCAGATAGGTCATGGTGCCAGGACCGCCAAGTTCCCCCAGGACTATCTGCTGCCCAACCCAAAGCCTTCACCCACCATAAGGTGGGCCATGAGCGCCCACGAGTCACGGTGCACAGGATTAGTGCCCACACCCAGCAAGGCTTAGCAGCCTTGGGGCCTGTTTCTGAGGCTCCACTGGAACCTGGTAGGGGAGACATTCTCCAGCGGGTGAGCTGCACCCTCCCTCAGCCACATCCCAGATGCACAGCAGCCCAGCTGGGCCACTAAGTAAGGGCCTCCAAAGACTTCCACGCCCCAGCACGGGAGCCTGCGAGGGTGACCTGAAGTGGCAAAGAAGGACTCTGCAGACGGGACTGAGTTAAGGGTCTTGTGAGGAGGTCATTCTGGACTTGGGGTGGGCCTTAAGTTCAATGACTGGTGTCCCTATAAATAGAGCGGCTACAGTAAGACGGAGGAGAGAGCGGAAGATGCAGCCACAGCAAGGGACATGGCAGCCACCAGGGTGGGAAGAGGCCGGAAGCTGCCCTGGAGCCCCTGGAGGGACTGTGGCCCCGCTGACCCCGATCCCAGACCTCTGGCCTCCACTGAGCGCCAGCCTGCAGGGGCAGCCCTGGGAAGTGAGCGTGGCAGGGAGGGGCTGGCCCAGCTGGGCGGGCGCCCCGGTTTCAGCAGAGGGCCAACGCGGTCTCAGGGTCGCCCACGATGTCCCTGTGAACCAGCTTAAAGGTGTCAATGAACAGCTCCATCCAGTCCTGCCGCTCTACCCCGGTGGCGAACTTGGCCCGCTCGGCGGTGTAGACCAGCACGGCCACCAGCTGGGAGTAGGCGGCCGGGTCCTGTGTGAGCTCCGTGGCGTTTAGCAACTGTTGGATCAGGGGGATGGTCCTGGGGAAGGTGGCGTCCGGCCCCTCTTCCGTGCGGAGGAAGGTGACCGGGGACTCGCCGCCAGGCCACGGTGCATCTGCAAGGGAGCGTCCAGAGAAGACTTTAAGGCCTGTGGCGGGTGTGGGCCTAAAGCTCCTCCTCGGGCGGCCGCTTGGCGAGGCCAGAGTGAAGAGAGGCACTTGGGCCGGCAAGTTGGTGGAGATGCAAGTGGAGTGGTGTGTGGCTCGGCCTTGGCAGGAGGCATGGGGGCGGTGAGCACGGGAACGGGGAGCTGGCAGGGAGCTAGGAGAGGAGACCCACACGGCAGCACCTTTGGGGGGACACCACGGACCCCGAGAAAACCTTTCAGCACAAAACAGCTCCGTCCAAACCTGCGTCAGAGACGTGCCAAACGCCAGCAGGGCTTCCAGTGCCGCCGGCCCCGCTGCCAGGGAGACCCCAGCCACCCTTCAAGAGCCTGCCTAGGAAAGCTTGCGGTGGCAAACTCTTCCTCAGCCTCTCTAGGATGTGTCCTCTACACCCAGAACTGTCTTCCCCTCAGCAGACCTGGCCTCTGCCTTTTCTTTCCACCGAGTGGAGCTCAGGTTACGCTGCGGCCCCCATGCAGCTCTTATCGCTGAGTGGGCTCTGCCCTGGCTGCCTTCAGCTGCGTCCGGTTTGTTTCTCCGGCACCCTCTGGTCCCCATGCAACTGAGACCTCCACAGGCCTGGTGCAGGCCCAGGGTGGCTGGGCTTGAGGGTGGACAGGGCTGTCTGGAGAAGGCCAGGGCCAGGCCACAGCCAGTGGCGTCCACCCAGTGCCCAGGAGAGCCGAGGAGGATGCCTGGCCGTGCAGGCTGGTGAAAGCTGATTTAACACTGTCCCTGCTGTATCTCCTGGAGCCACAAGGTCGAGTTCACTTTGAAATTGCAAACAGCTTGAAAGGAGGATGAGCTCTGAGTGTGGTGGACGGGGTGTCAGGGAGCCGAGGGGAGGGGAGGCTGCTCCCAGTCACTGTCAGGTCCTGGAGGCCTCAGAGGAGGCCAGAGCTTCAAGGGCCCCCGTGTCCTCCCTGGCTGCCTTCCCTGTGGTGCTCTGGTGGCCTGAGTGACCCCCTCCCAGGAGGGAGAACTGGCTCACCCCACGTCACCATCTTGGCCCTACGAGGCCCACATCACCCTGAGGCCAGAACCAGAGACATGGTAAGAAAGGAAAAGTGCAGGCCAATACCCCTGATGAGCACAACCCCTCAGGCAGGCATCAGCAAATCAGGGCCCACACGCATAAACAGAGCCACACACCATGGCCAGGTGGGTTCATCCCAGGCGTGCAAGGCTTGCTCAGCATCGGAAATTCAATGAGGCTCAATGGGCTCACTCCCAATCACAATGGCAGGCTAAAGAGGAAAGGTCACGTGACATCCACAGACGCAGAGAAAGGCCCTGACAAGACGCAGCGCCCACTCACGATAGAACCCGGAGTGGAGGGGAGGCCGCAGCGCCCACTCACGAGAGAACCCGGAGTGGAGGGGAGGCCGCAGCGCCCACTCACGAGAGAACCCGGGGTGGAGGGGAGGCCGCAGCGCCCACTCACGAGAGAACCGGGGGTGGAGGCCGCAGCACCCACTCACGCTGGACCCCGGAGTGGATGGGAGGCCGCAGCGCCCACTCACGAGAGAACCCGGGGTGGAGGGGAGGCCGCAGTGCCCACTCACGAGAGAACCCGGGGTGGAGGGGAGGCCGCAGCGCCCACTCACGCTGGACCCCGGGGTGGAGGGGAGGGGAAGGCCTCCATCTGGTAGAGAGCAAAGCGCCCACAGTGAACATTGCCGTGTCGCCCATCATGGGGTCCTGAGACTTCCTTGCCCCATCAGGGACGAGGGGCTGGGTGGAGGGGCCAAGGTCTGGTTCCTGCCCTCAGGGTCCAGCTGCCCCTGGTGCTGGTGCAGGCCCTGGCAGACCCTGAGAGAGGACGCCCACGCCTCGGTGGCAGAGGCACAGCCCACTGTAGTGTGGGACCAGAGGCTGCCCATCAGCTGAAGGGCAGCCAGATCCAGATGCAAACTCCAGGTTCTGTCGGAGCACGTGTGGGGAACCCTGGCCCCGAGTCCACAGCTCCTCCCTGGGGCAGCCTCAGGGCCTGTGAATGTGGCCCAGCGCACCCACCGGAAGTTCCCCATGGAAAGCCTGAACGCACACCCTGACCCGAGTGCTGAGGAAGTGCTGACTTCGCACTGCAGACCCCGAGCTTTCGTCCCCGTGGTCCTCCAGGTCGGACCCTCCCACCCGTCTCCACGGCGTCCCCACCTTGCTGCTTCTGGAGGGGACGGTTCACGGAGGGGGACTCCTGTGGGCCCAGTTACGGTGCAGCAGTCACTGTGGGGGCAGTACCATGTCCAGCAGAGCCTGGATGGCACCCCCAGCCCTGGGCACTGGCAGAACCTCTGCCTTGGGCACCCCCAGCTCCAGCTTCACATCCACGTGGGCCACATCCAGGACACGGGTTCCCCCACTCCCAGAGATGAAAGCCACGGCCGCAGCTCCGAGGCAGGCCAGGGTTGGAGCAAGACCTGCTGGCGCTGGTGGGTGTCAGTGCCTCTGCCCTGGGATGGTTTCACTCACTGAATCCAGGGCTTCCTCCGAGTGGCACAGGCATGGCCAGCCCATGGGAGTTGGGCGGCAGCTGAGGGAGACTGCAAGGTCTCCTCATGGAGACCTTGGTGGGTGATGGGCCTTCAAGGCCAGTGGCCACACGCTAAGCACAGAGCCAGGCCAGCAGCAACCGCCCCATGGCCTGACGATGCGGTTCCTGTATTTCCGGGAGCCTGCCCTCCCCGAGCCCCTCCTTTCCTGCGCTGCCGTCCTGCTGTCCCGGGGGCATCTCACTAAGGAGCAGCCTCTGTGGCTTCGCTGCCCGCTGGGTCCCTGCACGGCCCCTCCCCCAGCCCGGCCCTCAAGGAGGAAGGACACCGGGGCTGCTCTGCTAGTCTGGGGTGGGGGGCTCGGGGTGCCCTGCATTACCTGTTTGGCAGGGAAGGTCTGGGCACACGATCTGAGGGTCTGAAAGAGAGGAGAGAGGCCGGGCCAGGGTCAGTCCCTAGCGCGCCCTCAGTGGCCGTCCACTGATCTGCCCAGACAGGCTCAGGGTGCAGCTGGCCTCTGCCATGCAGCCCCGAGAGGAATCGACTCCTTCCCATCCAAGCCCAGTGTCCTGGGCTGCACATTTGTCCCTCGGGTGAGGGGTGTCCCTGGGGCCGGCGCTAGACAGCGGCTGGGGCCTGCTGCTCCTCGGCCGACTGCCCCACGCCTGCACGCTCACCCGGGCAGAGGACGTCCTCCATGTCGTCAATGAACTTCTCAGCCACCAGGTCGGAGAACAGCGTCATGTTGCGCACCTGCTGTGGCTTGTCGCAGGCTATGGAGTACAGGTTCTCGCTCTCGTGCTTCTCGTGGAACATGTCGCCAATGCCGATGGCCGTCACTGTGACGTCGCGGTCACACAGCGCCCGCAGGTTGAGGTCATCATCCCGAGGGTCGTGGCGCCCGTCCGTGATGACCACCGCAAACACGCGTGTTTTCTGGCGCCGGCTCTCCTTGATGAGGCGGTCGTAGGCAAACTTGAGGGCCGAGGGTGTCCACGTGCCGCCCGCGATCCACTCGAGGTTCTTGACGGCCTCCTTAAAGCTCGACAGGGAGTCGATGCGTTCGTCGTCCAGCTGGATGGCCTCGAAGGTGCCCTCGTGGCTGTACTGCACCACGCCCACGCGCGTCCCTGTGAGCCGCACGCGAGGCCGTCGCCGGAGGCCCGGGGGCTGGGGCGTCCCCGGCCGTGCAGAGCCCTCGTCGGAGGGACGTGTCCGGACTTCTCCCGTCCCATCGCCTCCCACGCCCCGCCCGGCCCCTCTGCCGTGCCTGCGCCCGCCCCTGCCGCGCTGACCTGTCTCGGACTTGGGGTCCTTCGCGATGGCGCCCAGCCTGTTGACCACGTTGATGACGAAGTTCTTCTCCAGCGTGAAGTTGGTGTACCCGATGCTCTCGGAGCTGTCGATGACGAAGACGACGTCCAGGGCGCCACAGCGCTTCTCGCAGTCTGGGGGGTGGCAGGGGCAGCAGGGGCAGCGGGGAGGGAGGCCTCAGACCCCAGGGCCGGGCGCACATGCGGGACCCGGCGATGACCCGGCCCTGCCCGCCCTCCACCCGGCGCGTGGCCCCGACCCCACCGTGGGCGGTGCTCACCGCAGCACCCGCAGGTCTCCCTCACGTAGGTCATGACGTCACACTCCTGCAATGCACGCGTCAGGCAGGGCAGGGCCGGCCCCCCCGCCCCAGAGGAGCTTCCACAGCAAGGTCCTGGCCCGGGGGCCCCGGGACATTCCAGCCCACGGGGGGAGGCTGGTCGGGTCCTGTCCCTGCCAACCTCGCTGCCGCCCTCCTCCCCCCACCAACCTTGCCCTGTGACCTCCCCCAACCAAGCTTGCCCTCTGACCTTGCCCTCTGACCTCGCCCTGCTGACCTCCCCCCGCCCCGCTGCTCTTGGTTTCTAGTTTTGGCAGGAGAAGGACACTGGTTCTGCCCCATGTGACACCTACCGTCAGGCCGGGGTCTCCAGGGGGTCCAGGCTCACCCTGGGGAGGGAAGGATGAGGCTGAGACGCCGGGGCCAAGGCTGAGCGGCCAAATCACTCCCAGGCCACTGTCCACTGAAATGTGGGTCCACCATGGGTGGAACCATGAGGCTTGGGTGCGCGTTGGCAAGGCAGGCCGGGGGCTGAGGTCTGGAGGGCACGGGGACTGGCCAGCCACCTACCTCGGGTCCTGGGACTCCCCTTGGCCCCCGAGGGCCTGGCTCACCAGGGGGACCAGGATCCGCCTGAGAAGGAACAAGGACAGGTAGGCTTCAGTGGCCACAGGGACAGTCTCTGCACCCAGCAGGGCCCTGTGCTGTCCCCAACCACGGGTCCTGCCTTGGGGGGGCCTGACAGGTGCAAGGAGGAAGATGAGGCTGTGCCCCCACCTTCCCTGTGCTGGCACCAGAGCTGGGAAGGCCGTGAGTGGCCACCGTCAGAGCCTGGCCCATCAGAGGAGTAGCGGCCTGGCAGAGCTGAGTGTCCCAGAAATGGCAGCTAAAACAGCTCATTCCAATCCATGGCTATTCCACCCCATTATCAGGTACCCACCAATTCCACGCCCACCCAATCACCCATCCATCCAGCCACCCACTCACCCATCCATCCATCCTCTATCCACACACCCACCCATCCATTTATCCACCCACCCACTAACCTATCCATCCATCCTCTGTCCAGCCACTCATCTATCCATCCACTCATCTATCCACCCACCCACTCACCCATCCATCCATCCATCCATCCTCCCTCTATCCACCCACTCATCTATCCACCCACCCACCCACTCACCCACACATCTATTCATTCACCCACCTATCCATCCATCCACCCACCCACCCACCCACTCATCCATCCACCCACCCACCCATCCATCCATCCATCCATCCATCCTCCCATCCTCCCATCCATCCATTTGCCTACCCCCATCCGCTTGCCCATCCATCCATTCTCTATCCACTCACTCATCTATCCACCCATCCATCCATCCATCAGTATCCATCCCTCGTCTTATGCTCACTCAGTTCCAGATCAACCTGCAGTCCTGGTTAAACCCTTGGCCAGCCTGGGGAGTTGGAGGCACAGAGCACCTGCTGGGGGATATCTGTGGGGAGGACCCTGGGGAGGGGATGCTGGGAGCGGATGCTGTGTGTGGGACATTGGGGAGGGGACCCTTGGGGAATGCTGTGTGTGGGAACTCTGAGGGGAATGCTATGTGGAGGGACCTTTGGGGGGAGGGGACCCTGGTGGGGACGCTGTGTGGGGGGTGCTGGGGAGGGGACCCTGGTGGGGACGCTCTGTGGGGGGTGCTGTGTGGGGGATGCTGTGGGGGGGGGTCGCTGGGGAGGGGACCCTGGTGGGGGACGCTGTGTGGGGATGCTGTTGGGGGGTCGCTGGGGAGGGGACCCTGGTGGGTGATGCTGTGTGGGAGGATGCTGTGTGAGGGGTGCTGGGGAGTGGACTCCGGGGGATGCTGGAAGTGAGGGTGGGTGGAAGGAGGAGGACCCTGAGCCAGCCGTCCCCTTCAGGAAGGTCGGGGTGGTGCTCATGGCTGGGGCCAAGTTGCCTGGCATCCTCCCGTACTCTCAGATGCACACGATCAGCCTCAGGGCCCCTCCCTGCCTCTGCCCAGCTGCTGCGGGCTTCGGGACGGTGATACTCACAGGCTCTCCTTTCTCTCCTTTCCTCCCAGGTTCTCCTTTCAAGCCAAAGTCGCCTCGGCCGCCCTGTGACAGGGGACACGTGTTAGCCTGGGACAGATGATTTATCTCTACCAGGGACACCAGTGAGATTTTTACGTGGAAAAATCGATCTGGCATTTTGGGATCATTTAAATGGAAATATCTATGTGGTTTTTTTGGCAAAGCCTGAACTTTGGTTGGAAAGGGACCAGCCAGTGGCCGGTGGCTCCCTCAGAGCTCAGCATAGGTGTCATGGCTGGGCCTTGGGGAGCCAGGACCATCCCAAGACAGGGATGGTCCTGTCAGTGACGGTGGGTGCTGTGTTCCCAGCAATAGTGGGTGGGCATGCAGACCCCCACCCCGGGTGGGCACAGGTGGCCGGGACCCACATGTACCTCGGGGCCGCGTGGGCCGGGCTCGCCTTTGTCTCCCTGTGAAGCAAACAGAAGTCAGGGTGACTCAGCCTCAGACCCAGTGCTCCTTCCTCCCTCTGGGCAGCTTTCTGCAGCCGTTTCCCTCCTTTGCTTATGCACACTCTGGGTGAGGCCACTGTGCTGCGTTCTGAGCCACACTCTTCTCCTGATGCTGCGCTGGACCTGTCCTTCGCTGAGTCACCCAGAGCCTTCTCACCACTCCGTCCCCTAGGAGGGACCTCACACTTTCTTCTGCACCGAGGAGGCCTTGAGGGAACTACTAGGAACCTTCAGGGCCCTTGGGACAATGTCCACCCCCTCCTGGGAGCTGCCATCCCAGGCTGTGACTCACAGGTGCTCCTCGGGGTCCTGGGTAGCTGAATCCAGGCCTGCCGGGGTCTCCCTGGAGGAGGACGTTGAGTTGGTCAGCATGGTCATAGGATGGGGTGGGGCCAGGGGGCTGTGCTCAACAGGGCCCAAGGTGCACACTGGGGTAGAAGTGGGCTGGGGGTGCTGTCCAGGGCTGGCTGTGAGCAGGGGCCTGGCAGAGCCAACCTCGCCTTGTGCATCTCCAGTTGGGGCTGGATGTGCCTAGAGACCCAGGAGCTGCCGCCTGCCCACACATGCGGAGGACCCTGCTCAGGCCACATGGCTGCCCTCAGGCCCTGCCTCAGGAAGGATGCGCCAGCCACACCCAAGGGTCACCGATGAAGAGGAGAGCCGGGGGGCTTCCTGGACCCTGGAGGCATCCCCTCTCTCCAGAGCGGAGAACAGGAGGCAGAGGCCCGGCCTGAGGCACGTCTGCTGGCAACAGGGGCCCCAGGCCGGCCCCCTGTCCTGCTCCTCAGGCAGCTGCCCTGAACCCCCAACACATCCTGCTGGAGGAGGAGCACGTACCTTGGGGCCTGGCTGTCCTGAGTCTCCACGGGGTCCTGCATCACCGGGGTCTCCCCGAGATCCCTGAGGGCAGGAGAGAAATTCAGAAGTCACCACAGGCAGGGACTGGCCATGCCCAGGGGTCACCTGACATGCTCCGTCCAGCCCTGAGCATCAGGGCGTATGGCCCCAGCTCCTCCTGCTGCCTGTGGGGGCCGTGGACCCCTGTCTTGAGGGTCCCAGCTCCTCCTCTCCCCGTGGCCCATCCAGGCCCTCAGGCCCACCGCTTTGCCCCTGACTCCCCCACCTGGGTCCTTCAGGGCAGAATGAGGGGCTGGGGCTGAGAGTGGGTATGAGGTACTTGGGGTCTAGGGGAGCAGGTCCTGGCTTCTGAGGCCAGGCCCTGCTGCCTGGGTTTCCTATGGGGACAGTGGCTGGCTCCAGCCTGTCCCCACACGGACAGGGAAACCCGAGTGGTGCCACAAAGAGGTCATGGACGTGGGGTCAGAGGGCGCCGGGGTCCCACCTCTAGCCGTGGGGTCAGAGGGCACAGGGGTCCCACCTCTAGCCATGGGGTCAGAGGGCACAGGGATCCCACCTCTAGCCATGGGGTCAGAGGGCACAGGGGTCCCACCTCTAGCCGTGGGGTCAGAGGGCACAGGGATCCCACCTCTAGCCGTGGGGTCAGAGGGCACCGGGGTCCCACCTCTAGCCGTGGGGTCAGAGGGCACCGGGGTCCCACCTCTAGCCGTGGGGTCAGAGGGCACCGGGGTCCCACCTCTAGCCGTGGGGCTTCAGGTTCCCACACTGACCTGGTTTCCGGGCTCCCCAAGAGCCCCCTGGGGGCCTCTGGGTCCAGGCAAGCCTCGGTCTCCCTGGAAGAAAGGGGAGGAGTTTGGGGTCCTCTTGACAGCGGCACCCTGGAGACCCCGATATCAATCCTGTGGACACTACAGGGCTTCGGGGGTAAGAGATGGGTCTGGCCCGGGCCCCTGTGACCCTCCTGGAGGTTGTGGCTCCACTTGACCTTCAGCCCTGACCACACTGCGTGGAGTAGGCCAGGTTCTGGGTGCAGTCCCCGCCTAAGCACCCCTACCTTGGGGTGCAGCACCCACCTGGGTTCCCAACCTTGGGGTGCAGTCCTGGGCCACCTTACCTTGGGGTGCAGCCACCCTGGGCCCCCCTACCTTGGGGTTCAGCCCCCATCTCCCACGACCTTGGGGTACAGCACCCCTCCTCCATTACCTTGAGGAGCAGCCCCCTCCACCACACCTTGGGGTGCAGCCTCCCTGGGCCTCCCTACATTGAGGTGCAGCCCCCCTCACCCCCCTACCTTGGGGTACACCTCCCCTGCCCCCCTACCTTGGCTCCTTTGTTGCCAACCTCTCCAGCCAGGCCGCGGGGCCCCTCAGGGCCAGGGTCCCCCTGTGGGAAGGGAAGGGAGGCCCCATGAGTCTCAGCTGAGGCCTCCAGCCTGGGTCCCACGTGAGAGGCGGGTGTGGCCGGGGTTGGGGAAGGGGCCTGAGAGGAAGACCCGTCTGTCCAGGGGGACACGCACCAGTCGACTGTTTCACCCACAGCCCTTCCCGGTGCCTGTAGCTGCTGCTCTGAGCATGGGGTCTCTTGGTCCCCCTGAGGCCACCCACACGTGGGTAAGACCTTGTCCACCGCCCGGGAGGAAGCCCCTTCACCTGATGTCGAGGGGAGCTGGTGGCCGGGGTTTTGCCACACAGCCCTTCAGCATCACCCCTGAGGTCACGGGCCTGTGCCTCAGTGGGCCGGGGGTGTGAGCGGTGCCTGCACAGCCGTGTGGGGTGTGCCTGGGCGGGTAGTGGAGCTCCCTCAGCAGGGAATGGGGTGTGGGGACCTCCGGGCTGCGTTCCCAGACTCTACAGGAGTGTCCCCTGGAGGGTGAGGCCCTGGAGTTCTATCGTTCTCTGGGAGGAACGGGGTTGGGGCCCTCATCAGGAGGGCCCATGGGCACCACAGCGAGACCCTGTGGCACCTCCACACAAGGACTCACCTTCTCCCCCTTGGGGCCGTCGCTGCCTGGGCTGCCCTTGGTGCCGGGGTCTCCCCTGCGCCCCTGCAGAGAACAGGCGTGTGGGTGAGGGAGGGGGCTGAGCACAAGCCCAGAGGCCCGGGAGGGTGGGAGCTGTGCCGGGGCCGATGCTGCTTCTCTGCAGGAGGGCTCTGCTTCCCAACGGCCTCAGCCTGCGCCGGTGGCTCTGCTACCAGCCATCATCCCTATGTTGACCTGCCTGGGCCTCCCCTCTAAGTTCAGCCCTGGGGGTACCCGTGGGGTGGTCTGGGTCCACTTCTCAGGAAGATGGCGGCCTGGCCGTGCCTTGCCAGCAGGGGGTCCTGCCTACAGCCCAGGTGCCCTTCCCCCATGGTCCTCCTCAAGCTGCAAGGAGGATGCTCAGAGCGGGGCCCTGAGGCGGGGGTGCAAGGGACTCACCGGCTCGCCTTTGGGTCCACGGGGCCCAGGCCCACCCTTGGCTCCCTTCACACCAGGACTTCCTGGGGCTCCATTGTTGCCTTGATACCCCTGAGGAAGGAGGAGACAGCACAGTCACCCAGAGGCAGGGGCCACAGCAGGGCCCGACCCTGGGCCCTCAGGCACTGTCACGCCTGTCCGTGTGTGGTGTGGAGCCCTACTGTCTTCCGGCGGAATCCACTTGCCAGGCACGTGGGGCCCTGCAGGGTCCCCTGGAGCTTGTCCAGCCTCGTGAGGAGGACACAGGTCAGAGCGGTTGGTGGCTCAGGGCACATGGCCTGTCCTTCCTGTCCCTCCCCATGTCCCCAGAGCCCAATGGGGAACCATGGTGACAGCAGAGACGGTGGCCAGTGTGACCGTCCATCCGGGCCATGGGCGTGAGTGTGGCCAGCTCAGCTGCAGGTGAAGAGGCAGAGGGGCTCACCTTGCTTCCCTTCGCCCCGATGTCTCCCGGGGGCCCTCTGCGTCCTGGGCGGCCAGGGTCCCCCTGGAAGGGTTTGCAGAATCAGCCTCACGTCTTTTGGCAGGGGAAGGGGGTGCAGGATGCCCAGCGGTGGGGCAGGACCCACAGTCGGGCTTGGGTCTGCACCTCCCTGATGTCCGCAGGGCACCTCGGATGCCAGATGCTGGCTGGGGGCTGCCGGAACCTCCGTGCCAGCCGAGGGCAGAGTGTGTGTCACGGGCAGGACGCCCGTGCATCTGCACAGGGGACTCAGCCAGACTTGGGCTCGGGCTGAGGGGAGGTGGATCGGAAGTGGGAAGCCCTGGGTCCAAGTGCCAGGCTCCCAGAGAAAAGCCCTTGGGGATCCTGGGGCCGCCAGGGATGGGGCGATACTGCAGGCAGCCCAGGAGGGCAGAGCCCCTGTGGCAGGAACATTCCCATGGGGAGCTCCAGGAGGTGTGGGTGGGGCTCCCACCTGGGAGGAGGTGGGTTTGTTGCTGAGGCTTAGGTGGGCAGTGGTAGAGCCGCCCCAAGCCGGATGTGCAGCCCTGGGTTAGACGCAAGCTGATGAAGCAGTGGGCAGGGTACCCCCCATTGCGTCCCACGGCCGTTGAGTCCTCACTGACCAGTGTTTCAGGAAAGGCCCTCTCTGCTCAGCTTCTCAGCTGGGGCTGCCTCCAGGAGGCCCCTCTCGGTGGGGGGCAGGGGAACCCCTGGAAGCTGGTGACCCCACTTGCCCTGGCCGGCCTGCATCTTGACAAGGTCACTTACCTTGCCGCCTTGGTCTCCTCGCTCCCCCGGACTCCCTGCTTCCCCTGGGTAACCATCGGGGCCCTGAAGGAGGAGTGAGAGGTGGAGCTCAGCACACGGTGGGTGAGGTTCTCCCCATGAGCCAGGGCCCAAGTACCCCATTGTCCCAGCCTGGGAGGCACCTCCCACCCTCGCTGTGAGGCCCCAGGCTCAGTGACGGAGAGGCCAGGCCCAGATCTGCTGCTCAGGGAAATGGAGCTGTCCAGTGACACTGAAGCTTAAGACGCATCAGGTCTCCAGGCCACGGGGATCCGCCAGGAGCTCCCAGGGGGAATTCCTTATATAACTCAGACCCAGCAGAACGCTGGGCTGGGGGTGCTGGGCTGCCGGGAGAACCCAAGCTCCCGTTGTAGCAGCAACCACTCTCCTGCCCAGTCAGGCACCCATACCCCCTGAGCCGAGGCTGAAGGAGGGGTGCAAACGGCCCTTACCCGGTTTCCGGGGTCTCCCTTGCAACCAGGAGGTCCGATGCGCCCCAGCTTGCCCTGAAGGAGAAGGGGGCAGGAGGAGTCTCAGGCCAGGGTTCTGGGGTCCGTGTATGCCAATGACCAAGGCACAGCCCGCCCGGTTCTGCCCCTGAGCTGCAGCGTTCTCTTCCCAGCACACGGGCGCACACATGAGGCCATGGCTGTTGTGCAGCTGTCTCCAGGGAGGCAGAGTGGCCGGTGTGCGGGAACAAGCCATCCCTGGCTGCTCCTCAGCCCAGGCTGCCTCCCAGAGGCCCTGAGGGCAGAGCTCCCTGGGCACAGAGGACATTCCCACGGGGAGCCATGGAAGGAGTGGGTGGTGCTCTCCTGTGGCTCAGCCTGGGAGGAGGTGGGCTTGTTGCTGGCCTCTGTGGGCAGCTGTGGAGCTGCCCCAAGCCAGGATGTGCAGCCCTGAATTAGATGCAGGCTGGTGAAGCCCTGGGTGGGGCAGCAGGATGTGGCGGGACCTGGAGTGCGTGTATGTGCATGTGCATGTGCGTGTGTGTGCATGTGTGTGTGTGTGCATGTGCATATGTGTCCATGTGTGCGTGTGTGCATGTGCATGTACATGTGCATGTGTGTATATGTGTGCATGTGTGTGCATGTGTATATGTGCACACGTGTTTCCGTGTGCATGTGTGTGCATGTGTGTGCGTGTGTGCATGTGTGTGCGTGTGTATCTGTGTATGCATGTATGCACACGTGTAAGCTGACAGGTCAGGCTGGATCTGGGGGCTCTGTAGAGGCTCGGATGCCTCCGTGAGACCAGTCCAGCTGTGAGCCCGAGCTCCCTCTACCTTCTGTCCATCGGTCCCATTCTTGCCAGCCAGGCCAGGGGCCCCCTGGAGAGAGAAGGAAGAGGGGACTCCATTAGCCCCGGTCCTTCTGCCCTAAGCAGCAGAAAGGAGGGGCTCTGCATACCCAACCAGCCTACCTTGCGACCGTCGGCTCCAAATTCACCCTGTGTAGGAGGAAAGCCGGGGCAGTGAGCTCGGTGCCTCAAAGCATCATGGGTACTGCTGTCTCTGGGGGGCCAAAGCCCTTAGGCCAAACTCGAGGCCACAGGACCCCCCAGGAACCCCCGAAGCCACCACTGAGAAAAGCCCAGGCCAGTGCCCCAGGAGCAATGACAGGCTGCGGCAGACGCTGCCAGGTGGGTCTGGGCCAAGGCTGGAGCAGGTCTGAGGTCTGTCAGGGTGAGAGCCTCACCTTCTCTCCTTTGAAGCCAGGAACGCCCTGGGGGCAGGAGGAGAGAGGGGATTAGTGAGGAGTTCCGCAGAGACGCAGGCAGGGAAGGGCCGGCCCTGCAGGCTGAGGGGAGTGCTTGGTGGGCCGCTGGCATCTGGTGTTCTCGACAAAGAGTCTGTGGAGGAGGCTGAGCCCAGGGTGGGGCCGGAGGCTGGGTTTTGGGACGGCCGTCAAGTTATCGAGGTGCTTCTGTTCCTTGGTAACTGGGGGAGGGTGGTAGAGGCTGAGGCCGAGGCTGGGCTTGGGGGAGCCTGCCTGGCAGTGCTGGGGCCGCAGGGTGGAGCCAGGCCCCTGGCCGAGGTCACTCACCTTGGGTCCTGGGAATCCAATGGGGCCTTCGATGCCTGGGTCTCCCTGTGAGGGACAAAGCAGCAGTGTGAGCCCAGCCCTGGGGCACCAGGCTGCAGGCGGGGCGGGCGTGGGGCAGGGACACTCACCTGTCTTCCCTTCTGGCCAGGCTCTCCCGGCTCACCCATGTTGCCCTTGGCACCCTAAAAGCAGGCAACAGAGAAAGGAGTAAATTGAGGCAGGGTAGGGTGGGCGGTAGGCAGCTGGGGACCCTGCCACAGCTCCTCTGAGAGGTGACATAGCCCAGGCTACTGATTCCCCCGCCCAGGTGGAGATGTCTTGGTGTCGGCTGCTTCCCAAGGGGCCAGGCTCTGTCAGACCAGGGTTTGCTTTGACCCATTTCTCCCAGCTCTGAGGGAAGCTTCCCACAAAGCCACCTGCAAAATGGAGCCAGAACAGCTGCCTGGGGGTGGGGGTGCCTGGCCCGTGGGGGTCCCTTCTGTACCCAGTGGCCGTGACCATGGCCAACACTGGGCTCTGATTTCTCCAGCGATGCCCAGGTCACTGTCACTACAAAGATTAATTTATCTAAGTAGCTTTAGAAAGATCAGGACTTCAGAAAACCACATAAAGGTTACACTCCTTTGGAATTAAAATTTTAATCTATGACAGAATTTTATTAAATAAATAAATTTATTGATATGCTCCCAATTTAAGTGCAAAGAGGAGCAGAGGAAAGGGGAGGAATTAAGAGGTCAAAGGGAAGAAAAGGGAGGAAACTCAGGGCAGGGAATGAGGTGGGCAGAAGCTTCTGGAACACTGCAGCTGTGCCCTGTCCTGGGCTCTGCTTGGCACCTTGCAATCCCCTCAAACTCTAACCACATTGGCCCCTGTGGCAGCTTCCAGTGGCCTCCCAACAGAACAGGTCACTGCACTGCTGTGTGCAGCCAAGGCTGCCCCAAGTGGCAAATTCATTCCCAGCTGTGGTGGGGTAGGCACTGCCACCAGGACTGGAGAAGCCAAGGAAGGAGATGGCAGGATTTGACCTGCAGCCTGGAGATGTCTCATCCTGGAGAAAGTACATCCAGTTACCTACTGGTCTAGACAGCTGTCATCCAAATCTAGAAAAACACGAAGCTACTTAGCAATACCATCCTCTATGATGGTCAATTCCTTATTTCACCTCCTTAAAAGCTGCTTTCTCCTCCTATGCCTTTCTTTATAATTTTTGACAGATGTGAATTATTGGAGTTTCACATACTCAGTGAGTTTTGGAAGGATTTTATTTTATGCACCTCTGTTAGGAAAATGCAGGAAACGTTCAAACCAGAAAATGCAGACGTTCAAACCAGGCTCCCTAAAACCACTTATCTAATAAGCCACAAAAGAGGTTCCTTCATGTTAATGAGCAATCATATTATTAACTGTAACGCATCTCACATTTACTTACTTGAAAATGCTTGCTTACAAAAGTAGTTTAATGGCATATCTTAATAATTTTTTTAAAGTTTCTGCTTTTCTCAACATACTATTTAAAAGGAATTAGACAAATATAGAATTTTAGTTTCTCCAGGGTCAGAAGTGTTGAGACCATCTGAGGCACAGCTGGCCTTAAATGTGGATTTTTTTTCTTTCTTTTTGAGATGGAGTCTCGCTCTGTTGCCCAGGCTGGAGTGCAGTGGCATAATCTCGGCTCACTGCAAGCTCCGCCTCCCGGGTTCAAGCGATTCTCCTGCCTCAGCCTCCCGAGTAGCTGGGACGACAGGCGCATGCCATCAAGCCCGGCTAATTTTTGTATTTTTAGTAGAGACAGGGTTTCACCATGTTAACTAGGATAGTCTCGATCTCCTGACCTTGTGATCTGCCCGCTTCGGCCTCCCAAAGTGCTGGGATTACAGGCGTGAGCCACTGCGCCTGGCCAAATGTGATTTCAAAACAAATCAGGGGCTTCCCAGTAGTTCAGACCCTGCAGGCAATCCAGGCTTCTTACCTTCTGTCCACGGTAGCCCTTGGGGCCGGGGGGCCCAGGGATTTCCAGGCAGCTCACCCTGTAGCACTGAAACGAGCAAGCAGAGACAGAAGGTTGCATGGGTGGGACATTCCCCAGGTGGCAGAGCAGGGGCTCAGAACGTGTAGCCCACGACCCTCAGCTGGGGCCAAGGAGACGCTGAAACGCCCTGAGAACCCGGGCGGGGTGAGGGAGCAGACATGGGGTACTGTGAGGCTCTGCCCCCACCAGGGACAAACCAAAGAGTTTGGTTCTGTCAAGTGCTCTAGGTAAGTTTTGAAAAACCAAGGCTGGTTTAAGCCATGACAGAAAATAGAAGGGAAGAAAGGCCGGGTGCAGCTCACGCCTGGAATACCAATATTTAGGTAGGCCGAGGCGGGAGGACTGCTTGAGGCCAGGACTTAGAGACCAGGCTGGGCAACACAGCGAGATACTATCTGTATGAAAAAATATGAAAGCAATCCTCCCACCTCAGCCTCCCAAGTAGCTGGAACTACATGCTCACACCAGGTATGGTGGCAGGTGCCTGTAGTCCAAGCTACTCGGGCAGCTGAGGTGGGAGGATAGCTTGAGCCTCAGAGTTCAAGGCTGTAGTGAGCCGTGATCGTACCACTGCACTCCAGCCTGGGTGACAGAGAAAGACCCTGTCTCTAAAAAAACCAAATATAAATACATAAATTTTACAAAACGATGGAAGAGCAAGGGGCATCGGTGAGGGAGGCACCATTTGTACACAGCCATGAAACCACAGTGAGCAGTGATTCTGAGGCAGGGCACGTTTTTGCAGGAACCTCACAGGGGAGACCGCAGACGCCTGCTCCCCTTCCTGAGAGCTGCAGCTGGGACGCACGGGGAGGTGGGGATGTCATGGACCCCGATGACGCCAGTTCCTTCTCCCCCCCGACCTACTAGGCTGGGCTCGGGCCTGGAGTCCAGGGTGGATGGATCCCACCTGCCCAGAGGCCAGACCCTGACCTCTCCTTGCAACACGTGCTCTGTGGGTGCCCTAATGCTGACCCCCCGGGATCTAAACAGCCTGGCTTTGGGCTTTGTCCAGACTCCAAGGCCTCAGGTCCAACATGGAGCAGGTGGTTCCCTCTCCTCTCATCTGTTCCAGCCTGGAGGTGCCAGGAGTCGGCAGCTTGGTGCCGTCATCTCTGCTGGGTCAGCTGCCCGCCAGCACTGGCAGGAAGGGAAGCGCCACTCACCTCTCCGTAGGCTTCGTGTTTCTGCAGAAAAGACAGACGCGCTGGTTAGCTGTGCGCCTGGAGACCTGGGGCGGCTGCATCTCGAGACTGGGTGGGGATCGAGGGACACCTGAGTGGCCCAGGCCCTGCCCGGAGCTTCCTCCCTCGGCCTCGGCACTCACGGAGGGGTAAAGTGAGGCCCGGAGTGGGTGGACGGTGCTCCCGCCCGCGGCTCACCATGACCTTGATGATGCGGTTGATGGTGTCCTGGTCGATCTCGGTGGAGTCGGGCAGCATGGTGGCGTAGTCGTTGCGGTAGAGCTCGTGCGGCGTGCTGGCGATGTCCCGCAGGCCCTGCTCCTTCAGGTTCCGGTTGGGGGCCACGGCGAAGAGCCGGATGCCCTCCTCGCGGGCCCGCTCGGCCTGCAGCTTGATGCCCCCGCAGGGGCTGCCGGTGACGTGGCCGTCGGTGATGACCACGGCGAAGTGGACGGTGCCCTTGGTGCCGTGCTGCCGGATCTGCTCCGTCATGTTGGCCAGCGCGCAGTCGGTGAAGGTGCCGCGGCGGAAGGAGCTGATGCCCTGCAGGCTCTTGATGAAGGAGGCCCGGTCGCTGCCCGGTGGGCTGAACACCTCCACCTGGTCGGAGAAGTGCAGGCCCCCGTAGCGCCAGCTCAGTGCCACCTGGTCCAGGTAGAACTCGTTCTGCAGCTGGCTGATGAACTGCGGCACGAACTGCTTCATGTGGAAAAGCAGGATGTCGGTGGGGGACTGCATGGTGACGCTCTCCGAGGTGTCCAGCACGAAGTACACATGGATGGGGCAGTCCGTCTTCTCTGTGGGACACGGGACTGTCGTGAGCCAGCCTCAGGAGGGACTGCTGGTCCAGCCCCGTTTACTGGCCCCATGCCTGTGGTTTGACCTCACTGCCCCTTGAATGCTCAGAGTCCCCACTCCCTGACCCCTGGCACCTGGGCACTGGTCCCGACTGCCCCTTGAATGCTCAGAGTCCCCACTCCCTGACCCCTGGCACCTGGGCACTGGTCCCAACTGCCCCCCGAATGCCCAGAGTCCCCGGCCTCCTGACCCTTGGCATCTAGGCACTGGTCCCGACTGCCCCCTGAATGCCCAGAGCCCCCGGCCCCCAGCCCCTGGCACCTGGTCCCAACTGCCCCCCAAATGCCCAGAGGCCTGGCCTCCAAACCCTGGCACCTGGTGACCCTTGGCATCTGGGCACTGGTCCTGACTGCCCCCCAAATGCCCAGAGCCCCCAGCCTCCTGACCCCTGGCACCTGGGCACTGGTCCCACCTGCCCCCTGAATGCCCAGAGCCCCCGGCCCCCGAACCCTGGTACCTGGGCAGTTGTTGTTTCTCTCCGTAGTATCTGGCGAGATGACCTCCTGCTGCTGGGCCTGGGTGGCCCCCAGGATTCCCCAGAGCAGGAGCACGGAGCAGGGGCCCTGGAGCATCTTGGCAGCACCTGTGGCCCTGAAGTCCTGCAACAGGGGGTGGGGGTAGCTCAGACACCCCCAGTGCCTCTCCCCTGGCACCCTCCCCCATGGCAGGTGCACACACAGCAGGTCAGCGGGATTGGGGGCACTGCCCTCAGTCTTCAAGGAAGTGGGGTCTGCACCCAGCACACACCGTCAGCAGCATCTGAACTGGGGGGGGGCTTGTGCCCTCTTGCCCCGCCCTGGGTGGGGTAAACAGATATTTAGTGGGTGCCTCTGGGCTCAGTTTTGGGTGGGATTTGGATGTTTGAGGCCGTTCCCTGCCCTCCAGGGCTGGACAGAGTGGGCAGCTAGGCGGGTTGGCATGGAAGGGAATGGAGCACCACTGTCTGGAGCCCCTGACTGCCTGGGGCTGCTCTGGAAGTAGCACAGAGGGGAGGGCGGGAGAAAGATCCCAGCTTCCCCAGACAGGCTCCCCTGCAGAGCTAGGCACTCTCTCCAGCCTGGCTCCATTCCCTTTAAACTTTGATAGGACGGAGGGAGGACTCTGTCAAGTGTGGGGACACGGCTGTCATTAGCCTGGCTTTCCTTTCTGTTGGGTGCCAGGATCCTGGAGCAAATGGATCCAGCCCTTGACCATCTGTCCTCCCTGATGCCCTGTGGCTTGCCCTGAGCTCCAGCTCCAGGAGGACATCAGGACGGGCCTCACTGTGCCACTGGCTCCGCAGAGTGGGGCTGGCAGCAGCCGGGCAGCCAGGCGGAAGGGGCACTGGGTCTGGTTCAGAGCATGCAGTTCCAGGGTAATGCAGGGATGGGACTGCCGCCCTCCCCTCGGTGCAGACGGGAGGCGAGTCCTAGCACCAGAACCAGGGGAGGCGCTGCCAGGAGAGGGCCCTGAAGGGTTGCTGTGATTCTGCGGCATCTGGAGTGGAGGAGGTGACCCAGGCCAGACCCGCTCAGCCTGGGGCCCAGGGAGGAATGAAGTCCCTTCCCAAAGGTGCCAGCTCAGGCCGTCTGTGGGTGAGTTTCACACCTTCAAGGACAAACACTTCTATGCTATTTAACTTGTTTTAGAACATAAAAGGATAAACTTTTTCCCAATTCATTTTTAAATGTGGCATAACCTGTGACCAAAGCTTGATAAAAAAAAAAAATCCCTAAAAGTACCTACAGATAAATATCACTATAAATATTACGGATGGCAGTGGCAGGCCACCTGATGTAGCTGCTGCCGTCACACCGGCTGCTCAGGGAGGGCCCAAGGCAGAGGCAGACAGGCCCCCAACCCCGCAGACTGCCTCCCTGAGGGCTGCTGCCATGGGCTGGGCTGGGTGAAGGGGAGCTCATGGCGGTGTTGCCACGACCGGGATGCTGGCTCAGGTCTGGCAAGGACCTGGAGACCCCACCACAGGTGGCGAGAGGACGTGGCCAGGTGCCATGCTCCACGGAGCCAGCAGGAGCTGGGGATAAGTGGGATCCCTGCCCCTTGCAGGTGGGCGAGGTGGGAGTTCTCCAGGTACAACTGCAGCTGCCCAACTCATGGCTATGGATCTAGGCCTCCTGCTCCACGGAGCAGGCAAGAGCCCGCCCCCACTCCTGGTGCAGGTGCAGCTGCCCAAACTGGGGCTGCTGACCCAGGCATCCCTGCACTCTTAGGGAGCCAGGGAAGGCCCCTCTTGCCCTTGTAGGCTTGGAGGTGCCTGTTCCCGCTGCCCAGCCTCTTCCCGCTCCCAGCACCCACTCCAATCTCAAAGCAGAGTTGGGGCTGAGCCTGGGCACTGTCACAGCCTGGCCGGGTGTGTGCCTGCTTGTGGCAGTGCTGACATGCCAGCCCCTTGCTGCCTTGGCCCCCTCCAGACTGTGGGCACTGAGAGGTGCAGGAGGGGAAGCTTGGGGGTGCTGAGGGTGGCTGGGCACACATGCGCCTTAGTACCAGAAGCCTGGGCACCATGGATGGCTGCAGGAGGCAGATAGGCCCCTGGGCAGATGGGGGTGGGTCCCCAGTTAAGCCCCACCTTCAGGCTGGGACAGGCCTGAAGCCTGGGGGCCAGGCTGCCTGTCCTATGAACCAGAGGGGAACTCAAGGTGCTTTTTTCTGGGCCCACACATGGCTGCCCATGGACCAGTCAGCATGCACTTTCCCCTCTGGGCCCATAAAAGCCCCAGGCTCCATCAGAGCAGGGCACAACATGGCACGACCAGCTGCAGAGAAGAGCTGCCCTCTCTGCTGAGAGCTTCAGGGCCTGAAGGGACATCAGCACGACCAGCTGCAGAGAGGAGCCACCCACTCCAGGGCCTTCTCTCTGTTGAAGGCTGAACACCAGTTGAGATGCCCTGTCTGCAGAGAGGAGACACCCTCTCGAGGGCCTCCTGTCTGCTAAGAGCTGCAGAGACAATGGGACAACCTTCCCGCAGACAGGAGCACCCACTCCAGGGCCTTCTCTCTGCCGAGAGCTGAACACTCAACAAGACAACCTGCCTACAGAGCGGGGCTGCCCCCTGCGGGTCTCCTGTGAGATCTAACACTCAATAAAGCTTCTCTGTCTTGCTCACCCTCCACTTGTCTGCGTACCTCATTCTTCCTGGACACAGGACAAGAACTTGGGCAAAGGCGCCACTGGCCACAGAGGTTTCAGGCCAGAAAAGTGACACTCTAAAAATCCCATAAAATTATCACAAAAATTCTAGCCAGTATTAAAAATTAAAATCCAATAGCATATTAAGGACCACTATACCAGAACTATAATATGAAGTTAAAGTACAGTGATGTCACAAACACTAGGGAATATGTTAATATAAGTCACATTAACATAAAAAGAGAAAAATATGCAATTGCTTCAATAGATCCCTGAAACATCAATTTCTAATTGAGAAACAACAACAGCCAGACAAGGTAAAACCTAGTAAGAAATTTAGGAGTAGGATCTACATTATAAAGGATATACATTTCAAATCAAGAGCTCACATCATAGTTTACACAAAAAGCTAAAATAGTGGTTCTTATCTTTGTGGTCATGGACCTTTTTAAGAGTCTAGACAATTTCACCTTACACAAACGCATAGATACTCATATACAGAAATTACATCCAGGAATTCAGGGATTCCATTCACAGATCTAACCCTGGGTTAAAAACTCCTGCATTAGAAGAATGCTTACTAGAGTACAAAAAAAACGGGGTGGGGGCAAACAGTGCTGACCTTACGCTACTATTCAGTGTTGTGTTGGAAGCCGATGCAATAAGACAGTGAAAATAAACAAAGTATAAATGTTGGAAAAGAAGAGACAAAACTGTCCTTATTAAAGATAGGATGGTCTACTCAGAAAATCAACTGAACAAAGTTTTTTAAAAAAGAGAAAAAGATATACATATATATATATATATATATATATATATATATATATATATATATATATATAGACATCTATCTATTTATAGAAAGAAAGAAAGCACGGGAGATTAGGGAGAGAGAATTTAGTGAACCCTTAGAAAAATATATCATCGATGAAAAAAATCAAACCCTGTAAAAGGTTTTAAGAGATTTATTCTGAGCCAAATATGAGTGGCCATGACCCATGACACAGCCCTCAGGAGGTCCTGAGAACATGTGCCCAAGCTGGCTGGGGTGTAGCTTGGTTTTATTCATTTTAGGGAGGCATGAGACATCAATCAAATTCATTTAAGAAATACATTGGCTTAATCCAGAAAGGCAGGAAAATTCAAAGTGGGGAGGGATGGCTTCCAGGCTATAGGTAAATTTAGACATTTTCTGGTTGACAATTGGTTGAGTTTGTCTAAAGACCTCGGATCATAGAAAGGAAATGCTCAGGTTAAGATAAAAGACTGTGGAGACCACGGTTCTTCTGAAGTCTCATAGTGTTGCCCTTAGAGACAATCAATGACAAGTGTTTCCTATTCAGACCTTTAAAACCTGCTAGACTCTCAGTTAATCTCTTTGGGATTGGGAGGGCCTGGAAGAAAAAGATCTAGCTATGTTAATAGAGATTCTTTACACAGATGCAAATTTTCCCCAATAAAGGACAGCTTTGCAGGGCCATTTCAAAATGTGGCAAAGAAATATGCTTTGGGGTAAAATATTTTTATTTTCTTCTTTGTCGTGTAGAGTCATGCCAGAGTCAGATCGGAAAGTAAGTCATGGCATATAGGGTTAGATAAAACCCATCTGATGAGAATTTATGGTTTGTAGGGCATGACTCCCCAAACCCCTTAGATAGGAATATAGGCAAGATTAAAAAAAAAAAAAAATCAGAGCTTAGTCTTCAATATACAAAAAGTTATTGATTTTCTTCTATCAGTGATGAACAGTTAGAAAATGTTGCAGAAAAATGCTATTTACACTAGCAAGAAAAACAACATAAACTCAAGGAATTAACTGAATAAAAACGTGCAGGACTTATGAAAAAAACTCAAAAAAATTTTTGAGAAATATATTGGAAAGACAAACCTTGTTTTTGGATGAGAAATCATCCCCCTATCTTAAACTGATTTAAAAATATCAGTTATTTCAGCCGGGTGCAGTGGCTCACGCCTGTAATCCCAGCACTTTGGGAGGCCAAGGTGGATAGATCATGAGGTCAGGAGATCGAGACCATCCTGGCTAACACGGTGAAACCCCGTCTCTACTAAAAATACAAAAAATTAGCCGGACGTGGTGGCGGGCGCCTGTAGTCCCAGCTACTCAGGAGGCTGAGGCAGGAGAATGGCGTGAACGTGGGAGGCAGAGCTTGCAGTGAGCCGAGATCGCCCCACTGCATGCACTCCAGCCTGGGCGACAGAGCGAGACTCCGTCTCAAAAAAAAAAAAAAAAAAAAAAAAAAAATCAGTTATTTCTAACTGAATCTACAATAGAATGTAATTTTAATTAAAATTTCCAAGAAAAATTTATGCATTTTTGTAGATAGGGGTTTGCAAAATGAATCCAAGTTTCACTTGGTAGAAAAAGCAAGAGTAGTTGAGCAAAATAAAAAATAGAGTGATGAGAAAACTTGTGCTATCAAATGAAACAATAAAATTACAGTTTTGGTTTTGGTGCTGGAACAGGCCAACAGTCCACACAATAATGGGTATAACAACATAAGAGAACTTACGCTATGACATGGTGGCCTTTCAGAGTGGTGGAAGGAGGCTGGGATGAGGGCCGACCCTGTAACTAGAAATAAAGGTACTACCTCACATGGTGCTCCCAAATAAATTCCAGGAAAAGTAAGCATCTGAGTGCAAAACATGAACCAGAAAGTCTTTGAAGAAAACAGAATGTATAAAATGTCAATGAAAAATCTATAATTATTCTGTACCAGATACTGTCCTATATCCCTTCATTTAACATTCACGATTGGACCTATGCCCTTGGACATAGGTACTATTACCATCCCCACTCCAATAGATGAGGAAACCAAGGACTAGTGTAGGTAACTTGCCCAGGGGGGCACTGAGCTAATAGCTGAGGTCTGAAGCCTGGCAGTGTGGGCTCAAGTCTGCCCTCTTGATACTGAGCTCCCAGATACGACCATCATTACAACAAAAGCAACATGAGCAGACTGGAGGCAGACTGAGAGCCAGCAACAATCTTCCCAATGTAAGATATAAATATTTTGATGGACTGTTATTAGGTGCATAAATATTTATAATTATTATATCTTGCTGTAATGAGCCTTTTATTAATATATGATGTCCTTCTTTCCCTCTTGTAACCTTTTCTGATTTAAAGTCTATCTTGTCTGGTATTAGTACAGCCACTCTCGTTCTCTTTGGGTTACTATTTGTAGGGCATGTCATTGCCCATCCTTTCACTGTCAATCTATTTACGTTTTTGGATCTAAAGTGCATCTCTTATAGAGAGCACATAGTTGGATTTGGCTTTCTAAATCCATTCTGCCAATCTCTGTCTTTTAACAGAGTTTGGAGAGTTTAATCCATTTACATCTAAAGTAATTACTGATAAAGAGGGACTTCTTTCATTTTGCATCTGTTTTCTGCATACCTTATGGATTTTTTGTCCTTAATTTCCAGTATTACTGTCCTCTTTTGTGTTTAATTAATTTTTTGGTGGTGAAACATTTAAATCCCTTTCTCATTCCCTTTTGTATTTATTCTTTAGTTATTTTCTTTGTCGTTACCATGGGGATTGCATTTAACATCCTAAAATTATAACAGTCTACATTGAATTTATACCAGTTTAGCTTCAATGGTACAAACAAAACTCTGCTCCTTGAGTGGTTCTGGCCCCAACCCTTTTAGTTATCGATGTCACAAAATTACACCTTTATATATTATGTGTCCAAAAGCATAATGTTATTTTTAAATCATTAGTCTCTTAAATTATGTAGAAAACAAAAAGTAGCATTACACACCATTGTTACACCAATACTAGCTTTTATAATTGTCCATATATTTACCTTTACTGAGATATTTGTTTGTTTATTTATTTATTTATTTTGAGATAAGGTCTTGCTCTGTTGCCCAGGCTGGAGTGCAGTGGTGTGGTGATAGCTCACTACAGCTTCAACCTCCCAGGCCCAAGCGATTCTCCCACCTCAGCCTCCCAAGCAGTTGGGACCACAGGTATGTACCACCATGCTTGGTCAATTTTAAAAATTATTTTTATTATATAGAGATAGGGTCTCCCTATACCGCTCAGGCTGGCCTTGAACTCCTGGGCTCAAGTTATCCTCCTGCCTTGGCCTCCCAAAGTGATAGGATTACAGGTATGAGCCACTATGCCTGGCTGAGATCTTTATTTCTTCATACAACTTTGAGTTACTGTCTATCATCCTTTTATTTCAACCTGCAGAGGACTCCCTTTTGCATTTCCTACAGGGCAGGTCTAGTGGTAATGAACAGTCTCAGCTTTTGTTGATCTAACAATGTCTTAATTTCTCCCTTACTTTTAAAGGACAGTTTTGCGGGATGTGGGCTTCTTGGTAGACAGTTTTTATTCTTTTAGCACTTTGGATATATTGGCCCACTGCCTTGTGGCCTTCAAAATTTCTGATCAGAAATCTGCTAATAGTTTTATTGAGGATTCCTTACATGTGATGAATCATTCTCTCTTCTGTTTTCAAAATCTTTGTCTTTGGGTTTTGACAATTTGATTAGAATGTTTCAGTGTGGGTCTCTTTGAGTTCATCCTGCTTGGAGTTTTTTGGGCTTCTTGGATGGTTATGTTCATGTCATTCATCTTATTTTGGAAGTTTTCAGCCATTATTTCTTCAAATAGTCTCTCTGCTCCCTTTGCTCTCTCTTCTTCTGGGGCTCCTTACAATGTTTATGTTGGTTTGCTTGATGGTATCCCACAGGCCCCTTAGGCTCTGTTCACCTTTCTTCAGTCTTTTTATTTCTGCTCCTCAGACTCAATAATTTCCACCGTCATATCTTCCAGTTCCCTGATACTTTATTCTGCCTGCTGAACTCTGCCTTTGCATTTCTCTAGTGAATTTTAAATTTCAGTTATTATACTTTTCAGCTCCAGAATTTTTTTGGTTTCTTTTTAAATTTTCTAGCTTTTTACTGATATTTTCATTTGTTCCTACATTGTTTTTTGACTTTCTCCACATTTTCCCTTAGTTATTTGAGTATCTTCAAGATAGTTCTTTCAAAGCCTTTGTCTAGTAGATTACCACCAAGTCTTTTTCAGTGACCGTTTCTGTTGGTTTATTTTTTTCCCTTTGAAATAGGAAAGCTTCTTTGTATGCCTTGTGAGATCAGAATCTCTTTCTTCCCCAGAGTTTGCCAGTTTTTCTTGTTTTTATAATTTTGATTGTTGCTGTCTCTGTGCTAAGGATCAGCATAAAGTACAACCTTAAAGTCTCTTTAGGTCTTTTCTGAGCCTGTGACTTCCCCTGAGCATGTGCAATGACTCTTTAATTTTCTCTACATATATGGTTGCTTTTGAATGTGCTAGTCTTCAATGTCTACCTCTGAAAACAGTAAAAAGAGAAAAATGAAGGGAGAAAAGGGTGCCAGTCCTTTAAATCTCATGGAAGTCACTTCAGCCAGAGGGAGAAGGGCTTGCAATGATGGGGGTAGTTGCAACAACAATGTCTGTGTCAATAGATTTTGAAAGATCTACATTATACAGGATATCTTTTCAGACCACAAAGGAGTAAAGTTAAAAATCAGCAACAAGGACATTTAAAAAATCACAAAATTAAACAATACCCTGTTAAATAACCAAGGATCAGAGAAGAAATCACAAGGGAAATTATAAAATACTTAGAAATGAGTGAACATGAAAACACAAATTTAAAAACTTGTTGGACAGTGAAAGCAGTGCTAAGGAGGAAACTCAGGGCTATACATACTTACATTAAAAAACAAAGCTCTCAAACAGGAACTTAACCTTACAGTGTAAGGAACTAGAAAAAGAACAAATGAGACTCCAAGCTAGCAGAAAGAGGGAAACAATAAAGATCAGAGCAAAGATAAACAAAATGGAGAACAGACATATGACAGAGAAAATCAATAACAATAAAAGTTGGTTCTTTGAAAAGATCAACAGAATTGACCAGCCTTAAGCTAGATTCTAGACTAAGAAAAAAAGAAGAAACTCAAATTACTAAAATTATAAGTCAAAGTGGCAACATTGCTACCAATTCTACAGAAATAAAAATGACTATAAGAGTGTACTATAAGCAACTATATGTCAACAATTTGAATAACACAGATGGAATGGAAAAATTTCCAGACAGACAAAACCTATCAAGACAAAATCAAATCATGAAGAAACAGAAAATCTGAATAGACATAACTAGTAAGGAGATTGAATCAATACTCAAAAATCTGCTGACAAAGAACCTCTGGACATGATGGCTGCACTGGTGAATTCTACCAAACACATAAAGAACTAACACCAAACCCTCTCAAAATTTTCAAACAACTGGAAGAGAAGGTAACACTAACTCATTCTTGTGAGGCCAGCATTACTCTGATACCAATACCAGACAAAGATATTACAAGAGAAGAAAACTACAATCCAGTCTTCCTTATGAACATTGATGCAAAAATCCTAAACAAAATACTATTAAGAGTAAACTAAATTCAGTATAATTTGATGCAATTAAATGGAATTTAATGAATTGACCAAGTAGGATTTATTTCTGGAATGCAAGGATAGTTCAACATACAAAAAATATCAATCAATGTAATACACATTAACAGAATGAAGGAGGAAAAAAAAACTCTCACATGATCATTGCAGTTGATGCAGAGAAAGCATATGACAAAATTCAATACGCTTTCACGATAAAAACACTTAACAAATTAGAAATACAAGGAAACTACCTTAGCACAATTAAAGCCATATTATATGAAAAAGCCACAGTGAACATCATACTCAATGGTGAAAGACTGAAAGCTTTTCCTCTAAGGTCAGAAATAAAGGAAGGATGCCTGCTTTCACTACTTCTATTTAACACTGTACTGGAAGTTCTAGCCAGAGCAATTGGGGAAGAAAAAGAAATAAAAGGCATTCAAATTGGAAAGAAATAAGTAAATTATCTCTGATCACTGATGGTATGATCTTACATGTAGAAAACTCTAAAAATTTCACAAAAATTGTTATAACTAATAAACAAATTCAGCAAAATGGCAGGATACATAGTCAACACATAAAAATCAGTTGTATTTCTATTCACTAACAATGAACAACCCAAAGGAAATTAAGAAAACAATTCTAGGCCAGGCACAGTGGCTCACGCCTGTAATCCCAGCACTTTGGGAGGCCGAGACGGGTGGATCGCGAGGTCAGGAGATCGAGACCATCCTGGCTAACCCGGTGAAACCCCGTCTCTACTAAAAAATACAAAAAACTAGCCGGGTGAGGTGGCGGGTGCCTGTAGTCCCAGCTACTCGGGAGGTTGAGGCAGGAGAATGGCGGGAACCCAGGAGGCGGAGCTTGCAGTGAGCCGAGATCGCACCACTGCACTCCAGCCTGGGCGACAGAGCGAGACTCTGTCTCAAAAAAAAAAAAAAAAAAATTCTATTTACTATAGTATCAAAAATAATACAATACTTAAAAATTGACTTAGGAGGTGAAAGACCTGTACAATGAAAACTACAAAACATTTCTGAAAGAAATTGAAGAAGACATTAAAAAAAAAAAAGACATTCATGTTCATAGATTGGAAGACTTACTATTATTAAGATGTCAATACCACCCAAGTTGATCTAGAGATTTAATGTAATACCTATAAAAATCCCAGTGATTTTTTTCAGAAATAGTGAATACATCCTAAAATTTAGATGGAATCTCAAGGGACCATGAATAACCAAAAAAAAAAAAAAAAAAAAAAAAAGGCTGGAGGATTCACATATCCGAATTTCAAAACTTACTGCAAAGCTGCAGTCATCAACAGTGCAGCTGCGGCACTGGCATAAAGACAGACATACAGATGAATGGAATAAAATAGAGAGTCCAGAAATAAACCCTTGCATATATGTCTTTCAACCAGGCTGCCAAGACTATTTGATAAAGACAGTCTTTTCAACAAACGGTCCTGAGACAAGTAGATATCCACATGCAAAAGAATGAAGTTAGACCCTTACCTAATACCATGTACAAAAATTAACTCAAAATGGATCCATGTCCCCAGATCTTTAGGTTTTAAGACCTAAAACTTTAAAGCCCTTAGAAGAAAACACGAGGCAACACCTTGATGACACTGGATTGAGAGACAATTTCTTGGGTATGACAATAAGGGCACAGGCAACAAAAGAAAAAACAGATAAATAAGATTACTCCAAAATTTAAAAACTTTTTTTGCATCAATCTAGTGAAAGGACACCATTAACAGAGTAAAAAGAACCCAGAGAATGAAAGAAAATATTTGTAAATTGTGTATCTAATAAGAGATTAATATCCAGAATATATAGAGAACTCCTAAAATTCAACAACAAAAAACAATCAACCTGATTCAAAAATGGGTCAAGGACTTAAACAGATATTTCTCCCAAGAGATACATAAATGGCCAAAAAGCACATGAAAAGATGCTCAACATCACTAATCATGAGGGAAATGCAAAGTCAAAACCACAATGAGATACCACCTCACACCCATTAGGATGGTTAACATTTAAAACAAACAAACCCAGAAAATGACACCTGTTGGTGCAGACGTGGAGAAACTGGACCCTTGTGCACTGCTGGCAGGAAAGCAAAATGGTGCAGCCGCTTTGGGAAACAGTGAGGCAATTCCTCAAAAAAATGAAAAAATCAGATGATCTACAATCCCACTTCTGGGAACATACTCAAAAGAAGTGAAAGTGGGATCTCAAAGAGGTATCTGTGTGGTATGTTCATGGCCACATCATTCACAGTAGCTCAAACATGGAAGCAATCCAAGTGTCCAGCAACACACGAATGGGTAAACAAAATGGGGGACATGCATGCAGTGGAATATTACTCAGCCTTACGAGGGAAGGAAATGCTGATCTATGTTACAGTATGGATGAATCTGGAGGATATTAAGCCACGTGAAATAAGCCAGTCACAAAAGGAGACATTTCATACAATTTCACTCATGAGTCACCTAAGTGGCCAAATTCCTGGAAACATAAAGTAGAATGGTGGCTGCCAGGGGATGAGGGAAGGGGTGACGGGAGTTGGGGCTCCTCGGGCTTCAGTCTGACAAGAGGAAAAGAGTTCCGGAGATGGACCTTGGTGATGGCTACACGATACTATGAACATACTTACTGTCGCTGAACTAGCTGCACACTTAAAAATGGTTAAGATGATACATTTTATATTGTATACCACAATAAAAAATTGGGGAAAATAAAGCTTTTTCAAATCAATAAAAAAAAAAAAGAAAAGAGAAAACCCCCAAAACACCCCAAACAAACACACACATCCATGGCCTGGGCAACATAGTGAGACCCCATCTCTTAAAAGAAAATTAGCTGGGCACAGTGGTGCATGCCTGTAGTCCCAGTTACTTGGAGGCTGAGGTGGGAGGCTCACTTGAGCCAGGGATGTGCAGGTTACAGTGAGCCGTGATTGCACCACCACACTCCAGCCTGGGTGACAGAGTGAGACCCTATCTCAAAAAAAAAAAAAAAAAAAAAAAAAAAAAAATCCCAAAAAACAAAAAACGAACATCCATTGGGAATACGGGGACATCACAAGCAGGCAATGCACATCACTACACACGGTCAGTGATCAAATAGCCCAAATAGCCTTGTACTGCACAAAAACCAAAGATATGCAGAACAAACCCCCAACAAGGCATCATTCCTCACCTATGAAAGGAGCAAAAAAAAAAAAAAAAAAAAAAAAAAAAAAAAAAAAAAAAGGCAGTGCCCCTATCCATTGTGGAGACAGGTTCCTCACCACTTCTGGGATGGGCATCTGACGTTTCTGACCTTCTGACCTCTGGACCCAGACGCCGCCCTTCTAGAGCAGGCGCCCTGTGAGCTGAGAATTCCCACCGCCCCTGCCCATTACAGCTTCCACGGCAGGCCAGGATGGGCCTCTGGGCGGGGCTGGGTGTTTGGATCCTGGGTGGACCTGGGCAGCCCCGTCCCAGAGAGTGCTCCGCGGGCTGGGCAGGGCCCCTTCCATGAGCAGCGCCAGGACCCCTGCTTGTGGCAGGTGGGCCCCTAACCAGGTACCTGACTTTGCATAAATGTGAGATAGGCCACAGGAGGCAGCAACTCAACGTGCAGGGCCGTGTTTGAGAGAAAGCATCTCACTGGGCCTTTCTTTCTTTCTTTTTTTTTTTAGACAGTCTCGCTCCATCGCCCAGACTGGAGTGCAGGGGCATGATCTCAGCTCACTGCAACCTTCGCCTCCCGGGGTCAAGTGATTCTCTTGCCTCAGCCTCCCGAGTAGCTGGGATTACAGGTGCCTGCCACTACACGCGGCTAATTTTTTTTATTTTATTTTATTTTTTATTTTTAATAGAGACGGAGTTTCACCCTGTTGGCCAGGCTGGTCTCGAACTCCCGACCTCAGGTGATCTGCCCGCCTCGGCCTCCCCAAGTGCTGGGATTACAGGCGTGAGCCACCGTGCGCGGCCTGGCCTTTCTTAAAATAATCACCAGAGTCGACGTGCAAGGGGCCCTCCAGGCCAGAGCTGTGTTATCACAAGAACAAGGAGCTCCGCGGATCGCAGGCCCCTCCTTTCCGGGTACCGACCCCAAAGGGAAGGTCCCTTCTCCCGGGATGCCCGAGGCGCGGGCGCCGGGGTCCTGCCAGCACCGCCCGGATGGACACAGCTCGTCCGCACACCTGCGGCTCCACAGGCGGCCGATCCGTGAGGTTGCCAGCAGTGGAGACCCGGGCCCAGCGGTTCCTCCAGCGCCCCCCGCGGCGTCCCAGGGCGGGTGTGGGCGGCCGGGCAGGGGTTGGGGGTCGCTGGCAGCCCGGGTCCCGCCGCCCTGTGGAGCCGCCTCCGGCTGCAGCCTCTCCAGGGCCTGGCGGGGGCGCAGCGATGGGGCGTCGGGGCCACCCGCGTCCCCGCCCCGCCCCGCCCCGCCCTGTCCCGCCCTCGGGCAGCGAAGGCCCCTCCTCCCCCCGCCCGGCCGCCCCTTCCCTCCGGCCCGGGGAGAGGCCCTGCGCCCCCGGAGGTCCCAGCCAGCCGGGGCGTCTTCCCCGCGGGCCGGAGCTGGACCCGAACCGCTCGCAGATGCGGGGCCTGGCGGGCCGTGCGGTGCCGGGGTCGTCTCGGGAGCGGGGGTCCCAGCACCGAGCTCGGGCGCAGAGAGGGACCCCCCACCCCGCCCAGGCCGGCTCCGCCCCAGAGGAGGCCGCGGGGAGGTGGCCCCAAGTCGCGGGCCCGAGGGCTCGGACACTGAGACGCGGAGCCACACGGGCGGGCGCGGCCCCAGCCCCGCGGGGAGGAGCCCCGAACCCCCGAACCCCCGCGCCGTCCCTGGGGCTGGAGTTCCCATTCCCGGGGGCCCGAGGGACGAAGCCGCCGCCGCCGCCTTCCCAGGACCCGGGGTCACCCCCGCGGGCCGAGCGGCTTCCAGGGTGCGGGTCCGGGAGGCGCTCACCTGGTCCCGAGGACGCTCCGGTCCCGACGGCCCGAGGCGCGGGCGCCGAGTAAGCAGGAGGGAGGAGACTGCGGCCGGAGCCGCCCCCTTTATACCCCGCCCGCCCGCCCGCCCGCCCGGACCCGCCACCAGGAAGCGCTGCGGCCCCGCGGATGGGAGGAGGGGGCGGGGGGGGGGGGACGGGAAGGGGATGGGAGGGAAGCGGGGACCCTCGAGGGCGGGAGGCGGGAGGAGGAGGTGGCGAGGATGGGGACCCCCCCTGCAGCCCGGGCCGAGTTCCCCCCCCCATCCCCTGCCCGCCGCTGCTCGGACTTCACATCCCGGGCCGGCCGCCCGTCGCCCCCGCCCATTTCCCAGGGTCGACCTGGCCGGGGCTGTGTCCGCCTCCGGGGCCCTGGGTGTTGGGGACCGCGCCCCGCACGCAGGGCCGACGGGGGCCCTGGGACTCGCCCCTCGGTAGGAGCCTTCCTGGGGGGTGCAGGGTTCCCCCCATCAGTCCCCCAACCCTCCTGTACCCGGTGTCACGTGTCCCGCTTACTCTGGCCTCCTGCGAGAGGAGAGGCCCCGGGTCAGGAGCTCCTGGAGAAACTGCTGCTCCTGGGTCCTGAGGGTGGGGAGCCGGGATGGCAGGGACAGCAGAGCCTGGGCATGCGGCGAGCCACCCCTGCCACCCCTTTACCGCTGGAAACCACAGGTGGGCTTGGTGCTGGGCCCTGGGACCACCGTGAGGTCCCTACCTGAGCCCAGCCTGGGACAGAGTGACAGGGGTCCCCATTCCCCACCCTAGTCACAGCCCTCCAGCCAGGGCCAGGGTTCCTCCTTGAGGTGACACGCAGGCGGGGTTGGGGAGAGTTCCCCGGGCTCTGGGAGAGGTCCCTGGGATCCAGGACAGGGCCCTCTTCAGAGCTGTCCTGGAAGGGGGTGGAGCAGCTGGGGGCAAGTCCCCTCTTCGGATGAGCAGGTTTGCAGATGGCTGCTTTAGCCCCTTCTCCGGAGGAGAGGGTCCCTGAGCTGCCTGGTGGCCCTTGCCCCAGGAGGCGGCCCCCTGTGTGGGCATCCTTCGGTCTTCAGGGCCTTCTCTCTCTGCCCCCTGAGGCCAGGCCCTCTCTCTGCATCTTCACCCCCTCTCCTGGTGGATGGTAGAGTGGCCAGGGCAGGGGTCTGTGGCGGTGTCTTGTGTTCCCAGTGTGCCCAGGTGGTGGAACTTCCTAGTGTAAGGAAGGGAAAGCCGCCATGGCAGCTGTCCACCGGGATGCCCGGGAACTTGTCCCCAAATGCCCCTGCCTGCTGTCCACAGGGCCTGCAAGGTCCACCCTGGCCCCAGCCTGGGAGCCAATGGCCTCCCGTCTGTCCTGGTTTCTGGACTCTGGCTGGACCACCTCACAGCTCATGCCAGCTGTGCCTGCCCCTCCTTTTACGGCCAACCTCTCCATAGCAGCGTCAGCCACTTCTGTCCTCTGCCACCTCCCGCGGTCCCTTGAGTGGGCGGTGGTGCCTGGAGCCAGGGGTGTTAAAGGAGAGGTGGTGTGAGTGTGCAAGTGACTATGTGTCCTGTGTGAATGTGTGTGGTGTGTGCATCTGTGAGTGTGTGGTGTATGTTTGCATCTGAGGCTAAGTGGGAGCATGTGGTGTGGTGTGGTGTGTCTGTAACTGAGTGGGTGTGAGTGGGTGGTGTGTGCATCTGTGAGTATGTGGTGTGTGTCCTCCTCTTAGACTGAGTGTGAGTGTGTGATGTGTGCATCTGTGTGTGGTGTGTGTCTGTGTCTGAGACTGAGTATGAGTGTGTGGTGTGTGCATCTGTGTGTGGTGTGTGTCTGTGTCTGAGGCTGAGTGTGAGTGTGTGTGTCTGAGACTGTGTGTGATGTGTGCATCTGTGTGTGGTGTGTGTCTGCATCTGAGGCTGAGTGTGAGTGTGTGTGTCTGAGACTGAGTGTGAGTGTGTGGTGTGTGCATCTGTGTGTGGTGTGTGTCTGTGTCTGAGACTGAGTATGAGTGTGTGGTGTGTGCATCTGTGTGTGGTGTGTGTCTGCATCTGAGGCTGAGTGTGAGTGTGTGTGTCTGAGACTGAGTGTGAGTGTGTGGTGTGTGCATCTGTGTGTGGTGTGTGTCTGTCTGAGACTGAGTGTGAGTGTGTGGTGTGTGCATCTGTGTGTGGTGTGTGTCTGCATCTGAGGCTGAGTGTGAGTGTGTGGTGTGTGCATCTGTGTGTGGTGTGTGTCTGTCTGAGACTGAGTGTGAGTGTGTGGTGTGTGCATCTGTGTGTGGTGTGTGTCTGCATCTGAGGCTGGGTGTGAGTGTGTGTGTGTCTAAGTGTGCCTGAGTGTGAGTGTGTGTGTCTAAGTGTGCCTGACTGTGGCAGCCACATGGTGGCCGTGAGTTCAGGCCTCCTGCCTGCTGCACCTGAGCTCAGCTGACTGGGCACCGTGTGCCACTCCCCTGGGTCCACGCTGAGCTCTCACCTGGGCAACTCCTCCTGCTTCCAAGCCAGCAGCTCCCGGGGGGAAGCCAGGCCCCTCCTCACAAGACCAGAATCCTTTAGGGGTTACCTTGGCTCCGATGTTCCCCTCACTCTGGCCAGCACTGTCTAGGGGCACGTGCTGGCCGAGGCTCCCTGTGTCTCTTTCACAGGGGTCTCACCTGTGGTCTGAGGCTTCCATCCTCTTTGGCCACCTCCTCAGCATCCTTCACAGACAACACACTGATAAATCTCCAGTCACATCAGAACTTCCGTGGCACCTGCCTCTTGGAAGACCCTAATTAACACAAGTGGTCCAGGAGGGGCCTGAGACTCAGCTGGTGCGGTGGCTGTTCCCTGGCCAACACCTAGGATGCCATTCTGGTTGATGTGGGACATGGGTAGTCTTTGGGACAAAGTTAGGGCCCCAGTTGTTAAAGATTTCACCAAGAGTGACCTGGGAAGTTTTCCTGGTGGAAGGGAAGGCCTTGTGGGTGTGGCAGTTTCCCCCTTTCAATGCATGGGGGACGGTGGGGTTGGATGCTCCACAGAGGGATGAACAGAGATTGCGATGTTACCCACGGTTGCCCATCAGGCTTGGTGTGAGAACAGAGGGCCTCTCTGGTTGCTGAAAAGGAGTCCCATGTCCGGCAGAGGTAGAACTGGTGTGGCTGAGGAGCCGACAGTGACTGGGGAGCACCTGGCTCTAGGCATGATTTGATGCCTGGCCTATGTGAAGACCAGCCTATGATGCTGGTCTATGTGAAGGTCGGGACCCTGGTTGGGAAAACCTGGGACCCTGAAACATGGGCTGGACATCCAGCTGGAAGCCCTGAGGGCGTGGCCCTGCAGACCCCTGTCCCCTCAGAGCTTGCAGAGGGACCCCTCCTGCCATGGCCCTGCAGGCCTCTGTCCCCTCAGAGCTTGCAGAGGGACCCCTCCTGCCCTTGGAAGCCAGTACTTCCTCTGTGCTGGAAGATGCTCCAGGGGCCTCCCCCACCAAAGCAGCAGGTGTCCTCACTGGGGGCTGCCCCACCTTGTCTCTTGGCTGCCCGCAGTGACTAGGGAGAAAGTCCAGGGTAACCTGGATGGGGACCTGCTGGGCCTGGTCAGGGAGAAGAGAAGTTGTATGTCCAGGAGCTGCACGAGGCAGCCAGGACGTGCCTGCAGGAGCCAGGGAGCAGCCCCAGTATTAGATTTCCAGGGTGCTTTATCCAGGGGGACAGAAGAACTATTGAGGTGGAGGCACTTGCTTGGCACATAGGATTAATTACCTGGCAAGGTCTGCAGGTCGTGGGTCAAAGATGATTCTGGGATGGCTCCCAGAAGCCTGGAGAAGGCGATGGGTTGTGTTGAGCCAAGCTGCCCTGGCAGATGGCAGAGGAAGGAAGAAAGAGGCCGAGGGCAGGGACTCCAGTGAAACATCGTGGTTCCCTACTCCATTCCTGGACTTGAGCTAATTTCCTGTCTGGAACCATTGATTGCGGAGGTGGCCAGGTCACCAGAAGGAAGGACCAGGCAATACCTTGACAAGGATGTTCTGTAGAATCCCGCTGTCACTCAGGTGGCTGCACGCTGGGAAAATCCAGAGATTTTGAGGACAAATGGACACGGGATGTGAGTGGACCCTGATACTGGAGGCCCAGAGTGCCACTGTGGCCTCCCTCTTAGAGAAGGGGCTGACGGGGCCAGGTAATAAAAGGAATCCTGCTAAAGTGTTGGTCACAGTGAGACCCCTGGACCAGAAGACCATCCAGTGGCCGCTTCCCTGCCCCCTCAGTACATAATTATAATTGATGTACTTGGTGGCTGGAGTAGCCATATATTGGATCCCAGGCCTGTGTGGTAACAGACATCACAGTGCGGAAGCCCACAGAAAAGTCTTTGACACCGTCCCCTTTCCATGGCCAAGAGAGTAAATCACAAGCCACGTTGCATCCTGGGAGGATGGCACCACCATTAAAGGCCTCATGGAGGTGAGGGTTGTGGACTGTCATCTCTGTTTAATTCTCTGGCCTGGTCATTGCAAAGACTGATGGATCCTAGAAAGCGACTGTAGACCACTTAGCCTCAACCCGGTAGTAGCTCCAATTGCATCTGCTGTGTCAGACGTATCATTGTAGCAGATTAATGAGGCCAGTGATTGGCCATTGCAGTCTTTGCTATTCCAATTAGAAAAGAGGAGCAGAAAGAGTTTGCATTTACACGGGAGGAACAGCAATTCTCATTCCCGGTTTAGTGGCAGGGCCATTCTAACTCTGTCCTCTGTCCTAATATTGCCTGAAAAGATTTGGGCACCTGAGCAGTCCACCGGACACCACACTGATCCATTACAGTGACATTATGGGCAGGAGGAGGACGAGGAGGGTCATGTGCTAAATGAGACACGTTTGCATTTATGGGTGGGAGGTGACCTCTGAGGATTCAGGGACCTAACTTCATGGAAGTTTTTAGGGCACCAGTGATCAGGTTCATACCAGGACATCCTCTAAAGTAAAAGAGAAATTGCTACATCTTGCATCCCCTACTTCAAAGGAGGAAGCACAGGGCTTGGCATGCCTTTTTGGGTTCTGAAGGCAACATGTTTAAAGGAGGAAGCACTGCTCTGACCCATAGCTCAGCTGACGTGGAAGGTGCCAGCTTCGAGGTGGCCAGGAGCAGAAAATGACTGTCCGAGCAGCCCTGCCACCTGGGCCACGAGACCCGGCAGCCCCCGTGGTGTTGGGGGTGTCAGGGTGGGAGCAGGCAAGTGTGGGGCCACGGCAAGCTGCAGTGGGAGGGCCAGAGCCCCTGGGTGTGGGTGGAGGCCATGCCATCTGTAGAGGAAGCTGCTCACCTTTAGAGAAATGCTTCCTGTGGCCCAAGCGGGTGGAGCAGCCCAGCCGGGCATCTCTGTGCACACCAGGACCTGGCTTCAGGATCAGGGGAGGCTGGGCACTTGCTTTGGGGCCTTGCCGGGACCTGACAATTTCCACCCTATTCTTCCCATGAAGGGGCCCCGGTGATGGCTGCCATGTTGGGTTTCTGTTTGTCTCTGCAGGTGGCAATGACAGTAGTAGTCCCCTGGCAGCCGCACATGCCTCTCCAAGAACCCCAGCGTGCCACCTGCCAGAGCCTGCAGCTCCCACATCCCTCTCATGCCTCCAGCACAGCCCTGCCACCACTTGCAGAGGAAGCTGAGGCCAGAGCGCTGAAATAACCTGCCCAAGACTGCGCAGCTTGCTGGCAGAGGAGCAGAGCCTGCGGCACGGCCTCTGTGTTACACTGCGTGCCCCAAGGATGAGGACTGGCCTGGTGTCCTCTGCAGGGCAATGCCTGGCACAGAGCAGGCCCTGACTGGGGCTGCTGAGTCACTAAGTCCCTGCATGGGGCCCCAACTGATGCAGGCTCTGTGAGGTCCCAGGATTCTGTGGAGAGTCACAGGGGACCTAGGACCCTCAGAACTGTCCTCTGAATTCAAGCAGTAGTGACTCCTGTGCTTGGCAGGGAGGATGATCTGTGGGGTCTGTGGGCTTTGACCTCACACTACTGCAGCAAAGCCCAGAGGCCTTACTTTTTCATGAACCAGCACAGGCTCTCCTGAGAGCCCTGGAGGGAAGGCTGTGGCCTTACTGCCTCCTGGTGTGAGGAGGCTTCCCTCTCGTCTGTCCCACTAGGCTGGGGCTGACGTTCTAGCCTTGCCAGTGGGCTCTTGTCTGCTTCCCCTCATCACGCCCTTCTCCGCATGCTCATTTTCAGACTGAAGTTGGGTGATTGCTCCTTTTGTAAGAGTGTTGGGGTGCAGCAGGCTGTGGAGGGGCACTGAGGCAGCCCGGCCTCAACCAGGGTTCCCAGGACCTGAGGCCCCAGTCCGGACCCCAGCAGGCTGCAGGCTGCCCTGTGGACACCACACCTCAGCAACACAAAGGGCCCTACTGAGGTTGGCAGCCAGTGTGCAGGGCACCTCCAGGCCTGGCTCCTAATGAGGAAGCCAATGCCAAGGTCACATGACCGTGAGTTTTTGGGTCCGGTTTATGGAGAGATGGTGGGAGAGGAGCAGCATGGGTGGGTGGTTGTTCACGCTTAGGGGAATAACTGGGAGCTACAGTAACACACATGCATTGCCATTAGAGAAGGGACTTTCTCTATCTGGGCTGTGGGTGCTCGCAGGCCTGGCCTGGAGGAGGAGGAAGCTGTGCTGTTCCTTTTCTGCCCACGTGTTCTCAGGCCGAGGCGGCCTTAAGCGGCTCCGTGTGGAAAAGCTCTCCGTGGCTTTCTCACACTCTGGACACCATGTGGACCACTCAGGGCAGCGGGGGCGTTACTCTCGGGCTTGCAGCCTTTCACGGACATTTGAGAAGATGCTTCTGTAGTCAGACTTTCCTCTGCTTACTCATGGGGCCGACAGACAGAACTAATGTTCTCCCCGGCCGCAGCTGGTCTCGACTCAGAAAAAAATGAAAAATGGCAAAACCTGCCTCTAATGGGCAATTGCACATGAGTCAGTTTGTGTCACGGGTGTGTGTTCAGAGCTGGCGGTAGATCCTCCGGCTTTTATTTTTTAAGCCAGAGTCACTGCATTATTCTCAATAATCTCACCAGGCTTTTGGGCTGCCAAGCACTTGTATTTTTGTCTTTTAGATTCACAATAACACAGGAGTGCTGGAGAATGCGGCATGGACCACAGTGTACAGTTTCAGTGGAAACCAGGACCAGAGGCAGTGTGCTCGAGGCTCAGATGGGGTGGGGACACCAGGTGGTAGGAAGGTCGGGGGACAAAGGCTGTGGATGAGAACCTCATCGATCCTGCACCCAGGAGGAGCCAGGGGAGGCTGCCCCGTCCCACAGAGAGGAGACGGAGGCTCCCAGAGGAGGACAGGTAGCAGGAAGAAAACCGTGGGTCTTTTCTCTCCCAGTCGGGGGTGGTGTGTTTCCCCTCCACCACCTGGGAGGTTGTCTAAACTACATGGGATTTGATTACAAATATTTCAAAATATTTATGCCTGAATAAAACCCTCTTCTTAACCAACTGTGCGGTGCTAACTGAAGGGGCCACGTGAATGTCATGCAACTCAGTTCCCTGCTGGCGCAGGAAGGCCACACTGACACACTTCAGTGGCTGGCACAACCTGTTTGTGACATGAGAATGTCAGGTAAGCACAGCACAGGGCTTCTCACTGCGGGTCCAACCCAGAGTGTAGTGCCACAACTCCCCAAAGTCTGAACAAAACTCTATTTTCCTGGGAAGAGGGCCCAGAAATTTAATTGGAAAAAGGTACATGTAACTCCAAAGGTAATGCGTAGTTTCAAAGAACTGGAACACAACAAAACACACAAAATCCACATTAAGGAAAGTTCAGTTTTTCTCTGATGACTTAGGGAGTCCAGATTTGACACTGCCACCAGTAATCCCATGATCATCTCCACCACCATCACTACTACCACCATCATCACCACCATCACTACTACCACCATCATCACCACCATCACCACCACCACCACCATCACCATCACCCCATCACCATTATCACCACCACCACCATCACCATCACCACCACCACCACCACCACCATCACCACCACCATCACCATCACCACCACCATGTTTGCCATAATCTGTTTGTTAGCAGTCAGTCACTAGGTCCGGTCTGCACTCAGGCAGAGGGGATTATACAAGGTCAGGAATACCAGGAAGCAGGATTGCTGGAGGCTATTTTAGAGACTGCCTAGTGTGGGTCTGTTAGCAATACATTTCCTCAGTTTTAATTTGTCTCAACAGCCTTTTATTTAACCTTCAGTTTTGAAAGGTATTTCCCTAGGTAAGAATTCCAACTTAGTTATTTTCTTTTGATACTCTGAAGATGACATTCCATTATCTTCTGGCTTTCAAATTTGTGGAAAAAATCTTTCTATTGTTTCTTTAAAGAAAGTGTGCTTTTTCTAGTTCTAGATCCTTGAGGAATCGCCATACTGTTTTCCATAATGGTTGAACTAGTTTGCAATCCCACCAACAGTGTAAAAATGTTCCTATTTCTCCACATCCTCTCCAGCACCTGTTGTTTCCTGACTTTTTTTTTTTTTTTTTTTTGAGATGGAGTCTCGCTCTGTCGCCCAGGCTGGAGTGCAGTGGCCGGATCTCAGCTCACTGCAAGCTCCGCCTCCCGGGTTCACGCCATTCTCCTGCCTCAGCCTCCCGAGTAGCTGGGACTACAGGCGCCCACCACCTCGCCCGGCTAGTTTTTTGTAGTTTTAGTAGAGACGGGGTTTCACTGTGTTCACCAGGATGGTCTCGATCTCCTGACCTCGTGATCCACCCGTCTCGGCCTCCCAAAGTGCTGGGATTACAGGCTTGAGCCACCGCGCCCGGCCGTTTCCTGACTTTTTAATGGATTGCATTGGGAGTTATACCTGATGTAAATGACGAGTTGATGGGTGCTGACAAGTTGATGGGTGCAGCACACCAACATGGCACAAGTATACATATGTAACAAACCTACACGTTATGCACATGTACCCTAGAACTTAAAGTATAATAATAAAAAAAAATAAAAAAATAAAAAATAAAATAAAAAGAAAATGTGCTTTTTCCCCCTGGTTTCTTTCAAGGTTTTCTTATTGTCTTTGGTTTACAGCAGTTTTATGATGTACCTAGAAATGATGTCCTTTATGTGTAGATTTTATTTTTTGCATCTGTGGTAAGATATCTTTGATCAGTTTTAGAAAAATTCTTGGCTATTTTCTCTTCAGATATTGCCTCTGTCCCTTTCTGTCTTTATTTTCCTCCTGGGCCTTAAATTTCACACATGTTAGAGCCTTTCATCATCTTCCATGCATCTCTTATATGCTTTTCTATATTTCCTGTCTGTCTTTGTCCTTCAGTCTGCCCATTTCCTTTTGACCTATTTTCAAATTAACTTATTCTCTCTTCTGCTATGTCTAATCTGCTATTAATCCTACCCATTGAGCTTTTAATACTAGTTATTACATTTTTTACTTTTAGAATTTCTGTTTTATCTTCAGTGTCAATTACTTTTTTAATGCAATTGTCTGTCTCATCTTTTAATGTCTCGTGAATCATACTTATTTTAAAGTTCATGTCTGATAATTCCCAAATCAAGGCCACCCATGGATCTGTTTCTCTTATTTGTTTTTTCCCCCATACAGGCATATGGTCCTGTCTCTTGTCTTGCTGGGTCATTTTTGATTAAATTCTGGACATTGTGTATGAAATATTGTAGACACTCTGTTTAATGTTATCTTACTTTTTATAGGATTTAATGTCATTTTGGTGGACAGATGGTGTAGGGACAGTTCACCTTTTACCAATCACAGTTGGATGTAATTCAAATCTAAGTTTATGTCTTTGTGAATACGATATATCACCAGTTTTTCCCTAATCCTAGAGCCTAACTTTCCAAGGGACCCAGCTGAGAGTCTAAGGTATTTGCCAAGAGTCCTGTTTCTTCGAGGGCCCTGAATTCTAGGTGTTTTCTCCCTAGCACTGAGAAACTGGCAAAGACTATGCTTAGTTTGTTTTTCTTTCCAAAATAGGTTTATTCAGGTATATTTTACATAACATAAAATTTACCCTATTCAAGTGTGAGTATGCAATTCAATAATTTTTGGTAAATTTACCAAATGGTATCATCATCATCATAAATCAGTTTTAGAAAGTTTTCATCACCCCAATAAGACTTCTCATGCTCATTTATGGTTAACACCCTTTCATACCCTCCACCCCAGGAAACCACTAATCTGTTTTCTGTCTATAGAGTGGCCTTTTCTGGATGTTTCATGTAAATGGAATCATACAGTATGTGGTCTCTTGTGTCTGGCTTCTTTCATTTAGCATAATGTTTTTGAGGTTCATTTATGATAGAGCATGTGTCAGTAGTTCATTCTTACCAAGGTACAGTATTTTTTCTGGAATAAATGCTTTTCAGGTTGTTGCAATCCTTTGGTTAATCTGCAGAGCTCTGAAAAAGAAGATTTTGATAAAATTTCTAGTAATTTAATTGTTTTTAAGGAAAACTGGATTTGTGGAGGTTCTCACACCACCATTCCAGAAGTCCTGGCCTTATAATTAATTTTTGTTCATTGATCATGTGCCTTGTCAAATTCACTTATCGGTTCTTGCAGCTTTTAAAATAGATTCTGTAGAATTTTCTAAGCACAAAATAATATCCTCTGTGAATAAAGACAATATTACCTCATGATGTGGTCTGACTCTGTGTCCCCACCCAAATCTCATCTTGAATTGTAATCTGAACTGTAATCCCCACATGTTTGGGGAGGGATCTGGTGGGGGGTGATTAGATCATGGGGGTGGTTCCCCCATGCTGTTCTTGTGATAGTGAATGAGTTCTCATGAGATCTGATGGTTTTATAAGGGGCTTTCCCCTTCTTCACTCTGCACTTCTCTCTCCCTGCCACCATGTGAAGAAGGACATGTTGGCTTCCCCTTCTGCCACGATTGTAAGTTTCCTGAGGCCTCCCCAACCATGTTAAACTGTGAGTCAATTAAGCCTCTTTCCTTTATAAGTTACCCAGTCTTGGGCCGTTCTTTATAGCAGCATGAGAACAGACCAATACACCTCTTCTTTCCAATATGTACACCTTTATTTCTTTTTCTTGCTTTTATCCACTAATTAAACCTCCAGTACAGTGTCAAATAGCAGTGGTGAGAATGGATGTTCTTAACATAGTCCTGAATTTAGAGAGAAAGTCTACTGTCTTTCACATGAATATGGTATTAACTATAGGGTAGTTTTGGTGGTTGTTGGTGATGATGCTCTTTATTATGTTGAGAAAGTTAACTTCTTTTTTTTTTTAGTTTTTATTTTAGGGAAAGTTAACTTCAATTCCTAGTTTTCTTAGAGTACTTTCACAAACAGGTATTGCATTTTGTCAAATATACTTTCTGCATTTATTGAGGTGATCAAATTGTTCGTCACCTCTATTCTGCTATTAGAGTAAATTATATTGTTTGATTAAAAAAATCTTAAGCCAAAATTGCATAAGCCCAGTTAGCTATGGTATAGTATCCTTTGTATAAATTTGCAGGTTCAATTTGCTAATGCTTTGTTAAGGAATTTTGTGTTTATGTTCATTTGAGATGTTGGTCTGTGTTTTTCTTTTCTGTTTTCTTTTCTGGTTTGGGTATCAGGATGATTTTGGCCTCATCAAATAAATTTTGAAATGTTCCCTTCCCTTCTATATTCTGAAAGAGTTTATTCAGAATTGGTGTTACTTCTTTCTTAAATGTTTGATAGAATTCTCCAGTGAAGCCCTCTTACACAATTTTCTTAATAACTACAGGAATATTTTTGAGTTAATTTAGATAATTTATATATTTCAAGGAATCTGTTTATTTTATATAAGTTGTCTAAATTTTTTGGCATAAAGTTGGTCATCATATTTCTTTATTGTCCTTTTAATGTCTGTCAGATTTGTAGTGATGTCTCCTATTTCAATTCTCATATTAATAATTTGTGACTTCTCTCTTTCAAAAAATCAGTATAGGTAGAGTTGTATCAAATTTATTGATCTTTTCAGAATCAGCTTTTTGTTGTGTTGATTTTCTCTATTGTTTGCCTGTTTTCTATTTCAGTGTTGTATGGCTGGGCCTGTCATTTTGTTTGGGATGATGACAAAGTTTGAAGGCCACCATTCAGCCCAGGCCAGCCTGTCTGAGGAGAGCAGTGCCGCTGACTGGTCCATGATGACAGTGGTCGGGATGGTGGGGCAAAAGCACCCACGTGACCAGTCACAGGGGCAGGGTCCTGGAGTCACACCATGCCCTGGCTGTGTCACTGCTCCTCCTCTGAGACGGGGCAGGGCCCTGGATTCACACTGTGCCCTGGCTGTGTCACTGCTCCTCCTCTGAGACAGGGGAAGGGCCCTGGAGTCACACTGTGCCCTGGCTGTGTTACTGCTCCTCCTCTGTGAGAGTGGCAGGGCCCTGGATTCACACTGTGCCCTGGCTGTGTCACTGCTCCTCCTCTGAGACAGGGGCAGGGCCCTGGAGTCACACTGTGCCCTGGCTGTGTCACTCCTCCTCCTCTGAGACAGGGGAAGGGCCCTGGAGTCACACTGTGCCCTTGCTGTGTCACTGCTCCTCCTTGGTCACAGGGGACTCTTCACCGCACCTGGGTCAGGCGAGCTGCCCATGAGGAACTTCCCAAGGTCCCAGGGTTGGGACAGTGGCAGCCGCAGGCAGGTTTCCCTGGCTCACTGTGGAGGCTGGCATGATGGTGTGAAAACCACATGCAGCCAAACACGGAGGCACCTAAATAAGTGTCCTCGATGGACACAAGAGGAGAGAAACCCTGTGATTGGTTTAAGAGAGGCTGGAAGGCCGGGCGCGATGGCTCAAGCCTGTAATCTCAGCACTTTGGGAGGCCGAGACGAGCGGATCACAAGGTCAGGAGATCAAGACCATCCTGGCTAACACGGTGAAACCCCGTCTCTACTAAAAAATACAAAAAACTAGCCGGGCAAGGTGGCGGGTGCCTGTAGTCCCAGCTACTCGGGAGGCTGAGGCAGGAGAATGGTGTAAACCCGGGAGGCGGAGCTTGCAGTGAGCTGAGATCTGGCCACTGCACTCCAACCTGGGCGACAGAGCAAGACTCCGTCTCAAAAAAAAAAAAGAGAGGCTGGAAATACATTTTAACAAAACCCAATATCTACCTCTAATGAGCCTTATTCTCACATTATTCGAATTGTACATTCACCCTGATGCCAGCATCAGCTTGATGGCAAAACCTGGGCTGCGTTCCGGAATGTTCCTCCTTTTCCGGCTCCCGCCCCACCCAGGGACCTGTCCTTCAGGGTGGCCTGGGCTCCCCTCTGGACCTGGCCTCGGGTGCAGCCTCTGGGTTTGACCATTCGCGGTTCTCACGGAGACCCCAGACCCTCCCCGGCACCACCGCACTCACTGCCCGGGTCAGCTCTCGTCTGGCTGGCAGCCCCTCCCACAGCCCCCAGGACGGCAGGAGGGTTCGGACGGGAACCCGGGAGCAGAGGGGTCTGCTGTGCTCACAGGAAGCCACCACAGTGCAGTGTCAGAGGGCGCTGACAGCAGCCACAGGGCTGGGTGTGGGGCGGTCACACTTCCTGGGACCATTTTCCAGTTTTAGAGGGGAGGGGACATCACAGAGTTCACGACAGGGCCCTGGGTCCCCCCCAGAGCTGCACTAGCGGGGCTGGGACCACAGCTAGCCTGGGGGGCGGTTCAGACCCAGAGACTGGACATCCAGCCTCAAAGTCGGGCTCTTGCTGCTTGCGTCTCTGCTGCCCCGTACGTTGGCGGGGGTGGGGAGCAGCCCCCCAGCTCCACAGGCACCAGAGCGGCTCACAGCCCGTGCTGACGAGTGACGTGGATGACACATCCCCGGAAATTAGGAATGCCGCCTGGAAGGGACCCTAGGAGCCATCTGCGGTGGGGCGCCCATTCCACATCCTCAGGGTACAGGCCCTGCTCTCCCCAGCTTCTCCCCTGCAGGCCCAGGACATGGGCCTCGTCTGCGCCTCCCTCCCACTCCTGCCTGCTCCGCTCCCTGAGATTGGGAGGAGTGGGGAGTGGTGGGGCTGTGTGCCCTGCTGAGTTTCTTTGGGGGCACTGGTCCTCCTGGCTCCTGGGCAGCCCCCTCCCCCGGTCTCAGGCACTCATGCTGCCCTCCGGGCCCCTCCCACTCTGTGAGCTGAAGTCCTGGAAGACTCAGCGACATCGGCCGCGGAGAAGCCTCCCTTCCCTTTGATGGAGCCGCTTTCGGGCAGGAAGAAAATTTTAAATTGTCTGACAAATCAAGCCCTAAACAGAACCAGCTGCCTTGAGGATTAACAGCCTTGAGACCCAGAACAAATGTGCAGCCTGGGGAGCTCTGCAGCCCCGTGTGGAGGGCACGGCGCTGTGGGCGGCAGCCGGGGGGTGGCTGCAAGCAGGAAGCCACTTCAGGAGGGCCTGATTCCAGGGCCCACGGTAGTTGTGGGGGTGGGATTTTCTGGGGCTGGTTTAACCGAAATGCCACAGGGGCCTCTCGATTTCTCTGCACAGTCGGGACTCCCTGGAGGCTGCTGCCGGCCCTCCCCCAGGGTCTGAGACCTGGCCTTGGAGGGTCCTGTGGAGACTTCACCGGGCAAACCTCCTCTCCATGAGCAGATGCGGTCGAGGGTGAGACCAGCAACATGAGGTCCCCTCCCCGCTCAACCCACCCAGTTACCCAACTCGCTTATTAGATCCCTGCAAGTGCAGATGTGTGGCAGGCAGGGAGGGCTGCTGGGTGTGGCCCAGGGTCTCCTAATAAGAAGACCTGGATGGTGATGATGGCCTTCCTGGAGGAGGGGGTCATTTCTTGGCGTTGCCAGGTCCTGAGTCCTCCTGAGCTTCTCTCCTCTGCAGTTGGTGTGGGCAGTCCCAGGCTTGGCACCCCAGGGACACAGAGGCCCAGAGTGAGAGGACCCTCCAGCCCACTTGGCTTCTCTGGCAAGGCGCAGCCCATGGGGTAGGTCAGGCCTGGGAGGGTCGCCGGGGAGCAAGGGTCAGATGGGAAGAGAGGGCCAGTGGCTGCTGGTGGACCCTGATCAAGTGGGTGGGTCCCTGCCGGGAGGGGGCACAGCACCCCCAGGCCTGCTCACTCTGGGACTGACCACAGCCCCCTGGGGCCACACCACGATGACTGAGCAGCGAGTGTCATCGTCCAAGCCGTGACTGAGGCAGGGTGAACAGCTGCCTTGGGTGGGTGGGTCGGGCTGTTGACCCTGAAAGCCGTCCTGACGGGAGCCCTGAGGTCGCATCTGCAGGACCCCTGCCCCCACCTGGCCTGGCCTCGGGGCTGCTGCTCCCCCGTCCTAGTACTGCCCACGACAGACACGCACGGCAGCCTCAGGGACTGCAAAGCCACATGTGTTTGAGGGGCGGCCTCTGGACTCTGGGCTCTGGGGCCCTGCACAGTGGACGGGGTCTGTGGAGGGGTCAGGGGAGCTGGCCATTCACCCTCTCTTTGCTGTCCAGGCTCCTGTTGCCCCCTACTTCCAGGCTGCCTCGGCCAACGGCGCTCAGCTGCTCAGAGCCTGGGAGAGACGGGCGTGAAGGCCCCCATTCATCCTCTGCCCGACCTGAAGCAAGTCACTTGCTCCCTGGGTGCCTCAGTTTCCCCACCCATGAGATGGGCATGCATGTCTTGCAGGTTCCTCTGTGGGGTGTGAAGGTTCTCACTGTTCTGTGTTGGGGGCTGCTGAAAACAAGCAAATGGCCTGCTCCCTGGGAGCCGCCGGCACCTGCTTCTCAGCCCTGGAATCCTTAGCCCTCCCGTGGCTGCACCTGCTCTTCGGGTCCTGGAGGGCTGGGCAGAGTCCACGCGGCATCTGCTGCAGGGCCCCTGGGCTGCTCCCCTCTCCTCCTCCGCTGTGAAACAGGGGTGCTGTTGGGAAGTTTCCACGGCTGTCGGGTGCGTCCATGGGTGCCACAGCTGGTTTGGGCCTCCCTGCTATCTGGGGGAGTCAGCTGCCCTGGCCCAGGCCACCTGCCAGGGGGAGCCCTGGGAGGCCCCAGCTGCAGAGACCCTGAGGCTCCCCCGTCCCTGCTCTGGGCCCATCCCTCAGTCCCTAGGGTTGGGGACCGGGGGGGTCTTCAGTGGGGGAAGACCCCACGTGGGGGAGGCTTCACCGTCTGTCCCTGCCTCACTGCTGGGAGGATGCAGGGCTGTGCCCACCCCCCACGCCAGCTAAACGACCTCGGCCGTTCCTGTAAATGACACACTTTCCAGAGCCCGGGCCGTGGAGTCATATTCGTCACTCGGAGAAAATGTTCCGAAGGTGGCTGGGTCCGGGTGAATGTGTAACGGCACATTTATCAGGAAGGAATTTGGGCTGTTGGCGAGTGACTGGTAACGGTCAGACGTCCGTGTTTTCTGCAGAGCAGGCCTCTGTGTCTGAGCTCGGGAGGAGGTCCTGGTGCACGGAGGGGAGCCGTGTGCCGGGCGGCTTCGAGTACCCTCTTCATCCTGTTGTCCCTGAGGCCTCTGGGGCTACGCGGCGTCTGCTTTGGCTCACTTGGCCTCAGAAGCCCCATTCAACATCCTCTCCTCGGTGGTGGGCAGGAGACTGGGTGGCCCAGGCCTGTACCCTAGCATCACTCCTGCTCTGTGACACCCCGTTTGCAGAGTAGTTGGGGTGCTCATCAGTTGACCTTAGGTGGGAGGTCACTGGGTGGACCTGGCCTCATGACAGGAGGCCTGTGGCACCTCGGTGGGGCCAGAAGGGAAGTCATAGGGTTGGAAGCACCTGGGGACTCCTGTGAGGAGCTGGGGGGCTGTTGCCGAGGGTGAGGGCTGAGCCTGGCCACAGTCCCTGGAAGACATAGTCCCAAAGCTGCTGGGAACCGGGAACGGGTCGGCTGTCAGCTGAGTGAGCTTGGAGACGGCCATCCCCCCAGGCCTGGGACCAGGCCGCAGTGGCTGCGTGAGACTGGCTGAGCCCCAGACTCCTGGCCCGCAGGCTGGGCTGCAGTGGGAGCTGATGAGGCCACACATCTGCTGCTTTAATCTGCATGTACAGCCCAGGTGCTCGGGGGCCTCCTGCCAGTGCCCCTCGTCGTCTCCTGTGCCTCGGCAGCTGCTCCACCCTGGGCCCTGCAGGTGTAGCTGCTGTTTATGACCCACGGGACTGCACCTGGGACCTCACCTAGTCTAGGCTGGTGTCCTCCTGACACTCACTGAATATGCTTCTCCATCCCTGTGAGACGCTCACAGCGACTTCCTGGTCATCTGCTGGGAGGCCGGTGGCCACGTGGACAGAACTTCACACTGGACCTGCTTCCGGGGAGGAGGAAGGGACGTGAGGAGGAGAGTGGGGGGCGCCACGCTGACAGGACAAGTCTGGGAGCAGCGCATCACGCCATCGGGGGCTCGCCCATGTGGCCCACCCCTTGGCACCCCCCAGGGAACCCCCACAGCACCCCCGGGGCACCCACCAGGCACCTCCATGCCACCCCCACAGCACCTCTGTGGCACACCCCCTTGAGCCCGCAGAGCAGGGGCTGCACCTCCCTGGGAGTGAGGGAGTTGTGCGGCTGCGGCTGCCTCTGCAGACGTCTGCTCTGTTGCACTTTCCCAAAGCAGAGTCCCCAGCAAGGGTCTCCGGACCGAGTGTTGGGAGCCCTGAGTGGTCACTGCAGTGCACTGTGAACCTGTGTCCTGGGTGGCTGCAAGGGACTGGTGAGAGCACACTGTGTGTGCATGTGTATGTGTGTACGTGCGTGTGTGTGCACGTGTGTGTATGTGTGCATGTGTATGTATGTGTGTGCACGTGTGTATATGTGTGTGTTTTGTGTGTGCACTTGTGTGCATCTGTGTGTCCACGTGCATGTATGAGTACACATGTATGTGTATGTGTGTGCACGTGTGGGTATGTATATCCACACACGTGTGTGTGTGTGCATGTGTATGTGTGTCTACACGTGTGTGCGTGTGTAGCCTGCTGCTGTTGGCTACGTGCGTGGGAACAGAACTTTCCAGGGCTGGATGAGCTCAGCAGTGTGGCCGACATGTCAGTGGGACACCGCGGGGCTCACAGGAAGCTAGCCCCTTGTTACAACTCCGAAGAGGGCCTGCGTGAGCTGGGGCAGTGCTGGCTTCCTCTGAGTCACAGGCATCTGTTTCCAATTATGAGCCCGGCCGCCAGCGACAGCATGTGCGGGGGTGAGTGTCTGAGCAGCGAGCACATCGCTTTGTGGATTCCTCAGACCCCCAGTCCATGCTGGACCAGGAGGGAGCCAGGAGCAGGGAGGCCGGTGACCTGGCTGGGATCCCAAAGTCTGATAGCAGCTTTGGGGCTTTGACTCCACATCTGGGACCAAGTGGCCTGAATCCTTGGGTTTAGTTGATGAGTTGCAGCTCAGTGGGCCTGGGGTCCCTGCTGCAAGCCCAGGGTATTTGTGAAGGATTCTTGGGGCTACTGAGACCTGGTGAAATGGTTTCTCTTCTCCAATCCAAAGTGACAAAGTAGACACATTTTATCCATTTCTCTTCGTGAAGAGAGAATTTTATTACGTAACATCTGACTTACAGTCAATACTCCAGGAACCAGGACATCCTGTGTCCTGTAGCTCTGTGGGATTAGGTGGCCCTAATCTAATGGCTGGTGTCCCTGTAAGAAGAGGCGATGATACAGACACAGAGAAACACACACAGAAGCTGAGAGTATTTTTTTTTTTATTTTAAGTTCTGGGGTACGGTGCAGGATGTGCAGGCTTGTTACACAGGTGCACGTGTGCCATGGTGGTTTGCTGCATCTTTCAACCCATCACCTAGGTATGAAGCTCAGCACACATTAGCGCTTTTCCTAATGCTCTCCCTCCCCCAACTCCACACCCTGACAGGCCCCAGTGCGTGTTGTTCCCCTCCCTGTGTCCATGTGGTCTCATTGTTCAGCTCCCACTTACACGTGAGAATATGCAGTGTTTGGTTTTCTGTTCCTGCGTTGGTTTGCTGAGGATAACAGCTTCCAGCTCTGTCCATGTCCCTGCAAAGGACGTGATCTCATTCCTTTTTATGGCTGCATAGTATTCCATGGTGTATATATACCACATTTTCTTTATCCACTCTATGTTGGATGGGCATTTGGGTTGATTCCATGTCTTTGCTATTGTGAACAATGCTGCAATGAACATACGCATGCATGTATCTTTATAATAGAATGATTTATACTCCTTTGGGCATATACCCCGTAATGGGATTGCTGGGTCAAATGGTACTTCTGGTTCTAGATCTTTGAGGAATCGCCACACTGTCTTCCACAATGGTTGAACTAATTTACATTCTCACCAACAGTGTAAAAGCTTTCCTATTTCTCCACAGCCTCGCCAGCATCTGTTGTTTCTTGACTTATTAATAATCTCCATTCTGACTGGTGTGAGATGGTATCTCATCGTGGTTTTGATTTGCATTTCTCCAATGACCAGTGATGTTGAGCTTTTTTTCATATGTTTGTTGTCTTCTTTTGAGAAGTGTCTGTTCTTGTCCTTTGCCTGCATTTTGATGGACTTGTTTGCTTTTTACTTGTAATTTGTTTAAGTTCCTCATAGATTCTGGATATTAGACCCTTGCCAGATGGATAGATGGCAAAAATGTTCTCCATTCTGTAGGTTGACTGTTTCTTTTCCTGTGCAGAAGCTCTTTAGTTTAGTTAGATCCCATTTAATCAATTTTTGCTTTTGTTGCAATTGGTTTTGGTGACTGCATCATGAAATCTTTGCCCGTGCCTATGTCCTGAATGGTATTGCCTAGATTTTCTTCTAGGGTTTTTGTAGTTTTGCGTTTTACATTTAAGTCTTTAATTTATCTTGAGTTAATTTTTGTATAAGGTGTAAGGAAGGGGCCCAGTATCAATTTTCTGCATATGGCTAGCCGGTTTTCCTGGTATCATTTATTAAATAGGAAATCCTTTCCCCATTGCTGCTTTTGTCAGGTTTGTCAAAGATCAGATGGTTGTAGATGTGTAGTCTTATTTCTAAGTTCTCAATTCTGTTCCATTGGTCTGTGTGTCTGTTTTTTTTTTAACATTATCATGCTGTTTTTGTTACCATAGCCTTGTAGCATAGTTTGAAGTCCAATAGTGTGATGCCTCCAGCTTTGTTCTTTTTGTTTAAATTGTCTTGGCTATATGAACTCTTTTTTGGTTCCATATGAATTGTAGAATAGTTTCATCTAATTCTGTGAAGAATGTCAATGGTAGTTTAATGGGAATAACATTGAATCTGTACATTACTTGCCATTTTCACGATATTGATTCTTCCTATCCATGAGCGTGGAATGTTTTTCCATTTGTTTGTGTCCTCTTTGATTTCCTTGAGCAGTGGTTTGTAGTTCCCCTTGAAGAGGTCCTTTGCTTCCCGTGTGAGCTGTATTCCTAGGTATTTTATTCCTTTTGTAGCAATTGTGAGTGGGAGTTCACTCATGATTTGGCTCTCTGCTTGTCTGTTGTTAGTATATAGGAATGCTTGTGATTTCTGCGTATTGATGTATCCTGAGACTTTGCTAAAGTTGCTTATCAGCTTAAGAAACTTTTGGACTGAGATGATGGGGTTTTCTAGATATAGGATCGTGTCATCTGTGAGCAAAGACAATTTGACTTCCTCTTTTCCTACTTGAATACCTTTATTTCTTTCTCTTCCTGCCCTGCACCTCTGAGCTCTGTGGGGTTGAAGGTCTTGTCCTCAGAGTCCCCTTAGACCCAGTGTTCTATCTGCCGGCACTTTGGACTCCTTATGTCCCAAGACTAACGGGTAAGAAGGAAGTCACTGTCTTGGCAGGAGGCATTGGCCAGGGGCACGCGTGTGAAACCCAGGTGTCTCGCCTGGTGCCCTGTGCCGCCTTGTACTGGCCGCAGGAGGTCTTGAGCCACACCCCAGGCGAGTCATTGAGACTTGCCCGGGTGACAGCTGCTGCGGGTGGGGGGATTCGGAATGGAGGGAGGGACGGGCATCAGTTGTGGCCCTGAGACCCCTGGCAGGGAGGAGAGGCCGGTGAGAGCCTCGGAGTGGCTCTGGTCAATGCCTAGGGGAGCGAGGAGACAGCCGGGAGTGCGGTGCGCAGGGAGTGGAATGATGGGCAGCTCCTGGCTCCTCCACCTTGGTGGGCCTGGCCGTGCTCCCAGCTCCGTTCCTGGGGCACACAGGACCCCATGCAGTGCTGACCTGGGCTCGAGAACCCCGTCGGCCTGTCCGAGCTCCCCCACCCGAGCTGGAGTCCCAGGCCCCACTCCCATCGAACTCTCTGCTTCCCCGGCTCCTTCCCCTTCCTCCCCAGACGCCTCCACATCCAGGCCCGTCCAGCCTCTGCCTCTGGTAAGGGCCTGAGCTGGCACCTCTTGTCTTTTTCCTTCTGAGGGGCAGCATTTAAAAATGGATTCCAGTGATTTTCTTCACTCAGTGTTTTTGAGGGAGGTCTCTGCCCGAGTGCCGCGTTCTTAGGGTCATGCTGGAACTGAGAGGGGCCTGTCGGGGACTGAAGGACGTTCCCAGCGGAGCTCCTTCTCAGCCAGATGAAGGGAGAGACTGACCCCGAGTTTGTGTCGGGTTACGCTCCAGCCTGCAGTGAGGAGGCCTCATGGGTTACGATCCAGCCTGCAGTGAGGAGGCCTCATGGGTTACGCTCCAGCATGCAGGGTGGGAGCTGAGAGCCTGCACAGGAACAGAGACTCTGTGGCTGGACATCCCGGAGCCCCCAGCTGTGGCCGTGGCCCCAGCGACCCACCTCCACAGAGACGGGCATCGGGGTCTATGGCCCAACAGTCCCAGGCCCGCCCTCCCTCTGGCCCTGTGTCCTGAGCCTGGGTCCCTTGCAGAAGGGGAGCCAGACAGCCCCCAGCTGCTCCTGCTTCTCACTTCCACAAAGGCCGGGCAGCTTCTGGGCGGCAGCTCAGCCTCTCCCCTGGCTCCCAGCACGCATTTTTAAAGAGGGTGGGGAATTTCCAGCCTAGATGTGCTTCTCAAGGGCTCCTGGATGGGGGAATTAGAAGTTGCTTTTCCAACCACGGCCAGCATCGGTGCAGCCACGTAGCTGGGAGCCACGGCTGCACTTGCAAAGCCTGATGGACACCTGGAGATTTTAATAATTGTTTCCTGTTTTTGTTTCCTTTGGGTATAAGAATAAGGACCTAAATACTAAATTGTGTTTGCTGAGAGGCCAAAGCGACAGATATTCTCCCCCTGCAGAACGCGGCAGACCCACCAGCCACGCGCTGCGGCCTGCACTGTGCACCGGCTTGTCTCCGAATCGCCTTGTCGGAGAGCAGGGCTCCTGAGGTCTCTGGGCAACACCAGGCCTCCTTCCCCCAGCCCGCAGTGCAGTGCTTTGCTCTCAGTACGTGCTGAACAACTGTTTGGTGAATTAATGAAGGGCGGGGAACTTGGCTGATACGCTGTATGTGTTAGGAAAATTTGTGTTGTCACAGTATATATTTGGGATTCGAAACTGGGTGGAAACATGGAATTCTTTGTTTAGAACAAAAATAGAACAAGTCAGCAGGAACGGAACTGGAGAAGCGACCGCCCTTGGTCCCAGAGGCCTCCGGCCGCACAGGCACAGCCGTTCTCAGGGGCTGCAGGGCGGGAAGGTCAGGCGGGAGGCAGTGCGGGAATGGGGGTTCCCGGTTCTGGTTCTGCCACCCATCCGCTGTGTGGCCTTCTCTTTGCCCCTGGAGTCCTAATTTTGCAATGAGAAGGCTGGAATAAAGGCTTTCCAGCAACACAATCTGTGACTTCTAGAGACAGGGATCTTCAGCCTGGTTTTGTTTCATTTTCTGCCAGAGCGGTCTGGGGAGAAGCCTCTTCTGCGGGCGGAGGCAGCAGCCCCGGTTCCTTCTCCCGGGGGCCCTGGAAGAGGCGTTTCCCACCCACCTCCGTGGCAGGGCAGGGGTGTGTCCTGAGCGGGACAGGAGGGGTTAACAGAGAGTGAGCTTGGCGCCCGGACCTCTGGAGTCCGAGCCCTAGGTGTCTGCTGGAAAAATGTAGCAGGGAGCCAGGTGACACAGCTGTGAGTGTTTGTTTTTGGGGTTACCAGAGAAACGAGAGGGAACGTAAAAAAATAAAGTTTCCACAAAAATCCAAACTGACTTCCAAAGCATCTGAGTGCATGGAAGCGACACAGTCGGCCGCGCCCCAGTCCCAGCGCGCTCTGTTTTGCTGGCGGCCCCTCCGGCCCACGCCCAGTGTCCACAGGAAGGAGAGGAGCTGGCTTTTCCATGGGGAAAGGGGCCAGGAGTGGTGGCTCCGCATGGAGCAACCGCCAGGGCCAGTGACACATTGCTCGGGCTGTTCACTCTGAACCACCACCAGCCACAGGGAGACACCGCCGCATTCTAGGTGGTTATGAGTGGGAGGGAAGGTCCATCAGCACATTGAGCACCAGCAGTCGGGTGGAAAGGTGGAGGCTGTGAACTTAAGGAGAAGGCCCACAGCCAGATGCAACCTCCAGTTCATCCTGCAGCACCCACGTCGAGGGTGGAGGAGGTGCAGGCACTGCCAGCGTGCTCCCAAGCAGTGGGATGAGGCCGTCTCCCCTCAACCAGGCCCAGAGAAGGGGCGCCACACACAGGGCCAGGCAAGCGCGGCACAGGTGGGACCCTGTCCTGCTGCTGGCCGGTCACCGGGCAGTCCCTGGCTCTTGCCTCCCTATAAAACAGATGGATGCCCCTTCTGGGCCTCGGCATGTTTATTCCATCTCTCGAGCACCCCCCAGTGCCATCCTCCATGCCTCCCAGGGGAGCCGAGCACCCTCAGATGACAGGCGTCAGGCACCCACCATGGGAGACCGGAACAGGCCTCTCTCTCTCTCCTCCTTCCTCCCTCTCTCCCTCCTTTCCTCTCTTCCTCCTTTCTTTCCTCCCTCCCCTCCCTTCCCTCCCTTACTTTCCCTTCCCTTCCCTTTCCTTCCCTTCCCTTCCTTTGCCTTCCCTCCCTCTCTCCTTCCCTCCCTCTCTCCTTCCCTACCTCCCTCCTTCCCTCCCTCCCTTTCTTCCTTCCTTCCTTCTTCCCTTACTTCTTCCCTCCCTCCCTCCTTCCTCCCTTCCTTACTCTCTTCCTCCTTTCCTGTGTTCCTCCCTTCCTTCCTTCCTCCCCTCCCTCCCTCCCTTCCTACTTTCTTCCCTCCCTCCCTCCCTCCTTTCTCCCTCCCTCCCTTCCTCTCTTCTTCCTTTCCTGTCTTCTGCCCTTCCTTCCTCCCTTCCTTCCTCCCTCCCTCCCTGCTTCCTCCTTCCCTCCCTTCCTCTCTTCCTCCTTTCCTGTCTTCCTCTCTTCCTTCCTCCCTTCTTTCCTCCCTCCCTCCCTTCTTTCCTCCCTCCCTCCCTGCTTCCTCCTTCCCTCCCTTCCTCTCTTCCTCTCTTCCTCCTTTCCTGTCTTCCTCCCTTCCTTCCTTCCTCCCTCCCCTCCCTCCCCTCCTCCTTCCTTCCTTCCTAATTGAGATAAAATTCAGGATCCATCATTTTAACCTTTTTAAAAGTGTACAGTTCAGCCACATTTAGTACTTTGACAGTGTTGTGCACCCCCATCTCGATCCAGTTCCAGAACATTTCATTTCCCCAAGAGGAAACCTGGTCCTCATGAAGCAGGTGGCCCCCTGCCCATTCCTCATTCCTCCAGCCCCTGGCACCCCCAGCCTACCTTCTGTCTCTATGGATCTGCCTATCCTGAACAGGTCGTATAGATGAATCCTACAACAGGAGCCTTTTGTGTCTGGATTCCTTCGCTCAGCAGAACTCGTCTCGGGTTCGTCCATGCCGTAGCATGCCTGCGTTAGGACTTCACGTTTTTCACGTCTGAATGATACTCCGTTGCGTGGACAGACTCCATTCATCCACTGGGGACGCGTGGATTGCTCCCACCTTTTAGCTATTGTAAAAACGCTGCTGTGGCCCCCGTTTCTCTTGAGACCTATGAAATCAGCATGAGTGGAGGGAGCAGAGGTGGTGGGCGTGACTACTGCACAGGCGCTGATCCTGGATGGGCTCCAGGCAGGGCTGGCAGTACCCTCAGCATCCACCGGAGTTTCCACAACCAGCGAGTGGAACCCACACCCCAGATGCTGTTGGGCTTTCCAGGGCCTCTGGTGCCAGGTCCCTGTGACTTCCGGCAGGGCAGAGCTCCCTCCTGCTGGGTGCGGGTGACTGGGACAGGTACCGAACCTCTGGCCTCTGTGCGTGGGGAGGCTCTGGCTTCCCCTTCAGGTGACAGGTCCAGGCTGCCTGGCTCTTCTTGAGCATATTTGGGGTCAGAGGACCTCTGTGGGGCTGTGGGCACATGCGGGCTTCCAGGGTGGGTCATGGGTGCTGTTAAATTAAGTTTGGCCTGAAGCTGCCCCCATATGTAGTGAACTGCAACCTACCGCGGGATGTAAACAAGTTGCAACCTAACAATGTGTTCAGGTGGTCCCTGACACTGGTTTGATTTATGATTTTTTTGGTTTTTCAATGGGTTTATTGGGGCATTAAATGCATTTTTTGACTCATGATTTTTTTCTACTTACAATGCATTTATTGGGCCATAACCTGATTGTAAGTTGAGGGGCCTCTGGTATTCTTTCAACAAGTAGCTGAGTTTCAGCCAATCACAGCAGCCAAGCTTCAGCCAATCACAGGCTGCCAACAGATCAGACCACACCCACATGAGGCAGACGTCCAGCTGTAGCCAATCAGGCTGTTTCTGTGCTGCACTCTGGGTTCTGTCTGTAAGTGCTGCCTGCCCGTGTTTCTGGGTGGGACTTGCTGAACCTCTAGAGGCTCTGGGTGCTGCCTGATTTGTGAATTGTTGTCTACTCAAGTAAACTGCTAAATTTAATTTGTCTAAAGATTGTTTTAAACGGTGCTTGAGATCTGCAGTTTAGTAGGTGGGAATGGGCCTGGGTCCTTCTTTTCCTGAGTTTCAGGCCAGACCCCTGGCCACCCTGCTCTGTAGTCTGGGAGCTAGATGACCATGCATGGTGGAGGCAGAGTGGCCTGTGTCAGGGTGTCTTGCTGGGGCTTACTATAGCCCATAACTGATGAGCAGTGAGGTGGCCATGGAAGACGCAGCAAATGAGAAAATCCTGTGAAAGCCAGCATCCACCAGGGCTAGACACCTGTGGTCATGCACCTTTCTGGAAACCCAGAACTTGAGTCTGTGCTCCACACAGGGAAGCAACACTATAGCTGGGAGTTAGGGAAATTTCTGTCTAATTTGGAGAAAATCTAAGAACGGCCAAAATAGGGGTTGCGTATGGGGCCTAACATGGTATGGGAAGGGGAAAAGTGGGGTGGAGATGAGACGTCTCCACCTAGGAAGCAGACGCCCCCCTGCCCATTCCTCGTCTACACTGACAGCAGTTGGACAGCTTATGGCAGAGGGTGACCCAAGCACAGCTCTGAGATGGAGCCCGGAGACTCTGGGATTATGATGGACAGCTTAAGGCAGAGGGTGTCCCAAGCTCAGCTCTGAGATGTAGCCCAGGGCTCTGGATTTATGATGGCACCAGGACAGATCCAACTCAGGAAGGAAGAAAGTGTTTCCTGCAGGGTTCTTCCTCCCCATGCACAGACAAAACCAATTCATCAAGACCATGGCTTTGCAATAAAGAGTTTAATTAACATGGGGCTGGCTACGCCACTTGGGAGAGAGAGTCACTACTCAGATCAATCTCCCTGAAAATTTAGAGGCTAGGGATTTTCAACAATAGTTTGGTGAGCAGGGGGCTGGGGAATGGGTGCTGTTGATTGGCTGGGGATGCAGTCTTAGGGATGGAAAAGGGTCCTTGTGCACTGAGTCTGCTTCCGGGTGGGGGCTGCAGAAGCAGTTGAGCCCGGAGTCACGGGTCAGAGCGGGGCAGTCATCAGAAATGCAGAAGTCTGTAAAGACGTCTCAAAAGGCCAATCTCAGGTTCTACAACAGTGATGTGACCCACAGGAGTAACTGGAGACATTGCAAATCTTGTGACCTCTGGCATAATGGCTGGTCATCTTTTTTGCCTACATCTTAGCAAAATTCAGGTGCCTCTCATCCTCTTAACCTGGTGGTCTTTCATTAGGTTTACAAAGGTGGTTTAGTTTTGGAAGAGGGGTATTATCATTTAAATTATAAACTAATTTCTCCCAAGTTAGCTTGCCAAGCCCAGGAATGACCAGGGGCAGTTTGGAGGTTAAAAGTAAGATGGGGTTGGTTAGATCTCTTTCACTGTATACTTTCCCCACTGTTATAATTTTTGCAGAGGTTTCAGAAAGGATTTCCATAAAGGTCAGAGCATGAAGAGATGATTTCTCCCTGGAGTACCGGAGCTCAGGAGTCGGCAACACAGCCAGTACTGGAGCTTCCCTGTCAAAGGAACCCTTGCCATTCCCCAAGGACGGAGCATGAGGTTCCCGCCTCTCATTTCTCTTATGTTCTTCCCCACATCTGAAATGTGCCCCAACCATCGCCATCTGTTTCCAACTCAACCATCTTTCTAGAGCTGGAAAGCACTCTTGCATGAGAACTGTTTCCAATACCATCCAAATTTATGCGGCCTCTTGCCTACTTTGACATAATGAACAGGGTCTGGCAAACAGATTCAGAAAAGCTTAGTAAACGTTTATTTCAAATCGATTTCCGTTCCGTTGACTTTCTTAAGTGTTCCCACTGGGATGGGCCACCCCATCCTTCTTGAGTCAGAAGCACAGACGTTCCACTGAAAATCCCCAGAGGACCCAGGCAGCCGAGGGAGGCGGGGGCTGAGCCTCTCCCGCATGACTCACTGTGGTCACCCTGTGACCCACTTCTACTGTGAGTTTTGGCTGAATGGATTCTCATGATCCTTGTTTCACCATGGTCACCACCTCACTGGAAAAGCAAGTCTGAAGGAAGCCAGTCAGAGCCAAACGCCAAGCTGCAGAATGACACTCCGGAGAGGGGACAAGAGGAACTGGGGGAAGGGACGGCCCCTCCATGCTGTGGCGTGACCTGGGCTGTTTTTCTCCTCCAAACCACAATCCTTCCCTAGCTGTAGAATTGCAGGTCCCATGACGAATGGGGACAGAGAGCCAGGGTGGGGAAGCGTGGCCTGCCCAGGGCCACTGAGGCTGTGGCTCGGGAGTAGGTCCACAGCCCTCCACCCTCAGAGCCCTGTGACTAGCACATCAGGAAAAGTGAGGCATGGGCTCTCTCAGAAGAACTTCTAAAAATGAGCTCTTCAACATGACTTACTAACTTTTTAATAAATACCTTCACCTATGCAACCCTTTAACCTTTAGAAAGTTTTGGATGCAGCTGCTTTGGCAGCGTCTGTGACTGTTGCACCCTGGTGTGTGGTATCTCCTTGTGCTTGCTAAAGGCAGGTGGGGCTGGTGAACCCGACTTTCAGTCCAGGATCAAGAAGCAATCCCTTAAATTAGAAAGACAAAACATCCCAGGCCGGGCGCGGTGGCTCAAGCCTGTAATCCCAGCACTTTGGGAGGCCGAGGCGGGTGGATCACGAGGTCAGGAGATCGAGACTATCCTGGCTAACATGGTGAAACCCCGTCTCTACTAAAAATACAAAAAACTAGCCGGGCGTGGTGGCGGGCGCCTGTAGTCTCAGCTACTTGGGAGGTTGAGGCGGGAGAATGGCGTGAACCCGGGAGGCGGAGCTTGCAGTGAGCCGAGATCACGCCACTGCACTCCAGCCTGGGAGACACAGCGAGACTCCGTCTCAAAAAAAAAAAAACAAAAAAAAACAAAAAAAAAAAAACAAAAAACATCCCATGACTTGTACAAAACTCAGAGTATGAAATGTACAACTCTACTAAGCAAACGTTATGAAAACAACGACACTCTGGATTTTTGTTGTTGTTGTTTTAACAACTCCATGTGAGAAAAAGAACAATGAGGAGCATGAAACAACCACGTGACCTGTCCACAGAGAGATTGAGGGACGGGCTCAGGGGAACGTCCACGTCCACACGACCTGTCCACAGAGAGATTGAGGGACAGGCTCAGGGGAACATCCACGTCCATACGACCTGGCCACAGAGAGACTGAGGGATGGGCTCAGGGGAACGTCCACGTCCACACGACCTGTCCACAGAGAGACTGAGGGACGGGCTCAGGGGAACGTCTACGTCCACATGACCTGTCCACACAGACACTGAGGGACAGGCTCAGGGGAACGTCCACGTCCATACGACCTGGTCACAGAGAGACTGAGGGATGGGCTCAGGGGAATGTCCACATCCACACGGCCTGTCCACAGAGACACTCAGGAATGGACTCAGGGGAATGTCCACATCCACACGGCCTGTCCACAGAGAGACTCAGGAATGGACTCAGGGGAATGTCCACATCCACACGGCCTGTCCACAGAGAGACTCAGGAATGGACTCAGGGGAATGTCCACGTCCACACGGCCTGTCCACAGAGAGACTCAGGAATGGACTCAGGGGAATGTCCACGTCCACACGGCCTGTCCACAGAGAGACTCAGGAATGGACTCAGGGGAATGTCCACGTCCACACGGCCTGTCCACAGAGAGACTCAGGAATGGACTCAGGGGAATGTCCACGTCCACACGGCCTGTCCACAGAGAGACTCAGGAATGGACTCAGGGGAATGTCCACGTCCACACGACCTGTCCACAGAGACACTGAGGGATGGGCTCAGGTGAACGTCCATGTTCACACGACCTGTCCACAAAGACACTGAGGGATATGCTCAGGCAAACGTCCATGACCACACGACCTGTCCACAGAGAGATTGAGGGATGGACTCAGGCAAACGTTCATGTCCACACAACCTGTCCACACAGACACTGTGGGATGGACTCAGGCAAGTGTCCATATCCACATTACCTGTCCACAGAGAGACTGAGGGATGGACTCAGGGGAATGTCCACATCCACATGACCTGTCCCCACACACACACACACACACACACACACACACACTCTCTGAGGGATGGGCTTAGGCGAGTGTCCATGTCTACACGACCTGTCCACACACACACTGATGGACGGGCCCAGGCGAGTCTCCATGTCTACACCACCTGTCCATATAGACACTGAGCAATGGGCTCAGGTGGACATTCATGTCTACACAGCCTGTCAACAGAGCCACTGAAGAATGGGGCTCGGGGAAGCGTTTATGTCCTGGTGTCATTACTTGTAACCTTGGGTTATTTAAAACTTGGACATGGACAAGTAGGAAAGAGATGGGGCCATTCAGCATCACACTGGGGTATGGTATGCCAGCTTCTTGTCATGTTAGTGCTGTGGACCTGTGGACCTGTGGACCTGTGGACCTGTGGACTGGAGGACCGGTGAGCCTGTGAATCTGTGGACCTATGGACCTGTGGGCCTCTGAACCTGTGGACCACTTTACCTGTGGACCTGTTTACTTGTGGACCTGTGAACCTATGAACTCACATATGTGTGAACCTGTGGACCTCTGAATCTGTGTACCTGTGAACCTGTGTACTGTGGACATGTGAACCCATGGACCCATGGACTGTGTGTGAACCCATGGACCCGTGGACTGTGTGTGAACCCATGGACCCAGGGACTGTGTGTGAACCCATGGACCCGTGGACTGTGTGTGAACCCATGGACCCAGGGACTGTGTGTGAACCCATGGACCCATGGACTGTGTGTGAACCCATGGACCCGTGGACTGCTGGACCTGTGGACGTGTGGACCTGTGAACCTGTGAGTGTGTAGATCTGTGACCTGTGGACGTGTGGACCTGTGGGCCTGTGAGTGTATGAACCTGTGAGTTTTTGGACCTGTGAGTGTGTCGACCTGTGAGTGTGTGGACCTGTGAGGTGTTGGGTCTGTGAACCTGTGAGTTTGTGGACCTGTGGGTGTGTGGATCTGTGAGTGTATGAACCTGTGAGGTGTGAACCTGTGAGTGCGTGAACCTGTGGGTGTGTGGACCTGTGAGTTTGTGGACCTGTGAGTGTGTTGACCTGTGGGTGTGTGGACCTGTGAAGTGTTGGGTCTGTGAACCTATGAGTTTGTGGACTTGTGAGGTGTTGGGTCTGTGAACCTGTGAGTTTGTGGACCTGTGGGTGTGTGAACCTGTGAGTTTGTGGACCTGTGGGTGTGTGGACCTGTGGGTGTGTGGACCTGTGAGTGTGTGGACCTGTGGGTGAGGAGACCTGTGAGTGTGTGAACCTGTGAGTGCGTGAACCTGTGGGTGTGTGGACCTGTGAGTTTGTGGACCTGTGAGTGTGTCGACCTGTGGGGGTGTGGACCTGTGAGGTGTTGGGTCTGTGAACCTATGAGTTTGTGGACCTGTGGGTGTGTGGACCTGTGAGTGTGTGGACCTGTGAACCTGTGGCTGTGTGGGCCTGTGGGGTATTGGGCCTGTGAACCTGTGTGCTCGTGTTTCACATCATGGTTCATTCAGGGCTCCGGTTCTGTGAAGTTTCCTGTCTCTCTCTAGGAAAGGTGCCCGGAGCCTCTGTTGGGCGGAGCGCCGTGCTGCTGGGCTCAGCTTCTCTGCTGTTCAGGGTGCAGCGTTTTGCCCCACACCCTCCCCTGACAGTGTCTCCCCTGAGGCCCTGCTGTCCCTGCTCCTCCGACACCTCCTGCACCGGCCCTGCCATCTCCCGCTGAAGAGAGACTCAGCTCTGTCCTCACCCTGCATTTGGAGAGGGGCATGTTTTTAACTTTTCGAACATTTACTTTGACACTGAAGATGCATAAGAGGTGCAGCCTCTGTGGAGAGCCGGTCGGGAACACGGCGAGGCCACATCGCCCGCTCGGGGGACAGGAGCCGCAGGACCCACCTGCAGGGAGCTGAGCCCCAGCACCTTCATTTGGACGTCTCCCCAGCACAGTGCTACGTGCCCAGGCTGTGAGCAGGGATCAGACCCCACTCCGTGGGTTTAACAGGAAAGCCCAGCCGTAAGTTGGGCGGCTTGGATCTTTCTAGGCAGGAGCACCCATTCTTTCCAGTCACAGAAATAAATTTCTTCAAGGGAGATGTGGGATAAAGCTCAAAGCCTTACTATGTGATCCCACCGCCCTCCCTGACCCTGTCCGCTGGGCACCCGCGTGGTGGGGACTCAGCCCCCCGGAGATTGCCGTGTGGGCAACAGAACAGAGGTGAAGGCAGAGTGCTTCATCTTTCACGTCACATAAAGGGAGAAATGGTTATTTTGAAAAGTGGCTGCACTTTTAGCTGACAGCCTGAAGGATAGAAAGTTTCCTGCGGGGGAAGACCCCTGTCTTTGGTTGGGAATCCCCTCCTGGAGTTGTGGGTTGTGGAAGCTGAGGGTCTGTGCCTTCAGCCAGCTGGGAGAGTGACAGGGAGCCGCGGGCTCTGCCGCCAAAGCCGCAGAAGCGCTGAGCGGGCACTGGGGGGCTGTGGTCCTGGGAGAGACGCGGGGGGAGCCAGGCAGCTTCAGGTGCTGGGCCTTGCCAGGTGTGCACCGTGGTGCATCGAGGGCCAGGTGTGGGCCTGCGGTGGGTTAGGGTGTGATGTCTTTGCCCACCAGCTGCAGACATCCGGGGCCACTACGGCCACCCCAGCCACGGCACAAGTGCACCCCCGGGTTGGGGCAGGGGCAGCGTGGGGGCTGCCTACACCTCATCTGCCACCCATCATGGGCAGGGAGGGTCCTGTGTGGTGAGACCTGCAGGCTTTCAGGCCCAGACTTTAAACAAACAGAACCAGTGGGCAACCACAGTGCCCATGAGGGTGGGCACCGCTCCCCGGCCCCCCTGCCGGGCCCACGGTCCACACTTGGGGAGGTTTGTGAAGAAGCCCGGGCCGCGCGGGGAGCTTCCATCCAGCCTGCAGGCCCCAACCTCTGCTGCTCTTGAGAGAAGCCCGAGGCCGCCTGAGCGCCTGAGCGTTCCCATCTGTGCGAGCAAATCAGGAAGGCCACGTCCTCTCCATAAATGGAAACATTTTGAGGGGGCCACAGACCACTGCCAAGCGGCACGGCGGTGACTAAGCCCGGCCGGAGGAGAGGGTGTTGCCTGGCCCGAGTTCCGGGACCGCGTGGGGGCTGTGGGGCGGGCACCAAAGGCCGCTAGTTCTCGAGCCTCTCTGAAGGCAGCAGCAGTGGAGATTTACTCACCCCGTTTCTCAGAGAGGCTTCTGGTGAAAGGCTGGATGTGGCGAGTCTCCGTTGGAGAAATGAAATCTCACATTTGCCCTCCTCAGAGTGAGGACTGAGGGGCGCTGGCGAAGACGAAGGGAAGCCACCTCCCTGTGGACTCAGATGCGCGTTTGCAGTCATCACAAGCAATCGAGTATCCACAGATTTGGTCAATTTAATAAAAAATAGGCCAGGAAGATAATGAGTGTTTTTTTAAAATAGTTTTAAATCTATCGCTATGTGAACTCAGGTTTTTAGTTTAAAACCATCATTTTCTTTCTTTTTTGTTTACTTTCCATCATGTCCCACTTTGCTCAGGGTTCTGTGGCCCCAGCTCACGGCTGACGTCATCACTGATGGTTGTGCACAGAAGAAACAGCAGACCAAGGCGTCCTGTGCAAAGGGTCCCCAGCTGGAGGGGAAAGGCCGAGCCTTGCGGGAGGGACGCTCCTCGCTGCTGGTGGATGCCGGAAGTCTCCAGGCATCTCCAGCCCTGTCAGGCGGTGGGAGGGGGCAGCACATGTGGGTGGCTCTGCCCAGGGTCACTGAGGAGTCCCAGACACGAACCTTCCAGGGAATCAGCAGGCAGGGTCGGGGCCAGGCACGCACTCCCCTTGCAGAGAGGAGGCCCCCAGGAGGTCACTTGCGCTGAGCTGCGCGCGGAGCGGGTGCAGGATCCAGGCCCAGTCCTGCCCCACCCGCCTGTGGGCACACAGCTGCACCTCGTTTCCCAGCCTCCTCTCTGTTGAGCAGGACCCAGTGATGGGCACCACTTCCAGGCCTGACCCTCGGCCCAGCTCCCACCACGCCCAGCTGCTAATTTTTGTACTTTTTGTAGAGACGGTCTACGTGGGAGTTTTACCATGTTGCCCAGGCTGGTCTTAAACTCCTGGGCTCAGGCAATCCACCCACCTCGACCTCCCAAAGTGCTGGGATTACAGCTGTGAGCCACCACGCCTGGCCTATTTTCTTAGATTTATCCCTAAGTAATACATATTCCTATCCCCACCTCAGGGGGCAGGGGGCTTCGAGGAACAGCCCCAGGGTGCTGGGTGGGCAGAGCCATCGGGGCCAAGGAGCCTGAATCCTGAGGACCACATGGAGCAGAAGGCTGGGGCCAGCAGGAGCCACAGCGAGCCTGTGTGCGCAGACGTCTGCTACTCGTCCTGTCCCAGGGCCTCGCCTCCCAGCTCACCAGGTGCTCCTCCCGTGACCCCACGCGCCACCTCCTGGCCTCCCAGTGTGGCCGGCTCAGCACTGCCCGGTGGGGCTCTGGCCACTGGGGAGGCTCTGAGGGGATGTCAGCCTGAGGTCTCCATGGCAGGACCGAGCTGCGATGGCTCATAAGCTCCCAAGGGAGAGTCCAGACCACCAGCCGGTTCTCAGCCCCTTCAGGAGGCGCCCAGACCCACAGGGAAAGGCCGAGGGCTTGGGCCAGACCACTCCATCCTGAACCTGCAGGTTCCCTGGGCGGGCCAGAGGGAAGCAGGACGTGTGCAGGGCAGAGGGAGGGAGGGGGCTGTGTGGAGCAGAGGGAGGGAGGGGGGCTGTGTGGGGCAGAGAGAGGCGGGGGACTGTTTGGAGCAGAGGGAGGGAGGGGGCTGTGTGGAGCAGAGGGAGGGAGGGGCTGTGTGGGGCAGAGGGAGGCAGGGGTGTTGTGTGGAGCAGAGGGAGGGAGGGGCGCTGCGTAGGACAGAGGGAGGGAGGGGGCTGTGTGGTGCTGAGGGAGGCAGGGGCTGTGCAGGGCAGAGTGGGGGGGCTGTGTGGTGCTGAGGGAGGCAGGGGCTGTGCAGGGCAGAGTGGGGGGGCTGTGTGGTGCTGAGGGAGGCAGGGGCTGTGCAGGGCAGAGTGGGGGGGCTGTGTGGTGCTGAGGGAGGCGGGGGACTGTTTGGAGCAGAGGGAGATAGGGGCTGTGCAGGGCAGAGGGAGGCAGGGTCTATGTGGAGCAGAGGGAGATAGGGGCTGTGCAGGGCAGAGGGAGGCAGGGTCTATGTGGGGCAGAGGGAGGCACAGGCTGTGCGGGGCAAGCCAGATTCCATTCAGAGAAGGAGAGTGGCGAAAGGAATGTGTGTGTTTGGGCCAGATGCGGCCATGTGGGCCAGGAGCTGGGGATTCATCTGAAGTCCCGCCAGAGGGGTCTGCAGGGAGGGCTCCAGCACAGACCAGGCCTGGGCACAGACTGACCCCAGGGCTTGGAGGGCACGGGTTAGAGGGGTCAGAGGCCCATGGGCGGTGCTGATCCCTGGCCTGCTGTCAGGGCCGTCCCTCTCCGCTCCGCTGTGTCGGCGTGGGGCCGACCGGCACACTGCATACCTGGGAGCCCCATCACAGATTCTAGCAGTGAATAACTGGAAAATGAGAAATGAAAAAAGCCTTATTGTAGCATCAAAGAAAGGCCTTACAATAGCATCAAAGAAAATGTATTACTTAGCAGTAAATCTAAGAAAATAGGCCAGGCTCATGCCTGTAATCTCAGCACCGTGGGGGGCCGAGGTGGATGGACTGCTTCAGCCCAGGAGTTTAAGACCAGCCTGGGCGAGGTGGAGAAACCTCAGTCTCTACAAAAAATACAAAATTAGCCGGGTGTGATGGCGGGTGCCTGTAGTCCCAGCTACTGGGGAGGCTGAGGTGGGAGGATGGCTTGAGTCCAGGAGGTTGAGGCTGCAGTGAGTCAAGATCGCTCCCCTGTACTCCAGCCTGGGTGACAGAGAGAAACCTTGTCTCAAAAAAAGAAGAAAGAAAAAAAGAAAATAGGTACAAGATCAGTACATTGAGTACTAAAAATCATTGCTGAGAATTAAAGACCTAAAAAGTAGAGAAATATATTGTATTCATGAATTAGGAAACTCAACTTTTTAAGCTTAGAGTTTTTCCTTAAAACTCATTAAATCTTTGATATTTCAATTTAATGTGATGCCGATCAACATCTTTTTCATGGACATCAAAAAGCTGATTCTAAAATGTATATGGCAATTCAAAAGGCATTGAATAGATAAAGTAATCTTAGAACAAAGTTGTATGTTTTAAACTACTTAATTTTAAGACTTACTATAAAGCTACAGTAAATAAGACTGTGGTATTGGTGTAATACCAAATGTGTGTGTGTGTGTGTGTGTGTGTGTGGCCTACGTAGTTAATTTAATGCAAATTAAAACCACAGTGACACACCAGTGCACACCCACTGGAACGTCTAAAATTAAGACACCAGACGTTGGTGGGGGGTTGCGGGGCCTCCAGACAGTGACACAGCGGTGGTGGGAGTTGAAGTGTCACAAGCACTTGGCAGTTTCATAAAACGCTGAGTTTATCCTCACCTGATGACTCAGCCATTCCATTCGCAAGGATTTCCCTAAGACACATCAAACTCATTCCACACAACGGTGTGTACAAGGATGTTCACAGCAGCTTTACTGATGACACCTAAAATGCGCCAACAGCCCTGTCCACCCCCAAGGGAACCACCGCAGCAGGAGGGGTCTGTTCCCAGGACGGACCCTGCCCAGCTGTGAGTGGCCAACGACTGCTCCACGCAGCAGCAAGGAGGAATCGCGGAGGGACAGGGGCTGGGCACGGAGGCGTCCAAGCACACGATTCCATTTCTGTGCAACTCCAGGAGCGGCCAGGGTGGCGGCAGTGACGACTGGGAGGCGGGCAGTGACTGAGAGGCGGGCAGTGACTGAGAGGCGGGCAGTGACTGAGAGGTGGGCAGTGACTGAGACGCGGGCTGTGGGTGATGGGCACATTCCACGGCTCCACTGTGGCTGTGGTTCCACGGCAGGTGCACCTGCAAGAAGACATCAGTCTACCCTTAAGATCTGCGCTTCCTCTTATGTAAGTTACACCTGGATGCGATTGACTGTGAAAGTTAAAAAGCACCTGTGTTTGTGACCTGTGAGAGGGTGGCCTTCTCCTCGTGGCTGCAGCGGCTATGGAGAAACCAGGTATGGCTGGTGTCTTAGTGCGGCCGCTGCAGCCACGAGGAGACCACAGATGTGGCAGCTTCAGCAGGAGACATTTATCCTCTCGCATCCGGAGGCTGGAAGGCCAACACCAAGGTGCTGTAGGGCTGGGCTTGGTGAGGCCTCTTCCCAGCTGGCAGGCGGCTGAGCACACTGGTGTCACTGGGGCCACAGCCATAGCCTACCGGGCTTCATCCTCATGACGTCATTTAACCATCATCACTTCCCAGAGGCCTCATCTCCAGACACAGCTGCACTGGGGGCGAGGCTGTCAACCTGTGAACTGGGGAGAACACAAATGTTCAGTCCCCTGAGTTGGGGTGCGAGTCTGAGGACGTCACAGGCGCTGCGGCCCTGGTGCGAGTCTGAGGATGTCACAGGCGCCGCGGCCCTGGTGCGAGTCTGAGGACGTCACAGGCGCCGCGGCCTTGCATCTTTTCCCAGGCACACAGACCACGTCTTTCCACAGGGCTGTGAGGATAAAGAGCGGGAGAAACCGTGGAGACGGGAGGGAAGGGTTGGTGCCGGATGAGGGAAGGCGTCGCGCCAGGCCAAGAAAACACCAGGCGGTTCAGATCTTTGGCGAGGAAGGGCTGGCATTTCTATCTGGAAAAAGATGCTGAGAAAGCATTGGAGGCTTGTCACACTGGGGCCCCTGGGGCTCCGTTCTCTGAGGCTCCTTCTTGCAGGACTCTGGACGCAGACGCCCCATGCCAAGGGGCTGCCGAGCCCGGACAGTGACCGAGGGACCTGCTCCCCACACTGCGGTCTCACGACCCCACCCCACGCCCATAGATCTTGGGAACTGTGAAGAGCTTCTGTTTGCACAAGTTATGTCTATCAACATCGATTATATCAGAAATTAAAACAGAAATCCCAAAATACCGATGTATTGATCCATCTCACACTAACAAGGATAAACCCACCACATTTTCACATAATATGTTTTTAATTAAAACAATTAAATTATCATTTGCCAAACAGAAGATCTGTGAGGAGTATGCACTGTTTTTCATTTTTCCCAGTCTCTTTGGTGTCTGGCTTCACAGGAGACAGCTGGTTCTCGGAGCTGCTTCTGTGTTCAAGCCATTGCGACGGGGTTTTGGGTAAATCTGTGGAAAGTCTGGCCTCACCACGCACTTGGAGGGAGGAGTGCCTCGGCAGTCCTCTCAGATAACTGTGGATAAGCTTCGATTTGATCCCCAAACCCGACAAGGAGTCCTGTCTTAAAGGTTTGTTGCAACGTGAGATCTGAAACTACATCGTGGGTTTTGTACTTGGAACATTTGTGAGAGTGAGAATAAGAAAGACAGGTAGTGTCTTAGTTTCATCATCAAATTAAGTTGGGCCTCACAGATCCCCCCAGAGCATCTCAGGAACCTCTGGGGTCCCCAGACTGCACTTTGAGAACTGCCGTCCCAAGTTCTTGTGTCCCCTCCTCCTAGGCCAGCCAGCCCCGGGTGTGGGGGGTGCTCCAGGAGCCCACCACGGTGTTTCAGTCTGGCCTGGAGTGGGGGCTACAGGTGAGGGATCTGCAGAATGGGGTCCTCCACACGGGGTCTGCGTGGCTCAGAGCAGCGCAGGGCTGGGCAGTCCTCTCAAGAACCCGGAGCTGGTCCAGGGCAGAGCCAGGAGCTGACTTGGGGCCCCGCCTGTGGAGGCCTCTCCCATCACAGCTGCCCAGGCCACCGTGCAGCCGCTGGGGACTGTCCTGCTGGCAGGGTTGGGGCGCAGGGCCAGATGCTTTGCTATGTGCTGACCACTGGTGACCACCGCAGCAAGTGGTGTGAAGTGGGCTGTGTGTGGAAATGGCTGTGAGCCCTGCAGAGGTCCCAGGTTCTCCACTTGCCCTCTAGTCCACATCAGGGAGCTCCGGTGGCTGCCCCACCTCAGAGCCTGCACCGTGCCCTGCCCAGCTCTGGGAGGGGGGCTGCAGGTTCTGGCCCCTTCGCTGTGCCTGGCGGCCCCTGCCCTGCTCTGCCTTGGCTGTGCCCGGCGGCCCCTGCCCTGCTCTGCCTTGGCTGTGCCCGGCGGCCCCTGCCCTGCTCTGCCTTGGCTGGGAAGAGCTTCTGCTTGTGGAATGAAGAGGGGAGCGGTGTCTGCCTTCGACTGAGCATCCCCTGACCCTGGTCCGTCTTATTTCCGAGCTTCAAGGGGTCTGATTCCAGAGCCGACGGGACCAGCCGGTTTCACAAAAGGAGCTGTCGGCTTTGCTGTCCCTGTGCCACCTTGGGGGTCCGACGGTGTGTGTGATGAGGCCAGGCCCCTCTTCCTAGACCCCAGTGTCGCCGGCCTGGCTCCCCAGGACAACGTGATACCCCAATGAGAGAGGATGCCAAGGGCTGCCAGGGTGCAGCCAGTGCTCCTGACTTGTGGGTGACCTGGCCTCACTTCGGGGACCAAGGGGGGAAGCTGTCCACCAGCCATGTTTGGAAAGCCTGCCCAGGATGGTCAGGGCGCTGTCCACTCACCACCGTGCTCCGAGGACCCTCCTCAGTGAGCCCTGCCCCCGCTGTGGGCACAGGGAGTTCTGTGGCGGGCCCGGAGGATGGTTGCTCATTGTGGGGTTGCGGAGGCTGGAAGCCCTCCCGTACAAACACACTTCGTTCACTGGCCGCGTGGTGGAGGGTCTGCCGTGAGGGCACAGTTTCTTCATTCTGAGCCGTGGGCTGTGCCTCGGGGCCCTGTCCTCCAGGTCAGACACCCAGCGGACACTGGAGCGTTGACCTCCAGGGACGAGGGTGCCAGGTCCCAAGAGTCTGGGTCAGGTGCCGGGAGGTCTGGGGGTGCTGGGGCCACAGCAGGATGGGTCCTGGCCAGGGGCCTGTCCCCCTGACCTCCTGGCTGTGGGACTTGGAAAGCCGACTGGGACCTCTTATTCTTTAAAAAGAACCTGATCATCCATCATACCCCAGGAAGCCCTCTTCAAGCCCAGCAGGCATTTCCTGCTCAGGGCTGGGCTGTCTCCAGGTGTGCGTGCTGAGCAGAACATTCTCCTGGTTGGAAAATACACGTGTTCACCTCACGCCTGTGAACAACAGATCTATAGGAAGGAAAGGAGATCAATAAACAAATCGTCTCCCCCAGGAGGAAGCATTAGGTGATTACACAAATAACTGATTTGATGAGCTGCGCTGGAAGCGGTGGTTTGTGTGTGTAATATGCTGTGGAACTGTCCTCCCCAGCCTCCTGTTCGGCGTTCTCCTAACCCCCCGATAAGCAGCTGCAAAATGTGTCAGGCCAACGGGAGAGAGGCCAAGTGTGGCCTCCGGCCCATGTCTTCATCGTCTCCAGGCCTCTCCTAACTGTCCAGCTCATCTGCCTACATATTCTCAGGAATTGGATCTGCAGATGTCTGGTTATGCAATTCCTTCCCATTTTCGGCCAGAGAAGTTACTCAAGTTGGTTTGGAGGGAGCTTTGCACAGATTTGGCCAGCTGGGCTTGGCGCGAAGCCCTGGGGCTCTCTGGGACAGAGGAGGGATGCAGTGTGAAGCCTCTTCCTGGGAACCGGAGTCAGGAGTCCTTTCCAGAGGCCCCGGTCACCTTTTCCTGAGTGGTGCCGGAGGAGGAAGCCCTAACTACTCTCACTGCAGGGGGCTGCCCCTCGCGCTGGGCCAAGTGGGGGAAGGTGGACAGGGAGCTGGTCAGCAGGGTAGAGGGCGTGGAGAGCGGATGGATCCACAGCATCCATCACCCCAAAAGACCCCTCATACCATCCGCAACAAACCACCCCACCTCATACAATCACTGACTGGTGCTTTGTCACCGTAGATGGGTTTTGTGTGTGGATTTCCTGTGGTGGAATAAGACAATATGGACTCTTCTGGCCTTGGCATTTGTTTCTGAGGTGCATCCAAATGTGAGTGCCAGGCCGATGGTGGTGGTGGCTCACGCCTATAATCCCAGCTCTTTGGGAGGTCGAGGCGGGAGGATCACCTGAGGTCAGGAGTTCAAGACCAGCCTGGCCAACATGGTGAAACCCTGTCTCTACTAAAAACACAAAAATTAGCTCGGCACGGTGGTGGGCACCTATAATCCCAGCTACTCGGGAGGCTGAGGCAGGAGAATTGCTTGAACCCGGGAGGCAGAGGATGCAGTGAGCTGAGATCGCACCACTGCACTCCAGCCTGGGCGACAGAGTGAGACTCCATCTCAAAAAACAAAAAATAAAAAATAAAAAATGAAAAACACCTGTGATTGCTGAATGTGCCCCGAATGTCCCCTAAATGTTCCCCGGCATGGCTGTGCCACAGTTGCTCTGGTTTGGGGTTCATTGTGATGAAGCCTGCTGTGAACACTTGGGCCTGAGCCTTGGTGAGGATGTGTCCTCCTGTTTCTTGCGGGTAAACATGTGGACTCGAGTGGCCAGGGTATGAGGCAGGTGTGTGTTTAACTTCCTATGAAGCTGCTGGTTTATCAGGGTCGTTGCACCGTCTTGCGTTCTCACCAGTGGTGTGAGAGTTCCGGTTCCTCCATGCCCTCAGCAAACACTTGTTACTGAAGTTTCCGCTATTGTTGTGGGTGTGCTGTGGGCTCTGATCGCGGTTCTCCTCTGTGTGTCCCTGGTGGTGGATGGTCTGAGCTCTGGTTCCTGAGCACACTGGCCAATTGCGTGTGTATCTTCTTTCAGGCAGTATCTGTTCTAATTATTTCTCCCTTTCTTTCTTTTTTTTTTCTTTTTAAACTTTTTGTATTTTTTATAGCGATGAGGTTTTGCCATGTTGCCCAGGGTCACCTTGAACTCCTGGGCTCAAGCAATCCTCCCACCTCAGCCTCCCAAAGTGCTGGGATTACAGGCAGAAGCCGCCATACCCAGCCTTTTTTTTTTTTTTAAACGTTTGAGTTTTGAAATAATTTTACATCTCTCAGAGAAGCTGCAATACAGAGTTCTCATATGCTCTTCAACCAGTGTTTTCAATATTATCCTATATAACTATCAAAATCAAAGCATATCAAAACCAAGAAACTGACATTGGTACCAAACTGTTCACTGAGCTACAGATCTTGTTCAGATTTTATCAGTTTTTTACATGTAGTTTTTCTGTTCGTAGTTCACAAACATATGGATTTGTGCAACTATGATCACTATCGGGATATATGACTTTCCTTCATTTTTCAATCACATTCTGCCCCAAACCCTGACCCCTGGCAACTACTTATCTGTTTTCTAGCTCTACAACTTTGTTATTTCAAGGATATTATGTAAACGAAACTATATAGGATTATATACATATACACACACACACACACACACACACACACACATATATATATATAGAGAGAGAGAGACTGGTCTTTTCCGTTGAGTATAATGCATTTGAGATCCATTAACTTGTTGCATGTCTCAGTAGTTGTTCCTTCACGTTACTGAGTAGTATTCTCTGTGTGGATGTCCACGTTTATTTACCCTATCAACTATCGAAGAGCATTTGCATTCCTGGAATAAATCCTACATCATCGTGGTTTATAATTCTTTTTATATTTCTGTATTCGATTTGCTAACAGTTTGTGATGATTTTTGCATCTTTGTTCATGACAGATATTAGTGCGCCATTTTAAAATGTTGCTTTTGTCTTCTTTTGGTGTCAGGGTAATGTTGGTTTCATATAATCACACAGAAAGTGCTCTTTCTTCTATTTTCTGGAAGATATTAGATAGGATTGGTGCTATTTCCTCTTTAAATGTTTGGTAGAATTCACCAGATGGTGAAACCTTCTGGGCCAGGATTTTCTTTTTTGGAAGGCATTTTAACCAAGGAATTTATTAAAGAAATTCCATTTCTTTAAGAGTTGTAGAACTATTTGGATCATCCATTCCACTTGGAGATGTTTTGGTAGCTTGCTGTTTTTGAGTAATTGGTTAATTTCATCCAATGTGTTGAATCTCTGTATGTAGATTTGCTTGTAGTATTCTGTTTTCCTTTTAATGTCTACAGGGTCTATAATTTTGATATCCCTTCTTTTATTCCTGATATTATTTATTCTCTCATTTTTTTTCAGTTTTGCTAAAGCTTTATGGATTTTATTGTCTCAGAAACCAGCTTTCTTTTCATTGATTTTCTCCATCATGTTTTAAGTTTCATTGATTTCTGTTCCTTTGTTCTACTTGCTTTGAGTTTATTTTGCTGTTTCAAAATAATTTCTTCAGGTGAAAGCTTGAATTATTCTTTTGAGATCTTCTTTTGTAACAGAGACATTTAGTGTTATAAATTTTCCGCCAAGCACTGCTTTAGTTGCATACTTCAGGTTTTGATATACTTTCATTTTTGTTTGGTTAAATATTATCTTTAAATTCCCTAGAGGCTTTCTCTTCGTGGATTATTTGGCGGTATGGTGCTTAACTTTCAAGCATTTTGAGGTATTCCTGTTTCTCTGTTATGACAACTAGTTTAATTTCATTATAATCAGATAATATACTTTGTATGATTCAATTTTTCAGATTTATTTAAGATGAAACAAAAAGAGACAGAGGGTCTCACTATGTCACCCAGGATGGCCTTGAACTCCTGGCTTCAAGCACTCCTCCCACCTTGGCCTCCCAAAGTGCTAGGATTACAGGCACGAGACACCATGGCTGGCTGGCCTAAGACTGTTTAATGACTCTGGGCATCACCCGCCTCTTGGTAAATGTTCCAGGTGCCCTTGAGAAGTATTTATGCTCTGATTGGGTGGAGTGTTCTGTAAATTCAATTAGATCAAGTTGGTTGATGGTGATGTTCAGTTCCATGCCCTTGGTGATTTTCTGTCTATTTGTTCTGGGACAGAAGTGTTGAGGTCTCCAACTATAATTCTGGATTTATTCTATTTCTGTCTCATGGGTTTTGCTTCACATACTTGGAACCTGTGTTGTAAATTGTACACACACTCAGGATTGTTATATCTTTTTGGTGAATTGACCCTTTTTTTTTTTTTTTTTGAGACAGAGTCTCGCTCTGTTGCCCAGGCTGGAGTGCAATTACACGATCTCTGCTCACTTCAAGCTCCGCCTCCCGGGTTCACGCCATTCTCCTGCCTCAGCCTCCCGAGTAGCTGGGACTACAGGCACCCGCCACCTCGCCCGGCTAATTTTTTTTTTTTTTTTTTGTTGAGACAGAGTCTCGCTTTGTCGCCCAGACTGGAGTGCAGTGGCCGGGTCTCAGCTCACTGCAAGCTCCGCCTCCCGGGTTCACACCATTCTCCTGCCTCAGCCTCCCTAGTAGCTGGGACTACAGACGCCCGCCACCTCGCCCAGCTAGGTTTTTTTGTATTTTTTAGTAGAGACGGGGTTTCACCGTGTTAGCCAGGATGGTATCGATCTCCTGACCTTGTGATCCGCCCGTCTCGGCCTCCCAAAGTGCTGGGATTACAGGCTTGAGCCACCGCGCCCGGCCCTAATTTTTTTTTTTGTACTTTTAGTAGAGACGGGGTTTCACCATGTTAGCCAGGATGGTCTCGATGACCTCGTGATCTGCCTGCCTTGGTCTCCCAAAGTGCTGAGATTACAGGCTGAATTGACCCTTTTATCATCATGTAATTTTCCTCTTTGCCTCTGATAATTTTATTTTCTCTGAAGTCCACTTTATCTGCTATTAATATAGGTAGTTCAGTTTGTTAAAATTTGTGCCTGCGTGATGATATATCTTTTTCTATCCTTTTAACACTGACCTACCAATATTATCTTTGAAGTGAGTTTCTTGAGGGTAGAATATAGGTGGATCATTTAAAAAAATCCATTGTGACAATCTGTCTTTTTTAATTTTTAATTTTTTTGTAGAGATAAGGTCTCACTCTGTTGCCCAGGCTGGAGTACAGTATCATGACTACATCACTGCAGCCTTGACCTCCTGGGCTCAAGCAATCCTCCCACCCTGGCCTCCTGAGTAGCTGGGACCACAGGCGCACACCATATGCCTGGGTAATTTTAAAAAATCTGTAGAGACAGCGTCCCACTCTGTTGCCCAGGCTGGTCTTGAACTCCTGGCCTCAAGTGATCCTCTTGCCTTGGCCTCCCAAAGTGCTGAGATTACAAGTATGAGCCATGGCACCAGGTCTCTGTCTTTTAATTTAGGCCAGTTACATTTAATGTAATTATTGATATGTTTGGATTCAAACCTACCATTTTATTGTTTTCTGCTTATTTCCTTCATTTCTTTGTTCTTTTGTTTTTTCATTCCTGTCTTTTTTTTTTTTGGTTATTTGAACATTTTTCCGTATTTTAAGTTACCTATTGTGTTTTCGATGATATAGCTCTGTAAAATATTTACTGGTTTTCTAGGGATTACCATATGCATACTTAACCTTTCACCTTTCCTTAGAATCAGTATTTTAGCATTTCAAGTGTTTTGTGGAACTCTTGCCACCATGTAACTTCCTGGACCTGCATCTTTTATGCTGCAGTTCGTCCTAGTCGATACAGCTGCATGTGCTGAAACTCCACCCAACAATATTACAGTACTTGCTTTTCATCATCACACATATTTTAAAGAACTGAAGAACAGTCTATTACATCTCCTCAATATTTATCATTTTTGTTGCTCTTCCTTCATTCCGGATGTTCTTCTATCTGAAAAACTCTTTTAGGCATTATTTTAGGGTATATTTGCTGGCAGCAAATTTTCTTAGTTTTTCTTCATCTGAGAATGTCTCCATTTCACCCTCATCCATGAAGGATATTTTTGCTGGATTTAGAATCCTTAACTGATAATTATTTTCTTTCAGTAATTAAACAATGTGCCAGGTTGGGCGTGGTGGCTCATGCCAGTAATCCCAGCACTTTGGGAGGCTGAGATGGGTGTATCACCTGAGGTCAGGAGTTCAAGACCAGCCTGGCCAACATGGCGAAACTCTGTCTGTACTAAAAGTACAAAAATTAGCTGGGCGTGTTTGCAGGCACCTGTAATCCCAGCTACTCAGGAGGCTGAGGCAGGAGAATCGCTTGAATGTGGGAGGTGGAGGCTGCAGTGAGCCAAGACTCCGTCTCAAAGTGCCACTTTTTCCTGGCTTCCTTGGTTTCTTTTTCTCTTGTCCTTTTTTTGGTTTTGTTTTTTTCACTCTGTCGCCCAGGCTGGAGTGCAGTGGCATGATCTCGGCTCACTGCAGCCTTCGCCTCCCAGGTTTAAGCGATTCTCCTACCTCAGCCTCCCAAGTAGCTGGGACTATAGGCGTGCACCACGCCTGGCTAATTTTTTCATTTTTAGTAGAGATGGGCTTTCGCCATGTTGGCCAGGCTGGCCTTGAACTCCTGACCTCAGGTGATCCATCCCGCTCAGTCTCCCAGTGTTAGGATTACAGGTGTGAACCACTGTGCCCAGCTGCTTCCATGGTTCTAATGAGAAATTTGCAGTCGTTTCAATTGCTGTTCTTTTATTACATATTTTTCTTTGTCTTTATTTTTCAGAAGTTAGGTTGTGATGTGTCTGTGTGATGTGTCTGAGTTGTGATCTTTCTGAGTTGTGGTGTGTCTGAGTGCGGCTATATTTGGGCTTTTCCTGTTTGGACTTCACTCAGCTTTGTGAACCTGAGAACGAGAGAAGGATTGGAGGGTCAGACTCTGCCTATGATGTGGACAGAAACTCCCTAGACCAGACCTGCCCGCAGAGACACATGTGAAGGAAGTTAGGGTTTGTAGTAAGTAGATGCCGGAACCCCGCTGGGCTAATTTTTATTTGTGACATTCTCCAAGGTACCTGACCAAGCTTGGCCAAGTGGATGGCAGTGGGAGAAAGTTCGGGGTCTGGATGCAGGCTCTAGCTTGGGGTTGGGGGCCCCAGCCCTTGGTCCCACTGGCCGACAGGCATACTATGCTCTGGCTACTGGACCACACATGGCGGCTCGAAGGACCTGAGTTTGGATGCTCCCTTTACTCACAGCTGATTTTCGAGGGGTCAGCTTTAAACAGATGATGTGGGTGGGCAGCACGTTGGCCAGCGTGCCCTGGTGTATTCGTCTGTTCTCACGCTGTGAATAAAGACATACCTTAGGCTGGGTAATTTATGAAGGAAAGAGGCTTAATGGACTCACAGCTCCACGTGGCTGGGGAGGCCTCACAGTCATGGAGGAAGGTGAAGGAGAAGCAAAGGCGCCATCTTACATGGTGCCAGACAAGAGAGCTTGTGTAGGGGAGCTCCCCTTTATAACACCATCAGATCTCATAGGACTTATTCACTACCACGAGAACAGTATGGGGGAAATCGCCCCCGTGATTCAATTATCTCCACTTGGCCCCGCCCTTGCTGTGTGGGAACGATTACAATTCACGGGGAGACTGGCTGGGGACACGGCCAAGTCCTAACACGTGGCACCATCAGACACACAAGAGAGGCTCACACTTCGTGGCCCTCTGCTGAGAACAAGGGGAGCTGGGCTGGGGTGGGGACAGGCGTGGGAGGGGAACGGCTCGGAGCCCATGCTGTGGGGAATGGAAAAGAGGGATCTTGGAGGCCCTGGGACCCCAGCTGCAGCTGAACGGCCCACCTGTGATAGAGAAGAAGGCCTGTGGGCTTTGAAGGTGCGGCCGCAGTGCCATTGTTCCCTGCCACGATCCCCCACAGGCCCCCTTGGTCCCTGCACCCAGCCCGTCTTCCCTGGCCTGGGGACTGACCTCAGCTGGGAAGCCGACCTGGAAGGGAGTGGCCGCGTCCCCGCTGGGTGGGGAGGGACTGAAATCAGAGGAACCTGACCCCCCAGAAGGAGAGGTTGGTCAGTCAGTGGCCCTGGTGCCAGAGGCAAAGTAGGGGTGTTCACAGAGGACACCCCAAGGAGAAGATTTCAAAGGTAGAGCTGCTCTGAGGGATGCTAGGTCTGGGGTGGGTGCCCTGAGTGTGCACAGGTGCCCGAGAAGGGGTTCCAGCTGCAGCAAAGAGACGGTCAGAAGATGAAGGCCCAGGGACAGCCGTGTAAACCCTGGGAGCCTCGCTCAGATGCAGGCCTCCGGGACCAGGGACATGCAGAGGGTCCTGGGAGGGCTGGAGGGAGGGTGGGGGGCGGGATGTGGCTCTGCACTACGGAATGGACAGGAGGGAAGGGCTGGCTCTCGGTGGGCAGTGGTGGGCTGGGCTGAGGCCCACCGTGTTGGGAACTGTTTACCCACTGGCCCTGAGGAAGAGCACCTGGGATTTGTGGTGAGTGCTGATTCCAGCTGCAAATACACCACCTTGGGAAGCTCCTAAACGCTGCAGTGGCGTTTCCACCGTGCAGATGCAGAGGCAGAAGGCACCTTCGTGACTGTGGCATTTAACTGAATGTATTTAATTGTAAGTTTATGTAATTTTAAAAATAACATCTGTAGGCCAGTTGCGGTGGCTCACACCTGTAATCCCAGCACTTTGGGAGGCTGAGGCAGGCGGACCATCTGAGGTCAGGAGTTTGAGACCAGCCTGGCCAACATGGCGAAATCCCATCTCTACTAAAAATATAAAAATTATCTGGGCGTGGTGGCACGCGCCTGTGATCCCAGCTACCCGGGAGGCTGAGGCAGGAGAATCGCTGGAACCCGGGGGGCCGAGGCTGCAGTGAGCCGAGATTGCACCACTGCACTCCAGCCTGGGTGACAGAGCCAGACTCTGTCTCAAATAAATAAATAACATCTGTGTTTAGCAACTGGCTCTCAAAGTTCTTGACAAGGAGACTCTTTGTGAGCACTCAGGGTCTGGCGGGGTGCGGGTGAGGCAGAAGGAGCTGCGTGGTGGGGTGGGTCGGGGGTGCCCAGGTTGCCAGGCAGAGTCCCTGGAGGTGCAGTCAGTGGACGTGAGGGGCCTGCAGGAATAGGCGGCGGTGTGGGCCCAGGCCCTGCTGTGCTGCGTGCGGACTCACCGGGTCCTCAGGGGGCGTCCGGGCGGCTGGCTTCCCCGTGACTCACAGGCCGGCCCCGCCAACGCCAGGTTGTTTCCCCGGGGCCCCTCCCCGCTCTCCTCACAGAGCCAGGTCGGTGAGGCCGGCTCCTACCAGGAAGCCGCGGGTCCGCGTGGGCGAAGCCTCCAGGGACGCTTCTCCGTTTCAGGGTTGCCTGGGAACAAGCTCTCTGGCTCCCGGTGGGACGCTGACGTGGTACAGCCAGGGTTGCAGAGCAGGCTCCTCTGCTGGTTCCTGCAGCAGCCAGAGGCTCCAGTGACGCCGCAGGCCACACAGTGACCAGCAGCCTCGTCACTCACTCATTTTTCCAACAAGTCTTTGCCAAGAGGCAGCTGGGTGCCCACCTGGCACAAGGGCTTTCCTCTTGGGGCATGGTCTGGGCATATTTTGGGGCAAGAGAGGAGAGCTTTTGACAGCAAAACTCAAGGTTGACGGCTGCTCAGAACACCAGCCGAACGCTCCAGGTGCAGTGAGCAGCATGGGGCTCGCCCTGTGTGTCCTCCCGCGGGCTCCATGTTTGTTCACTGTGGTCCAAAACACTTGCTCCAGGCTCTTCTCTCACTTTGCCTCTATCCAGTCCCGGGAAAGGCACTCTGTGGTCATGAGAAGCTAGGCATGGGGCATGAATCCTGTCCTCGGTGCAGCCGTGGGGCCTGGCCGGGCTCTTGGCCATCCCGAGACACGGCTTCTGCAGGCCTGCCTGGAGAAGGCAGAGTATTCACTCTGTGAATACATAAAATAACAAAGAAGGATTTGGAGAAGAAATTGACCATGGCACCTTGACAACGGGAGTTAATGTCTTAACTCAGGACGCCTTTCAGTTCGTGTTTCAGATGACCTGGTTGAGAGGTGCTGCCCCCTCCCCCACACGCCTTGGGAAGCCCTGAGCCCTGCTGGTGGGGACAGGCCAGGTTCAGCCCCCAACCCCCAGGCCCTCCTGGGCTGGACTGGCTCAGCCATCTGGAAGGCACTTGTGTGTCTCTGTGTGGACTGTGGCCCCTCTGGGTGCGTCCTCCAGGCAGAAGCCCAGCTCCCACCACTTCCTCCAGATAGCTGCAGGGCCTCTGCCTGGACAGGGTGTTCCCTGCGCCCCGCATGACCCCAGATGCCACAGCCAGGCCTGCACGGAGGGAGAGGGCGTGGGACTCAGCCCTCATGGGCAGGGCTTTCTGGAGAATAAAGTGGGTGAAGGGACCCTGAGCAAGGTGTGGGCGGCGGCTCACCCAGGATCACAACTTAGGGTGGATCGTGTCTCACCGTGTCCCTTCCAAACGGGATTCTGAGTCGGTGAAAGCTGCACCCCCGCATTCAGCTTTCGTCAGGATGAGCCCCAAAGCCGCGTGTGTGGAGGGCACCACGTGCCTGGGGGACAGTCCGAGGGGACAGTGGGTGCCTGGCCGGGTCAGTTCACACCGCGGGGAGACCTGTTCACTCGGTCATGGCATCAGCACTGGGGACTCAGCCTGTGCCTCTCAGCAAACGCCCCCTGAGTGGAGGAAAGCATTCAGACTGGGACCTAACACGTAACGTCCCCAGTACAGAGAGCCACTGACGGGTCATCCTGGAGGAAACTGTCCTCTGAGCACACACTGTGGAAACCCTGTGGCCAGGGGAATCGGCGCACGCGGGTGTCTGAATCAACGCACACGGGTGTCTGAATCAACGCACACGGGTGTCTGAGGGCCCCGAGGACCGAGGAGAAGTCTGCGAGTGCTTTGGGGCCTGACGCCCTCTAGGCCCCGTTCACGACCAGCCCAGCTCTCGGGGTGCTGGCCCTGCTCAGCTCCGCACGTGAGATCACGGTGCCCACAGCGTGGACGTGGGGCCCTGACGCGGACACGAAGGACCACCCACGGAGGTCTGGCCTGGCCATTTCTGCGCCACAGAAAACAACCTTGGACTACATTTTCAGGATTGCACTTTTGTTTGATATTAAGCCGGTGATGGAAACGCAGCCTTCCTTCTTTACAATGCGTCTTGGTGTTCGTTAGACACCCCCGAGCACTGGCCCACGGAAGGCGTCAGCCGGGGCAGAATGTGTGAGGCCTTTCCCCCTTCAGAGCCTTGGGCCACCCCGTCGTGGGGCTGAGAGCACCCAGCACTGGGGGGGTGTCGGCGGCGGGTCCCCAGCTGAGCCCGGGCCTGGGTGTGGAGATGACCTGCTGGGAGCTGTCCAGGGCCGGGTGGGGGCTGCCGGACACTCGTCTCCTGCCGCCCCGACAGCTTGTTCTGCTCAGGCAGCACGGAGCCCGTCCTCGGCTGGGACCCGCCCCCGCCCCCACTCTGGCCTCGCTTCAGGGCCTGCAGTTCTTTGGGGGTTATCTGGGGTGCCGGCCTCCCCTGGCTGCAGCTCCCGAGGTCAGGCCCAGCCTCCTGACTCCCAGGGTGGCCCCACATGCTCTGCATCGTAGGGCTGGCACCTCCAGGGTCGGCAGCACCATTGCAAGCCCTGGGCCCCTCTCACTCCAGCTCCTCACCCAGCCAGACGCCCCCACTGTCCTCCCTCCCACTGCCTCTCCCCGAGGCACCCCGTGGCCCTCACAGCCCTGCCTGCAGGACGGGCCTCTGTGCCCCGGGCAGCCGTCAGTATCTCAAAGCAGCCCCAGGCCCAGCTCTGAATTCTGTATCCCTGACGCTCTGTCACTCCATGCCGGCCTCACGTAGGCAGAGAGGCCGGATGGGAGCCATCTGGAGCCTCCTCAGGGCCAAGACGCGTCCCCAGACCGCAGCTTTCCGAGGAAGTGGGATGCTCTGGCGATGCCTTGTTTTAGCCCAGAGTGGTTTGTGGTCTGGAACGCCGGAGGAGGGCGCAGAGCGGGGGTCATCCTGGAGCTTCCGTGAACTCGTCACAGGCCTGGGCCTGCCTATGCTGTCCATGGAGCAGAACCGAGGGGCGGCCTCTGGGGTCGAGGCCCTGAAGCCTGCCCCTGAGGAGGGGACGCAGGGCCGTGTGGGTCCAGGCCGTGTGGGCCCGAGCACTGTGGCCTGTTGTGGCCGTGTCTGTGGGTTCCGCAGCAGAACCCGTGCTGCAGGTCCCTGGTAGCTGCAGGCTGGGCCGCCTCGCCCCTCGGGGAGGGGTGTTCCCAAATGCCCTCAGCAGCTGCCCACAGTCCTCAGGGCAAAGCCCCCGTCAGGCTGCTCTGCATGGCCCCTGCTCACTTTTGGGGCAACGCATCCCCACCCTGCTACCTGAATTCTGCCTGCAGGACCCCAAACCTGGTAATCCCTCCAATGCCCAGTTCCTGTCTCTCCTCGCTCCCTCCACACCTTCCCCTGATTGTCTGTGGCTGGGTCCTGGATTCCGCTCTCCGGCAAGGCAGGCACTTCCCAGGGGCCCTGTAGAGCAGGCAGGGCTGTGGCTCCCGGGGAACCTCCATGGCACACCCCGTGCTTTTGCCGTGCAGCCTCCTGCCCAGGCGCTCCCCGTCAGCCTAGTGCTCTGCGGGGCCTCAGGATGGAAGCCGGGTCAGTCTGTCTCTGCGGGCCTCTGGGCTGCTTCCACGCAATCGGGTCCAACAGTTCTTGTTTTTCCTTTTATTTTTAACTGGCAACTAAGGAAGGTCTTTGTGCGCCCGCTGACAAGGATGAAATTTTCCAGCTGGCCACAGTAGAAAGTTCATCATACTGACTTATTTGTTGCTGTGAACACAAGACAATTGCCCCTGTACCATGTCCCTAAGACCTCGTTAAAGGACAAGACTGTATTGGAGGCTGACAGACACTGGAGAGGGCTGTCCACACCGCAGGAGACACTGGAGAGGCCCGTCCACACCGCAGGAGACGCGGGGGTATTGGAGGCTGGGCACACACTGGACAGGCCTGTCCACACCCCAGGAGATATGGGGTTATTGGAGGCTGGCACACACTGGAGAGGCCCGTCTACACCCCAGGAGACCTGGTGGCGCGATCCTTCTGTAACTGGGCAGGGGAGGGCTTCGCTTCCTCAGGGGCCTCTTCCAGGGTCAACTGTGGCACAGAGAATGGAACCAAAGTCCCTTATAATCTCCCGTCAGTGGGAGCCCTTACAAACACTTGGTGATTACACGGCTTCCAGAGATTGAGTAAATATTTACATTCCAGACTAGCTTGTTGATAAATATCCCTAACAGGAGTTACTGGACTTCAAGGGAATGAATTCTTAGTGGATATCTGTGACTACTTTAAAACCGAGATCTCATTTCCAAAGAGAAAGCACAGACCCTGCACGTCTGTGCTTAGGTAACGGTTTATTAGTTACGACACCAAAAACACAAGCTATTAAAAAAAAAAGATAAATCAAGCTTCATAAAAATCAAACATTCTGTCCTTCTGAAGGCTCTTGAGAAAATTAAAATATAACTCACAAAATAGGAAAAACATTTTCAAATCACATATCTCATAACAGACTATAATCCAGGATATATGAAGAATTGCTACAACCCAGTAATAAAAAGACAAGAGCCCACTTTAGAAGCGAACAAAGGACTCGGTGAGACATTGCTCCAAAGAAGACTTACAAACAGCCAATCCACACGTGGAAACGTCTTCGACGTTGTTAGACGTCAGGGAAACGTCAATAAACACCACAGTGAAGGGCTGCTTCGCATTCACCGAGACGGCTGCGCTAAATGGCACCCAGCTCTTCCTCTCCTAGGCCCAGGCCAAGAGGACTGAAAACCACATCCACACAGACGCTCCCAAAGGCACAAAGACACTCGCACAAAGGCACAGCAGCATCCCTCAGCTGAAAGGTGCCCATTGATTGGTGAGTGGATGAACGCCGTGTGGTGCAGCCGCAGAGTAACCCGTTACTCACCACAGCCGGGAGCGAGGTACTGACACGCGCCACAGCGCCCATGAACACGGGAAATGCTACGTGAGGAAGGCACAGCGCCCATGAACACGGGAAATGCTACATGAGGAAGGCGCAGCTGGGAGTGAGGTGCTGACACGCGCCACCTGTTCCCATGCTGCATGATGAAGGCACAGCGCCCGTGAACACGGGAAATGCTACGTGAGGAAGGCACAGCGCCGATGAACATGGGAACATGCTGCATGATGAAGGTACAGCGCCCATGAACACGGGAAATGCTACGTGAGGAAGCCGCAGAAGCCGCGGATCACGTGATCCCACGTGTCTGAGATGTTCAGAGCACACAAACCCAGGGTTGGAAGTACACGATGAGTTACCGGAACCCTGGGGAGGGACTGAGTGGGTGTGAGCTCCATTCTAAGTGGTGGGAATGTGCTGGAATCAGAGCGTGGTGGCCGCACACATCTCTGTGAATACACCAGAAAACCACAGGGCTGTACACTTTACAGTGGTGAATTCTATGGTATGTGAATTACATCTCAATTAAAAAACACTGTATTCTTGGCTGAAAAAAAGAAGAAAAGAAAAATGAAAAGGAAGTGTCACACATTTCCTGAGAAAATGTGGAACTGTTTACGAAGGAGCACAAACAATAAAGGACAAAGCGTCAATAAGCCGCCCAACGCCACCCACCAGGCACATCCTCCACGGCGTGCTCTGTGTGACCGGACGAGGGGCTCCCGCCTGGAAGCCCAACACTTTGGGAGGCCACGGTGGGCAGATCGCTTGAGCCCAGGAGTTGCAGACCAGCCTGGACAATGGAGTGGGGCTCCATCTTTACCCAAAAACAAACAAACAAACAAAAAAAACACCAAAAATAGCAGGGTGTGGTGGCACACGCCTGTAATCCCAGTTACTCAGGAGGCTGAGTTGGGAGGATGACTTGAGCCTGAGAGGTGGAGGCTGCGGTGAGCCGAGATCTCACTACTGCACTCCAACTTGGGCGACGGAGTGACTCCATCTCAAAAAAAAAAAAAAAAAAAGAAAAGAAAATTTTCTAGGCATGAAGACATCTACACACCAATATGTTGTTTTTAAAAAATAAGATTCTCTTCAGGTTTCTGTTTGTAACTTGCTTGTTTCCCATGTATCAATATCATATAAACCCTTTGATTTCAATAAATAGATATTGCTTAAAAAGTTAAAAGTAAAGTGAACACTGTACCAGAGTCTCTGGAAGGAGGAAGGCTGTCCCCCAGGCTCCCAAAGCCCAGCAGGCCTGCAGTCCGCCAGGGCCAACAGATGTGGGGGGACTTCAGCCCAGCAGCAGCCGCTGACACAGGGGTGCAGCGGGTGGGAAGGGGACCAGCCCGCGGCAGGTGTCGGTGGGTTTGGGACCGACCAAGGGGCTGCAGCTGCCACTTGGCTGTGCTGTGAGATGAGCCTGGCGCCAGCCTGGAGGCCGAGGATGTGGGGGAGGCTGCCTTTACAGGTCAGGCTGTGCTGACACGAGGGCAGAGGGCTCCTTCCTTGTCCTCACTTCTCAGAGTGGGGAGGGTTAAATGTAGTCAGAATGGAAAAGAAGAACAGGAAACATCAGTAAGGAGACACAGCCGGAGTGTGCTGTGTCCATGTCCATGTCCACGTTCCTGGGACAAGGTCTGTGGGAGCATCACTGATTCCCAGAGGGAGACGGAGAGTCCAGATCCACGTGGCTTCCAGCTCCTGCTGCGACCCAAGACTCCACCTGGAGGGCTGTTACCCGAGGGCCTCCTGGTGGACTTTGCCTCCTCTGCTCAGTGGGGGACCTGGGGGCTGTGCAGTGTAGGGGTTGGGAGCCCTCGGCTTGCTGCTGGCCTGCCTGTGGCTGTGCACACGTGTGGTAGCGTGTGTGGGTGACTGTGGCCGTGCCCATGCGTGTGGGAGCGTGTGTGGGTGCCTGTGGCCGTGCCCATGCGTGTGGGAGCGTGTGTGGGTGCCTGTGGCCGTGCCCATGCGTGTGGGAGCGTGTGTGGGTGACTGTGGCCGTGCCCATGCGTGTGGGAGCGTGTGTGGGTGACTGTGGCCGTGCCCATGCGTGTGGGAGCGTGTGTGGGTGACTGTGGCCGTGCCCATGCGTGTGGGAGCGGGTGTGGGTGCCTGTGGCCGTGCCCATGCGTGTGGGAGTGTGTGTGGGTGACTGTGGCCGTGCCCATGCGTGTGGGAGCGTGTGTGGGTGACTGTGGCCGTGCCCATGCGTGTGGGAGTGTGTGTGGGTGCCTGTGGCCGTGGCCATGCGTGTGGGAGCGTGTGTGGGTGACTGTGGCCGTGGCCATGCGTGTGGGAGCGTGTGTGGGTGCCTGTGGCCGTGCCCATGCGTGTGGGAGTGTGTGTGGGTAACTGTGGCCGTGCCCATGCGTGTGGGAGCGTGTGTGGGTGCCTGTGGCCGTGGCCATGCGTGTGGGAGTGTGTGTGGGTGCCTGCAGGACAGAGAGAACCCAGAGGCAGACAGATGAAGTGGTTGACGCTTTGGCTGCAGGATCTGCCTCCTTGCTGTGGCCGTGTGGTGGTCCCAGTGAGAGTCTTCTGGTCCTGGGAATGGGGGTGCTGCTTGGTCACCTGGGGGTGTGGCTGGGTCATCCTGACCTCAGGTGCCCGATGGTGACCCTCAAACCCTTGGCAATGCCTGAAGGCCACAGGGCAACTGTGGTTGGTGGAGGGAATGCAGGGTTTGGACTTGGAAGGTGTGGGCTCCCGAGGCAGGTACCCCTGCCTGACTGTGTGCCCCTGGCTTGGAGGCCCAACCCAATCTGCCACCCAGGGCCCCCAGACTTCCTTGTGGAGCACCGCGGGGAGGGGTCCAGCCAGGGGCCGCCCCTGCCATGCGGGTGCCACTTTGTGCCTCGGGCTCCCCATGTAGCAGGGGGCATGCGGCTGCTGTGAGGGCTGAGTCAGGTGATGCCCGGAGGGTGTGGGGTTGCAGCCTGCTGTGCGGTGCAGGAATCCCACCCTAGTGGGCCTCAGCTGTCTGCTCCTCTCCCTTCTGTGTCACCCCAGGGCAGACCCCACTGTCTCCAGCCCTGCCAGCCTCAGGCTCCTGACTTACTGGAGACCTTCCCTCGACCTGCTTTTGGCCAAGGGAGAGCGATAGCTGCATGACTTTGGGAAAAGCTCAGCTCCCCGGCAGGGGGTCCTCACTTGCCTGCCGACTGTCCATAGCTCGACACGGGAGCCTGCTGGGGAGGCACGTCACTCCAGGAGTGGAAGGCGGGCGTCGAGGGAAGAGACGCTGCTCCCTCCCGCACTGTGTTGGCCTAAGTGCTTCACTGACCCAGAGGACACAGCCTGAGCCTCTCGTCCCAGCCTTTGGGGTGCCCCAGCCCCCTGTCAGATGTTTGGAATCCAGTAATTCTGGGCAGGAGCTGCAGGGAACACGTGGTTCAGAAAGCTGCGTGAAAGGGAGCAGACCACAGGTTTCCTCCTACACTGAAGCTGCCTGGGGCAGGGATGGGGTCTCCTCCCCCACTCCTTGGCTCTTCGTTCTCCAGAAAACCTCAGGACGACTGCTGAGGGCTTCGATGCCTGCCTCCCAGCCACAAGCGTGGGCCTGACAGCTTTCCCTGCAAAGCTACTCACCTGTGTGCTCTTCGAGGAACTGAAATTTTTCTCCATTTTAGTCTGTTCCTTTTCATGGGGCCATCATCTCCCCAGACTGCCTACAGTCACCCCTCATCCCCCAATGTTCCCACTCCAGAGTCTCTAAGAAAATTGGTACCAAGGCAATTTGTGTGAATCACGAGATGAAAACACTCATCTGTGGGAAACAGAGCCAGCCCAGGGCAGACACACGGCCTCTGGAACCCAGGGACTGAAAATAAAAGCGAACTGGTGCTGTTTTCAAATGGAATATGTACCCCTCCAGAAGCAAATTCCAAAGAGCAGTGAGAAGACTCCCACTGAGTACTGAGAGGGTGAAGAAAGTGACCCACAAACATTTTGAACTCTAGTGTGAAGGGTAGAAAACCTGGTGCTATTTTACTCACCATATCTCCTAGTTTTTGCTGAGATGATCTGGTATTTTATATACACATTATTTTTTAATAGTAAGTATAATATATCTAAAGACTAAATATATAACTTATGTTAAACGTTTACTTGAATTAAATTTTACAACCAGGTAAACCACAATGAATTAAACCTAGCTGACCACTCTCACTAAGGTTTTACTTCTCACCACAACTTCTTGCTATCGTATCTCCCTGTTCTCGAGGCTCTTTTAAAATGTATTTATCTCTCAGTTAAAACCAGCCTCTAGCTGCCCAGTTGTCCATGCATGCATGTTTTTATGTGTGGTGTGAGGAAAGGATCTCTATGTAAGACATTTGGATCTGTCCTTCACATGTCTTAATGCTTCATCTTTTTTTTTTCACTTCATATTCTCTTCTGTATACCAAGACATTTTCTTGAGGTTGTCTTTTAAATGGTCTGATTTTCTGTAAGATCTAAACTGCTCTTCATTCTTTTCACTTAGGAAATAGTGGGGTCTGTCAAATGCAAAGAGAATGCAGAGAAGAATTCTACCAACATTCACGGAGCCACCACTTAGGTTCAGCAGATCTTGGCATTTTGTCATATTTGCTTCCCATGTTCTTTGAGAAATAAAATATATACAATCTAACCTCAAAGTGTTCTTCCCCAATTTCAAAAGGCACTGGTTCCTAAGAGGAGAAATAATAATCCTGCCAAACACTAGAAAATATACTAATTTATGAATGCCACAAGAGTAGATTAAAAGAGAAAATCTGGTCAGGCATGGTGGCTCATGCCTATAATCCCAGCACTTTGGGAGGCCGAGGCCAGTGGATCACCTGAGGTCAGGAGTTCAAGACCAGCCTGGCTAATACGATGAAACCCCGTCCCTACTAAAAATGCAAAAATTAGCCGGGCGTGGTGGTGGGCACCTGTAATCCCAGCTACTTGGGAGGCTGAGTCAGAAGAATCACTTGAACTCTGCAAGGCGGAGGTTGCAGTGAGCCGAGATCGTATCACTACGCTCCAGCCTGGGTGAAAGAGGGACAGACTGTCTCAAAAAGAAAAAATGAATAAATTATAAAAGAGAAAATCCATACAACCATCAAAATAAATGCAAAAAATTAATAAAATTCAGTACTCACTCAAAACATAAAATATTAGCAAATAGAAATAGAAGGAAATGTTCTTAATTTGATAAAAGATATTTATCAAAAATTCAGTTAACCTTAGACTTAATAGTGAAACTAGAAAATTTCCACTGGTGTCAGAAACAAGATGAAATTGTCCACTGTGGCAGGCTGTAGTTTTCAGAGAGCTGTGTGGTTTATTTTGGGTGTGTCTCATGTAAGCAGCATTAACTGAATTTTGTTTTATTTTAATATGGTCTGCTGATCTCTATCTTTCAAAATGTGAGTTTAATTTATTTACAGTTACAGTAATTACTGACATATGTAAACAGTTTTCCTACTATATTATTATGCGTTTTCTACTTACTTGGGTTTTGTCTCCCCTGCTTTTTTCTTTTTTTCTTCCTTGAATTTTAGTGAATATGTTTTTAATCTATTTCTCATTTTCTCTGTTACTTTGAAAGCAAAGATATGTATTTCTACTATTTCAAAAGTTAACCTTAAAATTGTATCATACATTAACTGGACATTTTCTGAGAAAGCCTAAAATTACTCAAAATATCTATTCTTTTCCAGATGGGAAGACCCGGGCGTTCCTCCCTTCCACGGAACTCTGCCCTATCTTGTTGTATTGTCTATTTTAGTTTTACCTTTTTAAGACTAAACTCTGTAAACATTAGTTTGTGATAGGTGCCAAAATTTGACCATTTTTTATTATAACCCTTGCCATTTCTCCAAATTCATTTTCCTTTTGGATGAAGTACACTCCTTCTTTTAGCAAGTACCTAGGACTTAAGCTTTTTCTTCTGGTTTTCTATAGCTGCTTAAAAAACAATGACAAAATGCAGTGGTATACACAACTATTATTCTCCCAGATTATGCCGGTCAGGAATTAAGACGACACATGGCAGGGATGGCTTGTTTCTGCTCCAGGACGTCTGCATTCTCAGATGGAAGGACTAAAAAAGCTGAGGGCTGGAATCACCTGGACCATTCATTGCTCACATGTCTAGTATCTGCACGGGGGTGACTTGAAGGATAGGCTCAGCTGGAACTGTGGACCGGCTGGAACTGTGGACTGGAACTGTGGACCGGAACCGTGGGTCAGAGCACCTACACGTGACCTGCCTGCGGGAACTGTGGACCGGAACTGTGGACCGGAGCACCTATGCCTGACCTGTCTGCAGCTTCAAGGCAGTTCCTGCATGGTTGCCCAGAGCACCAAGAGCAAGTATTCTGCCTTGAGCAGAAGGTGCGCATGGGCTTCTGCGGGGATCCGGCAATGGGGATCACTTCGTATTATTCCACTGGACTCTCCTGGTGAAAGGAGCCATGCACTCACTTAGATCCAGAAGGAAAGCTCCTGCAGCACAGCCCAGCGCCTTCAGAAGGAAGGGCGGTAGAATGCCTCCTCTTTAGGGAGAAGCGTCAAATAACCTGCATTCATGTTTTAAAACTGCCACAGTCTCTCTCTAAACAAAAGCTATTTACACTCCCCATCAAGCCACATATATTCATCTCCTCCCAAGACTTCCCCTAGTAGCTGCATCCCATTATGCTTTCCATCTCATGCTCAAAGCTGAGGCTCTTATCCCTAATCAGGTCCAGGGGTAAGACCCCCCAGGATTGGTTCCTCAAGTGCACTCCCTCTTGTTCTGCAGATTATGAAAAGAGAGACAAGTGATCTTCCACCTACACACCCAACATACAATGTGGGACAGGGATGGGATAATCACAGACACTCCTGTTCGAAAAGGGAGAAAATGGGAGGCATGGAGCAGTCACTGGCTCACAGCAGTTCTGACATCCGGTCAGGCATCCATCACCAGTTCCCTGATCGAGGCTCCCCACTACTTACGAGAGACTCTCCTATTCTCTTATCTCTGTTCTCTGAGTGCTTCTGTGACCTTCGGAGTCATCTTTTATCTTCCATAAGAAATGACCAATGTTTGCAGCTGAGGTTTGTTGTTGTTGTTTCACCTACTTCCTTCTTGTAGAAGTTCAGGGGCCCAAAGACCTCTTGTAAGTTGGTATCGTCTCTGTTCCTTTTAGACAAAGTTGATATGATTCCTTTAGAAATACTGTGGTTTTTAATTTATATAAATTGCATTAGATAAAAGCCACATCTGCCAGATGCGGTGGCTCATGCCTGTAATCCCAACACTTTGGGAGGCTGAGGCAGGCGGATCACGAGGTCAGGAGATTGAGACCATCCTGGCCAACCTGGTGAAACCCCGTTTCTACTAAAAATACAAAAGTTAGCCGGGCGTGGTGGCGCACGCCTGTAGTCCCAGCTACTCGGGAGGCTGAGGCAGGAGAATCGCTTGAACCCGGGAGGCGGAGATTGCAGTGAGCCAAGATCACGCCACTGCACTCCAGCCTGGGCGACAGAGTGAGACTCCGTCGGAAAAAAAAAAAAAGCCACACCAAAAAAGATTCTTCTGTACCTTAGGTTCTCGGTGAGGCTACTGTGGGAAGGTGATCTTAAAATTCTTAGAGTGTCTATTGGTTAACATAGAAGGCACATCTGTAAGATCCTTAGAAAGTCACTTATTTGAAATGGTCTTTGAGGCATTACTTTAAATATTTTTGATGCTGTCTTTAGTCCTTTTGTGCTGCTACAACAAATGCCACGGACTGTAATTTATAAAGAACAGAAATTTATTTCCTACAATTCTGGAGGCTGAGAAGTCCATGACCAAGGCACCAGAATCTGGTGAAGGGCTTCGTGTGGTGTCCTCACATGGTGGAGGGTGGAAGGGAAATCCGACCCACTCCCCAAAGCCCTTTTTACAACATGGATGCATTCATGAGGATGGAGCCCTCATGACCTCAACACCTCCCAACGGGCCCCACCTCCCAGCACCACCGCACTGGGGACCAATTTGCCAACACATTAATTTTGGGGAACACATTCAGACCACAGCAGAGGTCTTCACTAGGGATTTTACAGTCACATCCTCAGTTTTATATTACTCTGAGACCATGTTATCTGAACAGTGACCTGAATTTGATTTTTATCCTTAAGCTTGATTTTACTTTGAGAATCATATTCTGGCAAGCCAGACTGTTTCTCTATAATTTCTCTAAATTTTACTTGAAAAATGAAAAGTTTCTCAGTTCACCTCTTTGCTCTTGAATTTTATTACAGGCAGCTGAAAGAATCCAGGAAGCATCTTCAACATCCCCTGCCCAGAAATTGCCTTAGCTAGATCATCAGTTTATTAGGAATATTTATATTTTCCACGTTCCCTCAGGTGACAGTGTTGCCAAACTTCCACACCATGTAACAAGAACTTCCTTTATGTCCACTTCCAAGAACATTTTAATTACTTCCCTTTAAACTCTAGCCAATAGCCTTATCAAGGCCCATCAGATTTCTGCCTGCTGTCTACTTCCCAAATTAACAGAATTTCAGGTCTTCTTTTTTCTTTCAGCAGCATCCAACTTCCAGCTACCAAAAATCTTAACAATAATTTTGGGTCAGATGTGTGGCTTCGTCTTTACTCTGAGACTACATTTTCCTGACAATGACCCGGGTTTTATTTTTGCCCTGAGAACCTTTCTTGCTTTGAGAGCTCTTTGCTGCCTAGAGAGATTGTTCTGAGCCCACTACAGTTTTTCTAAACTCTAGTTTAAAACAATAGTTCATTCTTTTAGGTCACATCTCTATATTCAATTATTCTTATTATACCTTCACTCTTGAGTAAAACCTTAGCTGGGTGTAAAATAGGTTGTAGTTGGAGCTATTTCTTCATTGTTTTCTTGATTCTATTCAACTGGATGAGAAGTCTGCTGTTTTTGTTTGTTTGTTTGTTTGTTTTGAGACAGAGTCTCACTCTGTCGCCCAGGCTGGAGTGCAGTGGCGCGATCTCCACTCACTGCAAGCTCCGCCTCCCGAGTTCACGCCATTCTCCTGCCTCAGCCTCCCGTGTAGCTGGGACTACAGATGCCCACCACCTCGCCCGACTAGTTTTTTTATTTTTAGTAGAGACGGGGTTTCACCGTGTTAGTCAGGATGGTCTCTATCTCCTGACCTCGTGATCCGCCCATCTCGGCCTCCCAAAGTGCTGGGATTACAGGCGTGAGCCACTGCGCCTGGCCGAGAAGTCTGCTGTTAATCTAATTGTTTGTTTGCAGGTTAATCATCCTTATCCCTGAGGTTCTGTAGTTAAACTCTAATGTATGAGTGTGTGCGGAGGGGGGACAGGGGGTTGGACACTATTTTTTCTGCTTAGAACTTGGACTCTGCTTTATATCCAAGGTAGGGAAAGTGAGCAAGCTCCTTGAGACCACACTTGAGGTTAGCACAGAGCCAGAATGAGAACCGAGGCCCCTGGACTCCTCACTAAGTGCTCACCTGTGGTGCCACCCCTCTTCCCACAAGTGTGGTCTTTGGCGATCTTAGATACCGTGGACGGGGAGAGCAACCGGGGGACTTCACTACATAGTGATGCTCTTTCTTCCCTAATTGGCCGTACACGCATGAGGTCATGGAGTCTTTCTTTTTTAATCATTGTTGATAATGTCAGGGAGAATGACATGTTTGTTTGAAAGAGAACAGACTTTGGAACTGGGCAGGCCTGGATTTGAATCCAAATCATCACTGATTCTTGTGCAGTCTTGAACACATTACCCGCTATCTCTCAGTCTTACTTTGCTCATTTGTAAAATGAAGATATCATCATCATCTTTATGGGGCATATGGAGATGTTTGTACATAGTAGATGCAGGGCAGGTGCTTGGTGCAAACTTGCTGATAGGGAGTTGAGGCTGGTAATGTGGGACCGCAAACAACTAAACTAAAGCCACCAAGATACCAAGTTTTCAGGGGCTGAGAGAGGAGATGAGGGAGAGATTAGCTTCCCCACAAGTATTTACAGCCCTGAGTGCAACACTGGTTGGGAGATGGGTCAGGCTTCTACTTGCACCCCAGGTGGATTGGATTGCAGTTTTAGCTATCTCCTTTATTTTTCTGACAGTGAGATTTATAGAAGGAAGACAGCCAGATGCTCAGTCCCTGGCTTACTTTGTGATTTCATTCCAGAATGGCCCAGTAATGTTCCTCAGAAATCCCTGAGAAAGTGCTGAAGAATGAGGGTGAGGTTTTAGTATTTGTTGTTGTGGGGGTCAGCTGGGTTTCTCCAGCACTGGGGTGAATGGTAGTCTCCTCCTAGTGGACTTTGTTTGCTGCTATGAATAATGCCTGTTTTTATTCATTATTGTTCAAAGGCAGGTGTTACACAGCAGGTTAAAAATATATATATATATTTCGAAGAAGGGCTCCAAAAAGACAATTAATTCATGTAAAAAGCACTGACTTAACACATTTGATGTGTGGGTTTCAGCTGCCCCATTGACCTAGTTGCTTCTCTGGGTATGTAACACTGGTTCTGTGGCCCAACTGAGGTTAATGCCAACATAGCTGGAGAAAGCTCAGAGCAAAGGAAGAGACCAAATCTCTTACGAAAATCCTGGCAGGCCAAACTGTCCTCCATCCAGCAGATTCCCCTTAAATGAAAGCTGTTTATAAGAAATGTCAGATTCTGGATAATGTTTTGAAAATGTTCCCTGAGCTCTGTGATAACCTCACTGGGGTCACATCTGGCCTGGAAGCCACATGCCAAACACTACATATTTAGGGCTCAATTTGCAAGTTCAAGACAGGAGGGAAAAATTGTAGTTAAAAAACTTAAAAAAAAAATTTTTTTTTAGAGATCATGTCTTGCTATGTTGCCTAGGCTGGACTCAAACTCCTGGGCTCAAGGAATCCTCTTGCCCCAGCCTCTCGAGTATCTGGGACTACAGGAATGCGCCACTGTGCCAGCTTGAATTAATTTTTTAGTATGGTGTGAGGCAGGCATCAAGATAAGTATTTGTCCCTAACAGTTAACCAGTTTTTCAAGCACGGTCTGTTGAAAAGACTTTCTTTTCCCCATTGAATTGCATCAAATTGCTTTGGTGGCTTAGTTGAAAATAAATTGGCTATGTAAGTGCTGGTTCATTTTGAACTACATTTTGTTCCATTGATCTATTTATCTGCTTTTATACCAATACTACACTCTCATAATTACCAGTGCTTTACTAAGTTCTGAATTCAGGTAGTGTAAAATCTTTGATTTTGTTATTCTTCTCCAAAAATTCTTGGCTACCAGGTCCTTTGCATTTTCATGTAAATTTTAGAATCAACTTGTGACTTTCTGTTCTTTAAAAGCTGGCTGTGATTTTGATTGAGAGTGCATTGAATCTGTATACTAATTTTGGGAGGGGCCGGGTGCGGTGGCTCACACCTATAATCCTAGAACTTTGGGAGGCTGAGGTGGGCAGATCACTTGAGGCAAGGAGTTCGAGATCAGCCAGGCCAACATGGCGAAACCCCATCTCTACTAAAAATACAAAAATTAGCCAGGCATGGTGGTGTGTGCCTGTAGTCCCAGCTACTCGGGAGGCTGAAGCATAAGAATCGCTTGAACCTGGGAGGCAGAGGTTGCAGTGAGCTGCACTCCAGCCTGGGTGACAGAGTGAGACTCTGTCTCAAAAAAGAAAAAAAAAAAAAAAAAGGAGAATTGACATCTTAACAGTGTGTACCCTTCCAGTCCATGAACATGAACAAATCTTCATTTATTTGTCTTCTTGAATTTTTCTCAATAATATTTTTTAGTTTTCTGTGAACAGTTCTTGCGCATCTTTCATTAAAGTTAATCCTAAATATTGTAATATTGTTTTATCTTGATGCTACTAATGTTTTTTCCATTAAATGGTTTCAGCTTTCCAACTGTTTTTTGCTAGTGCATAAAAATTCATTTGATGATTGCATATTGACTTTGTATCCTGAGTTCTTGCTTAATTCACTTACTAGCTCTAGTAATTTGTTGCTGTTGATACTTAGGATTTTCTACATACACAGTCATGTTCTCTATGAACAAATAGGTCTACATTTTCCTTTCCTATCTTTATGATTTTTAGTTTTCTTGCCTTATTGCACTTAGCTAGGAACTCTAGTACAACATTGAATAGACAAAATAAATGCCAACATCCTTGCCCTGTTCTCAATCTTGGGTTGAAAACATTCAGCAGTTCCTTATAAAGTATGATGTTATCTGTAATTTTACAAGTTGAAGATGTCACTTTCTATTCCCTGTCTCTTGACAGTTGTTGTTATTATGAACAGATATTAAATTTTGTACCAAAGTATTAAATGAATTTATTTAGATGATCTTGTGAGTTTTGTCCTTTAACCTATTAATGTGGTGAAAAATATTTATTGATTTTTGAATTACATTCCTGGAATAAACCCCACTTTGTCACGATACATTGTCTCTTTTGATGTATTGTTGTTTGATTTGCTAACATTTTGTTAATTTTTAAATTTATGCTTGTGAAGGATATTGGTCTGTAGGGTTGTTTTTTTTTGTTTTGTTTTTGTTTTTGTTTTTGTTTTTTTGGTCAGGGTTTGGTATCAGGATGATTCTGGCCTCATAAAATGACTTAGGAAGCATCCTCTCTTCCTTTGTTTTCCTCTGAAAGGGTGTGTGAATGATAGACATTACTAATCCCTTCAGTGTTTGGTATAATTTACCAGTGAAACGATCTGAATCCGAAGTCTTCTTTCTTAGAAAGTTTTTAAGTATAAATTCTATTTCAGATTTTCTGTTTATTCTTGGGTTAGTTTTGATAAGGTCTTCCAAGGTTTTTATCCATTTTATCTAAGCTGTTAATTCTTCAAATATTTTTGTCTTTCATTTTCTCTCTCTTTCTCTCTCATTTTTAGATCCCAAATGCTTATATTTCAGACTACTTGTTATAATCCCACATTTTGCAGGAGTTCTGTTCATGTTTTGAAAAATCTTTTTCCTTTGTCTTGAGGAAAAAGTTTGAATATTTTCCAGTGACCTTCAAGTTCACTGATCCTTTCTTTTGCATTATACAGTTTAAGCCCACCCATTTATTTTTTTCTTTCATATGGTCTGTTAGTACTCACATTCATCTTTTGAAATATACCATTTGCTCACCCATATTTGAAATAATTGTTTTTGTATTTTATCTTCCCAATTACTGGTTCATCTGATAACCATCTCCTTCCAGAGATTTTGTTTTCTCCTAAGTATAAACCATACATTTTCACTTACTTGTATGTTTTATATATTTTTGTTGTTTGGCACATTGTGTATAAATGAATAATGAAGATTGAAGCATTTTTGTTTTGGTTCCTTAGACATGTATTTCCTTTCCTCAGAATGTAGTGAGGGTGAGAAGCCAATCACTCAGCTTTCTCCAAGAATCTCCTTGAGACCAAAAAAAAGTTGCAGCTTTAACCTGTGATTACTCAACTTCAAATTCTTGAGATAGAGTTTTTCAGACTTGTCAATGTTTGGTCTCAAAAGGGGCTGGTTGCAGTTTCAACTCAGGCAGGGGTGTGGAATCCATTAATCACAGCAAGTATGAGATCTTACGGTTTATTTCTGCTTAGCCACCCTTCCTCCACTGCTGTGTTTATGTCAAAATTTGGAGTGGGGAAGAATTGCTCAGGTTAGGTGCTCTATCCTTGCCTTTGTGGCTTTTCTAGGCTCCAATTTGTCCCATCAGTTCATACTGCCACTCAAAGTTCAGCAGACAGCACTTTGTCCCCAAAAGTTTCTTATCCACAGCAGGCCAATCCTCCTCAGACCTCAGTAGGAAGCCTGGGAGCTGTCATGTCTCTCTTTCTTGCCTATGCTTGTTTCCTTCTGGAATTCAGTTCTGAAGGCTTTCTTCATGCCGCTGCCTGACCACCCTCCCACCCCCCTGCCCCGGGTCTTTTAGAAAAGTACAATTTTAATTTTGTTTGAGTTTCTCTTGTTGTTCTCACAGGAACAAAGTCTTTCTCATCTTAATACAAAGCAGAGCTCTCCTGTATCTGGCATTCTGCTACTTTCTTTTTCCAGTCAAAGTGTGTCATGGATTTTTTTCATGTGAACACAATAGGTTTACCTTATAATTTAGAGCTTTAAACACTTATACTTTGTTTTTCAAACAAAAGTAATGCCTTTTCACTATTGGTAGAGTACTGAAAGCACAATAAAAAATAAAAGTCAAAGTTAATCACTAACTTTCCCTGTCTTCTTCTTTTTTTTTTTTAAATTGAGGAATAACTTACATATAGCAAAATGCCCAAATCTCAGTTGTATAGCTCAACAAATTTTACATATATTTACACTGTGTGACCACCACTCATATCGAGATATAAAACATTTCCGTCATTATTCTTCCCAGTCAATATTGTCTCCCAGAGAAAACCATTATTTTCATTTCCAACATCATGGTTTAGATTTTTCCGGTTCTTAAGTTTAATAATTGGAAGTGTGTAGTATGTACTCTACTGTGCCTGACTTCTTTTGCTCAAATAATGTCTGTGAGATTCATCCATATTGTCATGTGTCTTTATTGCTTATTCTTTTTATTGTTGCATACTATTCCATTGATGAATTACACCACAATTATTTCTCCATTAGTCAAGTGATAGACAATTGAGTTGCTTCAAGTTTTTGGCTTGTTATCAATAAAGTCGCTGTGAATTTTTGTTGGACATTTCACTGATTTTTCTAACTTTGCTTAGGGTGAAATGATTGTATCATGAAGAGATGTATATATAGCTGTAACAGAAATTGCCTATTTTCCCAAATGATGGAATCACTTCGCATTCCAAGAGTGTATGAGAGTTCCAATTGTTTCACATCCTCACCACATTTGGTATTATCAGCCTTTTTAGAGTACTGTCCTCTGTTGGGTGTGTGACAGGGCCTCATAAAGTCTTAACTTGCACTTCCCTGATGCTCGCCCATTCTTTTTAATGACCGCATATTATTCTCCAGTATGAATGTGCTGGAATTTATTTAGCCATTTCCCTACTGATGGATATTTTCTTTGTTTCTAGTTGTAATTCTTTAAAATACTGTTTCATGTCACACTTTTGACCCACACCTTTGAGTCCATATGCAGATATTTCTGGGTTCAGGTCTTAGGGTACTTGGCATGAAGGGGCAAGCGTGTCATGCAGAGCCTCTCACAGCCTGCCCACAAGACTCCTGTCCAGTATTATGCTGGCTCTTCTCACATGACACTGTCACTCTGAACCAGATGTTTCTAGAAAAGTGAGGCCTTTCCCATGCAAATCCAGGGCCACATGTTAAGTTGTGTTTCCATTATCTCGCTTCTTCAAAGGTTTTTTTTCTGGAATTGCCTCTTCTTTTGACATCAGTATGAATGGGATGCATTTCCCTGGCTTTCCTTTCTTGGCTGCCTTTTAGACAAGGCATTTTGAAGATAACAGTTTTACTGCCTGTCACTGCAGCAAAACAGACCAGTGACAACAAAAACCAACCGGAGGAAGTTTTATGGCTTCTAAGTCATCCTGGAGACTCCAGCTTTGCAGTCACTCTCCTCAGTCCACACTGCCCTGGTCCCCGCCACTGAGGTGAAAATTAGAAGCTTCTCCTCCTGGGGTTTCCTTTTTTTTTTCCACATCAGGAACGTCTCCTACATTCAGACCTGGGTGGACTCTTTCCTTTTTTAAAGTTCCTGATATTGAGAGAGCTTGAGTCCATCAAAACTCTGGACAGTTAGGAAAGACTTGCCATGACCACAGATAACTCACAGGTCTGGCCTGGACACCATCCTGAAACTCACCCTGGACTGCGGACCCGTCCGCACAGGTGGACGGTGCGGTGCTCGGAATGCAGTCACCCTGGATGCGGACACTGGCTCCTCGACTCTAGCCGCGTTTGTTTGGGTGGGCACCTTTGACCTCTCCGTGCCTCACTGCCTCATCTGCGTCACATGGGAAGAAAGAGGATCCACTTCAGAAGGTGGCTGAACCAGGAGGACACTGAGGCGCGTGAGGTAACAGTCAGCCTGCTACACCGTCCACACGGGTGGGGGTGATACCATCACCCAGAATCCCCAGAGCAGGGGCAGACGCAGACGACTCCAAGCTGGGACCAACCACCTGCTCAGTGGAGTCATCAACACCGCCGGCTGTGGATACGGTGCTGAGTTTGGATCCCGGCCCTGTGCCTCAGTTATTCCATGGGTCCAGTGGGAGCAGGCACAGCCTGTCTGGCCAGCCGCTGGGGACTACACAGCTCCACCTGTGCAAACTACCCCCAGGTGGCCCAAGCCAGGCGGTCACCAAGCAGCAAACCAGGAGGCTCTGAACCAGAAAGACGCTCCCACTCAGCTGGGAGGGTGAGGCAGGGGCCGCCCACGGTGGACGAACACGGATGCCGCTGGAAGGCCCACATAGCTGGACCTGCACGTCCAAAGGCACGCAGGAGCCAGGCCACCGCGCATCTAGCCTGTGGTTGGTTTAGAGATGCCCACGTGATGCCCCTCCAGCCAATGAGATGCAAGGACTAGGAGCCTGGGGGATTCTGGGAAGGGTTTCTCTTGGGAGCCACAGCGGTGGCGCGGGGTCTGCAGCTGCTCAGCCTGTGGTGTTTGCGGAGCCCCTGGGCACTTGCTGTCCCGCTGCAGTCCCTGTCCCCGTGCGGTGGCACCCTCAGGACCCCAGGGGAACAAGCGTGGAAGCGGGAGCCCAGGCTCCGAGAAGTGGGGTTTCTGGGGACAGGTTCACCGCTGCCTGGAGCAGAACGAATGGCAGCAGCCAGAGCCCCACCCTTGAGGGCCTTCGAGCTCTGGGGCCTGTTGCAGGTTTTGAAAGCTCTTCCTGCTCCAGGGTGAATGCCGAAGTGCTTTTCATTTTCTGGGAAGCTGGTTTGGGAGAGATTGTTACATTGCAAGTATTTCCAATCCGAGTCCTCCAGAAAGCCCGTGAGGAAGCTCATCTCCCTCACGGAAGGAATGTTCTTGTGCAGCTGCGAGTGGCCCTCATCCTCCTCCATGTGGTGTTTGAACAAAGTGTTTTGTTTGGTTTTTGTAGCTTCCAGATCACATAAGGAATGCTAACATCCCAGACCTGAGCCCGTGGGCTGCTTTTCCTCCAAGACAATGTCAGCTCGTTAAATCACCTGGGTTCTTTCCAACGCTAGCTGGGCCTGGGCTCTAGCCCAGATGGTGGGAGTGACTTGGTCTGGGTTGGGCCTGGCCTCAGAATCCTTAAAGACTCCCCGCGCCCCAAATTATGCATGTGAAGCCAGCAGAGGACCTCTACTCTGAAAGCCTGATCAGGTTGGGACTGAAGGCCACCTGGAGGAGATGGTAGACCATGGAGTCCAGGTGATGGCTCCAGGTCCCTTCCCAGTTTGCGCCTGGAGTCTGCAGGGTCATTTCTGTGCCCCCATTTAGTGGGAGGCAGCTTGACACATGGGAAGTCCATTGTGTGTCTGGGACTTCTTACCGTACTTGTCCCCTCAGTCTCCTGGAGTGGTTCAGACATTGCCAGCCTCAGCTCAGCCATCCTGTACGTGCTCTACCACAGAAGAAAGTCTGAACAGCACTATGGAAGCTGACCTCAGCCTCTTCCGCCACATTTGGGAACCATCTGGGAGAAGAGATCAAACGCAAGCCCTAGGGGAAACCTCAGATCCAACTGGCAAAAGATGAACGAATAGGCTGAACAGGAGACAGAACCCACAGAAAAGCAACTTGAAGGCAAAAGTAGTGGGGATCTGACCTAGGAATGTTGTTTAACAAAAAGCACAGTGGTGGATGGCTACAGCTCATACCTGTGGAGCAGCCTAGAGAGTGAGGCAGTTTTCATCCCCTCCTCACTTCATCTTATAGCCATGCGACAGACACTTTTATCCAGCTTTACACATTTTGTTTAAATACTTCCCATCGTACTTACCATGCCCTTGGCACTGGTCTAAGTGTATTGCTAAGATCACTTGAACCCTCGGGACAGCATTCTGCCGTGGGTGATGTTATTACTCCCACATCAGAGATGAGCAAATGGAGGCCCTGACGGCTGAGATCTAAGTCTATGCAGGTCAGCTCCAGAGCTTATGCTCTTAACCTCAGCACTGTGCTGCCTCTGGCACAGCAACAAGGACTAAAGCAAGGAAGCTGTCAGGTTCAAGTTCTGTTCTTCCTTCAAAGAGCCAGATACATTTGGCTTTGAGTCTAGTCATGTCAAAGTCCAGGGTTCTCCTGGGGATTTCTGCTAGCTCATGAAGACTCTCCCTCTCCTGATTCCATGTCTTAGGACCAGGGTCTGCATGCTGCAGGCAGTCCCGCCCTACATTCACCTGGGTGCAGGACTCTACACTGTGGCACTCCTCACAAGCTTTCTGCTACATGAGGTGCTGGCAAAGGGTATTCATGTTGTGAAACACTAAGATGTACCCGGACTTCTGAAATCCACTTTGCTGTCCCCCAGACTTCAACACTCCACAGCCTCAGCGTTGCCTCTTCCCTCCCACATTTCACCTGGTGACTGTAAACTCTTCAGTATTTTCTCCTCCCTCCCACATTTCCCCTAGTGACTATAAACTCTTTGGTTTACTGTATAGTTATGCCAACTCCCTTTTCTGAAGTAGCCATAATGAGGAGAATGGGTGCCAACACTTTTGCCCTTCATCTCAGTACTTGTTGAGTTTTTACAAAGAGAGAGCTCTTTCCACCAAGACACCTCTGGTGAATGAAGCTCTTTTAATTTTGTGGTCAGAAAATGTTTCTGTCTCTACCCAGCTGGAGAAGGAAAAGTACAGGACAAGGAGGGAGAAGGCTCCATGCTATAGCTCCACCATCCACTGCCTGAGGGCCTGGAGAAAGTCAAGTCACCTCTCCTGGTCCCAGTTTTCTCTTCAGTAATTTAGGGACCATAGCACCTACCCTGTACTTTTGAAGAATTGTCAGTGATTTCTGGTTTAGGGAGCTGGATGAAGCCCTCTGTCTCACTACCCTCACACCCAAGGATGTGAACCACAAGGATTTGAGCAAGAAAAGACAAACAGCAACAGCCTTTACTGTTGAAAGTGGAGGAAGGGAGATCAGCTCCTTGCATCAAAGCAGCACCTGCCTCCACTCTGCCTGGAAGCTGCAGTGGGAGAGGACAGAAGTCAGAACCCAAGGGAATGCCCTCCCTCTCCGCCCCCCATTGTTTTTCCAAAAAGAGAGAGCTGAAGGGGATGGGAAAGGAGGTGGGAATTTCAGAGAATTGGTGGCCTTTCTCACTTACTTCCTCCTGCCCCCACCAGACCCATGGTGATTCCTTATGGATTAGGGCTGGGTTTGCCAGCTTGGAAAGCCAAGTCTCAACAACTTGTAGACAGTCTTGGAAGAAAATGACATAAATCTTTTTGAGGTAAAGTTAACAAATCAGGAGGTTTGGGGAAAGGAGTGTAAGTGTATTAGACTACTGGTCTTTCACAGTGGGAAGGCACAGATAGTTTCTAAGTTGGGAAAAAATCAAGAAGTAACAGTTCTAAAGGGAGCCATATGAAGAACTAAAATAAAAATGAGAATGAATTGGCTGGGCATGGTGGCTTACGCTTGTAATCCCAACACTTTGGGATTACAGAGGCCGGCAGATTGCCCGAGCTCAGGAGTTTAAGACCAGCCTGGGCAACATGATGAAACCCTATCTCTACCAAAATACAAAAAATTAGCCCAGAGTGGCAGCGTGCACCTGTAGTCCAAGCCACTCGGGAGGCTGGGGGAAGAGAATTGCTTAACCCAGAGGCAAAGGTTGCAGTGAGCCATGATTGTGCCACTGCACTCTAGCCTGGGCAACAGAGCAGGACTCTGTCTCAAAAAGAAAGAATTATAATCAAGAAAGATCAGAAAGTAGGTAAGAGGAGGAGAGGTGAGAAAAGTAAGTAAGAGAAGGTCTGCTGCTTTGCTTATCTTTTAACATAGATGTTCAATAGACATTGTCTAAATGTGCTAAATCTACGAAAAGAGTGTTGGGGTGTTTTATGGACTGAATGCTTGTGTCTTGTCCTCTCTCAAATTTGTATGTTGAATCCCAACTTCCAGTGTGGCCGCATTTAAAGCAGGAAGAAATTGAGGTTAAATGAGGTCATAAGGGTCAGGCACTGATCTGATAGGAGCGGTGTCCTTAGAGACACCAAATATTTTTCTCTGCCCTCACGATCTCCTCCCATGTGTGAACCTGGCAAGAGAGCAATTGTTTTCAAGCCGGGAAGAGATCCTCCCCTATACCAGAAATCACCTATGCTAGCACCTTGATGTACCTCCAGCCTCCAGAACTATGATAGAAAGTAAATTTCTGTTGTTTAAGCCACCCAGTCTGTGGTACTTTGTTATGGTAGCCCATGGAAACTAATATAGGGTATAATATATGAAAGAAAAAGGTATAATAATTAAACAGTGTAACCCTTTCAGATTACCATAAGGAAAGCATCCCACTTCTGAAAGAAGTTCATACAGTGAGAGTTAGAAAATAAAGAAAACATTATAAATAGAAAATGTAAAATGCTGGCATTAAAATAAAATGTGTCAAATGCAAATTAAATATACTTACCTATTGAAAGATGCAGCAAAGCCCAAGTAAATAAGAAATTCATCTAAAACAAAGTGATTCAGAAAGGGCACATTAAAACCTAGAGAAACAAAGGCAGATTAAATTCAAGACACAAATTATGAAGTGAGTTAAAACAGCACTGTATATTGATCATGAATTTTTTTTTTCTGAGACAAGGTCTCACTTCCATCACCCAGGGTGGAGTGGAGTGGTGCAGTCATGGTTCACTGCAACCTCAACTTCCTAGGATCATGTGATTCTCCCACCTCAGCCTCCGGAGTAGCTGTTACTACAAGTGTGCACCACCATGCTCAGCTAATTTTTGTATTTTTAGTACAGATGGTTTCACCATGTTGTCCAGGCTGCTCTTGAGCTCATGGGCTCAAGCAGCCTCCCAAAGTGCTGGGATTACAGTCGTGAGCCACCTTGCTCAGCCAACCATGAAATATTAATGCACCAAATAACATAGCAATAAAACCACAGGAACAGACTTCCTCTCTGGGACCTGTAGTAGATATACTTTTCCCTATTCCTCCTGCTAAGTACAACAAAAAGACCCTGAAAATTATATGTAAAACAAATAGAAGAATATTCTGAAAGGTGGAGCGAAGAATGCAGATCAGCTAGGAACATGGGAACTTGAAGAATGATATGGTGTTGAGCTCCCTGGGTTTTCCTTTTCCCTTGTATATCCCACATATGGAGCTGAAGAAACTGGAAACCTAGAAACACCAAAAGGCAGACAAAAATATCCCTAATAAGAGTTTAGTGTTTCTAGCCAGAGGACCAGGATAGAAGCAACCTATGAAGACAGAAAACTTTGTGACCTCACTCTCACTTACTCAAGCAAAGCCCAAGTTGGGGAGCCTAAATTTTCATGCTCATGAGAGTGATGTCATATGCCAAGTATTTGAGAGAACCAGTATTTCTGTCCCCACCAGTTGATCATAAGGCATGATACCCCACACCTCACAGTTCAATGGAAACCACAAACAACCTAAACCTCCACTCCTACCCAGCAGTAATAAAGTATGCCTTTACCTCCCCAGTGGGGTGATGTGGAGGAGGCTTAGTGAGGAGTTAAGACCTCCACCATGACTCAACAGTAATGAGGCTTCCCCTAGAGTGGAATCAGTGGAGACCACATGGTGAGCCAGAAATCCTGCCACCATCCAGAAGTAATAAGGTGCCTCTCTTCCTCTTGGGTATTAATACAGGCCTGAGTGGGAGCCTGGATTTCTACTTCCACCTGGCAGTAACAAGGTAGTGCCTTCCTCCCTCCCTTTGCTAGATCAATGTCAAAGAAAGCCAACTAAAACGAGTTTTTTAATGAGATCCAGAGCCTCATAACATAATACAAAAATGTCCAGGTTTCAATAAAAAAATTACTAACCATACCAAGAACCAGGAAGATTTCAAACTGAATGAAAAAGACAGTCAAAAATGCCAGTGCTGAGATGACAGATATTAGAATTATCTAACAAAGTGTTTAAAATAGTGATGATAAGACTGCCTCAACAAACAATTACAAATATTATTGAAACAAATGAAAAAGAATAGAAAGCCTCAGCAAAGCAATGGAATAGAAAGTCATATCAAATAAAAAGAAGATGTAAAGAAGAATCAAATGGAAATTTTATAATTGAAAACTGTCATAACCAAAATAAAAAGTTCAGTAGATAGTTCAAAAGAAGAATGAAGCAGCTACTTGAGAGGCTGAGGCAGGAGAATCACTTGAACCTGGGAGGCAGAGAATTATGCTGAGTGAAAAAATCCATCCAAAATGATCAGATAATATGATTGTATTCAAATAACAGTTTTGAAATGATGAAATTATGGAGATGGACTATAGATTAGTGGTTGCCAGTAGTGGAGGGGATTGAGATGGGAGAAAAGTGGGTATGGCTACAAAAGGGCCACACAGAGGATCCTCGTGGTGATGGAATTGTTCTTTATCATGGTCCTGTCGATGTCAATATCCTGTTTGTGTCATTGTACTATAGTGTTGCAAGATGCTACCATTGGGGGAAACTGGGTAAAGGGTATACAGAATCTTTCTGTATTGTTTCTTACAACTGCATGGAAATCTACAGTTATCTCAAAACAAAACATTAAAAAAATTGTAAATATATGAACATTACAAGATTGGTTTAAGTTTTGAAAATCAATTACTGTAATTCACCATATTAACACACTAGAAAAGAGAAAAATTGTGATTATTTCAAAACATGCAGAAAAAGCATTTGATAAAATCCAGTATCTGTTCTTTATTAAAATAAAAAGCCCCTAACTCTGAACAAACACAGAATAGAAGGGAAGTACCTCAATTGTTAAAGTGCATTTCTGAAAAACCTATAGCTAACATTATGCTTAGTGGGAAACTCTGAGATCAGGACAGGGATAGCCACTTTCACTACTTCTTTTTAATATTGGAATAGGGGTTCTAGCCAGTGCAACAAGGTGGAAAAAGAAACGAGTCATCTAAGTTGGAATAACAGAAGTAAAACTGTCTTTCTTTATAGACAATATGATCATCTACATAGAAAATCCAACTGAATCTTTTTAAAGCTGCTACAAATAATAAGTTTGCAGTGTTGCAGGACACAAGTTCAATATCCAAAAATCAATTGTATTTCTATCTGTTATTAACAAATACTTATAAATTGAAATTTAAAATTACCATTTACAATATTGGCACAAAGTATGATATGCTTAGGGTATAAATCTATATAAATATGAGCAAAATCTGTACACTGAAACTTAAAAAACATTGCTGAGATAAGTAAGATCCAAATAAATGGAGAATTACACTGTTGCTGTGGTCTGGATGCTTGTCTGTATGGTGACTGGACTGGTTCTGGATGAATGCACCAGTTCCTGAGAGTGGCTGGCTATAAAGTCAGGATACACATCAGGGTTGGTTCCCTTTCGCATGTGCTCACTTCCTTTCTGACCTTCTCCACTGTGTTTTAAAGCAGCACAAAAGAAGCTGAGCAGATGCTGTCTTTATACTCCTTATACAGCCTGCAGAACCACGATCTAAATAAACTTTCTTCTATAAATTACCCAGCCTCAGATATCCCTTTATAGCAACACAGAATGAACTAAGTTAACTGTGTCCGTTGTTATTGTTAAGTGGTCATTTATCCCCAAAGTGGTCTGCTGATTCAATCAAAATTCCAGCAGGGTATTTTATAAAAATTGACAAGCTGATTTTAAATTAATATGGGAATTCAAAGGACCTAGAATGGTCAGAACAACTTTGAAAAAGGACAACGGCATTGGAAAATTAACACTCTGTAATTTCAAGACTTATAAAGCCACAGTAATTGGGACAGTGTAATATTGGCATAAGATAGACAAATAGATCAATGGAGCAGCATAGAGTCCAGAAATAAATCCAAATGTGTATTCACAACTAATTTTTTTAACCGGGGAGCTAATAAAAATCAGCGAAGAAATGATAGTCTTTTCAACAAATGGTGCCGGAACAACTGGACATCTTCTTGAAAAAAGATGAACTTGGATCCATATCTTGTACCATATGCAATTATTAATTCAAAACAGAACATTTAAAACCTAAAACTATGAAACTTACAGAGGAAAATATTGGGCTTGGCAAAGAGTTCTTACATATATGGAAAGTATGATTCATTAAATAAAAAGATGAGATGGATTTCATCAAAATTAAAAAAATTCTGTTCTTTGAAATACATTGTGAGAATGAAAACAAGTTTGGCAAAAAAACTATTGAAATTACGCATCTGATTAAAGTCACTTTTCTAGAACATAAGTAAAAACTCAAAACCCAATAGTAAGAAAACTAACAATTTTTAAAAATGGGCAAGTGATTTAAAGAGAAACTTAACAAAAAAAAATATATGGATGGCAAATAAGCACATGACAAATTCTCAGCAGCATTAGTAATTAGGGAAATACAAATTAAACCACAGTGAGATACCACTACATATCTATGAGAGTGGCTAAAATTTAGAAGACTGATCAAAGAGTTGCTGAGGGTGTGAAGCAACTGGAACGCTCATACACTGCCGATGAGGATGTTAAATGGTAGAATCACTTTGGAAACAATTTGGCTATTTCTTTAAAAAGTTAATAGTAACTACCATATAACACAGCCATTCCACTCTTAGGTATTTACCCAAAGAAATGAAACTATACGTCCACACAAGGACGATGTACAATGTTCATAGCTATGGGTGTGTGAAGAAATAAACATGGCCGTGCAGTATCAGTAAAACTCGATTTTTTTCCAACCTTGTTGGGTTGGGGGTTCGGTAATCTAGTAACATTTATCGCTTTTTTTTCTCAAGAGAAACTTAGTCTGCAGCTTGCGTGAGGTTCTGTGTTTTCCTCCTACGTTTTAGAACTTTCTGGGTTACTCTGTATATTCAGAAAACAATAGACATGGAACTGCTGTAGAAATACACACCAAAATATGTTAGTTATGTGTTAGAATTTTTACTTTACACACCCCATTTTCTTACTTCAGTGGTATTAGTAAATTTATTCCAAATGGAACCTTTGTTAAAAACATTGTGGCCATTGCGCATTTGCAAAGTTCCTTATTGAAACTACTAAACAAAAGCTAATCCCATTGCTCAGTAGAGTCAGTATTATTTTATCCCTAAATACTTCAGTATGTGTTTCCTAAAAACAAGAACATTCTCTTACATAACCACAGTACAGTGATCAAAATCAGGAATTTAACATTGATACAACGCCATCATCCAATTCACAGACATATTAAAATTTCGATGATTGTCAGAATAATGTTCTTGGTTGCTTGATCACCAAGTGATTTCCTATAAGAAAAGAAGAAAAAAAAACATAGAAGATTGCTGTAACACTGAACCCAAACACTGAAAAACCTGAATGAAAAGACAGTTTTATATGACTGACTGAAATTAAGTAAATATAGAAAATCTAAGCAGACACATTCACATAGAAAAATCAGAACTGCTCCCTTCAACCCCTGACCCCAAATCACCAGGCTTCCATGATTTCAAAGGGAGCTGATTATATAATCATCTCCATCCATGAAAAACAAGATTTATTTCCTCATTTTTGTGGACATATAGAAAAACAGTGCCTTAGTGGGACACACTTTTAGCATTTCTGCCAAAGTTAGGAACAAGAACAGGCTGCACTCTATTGTTACCCCCACTATTGGAGGCAGACATCCTCACATGCAGTCACACACGCACACATACACGCACACACATACACATGTATGCACACATGCACACACATGCACACACGCACATGCACACACGTGCATGCACACACGCACACATGCGCACATGCACACACATGCACACACACATACACATGCACATGTGTGCACACGTGCACACAGGTACACACACATACATGCATGCACGCACGCACAGACGTACACACATGTACACATACACGCATGCACAGGCACCGGCACAGGAACTGGAAAAAAGAGGTGAAACCACCTCTATTGCAGATTGTAGTTCTGGCAAAATCAAGGCAATTGACCAAGAAACTATAATATTAAAACAATAGCAGAATTCACTAAGGTGGCAGGCTATAAAATTAACGTATAGAAATCCGTAGTCCTCGCAGACACAATCACAAATAATAGTAGAAAGTGGACAACATAGCCAGAAATAAACAAGAAATAAGAAAATCTATTAGAAGAAAGTTTAACCCAGAAGACATGGAAGTAGACTTAAGCGAATGAAAAAGCGGGGCCTGCTCTTGGCCAGGAAGACTCAATATCGTGAAGTCGTCAGGTCTCCTTAAATTAATTTATAATTAAAAACACCAAAAGGTCCTCCCTGTCTGCCAGGGCCTAGACAAAATTTATTCTAAAGTTCCAAAAGAAAACACAAATAAGAAGAGTCAGGACCATCCTGGAAAGGATTAGCAGGGCAGGGGCTGTGGGACTGACCCTGGCAGATATTAAAAGTAGGATCAAGTGTTCATAATTAATAGTGTGGTTCTGGTGACAAATGAATAATGGAACAGACTAGAAGATCCAACAATAGGCCCACATGAATACGTGGCGTTTGTGTGTGATAACAGCGGCCTGTCAGGCTCGGAAGATGGACTTGTCAGTAAATGGCTCTGGCTGCTCTGGAGGCCACCTGGAAACGTGACTTGGATCCTTGTGTCACACTGGGCTTCACAGTATAGGACACACTCCAGTGGGGTCATCGAGCCGCACAGGAAACATGACATCACATGAACACCAGAAGGCTATACAAGAATCGCTTCATAACCTGGGCGTGGGGAAATCCTTTTTAAATGTTGTTCAAAATTCCGTACCAACAGAAGAAATGACCAAGAAATTCAGCTACATTAAAATACAAAACACCCCTGGCCATCCCCTCCCCAAAAAAGCAAAATCAAAATACCAGGGGTAAATTGTGAACAAACACTTGTACGTTGTCATAAAGGGTGAATCTACATAATATAGAGTTTCCAGAAATGGAGAATTAAAAGCAGGACAACAGGACAACGGGCAAGAGCCATGAACAGGCCTTTCTCAGAAATAGCTGCCGAGCATGGCCCACCACGCAAGCAAGGGCCCAGCTTCCCCGGTGGAGAAAGAAAGACAGGCCAGCGCTCTGAAACAGCTCGTCCCAGCCCCAGAGTGATAGACGCTGCGGCTGACCGCGTATTCTGTGGGCAGGAAAGGTGAGGGAAGGCCCAGATGTACGTTGCTGGCTGTCATGCCAAACGGCATGACCCTGTGAAGGGAGATGGCCATCCCCAACAAAGTCACGGATGCGTTTCCATTGACCTGTCCTGAGAGTGCACGTGTGAGCAAAGCAGGAAATGATGCCGACGTGTGGATGGTGCTGGCACGTGGGTTTCCTTTGCAGCCTCAAAGACTGGAAACCACCCAGACATCTTACTGTGAGGGGCTCTTGAAACGTCGGTAGACCCACCTCCTGGAAACCCCTTCTACAGGGAGCACAGAGTGATGCACAGTAATCGCCAACATATGTTATTAAGTGAAAAAGTAGAGTGCAGATCTGTGACCGTAGTGTTCTACCTTTATAAAAAAGGTGTCACAAAGAGAAACACTGAAAGAATTAACCAGAAACTGAATAGGTTCCTGCTGGGAAGAGAGCCGCGTGGGGCAGAGACAGGCTGGGAAACCCGGCCTTTCCAGGGACACTTTGGTCTCTGACTTTTAACCAGGTCACTGTATTTTATATTCAAACTATTAAACTAAATTAAAAAGAAACAAAAATCTCGATATTGAAAAGAAGTTGAAAATGTAACTACATTTTCATTCAAACTACATACATTCAAAACATGACCCCACAAAGGTAAAAACGGTAAAAAAAAAATCCATGCAAGTACTTCCAGAACGCCACACTTTACCAACCACCCTTAGCGTGGCACAGGACAAAAAGGACGGAAAAGAAGTCTTCAATTTCGTGCAAAGCTTGGAGGAAAGAGAGGCAGCTGTAAAGACAACATCAGGAAACTGTGGAAATGTTAAGTGTGCTCTGGGTGTTAGAAGACGTTCAGGAGCTATTTCTAATTTGGCTAAGTGCAGTAATGGTGTTACACTTGTATAGAAAGCACCCCTTTTTTTTAGAGATGAAGACTGAAGTATTTACCTGTAACTGTTACAATGTCCGTAACTCACTCTGAAACATTCTACCTATAAAGTCATCAAAGCAGGCCAGGCGCGGTGGCTCACGCCTGTAATCCCAGCACTTTGGGAGGCCGAGGCGGGTGGATCACGAGGTCAAGAGATCAAGACCATCCTGGCCAACATGGTGACACCCTGTCTCTACTAAAAATACAAAAATTAGCTGGGTGTGGTGGCACATGCCTGTAGTCCCAGCTACTCGGGAGGCTGAGGCAGGAGAATCACTTGAACCCAGGAGGCAGAGGTTGCAGTGAGCCGAGATTGTGCCACCGCACTCCAGCCTGGCAACAGAGTAAGAGTCCTCCGAAAATACATAAATAAATAAAAATTAAAACTAAATTAAAAGGTCATTAAAGCAAGCTTGGCAAATGGCTGTAGCAATTGACCCGGGAGATGGAGCTGGGATGTTCACTGGACGGTTTGCTGTACTGTCAACATTCAAGGAGTTTCATACATGAAAGAAAAGATGGTGAGGAAAAACAACAAGGGGATCTAATGAGACATGGGATCGGGCAAGGCCGTGGGGCCGTGTGAGCTGATGCTTGAGAAGGAAGAAGTGCTCAGAGGGCCAGGGCGAGCGGTCCCGGCAGGGGGCAGGGGGAGAGGGTTGTGGGGTCGCTGGTGGCATCAGCCCTGTGCCTGGCTGGTGGCTCTGGCAGGGAAAGCTCGGCCCTGCCCACCTTGTTACCTCTATGACTTCTCTCCAGGGAGCCTCAAACGGGACAGCGATGTCTCAGGAACCAGCTGCCGGGCACCGCATGCCGGGAGTCTTAGACGCCATGAGATGGGGCCAGTGTGGTGACTGCCCTGGAGTAGACGGCGCTGCGAGGTCCGCGTTCATGACTCCTCCAGTGAGAGCCGTCCTGTCTTCGAGCTGAGGACGAGGCCGCCCGGCTGAGGGCGTGTCCTCACAGTCCTTGGCCGAGTGTTTTCTGAAGAAGCCGAAATGTTTAGAAGCCAAAGTGATACAATCCATGATCAGGATTTGAGGTGCAAAAACAACCGAAACTTTATGTTTAAAAACACATCAATTCATCACGGAGTGACCTCTTCACAGACTGACCTCTCCGAGGGAGTGACCTCTTCACAGAGAGGCCTCTTCACGGGAGTCACGTCTGGCAGTGAGAGGAGCCAGACAGGAGCTGGGAACGATAGACTCAGAGAGACGGCTTCCTCTGGCGAGGCGTTTCCAGTGGTCATCACAAAAGGTGAAGGGGAAGAAAGGAAACTGTGTTCGAAGGGACGCTGGGCTGCGGGTGATTCTCCAAGGAGCTCTGGGTTTGCAAAAGACACTGTCGAAGCTGGAGGGAATGACACAAGGTAGTGCAGTGAGGTGGGCCAAACAGCAGGAAGCGAGGCCTCGCAAAACCACTGAGCAGCAAGCCCATTGGCTGTGTTTGGGCGAGGCGGAAGCCGCCCACTGCTGACTGGGCGGGGTGGGGTGTGGAGGGTCACTCCCTTGACGAGGTCACCCTGTGAAGAGGTCACTCCCTTAGAGAGGTCACTCTGTGAAGAGGTCACTCCCTTGGAGGTGTTTGCTCATGCCCTGTCCTCTCCAAGGGAGAGAATGAAGATCTGCAGGAAGCCCCGCCAAGCCCAGGATGGACCAGACTGCCTGGGGTCGACCCTGCTGCTCCTGCTTGGGTCTGTGTGCGGGGCCAGTGGGTCCCGGAGCTGACAGGAGGTGGGAAGGCCTCACTTCCCCAGGAGATCTATGGGAGGGGATGGTCGACATGCAAACCAGCCGTGGAAGGAGCTGCCCCCACTCTGCATGGAAGAAAGGAGGGGCACCCACCCTGGTGAATGGGGGCTCCATTCCAGGAGTGAGGGGTTGGAGGAGGGAAGGAAAAGTCTACTAGAAATATGGCAAGAGCTTACAGGGTTGTGGATAAAGATGAGGTGTATTCATTCTCTAACACAACCACGTGTCGAAGCATCACCACCGCGGTGCCTCAGAGCTGCACCGACATGCCATCTCACCGGCTGTGTGGTCAGACGCCTGGTCGTGGCTCAGCTGGGGCCTGTGCTGGGGTCTCAGCAGCACCAACGTGCCATCTCGCGAGCTCTGCAGTCAGACGCCGGTCGTGGCTCAGCTGGGGCCTGTGCTGGGGTCTCACAGCTGAAATCAATGCGTCAACCCCTCACTGGAGGCTCAGGCTCCTGTTTCAAGCTCTCCAGGTGGTGGCAGAACTCAGTTGCTTTCAGTTGCAGGGCGGAGGCCCCTTTTGTTGCTGGCCACTCTTGGGGTCTTGTCATGTGCCCCCCATAGGCAGTTTCTAAGAAGGGTGTTTGCTCCTTTAAGGCTGGGAGCAGAATCTGGCATCTCTTAAGGGCTCATCTGATTAGTTCTGACCCACCAAGCATAACCGACCTTCTCTCTGATGAGCTCAGAGTCAACCGATGAGGGAACTTAATCACAACCGCAAAGTCCCTGATGCCGTATAATGCAGCACCGTCCCGGGTGGGAGGCCCCAGCAGAGCCACACTCCAGGGGAAGGAGTTACGTGGGGCACGGTCAGTGGGGAGTCCCAGGGCCGTCTCTGGATGGTAAATACACACTATATTCCAGCTGCAAAAAGGCTGAGTGGCTTTGCCAATAAAATGAGAAGGGAGGCACGGTCCCAGCGCACCTCCCACCCGGGAGGTCGTGCCTCAAGCTGGGTTGACCATGGGGAGAGAGGCGGGACGGGAGGCGGTGGTCAGATGAGGAAGAGTGGCAGCTACTCATTTGTCTGTTTAAGGTCGAGTGTTCATACAGGAAATGTGTAGATTCCACACGTACAATTCAGAGTTTTGGGAAATGCACACCCGTGTCCCACGTTCCAGGACAGAAGCTCTCCAGGACTCCAAAACATTCCTTGGCCCCCATCCAGCCCATCCTGCAGGGAATTGCTGTCCTGATTCCATCACCACAGTTGGCTTTGGCAGTTCTCAGTTTCTTCCACACGGCACCCCCACGTGGAGCCTTCTGCCACCTGCCCTCTGTTCCTGGGCACCGTCATAGATGGACCAGCCACAGTCTGCCAGTAGCTCTCCTGCTGACGGACGTCCGGCTGCTCCCAGTCCACTCACCAACCGAAGCGGCTGTGAACATCCATGTGCGTCTTTCCGAACTTGTGCGTGAGTTCTGTGTTTCACTGACCTTGGCAAACACACAGGAGCTTGGCTGGGGTGGGAAAGTGTGCACTTGGCTTTGAGAAACAGAGGGGACATTCTAAAGCAGCTGCACCCCACAGCCTGCAAGAGGGCTACAGTCACCCCACGTCCTTGCAGACTGCCGCGCTGGTGCTGCCAGTCCAGCTTCAGTCTTTTGGGGGTGCAAGGGGGCGTCTCTCACAGTTTAACTCATGTCCCTTAGGCGACATCGCACCCTCACTCAAGATGTGGTTCCCAGCTTCCGGGGCCTGAGGCATCACCACCTGGAACTGCGAGAAGGAGAGGGACGTGGTCTGCAACCTGTGTGGGGAGTGCTGCTGTCTAGAAGCTGTCTGTGCAGAAAGTGCTGCCGGCCCAGCCAGCGTGGAGGGTGGGAGGACACCTGTGCTTGCTCATCTCACCAACCCAGAGGTCTCCCTCGGGCGGGGGTCAGGGAACCACACCGGCCAACCGACGCTGGATGGAATGGAAACAATCCCTCCACGTGCTTCCATAATCGTAGCGTAAAAAATGCATTGAAAAGACCAAATGTCAGTTGTCTGAAACATGAATGTGTTTAACTTTTCCATAACGAGCAAAGATGACCGGATTGGGTTTGGAAACGTGAACACTGCTGTCTGCAAACATGCATGGAAGACAACATATCTCAAAAGGTTAACAGTGAAACATAACAAGGAGAAACAAAATCCAAAAAGGGAAGTGAGGACCCCAGCACTGGTGCTGTCCGGGAAAGGTTCACAGCAAAGCCACAGCTAGGGTCATTTTTCATCGACGTGGATGAGAGCAGACCACAGCGTTGGGCCATCTTAGCTGCAGTGGCAGAAGGAAAAACAAAAGCGGCCTCAGACCTCCATCCACCCCCAACCCCCGGTGACGGATGGTGGTTAGGATGGCACTCAGCTATAGGGGTCCCGAGGTGGGCGAATAGGTCCTGTATGTCCCCAGCTCAGGCTGTTGGATCTAGGGTAGCTTTTGAGGTGGGCAGGTGGGGCTGGCCTCACAGGGGAGCTGGTGAGGGCTGGAAGGGGGCTGGGGAGACACCTGGGACCCCCACAGTCTGCTAGACCCCAGTGCTCCCTCAGATCCCCTGGGTCCCTGTCCTGTCGAGGATGCTTCCTGGGAGGGAACTGCAGCCAGAGGCTCCCAAGGAGAGGCCCAAGCCTGGCACTGCCCCCACGGTTCTGGATCAGGGTGGATGGTTGCAGGGGAAGACCCTCCTGACAGGCCTGAGGTCTTAGGGCTCTGCGCCTCCGGCCAATCCCCTGCCTTCTTGAGGCCAGTGGGTCCCAGCTCCTCCTGCACCAGGACAGGAGGGGCCAGGAAAGCGCAGGAGCCTGCTTTGACCTAGGAGTCAGGGAGCCATGCTGGGGACGGCCCAGGAAGGATTGGGGTCTCTGATCACTCAGAGCATCGGGGTGACTGGCTTCGCCCTCCTATCTGGATACTTAGTGTGATGATCTGAAACATTACTTTTCTAAACCGGGAACAAGCATGGGCCTGATGGACTAAGGTTTCTTTCCTAACTATTTTTTCAAAGTCGAGCTGCTCTGTATGGGGAGCACCCAGAACAAAAGGGGGTCCTAGCATCTCCTCCTGACCTGGAGTCCACAGGTGAGAAGCACAGTGCGGCCACCAGTTTGGAGGATGGTTCAGGGATCAAGGCACTTCCCTTCTTGAAGCAGGTGATACTGTTTGGCTCCGTGTCCCCACCCACATCTCATCTCAAATTGTAATCCCCACGTGTTGAGGGAGGGAGGTGGTTGGATCCCGGGGGTGGCCTCCCCCATGCTGTTCTTGTGATAGTGAGTGAGTTCACTTGTGATCTGACAGTTTTATAAGTATTTGGAAGTTCCTCCTTCATGCTTCTCTCTCCTGCTGCCATGTGAAGAAGGACGTGTTTGCTTCCCCTTCTGCCGTGATTGTAAGTTTCCTGAGACCTCCCTAGCCATGTGGAACTGTAAGTCAACGGAATCTCTTTTAGTTATAAATCACCCAGTCTTGGCTGGGCTTGGTGGCTCACGCCTGTAATCCCAGCACTTTGGGAGGCCAAGGAGAGCAGATCACTAGGTCAGGAGATCAAGACCATCTAACATGTTAAACCCCGTCTCTACTAAAAATGCAAAAAAAATTAGCGGGGCATTGTGGCAGGTGCCTGTAATCCAGCTACTCGGGAGGCTGAGGCAGGAGAATGGCGTGAACCCAGGAGGCGGAGCTTGCAGTGAGCCTGGATCGCGCCACTGCACTCCAGCCTGGGTGACAGAGCAAGACTCTGTCTCAAAAATAAAAAATAAAAAAAAAAAATCACCCAGTCTTGGGCAGTTCTTTAGAGCAGTGTGAGAATGGCTGAATGCACAGGAAGCTCACATTCATGGCTTCTCACATCCCTTCAGGAAGAGGGTCTTGGACACACTCTGGACACAGCAGCCCTAAGGCCCCTTGGCTGAGGTGTTTTAGTACCAAATCTAGAGCCTTGGGCTGGTCCTCTTGGGTTGACCTTGTTGGATCTGGCCGGCCCCAGCCCATCCAGGCCTGATTTGCTCCTGACCCCGAAGCCTGGGGAGTCAGAGTCCCAGCTGCTGGGAGGAATGGGAGGGAGAGAGAGAGACATGGGTGGCCAGAGAGCCCCCGAGGGGCTCCAGTGGGGATGCAGGGGCTCAGCCAGCATTGCCATCCCGACACACGGGGTGCTTGGAGATGAACCAGGGCTGGGACCTGACGGTGGGGTCTCGGTGCCTGGGAGGCAGGGGTGGCTGTGACAGGGCAGGGGGCTGTTGCAGGGGTTTGCCCAGAGTCCTGCCAGCCTGGAAAAGGTAGTTTTGCTGTTGAATTGTCTGATTATTTGGGGCCGAGTGGCCTCCAGGGCTGAGGCAGGAGGTGCACATGGGGGCTGGAGGCTGGGGGCCGGGGAGCAGGAGCCCCAGGGGCTGGGGCTGAGCCGGAGCTTGGCCAAGTGTCAGTCCAGCGGGAGGTGTGAGGGCCATGCTGACTAGCCGTGGGAGTGTGTGTCCCTCCTGTGCCTCAGTTTCTACAAGATGAGAGGCCGGGACCTTGGAGTCGGCCCCCACAGGAAGTGTGAGGTGCAGTGTGAGGCCAGGAGCTTCCCTCGGCCCCATGGGGGTCTGCGTGGTGGCTGGGGGTTTCTGCAACCCAGGCCTTGGTAACCCCCACAGCCCCTCCTGCCTTGGGATGGGAACGCTCGCAGGTGAGGGTGGGTTGAGGTTCAGGAGAAACCCAGCTGGGACCTGGGAACAGGGGCCCCACCTCAAGGACCCCCTGAACCCCGTGTGCAACCCAGCGGTGACCTGGAGAGGTCTGTGCAGGGCAGGCGCAGGGGAAGGGGTTCCCGGAGAGAGCACTTGGGAGAGACCCTCCCACCAGGGTCTCCGGGCCTCCTCCAGGACAGGCCGCTCCCCTCTGGCCGCCCCAGCCTCCTCCCAGCTCCTGCCAGGCAGGGGCCGCTGGCCGAGTGGGCACGAGGGGCCTGGGCCTCACCGCAACCCTCTCAGGTGAGTGCCATGGAGTCATTCACCTGGCTTACAGGGGAGGAAGCCAGGACAAAGGCTCAGGGCCGCGTCAGGGTAGCCTGGCCATATACAGTGCGAAGAAACTGGGATGGGGAAGAGCGGGCCTGGGCCGGGGCTGTGTGGGGGCCGCAGCTGTAGGAAGCCTCTCGGAGGGCCTTGCAGGGTAACTTGGGCACAGGGAAGCTCCACACAGAGTGTGGGCCTCGCACCATGAGGGAACATCCTGCTGGCCCAGCCCAGCCCTCCTCACACCAGGGCCGCAGCTGCAGTGTGATACCCATGGGGCAGCCGGGAGGGGCTGGGCCACCACCTCACTGCGTCTGCCCCGGGCCCCTCCCACCCGCCTCACTGCGTCTGCCCCGGGCCCCTCTCTCCCTGCAGTTCTGTGAGGGGCGCTTGTTCTCCACCTGAAACGGAAATGCAGGGTCCCCGGCATTTCCCTGCAGCTCTGCTGGCCACATGGTGTGATGCACCGAGCAAGGCATGTCCCTGCCTGTGGCACCTGAGAGGCTCGCCAGGGTCGCTGCAAGTGAGGGCCTTCAGGAAGCCCCACCCTCACCCTTGATGCCCATTCCTGCTACCCTCCTCCAGCCCAGCCTTCGGCCGATCCTCTTAGTCCCCCAAGGACCCCCAGGAACAACCGTGCACCCCAGATTCTGGGATTCAGGGGCTACGAACTTCTTTGAGGATGAGCCCCGCTGCCTTTGCCCTCCGCCCTCCACCTTCCATCCTCCTCTTGCTCTGCCCCAAAGGTGGAGCCTCCCAGGACTTCTTCCTCTGGGCCCTGCAGGATCTCAACTCTCCTTGTGAGCTCCCAGGGGTATTTCAGTACCAAGCCTAGAACCTGGGGCTGGCATTTGTGGTTGACCTTGGTGGATGTGGCCGGCCCCAGACCATTGAGGCCTGAAAGCCCAGGGTGATGCCTCCTCAGCTCCTCTCTGTCCACAGGTGCAGCGTCATCTCCATGTCACCGACGCAGACGCAGATCGGGGGCATGGATGGACAGCTGTAGCCAAGGGCAGCCCTGGTTCTGGCCTGGGACTGGTGGTGATTGGGGTTGGGAGCGGGCACGCACACACACTCCCCCAACCTCCTGTGCCTGCTCCGTTGGCACACATGGCAGGATTTTACTTTGTGGGGAAGATGACCACAGGGAGAGGAGTGAAAACCTTTATTTGGAAAAGTTGGCGACATGGATATGGTTCAGAGAAAAACACAGAAGGAGCAAAACTAACACGAACATAGAAAGGGCGCCTTTGATAACACGTCGAACACGTCACTGTTCTGAGGAAGGAGAGTTTTGCATTGTTTCTAGTAAGACACAGCCCTCTGTGGCACCAAGGGGCTCTCATGTCCAGTCCAGGCCCCAGTCTCTGCGGGAGGGAGGAGCGGATGGGGTTAGCACCTTTAATCTCGAGGGTCTTGAGTGCAGCCAGCGCCCCTGCGAGTACACGCTGAGGTCGGGGTCAGTGCTGGTCAGCAGCAGCCCCTAGGGCTGTGGGGCCGAGGTCCAGGCCGGTCACCAGCAGGACACTCAGGAGACAGGGCCAAGTCGCCGAGATTTATGTCTACAGCGGCCTTCTGACCTTGGTTTCCCAAAACGAGACAGACTCCAATGGCTGCCTCAAGCTGAGGAGAAAAGCTTGCTTTGACTTTAATTGTAAAGTAACTGTTAGGTGAGAATTGGTGGGAAAAGCCGGCTATGGGGACAAAGGAGAGGGAGGTGTGTGCAGCACGGGTCCCGAGAGGGCGTCTGGCTCAGGCTGGTATGCTGCACAGAGGTGCCTAGGGAAGGAGCTGCAGGAGGGAGGGCGGGCAGGAGGGCCCGGGGCGGGGAGCCCAGGTGACGCCAACTTAGGGCTGAGCCCCGGCGGGCCCTGCACAAAGCAGGCAGCAGCGTTGTGTCCTGGCTTTCCAAGCTTTTCTTTAAAAAAAAAAAATCTAGCGAATCAGGTTGGTCGGGAAAATTCGCATCACATTTTACTGTTTAGTGATGGGTGGGGAGGGGTGGGAGGACAGGGTTTGGGGCCTGCGTGTGGGGCGGCCTAGCCCAGTGCCACCTTCCTGGAGACGGTCTGGTGGAAGACACCGCGCAGCAGGGCCTGGTAACTGGGGACACGGAACAGGTGGCGCTCGCCGTAGGCCACGTCGTACTCGGCCGTCTTGCCGGTGACCAGGACGCGGATGTGGGGCTCATTCACCTGGCGGCCCATGACCACCACGAAGATCTCGATGCCCGCTCGCTGGGCCTCCTGCACGGCCTTCTCGATGGCCGCGGGCGTGGCGCCCTGTGAGTTGCCATCTGAGAAGAGCAGCAGCCTCTTCTTTGCAGCGCCAGACGAGGCCTCGCGGTAGAAGCGGGTCACATAGCCCAGGGCGTCGTTGACGTCCGTGGCGTCGTTGATAAAGTCCATGGCATCGACAGCACTGGCCAGGGCCGTGTAGTTCTGCAGGAACTGCAGCGACGCCCGCTCTGGCCGCTGCTGGCCTGTGCCACTGTACTGCACCACAGCCACCCGCACGTCGTGGGCGGGGTCCGTCCTGCCCGCCATGAGGAAGCGCTCGGCCAGGCGCTTGGCGAAGCGCTTGGTGGTGTCAAAGTTGTGGCTGCCCACGCTGGCAGAGCTGTCCAGCAGGATGGTGATGTCAGCGGGGGAGGAGAACGTGACTGCAGAGCGGGGTGGGCAGACGTTAGCATGAGCCGCAGTGGGCCGGCCAGAGGGCGTCCGAGCTCCCCAGAGAGGGCACGGCACGGTGGTGCTCAGCCACCAGAGTGAGCCATGCACCTGCTCTTGTGACCGCCAGGCCCTCCTCCCAGAGCCCCCTCCTCTCAGAGCCCCTGCCCCAGCCACGGTGCCCTCCTCCCCATGTGCCTGGGCCGCTGAGGTACTCACTGGGGCAGGTGTAATCTGGACACTTCTTATCTGTAAAAGAGAAAAACCATGCAGTGTGGGCCCACTGCTCCACCTATAACCCCTAGGAGATGTCCCAGGACCTCCGGCTGAGCACAGGGGTGGCCGTGCCCCTGGAGGTCACAGTGAGCTGGGAGGAGGCCTCTGTCTGGGACAGCCCTGGGCGCCCCGCGTGCACCTACACAGATCTGGGACAGCCCGGGCGCCCCACATGCACCTACACAGACCTGGGACAGCCCGGGCGGCCCGTGCACCTATGCAGATCTGGGACAGCCCTGGGCGTACCTATGCAGATCTGGGCGGTGACATTCTTCAGGAAGGCGTCCTCCAGCAGCTCTGCATAGTTCTCCTTGACCAGCGAGAGGCCGGCCCGGCCCTGGGATGGTGCCAGGCCTTGGCAAGAAATGACATTGAGCTGGTCGGAGCCCGGGACGAAGTCAAACACGTCCTTGATGCCCACGGAGACCACCTGTGGGGACAGACAGTGTCGGTGTGGCGCAGCCCGCTCTGCCCTCGTCTTTCTGGGGACAAGACCACCCTGGCTGGCGGGGCGCCCTAGGCGGGGCAGGTGCAGCCTGGGGGTGGCCACCCCACCTGGACGCCTGGACTGCAGAGCACGTTGAGCGGCGTGGTGTCCCTCTGGGTGTCTGAGCGCCCGTCAGTGATGACTAGAGCGATGCGGTTGTTCGGGCTGGGTGGCAGCAGCTGGTCCCGCGTGTACTGCAGGGCCTCTCCTGTGAAAGTGCCGCCCGCCATCCACTGCAGGTTCTTGATGGCTCTGCACAGGAAGGGGCGGGAGGGGCGGGTCGGGGCCAGGCCTGCCACGGGGCCGAGCCCACCTGGGATGAGGGGTCAGGGCCGATTCGCCGCGGGGCCAGGGGTCGGGACGAGGGGTGGGAGGGCCCTGGCCATTTGTGGGCACTCACTCCTTGAGCTCCTGCACGTTCCGGATGCTGGGGCTGCGCAGGCTCACGTGCTCCTGCATCTGGCTGTGGCTGTACTGCACCACACCTGCGTACGACTGTCCCGGCTCAAACTGTGGGACCGGCGCCGGGGTCAGGACGGGAGCGCTACCCCAGGTCTGCATAAGCCTCCCAGGGATGACTCTGTTGGCTGCGGGTGCCCAGAGGGCGGCACAGCCCCCAGGACCTCAGGACCTGGGTCCCCTGTGACTGGCTCCGGTGCCCAGGGGGTGGCACAGCCCCTGGAACCTGGGTACCCCGCAAACCAATCTTCCTTGGTGGATGACGCCCTCGTAGGTTCTGTCCACGAGGGACAAGCCCACCCCCAGAACTCAGTACCCCAAACTGCTGGCCCTCAAGGAGAGGGGGGCCCCTCCCTCATCTGGGGTGCCTGTGTAGAATGGGCCAGCCTCGCCAGGTGGAGCTGGAGGCCCGGATGGACTGGCGCGTGCTTGGCATCCTCCTCACGAGCAGGGAAGTCACAGGGATGCAGCGACGGCCTCGGGAGGCTGAGGTCTGGCCCTGGCAGGGGCGGCTGGCAGGGCCGGGATGCACCTGCGCTGGGCAAACCCGGGAAGGGCGAGGCCTCACCTTGACCAGCTCGTCCCGGCTCAACCGGTCGATGACCTTGACGACGAAGTCCTTGGCAATCTCGAAGTTCTGCAGGCCGATGCTCTCTGAGCTGTCCAGTACGAAGAGCAGGTCGATGGGGCCGCACTTGCATTCTGCAGGCGGGGGCAGTGTCAGCAGAGCACGCCCCGCCCCTCCACCGCCCTGGCCCCGCCCCTCCACCGCCCTGGCCCCTCCCCTCCTCCGCCCTGGCCCCTCCTTGGCTGCCACGTCATCGCCTGACACTGGTCCCGCCTGTCTCAGCCCTAGACGAGCCCACCCCCTCCAATGGCCCCCCAATGGCCGCTCCACTCGGTGGCTGGTCAGGGCCTGCGTTGCTCAGCCAGGCTGGGCGTGGGGCCTGTGGGCCAGAACGATGGAGCAGGGACCCCCAGCCTGCTCCTAGTTATTTCAGTTATGGGTGAAAGATGGAGGGGCCCAGCCCAGCACCCGGGACTCTGCTGGCTTGGAGCAGACCCCAGAGGGGTGGACAGGTGCAAGGAGCTGTGGGCAGGGACCAGGGTGCCACGTGCTGTCCTGTGACATGCGTGGGACCCAGGCCTCGCTCCCCCACCCCCAGGATCCATTCTCTCAGAAGCCAGAGCACGGGTCTCACCACAGCAAGCTGAGGAGAAGAGAAAGGGTCAGTTAGACCATAGTCAGGGCCCCATCCTGCCCACGTCAGAAAGACTCCTGTTCTCAGGGCAGCCTCCCCCCTTCCCTGGCCTCCCTCCCAGCCTCCCCGCCTCCCCACCTCCCTGCCTCCCTGGCCGCCCTCCCCACGTGGCAGCTCTGCGCGGCACCGGGGATTCTCAGCCTGCACAGGGACCTGGGGGCCTGGGAGGGCTTCGGAGGTCGGTAGGGGCTGGCTGAAGAGCCTCCTCAAGGATGTACTCAGAGACCCGGGCCCCCAACAGTGGAGAGACCCTTCTAGGAGTGGAACAGGCCGGGCTGGCGGCCCTGCTCTCCCTAAGAATGGCTTCTCAGAGATACTCACAGCACATTTTCATGATGATGTCCAAAATCTCGCATTCCTGGGGAGGGAGAGACGAGGGTCCTGAGGCCACAGACAGCCCCTCCCAGCGGGGACTGTGGGCTACTGGGTCTCCAGGTCACCCTCCCCAGGGCCCCCACAGGGCTGGGTTTGGGCACGGGGTTCTTTGCAGGTGTGCCCAGCTCTGCCCACTACACCCCTGCTACACGGCTGGACCCCTGATGTGGTCACAGAAACAGCACTGTCATGGGTCTCCTCGTGGCCACCATGGGTCCCCTCATGGTCCTCATGGATACAGGCCCCCCCATGATCCTCACGGGTCCCCCCACGGCCGTCACGTGTCCCCCCATGATCCTCACGTGTCCCCCCATGGCCGTCACGTGTCCCCCCACGGCCGCCACGTGTCCCCCCATGATCCTCACATGTCCCCCCACAGTCATCGCGTGTCTTCATGGCCGTCACAGGTCCCCCCATGGCCGTCACAGGTCCCCCCATGATCCTCATGTGTCCCCCCCATGGCTGTCGTGTGTCCCCCCATGATCCTCACGTGTCCTCATGGCCTGGCACCAGCTCTTCTTCCACAACCCACCCCCCCTTGTGAGCAGCGTCTACAGGAGCTCCCACGGACAGGACCCACACCCCAAGGGACGGAGGCTGCAGTGGTTGCCCCCAGCGATGTTCACAGAGCCCCACTTACGTCTGGCCCGGGCGGTCCTGGGTGTCCTGGGGGTCCCTGTCCGAGAAACAGGGTAGAGGAGCTCTGAGGGTGAGGTGCCCACTGAGCTTCCTGAGCTGAGACAGGCCCCACCCCCGGGACCCCTACCCCATATCAAGCCCATCCCCCCACCCCCCCTTCCCAGCCCCTCGTCCTCAGTGAGGGTCCTGTGAGGGCAGCTGGGGCTTCGCTCACTGGTGGTCCAGGCGACCATCCCAGGTGGGGCCCACCCTGAGGACCTGCTGTCTCCCTGGGCTCAGCTCTGCTGCCCTGGCCACCACCCCGACCCTGGCCGCCACCAGACCCTGGCGACTGGTGCCTCCCACCCCCAGAGCCTCCCAGATGACGTGCTCCCCCAAATTCCCTCCCGCCGCCTCCCGCTCTCCCAGCCCCTTCCAGCATTCCCCAGCCCCAGCATCCAGCGTCCCAGGCGCAGCCCACCGTGGCCTCACCCAGCCACACCCACCCACCTGGGGTCCCTCGGGGCCCCGGTACCCCTTTGCTCCTTTGACTCCTCGGGGTGCAATGTCGTTGTTCTGGAAGGAAACAGCGTTGTGTCAACGGGGTGTGCACCGTCTGGGCATCTGCGCACTGGCCCCGTCCACAGAGCGTCCAGCAGCCGGGGCCCATGAGGCCTCCCACCAGCCGGTCCTGGTCCACTGCCCTTCGAGGGCCAACCCTCTGTGGTTCAGGTGGACTCAGGGCTGGCCCTGCCCCCGTCCACACTTACGTCATCTCCGGGGTCCCCGGCTTCCCCCTCGTCCCCCTTGAGGCCGGGGTAGCCCTTCGTGCCCTGTAGTGATGGGAGAGTGCTTGGTTATCATGGGTTTTATTTTGTTTTTAGGAAGCAGAAAGTTTAAAAGGAAAAAAATAAAGATAAGGGAGGCACTCTTCCCTTCCCCACCACACGCGTTTCCTGGGCTGGAGAAACCGGGTCCTGGGGTGGCCTAGGGAGCCGTGGGGCGGCCTCTGGGGCTGGGCCTGCCCTGTTCACCGAGGAGAGCATCGGTCCGTCACAGGTCCCCCCGTGATCCTCATGTGTCCCCCCCATCGGCACAGCCAGGGGACCCACGGGCCACACCACAGCGGGAGCCTCGCAGGGCCTTGGCCACGAGCCTTGGCTTCTGCTGGAGCTGATGCCGACTGGGGCTGTGGCGGGTGCCCGTGTGTTTGTTCGGGAGCCTGTTTACACATGTGTGTTCACACGTGCGTGTCCCTGTGACTGTGAATGTGTGTGTGCCCACAGCCAGATGGAGGAGGGGGTGTACTCACGTTTATCCCGGGAGGGCCCCTGTTGCCCGGATACCCCTGTCACGGAAAAGCAGGGCGGTGATGCCGGGTTCTGATTGAGAGGGGAGGCTGTGAGGGGCACTGCGGAAGGGCCTGAGCTGACAGAATCCTGGCCATGGACTTCCTGGGCCAGCCGGCGGTCCTGGGGCCAACCCGCCCACCCAGGAGTACCCAGTCCACTAAAGAGGGTGCTGCAGGCGGCTTGGGGCACGTTCCTGTGGGCTCAGCCTCTGGGCACTTACGGGGAAGCCAGGGAAGCCCTCGGTGCCATTTCCAGGGGGGCCGTCTTCACCCTGGGGGAGCACAGTAGCTGTCACCATGCGAATCAGCCAGGCCTGGGATACCCACTGACCAGCATGGGCCCGGGAGCACTGACCCCACAGAGCCCCTCCCTCCCCTGGGGCCACCCTGCTGGTCCCCGTGGACCCTGGGACCCAGACCTCAGGGCAGGAGGGGCCCTGCCGAGGCAGCCTCTGGCTCAGGTGCTGACTGTGGCCAGGAGCCAGTGATGCTGCGAGCGCTCCCGGCCCAGTCAGGGACCCCAGGCAGTTCCACAGTGCAGGGCTGGGCCCCAGGGCCTCTGGCAGCCAGGCCTCGGCCCCAGGGCCCAAGCTGTTGGACACTCACCCTCTCACCCATCAGCCCAGGGTCTCCAGGGGGTCCAGCAGGTCCTGGGGCTCCTCTGGCACCCTGAGGAGGAAGAGGGAGGCGTGAAGGGAGCAGGCCCAGGCGTGGTGACCTTGGAGGGAAGCAGGGCCCTCCTGGGGCCGGGAGAGGTCCCAGCGGGAGCCAGGACACCCAGGACCATGGGGTCCTCAGAGGACGCGGGGCAAGCACCGGGCAGAGAGTGGGTTCTGGACCCTCAGGCCCCTCCTGGGTGGCGGGCGTGGGTGGGGAGCGGGACTCACCTCGGAGCCTGGGGGACCCTCATCGCCTCGGTAGCCTTTAGGTCCGATAGGGCCAGCCTCGCCCTGTAGAGAGATGGATGTGGCACGTTGGACCGCAGCCCTCACCCAGCCCTCAGGCCTGAGCCCCCCCTGACCCTGAGCTGAGGGTCTCGGACCGTGAAGTGTCAGGGCCCCCAGGCTCCGGCCCTGGTCCAATCAGCACAGGGGGTGAGCCAGGCCCACTCTTGGGTCTGATGAAGGGCCTGGGCACGAGTGTTGAAACCTCTTTCAGATGACTTCAGTGAGCGCCTGGCTGGTGCCTTAGGCCCCCATGGAGGGGTGAGGCTACAGGTCCCTGGGCCGCAGACCACCTGCCCCTTCTCCCATCAGAGTGGCCCCAGACTGCCCTCCCTCATGGTCCCCTTTGGGCCTGGCCTGGTCCCCTTAGCCCACCCCCAACCGCAGGACCCGCTGTGGGTTGAGCCTGGACACCACCCTGCCCCCACCTGCACCTGAGGCTGCCTGCTGGACTTCCTTGGGTCCCCCACATCTCATGAGGACCCCCTGTGGGGTCTATTTCCAGAGCTGGCTCCAGCCTCCACCCTCGAGGGCCTGCTCCGTGGACGATCCAGTGGTGAGTCCCTGCCCTTCTGGGTCTAGCCCAGGCGCCCAGGCACTTCCCAATGCAGCCAGCTGAGCCAAGAAGGGAGCCGTGTGCACACCTGGCCCTGGTGGGCCCCAGCCATGAGCCTGGTCGGACGCCTGTCCCTGGCCTGTGGTTAGGCTGATGCTTCGTGATGAGGCCTGTCCTGGTGGTTCAGATGTTTACAACTTCCCCACTACCAGACTTGGCCCATTCACCAGCCTGACCCGTGGCCTCCACCAGGCAGACGGGCGGCACCTAGTGTATTGCTCTCCCTACCCGACTGTGAGCATCCAGCCCTGGCTGTGAAGCTCCTGCACCCTGCGTGGTCAACACCCCCGCAGTGTTAGGACTGCACGCTTGACTCGGGACTTTGCACACAGGCCTCAAGGAGGTCCAGAAGCCCACCAAACTTGGGGTTCACAGGGGTTAGTCTGGTACCCTGAGACCCTGCCTTGGGAACACGAGAAGGGGAGCCAGGAGGGAGGATGGAAAGGAGGTCTCTGTGCCCTGGGCCAGGTGAGTGGGAGGCAGAAGGCCTGGACCTCACCACACACGGTCAGAGTGTGCCACAGGGAGCAGGAGGCCAGACTCGGCAGCTTCTGCAGAGCGGCTGCAGAGGCAGCTCACTGGGGGCACCTCCCGGGACCAGCCCTGAGGGCCCAACCACTTCTGGTGTCCACACAGGGAGAGGCCCGTGCTGGGCGGGGTGGAGGGGAGCGGTAAGGCTGGCAAGAGCTGAGCAGGGAGGTGCCCAGAGCAGCGAGAGCCCAGGAGGCCAGCTAGGAGCCCAATGTCCCGATGGACAAATGTGGTTCCAAAGCCACCTATCCACATCCCAGGCCCCAAAAGGCCCCAGGGAGGCTCCAGGTGAACAAGTGCCTGCCTCGGCGAGGCAACTGTGAGTCAAGGGTAACGTGGTGCCCTGGTCTCAGGCACTGGGGGAACCTCCTCCAGCACAGCAGCCTAGGGACCTGCTCCCAGACCCCAGGCACAGGACCAACCAGCCCCTGTGCAGCCTGCCCCATGACACTGGAGGTCCTGCAGCCGCCTGCTCACAGGACTGCCTCTCTTGTCACAACTCTTTGAAAATGGCTTTGTTTTTTCTTATAGTGGCTATTAATTATTTTGAAAACTGAACATATAAAACAGACAGGGTGTGGTCAGAATTCTCCGAGCAAGTCCTGGCCTCTGAACGCTTTTCCCACTGAGACTTTCGGCTACCAAGGCCTTGAGCAGCCTCGCAAGCCTGGAACCTGGCCCTGGGCCGTCCCCTCCCCACCACCTGCCACTGGCTGCGTGGCCTCTTCCATGCACTGCGCCCTGCACTTGGCCCTCTCCTGCGGTGACCACACAGGAGGTCAGATCAGCCTCAGGGCTGGAGCCCCGGGAGCTCAAAGAGCAGAGGATCAGAGGCCGAGGCCGTGCACTTCCCCAGGAAGGTGTCGGGAGCCCTTTCTGCCCCTGCCATGAGCCGCACGCAGGACCAGGTGGACGAACGGCCCAGACCTTGCCTGCCAAGCCCTGCTCTGGTCCTAATCTATGACACAGGTGTTTTTAACAGTTGTGTAACACCTGTTGGCACCACAAAAGCACGATTTCACCTCGTGCACAGAAATACAAATGTGACTTGCACTGGGACAGCCTCTCCCATCTCCCTGGGTCTGAGGCCCCGTCTTGCTGGACGTCTGAGACAGCTGCCATGCCTGCTGCCATGCCTGCTGCCATGCCCAGGGTCTGGCCTTATGTGTGGCAGGTGGGCAGCTACGCGCATGGAGCTGTAAGGTTGATTTGTCCACAGAAGCAGACAAGCTCGGGGAGTACACACTTGCTGTCTCTGGGCGTGACCGTGTGGAGGCCTTCCTGTCCCCGTGGGGCAGGTGAGCTCCAGGAGCATGCAACAGCCCAGCCCAGCCTGCGGGCAACACCACAGTGGATTCACCATCATGGCAGTCATCAGAATGGGGGAAGAGACAGAAAGCCACGCGGTGTGCACAGCGATTCCAGAGGCTCGGAGAAGGGAATTTAGAATGAGATGAGAGTGCATTTTCATCCCGACACCCCGGGATTCTGGAAACTTCCATAGCCTCACACTCCCCAGTTGACCTCCAGGCACAGTCATGCCTGGCCCCTGACCCAGAAAAACAAATGCTGACCAAGCTCCCACAGTGTCTCCCAGGGGCTCCAAAGCCTCTTCCTCACTGCAAGGCACCCTTGCCCCAGACGGGTGCCCGGACAGCGCTTCTCCATCTGGGGCTGAGCGTCTGAGCGTCGGGCCCCCGGGCGCTGGGCCTGCCCTCACCAATCCACACCAGCCCGGCCCATGCTGTGCCTCACCCCCAGGAGCCGGCTCCCATGCAGGGACACCCATGAGATCTACGGGAACACAGACGCCCTCGAATGGAAATGAAGAGACCCCCAGTGCGTGAGCTGCTGGAGCACTTCTACCTCCAAAACCCAAATTGGCCAATGCCCCCCAACCCCACAGGGCCTCCTACCGGGTCTCCAGGGACACCAACGGGGCCTTCTCTTCCCTGATCACCTTGTGGGCCAGCTTCACCCTGAGGAGAGACGAGCAGTGAGTGTGGAGCTGGGCCATCCTTGGGGAGGACAGCTGCCAGGGCACGCTGGGAGCCAGAGCGTGCTATCCAGGTGGTCACTGGGCTGCTCCGGACTTCCCTCCCCACACGGCTCCTTCCTGGCCTCCCCAGGCATTTCCTCGGCCCACGTGTGTGGCCATCAGCGTGGCTGGCTGTCTTCACTCAGGAGGCCGGCAGCTCTCCTGGGGCCCCAGAGGCGTCCCTGCGTGCATCCCTGCTTCTCCAGTGAGCTCTGCAGACCTGGCAGGTGTTTGTAGCCACAGACGTGCGGCCTGCTGGGAAGCCAGAGCTGTGTGGCCGGCCCTTCCTCTGGGCTCTGCCTGGCTGTCAGTCTCATTCCCTGATCTCAGAGGAGTGGGCCTGGAAGGCGGTCTGAGTCACTAAGTCACACAGTCCCTGCTTTGACGTCCCCCCGCCCCTCCACGGGGCTGTGTGCTTCTGGGGAGCTCCCAGGGAGGAGGTCAGAAATCCCCCATCCCCCTTCGGGGAGCCAAACCCCTCGGTGGCGAGACTCTGGCTCTAGCTCAGCTCCCCGGCCCTGCTGGAGCCCCGCCCGACTGTCAGCACATGACAGCTGCATGTCCTGATTGTCGGACGAGGGAGCACCTGGGGGTGCTGCCTCTGAGGCCTGGCGGCTCGGCTGGGCACAGCAGGGCATTCTTCCCCCCTCACTCTGCCTGAGCCCGGCAGGACTGAGACACCCAGAATCTGCCAGCTGCCCCGCCCCGGGGCCAGTACAGTCACAGGGACAGAGAAGGGCCCTGTGTTTCTGCACCCTGAGGCTGGGCTGTGGGGTGGCCCTAGTGAGGCCCACGGCCATGGAGCTGAAGGTGGGGGGTGGCCTCTGGGGCCGCCAGAATCTCTGCTTTGGGGTGAGGTTTCTATGTCAAGACTTCCCAGGCAGGTGCCCCGCTGGCCTAGCTTCCCACCTGGGGTTCTGACCCAACTTCCTCATGCTGGGAATTTTAACAAAGGAAAATTGTTCCAAAGAAGAACCCAGCTCGGAGGCAGAAATGTGGACGCCGCCTGGTGGGAAAGTGGGCACCGGGCCCACGGGCAACGCCTTCACACGAAACAGGTCCCAGCATCAGGCACGTGGCTGGGCGCCGGCTTCAGGGGCTGCCCTCCCTGACGGCATGTGAATGGGCTGGCCAGGTCGAGGGGCGACAGGGGCTTCGTGGCATGTCCTGTGGCTCCGGAGGCCTGAACCAGCCCCAGCATCTGCCTGCCCCTTCCTGGGGTGGGTCCCAGGTCCAGGAACTGTGACTCACAGGGTCTCCTCTTGGTCCCCGCGTGCCTGGGGTCCCCCGTGGTCCTCTCTCTCCAGGGCCGCCCTGAGTGGACAGACACAGAGGGTGAAGCCTCAGCTGCTGGAACTCACGCCCAGCTGGGGTGGGGCTTGAGGCCTGGCCTGGGCCGACTCCCCCAGCAGGACCCCTGCGAGGTGCCATCCCTCCACCTCATGGTCCACAGTTCCAGAGGCCGGAATCTCCTGGTTGCCCAGGTCCCACCCGTTCCGAGCCTACGGGAAGAGGCGTCCTGGACGTGTGGGTGAAGAAACCCACTTGTCTGGGGCAGGGGGCCGTGACTCTCAGTGCTGAGAGTACCGGACTGGGCCACAGAGGCCACGTCCACAGTTACACAGTGAGGCGAACAGTGCAAGCCAACAGCGCAGGCCGCCCCTGCCCCACTCACCCGCTCCCCGGGGGCACCGTCAGGTCCTGGGTTCCCCTGCGATGAAGAGAAACAGACGCCGGCGTTAGTCTGGTGGACACCCTGTATTTGGTCTCAGGGATGTGGAGCAGACCCCGAGCAAAGAGGATCGGAGGCTGAGGCCGTGCACTTCCCCAGGAAGGTGTCCGGAGCCCTCACTCACCTCGTCACCCGCCTCTCCTTTCTCTCCGGGAGGACCAGGCTCTCCTGGCTCGCCCTGTGGGGAACAAGGGTAGAATGGTCACTCCATCTCCTTGCCTTCCCTGGGCCCATGCCCGGCATCTGTGGGGCCTGTGCACCTCCTCACCTCGTCTCCAGGTGGTCCCGAGCTCCCTGGTCTCCCCGCCTCCCCGTCAGCTCCAGGCTCACCCTGGGGAAGACCGGGGGGTCACACACGCTCACAGGGGTGTGCACCAGGGGTGCAGCCGCCAGAGGCCACGTCCAGGGCCCGCCTCACCGAAACCAGGCCCTCCCTCTGACCAACACCTGAGAGCCCAGATCCCCCAGCACCCTCAGCCATCCACAACCCTGCACAAAAACCTCCTGGAATGCTCCAACCTTGTTCCCTATGAGGCCCAGCCAAGGGCCATCTTGTCTGAGGGGCAGGACTCGGTTCCCATTAGAGAAGGCACAGCTTTGCCAGGCTGGCAAATTGGCAAACTCAAATCTAGGGCCTGGAGGGCAATCTGGGAACTCAAAGATGAGATTTGGAAACCGTCTGCTGGGTTCTAGGAGCTCGTCCGGGAACATTTGGGGTGGGGTCAGCATTCGCCCTTGTCTTCCCCAGCACTTCCAGTTTCAACAAAGAAACTCCAGAGAAAACACCAGCTACGGCAGACTCAGCTTTAAGTCAGACTAAAAAGCTCCTTCTCCCACCTTGCGCTCCCGCCTTGCACTCCTGCCCTCCCGCAGCACTCCTGCTGCCCGCCTGCCCTCCCACCTGCTTGGCGCCCTCAGTGCCACCTGGCCCATTCTCAGTTCTGAGAGCCATTCTGGGCGGCGGCTCACAGGCTGGGAGTGACGCGGTGCGGTCCCATTTGTGCAGAGCGAGCGGCAGGTGCGGGGAACAGAATGGCGGAGGCCTGAAGGCCCTTGGGCTGCAGGGAAGGCTCCGGGCGGGAGCGCAACGGCAGCTATTCCCACGCTGGGCCCTGTGCCCGCCACTCCCCTGCCTGCCTCCAGCCTCCACCAGCTCATCCCCTCTGAGGCCGCATGGGTGGCCGACCTGCTGGGACCAGGACTTGCTTCCAGGAGCGGTTTCCGATTCAGCATTTGGCCAATCGTGAAGGCCCTGGCCCTCCAGGGGCCGCGAGTCACTCACCTTTTCTCCTTTCAGTCCAAAGGCGCCGGGGTCTCCCTTGGGTCCGGGGGGTCCTTGAATACCCTGGAGAGAGGAGGGCAGCATGACCACCAGCAGAGGCCACCGCGGCCTTTGGCAGCAGCCCCAGGCCGCCCAGACGAAGTCAAAACTGAGTCCACACGTGGTGCTGCTTACAGCGCTAGTTTTAAAATACCAGTGAGAGGAAGTGACTTACGTCAAACCCGGGCGAGCCCTTGCAGCCTGGCAGGCCTGGGTACCCCATCTCCCCCTGGAAAGAGGAAGAAAAGCAGAAAATCTGAAGGCCAAGTGGGTAAACCAAGGCCTATCACCTGTCAGACTTTGCGCTCTCTGTGCCCTCCCTGGAAAGCCCCACCTAGCAGACAGCCCCCTGGGGTCACCTTCACACCATCCACCCCACCCCTCCCCGTCCCTCCCACCGGGGTCACCTCACCCCGTCCCTCCCCACCCCTCCCCTGCTCACCTTCACACCGTCCACCCCACTCCTCCCCGTCCCTCCCGCCGGGGTCACCTCACCCCATCCCTCCCCGTCCCTCCCCACCCCTCCCCGCCCCTCCCCACCCCTCCCCGTCCCGCCCCTGGTCACCTTCACACCGTCCACCCCACTCCTCCCCGTCCCTCCCACCGGGGTCACCTCACCCCGTCCCTCCCCACCTCTCCCCTGCTCACCTTCACACCGTCCACCCCACTCCTCCCCGTCCCTCCCGCCGGGATCACCTCACCCCATCCCTCCCCGCCCCTCCCCACCCCTCCCCGTCCCTCCCCTGGTCACCTTCACACTGTCCACCCCATCCATCCCCTGGTCACCTTCACGCCGTCCACTCCGTCTCTCCCCATCCCTCCCTGTCCCTCCTTGTCCCTCCCTGTTCCTCCCGAGGTCACCTTCACGCTGTCCACTCCATCCCTTCCCATTCCTCCCCATCCCTACCCATCCTTCCCCTGGTCACCTTCATGCTGTCCAACTCATCTCTTACTGTCCCTCCTACCAGGGTCAGCTTCACTCCATCCCTCCTCGTCCCTCCCTGTCCCTCCTCATCCCTCCCTGTCCCTCCTTGTCCCTCCCCATCCCTTCTCATCCCTCCCCATCCCTTCTCATCCCTCCCAGTCCTTCCTCGTCCATCCCCATCCCTCGTCATTCCTTCCCCGGGTAACCTTCGCGCCATCCACTCCGTCCCTCCCATCCCTCCTCATCCCTCCCCTGGTCACCTTCACATCGTCCACCCCATCCCTCCCCGGTTACCTCCCTGTCCCTCCTCATCCCTCCCCATCCACCCCATCCGTCCCCAGTCACCTTCACGCCGTCCACCCCGTCGATGCCACGCTTGCCCTTCTCTCCCTGTGAGGCGGGAAAACGAAGGCAGGGGTCAGATGCAGGTCAGACATGCTGCCGTGGGGGCAGAACTCCCCCCTCCCAGCAGCCCACACTCACCTTGTAGCCCTTGGGTCCCCTGGAGCCCTGCGGAGACAGGAAGAGGATGTGAGGGGGTGTTTGGGGTGGGGAGGGCAGAGCAACCTTGGCTTAGGCCCACACAAGGCAGGGGCTCCAGTGCCCCCAACCCAAGGGGGCAACGTCACTGCTGAGAATCATGGGGTCTGACAGTGATGGGGAGGGGTCACTCTGCAGAGGGTAACCGCCCATGGGACCCCCACTCTGCAGAGGGTAGCCGCCCGTGGGACCCCCGCTCCAGAGAAAGTAACCGCCGTGGGACCCCCATGGGACCCCCACTCTGCAGAGGGTAACCGCCGTGGGACCCCACTCTGCAGTGGGTAACCACTGTGGGACCCCCCACTCTGCAGAGGGTAGCCGCCCGTGGGACCCCCGCTCCAGAGAAAGTAACCACCATGGGACCCCCGTGGGACCCCCACTCTGCAGAGGGTAATCGCCCGTGGGACCCTGCTCTGCAGAGGGTAACCGCCGTGGGACCCCACTCTGCAGAGGGTAGCTGCCCGTGGGACCCCGCTCTGGGGTGGGGTGAAAGTGACACAAGTGCCCCTGCTGGGTGCCCGGGTGGCTGTCCTTGTCCTTCCAGATGGAGGGGACGGGGAGGGGCGGTGGAGCGGGTCTGCCAGGCATGTGGTCTCCTGTCAGGGACGCTGTCCTCATCCCCGGGGACACCCTCGTCCAGGATGGCACATCTGCGCCTGGAGGGACCAGCCCCGAGGTCGAGCCTCACTCACCTTCTCCCCACGGCTCCCTTTTTCTCCCTACACGCCCCGCGGAAGAAAAGGAAGAGAAGGCTTGTTAGTGCCGCGCAGGGCTGAGGGCACCGCCGGGCTCGGGCGAGGAAAGCTGGGGCACGTACCTTCATCCCCTGGTACCCAACAGGTCCGAGGTCCCCGGGTCTTCCCTGGAACACAGGAGGAAGCGGTGAGACACCCCTGGAGGGGCAGGGGCAGGGACCAGTCCCACCCTGCCCCACACCCCTCCCTCCAGCCCAGGCCTGGTGAACCCGAGAGAGCCGCCCTGCTGCACGGGGCCCACGGTGCCGAGGAGCTCCAAGGTGGAGCTGGGGGAGGGAGGTCTATGGATAGGATTTGGGCCAAGAAGCCACAGCAGAGGCCCCAGATGGTGCCGGCCTGAGCACTCTGGGCACCTCCCCACCCAGCCCCTCCCTGGCAGATGGGCTCAGGGGCTGCCCGGGGGGCTGTGTGGAAGGAGGGCTGGGCTGTGGCCCTCCAGGCCTGCTCCCACCCATAAGGAACAGGCAGAGTGACTTTGGCACTCAGAACCCAGACACTCTTCCAGAAGTTTCCGAGGCCTAGTCGTTCCCCGCCTCCAGCTTCTTAGGGCCCCCACCCCACAGTCAGGCACTCACAGGATCTCCGGCTTCTCCCTTCTCTCCCGGGAGCCCTGGCTTGCCTCGTTCTCCCTGGAACATAAAACAGGTCAAGGTTGGGGGCAGTCCTGTTTCTTTCTAAAAAGCTGGCTCACAAAACAGGTTTTTAAAAACACACTTCGTCCAGTCTTCAGGGATCACAGGGCTTTAAAGCACCTTCCCCATCACTCCTGGTCAGCCTGGGTCTGGGAGCTCCACCCCGCACGCCAGCTCCCCGCACTCCCTGCCTCCGTTCCTGCTGACCCCCAGGCACGGGCGGGACGGATGTGCAGCACAGAAGCCCCCCAGGCCCACGGCTCGACCCCCAGGATATGGCCATGGCCCGCAGCTGCTGGGTTTGATGATTATTAGGAGAAGCCAGAAATCTGAAGCCCATGAGCAGCCTCGTGGCAAGCTGCAATTATCAGCAGCTAATTCTAACGTTTAAGGTCATCCTGTGTGAGCCACACACGACTGGGGGCCCCACGTTCTCACCCTCCGACCCCCAGAAAGGTCCTTCTGAGCAGAGTGCGGCTGAGGGCAGGGCAGCCAGAGACACCCTCAGAAGCCCCCAACGCCCCCAGGGCAGCCCACACCCTGCACGGGCCAGAACCTGCCTGCTGGACCCTCCTGGTGGACTTAGGTGCCCAGGAGGCTTTGGTCCCGCCACCCCCACTCCCAGGCCCCAAGCTGCAGGGACACCCCACAACACACGAGGAGCAGGAGTGACCACTCACCTCGAAGCCAGGGTCGCCCCGGAGCCCCGGAGGTCCTCTTGCAGGCTGCAAGGCAGAGGGGATGGTCAGCCCGGACCCCAGACTCAGGTTCTCAGGGTGCAGGGCGCAGGGTCAGGGGTGGGGGGCCACACTCACCTGGCATTCGAAGGAGCAGCACTGTGGGGGGGAAGGCGTGGAGACGAGTCAGTGGGAAAGGCACAGACACGTGGCCGGGACACCCAGGGTGACATGTGACCCAGGCACATGGGCAGACGGACACACGGGTGGACACACAGGCGGACACACGTCCCAGGCACACGGGCAGACGTGCAGGGGGACACACATGCCAGACATGCAGGGGGACACACGTCCCGGGCACACGGGCAGACACATGGGCAGGCACGCAGGGGACATGTGTCCCGGGCACATGGGTGGCTGTGCATAGGGACACGCATCCTGAACACCAGGTGGACGCGTGGGTGGACGTGTGCGGACTGGTGGCTGGGGGTTGGCGGGGAGGGCTCTTACCACTTGCTCCACGTTATTTTTCTGAAAAGAGAAATGGAAGTGTAGAATTACTTTCCACCTGGGGCCACCGTGGGCCTCCCCGTCTCCCGGGCAGGGGCCTCACGATCATGTCCACGATGGTGTCGATGGTCTGGCTGATGACCTCCTCCGCGTCGCGGCTCTGGCCCCAGTCAGCCGCCGTGAAGTTGCGCCGGTACGTGTGGTCCGTGGCGATGATGCTCAGACGCGGCTCCTGGGGGCAGTGTTCAGGGCGGGCTGAGCAGGGCTGGGACCCCTGACGGCCGGGCCGCTTCCCACAGGGCCAGAGCGGGGGCTGGGGTGCTCCAGGCTCCTCAGCAGGAGGGGCTGGCCTCTCAGGGGCAAGGGTGGCCGGCTGGAGTCCCCACACCCTCCTGAGGACCAAAAGATGGTCCCAGCTGCCGAGGGCCTTGCAGCCGCCACTCCATGAGGTTGGGGGCATCTGCGGGGCGGGCGGTGCCTACCAGGTGGTCGGGCGTGATGGCCACTGAGAAGACTTTGACGCCCAGGTGCTTGGCCTCGTTCACTGCGTCCTCCAGCCCCCCGCATGGCTCCTTGTAGCCCTCCAGGGGGTGCCCGTCGGTCACCACAATCAGGTACTTGTTCTCCTTTAGGTGGGAGCCCCTGGACAGGAGAGGGCAGCATGAGACCCCGAGACTAGGTGGGGGACTGGAGGGAGACCCAAGCCCATCTGGGAGGTGCAGGTCCCTGTCTCATTGCGAGAAGCTGTTTCTCTTTGCTGATCCTGGCTGTACTGTGAGGATTACTAAAAAGAACCTCACCGTGGGGACTAATGCTCTGTGGCTCTCATTTCTCTAAACTGCTTTGGAAAATTCACGCCCTCCCAGGAGAGGCACCCATGACCCCAAAGGAGGCTTGGTTCCTGCGGTGCCCTGGGGCACAAAGTCCCCCGGCCAGTGAGTGGAGGCTGAAAGGGGCAGGGAGGGTGCCCTCTGAGATGCCCGCCTCGTCTACCCACAAGCTGCCTCAACTGAAGGCTGCTGTGTCACTACGGCTTTTGCAGGAAATGGGTGTGATGAGCAAACAACAGGGCGATCCCAGAGTGCCCCAAATCAAACCCCCCAAAGGGAAGGTGAGAGCAGACGGAAGGAGGGCAGCGTCACAGGGCAGTGGAGCGGGCTGCTGGGGACACTGAGCATGTCGGCCAGCAGGGCGAGCTCATTAGGAGGAGTCATATCTGTCTGTGGCTTCCACGGCGGGGCCACACTCTGACATGCGCGGCCACGTCCCCCACGCACCCCCTGCAGAGAGCAGACGACTTCCTAGCGACTCCAAGTCCCCCAGGTCCCAGCTTGGCACCAACTCTGGCGGGAGGTGGGCACAACCACTGGAAAGTGAGTGTCTGGCCCACGCCGGCAGTGTGGGCCTCTGAGACCGACCTCGGGAGAGGCTCCCCCCGTACCGCTCGATGGACAGGGCAGCCCCGGGACCCCCACTGTGATCCTGAGGCCTCGGGAAGGGCTGGGCGTGGGGAGGCCACGTTCCCCTCCAGACACTCTGGGGCTTGCAGCCCCTCTCTCCCCACATCTGGACACTGGGATGAGAGGAAACCCCTCAGTCCAGAAAAATCCCCGAGAAAGCAAACGAAACTCAGCGCGTGCTTCAGGTCTGATGAGAGTCAGTTTCAGTGATCCTGGCCCAGCTCGGTGTTGATGCTGTGGGGAAAACCAGCGCTGTCTCTCGGCCTCTCAGTCTCTCGGCCTCTGTTTCTCTCTCTGTCTCTGTCTCTCTCTGCCTCTCTGTCTCTGTCTCTGTCTGTCTCTGTCTCTGTCTCTCTCTCTGTCTCTGTCTCTGTCTCTCTCTGTCTCTGTCCCTCTGTCTCTGTCTCTCTCTGTCTCTGTCTCTCTCTGTCTCTGTCTCTCTCTGTCTCTGTCTCTCTCTGTCTCTGTTTCTCTCTGTCTCTGTTTCTCTCTGTCTCTGTCTCTGTCTCTCTGTCTCTGTCTCTCTCTGTCTCTGTCTCTGTCTCTGTCCCTCTGTTTCTGTCTCTCTCTGTCTCTGTCTCTCTGTCTCTGTCTCTCTCTGTCTCTGTCTCTCTCTGTCTCTGTCTCTCTCTGTCTCTCTGTCTCTGCCTCTCTGTCTCTGTCTCTCTGTCTCTGTCTCTCTCTGTCTCTGTCTCTCTCTGTCTCTGTCTCTGTCTCTGTCTCTGTCTCTCTGTCTCTGTCTCTCTCTGTCTCTGTCTCTCTGTCTCTGTCTCTCTCTGTCTCTGTCTCTCTGTCTCTGTCTCTCTCTGTCTCTGTCTCTCTCTGTCTCTGTCTCTCTCTGTCTCTCTGTCTCTGCCTCTCTGTCTCTGTCTCTCTGTCTCTGTCTCTCTCTGTCTCTGTCTCTCTCTGTCTCTGTCTCTGTCTCTGTCTCTGTCTCTCTGTCTCTGTCTCTCTCTGTCTCTGTCTCTCTCTGTCTCTGTCTCTCTCTGTCTCTGTCTCTCTGTTTCTGTCTCTCTCTGTCTCTGTCTCTCTCTGTCTCTGCCTCTCTGTCTCTGTCTCTGTCTGTCTCTGTCTCTGTCTGTCTCTGTCTCTCTCTGTCTCTCTGTCTCTGTCTCTGTCTGTCTCTGTCTCTTTCCTGCCCACAAAGTGGTCAGGGAGGCCATACAGCCTCCAAGAGAACAGGGAGGCTGCAGCTGAAGCCGCACAGGGACCCCAGGCCAACCCCGGCCCAGGCTGGGTACCACGTGTGAGAGCTGCCTGGGCAGGAGGCCACTCACCCCACGAGGAGCTGCTCCAGCCCCTTCTTGATGGCACAGTCAGTGTAGGTGCCCTTCCCAAAATACTTGATGGCGTCCACTCTGCTTTTGAGCGTGTCGCGGTCACCGGGCATGCGCGTGAGGCCTTGGATGATCTCCACGTCGTCGCTGTAGTGCAGTGCACCCGCGTTCCACACCAGGTTTCGGTCACAGCGGTAGTACCTGCCAGGATCAGGCACGGCAGGCGTCAGGCGGGCGGCCCCTGGCACCATTACTGCCCATCCCAGGGCGCGACATCACCCGGATGGACGGGCTGCTCCACCCTGGCCGAGGCTGACACACAGCTGGACTTCCCCGTGGCCCTGAGGCCGGCCCTCCTGGAGGGCTGTGTGGGCGGGTGTGGCCAGCAGGTGACCTGCGCTCCAATCCCCCGGCCTCAGACCAGGAGCCCTGAGCGTGTGGCCCTGCTGGGGTGGGGTCCTCGGGCCTGCAGTGGGGCAGCATGACTGTGGGGGAAGGAGGCACCCAGGGGGGTCTGAGCACCTGGGCCAGAGGCTCTCAGGGGTCTGCTCTGCCCCAGCCAGAGGTGGGCTCGCATCTGCCCCACCCGCCCTCCCGCCCATTCAGCAGAGTGATCGCAGCTCCTGCAGGAATGCCAGCGGCAATGTGGGGATGACTCCGCCCCATTTCACAGGTGGGAAACTGAGTCATGGGGAGCCTGAGTAAAGGCAACAAGGGCGACTCAGGGGACGCTGGGCCACATGGCCGCCCCTCCCTGGTGCCATCCACAGCCAGACCCCCCAACACACTGCCTCACGGGCCTGGCCACGCCCACTAAGCTCAGGGTTTCTAATCCCAATGGCTCCCGCTGGGCACGGTGGGGGTTGGCAGGTACACGGTGCTGTTACCGCAGCCTCTGACTGTGCCCCTTCTGGTGGCGGGAGGCTCAGGCCCAGCGGCCAGTCAGCAGGGTCAGGGAAGACTGGGGGGTCCTTTGCCAGCTGAGCTGTGTCCCCATTGCCAGGGCCCGTCTCAGTGGGGGAGCCCTCATTCTACATGCCCCACCCCCACGGCCCTGTGGACCCACGGGACGGACCCCTCCCTCCCCCCGGTGTGTCCTCAGCCACACGCACAGATGGAGGAACGCGGAGCAGAGTGTGCCGGGTCCCAAGCCCAGAACCAAGCCTGGGGGCCCTGGGGCTGCAGAGCGACGCCCCTCCCGGCCCCTGAGTCAGGGAGCTTCAGAACGTGGAATCCAGGACCCAGGTAGAGGTTCTCATGGCCCACAGAACGAACCAGGGCCCGGGTGGTTAGTGAGGGGCTGCTGGGCATCCGGCAGGACTGCGTGGCTGAGCCCTCTTGGTCAGCCTGCGGGAGACTCTCTTCCCTACGTCTCAGCCTCACTGTCACCTGGGACGGGTGCCACCCCCACGAGCAGGGGCTCAAACCGGCTCACTCTGGAGGGCGCCGGGAGGGGCTCTGGCCAGGGCAACGTGCGCCCTTCTTAGAGGGGAGGTTGAGGCCATCGCGCCCGTGGTCCCCTGGGCCCCCACCCCACCCTCCAAGAAGCCCAGAAGCACCGGAGGAAGGTCACGGGGCGTCCCTCCTACCTGTCCCTCAGGTTGTCGATGAAACGCTTGGTGAAGGACTTGACCTTGTCCACGAGGGCCCCGTAGGGCTTCAGCCTCAGGGCCACACTCTCCGAGGTGTCCAGCACAAAGAACAGGTCCACGGGGCAGTCTGGCCGAAGACGGAGGAGAGGGGCCTTCGCGCTCTCGCCCCGTTCCCCGAGTCTCTGCTGGGCCTGCCCTCCCCGCCAGCCCAGTGCCTGCAGCAGAGCCCGGGGCCTGGAGGGGCTCTCCCGGGAAAAGGCCGCAGGACGTCCCTCATCCCTCGGTGGCGACGGTGGGGAGGGGGTGGAGTGAGAGACCCCAAACCGCTCCTGTGCCCCGAGGGGAGTCAGAACCCTTCACAGCCTCCCCCGAAGGGCAGGGCGTCCCTGGCATGGGACTGGACAAATGAGACCTCACGTGAAGGTTTCTCGCTGGATTCAGAACCAGCAGCGGCACGACTTAGTCTAGAACGGGGGCCGTGCGTCTGGACTCACTGCCAGGTGAGGGGTCAAACGGATTCACGGCTTGACGGCGTTCACGGAGCGCTGAGACAGCCCCGCACCAGCTCCCCCTCGCCCGGGAGCCCCTCCCGAGCTGCCTGCTGTCCTTCCCTGCTGAGAATGCTGACCCTCTAGGGGCCCCGGCCAAGGCCTGGTGGGGCAGAGCTGGGCGCTGCAGCCGCCCCGAGCAGGGAGTGGGGCTCAGGGGCTCCAGGCCCCCAGTCTGCAGTTCCACGGTTGGGAAGGGACCCCGCACATCTGGCCCTGGCCGGCAGCAAAGAGCGGGGAGTCTGGAGCCTCCACCCCCAGCCACCACTCACCCTGGAAGGCCACCGCCCTGGGGGTCTCCGGCTCATCCTGCCCGGCCGTCCAGCAGGCCTGCAACAGCAGGGGCAGCAGAGCGCGGGCTGCCCTCATGTCTGGGGCCTGCAGTCACCACACAGCGCGGCCAGGGCAGGGTGGGCCTCCGTGGCCGACCAGAGACCGAGGCTGTCTTCTGCTCCCAGCCAGAGTGAGAGCTGAGGGCGGGAGGGGCGGGGGGGAGGGCGGGGGCGGGGAGGGAGGAGCTGGCCCGGTGAGTCACGGCCTCCTTGCTGGGGTCTCTCCCTCCAGAACGGGCAGCAGCTCTAAGCCCAGGGCCCCCTGGCTGTGGCTGGAGAAGGCGGTTTCCCTGGCTGGCTCCCGTGGCCTGCAGTTCAGTTCCTGTGTCCGGGAGGACGAAACTGCAGCCAGGCCGAATAAAATGTCTGAAAACAAGCGTGTCTCCCAGAGAGAGTCTCCTTGAAACATGTTTTGGTTGTTTCCAATCCAAACGTCTCCATGTGGGACGCACGGGCAGGCTCACTCGCCCCTTTCCCACCAGCCGCTTCCTACAGAGGACCTCGCCGTGAGCTGAACCGTTGCCTTAACAGTCTCTGAGTTCTTTTTCACATAAATATTTCTTCCCAGTGTAGTCAAATACGTCTTTGCCAAAGATACTTGTTTGTACTATGGGAAAACAAAGCTGCCCACAATATAGTTGTTATATATGCTGTGTGTGGAGAGAGAGAGAGACAGAGACAGAGAGAGAGACAGAGACAGAGACAGAGAGACAGAGACAGAGAGAGACAGAGAGACAGAGACAGAGAGAGACAGAGACAGAGAGACAGAGACAGAGAGAGACAGAGACAGAGACAGAGAGAGACAGAGACAGAGAGACAGAGACAGAGAGGGAGACAGAGAGAGAGAGAGACACAGAGAGAGACAGAGACAGAGAGAGACAGAGACAGAGAGAAACAGAGACACACAGAGAGAGACAGACAGACAGAGAGAGAGAGGGAGACAGAGAGAGAGAGACAGAGAGACACAGAGAGAGAAAGGGAGACAGAGAGACAGAGAGAGAGACAGAGAGAGACAGAGAGAGAGACAGAGAGAGACACACACAGAGAGAGGGAGAGGAGAGAGGGGACGTCCCTGGGATCACCCGGGGGTGGGCTCCAGACGTGTCCAGACGTGTCCCCGCTCTACAGAAGGTCCCAGGAGAGCTCTCCCAGAGCTGGAGCTGCTGACACTTGCCTAACACCCGCCTAAATGTCTGATAATTTTAACACATACACAAATTGTTCATACCAAAAACCATGTTAAAGAAACATCTGAAAAAACCTTTAACATTCATACTTAATTCCACCACTCCACACTGTTCCTGGATTGCCTTCAACATTTCCCCACACCTACTTTATAGAAGTTGTAAACTACTCCTCCTCCTCCTCCTCCTTCTTCTTCCTATTATTATTATTATCTGAGGGCCTCACTCTGTCATCCAGGCTGGAATACAGTCGCCTCATCACAGTTCACTGCAGCCTCAATTTCCTGGGCTCAGGTCATCCTCCCACCTCAGCCTCCGGAGTAGCTGGGATCACAGGCACATGCCACCATACCCAGCCAATTTTTTATGTTTTGTAGAGATGGGGGGGGTCTCACGATGTTGCCCAGGCTGGTCTCGAACTCCTGGACTCAAGGGGTCCTCATGCCTCGGCCTCCCAAAGTGCTGGGATTACACGCATGAGTCACCGTGCCTGGCCTTGCACACTTACTGTACAGACAATTTACCTGCCACTGATGTCATCCACACTGTGGCTGTGGGTGCTGAGACTTGGTGCTGCCTGCCTGGAGCTGTGGCACCAGCCTCTGGGCTCCTGACTCAAGCACAGGGGGCTTCAGGACCTCCGTGTTCTCTTGGCCTCCCCGAGTCTTAGCTGTTCTATCTGCAAGAAGTGCTTGCAGATTTGGGAAAAGAAATAGTAACTGCTGTGTAAGCAAACCCCAAGAACACGGCATTCCCTGCAGCGAGGGCCCCGCCACAGGCACACAGCAGCAGGTGGCTGACACACGGTCTGTAAAATGGAAGAGACGCAGACGCCCCGACACACAAGGACGTGTTCACTGGGCCCAGTGGCCGATGGCCCGTTTTGCCTTGCAGAAGTGGTTTCGCGAGTCAGTTCACAGCACGCCACCAGCACCGCCAGCAGGTCTGCAGCGTGGGTGCCCACTTCACGAGGCGGGTGCGGCAGGAGCTGTGGAGATGGCGTGGGAATAACACCAACACGGCAGGCTGCAGCACTCGGAGCTCCAGGCCACGGTCCAACTCCTCCCCGGGTCCCATGCTGGCCTGCACTTCTCCGAGGCAGGGCTGGGGCCGCACTGAGCGAGGGGGTCAGGCTCAGGGCGGTTCCAGCCCGGGGTGGGGCCCAGAGGTGCCTCTGCCTCACAGGAACTCTGCAATGATGACTCAGAGTAAACTTCACTTTTCCTCTTGTGAAGAAGATACATGTTCATCATAGTGAATTTTTTTTTTAATCGTAAAGCAACATCTAGTTTCACTACCGAGCGGGATTCAGAGCTAATACTTTGGTGTGTTTCTGCTGTAAGCATTTTTCTTTCTTTTAGATGGCGTCTCGCTCCTCGCCGAGGCTGGAGTGCAATGGTGCGATCTCGGCCCACTGCAACCTCCGCCTCCTGAGTTCAAGTGATTCTCCTGCCTCAGCCTCCTGAGTAGCTGGGATCAAAGGCGCGCGCCACCATGCCTGGCTAATTTTTGTATTTTTAGTAGAGACAGGGTTTCACCATGTTGGCCAGGCTGGCCTCAAACTCCTGACCTCAGGTGATCTGCCCACCTTGGCCTCCCAAAGTGCTGGGATGACAGGCGTGAGCCACTGCGGCCACCGTGCTGTAAGCATGTTTATAGACGTGTGATCGCCTGCTTTGTATCCCTTTATGCACTTTCATCAGGGATCTTTCCTGATTGTAAGTGATGCTTATGTCTTGGGGAGAATATGAAAACCACACAAAGCATGAAAATAAAACATCCTGAATCCCAGTCCTGGCTGAGCTTAGTGTTGTCATGGGGCTGATTTCCACCCCACGCCCTACCCCACGGCGGGTGAGCTCCCTCCGCTCCCCCTCCCCTCCTCCTCCCGCTCCCTCTCCCCCTTCCTCTCCTCTCTCCTGCCCCCTCCTCTCCCCTTTCCTTCTCTCTCCCTCTCCCTCCCCTCACACTCCCTCCTCTCCCTCTTCGCTCCTCTCCCCTCCCTCCTCTCACGCTGCCTCCTCTCCCCCTCCCTCCTCTCATGCTCATTCCTCTCCCTCTTCCTTCCTCTCCGCGCTCCCTCCTCTCACGCTCACTCCTGTCCCCTTCTCTCCCCCTCCCTCCTCTCCCGCTCCCTCCTCTCACGCTCACTCCTGTCCCCCTCCCTCCTCTCTCCTGTCCCCTCCTCTCCCTCCCTCCTCTCACACTCACTCCTCTCCCCTCTTATCTCCTCCTCCCTCATCTCCCCCTTTCCTCTTCTTTCCCCCTCCCTCCTCTCACGCTCACTCCTCTGCCCCTCCCTCCTCTCTCCTGTCCCCTCCTCTCCCCTCCCTTCTCTTCCCCTTCCCTCCTTTCCCCCTCCCTCCTCTCCCCCTTCCCTCATCTTCCCCTCCCTCTTCTCCCCTGTCCTCATCCTCCTCTACTGCTCCCTCCTCTCCCCTTTGCCCTCTCCCTCCTCTCTCCTGTCCCCTCCTCTCCCCCTCCCTCCTCTCTCCTGAAGTTACCCAGGTGTCTCTGGCACTTGTCCACCCCCAGCCCCAATCCAGGCCATTCCTGCAAGAGATCCTTCTCCCATGGGGCTCCCGTCCTGAGCCCAGAATCCTAGGAAGCACAGAGCCAGGAAACCGCTGCCCTGGGGGGCCTACCGGAGAGCTGGACTGCAGGGTTTGACTGGGAAGGGCCCTGCAGCCCCGCCTGTGTGTGGGGGGAGGTAAATGCGCTTGCAGAGAAAGGGAAGAAGGGGGCGAGCCACACCCCCTTCCCTGCGACCTGGGGACTTTTCCTCTTTCTCAGGCCTGCGGGCCCTTCTGCGGATGGGGACTCTGGGCCCAGTCTGGTATCCCAGAAGCAGCTGTGGGGAGCAGGCCTTTACCCCACTGTGCCCATCGTCCACAGCCCTGGGTGGGTCTGAGTCTCCAGGTGTGGGGAGGGAGAGGGTGGGAGGGGGGAGGGGGTAGGAGGTGGGGGAGAGGGGGTGGGAAGAGGCAGAGGGTAGAAGGAGGGAGAGGGTGGGAAGAGGCAGAGGGTAGAAGGAGGGAGAGGGTGGGAGGAGGGGGAGAGGGTGGGAGGAGGGAGAGGAAGAAGGATGGAGGAGAGGGCCTTGAATGTGCAGTGCCCCTGGCAGGGCCTCTCTGACTCCTGCGGGTGGACCCGACCCTCATCTTCCAGCACGACCTGGCCAGGCAGGGATGAGGAGGGAGCATGAGGTGGGCTGGGCAGAGGAAGCTGTCCCGGGAGGCAGGGGAGGGCGGGGCTGTTTCTGGAATCTGCCTGCCCTCCACCCCCACCCCACCCCCATCGGGGTCCTGCGTTCAGGGAGAGGAGCCCCTCAGTCCGCCTTGGGGAGCCCTGGTGCCTCCAAACGTAAGCGCGGGAAAAGAAGTAAGCGCAGGAAAAGGGGAATCACCCACCACCACTGTCCTGTGTCAGTGGTTTTCTTAAACCCATAAAAGTGGGTGGAACAAGAAGGAAAGACCATCCCAGGAAACTGCCTTTGTCCACAGGGAAAGTTAAGAGGAGACTCAGGGCTGCTGGTGGGAGCCCCAAGGTTGCTGGCCCAGGCCCCGCTTCTGCCAGCCCCCTCCTCCCCACCCCTCTCCTCCCCCTCCCCTTTTGGACTAACTGCACCCCCTCCCCCGCCCACGCCCAGGCGGAGCCCCCAACCCCAGCCCCAGTGTAGGTCCCACCTCCCCCTTTAAAAATCTTTTTCCTCCCACGTCTCTCAGTCACCACCTCTCCTTTGACCACGGCTGGCCAAGCTCTGCGCGACGCCTTGGTCTCCTCCCTGCCCTACCCAGGGCACCCGGGATGTGGAGGACCTGCTCTCCATGGGCTCCAAAAACCCAGGCCCCACCTGGGAAATTTTCTAGACAAGGAGGCCACCAAGGCCCACGCAGTGAGGGTGGACGGGGAGGGGATAGTGCTCCCAGCCCCGCAGGGCCAGGCTGCAGTGCGGAGCCTCGGGGCCCCGCCCTGCACTCTCCCAGCGCTGGCTGGACCTCCCCCCTGGGGGTGGAGGTCTGTCCTCCACTCCCAGGAAAGGCTGGGAGGAAACTCATCCAGGGATTTTCCATCCCAGAAGCTCTTTTTCCACAAAAGTCCAAGTGCCTTCTGGGAGGGAGCAGGACAGCTGCGCCCACGGGCAGGGGACAGGCCCTGTGTTTGTGCCCTGAGGGCGGGTGGCAGGGCTGTCTGCGCCCCGAGGGCCGGTGGTGGGGGGCTGACTGTGCCCCAAGGGCGGGTGGTGCGGGGCTCTCTGCGACCCCTCCCCAGTGACTGCGGAGTTTCCGGAACGCCCTCCCGTGACTCCCTCCTAGGGTGTGGTGTTGGAAGGCGGCCCCCACTATAAACACCGAGGACCCAAGCCCTCCAAGCATCTGTGGAACAAAGACATTTTTTATTTCTTCCTACTGCCTCCACTATCCAGTGAATTTTCCTCCCAACTTAGAACATGATTCATCCAGGAGGACCCTGTTTCCAGGGGTTACACATGCGGTTTCCATGGTGGTGGCCCTGTACCCCGGTGGAAGTGGCACAGGGACAGAGAGGCACATGCCGGCCCCTCCAAGGGCCCAAGTGGTGCACGCGGCCCTCGGCTCCGCCCTGGCACCTGGGCACGGCGGCCATCCCCTCCCCCTCCCACCTTTGTAGGGGGTGAACCCATCTCCATCTCCTCCCTGTGAGGGTCCAGGGGTCTGGCTGGCCCACGTGTTTGCTGGGCACCTAGGGCAGGGCGGCGCCTGGCCCCAGCCTGTTTGCCGAGTGTGAATGAGTCCGCTGGCGGGAGGCAGCCTGGGTTGGATCTCCCCGGGGTCAGGTGGGGCAGGTCCCAGGGCCACAGGTGGGGAAGGTGCAGCCCGTCCTGGTCCCAAGCGGGGGTGCGACGGCTCAACGCTGGTCTGAGTCGGGCTCTCCCTACAGGACTCCCCCAGGTGATCTCTGGAGCCTCACTGACCACGGGCCTCCCCAGTCACCAACAGGACGGCAGAAGGCAGAAAACAGGCCGGGGGGAGGCGGCCGTTGCCACAAGAGCCCGTGGCTGCAGGGAAGACGCCTGGGCTGCAGGCGGGGCTCCTGGCAAGTGTGGGGGACGCGGCCTCCCACCGGTCGGGTCGGAGGGAGGAGGCCTCTGGGGAGAGTGGGCGACATCGGCGATCCAGGAATGGGTCTGCGACAGACTGACTCCCAGATGGGAAAACACGCGTTTCTGGAGCATCGCCTGTAACTGGAAAGACCCGGCCACACAGTCAAGGCTCAATTCCAGGGGCTGTTCCGTCAATCACGGGCCCTGGGACGGTGGCCCCGGACTGCGGGGAAGAGAGCTCTGCGCGCCCTCGTTTGTTCCGGGAGCGCCTCTGGGAGCCGCAGGGTCCGGATATCGGAGGGAGGGCGCGACCCCGTGGCGGGAGCCGCAGGGTCCGGATATCGGAGGGAGGGCGCGACCCCGTGGCGGGAGCCGCAGGGTCCGGATATCGGAGGGAGGGCGCGACCCCGTGGCGGGAGCCGCAGGGTCCGGATACCGGAGGGAGGGCGCGACCCCGTGGCGGGAGACGCAGGGTCCGGATATCGGAGGGAGGGCGCGACCCCGTGGCGGGAGCCGCAGGGTCCGGATACCGGAGGGAGGGCGCGACCCCGTGGCGGGAGACGCAGGGTCCGGATACCGGAGGGAGGGCGCGACCCCGTGGCGGGAGACGCAGCGTCCTGGGCTTGCGTCCCGCCCTCTCTGCGTTTCCTTTGGCGACTCCTCTGAGACGGGCTGAGGCGGAAACACCCGCACTGAGTGTGAAACTCAGGAGCTCGCTGAGGCCCCCTGGTGCTTCCTGGGCCACGTGCACTGGCCTAATTTCATTTTGTTCCATTGCCTGTACGCTGAGAATTTCATTTTCTGGTGAGAATCCGTCATAGAAGCTCTGGTTCTGGGAACTGTCATTTCAAAGAGACGCAAAAAAAAAAAAAAAGTCTCGATGACGCTGTGATCTCGCTGGGTTGAGAGGCCACTGCCCTGAAACCCAGGGCCCATGAGGCAAAGGGTGGGGGGTCCGGGCTGCCCGGCGCTGGCAACACAGAGGCTCCCCCAGGCCGTGCCGGGCGCTGGCGCCGCCTCTGGGGACCCCCGAATGCACCCCTCTCCCAGGCGGGCATCACGCCCCAGCCTGTGGCTCCCGGGCGCCCATCAGGGGCTGGTCCAACACCCCCTCCAGGGAGCGCTGCAGAAAAGCGCTCTGAGCCCGTCCGCCCGCACACGGTGGGCTCCCGCCGCAGGCAGGCCCAGCCCCCGGGACACGGACGCGGCAGGGACGACCCCCACGGCACAGGGTCCCCGCAACCCCCCGAGCTGGGCCCCGGGGGCGGCTGCGGGGCTGCGGGGCTGGACGGGTTCAGCTTTCCGCGTTACCTCATGCTGGCCTCTGCTCTGAACATCTGGCAGGAATATTTCTGTAAAGCCGTCTGAGCCGTGGGGGAGTCTGGCCGCGTTCCCGGAGCCTGTTCCTCCGATTTCAGAGGAACGGGGGAGCCAGCAGGAGCCGGCGGGGACCCCGGGGACGAGGCTTCCCGGGAAGTGACGGCGCTGAGGCCGCACCTGGCCCCCCAGAGCCCACCCCGAAGGGTCCCGGGCCGCCGGCGCATTCCTGCTGACGGGAGTCACTTCCGGCGCCGCCGACCCGGGCTGGGAGGCCCTGAGATGTCTGTGGGCAGCAGTGGGGGCCCTCGGGTGGGGTCACCGGGGCTGGGGAGGGCCAGGGCTGCACGACTGACACAGCTCAGACCAGGGGTCCCTGTGTGAGACCCCCGAGGCTGGGGCCCGAACCTCCTTCCTCTGTGCCCCCATCATGGCTTCTGGGCCCAAAAGGTGGTGGAGGAGGGGCAGGCTCCCAAGCACCGGGTTTCAAGCCCCTTTCCCGGCCCTGATGCTGTGGGTCCTGCCCAGACACCCAGTTCCCTTCGCAGCGCAGGGCAGGGCGGAGGGGCTTCTAGGACCTGGTCTGGGAGCCCCGCACAGGCCCTCCCTCCGCAGTGGGGAGCTCGGCTGCGGGGCTGCCCCACATCCCGCCCACCCGCCGGGGTGCAGCAGTTTTAACGGGGCTGGAGCAGTAGGGAAGAAAGGGTTAGGGTCCCTTACAGTCCAGCAGCCCCCACTCCGGCTGGGTCCCAGAGAGACGGGGCGGGGGGCTCCTTCCCACTCTGCAGGGAGCTGAACATGGGTGGCCTCAGTCCCAGGTCACCCCACTGCTCAGAGGCCCAGAGGGTTTCCACGCAGGACCACAGCATCTATAAGGGGCCACTCAGACCCTCTGTCTCTCTGCCTGACCACACCGTGGCTCAGAGGAACTGCTGGCATCCTGCCTGGTGTACCCCAGGCTGGATGAGCCAGGAAAGCTGAGGCAGGCAGAACCGAGTGAGGTCCCCGCTCTGTCACCCACTAGTTGCGTGAGCTCGGGTCGGAACACAGGCTCCCAGAAGCTCTGTTTTCTCAAGTTGTCAAGAGAACGCCCACTCTGCCGGTGGGAGCTGGTGGCGGGAGTAACAGTGACAGAGTTGGGGCTCCCATGAGGCCAAGGTCCATAGGCCTGGGGGCTCAGAGACCCGTCCAGATGGACGCAGCGCACAGCTGCCAGGGGCCCGCCCACCCAGCCCGGCTTCCCGGCATCTGGTTTCTATTGTCCCCACATGGGAGTCACAGAGCCTGGGGCCTAGCGCTTGGGTAACATCTGGGCTTCTCAGAAACACTCACATTCCTTGGGCCAATCAAACCCCAAAGAGAGGGTGCGGTGGGCACACGGCCGGTCCCTGGAAAGAGACCTCATCTCCGTTCAGGGCCTCCGGGCTTCGGGGACATCTCGGCGCCCACCTTATGGAGCTGTGGCCGGAGGGCCTGGGATCAGGACAGGCTGGGAGCAAGATGCAGCCATCCCTTCTCTGAGCCGGGTCTGGGGTCCCAGGGTGCCAGCCACAGCCAGGCAGGAGGGCCCAGAGCAAGGCCCTCCCTGGTGCCCGGCCTCTGGAGTCCCCACCCTTGGGAGGCAGAGACCCTTGTGTTCAGCAGGGCGACCTCCGTGGTCTGGGGGTCCTGGGCTGTCGCCAGTTCCCTCCCCAAACATGAGACCCCAAAAGCATCAGGATCTGAGGGTTGTTTCAGAGCTGGGGAAGGGGTTGGGTGCCCTTTAGCCCTCAGGAGAGCAGGCCCAGGAGAGCAGCCCTCAGGGGTGAGGAGGGCGCAGGAGGCCAGCGCCGGGCCATCAGCCTCTGCACCCCAGGGTCTGAACTCAGGGTCTGAGCGAGTCCAAGGCCGCCCTGCAGTGAGAGGGAGGGCCGGGGTTGGCGGAGCAGGGCGGTGGTGGCTCTGGAGATGGCCGTGGGGGAACCAGGGGCAGCCTGGCTTTGGGACCCCAGGCCCCAAGGTCACAGAGACCTGCCGCCTGCCAGGTCCCGATACACAAGCAGTTGTCACAGCCTAGCTGCTGGGGGGCCCTGGGAGGGAGGCGGGGGCTGCACAGTGTGGGGCAGTACAGGGTGTGGGACACGGTTTCTGGAGTCTCTGCTCCCCCAGCCTCGTCCCTACACAATCGCAGGCCCCCTCCTCCCCTCCCACTGAAGCTCAGCCAGGTTGACAGCTGGGTGCCCCTGGACCCTGAGGCTGCTGAGGCTCCCACGGACGCCATGGAGGGATGGTCAGGGGTGCCCTCTGCTGCCCATGGGCACCAGTGCAGGATGGTCCCCAGAGGGGCCCAGAGCCAGTCACTGTCCCCTGTCCGTGGCCTCTCCACTGGCCCCAGGTGCCTGGGTCCACCCATGCCTGGGAGACTCCGGCAAGGCTTCCGCTGGGGTCAGTGGATTTGCAACCCCCTCTCTGTCCTGACCCTGCCGGAAGCTGGTGAGGGGGCAGCTGGACAGGGAGGCCCCCAGGCCTGCAGGCAGCAGCTTCCCTCGGCTGCAGGGACTGGGTGGGAGCCAGAGCCTGGCCCAGAGGCTGTGGGGTGCAGGAGGTGAGAGGAGCCCTAGGCCAGGGTCACAGCCCGGGTGGGAGGCGTCAGGGCCCCCGTGATTATTGCTTTCAGCAATCTGAAAGACTGAGGTCCTGCTCCAGCCAGTGGATGCAGGACACAGCGGTCAGGACGACCCAAATGCGTAAGGGATAATTATGTCTGCCTTTCCTTTGTTCGCGGGTGCTCTCGCCGTCGTTCCATCTGCAATCAAGCACCCTTTCTGAAGAAAGTGAAGATGGCCTTGCTGAGAGATCTTCTGTCTCTGTGCTGACTTTTCTTCACGGCACCGATTATCTATTTCTAACAATTTTGCTATTTCTAACAGCGCTTGTAGTCCCAGCTACTTAGGAGGCTGAGGTGGGAGGGTCACTTGAGTCTAGGAATTTGAGGCTTCAGTGAGCTATGACAGCACTACTGCACTCCAGCCTGGGGAAGACAGCAAGACCTTCTTTCAAAAAAATAAAAAAAATAAAAAAAAGAAAGAAAGAAATAGGTCAAGCGAGAATAGAACTAATCATACAAATCACGTAATTGGAAAAAGCAACAATGTCACAAATGATCCCAAATTAATAAGACAAAGGGAAATGACAAAGATACTGCCAGAAATCGATGAAATAGAGAACAATCAAATAATATGAGTAGCAAAAACCAACGATCATACTTTGAAAAGATAGATTGATTTTGACATGAGCAAAAAAGAGGAAAATATATAATTTATAACAATAGAAACTGAAAATAGAAAAATAACTTCAGACAGAAGGGATCAAAGAAATCACAAGAACATTATGAGCAGCTGCATTCAGAAAGTTTGAATTCCCAGATCGTTTCAAGGAAAAACAAAATGCCAGAGCTGACCCCGGAAGAGGCCGGTGTGCGCCTGCCCCAGGCTTCCCAGGTAGACTGTGCCAAACTCAAGGAACAGCTGACAAACTTAGACAAACTGTCCCAGAACTTAGAGAAGGGGCAAACGGCTGGTAAAGCCGATTCCAAAACCAGCTAAAGATAATCTCAGCTTTTGCCTGCTCAGCTGTTGGGTACCGTTCCCAGACCAAAGCGAGGGTAGGGGCTGCTCCTGGCTCAGTAACGAGACGCAGATGAACTGGGAGAGAAGGGAGTTAACCGGTTACAGGGAGGAGGCCTGGAAATCACCGCCAGACCAGTGTTTTCCAGAGCTGTGTGCCTTCGAAGCTCTGTGTCTGCGTGTAAGTGTGCATTCTTCTAAAGACGTGAGTGATTAGCTTCTCGTCTGTCACTAAGGTCTGAGTCCTGAAGACCTTCCCCTGGAACCTCAGTGGATTTACTGAATCTAACTGGGTCCAGGTGCTGGGGTGATCACCCTTATCTTGCCTTCTGCCAAGTCACGGAGGTTTAGGGAGCTCCTTTAGTCTCCAAGGAAGCTCGTTATGGAGTTTCTTCAGACCCTAGTAAAACTTGTTTAATCCTAAACGGGTCCTGTCAAGGATTCCTTTGCTATCTTGTCAAGCTTCAAGGCCCTGGAGAGGCCTGGGCACAACTCTTGGGGGGCTTCTGTTACCTTTGCATAAGGCAGCCTTTGCATAAGGGCGCTGACTCTATCAGCTTTTAATATTTAACCTCACCACTCAGTCATTGTGGAAACAGTTGCTCTGGGGGCCTGCATGAGTGAGACCTGGCCTGCCTCGGTACCGTTCCCAACGTGCTTGGCACAAAACAATAAAACAAACAGCAGGCCCATGAAGGAAAATATCCTAAATAAAATATTAGCTTGCCAAACCCAACAGCGTATGTTTTTAAAACCACACATAATCAAGCAACGCTTGTCTGTGAATACGAGACACATGCGTTGGGAGGTCTGTTGTGTAGCTCACCATAGTCACAGGCTAAACAGAGAAAAACATCTCAGCCAATGCAGAAAGCACATCCCACAAGGTTCAATACCCATTAATGATACAAACTCTTAGCAAAGTGAGGAGAGAGGGAAAGTTGCCTGATTTCAAGTTTTATTACTGGATGTCCTGGCTGTGGGATATGATGAGGTTTCTCTTCAAATAGCCTGATCAATCTTTTAATTCATAGTAGCCCCCACACTCTTTTTTCCCTTTTTCCTTTCTGCCTTTGTTAGATGCCCAGGCATGCCACAGTACCAGACCACATTACCAGACCACGCCACAGTACAGACCACATTACCAGACCATATTACCAGACCACGCCACAGTACCAGACCACAGTACCAGACCACACCACATTACCAGACCACACCACAGTACCAGACCACATTACCAGACCATATTACCAGACCACGCCACAGTACCAGACCACAGTACCAGACCACATTACCAGACCACGCCACAGTACCACACCACATTACCAGACCACGCCACAGTACCAGACATTAGCAGACCACGCCACAGTACAGACCACATTACCAGACCATATTACCAGACCACGCCACAGTACCAGACCACATTACCAGACCATATTACCAGACCACGCCACAGTACCAGACCACAGTACCAGACCACATTACCAGACCACACCACATTACCAGACCACATTACCAAACCACGCCACAGTACAGACCACATTACCAGACCACATTACCAGACCACGCCACAGTACAGACCACATTACCAGACCATATTACCAGACCACGCCACAGTACCAGACCACAGTACCAGACCACACATTACCAGACCACACCACAGTACCAGACCACATTACCAGACCACGCCACAGTACAGACCACATTACCAGACCACATTACCAGACCACGCCACAGTACCAGACCACATTACCAGACCATATTACCAGACCACGCCACAGTACCAGACCACAGTACCAGACCACATTACCAGACCACGCCACAGTACCAGACCACATCACCAGACCATACCACAGTACCAGACCACATTACCAGACCACGCCACAGTACAGACCACATTACCAGACCATATTACCAGACCACGCCACAGTACCAGACCACATTACCAGACCACACCACATTACCAGACCACACCACAGTACCAGACCACATTACCAGACCACGCCACAGTACAGACCACATTACCAGACCACATTACCAGACCACGCCACAGTACCAGACCACATTACCAGACCATATTACCAGACCACGCCACAGTACCAGACCACATCACCAGACCATGCCACAGTACCAGACCACATTACCAGACCACGCCACAGTACAGACCACATTACCAGACCATATTACCAGACCACGCCACAATACCAGACCACATTACCAGACCACACCACATTACCAGACCACACCACAGTACCAGACCACATTACCAGACCACGCCACAGTACAGACCACATTACCAGACCACGCCACAGTACCAGACCACATTACCAGACCATATTACCAGACCACGCCACAGTACCAGACCACAGTACCAGACCACATTACCAGACCACGCCACAGTACCAGACCACATCACCAGACCATGCCACAGTACCAGACCACAGTACCAGACCACATTACCAGACCACGCCACAGTACCACACCACATTACCAGACCACGCCACAGTACCAGACATTACCAGACCACGCCACAGTACCAGACCACATTACCAGACCATATTACCAGACCACGCCACAGTACCAGACCACAGTACCAGACCACAGACCAGCTCACATTCCTTTCCTTATTTGGAAAGAGGACTAACATTCTAGCTCACTACACACACCCCTTCCCCTTCCCTCTCTTTTTCTTTTACGTGCTCACCTTATCTAAACAAATTCAAATGTTTAGCCAACCTGGATTAGATTGTATGACCCAATCCCGGCCAATGGGGAAAGGGCACAGGGGCAGGACTTGCGTCAGGAATAAAGGCTCTCGTGCCCCTCTGTCCAGGTGTGCTCTCACGGCAACTGGCCAAGGAGGCGCCCCGTGTGCAGAAGTAAAATTGCTTTGCTAAGAATCCTTTGTTCGAGTGTTCAATTTCCGTAGGATTTTGAGTGTTATTCCTACCATGGCTAAGTGTAGAAAGAGAAAGAAAGAAATGCAAAGCTAGGAAGGGAAGAGAGACGGCCGTCATCGGCAGGTGACATAATCCAGCCACAGAAACCATCAGAATCACCAGCCACAGACAATTTAGCAAAGTTGCCAGATACAAGATGAAATTAAAAATCAATAGCTTGGGATTCAGCCCGGAGCCTGTTGAGCTGCAAGGAACGGTACAGTAAGATGGAAAACTCAAGATGGAGCAGGAATCCCGCTTAAGGGCCTGCAGGGCCCAAAACACAGAAGTCGAGGGAAATCTTGAGTCCTTTCGGGGAAAATTCCAGGCACGACGCTGGCTTTAAAAAGTGAGTGAGCAGCCTGATAAGCAAGAAGGTCAGAACAGCTGAAAGCAACAGCCAAGGAGGTGAGAGACCAAATGCTCAGTTCCCCAGAGAAACGAAAGGTCCCATCACGCACAGACATCGGACGGGGTGGGGGCGCTGAGGACTGAACTGGGACCACCATTCTCTGTCCTCAGTTTCTTCCTGAGGGGCCTGGAGGAAGTCACACCCACGGGCCAGAGCTAACATTCCTTTCTGATGGCCCCAGGTTTTCAGGTAAAGTTTCCTTCCCTTCCTTAACCAATCGCAAATCAGAGAATATGACTGTAGCCCCCGGCTTCAAGATGTCCCACCCTTTAGGAGAAGCCAATGGGCAGCCTCCAGGTATTGATCTCTGGCCTTGCCCCGACCTCTGCCTCCCGCTTTTAGTAACCCTGAGCCGGAAGCCGTCAGAGAGCGCACATCTGCAGCACCGGCTGCCCGATTCTCCTTGCCTGGCGCTTTCTCTCGCTGCACATCCCGATGTCGGGGCTTGGTTTTCTGTGCTGAGTAGGCAGACCCCAGTTCCATTCAGTAACAAACTTTGCAAACTGCAGATTCACAACTTTTCTTGAGCCTGTCAGAGAACTAAGGTCACAGGACAAATCTCTAGCCCGAAATCCAAAGACAGGCAGCTGCAGGGTCCTGGCATTTCCTTCCCTGAAGGCCACAACAGAGGTGAAGATGGTAGAACTGGAAATTTATAACAAACTGCTGAAGGCTGTGAGCTTCAGGGAAGTGTGGAGCCCCTGGGAGCCGCGGACAGAGGGAAGTTTCATGCTTTTGCAGACTCCGCCTCCAGAAACCCCCGTAGGTGCCCGTGGGGAAGCCAGGACACACTCCAAGAGAGGTTTAGCCCCGGTGCTGGCTGGGGAGGGACGCTCAGACCACCTCCCACCTCGGGAGGGAGCCTTAATCTTCAGGATGCCATGAAGGGTGGTAAGAGGGATGGAGAGGAAGCAGCTCTGTCCCCAGGGCAGGTGTGTTCAGCCCCAGGCTACACCTGCAGGGAGGGCCCGGTTACTTCTAGAAGCTGTCAGGGCCTGGGTATTTTCTGTTTCTTGACGAAGGTGTGTGTCTTACAATTATTCATTATATCAGGTATTTAGGTTCTTTGTACTTTTGTGTATGTTTGTCATCTTTTATGGTAAGAATTTAAGTGAGTTATTAAACGTGGAAACAGAATAAGAATACAATTTACAAAGATTGCAAAGGAGGCGGCAGGCATGGTGAAGAGTGGAGAGGTAAATCCTCATCTGTCTTGGCAGGAAACAGCAGGAGAGGTGGGGTCAGACCCAACGACAGCCTCAGGCTTTTCTGTACTGAGGCGTCTCCTCCCCCAGCCGCCCTCCCTTGAGGAAGAGCCACAGCACCCTGGAGGTTGAGTGGGTCCTGGAGGCAGAGCAGGAGGTGGCTGCTGGGAGGCTGCCATGGGGCAGTGAGGACAGGGCCTGGAGGGAGGGAGGCGGGCAGGAGGGGTGTGTGTCTGAGGCCCCCAGGCCTCCTTCCTCCACCTTCCCCACGTCCGTCGACACACTGCGCTGGCCTTAGTCATGCTGAGGCGAATACTGGTCCCCAGGGGGGGCCTCACTCCCACCCTTGGATCACTGGAGTCGGACGTGAACTCCCGTGGCTGAGCTGCAGGGTGCCTTGGATTTCCACGTGTCCAAACCCTGGAAATTCTGAGGCCGGCCGGTCCCGTGACGTTATCCTCTGCTTTACAAAACTGCCGGCACTGGTGCTAAGTGATGCTCACCTGGAACAAGAAGAGGCGGCCACTGACTGGACGTCGCCACAGCTCCTGAGAACAGTGCATTCGTCTACTCAATATCAGTATATTTATTACATTAATTTTTTAAAAATGAAAGCTCCTACCTCGTGAGATTTTTACATCAACCATGAGATTCTTTGAAAGCCTTCAAGTTCATGGGCCACCGCTTCTGTGATGGTGTTTACTTAGACAAACATTCCCACCAAGTACAATTCAAAAGCTGAATTAAAAAAAATCTGTTGTGATGCTTGAGGATTTCTGCAGCAGCCTCAGGAGAGGGGCTAGGGTCCTGGAGACAGGAGAGGCCTGAGAGGTGCAGCAGCGGACCCGGAGTACCACGTGCCACTGCTGTGAGATGCGGCAGCCGACCCAGAGTACCACGTGCCACTGCTGTGAGGTGTGGCAGCCGACCCGGAGTACCATGTACCACGTGCCACTGCTGTGAGGTGCGGCAGCCGACCCGGAGTACCACGTACCACTGCTGGGAGGTGCGGCAGCCGACCCGGAGTACCACGTACCACTGCTGTGAGGTGCGGCAGCGGACCCGGAGTACCACGTGCCACTGCTGTGAGGTGCGGCAGCCGACCCGGAGTACCACGTACCACTGCTGTGAGGTGCGGCAGCGGACCTGGAGTACCACGTGCCACTGCTGTGAGGTGCGGCAGCCGACCCGGAGTACCACGTACCACGTACCACTGCTGTGAGGTGCGGCAGCCGACCCGGAGTACCACGTGCCACTGCTGTGAGGTGCGGCAGCCGACCCGGAGTACCACGTGCCACTGCTGGGAGGTGCGGCAGCCGACCCGGAGTACCACGTACCACTGCTGTGAGGTGCGGCAGCCGACCCGGAGTACCACGTACCACTGCTGTGAGGTGCGGCAGCGGACCCGGAGTACCACGTACCACGTACCACTGCTGTGAGGTGCGGCAGCCGACCCGGAGTACCACGTACCACGTACCACTGCTGTGAGGTGCGGCAGCGGACCCGGAGTACCACGTACCACTGCTGTGAGGTGTGGCAGCCGACCCGGAGTACCACGTGCCACTGCTGTGAGGTGCGGCAGCGGACCCGGAGTACCACGTGCCACTGCTGGGAGGTGCGGCAGCCGACCCGGAGTACCACGTGCCACTGCTGTGAGGTGCGGCAGCCGACCCGGAGTACCACGTGCCACTGCTGGGAGGTGCGGCAGCCGACCCGGAGTACCAGGTACCACTGCTGTGAGGTGCGGCAGCGAACCTGGAGTACCACGTGCCACTGCTGTGAGGTGCAGCAGCGAACCCAGAGTACCACGTACCACTGCTGTGAGGTGCGGCAGCCGACCCGGAGTACCACGTACCACTGCTGTGAGGTGCGGCAGCCGACCCGGAGTACCACGTGCCACTGCTGGGAGGTGCAGCAGCCGACCCGGAGTACCACGTACCACTGCTGTGAGGTGCGGCAGCGGACCCGGAGTACCACGTACCACGTACCACTGCTGTGAGGTGCGGCAGCCGACCCGGAGTACCACGTACCACGTACCACTGCTGTGAGGTGCGGCAGCCGACCCGGAGTACCACGTGCCACTGCTGGGAGGTGCAGCAGCCGACCCGGAGTACCACGTACCACTGCTGTGAGGTGCGGCAGCCGACCCGGAGTACCACGTACCACTGCTGTGAGGTGCGGCAGCGGACCCGGAGTACCACGTACCACGTACCACTGCTGTGAGGTGCGGCAGCCGACCCGGAGTACCACGTACCACGTACCACTGCTGTGAGGTGCAGCAGCGGACCCGGAGTACCACGTACCACTGCTGTGAGGTGTGGCAGCCGACCCGGAGTACCACGTACCACTGCTGTGAGGTGCGGCAGCGGACCCGGAGTACCACGTGCCACTGCTGTGAGGTGCGGCAGCGGACCCGGAGTACCAGGTACCACTGCTGGGGGGTGCGGCAGCCGACCCGGAGTACCACGTGCCACTGCTGGGAGGTGCAGCAGCTGACCCGGAGTACCACGTACCACTGCTGTGAGGTGCGGCAGCCGACCCGGAGTACCACGTACCACTGCTGTGAGGTGCGGCAGCGGACCCGGAGTACCACGTACCACGTACCACTGCTGTGAGGTGCGGCAGCCGACCCGGAGTACCACGTACCACGTACCACTGCTGTGAGGTGCGGCAGCGGACCCGGAGTACCACGTACCACTGCTGTGAGGTGTGGCAGCCGACCCGGAGTACCACGTACCACTGCTGTGAGGTGCGGCAGCGGACCCGGAGTACCACGTGCCACTGCTGGGAGGTGCGGCAGCCGACCCGGAGTACCACGTACCACTGCTGTGAGGTGCGGCAGCCGACCCGGAGTACCACGTGCCACTGCTGGGAGGTGCGGCAGCCGACCCGGAGTACCACGTACCACTGCTGTGAGGTGCGGCAGCGGACCCGGAGTACCATGTACCACGTACCACTGCTGTGAGGTGTGGCAGCGGACCCGGAGTACCACGTACCACTGCTGTGAGGTGCGGCAGCCGACCCGGAGTACCACGTGCCACTGCTGGGAGGTGCGGCAGCCGACCCGGAGTACCACGTACCACTGCTGTGAGGTGCGGCAGCGGACCCGGAGTACCATGTACCACGTACCACTGCTGTGAGGTGTGGCAGCGGACCCGGAGTACCACGTACCACTGCTGTGAGGTGCGGCAGCGGACCCGGAGTACCACGTGCCACTGCTGGGAGGTGCAGCAGCGAACCCAGAGTACCACGTACCACTGCTGTGAGGTGCGGCAGCCGACCCGGAGTACCACGTACCACTGCTGTGAGGTGCGGCAGCGGACCCGGAGTACCACGTACCACTGCTGTGAGGTGCGGCAGCGGACCCGGAGTACCACGTGCCACTGCTGTGAGGTGCGGCAGCGGACCTGGAGTACCACGTACCACGTGCCACTGCTGTAAGGTGCGGCAGCAAACCCAGAGTACCACGTGCCACTGGCTCGCTCGGCCAGGCATCTGCAGCCCCGTGAACCTCACTCAACAGAAGGCTACGAAGACCAGCAGAAAACTGCTCAAAGCTAGACAGAGCGCTGGTCTAATGGTGCTGGGCAGGCGACAAGTCAAGTTCAAAACCCACCCGGAAGGAAGGACCAGTGGACACCCAGAGGCAGCACTGGGCACTCTGTCCTAAGCCGGGGTGACCTGGGAGCAGAGTAAGCCTCACAAAGTTCGACCCAACTTCAGTGAGATGAAGGTGATCCATCCCAATGTGAGCCAGCGGGTTGGACAAAGCGTCTCCGGAGGAAGACGGATCATCCAGAGCCCAGCCTCCGTCCAGGAGACAGGCAGAGAGCGGCCTTGCCGGCTTCAGGATATGCTGGTCACGGAGAATGGTTCAAATGGTTCAGCATGAAAGCCCGTTGGCGGGAAGTTCCCTCAGTCCTCAGCCGTGTGCCTCTGTCAGCAAGCGACAGAATTCACACTGTGGCCACAGGAGAACCCTCTCCCCTCGGGAATGGGCCGGTAGCGCAGGGCACACCATCACACAGGCAGTGGGTGGGGAGAGCCACACCTGCAGCTCCACGCGGCAGACGCACCCCGGTGGGACCACGGGCTCCGCACAGCTCGGTACACCTGCTGCGTCTGCTGTGTCTTGTCCTCATACACGCTGGCAGTTCCGGATGAAATGGCAGCAAATCTGCACTAATGCATGGCACGCAGAATGGTGTGAAGAGACAAATATCAATACTTTAGTGACAAAGCTCCCTCCCCACATCCCTACCTATGTGAATATAGTGCTATGTAACTGGAGTACTATTAATACAGTGCTATGTAACTGGAGCACTATTAGGCAGTTGGAGTTTAAAAACCCATCTGAGCCCGGGTGCGGTGGCTCACGCCTGTAATCCCAGCACTTTGGCAAGCCGAGGCAGGTGGATCACGAGGTCAGGAGTTCGAGACCAGCCTTGCCAACATGGTAAAACCTCGTCTCTACTAAAAATACAAAAATTAGACGGGCGTGGTGGTGGGCACCTGTAGTCCTAGCTACTCCGGAGGCTGACGTAGGAGAATCGCTCGAACCCAGGAGGCAGAGGTTGCAGCAAACTGAGATCATGCCACTGCACTCCAGCCTGGGCAACAGGAGCAAAACTCCATCTCAAACAAACACAAAAACAACAACCAAAAACCCCCCATCTGAATTGCTCTTACTTATGGCTTTACACACACACACACACACACACACACAATATATATAGTAGCGTATATGTCTCAGAATTATTCCTCATGCCACAATTCAGACTCGACGAGCAGGAAAGAATCAACTGGAGACTAAATGTACGAAGCAAAATCCTGGGGCCTCAAAATGTTAAAAGCAAAGCAAAACACGGTGAAAGTCGGCTGCTGACACAGGAAGCCAGAAGCTCCAGGGCCACAACCACGACAATACGGAGAAGAAGAATTTGTGATTGGCAGTTGTTGCCAAGAAAATACAGATAATTACAATGACAACAAAGAAGGAAGAGAAAATGATAAGATGAAAGAAGACTTGTACTCTGGAAACCAAAAGACAGGAAGAAGATACAGTTAAAACAGCAAGAGAAGCTCCACTGTGTGGTCCAAGGGCTGCCTGGATGAATTCGACTTTGTAAGGGCAGCGTCTTTCTCTGTGGCCCGTGACGGGGAGCTGTTGGTGAGGCAGCTTGATTTTACAAAATCACGGTCCTGGTAAGATTTTCAGAGATGTCAACAATGGACAATGCGACGCTTTTCAAACAGAATGTTTGGAAAAAATTGCAAATGGTCAAATTTTCACAAGACCCAAACTGCCCATTCTAGGACGAATGTCGGCCCACTGTTCTGTGTGAAAACGGCGTTCAACACCAGAGACTTTCCCGTGCCAGGCAGGCTCTCAGAGCGCCCCATATCAGGGGGATGTGTTGATCTGAGGTCACACAGGCCAAAGAGCAACCGGACCTGAGCCTCTGGGGACAGGCCCAGCCTGCTGGGGACGCCTGCCACCCCAGAAGCACCCACCGACCTCGACCCACCCACGAGCTTCCAGAAGGTAGAAGCGGGAGGAAGCGCCAGCCACGCGTCTGACCACTGACTTAGTTTTCCAGCCGTGCATCAAATGACCGAAGCGGCGCCCAGGTATTAACTCAGTTCCTGCGTCAGGAGTTGACTCAGCTCAGCTAGCTCCTGTTCTTTGGGGTCTCCCAGGCTGCCATCGGGGAGCTGGTGGTCACATTCCCATGCAGGGGCTGGACTGGGGCAGAACCCACTTCTGGGCCCACCCAGGTTGTTGGCAGAATTCATTTCCTTGCAGCTGCAGGAGTGAGCGCTTCAGGTGTTGGCTGGTTGTCACTGGGGCCCCCAAGCTCGCTCGGAGGGGTGCCTGCAGTCCACCTCCAGAGGCGGACACTCTGTGGGCACTCCAGGGCAGCCCCAAAATGCCTGCTTGCTTCTCCAGTGCCAGCAGGGGAGCTGGAGCCTTACACAGTGCCAGTGAGTGACATCCGGGCCCCTTGCCCCTTCTGATCCTACAGGTCAGAAGCAACTCACAGATCCCTCCCACAGCCCCAGGGAGGGGGTCCTCCAATGCTGAGTGGGGGTCCCGGGGCCTCTGTGGGGTCTGTCCACCATGGTCACAGGCTACTTCCTGCATGCAGGCCGCTGAAAATTCATGTTGAAACGTAATCCCCAACACAGCAGTAGTAAGAGGCCTTCTTGTGAGGTGATGAGCTGGCAAGCGCTCTTCTGCAGGAGGCTGAAGGGAGCCCTCCAGCCTGCTCGTCCTTCCGCTCTCCAGCCACGGGAGGACGCAGCGTTCCTCTGCCTGAGGTCACGGTAACAAGGCACCCGTGGAAGCACAGAGCAGCCCTCACCAGACACATAACCCAGCGCCTCCATCTCCGACGTCCCCGCCTCCAGAATTGTGAGCAACCCATTTCTGTTGTCTGTTCATATCCCAGTCTCAGCAACGGAGGGACTCAGATGCCGCCCTTCTGGGTATGTGTGCTGCTTAATGAGAATGTCAAATTATTTTCCAATTACTGTGAGCATCTATCTAACGCCACTGGAGTCAGCCAATTCCTGCCCCTTTCCTGACAGCCACAGACCCCACCGCTGTCCTTGAGGAAGCAGGGGGCATAGACCCTGCTGTGTCCACAGGACACCGAGGTGCGGGGATGTCTGGCGACTTGGGGACACTCGCTGTGACAGGGTGTGACCCCGTGGCCCTGGGCCAGGTGCCAGTGCCCTGGCGAGATGGAGACTCGGCCACAGGCTTCTAGAAGCTAACAGCCACATTTCCTACGCCCATGATGCGTGCCCACCAGAGCTGGGATGCCCCAGCGCCCCTTGTTCTAAGCTTGCACGTTTCCTCAGCCCGAGGCCTTGACCACGTGGTTGTGGGTGGAACTGGGACTCACACTGTGGGGAAGGGGCACCAGGAGCTGGGTTGCTGGAGATGGAAGAAGGCACAGGATGGGAACCGCTGACCTGCAGGGCTGTGAGGCTCGTGCTCACTTGATTCCTTGGGACTGAGAATTGCCACTTTGCAGGGTCTCCCATCACAGGAGAGCCCAGTCCTCGTGTGAGGTCCACAGGTGCTCAACCAACGCTCGCAGCACTGCCCTGTGAGCTGCCCCTGGTGACAGGAGGCCTCCCGCTCTGGTTTGGAGCCCTGGTCCCTGGCTCTGAGTCCCCACTCAGTCCCCCTCATGCCCAGCTGGGACTCTGGATTCTGCTGTGCCTCTGTGCCCCCGAGTCCTGAGGGGCTGAGAGTTCTGCACAACCCCCACCCTGCCACTGCAGCACCCCCGTCTCCCCTCCTCACGTGCTCTGGGCTCCCTTCTACCCCAGCTCTGGCTGCCCCTGCACCTGATGTGCTTCCCACATCTAGTGTGCTCCTCCCACCTGGAGTGCCCCCCCCACCTGAAATGCTTCCCACCTGGAGTGCTCCCCCCACCTGAAGTGTTCCTCACTTGGAGTGCCCCCCCACCTGGAGTGCTCCCCCACCTGGAGTGCTCCCCACCTGGAGTGCGCCCCCACCTGGAGTGCTCCCCACCTGGAATGCTTCCCACCTGGAGTGCTCCCCCCACCTGAAGTGTTCCTCACTTGGAGTGCCCCCCCCACCTGGAGTGCTCCCCCACCTGGAGTGCTCCCCACCTGGAGTGCGCCCCCACCTGGAGTGCTCCCCACCTGGAATGCTTCTCACCTGGAGCGCCCCCCCACCTGGAGCGCCCCCCCACCTGGAGCGCTCCCCCACCTGGAGCGCTCCCCCACCTGGAGCGCCCCCCCACCTGGAGCGCCCCCCCACCTGGAGCGCCCCCCCACCTGGAGTGCTCCCCACCTGGAGTGCTCCCCACCTGGAGTGCTCCATTGCCTGCTGTTCGTCCAGATAAGTGAGCAACTAACCCCTTACCTTCTTAGGTCCTGCCCAGCCTGCATCTTCTAGGGGTCCTTCCATCGCATTTTGATTCCTCTCTTCTCGTGGTGTCTTATTTCCAGGGCATCTGTCATTGTCAGTTGTATCCACGCTGCTGGCTAACCATCGCCACTGACACGGGTGCTGAGGAAGGCCTGTGTCTTCCCCAGGGGGAACTTCAGTCCTAAGCTGCCAGCACGTGTTCCCAGGTGCCATGCTGGGCTCACTTCTGTGACTGGGCCCTCCCGGGGGCAGAGGTGGGCAAGGAGTGTGTCCAGGAGGCTGTCAGGGCCCTCCAGGCCAGCACCTCAGCCAGGTGCCTGAGGCAGGACAGGTGGAGTCTGGGAAACAGGGCGGCTTCTGCCTGATCAGGCAGGAAGGGGCTCCTGTGAGCCGGTGCCTTGTGGCTGGCTAGCAGCCTGGGGCAGGCTGTCCTGGGCCCTTGGAGGCTCCCCAGGTTCTGGCCAGACTCCCATCCTCCTGGAACTGCTGACTCTTGACAGACACCTCCAGTGAGGGGTCAGTGAGCTGTGTCTGTCCACACATACCAGGCCCACCACCTTCTAGAAGGTTCCGTGAACACTAGGATCCAGGTGTGGAGGTGGTGCCCTGAGCCTGCAGAGCTGGGACAGCAGCCTCCGAGTCCTGCCTTCCCTGGTGCCTGGTTCCCCCTCCATCCTGGGTCTGGGTCCTTCCTGATAAATCACCTGGGGGCTCCCCCCATGCCCTGGGCCTGGGTTAGGGATTAATCACCTGAAGGGAGGGCCTGAGTCACATCCAGGGCTTGAGGACCGAGCAGGGGCACAGCTGGACTCCTTAAGGTGAGCACAGGCTGCCAAGTGAGCCACGCGGACCGTCCCCAAGTGGGTGTGACGTGGACAGGCTCCACGCTGTGGAAGCACTGGGGGTCACCGGGCACAGCCTCTGGTACCCACGATGGCTGTGGGGGAGTAAGTCTCATGAATAGGAACTGGCATTTTGGTGCCTGGGCAAGAATGGTGTTTTTGTGTTTGTCATTTTAAGTAGTTTTGCCAAAGTACAAATAGAAGTGCTTATGTGTGTTGTGGAAAGGGGGAATGAAATCGTATCTGTGTGTGAGAAGAAACTCAGGCTTCTCTGATAAGCACTGGGCTCAGGGCAATGTCTCCCCAGGGGAAGGACATGCTGGGGCCTGGGTGCATTGGGGGGCACAGAGACGAGCCAGAGCCGGTGAGGAGGGGCCACGACATTTATTGAACTCTGAGGAGCACAGAGGGGCTCCCTGGCGCGTCTGTGCTCTCCAGCCACCCTGGAAGACGCTCAGGGGACCCCGATGCCTTCCCAGCACGCGGCATCTCTGTGGAGGCAGGGCCCCCAGCAGGCTCCGCCCTCCACCCCACTCTTGAGGTCAGAGCCCCAACATCCTCCACAACCCTCCTCTCCTGGTGCTCCCCGTGGGTGGTGCTCCCCGTGGGTGGCAGGAGAGCCACCTCTGATTCCAGCACACAACCTGGGAGAGAAACTCGAGCCCAGATGGCACTGGCTCTGAAGGGAAACTGAGTCAGCACAGCAGGGCTGTGTGAGACAGGAGGGGTCTCAGGCAACAGTTCTGGACAGTTCTGGATGGCGGAGGAGAATAGTAGACAGGAAGTGCTGTCGGAACGCCGACCCAGCTCCTAAGACAGACAGCTACGCTGACACCAAGGAACAATATTTCTAAAATAATGAACACTGCATGCCGGTGCATGGGCAGACTGGAGCGTTGTAAGTCATAAATAACACTGAAGGGGGGCTCAGAGGAGCCTGCAGCCTCTGTGGAGAGTGGCTGTGTGCACGGGTGTGTTTCTCCACGGCATACGTCCTTTTGTTAATTAAGAAAGCCTCTCGATTGGTATCTGTGAGGCAGGGAAGGTGGGCTGTACAGAGTGCGAGCCGGGGCCTTGGGCTCTGGCAGGTGGGTGATGTCGGGGGAGGGTGCTGGGTAGGATTAGAGCGTGCCCATCCCGGTGACCTCGGACGTCAGCCTAGAACAAAGGCAGGAGAGGGAGAGACGGTCACAATGAACATCCTCATCAGTGGGCAGACGTGAGGCTGGGCTGTGTGGCCTCTGTGCTCGCTGGGACAGGCTGTCCCGGTCGGCTCAGAAGTTCTGAGCTGGAGACCACAGCAGAGCACACACGCCTCTTCTCCGCCCTGGTCCCCGCATGCCCGTCACCACGTCAGGTGTGTGAGCCAGCCCTGCATGGGGGCTTGAGGCCTTCCCTGTATGGAGCCTCCCATGCAGCCCTGGGTCTGCCCTTGGGGGTGCACAAGGGCTTCCCAGTCTCACACCTGGCATCTGAGAAGGGGCTTTGGTTGCCACAGGAGTGAGCGTATGTGGGTAAGAGCCATCTGGCCCCAAGCACAGGTCCCAGTGGGGCTGTCAGTGATGTGGTCGGGCAGGTGGGAGCCTCCCTGACCAGCCCCATCCCCGGGCTTGCCCTGGGTTTGCCAACAATGCGCTTTGCTCAGCCTCCCGCCCATGGGCCTGCAGCCACAGGGATGGAAAGAGGCCCAACCTGGCTCTGGATCAAGGCAGAAGCCCAGGGGGGCATCAGTGGGTAAAGTCAGGGGGGCTCCTGGTCCTCTCCAGGCAGCCCCTCACCCACTCACTGAGCGCGCAGATAGCAGAAGGGCCCACACAGGGCTGTGTCCACCCAGAGACCCCTCCCCTTTCCTCCCACAAGCCCAGCTTGGGGCTCTTCCAGGAGGACATCCTTGGGGAGGGAGGAGGGATGTTCCTTACATCAGAGGCGGGGCTGGTGGTGCAGCGTGCCTGGCGGGGGGGCTGGTGGTGTGGTGTGTCGGGCAGGCGTGGGCGCTGGTGGTACGACCTGCCTGGCGGGGCGGCTGGTGGTACAGCCTGCCTGGCAGGGGTGGGGCACTGGCCTGAGGCCAAGTCGGGTATAGTCACAGGGACCCAGGTGGCTTCAGACCCTCCCATGTGCACCAGGGACCCACAGAAGGAAACGGCCTGCTAGAGTCCTTTCCTGCCTTTCCCTACACTTTTCCATGAGGATGAAAAAGGAGGCAAAACAGCAAAGTCCCCAAACATTGGTCTTTCTGGAGAGCTCTGAGTGGACACGAGTCAGGTCTTCCAGCATAGGTTTGGCCGCCTGTCTGGGGCCACGGGAGCACCTGCCTTCCTCTCTAGCCTCTGGGATCATCCCTGGAGACACTTTGGGTGGGAGGTCGGGAGAGTGAGGTGGCCTCATGTCTACATGAAGCCTGTCGCCATCCCATCCTGTCCCCACTATCCGGCCTGGAGCAGAGGGGACAGAGCGGGAGGCAGAGTGTGGCCCAGACCGTGCTTCCTCCTACCCCCGACTGTCCAGGTGATGTAACGCCAGCTGGTGCGTCCCTTTCCGGGCGTCTCTCAGAGGCCCTTGGGAGCTGCTCACCTGGCGTTGATGAGATACTGGGCAAGGCTGATGTTGGCCGGGGTCCCCGTGATGGTGATCTGACGCTCTGATGACCCTTCAGTGGCGTTGGCGATTTTGATCTGAGCTCCAGACATCTGTCGAATTTCATTGATTTTGGTCCCTTGGCGTCCAATTATGCAGCCTATTAGCTAGAAACAAGGACAGGGGGATTTCTTAGAGAAGAGCCCGAGCCAGCCCCTGAAGACTGTGGGCAGTGTGCCCGAGGGGCCTGTGGGACGGGCCGCCAGCCTTGGACTCTGCCCCAAGCCCTGAGTGCAACACCCTGGAGAGGTCCCGCCCACACCTGCCTACAGGTGGTGCCTGATCCAGGCCACCTGCCCGAGGTCAGGCTAAGAGCACCTGTGCCTCTGCTGGCCCCTCTCAGAGCCGCCCTGCTCCCCGCTCCTGTGGGAGGTCCACCAAGCCAAGAGGCCACAGTCACTCGGCCTGGGCGGTCCACACTGGTCACCCCGGGGTCCAGGAGCGACCCACAGGTGGCAGCCAGGGGCTGAGCAGGGAGGCTCTACCACGGCCTGGCGGCGTCTTCTTGGCCGCATCCCAGGGAGACCAGTTCTGCCCAGACAGGCAGCATCACAAATGCTCAAAAAGAAATGTGTGCTTGAAGCCAGAGCAAAACTCACTGCTGCCTAAAACTTAGCTTTTGCTGAACTTAGGTGAAACTCTGAGGCCATTCAGGGGCCTCCTTTCATTCTCCCTTTGGGACCCCTGTTTAAAGATGGAACATAGTAGCCTCTGGCCAAGGCGGTCATCAAGAATGAGGGTGCTCCTTGAAGTAGCTGAGGGAGGAGGGGGGTGTATGGAGCAGCCATGAGGGGCCTCAGGGACAACTCGGGCCCCCAGAGAAGACTGCACAGGAGCCAGTGGCATCTCTCAATGCCCACCACTGGACGGAAGTCCCTTCATGCACACACAGGCCATCGATGAGAGCTCTGGAGCTTGGACAGGAGAGAGAAGCAGCCAGACCTGTGGCAGAGAGAGCCCGAGACTGGAAGGTACCTGGCACAGGGCGCCAGGAGGGCAACTGGGCACACAGGTCCCTGAGGGCCTCAGGCGGAGTCCACTTCCACCTCCCTTGAGGCTGCTAGGCTGTCAGAACGGTGGTGAAATTGAGTGACAGGAGCAGGTTTCTGTCCTTACGCCAGTGAGATGCTGGGTGGAAGGGCTGGGCCAGGCCATGTGGCGGCATGCAGGAGGGACGCACACTTCCAAGCGTGACGGGGCTCAATCTGTGGTGTGAGCAGCAGCTCCATGGTGAGACACAGCTGCCCTGCCAGTCAGCCCCCGTCCCTGAGACCTACGGTGTCTCAACTCTGTTCACCTTAGAGGCCGTCTCTGCTGGTTACTTAGGAAATGACAGCTGTCTTACTAGACTACAGAACCCTCAGTCTTTGCAGACATCTACAGAGACCCCCACTCTAGAGAATCCAGGGCTGCTGGGAGTCCTCTATCTCCTGCTGCATCTCTGGGCTCCACCCACACCTCTCAGGCCCCACCCACATCTCCCAGGCCCCACCCACATCTCCCAAGGCCCCACCCACAGTCCAGCCCTCTCCCTGCTCACACCTGTGTGTGGTGTTCAGTGTGCCCCTGGGGTCAGGAGGGTGGTTTCCTCATCGGCACAAGGCCACATTTACCCGCCTGGCTGCATCCTCCTCCCTGGTGGCAGGGAGATCTGAAGGGCTCATCTCTGATGGGGGCCAGGGACAGCAGCACGGCCGCATGGGGAGGGGGAATGTGGCTGACTCGGCAGCATGACCACAGGTCCCTGTAAGATGCCAACATCCAGGAGGGAGAGCTCCTGGGCTTTCGCACTGCCCCACTTCCTGTACCCCTCCTTGGCCAGCACGCAGCCAGCTTTCCTCCTAGCACTTCATGCACTGGAGTGCGTGGTATCTGCTGAAGTGCACACCACTGAGAGCCTTGTGCACGTATGCTGTTGGATCTCTCCTCAGAGCCTGCTGGAGGAAGTATCTCCCTGCCCCTCCCGCACAAAGTGCCTACCCTTTTCTCTTAACCATCTGCCCGTCTTCTAACTGCCTCACGCCAGCTGTGCCCTGGCACGCATTCCCCTCCTGCTCTCACCCCGCCCTCTCCCTCTGTTCCCTGCGATGTGCTGCTCAGGGTGCCCCTCTCCCCAGGCTCTGGAGGATGCTGCCTTTGCCACAGGCCTTTCCCCTCCTCTGCACACAGCTGTGGGGTCTGAATGCTGATGGGACATCATTGAGCCACCAAGGCATGCCCACCTCACCACAAATGCCAAGGTGAACAGCACTGTGATTTCTGTACCGGCACTCTCTGCCGTGAGAAGGGAATGTGGGGAGGTCGGACCTCCTTCACCTGCCCTGCCCTAGGCTGGCTGGCTCAGTGAAGGGGAAGATGGCTTCTAGGCTGAGCTCTGCAGCCCAAGGGCACCTCCCACCTGGCCCCACCTGCACCTGTGAACCCTGCCAGCAGTTAGCAGACTCCTCGCCTCCTCTCATCCTCGTGTGCCTCCATTACAAATTCAAAGAAGAACGACAGAAATATTCTGAAATAACGTGGCCCTCCTAATCAGATGTCAATGCCAAATTCCACTGGAACTGTGGTGACACCTCCCACTGCAGCCTCTCCTCCTAGAGACCACTGTTGGACACCTTAGATTCCTTTCCCCAGCAGAAGGCCTGGCTGATTCTGCAGCTGAGAACCAGGGAAAGGGGCATGAGCTTTGGTGGGTGGGTGACTGTTGCTTAGGGCAGAGTAGGGGTGACCACAGGCACCACAGTCTGCATGGCCAAGAGCAAGCACTGAAATAGGCATCGAGGGAAGCCCACAGTGACCGTCAGAAAGGGAACCAAAGGCCTGGGGCCCCTGGACTGCCCTGTGTCCCCACTGGCCGTGCTGGGGAGCCTGCGAGTCTCAGGAGTCCCTGCCTCCAAGCAATGTCTTTCTGCAGGAACCCTGAGGCAGCATGATCCAACTGTGACCAAGAGACGGACGTGAACGAGATGACAGGCAAGTTCAGAACAAGCACACCATTTTATTTCTTCCTTTTCTCCAAGAAGGTAGCAGGCAGCCACCACGTGAGGAACATCAGCTTTGGTGCAGCCCAAATACATCCCCCATGAAGTCTGGGGGTGCTGGTGAAAGCCCCTGACAGCGCCATCAACAGCTTTTTCCATGAAGAAGCATGGAAGGCTACGCCCAAATGCACTGGGATAAGAGGAAGCTGCCTTCCTTCTGAGAAGTGGGTCTCTTCCCTAGGAAGATCACCAGGAGGAGGATGGGATGTGAGTGGTGAAGAGCTGGGAAAACCAGCATCCGTCTGTACAAAGGGGACCCCAGGAAACAGGTTGACCAGCTCTCCAAAGATGACTCATCCTCTTAAAGCTCATTCCCGTTTTAAATGAGTGTTTGGATAAGACCAAACCTGGTGTTGGTGAACACGATTCACCAAAGGAGCAAAACCCCACAGAAAAAGCCTGCTGGCTTTACTATCTGGAGGAAAAGACTCAGGAGGATGCCAGAAGCCGCATGCTCAAGGAACCACTGCAGTGAGGGAAAGGGTTGAGGAAAAATCCCCTCTCTCCAAGAATGCAGGGACCAGTTGGCTGTGCCACCCCACACCTGGGCAGATGGCTCTGTGCTGCTGCCTTTCAAGTTGGGCCAACCTTAGAAATCCTCGGGGATGCCAGAAGGCTGGACCACAATGCTGCCTGGAGGGTGAGTGTCCTGAGCTTCTGTTAGCAGACATGGGGACTCTGTCCCTGACCAGCAACTGGGACAGAAGGCCTAGAGTGCACATTGCCACGAGGGGCTCAAATGAGATGGCTCTTCAGGTGGGTGAGTGGCACCAGCCAGACAGCCTCATGATCCGCTCCTCTGGTGACCCTGCTCTCTTCTGCCTCTTTTTCTCCCGCTCCACTGTCCATCTTCCACACACAGGACTGGTGATCTCCCTGAACTGCCAAATCTGTGCTTCCTATGGTCAGTTTGTATGAAAGGAAGGAACAGGGCTTAGAATTCCTGCCCAGCAGGTGTAAAGGGGGGCAGAACAGTGAAGGTTCCCAAAATCCACAGCTCTAGGGCAGAAAAGGCTGCTGGACGCTCGAGCTATAAGTGGGGCAGCCATCTCCACAGCCCACACAGGGACTCTGCTTGCTGCTCTGGCAGCTATCCCTCAAGGACATATGGCCCATGCCCTACCTGGTCTCTCAGTTTGTGGATAAGTCAAGCATTCAGAGAATAGTCCTCACTATCCTCAGGACCCATGCTTACTCTGGGGAGGACTGAGTGTGTTGAGGGGAGCTCGTAAGGCCACATCCTCAGGTATGCTTAAGGCATGAACAGACTGAGGGGTGCTAGAAGAAATCTAGACAAGTCTGTGACATCCAACCAACTTCAGGTCTGTTGGAGCCAACTCATGGAGAATCCCAAACCTCCTAAGGGGCCAGGGCCCATGGAGATAATACTGCGGGTGGGTCCACTCTAGAGCATTCCTGGGCCACCTTGTTCTTCAAGGTTTGACCCATACCAGGGCAGTGCCTCCACAGCAACATGGGTTCTCAGCCCAACTCTCATCTGACTACTGATTAATATCTGAAGTCCCCTTTAGCCTGCTGCTTGTTCAACATATTAGGGATACAAAAGCACACAACTTTTTATGGGCATTAAACCCACTTTAAAAAGGAAAGGAGGGAGAACACAGATCAAACAGTGGGGTTGGGGTGGTGAAGGCATCACCAAGCAGTGGGTCCCTCTGCACAAAGGACAGCAGAGCTGACAGCCACTTGTGCCTAGTGTTTCCACCCAGGGACAGGCGGGTACGGGGGGCATACTCACATCATTGGGAATGGTGAGCTCATGAGTGCTGGCCGGTGGGCTGGCGTCCAGACCTGGGCATACCAAGGGGACATGGTTAGGCTGGTGGAACGCTGCTAACAGTCACACCCCAGTGCCCCCACTCTCCTGGTTCAAGTGAGACAGGGCTGTAGAGCTGGCCCAAGTGTGAGGGTCAGCACAGCCCAGAGGGTGAGGAGCCTGTGAGCTTTCGGTCCGAAACTGCCACCCAACTTCCTTAGTCCCAACTTCTCTCAAAAGAAGGAAAGAGAGACTTAAGCAGGACATTTTTTTTTTTTTTTTCATTTTGTGCACAGTGTGACTTCACTCCCCTGTCATGTTTGTATGCTCTCTTGTGACACCTTGGAAGGCCACCCTGGTGGGCCCCCGGCTGAAGGGCAGGGCCACCCAGCATGTCTCAGGGTCTCTGTGCAGCACCCAGGGCACAGGCCATGCTGGTCACACTGATGCTGAGTGCCCATTTTCCCTTAGTTCTCAGGAGACCCCACTGGTTCTGAGGCCCACACCACTCTACCCAACAGTGCCCCACCTCCCTGTGATACCCTCTGGCCTGCTGCATGGGACAGCAGATGGCAGAGCACACAAAGTTGCCTCTCATTCCGATTCTGATGTAACTCTGTCCAGAGGCCCCTGCACATAGCCTGGCTCAGACAGCTCAGGCCCACCAGGCAGTTCTTCCAAATTGGAGCAAGGAGATTCAATAGCATCACTGAGCCAAAAAAGAAGTGCTAGGGCCAATGAAAAGCTGCATATTTCTATATAGATATCTTTCTTTGTTGAAGAATGACAATATGGGTCTAACTGATCATCAAGCCTGAGCTTTTATATTTACAAATCTCCACTTAGTACCATCAGATAAAAGACAACCTCTCAGAGTCCAAGTCCAAGATTTGCTCTTGCTTGGAGGCTGCAAGCCTCATGAGTGTTGGCACAGGAGGGGCGGGGCCAGAGGCCTGCTGTGCTCTTCATGCTCAGCATTTCCATTTCCTGGACAAGTGGCGGCTCCAACCTGCAAGTCTAACGCTGACACTCTGCTCTTCCCCTTGCAGGCCCCACATGGTTCTTATGACTCGGATTCTGCAGCTCAGCCTGGGCCCTGGAAACCGCAGGATCCACCCCTCCTAACCATCACAGGCCCGGCTGATGTACCTTCAGAATACCCCAGACTGGGAAGCCCTCCTCCCACCCACATGCTCCCCTGTTGCTGGTTCCTGCCTCTGCTGTGCCCCTTAGCCTAGGTTCCAGACAGACCAGAGGGCTCCCCAAAATGCATGTCCAATGGCAGTAGACTCCCAATGAGCTCCTACTTCCTCACAGCGCCTCCTGTGTCCCCCAACTCCATGTTAAAGCCACACAGCTCCTGTTCTTTCCCACCACCTCTGCCCTGCCCCCCGTCCCTGCCAGCCACACCCCCCCTGGGCCCTGGGTGGGGCAGTCTGTCTACAATGCCACCTCTCATCTTGTCTTATGGTACTGACACCCCCAACCAGAGGATCCTCTCACTGTGACCAGCCAGTCTCCCTGGCAAGGAGTGACCCCACAGGGTAGATGCAGTCCTGTGGGGCCGTCCAGCACAGGAGGGGATCAATTGGTGCTGAATGAACCAATTCATCTCTAATTCTCCATTATTTTTCTTTTACACATATAAGCCTAGAGTTTCTGTTCTTTATATTCTTTTAATAAAGATACTTTCAAAACAACACTTATTTGATTATTCAACTACCTACACACATTCCATAAACAGTGATATTTAAAATGTCACTTAAAAGATTTCCTTGGTCCTGCCTGAATCCTAGACAGGAATTCCCGAACAAAGTAGACCTTAGATGAACAGAGAGCAGTGAGCCAGACCTGTTGAACTTGGGATATTTTGATTGAAGGGAGGAAAGTATGGGAAATCTTCCTAGGAGGGCACTAAAGTTAAGCAAATAATATAAAGAAATGTCTGCATAACCAGGACATTCATCTCAGGACAGCGTGGCCAATGTGTTCATTCATCTCAGGACGGCATAGACCAGGTGTTCATCCCTCTCAGGAGAGCATGGCTGATGTGTTCATTCATCTCAAGAGAGTACGGCCAATGTGTTCACCCACAGCATGGCCCAGGTGTTCATCCATCTAAGGACAGCATGGCCCAGTTGTTCATTCATCTCAGGACAGGATGGCCAGTGTGTTTCATCCATCTCAAGATAGCATGGCCAATATGTTCATTCATCTCAGGATGGCATGGCTGATGTGTTCATTCATCTCAGGATGGCATGGACCAGGTGTCCATCCATCTCAGGACGGCATGACTGATGTGTTCATCCATCTCAGGACAGCAAGGCCCAGGTGTTCATTCATCTCAAGACAGCATGGCTGATGTGTTCATTCATCTCAGGATGGCATGGCCGATGTGTTCATTCATCTGAGGATCGCATGGCTGATGTGTTCATCCATCTCATGATGGCAAGGCCCAGGTGTTCATCCCTCTCAGGACAGCATGACCAATGTGTTCATTCATCTCAAGACAGCATGGCCAATGTGTTCATCCACAGCATGGCCCAGGTGTTCATCCCTCTCAGGACAGCATGGCCCAGGTGTTCATTCATCTCAGGACAGCATGGCCGATGTGTTCATCCATCTCAAGACAGCATGGCCAATGTGTTCATTCATCTCAGGATGGCATGGCTAATGTGTTCATTCGTCTCAAGACAGCATGGCCAATGTGTTCATTCATCTCAAGACAGCATGGCTGATGTGTTCATTCATCTCAGGACAGTATGGCCGATGTGTTCATTCATCTCAGGATGGCATGGCTGATGTGTTCATCCAACTCAGGACAGCAAGGCCCAGGTGTTCATCCATCTCAGGACAGCATGGCCAATGTGTTCATTCATCTCAGGATGGCATGGCCGATGTGTTCATTCATCTCAGGACGGCATGGCCCAGGTGTTCATTCATCTCAGGACGGCATGGCCCAGGTGTTTGGTCATCTCAGGACGGCATGGCCGATGTGTTCATTCATCTCAGGACAGCATGACCGTTGTGTTCATTAATCTCAGGACGGCATGGCTGATGTGTTCATTCATCTCAGGACGCCATGGACCAGGTGTCCATCCCTCTCAGGAGAGCATGGCTGATGTGTTCATTCATCTCAAGAGAGCATGGCCAATGTGTTCACCCACAGCATGGCCCAGGTGTTCATCCATCTAAGGACAGCATGGCCCAGGTGTTCATTCATCTCAGGACAGCATGGCCAGTGTGTTTCATCCATCTCAAGACAGCATGGCCAATGTGTTCATTCATCTCAGGATGTCATGGCTGATGTGCTCATTCATCTCAGGATGGCATGGACCAGGTGTCCATCCATCTCAGGATGGCATGACTGATGTGTTCATCCATCTCAGGACAGCAAGGCCCAGGTGTTCATTCATCTCAAGACAGCATGGCCGATGTGTTCATTCATCTCAGGAGGGCATGGCCGATGTGTTCATTCATCTCAGGATGCCATGGACCAGGTGTCCATCCATCTCAGGACGGCATGGCTGATGTGTTCATCCATCTCAGGATGGCAAGGCCCAGGTGTTCATCCCTCTCAGGACGGCATGACCGATCTGTTCATTCATCTCAAGACAGCATGGCCAATGTGTTCATCCACAGCATGGGCCAGGTGTTCATTCATCTCAGGACAGCATGGCCCAGGTGTTCATTCATCTCAGGGCAGCACAGCCGATGTGTTAATCCATCTCAAGACAGTATGGCCAATGTGTTCATTCATCTCAGGATGTCATGGCTGATGTGTTCATTCATCTCAGGACGGCATGGCCAATGTGTTCATTCACCTCAAGACAGCATGGCCGATGTGTTCATTCATCTCAGAATGGCATGGCCCAGGTGTTCACTCATCTCAGGACAGTATGGCCAATGTGTTCATTCATCACAGGATGGCATGGCTGCTGTGTTCATTCATCACAGGATGGCACGGCTGATGTGTTCATCCAACTCAGGACAGCAAGGCCCAGGTGTTCATCCATCTCAGGACAGCATGGCTGACGTATTCATTCATTCATCTCAGGACAGCATGGCCAATGTGTAAATTCATCTCAGGATGGCATGGCCGATGTGTTCATTCATCTCAGGACAGCATGGCCCAGGTGTTTGTTTATCTCAGGATGGCATGGCCGATGTGTTCGTTCATCTCAGGACAGCATGACCGTTGTGTTCATTAATCTCAGGACGGCATGGCCAGTGTGTTCATTCATCTCAGGACGGCATGGACCAGGTGTTCACCCATCTCAGGACAGCATAGCGGATGTGTTCATTCATTTCAGGACGGCATGGCCCAGGTTGTTCATTCATCTCAGGACAGCATGACTGTTAAGTTCATTCATTTCAGGACGGCATGGCCCAGGTTGTTCATTCATCTCAGGACAGCATGACTGTTAAGTTCATTCATTTCAGGACGGCAAGGCCCAGGTGTTCATCCCTCTCAGGACAGCATGGCTGATGTGTTCATCCATCTCAGGATGGCAAGGCCCAGGTGTTCATCCATCTCAGGACAGCATGACCGATGTGTTCATTAATCTCAGGACGGCATGGCCAGTGTGTTCATTCATCTCAGGACGGCAAGGCCTAGGTGTTCATCCCTCTCAGGACAGCATGACCGATGTGTTCATTCATCTCAGGACGGCAAGGCCTAGGTGTTCATCCCTCTCAGGACAGCATGGCTGATGTGTTCATTCATCTCAAGAGAGCATGGCCAATGTGTTCATCCACAGCATGGCCCAGGTTTTCATCCCTCTCAGGACACCGTGGCCCAGGTGTTCATTCATCTCAGGACAGCATGGCCGATGTGTTCATCTATCTCAGGACAACAAGGCCGATGTGTTCATCCATCTCAAGACAGCATGGCCAACGTGTTCATTCATCTCAGGATGGCATGGCCCAGGTGTTCATTCATCTCAGGACAGCATGGCTGATCTGTTCATTCATCTCAGGATGGCATGGACCAGATGTCCATCCATCTCAGGACGGCATGGCTGATTTGTTCATCCATCTCAGGACGGCAAGGCCCAGGTGTTCATCCATCTCAGGACAGCACAGCCGATGTGTTCATTCATTTTAGGATGGCATGGCCCAGGTGTTCATTCATCTCAGGACAGCATGACGGTTGGGTTCATTCATCTCCGGACGGCATGACCAATGTGTTCATTCATCTCAGGATGGCATGGCCCAGATGAGTCTGTTTCTTATGAAGATGATGACATTCCAGATACCAGTGTAAAGGAGGCTGCCCCAACCTGCTGCCCAAGCCCACGCTGGAAGTCTCCTGGCCTCAGCATTCAAAAAGGCCACAAACACCTCCCATTGCTGCCCACTCAGTTTAACCCTGCTGTGGCTGGCATGTGTGTGCACTGCAGTCCCCAGGGCCTTGGTGAGGGGAGGGTCATCACAGGACACCTGCCTGGCCACCAGGAAGCCACTGTGGCACCGGCCACGTGCACATGGAGCCATGAGGTGTTGCGTGTGTGTGGCATCTTCCTCATGGGCACCTAGGAACCCGCTAAGCCCCAGGCAAACAACTGTGTCTGTTTCATGGCCTCGGTCACCAAATCTACAAATCTATGTGCTACCCCACAGTATCTGAGGAATGAACATTTTAATGCAAGTCGGGAGGGGTGCAGGCAAATCCAGCACAGACTGATCTTCCTCCTTAAGGGTTTGCTCATAGTCCTAAAAAACCCACTTCCAAAGCGCACCATGGTGAGAACTCCATTTCCTGCTCCCATGGCCAACTCTTGTTGCTGGGGTGCTTTGCTCTGAGCACCTCAGGCCCCACCATCCAGCCACAGTGGCAGCATGGCACCACCCATGCCCTTGGCAGCGCCTGAGGCTGGTCCACAGCCTCCCATGAAAGATGTAAACTGCTGCAGCTGTAGGGCCCCCACACCTCCTCCCGCTGGGGCTCTGCTCTGCCGCCCTGGCCTGCTCTCCTGTCAGTGTGGCTTTGTGTTACCTGATGACTGGCCCATCAGATTTTGAGCTTCTTCGGAGGAGTGTAAAGGCAGCTTTTCTCCTGGAGAGCAAAGAAGAGACAGGTTTAATGTTTTGCCCTCAAGGAGATAAGCAGGGTCCCTTCAACTAGGGAAGCTCAAAATATGACTGGCGCACGCACCGGCGCTCTCTCCGGCCACGGCCACAGGCATGGTACTGCCTCTGTGGGGAGGGACACCCAACTGCCAGGCACGCCAGGGGGAGGGGGGTTAGCCACAGGCATGGCACTGCCTCTGTGGGGAGGGACACCCAACTGCCAGGCATGCCAGGGGCAGGATGGGCTTGCCACGCATGGCCACCCTTGATGGCCTCATGACAGCGACTGGGCTGGGGCTGACTCAGGCCACTGCTCTCCTGGGGCAGGGCTGGGTGCCACCTTGGGATACGCAGTGGCTTCCTGCAGAATAGCATCCACGTCTGCTATGCTCTCGTTCCTGGAGAGAAAAGCCTCCAGGGCGGCCCAACGGGTACGCTCAGCAGGAGGGGCCACCCAGGACAGACTGTGGGCAGCACAGGGCACTGTCCAGCAAGTGCAGACCCTCGGTGCGCAGACATCTCTTCACAAGTAAGGCTATGGCAAGGCCAGCTGTAAGGTGAACTAGCTCCCCACAGTGGGAGCGAGACCCACATCCCGCCCCTGCCCTGTCCCCAGTCCCGGTCCCAGCAAGCCTGCTGCATGTGAACCCTGCACTACCGGCACTCACAACTCCAACTGCACCTGTTCTACACGCTGCACCGAATAACACAGCTCAGAAAGAGAAAGTCCCCAGGTGAGAAGAGAAGGAGGTGAGAAAAGGGCTGGGTACGTACCGGGGAAAGCGGGGTTGGTCTGTCCGAGGGGAGGAAAGGGGGTTTGCTGCATGGCCAACTGGTGGAGCTTGGTCAACTGCTGGGGTAGGAGGGACATGAGAGCTAAGAAGGTTATTGTCATCGAGTACAAGTCACACCAAATTAAAACGGCAGTAACAGAACTTTGCACAGATAGATAGAAAGAGGGCCATGCGGACACATGGCAGACGCAAGAGAACGCAAGGACTTGGCCTGGGGGAAGCCAATGGAGCCCAGGCTATGAGCAGGCCAATGCCCGGCGTGCAGAGAGCAGCACTGGAAGTTGCTGTCTTCTCTCCCTGGCTTCCTGGCAGCTCCAGCCTGGACTGGCCCAGCCTCCCTCTCACTGGCTGGTATGGACAGGAGGCTGGGGCCAGTGGGCCACGGAGTGTCTGGGGGAGTCCAGGAGCCACAGAGGAAACCCAACTGTGCTTCTAGGCGATTCAAGGCCAAGTCACTAGTCACTAAAGTCCGACTAGCCCCTGTGGGATCCTAGAGGCACGAGTTTGCACACCTCACCCCGGTCTCACCCTGTGCTAGGCCTGGCCCAATCCCCTCCCCTGCAGGGCCTTGCTTTACCCATGAGGCGACCTGGGGTGAGGGGAGCACCCAAGGGGCCACACACCTGCCTTTTAGTCACCTCCAAGAGTGTCTCACCTTCCCTGGGATTACAGAACACTAGCACTAGAAGGTTCTGTGGAGGGTATGAGGGACACCTAGGGCCCTCAGCTGGGAGCTGCCTGTGCCCCTGGCCCCTGCAGGCTGCCCCCAGCCCTTCTCCTCCCATCCTCAGGCCACAAGACTTTTCAAGGGGGCTTTGATGCCATTTTTAAAGTTATTTTACCTGAGCCTCATTTCTTTTTTTTTTTTTTTTTTGAGACGGAGTCTGGCTCTGTCGCCCAGGCTGGAGTGCAGTGGCTGGATCTCAGCTCACTGCAAGCTCCGCCTCCCGGGTTTGCGCCATTCTCCTGCCTCAGCCTCCCGAGTAGCTGGGACTACAGGCGCCCGCCACCTCGCCCGGCTATTTTTTTTGTATTTTTTAGTAGAGACGGGGTTTCACTGTGTTAGCCAGGATGGTCTCGATCTCCTGACCTCGTGTTCTGCCCGTCTCGGCCTCCCAAAGTGCTGGGATTATAGGCTTGAGCCACCGCGCCCGGCCGACCCTCATTTCTTAAATAAAAACTAAAAATAGCAGAAGATAACGGTATGTGGCAAGGTGAGACTCAAAATTCTTCCACCCTTTGGAGAGCCAAGGGCTGCTCAGCAGAGGGCATGGGGCTCCTCAGGCCTGGCTCTCCCATCAAGGATGGGTGCTACAGGGGGTGTCCTGGGGCTCAGGAGGGCACCGGGCAAAGCTCCTCTGTGGTGCTGGCAGGCAGGGGAGGCGGCACATTCGGGGAGGGCACCACCTCCCCAGCATTTTCCCTTCAGAACATTCAGCCCAAACGCATCCCAGTGTGGCTGTGTGTGGACTCCTGCGACCCACAGCCAGGCAGGCAGCTCAGCTTCCTCACTGCACAGGGTGTGGGTGGCAGAACCTGCCACAGAGGCCACCAGTGCTTGGGGGTGTGGGCGCTCGGAGCAGAGCTGCTGTCCCCATGTGAGAAGGCCGGCTGCTGAGCACCTGACCAGACCCCCATGCTTGCCCTGGCCACCCCTGGAACCTGGGTTCCCTGACACCAGGGAGCAGTCAGGAAGGCGGCGACTGTGGTCCCAGCACCTTCCCAGCTGCGCACTCCTGGGTGGGTGTGCACTTGGCCTCCCAGGAGCAGGGAGTCCTCCCCTAAGAGTTCACCCAGAGTCAAAGTAAAGGCCCCTTCCTCAGTACCTAGTACCCTGGGAGGATGGGGGGCTGCTCCCCAGTCCTGCCCCTCCCCAACGCCTGGCCTTGCAGCCAGGTGCTGGGCTGGGGGGCAGGGCAGGCCTGGCAGGAGGGGGCCGTCTGGTGGGCTGCAGCCCGTCTGGCCTCTTCTTGCTCCCACAGGATAGGGTCTGGTCCCCATGGCAAGCCCGTGGCCTCTGGCGCACCTCTGTGTTCAGTGGAGAGCCACGAGATTGTAGGGTGTTTGTCGCCGCAGCCTGACTTTGCTCCCTGAGCACCTGCCATTGCAGACACATCTGGTGAGTACTTACACCGGGACAGTCTACCTCCTGGAGAGACGTGAGGCCCTGCAGGGACAGCAGGAAGAAGCAGGCATATCTGGGGTCCTAGTGAAGGCGCCCCACCTGGACAGGGCACGTCAGGAAAGACTGCAGGTGTCCCAGGCCGGGTAGGAGGACTGCAGGCAAGATCGCCCATGGTGGGGTGAGACACTCCTGGTGAATTCATCCAGTCATCGGACGCTGGATGGCACAGATGGGATCCACAAACCCCTGACTCCCAGTGGGGCTCAGGAGCTGCCCTGTGGCCAGGGAATGGGGTACAGGGGAGGGGCACCCCCTGGGCTCTACAGGGGTTGGAGTCAGCTCCAAGATGGCCCAGCCGGTTGCTGTGGCGATAGAAGGCCTGGTGTCTCCAGGCCTCAGTTCCTTGAACTATAAAGTGAGGGAATGGATGTGAGTGAGCAGCAACTGTGGCTGTGGATGACAAAAAAGTCTCCCAATATGTTTTTGGCTTTTTACGAAGAAATGACCACACTAGCAAATAAATCTCTCTCCTCCCCACCTACAAATGTAGGGGACGTCCTAGGGAGGTCTGGACTAGCACAGGGCGGTGCTCGGGGAGCATCTGTGGAGAGGATGGGCAGGTGCTCACCCTAGCTCTGCCCAGGATCAGTCAAGCCACTGCACCTCCTTTGGACTCAATTTCCACATTTTTTAAAGGAGAGAACAGGACTAAGTGCCAAGGGGCCTTCCACTTTTTGAGAAGATTCTGCCCTGTAAAAAAATGAGACTTTTGGTTCTCACCAGTACCTCCAAATCACTGAGAGGAAAGGGGAAGAAAGTCAGGTAGGCAGGCGACAGGAAGGGAGGGAGGGAGAGGAGGGCAGGAGGGGAGGAAGTAGGGGGAGAGGGAGGGAGGGAACGGAGGGGAGGGAGGGAGAGGAAGGCAGGAGGGGAGGGAGGGAGAAGAGGGGAGGGAGAGGAGGGCGGGGGAGGAAGTAGGGGGAGAGGGAGAGGGAGAGGAGGGGAGGGAGGGAGAGGAAGGCAGGAGGGGAGGGAGGGAGAGGAGGGGAAGGAGGAGAGGGAGAGGGAGGGAGAGGAGGGAGAGGAGGGAGAGGGAGGGAGAGGAGGGAGGGAGAGGAGGGAGGGAGAGGAGGGCAGGAGGGTGGGCAGGGGAAATATCCCATTACTGATGTTTCTCTGTAAACTGTCTTTTCTACTTCACATTGTCTCAGAATGTAACACACAGACAACTACTAAAATTGCAACCATTTGTTAAGATGCAACTCAATGAATTAACACAAAACAAATGCACCCATGCAACTATCACTCAGGCCAAGAAACAGGTCCCCGCCACGGTGGTTCTAACCTGCATTCTATTTCATTTCCAGCAAAATGCCTGTTTCTGTCATTCGTCCATTTTTCTTATTGCTTGATTTTTGTTGACTTCCCAAGAGCACCCAGCATTTCAGATGCCAGCCTGTCTGTCATTCCTGCTGCACAGATCTTCTCCCCTCTCTCCCATGGTGTCTTATAAGAAACAGTATTCTAACATTTAATATAGTTGAACTCACCGGTATTTTCCTTTATGGTCTGTGCTTACATTTTAAGAAATCCTCCCCTGACATGAGAATCGGACATTCTTCTATATTTTCTCCTAAAACTGCTCAATTTTTCTGTCTTGTGTTGGAGTTCTTGACACATGGGAAATGATTTTTGTTTATGGCAGGAAATAAAGATCAATTTCCCCACATAGTTGACCCACTGTCCTGGCACTGTGTGGGCCATCTGCCCTTTCTGCTCTTGTGGGCAGCTTTGTTCCGTCCAAGTATCGTGGATGGCTTCCTTCCTGTGTGAGGGATCCTGGACTCTCAGGTCTCATCCAGTCTACTTGTCTCCCACTGCACCAAAACCACACAGTCTGACATAGTCATCTCCGATGATCACAGTGCCTCCTTCTGGACACCTCCTGCAGGACCTGCCTGAGGCTGTTTTACAGCTAATTTTTTTTAGATAATTAGAAGGAATACACTAAAATAATGATAAAAAGCATAGTAATACACAAACCAGTAAAGCAGCTGTTTATCAGCGTATGAAGAATGATGAGCTATGCTTAACAGCAGGTGCTAGATAGCTGGCAGCTCAGTGGCTTTGCACTAGCAGCACACATGGGGGTAACGTGCTGCAATCTCAGGTCAGCTGCAAGGTCTCCAGGCAACAGTAATTTCTCAGTTTTACTATACTCTCATGGGGTCACCATCATCTATGTGGTCTGATGCTGGCTGAACTGTCATGTGGTACATGACTGTAATTGCTTTGTGCTAAGACAGTGTGGACGATACAATTCCAATTTTTGAAAGATGATGAGATATGCTTTATGGTCTGGTACGTGATCAGGTTTTGTAAATGTCTCCATGAATTCTACAGTTGTGGGGGTGTAGTGTTCAAGGTACGTCAGTTATGTCAGGATCACGGATAGTTCTGTTGATGTCTTCTTCACACTTGTCTACTTGACCTATCACTCATGGAAAGAGAGGTGTGCCAAGTTTTTGCTATAATGTCTGTCAAATTCTCTATGTTTTGTCAATTATTTTCTTTACATATTTTAAAGCTATGTTTTAGGCATGCATAAATTTTGAAATATCTTCTTGTGAGCTGACTTTTCTATCAACATGTAATGATTAAAGTTTTTCTCTTAAAGTCTTGTTTTTTTCCCCTACTGATGTTAATATTGGTACACCAGTTAATTTTGTTGCCTATTCCTTAGCCTTTTTCCATTCTTTCATTTTTTTCTGGGTCCTTATGCTTTAAGTGTATCTCTTGAAAGAAAAAAAAACAACAAAATTATTTTGCTTGTTGGTTTGCCTATTTGTTCAGTTTAAAAATACAGTCTGGCAGCCTTTGCTTCTTAACTGGAATTTCATAATTTTACTTTGATCACCATCATCCACATGTTTAGACTAATTTTTGACACTTGTTTTCTAATTGTCCTGCTTTTCCAGGGTTTCTTTTTGATTTCACTCCTTTTCTTCTTTTGGATTAATAATTTCCCCCTCACTTGTTTCCCGTCCTGTCACAGAGGTTACGTATCGGACTCCTTTGTTGTTAGTGGCCATTGAAATTTTAACATGTGCGTTGAGAGTCTACACTCAGTGTCTTCACCCTGCAGTGGAATGAGACAGAGACCTGCGGATGTTCACATCTCCTCGCGCACACCTGATCTTACATGTACTGTTTGTATCCACTCGACTGTTCCGGGTGTTCGCATCTCCTCACGCACACCTGATCTTACGTGTGTTTTTACCCACTCGACTGCTGCGGGTGTTCGCATCTCCTCGCGCACATCTGATCTTATGTGTACTGTTTCTACCCACTCCACTGTTGTATCAATCCTGTGAATCAGGTAAAGGCATCAGTGAGTTCACAGATGATGTATGTTTACCAAATGTGCACACTTTTCTTTGCATTTCCAGCCTTCCTTCTGGGACAATTTTCCTTCTTCCCACAGGGTATCCATCAGAAGATCATGTGCTGGGGCCTGCTGGTCAGATCAGTTTGTCTACAAATGGCTACATGTAGGTCCTTGGAAGATCCTCCCTTGAGATGGAATTTTATGCTGACAACTATTTTCTTTGATTATACCAACATCTGCTGGCTTCTAAAGTTACTGATGAGAAGTCACCAAATTTCTCACTGTTGTTCCTCTGTCATATTTTCTCTGATTACTTTTAAGATTTGATTTTGGTCTTTGGTGTTATATAGTCTGGCTTCAATATTTCTAAGATGGATTTCTCTTTGTTTATTCTGTTTGGGAATTGTTGGGGTTTCTGAATATGAGGATGGTTTCTAATTTTGGAAGGTTTTCTTGGTGTCTCTTGGAATTTTCTCTCTTCATTCCATGTCTCCCCTGGGCTTCCAACTGGATGCATGTTCTTCCTTCTCAGGCCTCCTGACCAGTATTTCTCAGACCTCCACGGGCCAGTGAGTCGCCCGAGGATCCTGTAAAAACGCAAGCCCTTGCCCTTCTGAGAAAGGCAAGCTGGGAGGAACAGTGTGTGAGAGCCGTGCCACTGGGGCCCTGCAGAGGATGGGGTGTTCCAAGAAAGGGAAGATGGAACTCCAGCCAACAGTGAGGGTTGCCTGGGCCTTTTGTTTCATGAGGAGTGGCTGCAGTAGCACAGCTCTGACAGCAGGTGGGGCCATGGGCAAGTCTCTGCACCACTTGCAGCCGCAGGGTCTTGGAAGGTGTCAGGCTTCAGAGCAAGAGAGGCTGGACCTCTCAGCAGGTGCCCAGGGCACGCGGCACTGACTACTCTCTCTCTACAGTGAGGGGGCCCCTCACCCACCTCCCTACAGGGTTCTAGAGGGAGACACAGAACAAGTGGGAGGAGAAAGCACTCTGCAACAATCTGTCCAAATCTCTGCAGGTACACGAGATTGTCACGAGAGTCCACGTGCGCTCTTCATGTGTCCAGGGAAAATGCATGGCACCAACAGAGTCCCGGGGATTGCACAGCTGGGATGAAGGGCTGCACCCAGCAACAGATCTGGCCATGCCTCCTATCCCTGGGTTCCTCTTACGACGACATGTTTCTACAATTTCCCCACGACTCTTTCACTGAAGAACCAGCTTCTTAGCAGATACTGGTGTCCACTTGATTCCCAGCATTGCTGCACATCTGCTGCTCATTTCAGCTGCCTGGGCGGCTGTGCCAAGCCCTCCCATTCCCTGGCTCCTTAGCTCTGGCCAAGGCACCTCTCAGAGCTTCCACTTGCTTGTATGTGGAACTGGCCCCACGGTCCCGAGATCTGCTTCACAGGGTTGGTGCAAGGCTCATCTAAAATAGCCTACATGGCAAATTCTTCGTCAACTCTAACATGTTTTTATCTTTGCTTGTTTTCAAAATCCCCTTTAAATGATGGGGACGTTAAGTAAGGGAGTGGTTAGGAGACCTGGAAGACTAGAAATAAAGATTCGTATATATGATGGTATTTTTTCTTTTTTGAGATAGAGTTTTGCTCTGTCACCCAGGCTGGAGTGCGGTGGAGCAATCTCTGCTCACTACAGTCTCGACCTCCGGGGCTCAGGTAACCGCCCCATCTCAGCCTCCTGAGTAGCTGGGCCTACAGGTGTGTGCCACCACAACCAGCTAATTTTTGTATTTTTTTGTAGAGATGGGGTCTTGCTCTTTTGTCCAAGCTGGTCTCGAACTCCTGGGCTCAAGCAATCCTCCCATCTTGGCCTCTCAAAGTGCTGGGATCACAGGAGACAGTTACTGTACCTGGCCTACGAGGGTATTTTTGAAGTTCACTCATTTCTTCCAGAAAAACCAGTTCCTTCCTGGTGTAACTTCCCTGCTGTAATTAAAGGTGCAGATGTGCTGGGTGAGAGTCAAGCGGTCTGTCCAGGCGTGGGCGCTCTGGGCTCTGCTCTGAGGTCCCAGGTCTCAGGTGCTGTTTCTCTTTCTCGTTTCTGAAACTGCACTTGGCCTGACCCAGGCAGGACACACAGAGTCATATGGATATCCTCCAGGGCTGACGAGTGGCCACACTGGAGAGCCTGACTGCAGTCCTCCAAAGTCCTTCCCCCTGTAGCGTGGCTTTGAGCCTCTTCAAAACCTGCACATCCAGAGCACAATAAGCCTCGAGGAGCATGTGGGTACAACGATGTACGTGGCATGCGAGGAGCTGGAGAAAAGTGGGCAAAGGCAGATCAGTGCCAATTACTCCTTTTTTTTTTTTTTTTGAAATGGGGTCTCACTCTCTGGCCCAGGCTGGAGTGCAGTGGGATGATCTTGGCTCACTGCAACCTCCACCTCCCGGGCTCAAGCAATCCTCTCGCCTCAGTCTCCCGAGTAGTTGGGACTACAAGCGTGTGCCACCACATCGGGCTAAATTTTTTTGTAGTTTTGTTAGAGACGGGGTCTTGCCATGTTGGCCAGGCTTGTCTCAAACTCCTGAGCTCAAGTGATCCACCTGCCTCAGCCTCCCAAAGGGCTGGGATTACGGGCTTGAGCCACCACACCCAGCCTAAGCCACCATGCCTAGCCCCAATGATTCTTAAATAAAAACAAGCTAAAAACACTTTTTAAATTGGGCACAGAAAACACATGCATATTTTAGTTTTACATAAAGAAAGACTCAAATCTAAGGAATGTATTATCTTACGCTTGATGTTTCTTATTCATGGGCCCACATGTCCAGGTCAAATATCACATTGCTAAAAAATGACTCTAGTATCTGTCCATAAGCCGCCACTGTGGTATAAATAAACTTTGTATTCAATTATATTATAAATTAAAACTATATATTCTATAATTATATTGATATTGTAAGAAATTGAAGCTTTAAAGATTTCTACTAAATACCAAGCTCAGATAAAAATTGCTTCCTGTTACATATGTCACTAAATAATCATTTTATTTTTGTGTTTAATGAATTATTAAGTGATTGTCCAAGTCTTCAATTTTACGTGCCTGCAACAAAAGCACTATGGAAGCTTCCAGTCTTCTATTAATGCTCTGCAAATCTCACGACACAGATGTAGAAACAGAATGTCTTCCACAGAGAGCTATTTCACAGGAGAGAACCAAGTGCTTTAGTCCACTCCTGCTGCTATGACAAAATGCCTTAGACTGGGCAATTCAGAAACAGCATAAATGTGTCTCACAGTTACGGGGCTGGAAACTGGAGATCAAAGTGCTGGCTGGTTGGGTGTATAGGAAGGGCCCAGTCTCTGCTTTCAATATGGTGCCTGAACGCTCTTGTCCTCACATGGCAGGAGGGATGGAGGGGAGGCCACTCTCTGAAGCCTCTGTTATCTGAAGCCTCTGTTATAGGGACCAATGCTGTTCACGAGGGTGGAGCTCTCATGACCCAATCACTCCCCAGCCCTGGGACCCCCCACCCTCTAATACCATCATCTTGGTGATTAGGTTCCAACACAGAAATTGTGGAAGAACAGACACATTTAAACCATAGCACCAGGTATCTCAAATCATTACCATATGCACTGAGGCAGTTCACTTAACAGTTAGTTATACATTAGTTTAAACTAATTTGAAACAATCTGCACAACTACCCATTTATAAGAGACACTGAGACAGTCACATGAGAAAGAGCAAAGTCACCGATCGATGTAAATGCCAATAACCACACATCAGGGTCCTGCGGTCCCACCGTGTGCACACAGCCACAGCCTCTGAGAATTTCAGACCATAAGCATTCTGGCTCAGACGGGTGCTCAGCCAAAGGCCGCGGTGAGAACGTTTGGCTCTGTGGCCACAGGAAACCCTTAAGGTGTCACCAGAGGGTCCCTGCAGGTCTGATCATCCAACTTCAGGGTTACTGTCTGGGGAAAGACAAACCCTGACCCCATCGACTAACCTTCCCTTTACCATGGGTGCCACACATTGCCTTTCCTTTGGGTTCCAGAGCTTTGCAAAGTCAAGCAGCCTCCCGCCCCGTCTGGAACCTGCCTCTGCACACGTGTATCTCTAGATGTGCATGACCACCTGTCCTGAGTCTGAAATGGAACTGGGCCATCCCAGAAAGTCAGCTCTGACTCCCCTGGCTTCCATCTTCATTTTCCTTCACACAGGCTTTCCGTTAGGAGGCATCACACCTGCCCCGCGCCCCTGCCACACACACGCACAAACACCTCTGCTTCTGCCCAACACTGCTGCTGGGTGGCCCCAACAGTGCCTTCCGGCGTGTGGTGGCCACAGCCCGGCTTCCTGGTGGGGACAGGCACTGGTGTCTACAGCTGACCCCAGGATGAGACGTCCTTGATGTAGCTACAGCAGCATCACCAAAAGTCTGAAGCCAGGAACCACTAACAATGGCCTCTGGGGCAGGTGGTGAAAGGCTTTTCTTGATCAGCGTTTCTCTACCATTTGATTCATGTGTTGCCTTTAATGGAATAACTATTGTTATCTATTCTCCATTCAATATAAATTTTCCTGCAATGATAGTAAATTGCATCTCTATAGCAGACTTATTTAATGATCGTTAACTCTTAAAAACACTCCTGACCTGCCTTCTCATCTCACTCAGATGGACGTCCCTGCCCCCAACTCAAAAGCATCAGGGTTTGAAGGCTCCTGAGCAGCCCGCTCACCTGGTGGCCGCCTCCCATCCAGCTCAGAGGTGCCTCTCGCAGTTCACAGGGAACAGCGAACGGCCCGGAAATGTGTTACGAGGAGCAGCTGCTGAGCTGGGCAACCATTCAAAATGGTTTAGAGAAGAGAAACCTCCTCAGAACCAACTCCAGGTCTGCCCCATCTGCTGACAAACGAAGCACTTCCAGTGGGGCCGTCTCTCCTCTCCCCAGCGCCTACCAGTGCAGCCCTCACTCCCTGGGGCCCTAAAGCCGCCTCCAGAGAGGCCCTTTCCTCACAGTTTGCACCTTTTATCTCTTGGCCCCTAAGGGCTCAGAGCCGCACAGCCCAGAGCAGCCCAGGGTTCCCCTCCAACAGTTTATCTGAGGGTGTCTTCTTCCTCCATCACTGGAATTACACCTAGACCCAGCAGGAGCAGGAGAGAGGTGTCGGAGCCACCAGTCACGGAGCCGCATGGTACCCAGCTCTGCATGGCCCGGGCCAAGGACACTGATGCCCGCCTGGCATCCCACTGACTCTGGAATGAAGACAAAGGCCTGTTCCACTGGCTTTCCACAGCCCGAATCTCTGTGCGTAGATGGACCCTACATTTCCATGTGGACTCTGAAAGGGGAGAGTTAATTTCACCAGGCCCTCAAATGTCCTTGCCAAGGTATCTTTGTGGCCTGTTTGATAATGTCGCCCAACTTCTTAGAGGTACAGAAAGTGCCATTGACACCTGCCTGTGGCGGTGAGCGCATCCTCGCCGCCCTGCACGGGGACAGAGCCCGTCTCAGTTCCCTCCCAGGCCCGGTGGGAGGGAGGAAAACCCAGGACTGCGGCAGAATCGAGACAATTTGACATCAGGCCAAGTCCTCAACACAAGCAGAATTAGTGCTAAGAGGTTAAAAGGTTATTTGAGGTCATATGGATACGACACAGGTCAGGAACGCTGAGAAGTTGATTAATATTATTGTGTAATATTAATGTTAGTAGCAATTAACAGCAGCATGCAGGTAGGTAAACAACCATGAGAAGAGAAAGGTGAGAGGAAGACAAAGTGAAGACTCACATCCGGGTGAGGGATGGCATACTGTCCCTGGATTGTGTAGGCCTAGAGAGAAGTAGAGAGAGAGACCCTGTCAGACCGTGACCTGGCTGCACCGCGGCTCAGCACCCGCCGCCACCCTCCAGCATGACAAGGACACTCCGGTAGAAGCTTCCCCTCATATGCCTCTCCACCTGTCTCCATCCTAGGACAAAAGGCCAACCCTCCCAGGGCACCAGGAGCCCCAGGGGAGCCGAACCCACTTCCTCTAGGCAGGCAGAGCTGAGCTGGCCAGGTCAGTGAGCGGGAGGGAAACCAGGGGAACCGTGCCCACTTGCTCTGGGCGGGCAGAGCTGAGCTGGCCAGTTCAGCGAGCGGGAGGGAAACCAGGGGAACCGTGCCCACTTGCTCTGGGCGGGCAGAGCTGAGCTGGCCAGTTCAGGGGGCGGGAGGGAAACAGTTCAGCTTTGATGCTTCCGACACCAAGTTTCTTAAAGCAAAAGAATCAAAGAGTTATGTGTCTGGCCCCCAGTAAGAGGTCCACTAGTTACTAAGGTTTTGAAAATGTAATCAGCCAACTGAGTAAACACTTTTGGGAAATATTAATCCCAAGAAATTCAAACAACAAAAGAAAGCTCTAAAAGGTGACCAAAAGCAATTCACCAAAAGCCAGTCTACGTAGGAAGCGGTCTACGTCAGTCACGGCTTGCTGCCTTTCATGACCGCCCTGAAGACAGGGAGGGGGCGGCCCTCCTGACGTGGGGGCGGCGGGGAAGGGGTGGCCCTGATGTGGGGGCGGCAATGCGCCCCTCCAAAGCCGTCGTGTGGGGCTCCTGAGGCCTCACTTTGGGTTCAGTATTTCCCCTGCCTTCAAAACAGTGACTCCGACCTGCAGCCTCTTCCCACCCACCCTGACTCTGAAATCCGGGCAGGTGAGCGAGGCCCCAATTGCCCCACTTGCCCCACAGGTCCCATCAGTGGAGACGCTTTCAGGTGATTCAGAAACTCATGGCCAGACAACAAATGGACCACACAGAATCAAGGGAGAGTGAAGACCACGAACAGCTGTCAGGACTTGGGACGTGGACGGGGCTGCACCAGGCCCGGTGGCGGCCTGGGGGTGGAGGGAGCGGCTCCCAGCTCCTGGCTGTGTGGGCCCCACGCCACTTCGCCTGAGGACCTGTGGTGTCGGTGTCCGCGGTGACCACATGTGGGGCCCCGGTGCACCTGAGAGGGACGCCCCTGACTGTGCGGGCCCCATGGTGTCAGTGTCTGTGGTGGCCACACGTGGGGTCCCCGTGCACCTGAGAGGGACGCCTCAGGGAAGGATGCATGTCACCTCTGTGCAGCCCAAACCCTCCCATGGGTTTTGAATCTGCCAAGAGTTTTCATCATAAATAACCCAATCCTGCGAGTTAAAGGCCAATCGACCTCCAGACAGGGACCCGGCCTGCAGCCCGGCTCTGAAACAAGCCCCAGGGCTGTGAGGCCACAGTGCTGCATTGGCTGAGGAAGTAAAAGAATCTTATCAGGTAGAGCAGGAACCAAGGGCCTCACTGTCCTGGACAGTGTCTTGAGGACCAACTGCGAGGGTTTTGTAAAGGTGCTGCCAGGGGCACGTTCCCACGTGTCACCGAAGGTGAGAGGCCCGTGTTGCCAGGGGCACGTTCCCACGTGTCACCGAAGGTGAGGGGCCCGTGTTGCCAGGGGCACGTTCCCACGTGTCACCGAAGGTGAGGGGCCCGTGCTGCCAGGGGCATATTCCCACGTGTCACCGAAGGTGAGGGGCCCGTGTTGCCAGGAACATGTTCCCATGTGTCACCGAAGGTGAGGGGCCCGTGCTGCCAGGAGCATGTTCCCATGTGTCACTGAAGGTGAGGGGCCCGTGCTGCCAGGAGCATGTTCCCATGTGTCACTGAAGGTGAGGGGCCCGTGCTGCCAGGGGCACATTCCCACATGTCACCGAAGGTGAGGGGCCCGTGTTGCCAGGGGCACGTTCCCACGTGTCACTGAAGGTGAGGGGCCATGGAACTCATGCTGGGAGCTGCCCCCTCAGGGCACAGGGTCCCAGGTCAGCCCCGACTGTCTGAGCTGAACAGCAAGAGTTCAAGCATCCTGCATCCTGGGCCACACGAGTTTTCTGACTGATCTTCTTACTGTTGTTATGTTTTCTATCTGCTCATCCCTTAGCAGGCTCTGCTGATTGAACTCATGACCATGTTGTGCTAGAAACGCGGTGGTGGCTGACAGGAGCTGCTGCTGGGTGCAGAGGCCACAGGGGAGCTGTGTGGGCACCCCCAGAGCACTCACAGTGGTGGGGCATCTTCCAGGTCCCTGATTTCTCCAACTGGACAGAAATGAAGTGGATGGGCCTCCAGGTGAGCTCTCTCAGGAAGTGGACGGCCTCCAGGTGAGCTCTCAGGTCCGTATTGGGTTGTGTGTCCTAATCTAGGCCCTGTGGGTCTGAGTTGTCAAGGAGACGCCAGTGACCTTACAGGCTCAGGTCTTATTCGTGCCCACACTTCTGGGTTTGCATTTCAGCAGCTCCCCTGGGTTACCTCAGGGCGGGTAACTCCCTGCGACTCTGTCCTCCACCACCAAGGCTGACCACTGGCCAGACCAGACTGTCACTAGGGCCCCAGGGCCCAGCTCTAAAGGGCTGACATTTTAGTATCAGCCTTGGGACAGCACCCACTGCACAGGGCCCTTCACCTGCTGCAGTCGGGAGGGTGGGCACTGCTCTCTTTACAGGAGTGAGGGGTGCCTGGCCAGTGGCTGAGCAGGGCTCAGCTGCACCCCCCCTCTCCTGGAGCTGTGACTCCACCCCCAGTGGCTTTAAGTGACTCCACATGTGTTTGTATAAATACACCTTCCTTTTGAAAAAAATCCTACCTTTTACCACATGATATCATCATGGATTTGTTTAAACATCAAGGTGGAGTCCACAGGTTACTAACCCGGTTACCTAACCATGAATTTGGGGAAAGCAGTGAAATGGAGTTTTGCACAGGGACTTCTCCCGCTGTGTGACTCCGTGTGGCCCTGTGACCTGAGCCCCCTAAGTCAGCGAGGTAAGGACATGTCCCACTGCCCATAGGGCTGTGACACAAGGCAAATCCCTGGCTAGCCGGGCCCAGTTTCCTGGTTATAAAATGGAGGTGTGCCGTGTCCTGGGGCTGCTGTAAGGATAGTACGTGCATGTGGGTGCTCCCTGACCACAGCAAGGCAGGAAGGGGTGTGTGCCAGGCTGTGGAGGCGAGGCCAGCGTGGGGGAAAGGCATGCCCTGCCCTGAGCACACGGGATCCCTTGGAGGGAAAGGATGGACACACTCCGTCTCTCCCTCAAACGTGGGCCCCTGGGAGATCTGATAAGATTCCTTTACACCATAAAGAAAAGCACCAGGAAAAGTCCTAACATTTGCCTCTTCTCTCCTTTTTGATGGTAAAGTCAAACCTCAGGCCCGTTCTGCCCTGCCAGGGTCACCTGTGGGGACGTCTGTCTCAACTCTCCCTTGAACAAAGACATACATGGCAGCCGACTGGACGCAGAGCTCTTCCAGGCCAACCCCCGCTGGACACCTTTGGTCTGTTGGCCACAGAGTGGCCCTGGGTGGACGGGTGCTCCCCATGCCCTGGCCAGGGTTTGGGCTCAGATGAGCGGCTGGGGCAGGGCTCCCCTCCTCCACTCTCCTACAGAGGTGCTGCCATCCCTGGTGGGAGAACACAAAGCTCGAGGGCTGACACCAAAAGGGCCAGCTCTGCAGACTGGGCGTGGGGTGCCCACGAGGCCCCTGCTCACAGTGGAGGGAGGTCTGGGCACAGCGGCACAGACACCCGCTGGTCGGGCCACGCGTCCTTCCTCGGTGCAGAGCTCCCCCCTCTCGCGTGTCCCTGCTACGAGCACATCCTGGGAGTTTGGGATGTCAGGGGATACAAGACCCTGGCTCTCACCGTGCTGTTTCTAGCGTGAGCGGTAAAGTCACCTAGAAGGCGCCTGCATGCAGGCTATCTAAGCTTCCTAAAAACACCCAGTTCCCAAGAACTGGATTTAGGCCGAGCCAAATATTCCTGCCTGGGTCAGGGAGGGAGAACATGATCCCCTGGGGCCGTCTCTGTGGGGGGATGCCGCTCTGAAGGCCCCCTGCGCCCGCCTGGTGCTGGGTGTAGGTGGAAGAGCTCTGCCTCCAGCACGGGTGGGAGACGTGCACGTGAGAAGGCGAGAAAACCTGAGTGCACTAACGGGCAGCGGCGGGTGCTGCAGTAAAAGGCTGAGGTTGGCAGTGGAGGCCGCGAGCGGATCGGCTCTTACCTGACCACCTGCAAAAATGACAGGGGTGGAGGCGGGCTTTGGGCGGTAGGGAATGGTGGCACCTTTCGGTGGGGACTAGGAAAAGGGACAGGAGAGGGAGAGAGAGCGTTAGAGCAGCTTCGCAGCCCGGTAATGGAGAGGCGCGTCCCGGCCCACCCCACTCACCCCCCTGCACCGGCTCCACCCTCCCCACACCTCCCTGAGTTTCGCAGCAGTGCTGGGGGAGGGGAGTGAAGACCTCCAGCCCCCACACCCTCTGTGTGGCTGTCTTACGGCCCGTCCCTCCAGATGGCTCCTTTTTGCAGAGCCCTGGGCTGCAGTTTGCCACATACCGGCCTCCTGAGAGTACCACCTGCCCCAAACATCCCTGGGAGGCTCTGTGGCAGTGTGGAGGGTCAGTCCCATTGTGGGAGGCCAGGTGGGGTGGGTCCCTTGAGCATGAGACCCTGCTGGACAAGGGCTGGCCGCCAACCCAGACGGCCCCTGTGGTGCTGGCCCCTCCGCGGAGGCCCCTCCTGGGATGCGCAGGGTCTTGCAGGCCAGGCTGCACGGCTTCACGGGGAGCTGCCCCTTGGAGCAATTCTCTTGAATGCTCTGAAGAAAGCTGAGCCCTGCAGGACTCCACCGGGACCCATGTCCAAAGCGCTTGGCTTGGCCTGTGGTGATAGTCAGCAGAGATCTCCACAGAAGACTTGGAAACATCCCACTTCACTATTTGAAAAAGCATGTTTAAAGTGCTTACAGACTCCAAAGGAAAAATCCCATAGTTATGATGAGGTTGGCCGTAATTTCCCTTTGTTATTCTGTCGGAAACAGAGGATTAACATTCTCAAGCGCTGGCATTTTGAGCCTGCCCTGCTTCTCCTGGGCCAGTCCCCTGTGTGACCGTCCCCTGGGCCCAGGTCAGGGAGGTAGGAGTCCTGGGTCTAGGGGGCACCACAGCTGGGTTTGGTCCAGCAGGGAGAGGTGGGGGCTGGAGCCCATGAGCCGTTCCTGGCAGGGGGCAGCCTGTCCTGCTGGGAGTTCTAGGGCCTTGGCTGACTCAGGGCCAGCCCGGCACTCAGGGAGCGACTCAAAACCCCATGATGGGGAATGGGTGGCTGGATCCGCAAGGCCAGGGTCCTGGGGTGTGGCCTCAAGTACTGTGGGGAAGGGGATGCTAGGCGGGTCTGGGCTGACTCAGGTTGGGTCTGGGGTGGGAGGAACTGACTAAGGTGGACGGGAGCCGCCGCCACCCTCCCTGACTCCCCTCGGGCCGGTGCCCCGTGCTATGGGCCCTCAACCCCTACCCCGGCACAGGAGCTCCCAGCTGACCCTGACCTGTGATTCCCGCTTCTTGGGTGGGCACGGGGCCTGCTGGCCTCCCCTGGGACTGCACAAGCCTCCCTGCACTGGGTGCAGGGGTGCTGGGCCCTGGGTTGGCAGGGCACCATCTGTGGCGATGTCTGTATTCTCGGCGGGCCCCACCCAGACTCATGGCACCCTGGGCAGCCCTTTTCTCCGTCATCTCCCGGGTGTGAGGTGAGGCATGCCCACTACCAAGCCCAGAAGTCCTGCAATCAACCAGGAGGGTCTTCAAGGCATCCTTGATTTATTTTTCCAGTCACTCTTCATCTGAGGGCGGACCCAGCTCTTTCCAGGTGTGACAAATCTTCCTCCCTGGGATGATGGCCCCTGGGCCTCGGGATGCTGCACAGCCAGCAAGAGTGAGGGCAGCTGCCCGGCCATCTTCCCTGGCCACGTATGCTATGAGCTCCCTGTCTTGCTCAAACCTCCCTGCCCAGGAAGGAGACAAGGTGGTTGGGATGACAGCCCTGGGGGCGTGGGCAGCCTTGGGACAGCAGGTGCACCTGCATCTGTGGAGCTGCAGCTGGCACTGCACCAGGACGCAGTTGCAGAGGCACTGGGTGGCACTGACGAGACCCACGTGTTGCTGAGGAGCTGGACCTCAGCCCTCCATTAGGGATGTCCCTCCTAGAACTGTTCGTGTCACTGGCTGCTGCTAAGCCTCGGCCGGCAGGGCCCCCAGGGCCCGAGACTGGAGGGTTGAACAGAGAGTTCCGACCAGCATGGCACTGTCACCCTAACCAGGGAGTGGGGACTATTTCAGAACAAGAATATTTTGAAAAATATTTTTGACTTCACAAAATATCAAACTTCAGGGAAACAACTACACAAACATTTTTTAAAGAGGCAAACACGGGGTTTGAACCCCAAGCCAAGTATGAGAGAGGAGTGAGCCTGGGCTGCAGGAGGGGCTGGAGGCTGACCCTGCAGAGCTGCTAGAACCTTCCATTTGGGGTGATGCTTCTTCATTTTTGCTTCAGGAAAGACTGGCAACTGTTGATAGCTTCATGAATTTTGAGTATATTTCCGAGATTTTTTTCCTCCCCCCAAAATTTCACGAGAGGCGTCTGCTCTGAGCCGGTCCTTCTCTGCTTTTCCGTTTTAATGCTTTTGTTCACCCATCTCTACTTCTGCATGGGTTTCGTATGTTTTCCCGAGTTCCGCCCTCTGTTCCTCCACGGTGGTTTAAAACGACGCCTCCTTCTGCAGAACTGCGTGAGCAGAGCAGCCTCTACTGCCTTTGCCTCCCTCCCACCCCCAGCTGCCGGCCAAGGCCTGGCTCCAGCGTACTGAGCACCATTCCTGCAGCTCCAACTCTGCCGAAGACCCCTCAGGGGGATGACAACTTCTTATCCAACTCTGAAGATGAGAGCACAGGCTCCCTCCTCTCCATCTGCTCTCCCCTAGAAGCCCCATGAAGACACTGGACCCTGAGCTGGCAGCCCCAGCACCCCATGGCACCCACACCGACACAGCTCTCGCTCAGGCTGCCTTGGAAGCCCAGGTCAGGAGCCCTCCACAGCCCCAACTGTGTGAGTCCTCGGGGCAGCCGGGGCTTCCAAGCCTTTGCCTACAGTGCCAGGAGGCCAAACACAGCACTGACGTGGGCTGGCCCTGGCATGCAGACGGTACCTCCAGCATGACCACACAGATCTGCTTGACACACTGGATGATGGCATCTGGGGTCCCCGAGATGGTCACCGCCCGCTCCGTGGAGTTGGGCAGCATGTCCCCGGCCACCTGCACCTGGGCACCTGTGGACTGGAGAGAGGGGACGTTGGAAGGGAGCACCAGGGTGGCAGCACATGGAGCAGCAGCACCTCCCAGGTCTCGGCACCCAAGGCAGCTTGAGAACACTTCCTTAGAAACCTGCATACAGCCCACGCGCCCCTCCCCCGCCCCCATCCCAGCACCGCCCCCATCCCAGCACCACCCCTGCCACCACAGCCTGGCACTCAGTCACGTGCCCCCCCTGCCCCCATCCCAGCACCGCCCCCATCCCAGCACCACCCCTGCCACCACAGCCTGGCACTCAGTCATGTGCCCCCCCGCCCCCATCCCAGCACCGCCCCCATCCCAGCACCACCCCTGCCACCACAGCCTGGCACTCAGTCATGTGCCCCCCCCGCCCCCATCCCAGCACCGCCCCCATCCCAGCACCACCCCTGCCACCACAGCCTGGCACTCAGTCACGTGCCCCCCCGCCCCCATCCCAGCACCGTCCCCATGCCGCTGCTGCCACCACAGCCTGGCACTGTCACATGCCCCCTCCCCCGCCCCCATCCCAGCACCACCCCTGCCACCACAGCCTGGCACTCAGTCACGTGCCCCCTCCCCCGCCCCCATCCCAGCACCGCCCCCGTGCCGCTGCTGCCACCACAGCCTGGCACCCGGCCCTGTGCCTTCCCTCGGGTGCAAGTGACACCTGGCCAAGGCTAGACAGGAGGCATCTAAACAGACGCATTTTCAGGGAGACAAATGACTCCTTTCAAATACATGGAATTCTCTCTCTGTGGAGTTTTAGGTCACAGAGAAAGGTGGACTCTGGTCTTGGGAAAGGAAATGAAGATTGGGGCAGCTGCCCTGCTGCATAGGGAAAGGATTCAGGCTCTCCTTGAAACGAGACAAATGTGTGAATGTGAAGTTCACACCTGCAAACTCCGCCCATTGGGACAGGCCGATGGCTCAGGGCTGTCTCCAGGTGCCATGGAGGCCCCTCACAGGGAGCAGATACAGCGCCCAGTGCCCAGAGCCTCCCTTGCCCAGAGCCATGAGACCAGCTAGTTCCTCCCTGTCCCCAGCATGGCCCATAGGTGTGTAGTTGGTAGGCAGGATCCATAGGTGAGCAGTGGGTGGGGGGTCCATAGGTGGGCAGTGGGGGGGTCCATAGGGGGGCAGTGGGTGGGGGGGCTGTGGGTGGGAGGGCTGTGGTGGGGCCGGGTCCCTGCAGCACACTTGCACTTGCTCATGGGTCCTGTGTTCCTGTTTCGGACTTGGAGCTGTGGGGTCTGCGTGGCCAGCACTGGGCTTACGGACTGCAGGGATGAGGCTCAGGAAGGCTGCCTGGCCTGTGGCCACCACCCGCAGCCTGCCTAGAGGCTCTGCAGCGGCCCAGGCTGGGAAGGTCCTGTTACCTCCCTGATCTCCTTGATCTTGGAGCCTCCTTTGCCGATCAGGGACCCGCACTGGCTGGCAGGCACCACCAGCCTCAGCGTCACTGGGGGCTTGCTGGTGGCAGGGCTGTTGCTCATGGAGTTGATGATATCCTAGGGGAGAGACACGTGTGTTGGCAGCACATCAGGCCTCACACAGTGAGAAAGCAGGAGGAGTGCAGGGGGTGCGTCCTGACTTCCCACGCTCAGAAGCCCACAGAGCCCCTCCCGTGCATAGCCGAGGACACAGTGGCCAGGCCAGGCCAGGGAGGACCGGGAGATGCTGCTGAGATGGACGTGCAGGCCCAACACGGCACACAGACGGCAAGGCAGGATGGTCACTGTGCCATAGTGGGGTTGGGGCAGGTCTGGCCTTGGTCGTGGAGACCTGGTGGGCAGGGGGTGTGGATAGACAGGCTGACACAGGAAGTGTAGACACTGGCCTAAGTGGAGGGGAGAATGGAGGCTGGAGACTAGCGGGGCTGGGTAGATGCCCAGGGCCAGGTGAGGCAGCGCTGCCAGGGACAGGCCACAACTAGGTGTCGAGGGCACGGGGGCAGAGAATGGCTCCTGGGGTCTGGTCTGGGGAAGGAGACGTGTGGTTAACGTAGAAGTGTGAGGGGGCAGCAAAGGCTGAGGTGGGGGTGAGCCAGTGCCCACCCTCCTGGGCAGCTGGTGTTTGGCTCATGGTCCTGACACCCAGGAGACGGAGCTGGGCTTTGGGTTCAGGCTGGTAACCCATGGGGGACAGGGCTTCCATCAGCTGCATGGGAAGCGTCCAGGCTGTGGCCTGGAGCTCGCTGCAGAGCGCGGTAAAGAGCTTGGCAGAGGCAGTGACACGGAGGCTCCCCCAGGATACCCGCCAGCTCTGGGTCCATCATGCCTGAGCTATGATTCAGGGCAACACAATTTGTTCTCCACAAAAAGTGCCCTCTTCTTAGAAACAAGGCCTGGGTCAGTGTGTGCCTGGACAAACTGCTATAGACTACCAAGAAAATAGGATGGTGTTCCCGTTTGTCTATTTTTTGTGCTGGGAGCTTGACTTTGACCCAGAGCGTTCTCTCCGGTGTTGTACCTGCTGGGGCTGGGGAGAGCCTCTGTGTGTCAAGGCTGGGGACCTGAGGCACGGGCACTGAATTCCCACTTCCTGCCACCCGCTCTCATGGGGCCATGTCTCCATCCCTCCTCTCCCAGGAAAACTCTTGAATGGACTCATTGCAACCTGGACTCGGGTGCCTGTTTCTCCAGTGGTTTCAATTCCCCAAGGATGACTGGGCCTCAGTGGCTGCCCTGGGGAACATTTGACTTTAACAAAATTGTTCATTGAGAGGCACCTTAAAAAAGAAAGATAATAAGATTTTTTCAGGCCCAATGGGCAGCGTTTTTTGATTGGTATGAAGAGGCCTCCAAATGAAGTTCTGATTTAAAAATAGCTTCACTAAACATTCTTTGGCTAAAGCTAGTCAGCAACCTGGCAGACATCAGCAACAAACCAGACCCCCAGGCTCATAAGCTCTCCCCTCCTTTTCCTCCCACTGCCCCTGCCCAGCACTCCCCCTGCCCTGTCCTTCCCTTCCAGTTCCTCCATCAACTCCACCTCTATCTTTTCCAGCCCTCCTAAAACCCCCAAATGCCAGCTGTCTGTAAAAACCCAACCCTCCAAAAACCAGGTGAATAGGCAACTCCAGAAGCTAACCCTTGGATTGCAGCTGAATTCAGAGTTGTACTTATGGATTCCCTACACCCAGACCAGACCTGCAATGACCAACAGAAGAATTTAGAATTATTTTGGTTGCACATGACCCAGAGTTACCTGAACTCTGTCAACAAATAAACCCGAGGATCAAAAAAGGTCCCACAGCAAAGTCCTAAATGCCACTCCTAAAACATCCCCAGTAGGAACTGATTAGAACAATCACACACACAGCTGTAAGATGAAACAACTGGAGATTTGGGGACAGACAGAAAGTCCCTTCTGACAACCCCGACTGTCTCTACCCTTCAAGGCTGGCGTGAGGGCAGCCCTGTCGCCCCATGAGGTCAGCGCTGGCGTGAGGGCAGCCCTGTCGCCCCATGAGGTCAGCGCTGGCGTGAGGGCAGCCCTGTCGCCCCATGAGGTCAGTGGAGTGAAGCCCCACGCGAAAACAGAAATGGGGATGGGAATAGCCCTTCTGCTGAATGACAGCCACTGGCAGAACACACTGAAAAAGCTCTGGAACAAAAATGAGCCAGGATTCCTGCAGATCAGAGAGCTAGGCGCCCCTCACCAGCCCCAGCGCCGGACAAGGACGCTCATTATAGCTGCTGCATTCAGAACGGACGTCAGAGAAAAGATGATCCCATCCCCATAAATAACAACTGAGACACAGAAAGATCCTGGGTCCAGGCAGTGAGGGAGCCCGACGAAGGAACGGGCGGCCGGCATCCCACCTGGCCTTCAGCCCTCAGAGTGACTAATGCTGGACGCAGGTGGTCTTCCTCATCCTCCTGGTGGCTGTGGCGACTGTTCTTACATCCCACCTGCAGAAAGGTCTCATGTAATCCTCCTCCTCAGTTTAGATACACCACACCCTGGAAGGCGTTTCAAATAACCCGCCGTGTTTTCTCTCCCTATTTCCCAGCCCTGAACTCTAACCCTTGGGCCCTTGACTGGAAAACATTCATTCCTGCTCTGGGACTCCACCCCTGAAAATTTAGTAGGCAGAGACTTTGCTTGAAAATGGAATGGCATCTTAAATGCACATCAGAGACACTGTTTCCTGAGCTCCTAGAGAACTCAGCCCACTGGCAAGCTGTGTGGGCTCTGGGCAGACCCCCGCCTCATGAGGTGGGTGCAGACTCCAGACAAGGGTCTTGACGCTGCACCTGACACAATCCCACTAACACAGGCAAAATGACTGGGGCGGAGCCTCCAAAGGCTCCGAGAGGTTCCACCAAAACACGACCCGAAATTCTCCACAATCCCGTGACCCCAAATCCAAAAGAAGGGCTCAAACTACTGATACCAAACAGACAGAGATACTGATCTGCTGAAGACCTCAGGGCCACCAACAAAATTATTCTCCCTTACTTCCTAGGTGTACTGAACCGAAACACAACTTCGCTGTCCATTCTTCCCAAAGCCACTTGCTTCGTGGTGGCGGGTGTTCACGCTGTTCCTCCAGGGCTGCCGCTAGACCAGGAGAGTGAGCATGTTTTGCCCTCACTGGGAAGGACAATGATTAACCTGGACAGTCACGCCCTGGGGGTCACTGAAGCCCTCTCCTGCTTTTTCCAGGTGCTCATTAAGACCTAGAAGACCTAAATCTCCCTAGCAATTCAGTTCAGTCCTGGTGACGCCCTCCTTTGTTCAAGACAAGGAAGCCTGTGGAGGGACCCCACCCACCTGCAGCCTTAGCAGACTCCTGCTGAGAACCCCAGCCTAATGTCCTACTTCACAAGTGAAGCTGGAGGTGATCAGGCAGGGCCTGTGCTACAGAACCGGACCAAGTTCATCCACTGAAACCCTGATCCTCTGTGTGACTGTGTTTAGAGATGGGGCTTTACAGAGGTAACTAAGGTAAAATGGGGTGCCTACAGTAGAACCTAATGTAATCTGACTCGTGTCCTTGTAAGAAGAAGGGACGAGGATACTGACACACACAGAGGGGTGACCCTGTGAGGACCCAGGAAGAAGGTGGCGTCTCCAAGTCAAAGAAAGAGGCCTCAGAGGAACCGGCCCTGATGGCACCTTGATCTGAGACTTCCAGCCTCCTGGACTGTGAGAGAACCAGCGTCTGCTGTGTAAGCCGCCCAGCTGTGGCATTTTGCAATGGCAGCCCAAGCAGGCTGGGACAGTGTGCTGCTGCTAACCTGGCTCTCCTTCGGCACAGTCCCCTGTGGTGGGGAAAGTCTGCCAGATACAGAACTCATCACACTCGCTGGCACTTGTCAACTAGCCAAGGGCCCGTGGCGGTGGATGCTCTGGAAACAGAGGGGCTTTTAGCTCTGCTGGAAGCCCACCCAACATGGGCCGCGTGCTGAGTTCTCAGGCACACTTCTTCTTAGAGAGGTGGTGACTGCAGACGCGAGGCCAGTGCAGATGGAGATGCGGACGTTGGGGAAGGTGCTCTGGGGGGTCATTCTGGCCAACCAGTGCTTTAGCCACGGCTGACTCCAGCCAAGCCTTGAAGGCTGGATCTCTGGAGGCAAGCAAAGAGGCCATTGTAAGATTTCAACACTTCGCCCCTGATTTTGAAAAGGAAGAATGGACAAATTCTGAAAATTCTGGTTGTACCCTTTACTCAATCTTTTCTGGTGCCCTCAAGACAGCTGGCTTTGGTACCAGATGATTTCAAATGGGTATTAGCTAAGTCAATCCATGACACTCCTCATCATGCCGTAGACAAATTGATGAGTATCTCCAATCAGCACTGGTGGGAAGCTTTACAAAGACTGCTGAGGTTCTTCGAAGGCCAGGTATCTGTCAACAGCACAATCCGACATGGTGTGAGGGTGAGACGACGCCCCAGAGTGATGCCTCAAGGGCCCTCTGAACACCTTCAGGTAGATTTTAACCAGCGTCCACCTGGGACTGGAAATGCTTTCACTGTTGTGTGTCTGTTTTCAGGATGGGTTGAAGCATTTCCTTGTTTAAAAGCTATAGTCCTTAAAGTTGCTAAAAAAAATTCCTTGATTTTGTATTTCCAAGCTGAAGCATACCAACTTTTATATGAAGTGATTGAGAAATACATTTTACACAAACCATTATAACAGAACTCTGTGAGTGGTTACCCTTTACTCAAGAACAACACTGTCCTGACCATCCACAGTCTTCTGGAAAAACCGAAGGACCCAAAGATGAAAACTCCGAATCCTTTGAGCTTTCTTGGCCATACAGTCTGCTCGCTTGGAGACACCTCAGCTCTCCCTCCATGGACTGATGACTGGAGGACTCGTACCTTCAGGGATTCCTGATACTCGATTCTGTCCTGCTGCAGGCAGAGATGGCAAATGACTGCAGAGAACTCAGCACAGCCCTACGTAACCTATGTAATCGCGTAGGTTACGGCTGCTTCCCACGACATCTTCCCAAACATCCTCCTTAGGTTCTTCAACCAGGAGATTTTGTCTATTGGAAGGGACATCAGAGAAAATCTGTTTCTCTAACCTCATTGGAAGGGGCCTTACCAGGTACTGCTAACAAACCCAGCAGTGAAACTCCAAGGAATCAGTCCTTGGGTTCACATTTCACAGCCAAAGTGGCGATTCAGAATTCCACACAACCAGAGAATGACTCCCATACAGGACCTCAAACTGAGGTTCTCTGAGATCCTCTAGAGGCAGCCATTCTTCAGAAACAGATGGCTGATCTGAGACCTTCCTGCAAGCTGAAGACCTTGGACAAAGGCCAGTTTCTGCTCAGATGTCCTGACAAGACCTCTGTCTGATTTGTTTCCTTTTTCATCTGCTTACATTTAATCACTCTCCCTCTCATTCTCCATGGGCCCCTGGTTGTCATCCACCTCTGGTCCCTTTTCTATTTTCTTTTCACTTTATGATAATTGTTAGCTTAACACATATTCATTCTAATGCCATTCTTGATTATCCCAAACAGTAACCACTGCCCTCACTCTCACTGACTACTGGACACACCGCCCACCACCAGGCCCCAGGGGGGAAAATCTCAAGACATGCCAATTTCATCAAATGGGACCCTGGGGGATGGCAGCTGATGCTTTCCGCTTGCATCTACATGGACAACTGACTCTAAACAAATCACCTGTGACTTTGCTAGCATCCCTTTCTCCTAGAAAAGCAACCAATTATTAAAGTTTACTGATCAGTCCCCAGGTCATTTGAAACTTAAATTCAGCAACCTGCATAGGGCAACCAGCCGTTAAACACTGGCCACGAGGGAGAAACAAAGACAGGTCCCAACTGAAGCTGGAGGGCACAGGCCTCGGTTCTAACCTCTTGGCCTGAGCCACAGCCCTTCCCCGGTCTCCATATGCCTCCACCAGACACTGCTTCCTTGGGGCCAGTCACCAGGCCCTGCTGGCCTCAGATGAATAACTCAGACACCTTAGGAAAGGTATCCTGAGACTTCTTTGTACATAGAGACCCTAATTCTATAATCTCCACAGCTGGAAATTCTGACTCAAACTTCAGTTCCAAAACCAGGCCACCTGTGATTATGTGTGTGCCCTGTGGGAGGGATGACTGAGTGTCTCCCACAGTGGGAATCACACAGGCAGAAACTGCGGTCAGAAACGCATCGCCAACTCTGGCAGAAGTTATTCGGGACACCGCCTGCCCTGGGTGGAAGATGTGTTGGCATAAGCAGCGGTGGGTAATTGCTTTTCTGCAGGTTTCTTGCTGGCCAGCCATGCTGGCGTCTGTGCCACTGCACATGCCACCTGTAGAGCGAAGGTCCCAGGAGTGGGCTGCCCAGCACCCTAAGGAGCGGCCACGAGGCTCTCCGAGGCTGGCCCTCATGGCTATGGGATGTGTCCTCTTGCCTTGGGTTGGGTAACAGCGCTCTTGGTCTCACCACTGTCCAGGGACTCGGTTGTTCTTGTTTCTGTCTTGGTGTCACGATGCTGGTCTGCTGCATTCCATCAGTCTCCCGTCAGGCAATGGCCAGGATGACTCAGCAACAGAAAGATCCCGAGGACCCCGCAGCACAGCTGACCAAAAAGGCAACTGAACCATCCCCAAGCAGCGTGACCTGGCTCTCTCGCCTTTCCTGAACTGGCTATCCTCTTGCAAATGAGAGAGTAGCTAAAAGGGGAAACTAAGAAACAACCTCCAGACAGTGGCTAGGCCACCTATGATAGGGGAGCACTGGCCCCAGTGTCTGCAGCGTCCAGCCCTGGAGGCCAGGCCACAGCCTCTGCTGCACTCGGCCCTGAGCAGTCAGCTTCCCTCATGTGCGTCCCCAGTTCCAACTCAGGACCCACTGGAAAAGGCCTCGCACGCTCCCCCAACCAGTCACATGGGATGTCCCACTTCTAGCCCCACTGCCTCCCCCAGGGCACATCCCTCGTCTCCTCTCCCACACCGAAGTTCCCCCTCCTGCCTGACTTTGAGTCTCTGCCAAGCACAGAAGATGGCACCGACCACCACCATGGCCAGCTTTGAATACTAAAGAGCCTCTGCCCATTCTCCCTTGGAGGGCTCTTCGCTTATTCCCACAAAGTGCACCTCATTACTTAATGGTAACCCCTCAAAGACACTAAATGCATCTCTAACTTCCAGCAATTTCAAGAAAATTAGAAACACATAGAAGACATTATAATTTCACTCAATGACAGAATACACAGAAGTGCTGCTCTTTCTTTCTCTCTCCCCCTCGCTCTCTGTCTCTCTCTCTGTCTCTGTCTGTCTCTGTCTCTCTTGTCTCTGTTTCTCTCTCTCTCTCTCTCTCTGTGTCTCCCTCTGCCTCTCTCCCTCTGTTTCTCTCTCTCTGTCTCTCTCTGTCTCATAACCACCAACATGGATGGTCTCTACCTTTACCATCCATATCTAAGCCAGGCTACATCAGCTCTCATGGGGGGCCCAGAGGCATGGTGCTGTGTGGCTGAGGACCAGGGCTGTGCCAGCCAGGGCTTCGTCACGAGCCATGTGGCAGAGCTGGCTGGAGGCTGGAGGTGCTGGTGGGGCCTGAGGGTCAGCCAGGCTGCGTGCCCCGGGGGGAAGGGTAGGGTGTTCTGAGGCCATGCTAGGTGCCCCAGCGCAGGGTCTGGGGAAGCTGAGGGAGGTGGACTTAAGGCACATAGCCGGGAGTAGCTGGCTTCAGAAGGACAGAGGGACACTGGCCCCTGACTGGGTGAACCAGAGCTGGGGAGAGGCCCTGGGAGGTAAAGGAGGTGAGTGTGGTTATGGGGCTGCCTGGGCGGGCTGGGGCATCCCCTAGTCCAGGTACAAGGGAGAAGGCCCAGGGAGCCAGCTGGGACCATGCCCACCCCCGCCAGGCTGGCCAAGGTTCCCCAGGATGCAGGTTACCTCCTCAAACTTGTATGCGATCATGGCAAAGGCCTTGAAGATGGCGTCTGTGGGGCCTGTGATGGTCACAATCCTCTCTGGGCAGTTTCCCTCTGAGATGTTGATCCTCGCACCACTCTAGGGTGAGAGCAGAGAAACCCTTGGGCCAGTGGGCCGGGGGCCAAAGTCCGTTGACAATTGACATAAACACATGCCTCTGTCCGCTGACTGGCAAACCACGAATGAACAGTAAAATGCTTCTCAACAATCTCCTTTACAAGGAAATTTTAATTAGCAAAAGGAATTCAAAGGATTCCTTCCCCACAGGGAAGCACAGGAGGCCCGAGTAGGGGGAAAGAGGCCCTGCACTGCACTCCCCACAGGCCCTGGCCGAGAGCACAGGCAGGATGTCAGCAGGGGCAGAGCCTGGGGACCCTCCCTGCTCACCCGGGAATGGCTGCAGACAGGTCAGGACCCACCACACTCACCTCCTCACGCATCTTCTTCACAGTTTCTCCTTTCTGGAATAAAGATTTAGACAATAAGGAAAAGGTGTCCCTTTGGCACTGAGGACAATGCGGCCAGGGTGGGTGGGGAGCGGCCTGGCCCATGTGCCCACACCGCAGAGCCTCCCACCTGCGCTGGAGGAGCAAACCAGCCTCTCCACTAAGGCCAAGCTTCATGCCCACCACGCCCTGGCGGACATTTCGGATGGGAAACTGAGGCCCAGGAAGGCAAGTGCACCCACCTACGGGCACACAGCTGGCAAGGGTGGTGCAGGTCTGACCTGACTCCCCATGGCAGCTCACTCGTGGCACGTGGCAGTGTGTGTGCCCTCAGGCGCCCCCCACGGCCGGCTGCGCTCTGGCTCGCCCTCCTGGAGGTGGTGACTCTCAGAGACGCACCCTCTCAAGCGCTTGGGAGGAAGCCGGGACAATGACCTACTAGAGGCGCCCCCATGGTGAGACTGAGGGGAAGGACACAGGACCCCCGGAGGTGGTGAAAATGTGACAAAGACGGGGAGGTGGCCCTCACTGCTCAGCCTCCTGGGGCAGCAGACTTCCAAACTGGGCCTTATTTCCCCTGGGCCAGCCCTGATTTGGAAAGGAAGTGTCTGGGGGCTGCTGCCTCCACCGGCACTCCTGGAGACCACCCAGACTACACAGCCGTCTGAAGAACGCGTGAGAAATCATTCTTTGTGGGGTCTTCAACTGGGAAAGAAGGGCTGGCCACTAAGGCCACGGGCAGGGGGCAGCGAGGCGACCAGCTGGGGAGAACCCTTTCCCCTCAGTCTGCACAGAGCCAGGGACCAGCTTCAATGTCACGCAGCATAAAGGTGACACCTCTGGGGTCCTGACTTCATGGAACACAGACCACCCACCTACTGGGAAAGGCGCACCTGCTGGGTGCCACCTAGCACCCAAGGAGGCTGCCATCCTCACCATCCCCTTACAGAGACCCCAAGACAGGCAGAGATTCAATCAATAATTACCTTCCCAATGATGCTTCCAACTTCCTGCAGGAAAAAAATCACAGAAAGATGATGTCATAGAGCAGGAGGAGGAAAACACCGGAGGCAGACATTGCCGAAACCTGCCTACCTTCCCTGTGTGAGTGAAGAAGGGAAAATTCAGAATCTGCCGGTGGTGGGGGCAGGGTGGGTATGTGTACAAGCCAGGCTGCCTATACAGAGGCCCTGAGCCGGGGCTTCCTTGGCACCCACCTGACCAGGCCAGAGATGGGCTGACTCGAAGTGCCCCGGGGGAGGGCAGCTGCCTGCCCCCGATAAATAACTCAGGGGGCATCACCTACGCACTCAGGCTGCCAGGAAACCCTGGAAGAAATGCGTGAAAAATAAAGCCTCCTTCAATTGTGTGACTCAAATAAAACTTAGCACTGCTAGTGCTCCATGACTGCTATTTAAAAGGCAGCCTGTTAAAAGGAATGCTGGAAGATGCTGCCACAGTTCTGACGGTGAGCCCGAGGTGGTTTTGGGACACACACTCCCCGCTGTGCTGAGTGGCCCAGTATCTCCCTGTCCAGCAGCGGGACGGAGCTGACAGGTGCTACTGTGGCCTGTCACCTGAAGCAGGGCCAGCAATGGTGACTCTGTGAGGCTGTGAGGACAGCGTGCAGAGGGGGCCATGGAGGCAGAGGGAGGCCATGAGGACGGTGTGCAGAGGGGTCCGTGGAGGGAGAGGGAGGCCGTGAGTATGGTGTGCAGAGGGGTCCGTGGAGGGAGAGGGAGGCCGTGAGGACGGTGTGCAGAGGGGTCCGTGGAGGGAGAGGGAGGCCGTGAGGACGGTGTGCAGAGGGGTCCGTGGAGGGAGAGGGAGGCCGTGAGGATGGTGTGCAGAGGGGTCCGTGGAGGGAGAGGGAGGCCGTGAGGACGGTGTGCAGAGGGGTCCGTGGAGGGAGAGGGAGACCGTGAGGACGGTGTGCAGAGGGGTCCGTGGAGGCAGAGGGAGGCCGTGAGGACGGTGTGCAGAGGGGTCCGTGGAGGCAGAGGGAGGCCGTGAGGATGGCGTGCAGAGGGGTCCGTGGAGGGAGAGGGAGGCCGTGAGGATGGCGTGCAGAGGGGTCCGTGGAGGGAGAGGGACACTGGACACAAGGAGGGGCCCCTGTCAACCAGGGCACCTCCCCCACAGAGTACAGCTGGGTGGCATGGCCACTGCTGCTGGAGATAGGGCTGTGCACCTGGCCTCACAGAGCCTCATCTACTGTGGGGCCTTGGCTCCTGACACCCACAGTCGGAGAGGCAGGTCCGTCTGTCTCCACTGCAGGAATGAACGCTCTGGGTGTGGGCACCACCACCTTCCCTCAGGAGGAGGCTGTCTTCTGGAAACCTAGGATGTGCCAGTGCTGTGGGGCTAGAGCCCAGAGCCTCCGCCAGCCTCCTCCTGGAGGGAGGCCACACACAGATACTGGCAGCTGGATTCCTCATGGTGCACACCTGAGGCAGGAAGAACTGGGGGACCCTGTGCTGTGGGGCTGGAACTGGGGTTCCATATAGGGAGTTGAACATGGAAGGAAGCGCTCTGCGGAGGTGCAGCCCGGGACCCACAGCAGCCCAGGAGCACCACGCGCCCTGGCTTCCAGAACATGCCACCACATACAGGAGCTACTGAGGGAGTGGCTGGTTCCAGGCCTGGGACAAGGAGGACAAGATGAGCAGAGAGCAGGATGGGGCTGTAGGAACAGGGACTCGTCAGGCCTTGGGGTTCTGGCCAAAGCAGGGCAGCGAGGGCATCGGAGCAAATCACGTGGTCACGGAAGGATGAGCCGGGGAAGAACATAGCAACCCGACTCCCAGAGGATAGAAACATGCTCTGAAAGTCTGAGGAGTTTCCTGCGAGTGGTCAACAGGCACACCCCAGGGCAGAGCTGCTGCTGTGTTCCTGCCAACGGCCAGGAGACCTAGACCAAGGCACAGGTACTCCGCACACACTGCAAAGTGTCAACCGCAGAGTCAAAGCCAACCATCTACTCCAGGTGGAAGGGACTCGAGACGGCACCAGGGGATGCCGTGCGGCCGCTATGAAGGAAGCCAGTGGTAGGAATGCATCCGTGTGGGTGCCCTGACACGGATGGCTGTGTGTGGCTGTGCTGGAGAAGGTCCCTGTTGGTAGGAAACACGCAGGAGGTATCAGGTTGGCACTGAGTCTCAAAGGGGCTGTACCTATAACTGCTTTGTAAGTTTGAGATTGCTTAAAATAAGATTAAAAAATGATCCAAAGACCCAGGCAGTATCAGGTTCTGTCTGCTGCGGCCGCCTTTCCTACAGTGCCAATGGTGGCTCCTCTTACCTTTCCATGCATCAGCAGGCGGATGGTAAGGGTCACGTTCAGGCCACCTTCTGAGACCTTGGACTCCATCCTTCTGCCAAATTGTGGCTGGGGGTGGTGGCTTAAGGCGCTGAGGGTGCTGTGAGGAAGGACAGATGGGGCCCAGAAGGCGTCACCTGGAGAGAGAAGGCACAGCTGCTGCTAGAGAAGAGTCTCATGGCCCATGCACATCCAGGGGCCTCCTGGGTGGCAGTAGGAAGGGGTTGCCCACCCGCCACGTGCTGACCAGGCCTCACATGCTTGGCACAGGGTACGCAGGAGTTCAGGGGAGGGCCTTGGGAGAGGTCTCCAGGGAGGCCCCACGGCTACCTCCCTCCTGACACTGGGCAGGCCACCGCAGCTCCTGGCCAAGGTCTGCATCTGCCCAGGCTCATAGGAGCACCTCTCTCAGCAGCCAGAGACTGGCAGGAGCTACCCCTGTGAGGCCCTGGGGACTCGCATCTCATAGGCCCAGCGCCCTGCAGCTCTGCCCCCTTGCTTCTGCTGTGGCCTCAACACACGGTTGCGGGGTGCCGGAGTCCCCTCGCCAGGGTGTGGGAGCCGGCCCTTCACATCCCGAGCCTGCCATCCTCATCCCCTCATGCTCTCATGTGACTTAGTCTCTGTCAACTAAGCTGCCAAACAGCTGGTGTCCCTGGCAGTTCTCGGCAAGTGCCTTCCACGCACACAGCGCTGTCTGCAGTCATCGTGTCACTGCTGTGCACTGCCGTTCAGTGAACTGACGGAGCCCACTGGGCAAAATTAAGGCCTCATTTTATGATTGACCAGCAAAGAATGATAGCAGTGAAGGTGAGGAGCTCGTGCGACGGTCAGGGCGACTTTGCGCGGCACGGTGGGGACCCTGCTCCGAGGAACTGGGCTCTGCAGAGTCAGTTCCACACCGAGTCCTTCCCTGAAGGGCAACACCTCACCCAGGGGGGCTGCCTCGCAAAATCCACCAGGAACAGAACCCTGTGAAGCCGCACCCCCCACCATAATCGAGCTGCCTGGACACTGCCCTTTGATTCAACCGGTTCACACAGAAGAGGCTATGGGTTAAAAGATGGGACAAAGGGCTTTTTTTCAATAAAATAGTTCTGTTAAAAATATGCTAAAAGAAAAACACACAGACAACACAGAGGCAAAGCCCATTCCAACTGCCTGTGTGGTGTGTAAGGAGGATCTGCAAACAGCAGCCACAGGTGTCGGGGTGGAGCCACAGCCACGGATGCACCTCTGCACTGACAAAGTGACTCGCTGTCTACACCTGCGCTTACGCTGTCTACACCCATGCTTACTGTGCTTAAAAACGCATGTATAGGTCACTTCATCAACACACTCAGACTATCACAAAATTACTGTAATTTTATTACAAATTGTTATCTGTAATATTATTTGTATTAATTTATAATTTTATTACATTATTATTTGTAATAAAATGACACTTTGAAGGACAAGGATTTTCACGTTGCATTTAACGAGGACTTCACGTAGCACAAAGGGTTCTGAAGATCATCCTTGCATACGAATGCTCTCGCTTCACTGTGTAGCACATCGGCCACATGTGGCTTTTTCAGTTTAAAACTAAACATCCACAAGCACATTTAAAGTGCCAAACAGTCTTGTGTGGGCAGCGGTGGCTGCCAGGGGAAAAGCAGAGAAGCCGTTTCTGGCACCACGGACAGCTCTGCTGGACAGCACAGCTCATGCCATTGCTTCGGTGACTCATTGTAAGTAGTGCGTTCGTGTAGAAAGGTCTCAGAAAGGAGAGAAGAGTATCAGTTCCAATGCATGGCGTGGCCCAATAAGCACCTCTGTGCGCACACGGGCACCCTGAGATAAGCCCGGCTGCAGCCTTTCACCTGTGGGTACCGACGGACCAGCACACATGGACTGGATCTCGGTGTGGCTGCTCTGGAGCTCCGTGCCTCCTTTTTAATTAAAAACTCTCCTCCCTATCAGAGGGACAGCAGGGCCCTGCAGCCATCTGTTATGTCAAGGTTTCCAGCCGAGGGAAGGGAAAGTGGGTCAGCTCCTGCCAGGGGTGCTTGGGGCTCCAGGCTGTCAGCCTCTATCAGTCACACAGGCCAGCGAGCTGCAGCCAGCGCCTCTCTTCATTGCAAGGGCAGCATGAGTGAGGGGCCGTCCTGTGCAGTGCGGGTCACCTGGGACTCAGTGCCCAGGACCCTAGAGGACCTACCCTGCTCCAGTTAGCAGCTCCCAGAGTTGCAGACCACTTGGAAGGCCAGGGTGAACGAGGTGTCAGCTGCTCTCTGGCTGTCCCCGGGCACTTGCCCGTCCATGCCATCTGCAAAGTGCCCTGGCCTTGCTGCCACCTCTGCGGCTGCTGCTGTCCTTCCCAGCTAACACTGGCCATCTGCCCAGAGTCCATGGGGCAGTTTGGTGGCTACCAGGAAATGAAGGGCTGAAGTGGAGCCTGCAGCAGCCCACGCTGTGACCACGGGCATCCAAGGCCCCATGCGACTGGCCGTTCCTCGGAATGGAGCCCGTTCTGAGGCTTGTCCACCCCTCCCCACACTGTGTTCCAGAAACAGGCAGAGCTCTGGTCCATCCAGGTCCCTCCCTCTGTCCCATCCAGTGCTGGAGATTTAGCACATTTTAGCCCATGCAATGGGAGGGGAAGAAGAGACAGGCACAGTCATCCCGTGAGGGCCTGGGCCCCCAACCGCCTCATCCCCGTCCCCGTCTGCACCCGGGGCCCTCACCTGCCTCCCTTCCTGTCTATACCCAGGGCCCTCACCTGCCTCCCTTCCTGTCTATACCCAGGGCCCTCACCTGCCTCCCTTCCTGTCTATACCCGGGGTCCTCACCTGCCTCCCTTCCTGTCTATACCTGGGGCCCTCACCTGCCTCCCCCTGCCCCAACTGTACCCAAGGCCCTCACCTGCCTCCCTTCTCGTCTACACCCAGGGTCCCCACCTGCCTCCCCCTGCCCCGCATCTACACCCGGGGTCCCCACCTCCTCCCTACTGTCTGCACTTGCCCAGGGGGTCTGTGGACCACCACTCCCAGATGTGTCTCAGGCCAGAACACACTCTGCACCCCAGATCCCAGGGGATGAGCCTAGAGCTGTGGCCACGGGGATTTCAGACACCCACATTTGACATATGTGACCAGCACGACTCCTGGCCTACCCCATCGCATGCATTAACAAACCCAGCAGCCCCCACCTGCCATGTGAGGCACAATCTGAGCTTTTCTGCCCCCTCTTCCACCCCCACTGCCCCCAAATCCTGCCCCACCTTCCAGCCCCTGCTGTCACAGGTGCCAGGGACGCCTCCAAAAAGCAACACAGAGCCCCCTCTCTCCTCCCCGCTCAAGACAACTCTCCACGGTCCCATTCTCTCAGAGTTCAGTCTAAGGCCTCATCCACACCCTCCAACTGCCACAGGCCCTGAGGGTAAAAGCCCCCAGCACTTCTCCTCCCCGAGACTCCCGCCCTGCCCGGGCCCAGAACACCCTCCTTCCCGCACTCAGTCCTCGCTCCATGGTGGTCCCTCCTCCTGGGGCTTCCCTGTTAGTAATGGCTCCCTCCCCAGAACTCCCTCCCTTCTCCAGAGTTCCCTGCACCGACTCCCAGCTCACACAGTGGCCCTGACGCACAGCTACGGAAGCAGAGAGGGTCTCGGCACCCACAGTGGAGACGGTCACTAAGATGGGGAGATCCAGGTGGATGGAGTGAAGGTGCCCTGAGGACACACAGGCTGAAGGGGGCTGAGTGTGGGGCCTAGAGGTGGGGACGGTCCGTGCGTAGATCTGGGGTGCAGATCCCCTTACAGAGGACACAGGGCCAGCGCTGGGAGCCCAATTTAGCCACAGCCTTGGGGTCAGTCCTGGCAGGGCCAGCCTCAGCTGCAGAGACGCCTCATCCAAGGCCCTGTGGGTCGGCTGGACCTGCCGCACAGACCATGCCCGCTTCCCCTCCTCCCAGGTGTGAACATGAACACAGTCTGGGCACAGTAAGCCCCATGAGACAGGACCGTGCCTCATGCCCCGGGAGAGACGGGACTGCACCCCTGACGTGCACTCGCAGCTCCCCTTTCTCAGGCCAGGGACTAATGCGCCGTTTCCTTGTTCTGCACAGTGACTGGAGAGAATTAACCAACGCCAGGGGCGGAAACCTCCTGCCTTCTTGGTTCACGACCCTTGTAGATGAACTTCCCCTGTTTTCTGCACTGCTTAGACCAGAAGACGGGAAGCCGTGACTGCCGCACCCTCTGACGGGTTAAATGTACCCTTCCCCGAAACAGGCACTGCCCGTCACCCGTCAAACGCCGTGACTGCGCCCACCTCGTAGGAAGGACGCCGCGATCCTGCTAAAAGCCCCTCGGCCTCTGCCTGCCCGAGGGCACCCTTCCCCTGCCTGCTTCCGAGGGCGGACTCCATTCCTCTGGAGTTGGTGTTTCCGGGTGGGCCAGCCTCCAACCACCTTTGAATAAACCCCCTTACATTAGATTCTGACCCTGTGTGATTTTAGGCCGGTGGGGCTCTGTGGAATGCAGGCTGTGTAGACGTCCTGCCTCAGGGGCTGCTTCTACTGGGTGACAGGCACGGCATAATTGACACAACCCAGGAGGCTGGCGCCTGAGGTCAAAGGGGCGCAGAGGCCCCGGGGCTGTGTGGGGGGAGGGGCTGGGCCAGGGGAGCAGGTGCTCAGTGAGAGCTCTGATGGCCCCGTGCGGCAGTGTAGACGGACTCACCATTTATCCTTGAGTGTGTAATGTGGCGCCGTGGCCTTTTATAGGTATCACTGATTGTTAATAGGCTGCACAAACTTAAAGTCTACAGTGTGACAGTCTTGCCCGTGTATACACCTGGAGCTGCCCCACAGCAGCTCACAGAAGTCTGCAGTCCTTGGTCCCCCGCGGTCCTTGCTCCCGCTGCACCCGCCACTGCCCCCCGACAATCACCCACTTGTGGTCACTATAGACTCCGGGACTTTCAGAAGTCGATACAAATGGAATCACGTCATAAGTATTCTTTTGTGTCTGGCTTCTCTTACTTGGTATTTACTGAAGATGTATCCATGCTGCTGAGCGTATCAGCGTTCCTTTCTGTTTAGAATTCCACTGTGGGAAAATACCACCACTGGCTTCCATTCACCCAGTGAAGAACATTCGAGCTGTTTCCAAGGGGAGCTACCCAAATAAAGCTGCTCTGGACATCTGTGCACAGTTCTTCTCAAGGAAGCACATTCATTTCCTGCAGGTACCACCTAGGAGTAGAACGGCGGGATCCTGCGGTAGCTGCACGCGGAACGTCCTAAGAAACTGTTCAAGGCCATGGCACAGCAGTTCCACTATCTACATTCCCCTCAGCAGTGCAGAGTTCCAGGTTCTATTATCTATATTCCCTCAGCAGCACACACAGAGTTCCAGGTTCTATTATCTATATTCCCTCAGCAGCACACAGAGCTCCAGGTTCTATTATCTATATTCCCTCAGCAGTGCACAGAGCTCCAGGTTCTATTATCTATATTCCCTCAGCAGTGCAGAGTTCCAGGTTCTATTATCTATATTCCCTCAGCAGCACACAGAGTTCCAGGTTCTATTATCTATATTCCCTCAGCAGTGCACACAGAGTTCCAGGTTCTATTATCTATATTCCCTCAGCAGTGCACACAGAGTTCCAGGTTCTATTATCTATATTCCCTCAGCAGTGCACACAGAGTTCCAGGTTCTATTATCTACATTCCCCTCACAGTGCACACAGAGTTCCAGGTTCTATTATCTATATTCCCTCAGCAGCACACAGAGTTCCAGGTTCTATTATCTATATTCCCTCAGCAGCACACAGAGTTCCAGGTTCTATTATCTATATTCCCTCAGCAGTGCACACAGAGTTCCAGGTTCTATTATCTATATTCCCTCAGCACACAGAGTTCCAGGTTCTATTATCTACATTCCCCTCAGCAGTGCACACAGAGCTCCAGGTTCTATTATCTACATTCCCCTCAGCAGTGCACACAGAGTTCCAGGTTCTATTATCTATATTCCCTCAGCACACAGAGTTCCAGGTTCTATTATCTACATTCCCTCAGCAGTGCACAGAGTTCCATGTTCTATTATCTATATTCCCTCAGCAGTGCACAGAGTTCCAGGTTCTATTATCTATATTCCCTCAGCAGTGCACACAGAGTTCCAGGTTCTATTATCTATATTCCCCTCAGCAATGCACAGAGCTCCAGGTTCTATTATCTACATTCCCCTCAGCAGTGCACACAGAGTTCCAGGTTCTATTATCTATATTCCCTCAGCACACAGAGTTCCAGGTTCTATTATCTATATTCCCTCAGCAGTGCACAGAGTTCCATGTTCTATTATCTATATTCCCTCAGCAGTGCACAGAGTTCCAGGTTCTATTATCTATATTCCCTCAGCAGTGCACACAGAGTTCCAGGTTCTATTATCTATATTCCCCTCAGCAATGCACAGAGCTCCAGGTTCTATTATCTATATTCCCGCAGCAGTGGACAGAGTTCCAGGTTCTATTATCTATATTCCCTCAGCAGTGCAGAGTTCCAGGTTCTATTATCTATATTCCCTCAGCACACAGAGTTCCAGGTTCTATTATCTATATTCCCTCAGCAGCACACAGAGCTCCAGGTTCTATTATCTATATTCCCTCAGCAGCACACAGAGTTCCAGGTTCTATTATCTATATTCCCTCAGCAGTGCACAGAGTTCCATGTTCTATTATCCACATTCCCCCAGCAGCACACACCTCCAGGTTCTATTATCTATATTCCCTCAGCAGTACACAGAGCTCCAGGTTCTATTATCTACATTCCCCTCAGCAGTGCACACAGAGTTCCATGTTCTATTATCTATATTCCCTCAGCAGTGCACACAGAGTTCCAGGTTCTATTATCTATATTCCCTCAGCAGTGCACACAGAGTTCCGGGTTCTATTATCTATATTCCCTCAGCAGTGCACATAGAGCTCCAGGTTCTATTATCTACATTCCCCTCAGCAGTGCACACAGAGTTCCATGTTCTATTATCTACATTCCCCCAGCAGTGCACAGAGCTCCAGGTTCTATTATCTATATTCCCTCAGCAGTGCACAGAGTTCCGGGTTCTATTATCTATATTCCCTCAGCAGCACACAGTGCTCCAGCTCCTCCACGCCCCTGCAAACACCTGGTCCGGTCAGCCTTTTCAGTGCTGGCCAGCGGGCGTGCAGTGCTGTCTAGCTGCAGGGTGCCGCCAGGCAGGACCCCTCCACGTGCTCGCATGCTGGCCTCATGGCCTGTCTGCTCCATTCTCTCCCATGGCAGAGGAGCCGCTGGAAACTGTCCCTGCGACAGCTGCGAGGCCACATCTCCTACCCCCGGCAGTGACAGACACAGTCCAGGCCCCTGGGTGGGCCAAGTTCTCAGGTCAGGGACACAGCACTCCTTACTTTCGGCTACTGGAGGAACGGGGTGGCTGGCTGGAGCCACTCTTAGCTCCAAGACAGAGCAGAAACAGGCCTCCGTCTCGGAGCTACGCTGACTTCTAAAAGCTCCCTTTGGTTTTCAAAAGTATCTTTTCTTTAATGTCATATTGGAGAGAATCTGGCGGGGATCAGAAACGGCAGGTGAAATCTCCAGGTACTTGAATGCTCTTCCCTGGACACCAGTGCCACAGGCGGATGGACACGCCCCTGAGGGCTGAGCAGCACTCACGGCAACAAACATCTGTAACCACCTCAACATACTGCTGCAAGAGCCGTGGGAAGAGACTCAGGAACTGTTCAAACGTCCCCAGGCTAGGGAGAGACGCAACCAGGCCCGAAGCTCCCCTGCCTCTAACTCCAGAGCATCCTTTCCCAAGGGTGGGCTGCAGAAGAAGGGAGAAGGAGGTTGGCCGTGGCCCTGGCCACGAGGAGGGGAGGAAGGGGTGCCAGGCGACCACAATGCCTGGACCGTTGCTGTCTGCCCAAGGTGGAGACCAGGTTTCCTGCTCTGAGCTGTGCCTGCCAGAAAGCACAGGTGCTGTCCCTGCATTCAGAGGTGGGCTGGGTCTTCACAATGGAGGCATCAGGGAACAGTAAAGATGGTCCTGACAGCTTCTAAACAGGCCCCAGGCTTGATGTGACTTAATGATTTCTACAGTCAGTGGAAGCGCACATCAGAGGCTGCTGGCCCGCACGCATGCAGCTCATGGCAGCTTGGGGCGCTTACATTTAACAGGCACAGCTCCTCTCTCCACTCCACCATCTCTGAAGCCCCTGTGAGCGCTCCTGCCTGAACCCCCACTCCCACACACATCACTCTTTGTCTCCAAAGATGAAACAGACCCAGGATTAGGGCATCAATGCAGCTCCAGTCATGCAACAGTGCACAGGCCAGAATGCAAGATTTCTTTCTTTACTTACTTGCTTATGGCAAACTGGTATTGAGCCCATAAAGGTACATTTAGGAAGCTAACACACCAAGACTATTTAACATGCAAACCTTATAATCGTTCCATGTATAGATACTGTCCACGTGTGTAACATGTGTTTATTCACTTTAGCTTCACTCAAAACCCACAATGGATTTAAGAATTCAGCTCCAATGGTGGGTCTAAAAGCACTGAAGCTGCACACAGGAGGCTGGCGGGAGCAGAGCTGCCTGTGGTATCACACGCCGTGTCACTGCGGAGCAGGGCCCTGCCCCGGAGCATGTCACACGCCGTGTCACTGTGGAGCAGGGCCCTGCCCCGGAGCATGTCACACGCCGTGTCACTGTGGAGCAGGGCCCTGCCCCGGAGCATGTCACACGCCGTGTCACTGTGGAGCAGGGCCCTGCCCCGGAGCAGCTGTCTGCCATGGGGAAGGTGCTGCGTGCGGTGGCGTGTGGGCGGCCCCGGCTGGGAGGCACCGGGTCGGGGAGGGGCCAGCCCACCCTGCTGTGGTGTGGGAGGTGGGACTACAGGAGCAGGGTGGGCTGCTCCAGCCCTGGTTCCCGCCTGCAGGCGCCCATAAATGCAAGGAGCAGACTGCATTTGCACCCTGGAGGTAACACCAGTTATTAATTAATAACTTATTTTCACAAACATCTCCTAGGCAGTCACTAAGCTTTGGGCTCTGTGCTGTCCTTGAAGAAAAACAGGAAAAACAAGGTGCCTTCCCAAGAAAGGAACTGTCATTATCAAATACAGAAACAGGTGACACAGAAGAGCTGCAGGAGCAGGAGGAGGGCCCAGGCTCAGAGCAGGGCTCAGCTACGGGAGACCCCTCTGCCCTGTGCAGCCTCCCTGGGATTCGTACACGGACAGGACAGGTACCCAGCAGAGTATGCAGACCCCAGTGCTCCTGAGGAGAGACCCTGAGAACTGCTGGCCCCCTCCGGAAATGCCCATGGGTCAGCAGCGATGCAGGGCCATCCCCGGAGGACAGAGCTGCAGGCACAGCTGCAAGGGCAGGTCGGGGAAAGGCGGCCCAACCTTCCAGAGTCTGGCTTGTCTCTCTTTGCTGTGGGTTGGTACTAGACATCTATTGATAAGAGCAGCAGTGACAACAGTGAGGTCGTCATGAAGCCAGGGCTCTCTGGGAAGCCTGGGGAGTGTGTAGCAGTTGCAGCCTCTATACAGGGCAACCTGGCAGAATGTACCAATAGCCTAAAATACTTGCCATCTTTAAACTAGAAAATTATGTTTGCAGAAATCTCTCCTCCCACAAAAAAGGGCACAGATATTCAAAAAGTAGGTGCCCGGAATGGCGACGCTGTTTGCCTGGGTGCCCACTGGAAACCAGCACCAACGTGTGCACAGCTGGGTAACGAGGCCACTAGTGACAGTGTCCCCCGCACCAAGGAGCTCCTGTCTGCTTCTGGCTGGGCCTGTCCTCAGCAGCTGGTGTCGGCTGATGCCTTTACTTGTCCCTCTAACTGAATGAGGTGCGGAGCCACCATCACCCTGTCTTACAGATGGAAGGACTGACGCTAGAGAGGCTGGAGGGCCTGCACTGGAGACACAGCTGAGCAAGGCAAAGCTGCAGCCCCAGCAGCTCCGGCATCTGTGCTCTCAGATGCCACATGCACAAAAGGAGTGGCAAGGCTGCTGCTTCTGGGAAATGGAGCACACAAGCGCTTCCCAGTCCTTCCTGCCAAATACAACAGAAGAGCCTGGATACTCTATCCACAACAAACACAACAAGACTGAAATGCGTAGGGAAGGTAGACTAGCCAGGGACCCGGACAGCCAGGGAACGGCATGGTGGTGAACCCCCTGGGCTTTCTCTATGTCTCTCAGACTTGGAAGTGGAAAAGCTGGCAAGCCGGAAATGCCAACAGGCACAGACAAGAAAAGGGCCCCAACAAAAGTCTGCTCTCTCCAGCCGAAGGGTCAGTGAAGGGACACCGCAGTGAGGCTGGAAATGTGGGGCAGCAGCTCCTTTATTCCACCAGGCACCACGGAGGACACGATGCCCCTCCCCACCCAGGCAGCCAAGGCCGCATACGGAGCCTAGACCTCCACCCTCACCAGGCTGTCAAGAGGCTCCCGAACCCCACGCTGGGGTGGCTTCAGAGCAGGCTGAGCAGGGACAGGGGCTCTCATCCCCGCAGGTGGTGAGCTCTTGCCCCCTGGTGTCAGTGGAGGCGACGGGGGGGGGCAGTGATGAGGGAGCCCCTCCTCTGAGCAGCGAGGTTTCTGCACAGGCCTCCAGGGCCCCAGAGCTCCCACCCCTGCCCAGCGGCAACGAGGCCTCCTCCACACCTCACCACGTTCTCTGCCCTTGGTACCAGCAGACGCCGAGTGGAAAGCCTGGACTTTCACCTCTTGTTTCCCCTGCTGGAGAAGTATCAGAGGCAGCCAGCTAAGTAGAAGGTTTATATAACCAGAGTCTCATAACATAATATCCAGAAGGTCCAGATTTCAAACAGAAAATCACCTGTTATACAAAGAACCCAAAAGATCTCAAACTGAATGAAGGACAGTGTCAGCCCCAGGATGACAGAGCTGTCGGAATCCTCTGACAAAGAGGTGAAAGCAGCCTTCATAAAAATGCTTCAGCGAACAAGCAGGAACACTCTAAACAAATGAGAAAACAGAATAGAATGTCTCCACAGAGAAGCCAATTCCCACCAAGCTAATGGGAGATGCAGAGAACTAAAAGGGAATGATAGAACTAGAAAGTACCGTAACAGAGTGGAAGAGTCAGGGGAGAGAAGCAGGGAGCTGTGAGAAAAAACAACAGAAAGTACCAATCCCAACAAGAGGGAGAAAACAGACCAAAGATGCACAGACGGGGCCCCTGAGACCTGTGAGACACGAGGAGGACCTAACATTCATGTCCTTAGGGTACCAGAAAAAGAGAACAAAGGGGATGGGGATAAAGACTCTTGAAAAAATAATGGCTAAAACTTCCCAAATTTGGCAAAAAGTAAAAACCCACATTTTCAAGAAGCTGAGTAAACCCCAAACAGGATAAATCCAAGGAAATCCACACAAACACCATTGTAGTCAAGAGTCTAAAAACCAAAGGCAAATAATAATTCTTGAAAGCAGCAAGAGGGACATGACCCTACGCTACAGGAGGGAGACAAGGGCTGACGTGGATTTCAGGCGAGAAGCCTCAGAGGCCAGGAGGATGTGGCCCCGAACTGCTCAGTGCTGAAAAGGACAGAAGTGCCAACTGGAATGATATATCCAGTGAAAATAATCAGGAATAAAGACATTATGGGATGAAGTAAAATTAAGAGAAGTTGCTGCCAGCGTGCCTACACTGGGAGATGAAATAACTATGATATTTTGGAATATCAGGAAGGAAGAAAGAACACAGAAGGCAAACATGTGAGTGCATAGAAAGGCTTCACTCTCCTCTTGAGTTTTCTAAGTTATGATTGATGGCTGATGTAAAAATTATAGCATTGATATGTACAGAATGTTTAGGAAATATTTAAAGCAACTACATCATAAATGAGGGACAGTAAAAAAAATTATAAAGGAAGTTACAGTTTTTTCCCTCAAACTGGTGAAATGTTGACAGCAGTAGAATTGACAACATATATAAGCCTGGGCAACGTGGCAAAATCCTGTCTCTACAAAAACATTTTAAAAATTAGCTGGGTGTGGTGGTGCCTGTCTGTGGTCCCAGCTACTGGCGAGGCTGAGGTGGGAGGAAGGCTGGAGCCTGATTAGTCAAGGCTATAGTGAGCCATGATTGTGTCACTGCACTCCAGCCTGGGCAACAGAGCAAGATCCTGTCTCAAACATACACGCACACAGGTGTGACATATATGTATATATGTGCATACATGTTGCATATGTGTATGTTATGTGTATCCTTGTGTATATATGTATATACATATGTGCTCTGTGTGTGTATATACACGCTATATACTTAGAATTCAGTACATGAATGTATATATGTATGATATACTACCTGGAGCAAGCACTAAAAAAGAAAGTCATAGAGATACATACTCAAAAATGCTACTGATAAAATAAAATTCCGAAAAAATGTTCACTAACTCACAGGAAGACAGAAAAAAAGCCTAAAACCACAGAAACAAAAAACAGAACCAACAAAATTAAAAATGAGGCTAGGTGCGGTGGCTCACGCCTATAATCCCAGCACTTTGGGCGGTCAAGGTGGGAGGATCACTTGAGCCCAGGAGTTCAAGGCCAGCCTGGGCAACACAGGAAGCCCCTGTCTCTACAAAATGTAAAAATAAATTGGCTGGGCATGGTGGTGCAAGCCTGTGGTCCCAGCTACTTGAGAGGCTGGGGTGGGGGGATCACTTCAGCCCAGAAGAGGCTGCAGTGAGCCATGATCACACTACTGTACTCTAGCCTGGATGACAGAGTAGGACCCTATCTCAAAATAAATAAATACAAAAGATAAATAAAGGGCGAAATGCCAGATTTAAGCCCTAACATCTCAATACCGTAATAACTTTAAGTATAAATGATCCAAATACACCAATAGAAGCACAGATTGGCAGAGTGAATTTAAAAATATGACCCCATCATATACTGTCTACAGAAAACTCACTTCAAATAGAATGATATAAGCAAACTGAAGATAAACTAATGGGAAAAAGTGTATCATGCAACCATTAATCAAAAGAAAGCAGGAGTGGCTATGTTAGTATCAGAAAAAATGGACATCAGAGCAATGAAAATGATCAGAGACAGAGAGGGACATTACATAACGATAAAAGAGTCTGAATACGCAATAGCAACCCTAAATGGGTATGAGTCAAATAACAGAGCTGTAAAATATGTGAAGCAGAGACTAATAGTAGTGAAAAGAAAAATATAAAAATCTACAACAATAGTTGAAGACTTTATTACTGTCAACAACTGAAAGAAAAACTGGGCAGAGAATTAGCAAAGGATTTGGAAGAACTCAACACTCTCAACCAACGGGGTCTAATGAACGCTTCCGGAACACTCTGTCCAGCATCAGCAGAATTCATACTCTTTTCCTGCATGTACAGAATCTATAACAGGATAGACCATATCCTTGGCCATAGAAGAAATCCCAACAAATTTAACAGAATTGAAACCATAGTGTATGTTCTCTGACCACAGCTGAATCCAACCAGAATCAATCATGGGAAGATAACAAGAGAAGTTCCAAGCACTTGGAAATGAAATACAGACATGAACAATCCATGGGTCAAAGAGGGAATCTCAAGGAACATCAAAAAACACATGGACCTGAATGAAAATAAAAACACAGCATATGAGAAATCTCAGGACGCAACTATAGCAGTGCTGAGAGGGAAACCTGTGGCATGAAACACACACATTTGAAGAGAGAAAAGCCTCCAATCAATAATCTAAGCACTCATTTTAAGAATCTAATAAAAGAAGAACAAAATAAATCCAAGTAAGCAGCAGAAGGCAATACTAAAGACCAGAACTTGGCGCTGGTATAAAAACGACAAACAGGCCAGTGGAGGAGAAGGGAGAACGGAGAACGGAGAGCCTGGAGGGAAACCCCGCAGCTGCAGCCAATCCATCCATCTTCAGCAAAGACACCAGGAACACACATCGGGGAAGGACAGTTTCTTCAGTGAATCATGTTGGGGAAACTTGATGTCCCTATGCAGAAGAATGAAATTAGACCCTCATCTCACACCATCTATAAAAGTCAACTCAAAATGGGTTAAAGACTTAAATGTAAGATCTACAACTATAAAACCACTAAGAAAAAACACAGGGCAAAATTCCATGACACTGGTCTAGTTAATGATTTTTTTTTTTTTTTAATATGGCCCTCAAAGCATAGGCAACAAAAGCAGAAAGTAGAAAAATGGCATTATAACAAACTAAAAAGCTTCTGCATAACAAACAACAGAGTGAAGAGACAACCTAGGGAACTGGAAAAAAAATGCAAACCATACAACATCTGATAAGGAGTTAATACTCAAACTGTATAAGGAACTCAAACAACTCAATAGCAAGAAAACAAATACCAGATTTAAAAACAATGGCAAAGAAACGGAATGGAAGCTTCTCAGAAGACGACATACAAACTGCTAACAGGTATATGAAAAAGTGCACAACATCACTAATCATCAGGAAAAATGCAAATTAAAACCACAATGGGATATTGACTCATACCTGTTAGAATGACTATTATCAAAAAGACAAAAGATAAGTTTTGGTGAGGACGTGGACAGAAGGGAACCCTTGTACAGTACTGATGGGAAACTAAGTTAGTACAGTCATTATGGAAAACAGTACAGAAGTTCCTCAAAAAACTAAAACTAGAACCACCATAGGATCCAGCAGTCTCACTTCAGGGCATATACCCAAGTCACTATAGTGAGGAGACACATGCAGGCCCATGTTGATTGTGGCACGACTCACAACATCCAAGATACGGTTGAATCAGCCTAAGTGTTCATGGAGAAACGAACGGATAAAGAAAATGTCACACACACACAGACACACACACAGAAAGAAACGATGTCATCTGTGACATCGCAGATGAACCTGGAGGACATTATAACAAGTAAAATGAACCAGGCACAGAAAGACAAATACTGCATGATCTCACGCATGTAGAATCTAAAAAAGTGCATCTCACAGAAGCAGAGGGTGCGATGGTGGCTGTCAGGGACCGCGGGGGTTGGGGGAAATGGGAGCTGTTGGTCACTGGGCACGAGTTCAGTTAGACAGGAGGCAAGCAGGGCTGCAGAGCTGTGGTGCAGCACAGCGACTATGGGTGAGAACAATGTATACTTGAAAACTGCTGAGAGCAGATTTTAAATTTTTTGTCGAGATGGGGTATCTTTCTATGTTGCCTAGGCTGTTGCCTGAGATAGGTAGGTCGCTGGAGTCTAGGAGTTCAAGACCAGACTGGGCAAAATAGAGAGACTCCATCTCTACAAAGTGTTGAAAAAATTAGCTGGGTGTGGTGGTGTGCACCTGTGGTCTCAACTCCTGGGAGACTGAGGCGGGAGGATCGCTCGAGCCACAAACAAAAGTATGTGAGGTGATGAATATGTTAATTAGCTTGATTTAATCATTCCACACACAAACAAACATGAACAAATAGAATTCAGCAATATACCACAAGAGTTATATGCTATAACCATTCTTCCTGTGATACAAGGCTGGCTCAGGGTTGGAAAATCTATCTGTGTAATCCACCTTATTAACAGACTAAAGAAAGCGCACAATCATATCAATGCATGCAGAAAAGCCTGTCACAAAACTCAATACCAACTCATGATAAAAATTAAAACGCTCAGAAAAAAAACAGGAATAGAGGCAAATTCTCTCAGCTTGATGAAGGACAGCCAGGAAAGCAGCCACAGCTGTGGCCCACAGCGGGCCCAGGCACGACCGCTCAGGAGCACTTGGCTAGGCATGAGCTGCCTGACGCTGCCAGTGAGCTTCTAAGCTTGGATTCGCCCCTTGCTGAAGCCCCTGGGTACCTTCCCACTGCTGTGCTGTTCAATCCCGGCCCTGAGCCTCTGGCCCAGAGCCCCGCACCTGCCCTCTTGGTCTTGTTTGTCACTGCCCCCTGCCCTCCCACTGGCTCCCCGGCTTCCCTTGCAGGGACAGGGTGAATTCTCCTAACCACTTATCAGGGCCTTCTTCTGAAGGGCATTGCCTACCAGGCCGTACCTGCAACCCCGTCTCTCCTGGCCCTGCTGCAGTCACGTGGGGCACCCTGGCACCGAGAGGGCAGAGGGCACACGTGTCTCCTCCATTCATCACTGAATCCCCAGTTCCCAGCACCACTCTTGGCCCACAAGGGGGCACAGGATGTATTTAAGGATTAGACAGATTCACACCATGCGTACTGAGCCCAGCTCAATTTCCATGGCCTCCTGGAACGTTCTGAAATTCAGCGATTTCTAAACTCAATACTCAAAGCATCGCAATCCTATTTCCCCTCACACCATCCACTCCCGTGTTTTTCATTCAGTCAGTCACTGAGGGTTTGCTGGGAGTCTGCTGTATGCCAAGCCCAGAGGGAGGCCCAGGGCTGGGTGTGGGGTCATGGCAGGAGAATTTGTGTGGGGCCAGGACCGCAGTGCCCCAGGCGCTCCCCTCCCCTCCGAGGCCCAGGGCCATTCCCAGCCAGTAGGGTAGAGCATTCCAGGAGGGCAACTGGGGAACAAGGCAACAGTCCTGCTTTCGAAGGCTCGATGTGACTTGCAAATCCACCAGCTCCCAGAAGAGGCCAGAGGAAAACCACTCACGAAAGGAACGTCTTGTCAATAAAAAGGATACAGAGAAAAATGCCACAAAAACAGGACGGACTCTTACGCCACACAACAAAAGCAGACAGCAGAGAACTGCCACCATCTTGCAAGTTCTTGAAACCCATGATTGTTTTTGTCCTTCCTTTATTTGAGCTGCTCCAATTCGAAAGGCTTAGTTCTGTTTTTAATTTCATTGAGTTTGGGTCTTGATGATTTACTCCTTTCTGCTTGTTTTGTTTTGTTTTCTTTTTTTAAAGTTTCTTCAAGTGGAAACTTACATTATTGTTTGAAGACCTTTCCTCTTTTCTAATGGATGCTGTCATGCTATAAATTTCTCTAGGGGCACTGATTTACTAGTAGCCTATAGATTTTTTTTCATTTTCTCTTACTTCAAAGTATTTTCTAATTTTCTTTGATACTTCCTCTTCAACTAGGGCATTATTTAGAGGTGTGTGTTTTGATTTTCAAGTACTTGGAAAATTTCTAGTTATCTCTGATTATTGATTTATAGTTTAATTCTACTGTGGCCAGAAAATACATGTTACATGATTTACATTATTTTAAATGTGTTAGGCTTTAGTTTTTTACATGGAATATGGCCTGCCTCGGGGAACATCCCATGTGCACATAAAAACCATGTGTACTGTGGTGTCTGGATTGTCTGCAGGTCTCGGAAGCTCCATTCATTTCTCCTAGTCCTTTTTCTATTGCTCAGCATGGATCATTTGTACGGAGCTGTCCTCATGTTTGCTGACTCTGTGCCCTGTCACTTCCATTGCTACTAAGTCTACATCATGCATTTTTAATTCTGGTTATTAGATTTTTTAGTTCTAAAATTTCCATTTCGTTCTCTAAATCTTCTATTTCCTTGGCCAGGCGCAGTGGCCCACGCTGGTAAACCCAGTACTTTGGCAGGCTGAGGTAGGCAGATCGCTTAAGTTTAGGAGTTTAAGACCAGCCCGGGCAACACAGAGAGACCCCAACTCTACAAAACATTTTTAAAATTAGCCAGGTGTGGTGGCTGCACCTGTGGCTGCAGCTGCTGGGAGGCTGAGATGGGAGGATCGCTTGAGCCTGGGAGGTGGCGGCTGCAGTGAGCTAAGATTGCACCACTGCACTCCAGCCTGGGTGACAGAGCGAGACCCTGTCTCACTCAAACAAACAAACAAAACCTTTGCTTTCGCTGTGTAGAGCTCCTATTTTTCCATTCACTGTGAGAGGGCTCGCGCTTCCTCCTGGAGCACGGTGGTGCAGCTGCTCTGAGGATCTTGTGGGATCCTCCACCAGGAAGGACCCCAGGCTGGCGTGTGTTGCTCATCTCCCGGCTGGAGAGGCTGAGTTCCCACTTCTTCCTCTGCTGAGCACGGACGTCGAGTTGTCCCTGGTCTGTCTGAATATTGTCGTAACACTCCAGTGATCACTTAAATCTTATGCAGAACCATGACATTCTTATTTTGTCTAGTTACTTCCAAAGTCTCTGTGGGCTGTGGCTCCAACGTCAGTTCTGTTCTGAGAGCTTCTGCACCTCTGTTTAACTCTGTGCCACGTGTGTGCCACCCAGTGCCCGGCTGGGACCTGGGGGGTCATCAACCCTGCAGTCCCCTTGTCAAAGCCTTTGCTGTGCTGTGTGTGGTCAGATCCACACATAGAGTGCAGGCAGTGCCCAGCAATGCACATACAACTTCATGAAATCCCTTTCTCAAACTCGCCCCTCTCTGTGATCTCCAGGGCTTTCTGGCCAGGGTCTGGCTTTTGCCACAGTGCCAGAAACTTCCTGCACCTGCATCCCATCTAGGGCCAAGAGGCAGGAGGGCAGAGACAAGAAACAGCCCCAGGAGGACCCCCCACCTGGAGGGCAGGGACGGGAAATGGCCTTGGGAGGGCCCCCTCATTCTCCAGGACAACAGGTCCTCTGGTCAGACAGAATGGTTCTGCCCCTCTGCATTTCCAGTCTGTCAGGCTGCTGTGCCCTGAAAGCCACTGCTGCCACAGGATCGCCTGGGGGTGAGGATAGGAGACAGTGGAAGCTGGAGCAAATGCCAACCAGCAGGAGCTCCCTCTCCGTCCTCAGACAGAAATGCGGAGCTTCTCTGTGGCTGCACTTCTGGGTATGTGGCTGCATGGAGTCCAGGCCATGCGGCAAGGGCAGTGAGGACACGGGAAGCTTCCTGCTGGGCCGGACTCCTTTCCAGCCTGCTCCCACTGCTGCCTCCTCGTCCCGAGGGAGCTGCTCCAGTATCTGTGCAGAAGTCCCAGCTGTGCTCAGTGGGAGGGGCGGGGGGGGTGTACCCCCATTCTGTTTGACCAGAATCAAACCTCATTTATTTATTTATTTATTTCTGAGATGGAGTTTCACTCTTGTTGCCAAGGTGGGAGTATAGCAGCTCACTGCAACTTCCACCTCCCTGGTTCAAGTGATTCTCCTGCCTCAGCCTCCTGAGTAGCTGGGATTACAGGCGCACGCCACCACACCTGGCTAATTTTTTGTATTTTTAGTAGAGATGGGGTTTCATCATGTTGACCAGGCTGGTCTCAAACTCCTGACCTCAGGTGATTTGCCTGCCTCGGCCTCCCAAAGTGCTGGGATTACAGGCGTGAGCAATTGCGCCTGGCCATTTCATTTTTATATTGATTAAATTGGCAACATCTGTTTAAAACTGGTACCACTATAGAGAAATTCTGACAGATTTGCCAGTTACTCTTTTTTAAAAAAATATTCAAATCAACAGAATGCTAGTAAAATGAATACTGTCCTAGTAAGAAGTGATGTGTAATGCAACAGCAGCCACACAGGGCGACAGCCCCACATTTTTCCATATATAAATCCAGGCTGTCCTAACACAGTAGGGCGAGTTCTTCCTCTGCTTTACACACGAGGCGATGCAGTGCGATGACCCTGAACTGTGACCAGCTGGCTCCAGGCCCAGGTTCCCGACCACCAGACAGGTAACCCATCATCTATTTTCATCCCAAAAATAACAGTGAATGACATCCCTTCAGACTCGAAGGGAAGAGCCCCGTTTGAAAGTATCACCTGAGGCCCAAGTTGTAAGGCTTGTTTTCTGGGGGACAGATGAATAGGTTTGGATATTAACATAGAGATGCCTTGGAGTGTAGAAGGGCGGTCACACAGCCGTTGAGTGCGGCTGGCAGCAGGCGCCCTGAGCTCTCTCCTGTGTGCCACTGCTAGTCATGAGAAGGCGGGAGAAGTCTTGCCAGCAAACTGCCATCTGGGGTCCTCGCAGCCACGGCGAGTGCTGTCACGGCCAGCGGCTCCGGCCATGCCCCCGTTAGCTGTGCTCTGTCCAGGGCTGCACTCAGGGCCTCAGCTGTCTGGGGGACGTGACTATGGGAGGGAACACAGCGGGGGGTGGGCGGGAGCAGCCCCTACTTGATTTATCCTGTTTAACAGCTCAGTGCCTGCATCAGGCTGCATGAGGCCAGGACGGCGGAAATGACAGGGCAGATTAGCTGCCACATTCTCCTTGAGAGCCTCACATGCACATCATGTCCCTGAGGCCACCCAGAGCAGGGGAGGCTTCTGGAATTTCATGTTCCTGCCTGTCACAGGCGGCATTCGGAGGCCATCCAGGGCTTACACAGCCTGGCCTCGGCGAGCATCCTGAACAGCCTGCTCCCCTGCTACTCAGTGTCAAGGCAGACAAAGGTGCCGGTGGGGACCAGTGACCGTTCACCTTCCCCTGCTCCGGCAGCCCAAGCACACTGGTCTCATGTCTGGAAGACGCTAAGCTTTCCTGGCCATAGCCAGGCGCCCTCACGGTGCCAGTGTTCTTTGGTCCCACCTTTGGGAACCCACGTAAGAGTGTGCCTCCTACAAATATCCCAATTCTTTCAAATGCTAATTTCGGGATTCGTAATATCTCTTATGAAAGACAGGGTAGGCCACCCTGAGAGCTGAGTCAAGTCTGGGCTCTGACATCATCCTGGCTGTTATGGACACAGGTGGACTCGCATGCCCGAGGGCAGGTTCAGGCCCCTGGCCGCTCCATCTGCGCCCTGGCGCTACACACAGCAGCTCAGGCTCCACGGGCCCTCTGGTTGCAGTGGGAAGCTGAACGCAGCAGGGACATCCTATCGGCCCATGAAAAAGGGTCCAGCGGGAACATTCCTCACCCCACACCTTCCCTCAGTTTCCACACGGCATCAGGGATGCAGGGCAGTCTGGTGGAGAAATTGGCTGTGGGCTGGGGCAGTGGGGGGATCCAGATGGCCAAAAATCAACATTAGATCCCACCTCGCCCTCAAACCTGTGTCCTATATAGGTGAAAGATCCAGAAGTGAACTGTAAAAGTTCAACCCTCTTGGAAGGAAGCAAAGGTCAACCTCCCTGTAGCCTCAGGGCCAGTGGGCGTGAGGAGGAGAGGCTGCGAATGAGCAGTCCTTCCCAGCTCACTGGAGAGCATCAGAGACATTATCTGTCCTGCTCTCGTCTTGGATAGGGAGGGGTGTCACCCTGGCCATTGCTGGTAATGTCCCAAGACACCTGGGGGAAGCCGGTGTGGGCAGGCTGAGCCAGGGAGAAGCAGAGGCACTGCAGCCCGCCAGAGTGGCCCCAACTGACTCTGCACTTTCCTAGGAGCCCGGCAACAGACCTGAGCTTTTAGTCGAATTTGAGTTTTCTGACGTTGTGTGACTTGACCCAATGCATCCCCATGATGCAGGCAGTGAAAGGCAGCAGCAAGGCGAGTACTGGGCCTGCTGACCCCACAGTTTACTTGAAAAGATAATCCCAGGATGTGGCAACCTGGAACAGCTGCCAGCACATGTTTAGCCGCAGCACGCAGCATAGAGAGGACCCCAGCCCCGGTGAGTCAGCCGGAGCGCGCAACATGGAGGAGCCCCCAGTCCGTGTGGCTGCTGCTGGATGCCCTAAGCCAGGTGGGGAGCCTGGAAGGAAGGTGCTGCGTCAGGGGCGACCTCGCTGCTTGAGCTCAGTGGCTTTGTGGGGAGGCTCTTTTGGAAGCTGGGCAGAGCTCCCTACTTGGACATGGGCTGGCCCAGGCACTCCTGCAGCACTCCTGCCTCCAACCACTCTCGGTTTGGGGCCTGCACGCTCTCTAGGGCCACTCCAGAGCTGGTGGAACAGCCAGAGGCCAGCAGGAAGGAGCGGCAGCACAGGGGACACAGGCAGCGAAAACCACAGTGACTGACACAGTGACGGGAAGGGACGCCTTCACAGGGTGAGGGCACTCCACATCTCCACACCAGCCAGCAACGGAAAATCAAATCTTAAAAGAAGATACCATTCGAGACCAGCCTGGCCAACATGGCAAAACCCCATCTCTACTAAAAATACAAAACATGAGCCGGGCATGGTGGCAAGTGCCTGTAATCCCAGCTACTCCGGGAGGCTGAAGCAGGAGAATCGTTTGAACCTGGGAGGTGGAGGTTGCAGTGAGCCGAGATTGCGCCACTGCACTCCAGCCCGGGCAACAGAGGAAGACTCTGTCTCAAAGAAAAAAAAAAAAAAAAAAGATACCACGTATAAGGCCATCAGAAAAAAGGCAAAGAGTTGGGATAGACCCAACGAAAGATGTGTGAAACCTCTATGTAGAAATTACAAAGCATCATAAAGAGCAATTAAAGAAGACCTGAGAATTAGAAAACGTATTTTTCACTGACTCAAACTCTCCATAACTTAAAATGTTAGTTCTCCCAATTTTGATCTACAGATTCAATTCCGTAGACAAGCTGATTTTAAAACGTACGGGAAAAATTCATCAGTTCAAGAATATCCTGAAGAAAAAGATAAAAGTGAGCCAACTTATTTTACCAGAGATCTGGACATGAAGCTGCAGCAATTTAGCTCACGACAGTGGCATAAGAATAGACAAGCGGGCCGGGTGTGGTGGCTCACGCCTGTGATCCCAGCACTTAGGCAGGCTGAGGCGGGTGGATCACTTTAGCCCAGTCTGGGCCAGGCGTGGTGGCTCACGCCTGTGATCCCAGCCTGGGCAATATCCAGAGACCTTGTTTCTACAAAAAAGTTAAAGATTAGCCAGGCATGATGGCACACGCTTGTAGTCCCAGCTGCCTGGGAGGTGGAGGGTATAGTGAGCCGAGGTTGCATCACTGCTCTCCAGCCTAGGTGACAGAGCGAGACCCTGTCTCAACAACAACAACAATAAAAACCAGACACGCAGACCATGGAATAATTCAACGGAAGGTCATGAAAAACAGGTGTGCACAGACACGGGCAGAGCGGAAGGCCTTTCAGTACCCAGCGCATGGTCCCCTGCACGGGCAGGTGGATAACATGAAGCCTGAACCCCCTCATCAATCCACCCTCACACGGACTCGGGCACTGTGCATCTCAAGGGGAAGCGTAAACGACACAGCGTCTGAAAGACAGCACAGGACGCCATTTACACAGAGCTGGGAGGCGGGGGAGAAGATTTACACGGAGCTGGGAAACGGGGAAGGGCAGAGTTTTTCAGACACCGGAAAGCTCTGACTGTTAAGAAAAAGGCTGAAATGATAAACCACATTAGAATTAAGATTTTGTTTGGATCAGCCAACACTGTGAGGGGACAGAAATAGAGCCCACAAGTGACAGAAGGTGCCTGCAGTTGTTTAATACGAGGGGTTCCTATGCAGAGAATAGTGTGTGTTGCTCACAGAGACTGGGCAGAGGCCTTGAGCAGGCACATCCCAGAGGGACACCCTCATGGCCAATCCGTGATCCAAAAGGCAGTGGAACGCATCAGCCAGGAGGGAGAGGCAGCTGAAGTCGCAGCACACACCCCACAGCCCCCAGAGGTGAAGACATAGCCCAACAAAAATCGCTCCACGAAGCGTGGGAGAGCACGCGGCACCAGGCAGCCCGCCCTGCTCGCCCGCATCACCGGGGAAAGCCGCTCGGTGCCGCCCAGGAAGGTTGACTGTGGGCACATGCTGTGACGGAGCAATTCCAGCTTCTACCCAGACAGAAATTCCAACTCGTGTTCCAAATCAAATATGAACAAATGCAATCAGTCGTATATATGAAGACTAATCAGATAGTATCTTAACGGGGTTTATTTTAGGAATGGATGGGTATCGTAATATCACAAATTCTGTCAACATAATTGACAAATTAAAGGAGAACCCGAATAACCATACAAATAATAATAAACAACACACCAATAGAATGTTTACCACACGCCAGGCACAGACAGCCCTTGCCACAGCCCTCCAAGCATGGAAGCCACAGGCCGGCTGGGACCATGCCGACAGCCACACAGTGAGCAGGGGCACTGGGACCAAAGCCCCAACGCAGGCTCCGGGGCCTGGACACTGAGCAGGCTGCTCCACTGTAGAAGCTCGGAGGGCACTTAGTACTGTCCACAGCCATCACCATCAAATAGAATTGAATCCAATCCCGCAGAAGTGGAAGAAAACAGCTCAGGGAAGGTAAAGACAATTCACCAAAACACAAAAGCACAGCACTGATTCCAAATCTGTCCTTGCTCCCACTTTTCACAGAAGTGGGTGGGTAGGGCACAGAGCTCTCCTCCCAGCTTTCATTACAGCAAATGGTACGGGAGGTAACTGAGGAGACTGGGAAAAATGAGGGATCAGGGAAGCCTGTTAGACACACATGGTAAAATGGGGCGTTGCACTGCTAGCAGGAAAAGCAGACGAGCCTCCAATTACTTGAGTACCACCTAAGATGTTTAAGGAAAAATAAAGCCCACCAGGCTATGGAGAAAAAGACTGGGTCTACACGGGTCTGCATGGACGTGACACTGAGGAGGGACCCTCGTCCCAGGAGAGCCCTCATTCTTGTCCACACCCCTCCCCAGCTCACTTAAGGCTTGAGGGATGCCCAGGCAGAGCGTGTTGGAGCAACAGCACACAGCTGCCGCCAGCACGAGTGGACGCTCTCCCAACCCTCTGGGGTGTTCGCTCACTCACTCATGTGCGCCCCCAAATCAGAGCCCAGCCCCTCCCCTGGGGGGACGGAGGCCTCTGCTCTAGGAGTGTTCTCCGGAGCCTGGGACCTTCCCCGTCCCAAGGGAACTGTCACTGCAGCAGGAGACGCCACTGTGTCCTTCCAGGAGCTGCTTAAGGAAAACTCCCAGAAACAGGCATGGAAGGAACCAGGGCCTCTGCGGAACCAGGGCTCTGAGGAGAGAGGCAAGTCCAGGGATGCTTCTTCCCACAGAGTCGGAGACTTCACCACCAGGAAGATCACAGCTGTGGTGCTGGTGCCAAGGGCGGGGAGAGGGCAGTGGCCCTGGCCTCCTTTCAGCGGGCTCTGCATTCTTGTGGCCTGGTTAGGCTCAGGGATTGCAGCTTCCAACAAGGATTGAAGAGAAGGGGCCACTCGCTTCTCCTTCCACACCCCACACCACTGCCCAGGCTGTAGGAGTGAAGCAGAGCCTGGCAGGGGAGGGGGAGGAAGCCCAGAGTCACCTATGCAGTATCACCCCGCCCCCAGGGTCCTGGAGAGGAGGTGTCTCCCATGAAGGTCTCTGGGTGCGGGTGGAGGGAAGAGGACTCAGGCAAGCCCTGCGCAGCCCCTTCCCCACCCCAGTCACAGGGCACCAGCTCTCCGGGACACTGGGCTGCATGGCCTTCCCTGGGGGTGCTGACTCCCAAGCACTGGGCTGCATGGCCTTCCCTGGGGGATTCTGGGCTCTCCCAGGCACCGGGTTGGATGGCCTTCCCTGGGGGTTGCCAGGCTCTCCCAGGCACTGGGCTGCATGGCCTTCCTGGCGAGGGGGCATCTCTCCGGGGCACTGGGCTGCACTGCCTTCCTGGGGGGGTTCCTGTCTCTCCTGGGCACTAGGCTGCATGGCCTTCCCCGAGGGGTGCTGGGCTCTCCCGGGCACTGGGCTATACAGTGTTCCCTGGGGGTCCCCTTTTCCTGGCTGGTCTCGTGAGGGGTGTGAAGACCTGGTGAGAAGGCCGGCCAGGTGCCACTGGGGTTCTGCGCATGAGAGAGCTGACTTCCCTGTCCTAAGAAGACTCACCATCCCCTCTGCCTTCAGAACAGGATGAGTGTGGTGGGAACAGAAACAAGGTAACACTACTCACAAACTTGCTGGCTGGACACACACAGGTGGGGAAAGAGGCCAGAGGCAGTGAGTGGCTTGGCCCATGGTCGCATGGCAGGTGGTGGGCAGTGGCAGTAGGGTTTGGACCCTCTGGTCCGCCCAGTCAACCCTGTTGTGCACAGGAAGGGCCCAGGGTGTGGGCCAGGCCTCATCACTTCAGACCCCAGGAGCTTCCAGCCAACCAGAGCTGCTCGCAGCTGGGTCTGGCCTCGCAAGGCTGCAGGCGCTGGTCACACGTGTCTCCAAGGAGGGCTGGGAAGGAGGGAAGCAGGAGACACAGCTCCCAGCCTCCCTGCTGCCCTGGGAAGGGTGTGCACGGGGCTGGCAGGTCCCCTCAGAGGCATGAATTAATGTTTTTAGGAGACTCATTCATCATCACAGGTAAGATAGATCACTCTATTATGGCAGAAAAATAAGCTAAAATTAGATTAGCAAATCATTTATTTCAGCATCTTAATATTTTAATAATATGACAAATGGTATCTGCTAAAAATATCTCCTTAAAAAAGATATAAGCTAAAGCAACTAAAACCATTAAGAATCTTCCCCCAAAAAGAAAAAAAACACTAAGAAAAACCCAGAAGACAGTAAGTGTTGAGTGGAACTTTAAAGAGAATATAAATGAGTGATATAAGATAAATAAATGATAAGTCAGAATTTATGAAGGTTAAGAAGATAAAGAGATAACACTACAACTAAAAAATAAATGAACAAAACTAAATTCAGTAAAAATAAAGATAGATAAGAAACATACACAAAAAAATTAAAGTTTGAAGTGCGACTAACAGCTACAAAATATCTGACTAAAAAGCTAAGCACAGTGTGAGTCAGTGGTTGGGCCTGGCACCACCGGTTTGAAGGTACCGGTGCTAAACCCCAGTGCGTCCACAGCACCTTGGTGGGCCCTGCCTATGAGGGAGTGCGTCCACAGCTCTGCAGTCAGGGCTGCAAGGATCCAAAGAGGTGCCAGGTGCGGTGGCATGCAAGGTTGGTGGCGAGGGGACAGGCCCTGGGGCCCTGGGGTCACACTCCCCAGGCCCCACTGCCCTTCTGCCCACCGAGGTCTCTACACCCATCTCCTCCCAGCTGTGGAGCTGCCCAGCCACTGAGGAGCCGCATGTGTGTGTGCACTGACAGCGTCCTGCAGGCTGAGGACTGCAGCCCACAGGCATGCTGACAGCATGATGGCGGAGGGTGGGGACGGTGAGAGGAGCAGGAGCGGCGGTCACCCGAAGCCTCACCTGCACAGTCGAGCCGCAGGGAGCGGCCACCTGCCAGGGTCCTCTGCTGACCTCGGGTCACAGTAGGGGCCCAGGCGGAAAAGAAGGAGGGAAGAGGAGGGGGAGCTGAAGATGACCCCGGGGTGTCCAAGGGGTCTGGGTGGGGTCCAGGGTACAGCCTGGTGGGGGGAAGCAAGCAAAGGCCACAACCTTCATACCTTCAAGCAGCCACGACTGCAGACACTGCCCGCTGCCTAGCCAGATGCTCCCAGATTAGACGGAATCCTCCGGCAGCAGCATCCCAGTCATGTGCGCAGCTTCAATCCGCTGATGGCCTGTTAATCCCACAACCTCCCAGCAGCCTGCCTCATCTAATTTATGTTTAATGGTTTTTTTAATTGTATTTCAGTGTCTGCGTTGGGAGAAAGTTACAGATACTTGGGTGAAAGACAAGCTCTGTGTTTCTACCTGCCAGAACACACACCTTTACTCATAAACACATCCTCAAATACTGCACAGGCAAAATCCATAAACTAAACCTCCGGCTGGGGCGTCTGAATCGTTGAATTTGTTCTTCTGAATTCCCGTGGGAAGAAGGGAGTCTCATGAGCTTTGCTGTGGCAGGACCTGAAAGGGAAGTATCCACCGAGCTGCCCGGAGCCAACCCCGCCGTCTTGTGGGGCTCCTGTCAGTACCAAAGGGGCAGGAAGCCCTGGCTTGGCTTGGATGAGGACGTCCGCCATGGCTCCCTTTCCTGTCTCGGCCATGCCGTCCTAATGCCTGCCTCCTGGGTTCTTCCCAGTGCTGTGGGCTGCAGTCTCCAGCGACGGGGGGATGTACACTGGGGACGGGGACAGTGTTTCTATAAGTCTGGCCAGGAGACGGGCCCAGGGACAGGCTCGCAGAAATGCCCTCCAGACCTGCCCAGGCTGATGCAGGGAGCTGGGCAAGCATGGGGACCCCGAGACCAGCGTGGATTCCTCAATGTGCTTGCCAGACGCCCTAAGGCTCAGTGGCGATTTAAACTGCAGAAAGTCAGACACACACATTTGTAGGTCACCCAGACCTGTGGCTTTTAAAAGATTTGACTGTAACAGCATTGGAATCCTTTATTTAAAAAAAAAAAAAAAAAAAAAGAACAAGTAAGTCAACACAAACACCAACAAAGCTGCGCAGGCTGAGATTCGGCGGGGCGGGGCAGAGCAGGGTGTGGGCCGCCTCCCTGCAGCCGGGCAGGCAGGACCCTGGGGCTCTGACAACCGTGCAGACAGAGGAAGGGACCCAGCAAGCCTGGGCGCCCACACCGGGAGAAGCCCCTGTGCCCGGGCTCTCTCCTCCGAGGCACCCGCTTTGTTCTGCGTAAACACCACATGCCAGGTGTTCTGTGACTTGATTTCAAAACCCAGGCATAACTGACAGGCAGTGAAGCGCAGGAGTCTGAAGTGACGTCTTGATGTCCACTCGGCACTTACCGTGTGGCCACTAATTCCGGACGGGGCCGCTGCGCCCCCGAGTGAGGTGCCAGACCCCCTGGCTGCCGGCCTCCTGCGGCCTCTTCAGCACCATCTGGCTTGCACCTTTTTGTGTCCAGCTTCTTTGACTCAAAGTAACATTTTTGAGACTCATCCATGCTGTGTGTGCGACAGGGCTAGGCTCTAACTATCGCTCTTCCTCTTACCACAGAGCAGAATTCCACGGCGTGAGCCTGGTCCCTGCTGGCCCCTTCTGCTGTGGATGGCACTGGCCACTTCCAGTGTGGGGCTGAGGAAGGAAGACGCTGCGTCCAGGAGGGCGAGTCTCCTGTGGCCGCAGCTGGACTTGCTGTCCTGTGTTCATGACAGACAGCTGTCCATCTCCACGATGGGCACAGCACCCAGAGCTCCTGCAGCTCACAGTGAGCCTGGAGGTTTCACTTCTCTCTCTCGGATAAACAATCAGGTTGCAAGCACCCGGAGCATGTCTGTGCACAACGCAAGGGTCAGGTGGCAGATTCCTGGAAGGAGAACTGGCTGGTGGAAGGATATTTGCATTTATAACCCCCACGGCCCGCACCCTCTGCGCGCGGTGAATGCCGGCAGCAGGTGCGCCAGGGACCCTGTCACGACCCATCCTGCCCGCACACCCGCGCCAGGTCCTGTGTGCCAGTGACGACATTCGGGAAGTCTCTCGGGTCATCCGTATTCTGTGTTTCTTAGCAGCTGTACGTTCATTTCTAGGTGGTTGCTGCTTTCCCAGATTTGTGGGGGCTCCATCGCTGTCCTGCAAGCAATGTTGCTGCTCCCGCAGGCTGGCCCTGCCTCAGATCTGGCGCAGCGGCGGTTGCGTGCCAGCTTTCCGTTCCGTGGCCACCTTCCCTTCCACGCCTGCTCTGCTTAGGATGCCTCACCAAAAGACCACGTTAAACACACGTTTCTATGGCCGCTGTGGCGTTGCGTTCGGTGTGTGGCAGAGTACTAAACCGTGTTTTTGAATAGATACCTCAGTGACCCGACGTCTTTCACTGAATAGTCTGCCCATGCCAAGTAATTTAAATACCACTGTTATTTAAGCAAAACAAAACAAAACAAAACAAAACAAAACAAAACCAGCTTCCAGTCCTGCCTGTGTTAATTACTCACTCCTGCCTGATAATGTTCTGTTATGGGATTCCTGTTCCCTTCTTTCCTGTGTCCTTCTGACAACTGTCCCCGACCTCTGCCCTGGTACACGCATCTCCGTGAGGGTGACACACAGAGGGGGGTGGGGTGGGCAGGATGACCACAGGAAGGGGAGGGGAGAGGAAGGGGGAGGGGGTGCTGGAGCCTCTGGCAGGGGAGAGGGTGTGAGGAGCTGGCTTCTGAACAGACTCCACGGTTGTGTGCGTCTGGGGCCAGCCTGAACACCTCAGCCTCTCTGGGACTGCCCCCAGCCACTCCCACCCCCCACTAGACCCCTCCCCAGCCAGGTCCTCTCCTCCCCTAAGGCCGTCTGTGGCTAGTTCCTGCCCCAGAGACACAGACCCTTCATTTCTCCTGAGCCCCTGGAGGCCCCACAGCCTCTGCCACAATGTCCCTCCCACCCAGCCTCTGTCTTGGGTTCCTGCTAACCTTGACCATGAGTGAGCAGGACCACATTTTCTCCACAGCCCCTTCTCCTTTCACTGTCCATGAGTCTCTCTTGTGCTCGGCACCGAGGCAGATGGGGCAGGCCCTGTGTCATTTCCATGCTAGAAGAACCCTGGCCTGTGCACCTGGCCAAGTGTACATGGAACTCCTGTCACTGGGCCACAGGTCTGTCTGGCTTGTATCTGACCTGATGGCTCACTGAACAGCACAGGCTGCGCCCCTGGCCCTGGGTGCAAGGTGTGGACACTCAGCTGGGCCCTACCTCAGTGCTCCTGACGTAGCCCGGTGGGGAGGAAAGCTGAGAATTTACAGATCCAGAAGGTCCAGAAGGTTCTCAGGTGATGGCAAAGGGGGTCCAGGGGTCACACGTGGAAAGTCACTGACTGTCCTATTTCACTGAAACACCGCAGCCCATGCTTGGAGAAGGAAGCCCACTGCTATGCTGCTGGCTGGAGTGTGGCAGGACAGGCCAGGCCTGCTGGCTCTGCCCACAGATGGTCCTGTCCATGCAGGGGTCCTGGAGACCCTGTCACAGCATCCGGCCTGTGGCTCTGAGTCCCTTCAGTCGCCTCCGCTGGGGTGAAAGTGTCTCTTTGGGAGGCTCTGGCTGTGGCGGGTGCACACCCCGAGCTTGCCTGAGGCCTCTGCGGGACAGCTGCCTGCCCCACTGAGGTCCTGGTCATGCAGAAGCGGCACGAGCCCCCGCTTTCTGAGCAGAGCCCACAGCTCTGGTGACAACACACACCCCGCACGTGGAGCAGGCCGTGTGGCGTCTGCAGGGCCTTGTGGAAGACCACCCTCAAACCCCGCTCCACCGAGCAGCCCTTTCAGTTCCCAAATGAGTCAGGACCCAAGCAATGAGGCCAGTGTGAGGGAGAACGCCAGCCCCTGCCTGGTGCCAGAGGACACTGCATGGGATACTCAGTGGCGGATGGGACGGGAGGCATGGAGGTTCTTCCGAGAAGCACAAAGGGGACATCAGCTTGTTGCTTCTGCATCGTTCCATTTCATTACCTCTGCAGAAACAGCAGTATCTTCCACGGATAGAAGCGAGGGAAAATCCATCCAGTAGCACCGGCAGTCTTTGTTCCTGGAGATAGCAGTACGCATTCTCCCCTAAAGGCGACTGGGGGTGGGCTACGGTTTTGTAATATTTTTAACACGAGCAGACATGCTCATTACAGCAGCATCTCCCTGTCTTGTGACCACATACGATGACTAATTGCTCCCATTAAACCAAGTTTTGGGACATATGTCAGGTGGAGCAGAAAAATGGAGATAATGTTAAAAACTGCATCAAAGTAAGCGAGACTTTCCCCAAGCATAAAAGAAGCATTTATAAAATGAAACATTACATTCTTCTACCCCATCTTAAAGAAACAAGAGAAAAACTCCCTCCCTCAAGATTGGCATTGGTAAGAAACAGCCCTTCAGAAATGTTACATGAGATCCGTTTGAAGGCTGTAGTTGGGGGGAACTCGGTATTAGCCTAAATGCAGAATGTTTTCAAAGGGCATTACTTTCACACAGAGAAAAGCTTCTTTTTGTTATCAGGGGTACAACTGCTATTCCATACAACTAAAATGTAGAATAATTTAAAAATCTAAAGTGTTTATATTTATTTCTATGAACTTGGTCACAGACCCACTTGCCTGGAAAGCCAGTTAAAACACAAATTTGAAATATTTAGCTCTGAAAGGAAAAACCATTTCCCTGATAGGACATACTCAAATCAAACTCCATTATGACTTTGGCTCTGGCAAGCTATTTCCGGGAACGCTCTTCCCAGCAAATGCACGCAGGAGCAGGAAATGTGTCTAAACATGGCAGCGATGGTCGGCACACCATACAGACATTGCAAACCCTCTCTATTGTACTCACAACTGCCAAAATACGTTCGCCAGAAAGATCCTGAGCTAAGGGAACACTTTAGTTCATTTACAATAGGCGAAACTAAAAAATTTTGTTGTGATTTATGAACTGCAAAACTCAGCATTGTTTTCTAAACATTTTAAAGTATTATGTATTCCCTGATGGCTCCACCACAAAGGAATCCTGCTCACTGGCCTTCCCGAGGTTAAGAGAATCGTGTTCTTCCCCATTGTAAGCACCAAGCTGCAAAAGTGCATGCTCTCCATCCATCGGCAGCACCCATGATCCCGCCTCACTCCGATGCTGGACTTCACGGTGCCCCACGCTAGTGGCTCTATCCATCGGCAGCACCCATGATCCCGCCTCACTCCGATGCTGGACTTCACGGTGCCCCACGCTAGTGGCTAGGACGTGCTCACCTGTTCACTTCGAGGCCAGCATTCACCCCCAGAAGCAGGGATTGAAGGCACTCATGAGACTGAAAAGTCTGGCCCCATGAGGGTGACCAGTGTTTGCGCAGGTGAGAGTTACACTCCCACACCATATCCAGGATCTCTGATGGACAAACATCCGTAAAACCACGTTTATGTTTCTATAAATAATAACACTGGACTAGTAAAGAACATTAACACTTGCTATGGGTCCTTGGAAGGAACCCTGTTAGTGGAACAGCAGGCCTGACGGGAACCTCATCACCCAAGCGGGCTATACATGTAACACAGTTTCCGCTTTTTCATCGTAACGCATTGTGCATGGCTATGCGGTTCCTCTAGGCATTTTCCCGACAGTCGACCAAGCACGGACTCTGCCCGCCACGCTGCCTGGGGCTCCCCTCGAAGCCAGTCTCAGCCAACCGTCCTGCCACGGACCACTCACCCAGGGCCCTCAATCCCTTACCTCGGAACAAAGCAGCTCTGTGAGGCTGGGAACAATCAGGTTTGATGCGGGTATCGGACAGATGGCTACTCTCCCCGTTTAGACAGGATGAGATGCTAACGGAGAAAAATGAGAGTGGTGCTTCGCTCTCCACTGAGGGAGGCTGCTCACCCCACTGGCCTCGGGCGGGAGCCACGTGACATGGACCAGGCACATGTGACCCACTTTTTGCCCAGCTCCCCTCATGCCCTTGGAGGGTGCACCCAGCGCTCATGCGCTGTCATTTCAATACCCTCTTCCCCCCACAGGGGCGACTCAACAGCCCGGCAAGCCTGCAGGACACACGGCCGCAGCAGCTAAGCCCCAGGAATAGGAAGGGGTGGGTGGGGGCAGAAACCCCAGGGCCCAACATTAATCCCAACACAGCTCCTAAGACATGAGCTTTTGCTGCTGCTGCTGCTGGTCTGCCATGGGCGGCGTAGGCATAAAGCAGGCCCCTACCCAGACAGCGGGGCTGACCTGGGCTTGGCTGGCGACGCTCTTGCAGGTCCTCATGAACTGCAGGATGAGGCTATTCCTCACCAGGAGGAGGTACCTGAAACAGCATAAACTGGAAATTCCCTCCTTTCCCTGTTTTTCTCTTTGTTGTGACTGAGATATTCTAGGTCTGTCCCACAAGCAAGACCCATGCGAAGCGGAGCGGACAAGTTGCAGCCTCAAGTGTGGTCCTGACGCCAGCTGTGCCCCGGGCAGGTGGGGTGGAAAGGCCTGGCCCAGGACCCCACAGCCCAGGCACTCGGAGCTAAGAGAGGAGGTGCAGGATGCACCCTGCTCCACCCATCGAACTGGGCACTCCTGCCATGGAGCAGGAGAAAGTCCCCCTCTGTTCTGTTATGGGCTTCTTACCTTGATCCCACCATGTTACACAAGACTCGGGTGGTAATGAGAAAAGCACACACAACGGGCAGAGGTGAAACGTGAATGCAAAGAGAAGCCACTGGGCTGTGAAGAGGGCCCGGTTTCGTCGGGGACAGGCTGAGCTGGCTCCTGCTGGGGCCCAGGCAATGTGCTTGCAGCCTTCTGATGCCAGACAAGGCACAGAGAGAGAGTGTGTGGAGTCCTGCAGGTCTTACTGACCAAGCAAAGTCAGCCGATTGCTTACTAAAGAAAGAACCTAAAATAACGAGTATCGGAGGTTCATACAGAAAAAAATAGAATATGTGCACATGCAAAAGAAATACCTGTCACTGATCATTACCCAGAAGGATCACCACTGATACGTGTTATCTTGTCTGCCTATTCAGACTTCGGTCTGGTAGGCCTGTGTTTTTATATCTTTTTAGCAAAAATAGTAACCAACCATGTTTGTTTTTCTTGCTTACTATTATATATGAAATATTTTTCTATGTTAATGTATTGAAGTGTGCATAAAAGGGAGCAGATTCCCCACAGTATTCCATTTTGTGCGTTTTTATGCATCAGAACACAACTAATCTGCAATGACTGACAATTCCAGGTATTCTGAATTGTTACATTAACTAAGAATTTAATGACTGCTGCTATGATTTAAATGTACGTGTCCCCCCGCCCCAATTCCTATGTTGAAACTTAAGACCCAGTGCAATGGTATCAGCAGGTGATTAGGCCACGAGACTCCGCTCTCAGAAATGGATCAGTGCCTCATAAAAAGGCTCAAGAAAACTAGCAGGGTTCTTTTTGCCCTTATATCCCGTCCACCATGGGGAGACAGCATTTGTGACCTCCAGGGGAAGTAGCGTTCAAGGTGCTGTCTCAGACAGGCCAACCCTTCCCAGGCGTGAAACCTGCTAGAGTCTTGATCCTGGATTGCCAGCCTCCGTAACGGTGAGCCATACATTGATTCCGTTTATAAAGATACCCAACACTGGGCATCTTGTTCTAGCAGCAGAAACGGACTAAAATCATGACCTTTGGGTAGAGCCCATTCTGTCTCTCTCTTATTTCCTTGTAGTCTGTACTTATAATTTTGGGGCCAAAGGAGGCACAAGCTGAAGCGCAGGGCGAGAAGCAGGCCCAGGCGCTGTCCAGCCCCTTCCTCTCCATCGGGCAGGCTCTGCCCTCGGTGCTGTCTGCAAGCACTGAGCTTACGAACACGGAGTGGAGGAGGATACAAGGGTCACATTAAGACAGCCCTCGCTCTGCATCTGGCACTGCTGACTAATTTAATCTTGAGCAGCTCTTGGTGTGGGCTGTTGCCGTTCCTGTTACACATGGGGAGAACAATGGCAGAATCACTCAGGGCGTGCTCTGGCCCTAAAGCTTGGGTGGTGGGCCTGGCCCCCAGGCTGGCAAGGGCCCAGGCTGTTGCCCCAGGTGGCCGGGGGAGGACTGGACACTGAGCGTTGAGTCTCGTGTGGGTGGGCCTGCGGTGGTCACAAACAGCCTGCTGGAAGGCAAAGCAGAACAGGCAGGCAGGGCCTGGTTGCCAGTGGGGTGGAAGGTGGGTGGCTGCAAGCAGATGCGAGGCCCAGGTGGGTGGTGTGGGTGAGCGGCCTTCCCACCTGCTGTGTGTGGTGGGGAGAAGGAAGCTGGCCAGGCAGCAGCTGAGATGGGGTGCTGGCAGAGGTGAGAAGGCATGGAGGCGGCTGCACACCAAGCCACTGCACTCGTGAAGGGAGGAGCTGAGGGTGTGGCTGGGAAGGAGCAGCCCAGAGGCAGGAGGGCAACTGGGGGGCAGGGGCTTCCACAGGGCCCAGGATGGGCAGGAAGAGCCGCTGGCTCGATGCTGCCAAGAGCTAGGGGAGGTACAGAGTGGCCCTGCTTGGAGGGGTCACTGCCAGCAGCCTCCGAGTGGAGGCTGAACACAGTCATCTGCACCCAGGGCGAGCGCTGCACCTCCACGGGGGTCGCTGCCAGGGGCTGCTCTTTGCCACACTGTTTCCTCTACCAATCTTGCTCCCAGGGCCACGCTCAGGGGAGGGTCACTGCCGGCTGGAGGGGCACAGCTGCATCACGTGTGTGTGAACCGCCTGCGTAAGGAAGGGCTGTCCTTCTCCTCCGCAATCTCCACTGTGCCTGTTTTACTCTGCACCGTCACACAGCCTCACATGATCTTTGCTGTTGGCCATGAGAGGCTCTTTCAGGCGGGCTTCGGTGCCCCTCCAGGGTGGTGGGTTTTCTGCCTTGGGGCTGTCACGTGCTCAGGCTCATCTGTGCTTCCCCACCCAGAATCTGCCATTTCTCCATGGAGCCCTTCTGTGTTTGAGCCATTTCGGTAGAAATTTCACATTTAGTACAAGTATGTGAATACAGCTGCTTCATTCCTTTTCTCTAAAACCACCAGGACCCAGAAAGGCACCGATGTACCCTGGGACTTGGAAGCCATGGGAAGGAGAAGCAGCCCAGAGGCCACGGCCCGGCTGTCGGCTGGAGGGGCACCTGGGTCTGGCTCTGGTCTTTCTGAAGCTGCGTGCTGGAGCCTTCGGTTACCCACCAGCAGCCCAGGAGGTCAGACCCCATCCACGATGGCAAGAACCTTCCAATCCAGGTGCTGAGGACACACCCATGCTTGACTCCTGGGTGCATTTGTCGGAGGATGGGGGCACCGGCCATCCCTGGGCTGGCTGGTCCCAGAGGCCCCTTCCAGTGCACAGCTGCTGTGGTTTGACAGCAGAGTGGCCCTCTATGTTCCCCAGGAGCAGCCTTCTCCATTTAAAGGAAGTTAAAGGTGTTGAAGGAAGAGGCCGCCTGCCCTGCTTCCTCAGGTGAAGCGTCTCTGTGACCCGGGTGTGGAGACCAGGCCTGGCAGGCAAACTGCCTTCACGTGGGGTCCAGGCCTGTGCTGCTCACGGTGCATGATCCCCGAAGGCCCACTCGGTGCTGGAACAGGCCGTGGAGAGGGAGGTGCCCAGCGGAGTGTGGAGCCTGCCCTGGGGCCAGGCACCCACCCATCACACTGACGGCCACGCCTAGTGGTTTCTCCAAGAGGGGAGACGTCGTGTCTTAGGACTGGCCTTCCCTGGGCAGAGGCAGGGAACCAAGGTGAGGCTGGCAGCCAGTGGAAGGCCAGCTATCCAGGGTCCCAAGGGCCACCGTGGAGTTTCCTGGGCAACCTGGGAGTTTTCTTCCCCAGGGGCTCTGAAGCAGGAAATGGGGAGTGTGGAATGGGTTCATCCCCACTTCTGATGCATAGCCATGCAGAGGAACCCCATAGGATGCAGTTCCCCTCAGAGAACCCTCTGTGGCCTTGCACCCTGACTCACTGGCCACCTTTGCTGCACAGCCCCTCCCAGGCCAGCTGACTCACTGGCCACCTCTGCTACACAGCCCCTCCCAGGCCAGCTGACTCACCGGCCACCTCTGCTACACAGCCCCTCCCGGCCCGGCTGACTCACTGGCCACCTCTGCTACACGGCCCCTCCCGGCCCGGCTGACTCACTGGCCACCTTTGCTGCACGGCGCCTCCCAGGCCAGCTGACTCACTGGCCACCTCTGCTACACAGCCCCTCCCGGCCCGGCTGACTCGCCGGCCACCTCTGCTACACAGCCCCTCCCGGCCCGGCTGCTCCTGGTCGGGCACCTACTGATACTGCAGTGCAGCACCGGGTGTTCACAGAGCTCACATCCCAAGGACGGCGACACCAACAAAGGAGCGGACAAGCAGCAGGAGTTGGTGGTAGCAGACAAGGCTGGACTGAGGTTTCAAATGGCGTGTGTCTTCATCTGTTCTCATGCTGCTGATACAGACATACCCGAGACTGTAATTTATAAAGGAAGGAGGTTTCGTGGACTCACAGTTCCACATGGTTGGGGAGGCCTCACGATCATGGTGGAAGATGCAGGAAGAGCAAAGGGACATCTTACACGGCGGCCGGCAACAGAGGGCACGTGCAGAGGAACTATGCTTTAGAAAACCATCAGATCTCGTGAGACTTACTCACTATCACGACAGCAGCATGGGAAAGACTCGCCCCCATGATTCACTTACCTCCCACTGAGTCCCTCCCATGACCTGTAGGAATTGTGGGAGCTACAATTCAAGATGAGATTTGGGTGGGGACATAGCCAGACTATATTGGCATCCATCAGGAAGACCTCACTGAAGGGGGCCCTGGGAACTGTGGAAGGAAAATAAAATCTCAGGACCCCAAACCCACTATGACGAAGAGTTCAGTTTGGGAACAGAGTCACGCAAAGGTGGCCTTCCTTTTGGTCCTAAGCAGACAGCTGCAGATAGAAGGCTGCAAGTCTCCCCGGGGGCCTACCTCAGCAGCTGCCCACAAGGAAATGCCCTCTGGGCCCCAGTCTGTGCCCTAAGGCAGTGTCCTGCTGAATCTCACCCTGACAGTGTCAATAAACAGCTTATCTTCACAGGTACAGGACTCAGACAAGACCAGAAGCCGTCCCTCCTCCGCCCGCCCAAGGCACACGCATGTCTTCCTCTGCTGCAGGTTTACTTCACCTTAGGAGAAATGCAGACTCATGGAGAGACCGTGCGTACATGACAGGTCCTCTACCGCCTCCCGCCAGCTCGTTCCCCTTCAAATACGGAAGTCTTAAAAGTCTCCTCGGAAAAAGCCCAGGCCACAGGTCCTACAGTAACTTCTGTCTCTCTTTCCCAGGCGAGTCCTCAACCCTGGCAAAATAAACCTCTGGGCAGATTAAGATCTGCCACAGTCCCATTTTGGTTGACAGGTCAGAGACCGGAGGCAGGTGAGGGACGTCCATGAGGCTCCCTGGGGCATGGCCCGCGAGGCAGGAGTGCAGGGTGGGGGAGTGCAGGGTGGGGGAGTGCAGGGTGGGGGAGTGCAGGGTGGGGGAGTGCAGGGTGGGGGAGTGCAGGGTGGGTCTGAGGAGCGCGGCAGCGGGAAGGGTGTGGGAATGGGGGAGCCCACATCCCTGCCCTCCGTGAGCCTCTCCCACACGACACCTCCGTCAACACTGGAGAGCAAGGCCCTGGGGGGCAGCCCTGTCTCCCTGTCCCCTTCCAGGGCTCATGGATCCAAGAGTGGCAGAGAAGCCAGCATTAGGGCTTGAGGCTTTCTGGTCACTGGTAGGTGCTGGCTCCTGTCAACAAGAAGAGCCAAACTCTGCAAAATAACATTTGAAGAGACTTACTCTGAGCCAAAAGTGAGTGACCATGGCCAAGGCACACCTCAGGAGAACCTAAAACCTGTGGCCAGTGTGGTTGGGCGGCAGTGTGGTTTTGTATGGTTTAGGGAGATACAGTGAGGTGTGCACTGGTTTGAGGTCCAGAAAGGCAGGACAGCTCGAGGGCGGGGGGTTATAGGTGGTGTATTAGGCTGTTCTTGCGTTGTTATGAAGGAAGGCCTGAGACTGGGTAGTTTATAAAGAAGAGAGGTTCAGCTGGCTGAGGTTCTGCAGGCCACACAGGAGGCTCGGCACTGGCATCTGCTCGGCTTCTGGAGAGGTGCCTCCGGAGGACTCAATTCTGATTTTTTTATCTTGCCTATATTCCTATCTAAGCGGTCTGGGTAGTCATGCTCTACAACCAAACCCAAACACCTCCCACCAGACCCACCTCCGACACTGGGGATCACATTTCCATGTGAGATGTGGGTAGGGCCAATATCCAGGCTATATCAGATGAAATAAAAGATGTTCTGATGGGCACTTGGTTCAATGAGTTAAGTTACTATCTGAAGGCCTGGAATCAATAGAAAGGAGTGTCTGGGTTAAGGTAAGGGCTGTGGAGACCAAGGTCCTTGTTATATGGATGAAATCTCACAGGTGTCCTCCCTTAGACGATTACATGACAAATGTTTCCTATTCAGACCTTTACGAGGCACTAGACTCTCAGCCACAGTCTCCTCAGGATTGGGAGGGTCTGGAAGGGGAAAGATCCAGTTATGTTAATACAGGTTCTTTACAGATGCAAACTTTCTCCCACAAAAGATGGTTCTGGAGGCCCATTTCAAAATATGTCAAATAAACATATTTTGGGGTAAAATATTTCTATTTCCTACTTTATCTGTCATGTGATATGAAGCCACAGTCAGACTGAAAAACCACGTTATATTGGGTTAAATAAAACCCATCTCATGAGACGTTACGGTTTGTAGGGTGTGACTCCCCAGGCTCCTTAGATAGGAATTTGGGCAAGAGAGGAAAAAGGTCAGAATTTAGTTCTCACTACAAGCCGAGCATCTTCCCTGGCAGGAGGTTTTCTGTCTCCCTGAGTTCCACCCACCTGTCACTTCTGTGGCGTGTTCTGTGCCTGTGTGGGGTCCAGCCCTCGAGCACTTGGATCCCGGGCAGAAGGCAGACAGACATGTGGGCCTGATCCCACACGGTGCGTGGCCTGCAGCACGGACCTAGGGTGGCGGGGTACGGAGGCAGCCCTGGGTCTCATTTAAATCCCATAGAGAGAATTTATATCTCAGATGTAGGAGGCAACCAGCCTGGCTGGGTTCAGGCTTCAACTCTAAGGGGCTCTGTGTGCGGTTCCCACGTTGGTTGTTTCAGTCTTTGCAGGGCTATCTAGGCCTTCCATGCATGCCCCCCTGTGCTGGTGGGGTCTGGGAACTGAGCAGCAGTTTACCTCATGGCACGGTTCTCAAGGTCTGTGATGGGCTGTTTGGGGGCGGATGCGTGTATGTGAAGCTGGGGGTGAGTGTGGGCGACTGCCCAGCCTTCTCTGTGGGTTTCCCGAGCCTGCGTCTGTGCTGGCCTCCCTGTGCCTCCCTGAATCTCCCAGGATTCCTCTTTTCCCTCCTACAGTCGGGAAGCTCCAGCCTTCTGAACTCACTTCCCAGGCACACTCCTCTGGGATCAGCTGTGGGAAAGCGCAGAGAGAGAGAGACTTGGAGAGGAAGGCTCCCTCCCTCCATGGTAGAGCCTGGGGGCCCCTGTGGACCCCCTTGACCATTCCTGGCACCACTATTGTTGCCGTAAGGCTGCCTAGGGTCTAGATGTGAGAGAACAGAGAGGAGACTGAAATCCAGGGCATGCACCCACTTCCCTGGGCATCGGGGACCCCTTTCCTGCTCTTTGAGCTGTTCCCAGAGGCTCCTCCTGGAGCTCCCTGCCAGCTTTCTGCCAGCTTCTGGGTTTCAGCCTGCCGTGAACTCAGGCAGGAGAGATTGTAAGTTGCCATTGCCTCCAACACTTCTGCTACTCACTTCTCAGACCACTGCATTCCGCGGGGCAGACGCTCAGAGTGCTTGCTCCACCCACCCACAGCCCACACTCAGCTTCATTTCAGTCTCATCAAAGAGCATCTTCTACTCAAGGTGAACAATTCAAAACAGAAATTAAGAAAACAATTCTATTTACAATAGCATCACAAAGAATAAAATACTTAAGATAGGCACACACAAGGGCACTGCTCCTAACAGCCAAGTGGGTGAAGCCCTCCTGTCCATTGATGGCTGTGGTCTTTACATACAACGGGATATCGATCAGCTTTCAAAAGGAAGGACATTCTCACACATGCCACAGTGTAGATGAACCCTGAAGACATTAGGCTAAAAGAAATAAGCCAGTTACAAACAGACAAATGCCATATAATCCCAGCATATCCCTGAAGTGTGTGCTAAAAAATAGTTAAGATGGAAAATTCTATGTTAGGTACATTTTACCACAACTAAAAATAAAACAAAATAAATTTTAAAAAAGCATCTGTGGCAGCTGACACACACTGCAGGGCATGAGGAGTCGTATTTGAGCCTGCAAGTCCAGACTGGCCCTTGCATGGAACAAACCGCTCAGCCTCTCAGGGCCCAGGTTCCTGAGCTGTGAAACGGGGAGGCCTCATCCCACCCCTTCCATCTCTCTCCCAGGCCCAACTTCAAAAGGATGCTGCTCTTTGTGTTTCTTTGCTTTTTTTTTTTTTTCTCCACCCTTACCTTTTTGGAAATCTTTTCTCTTCCTAGCCTCATGCACAGAGGCTGAGATGCGGAGTTCATCCTACAGTTTATGACACGTCGGCACCACTGCTTCCTGGGAGCGGCTCCTGCACCGTATCATTGACTCCTTTTCATTCTCACCAGCCCTTATCACCACCACTTGCCACTGCCACCACGCAGGAGCCCATTCTAAAACACCGAGTGCCTGACTCTTACTCACATATGCTCTTGCAAAGTATATGTGTATTTAATTTCCTATGCATGCATCTGTACTCACACAGGCAGAATGGTTTTAACACCACTCATGTTTCTTAGCTTTTTAACCCAGTGAGGCAGGAGAACAGGGCCTGCAGGGAAGAAACCTAAGGACTTCCTAGAACTAAATCAAATGCAAACACTTCAGCCAGGACAAGAACACCCTCTCCATTCACACGGGGGTGTACACCAAGCAACCAACGGAAACTTGTAGAGGGTATTGAAACCCCAGAAAATTCTGTCACTGGGGCCTGTGAGCTGCTTGCTCAGGCTGCTCCCACCCTGTGGACTGTGCTCTCGTTTTCAGTAAATCTCTGCTGTCACTGATTTTTTCCTTGCTTTGTTTGTGTGTTTTGTCCAATTATTTTTTCAAAACACCAAGAACCTGGACACCCTCCACCAGTAACGCCAGCCCTGCCTTTAAGGGCCATTGGCACATCCAGTCCATGGCATTTGACTTCTGCCACAGCCATATTTTCACTCTTATAGGCAAGGGCACTGAGGTCACCTCCCACCCCGACACCCACAGAGCACAAGGAGATGCTGTGTGCATCTGTCTCCAGGAACCTGTGGAGATTTTGTCACCACAGAGATGCAGGACAGCACACCAGGTCACATGCCCCACGGACTCCCCAGTCCCAGGCTCCGGAGAAGACATGCCAGGCCACCCCCTCTGGACAGCGGCACGTGCACTTTCTGCATCTGCTCCCAATGCCGGGTGCAAATTCATCACCCGCTCCTGCTGGTCTCAGCCATGGGAAGGGTACATGCCATGTCACTCTGCATCTCTTGGACAAGAAGTGAGTTTGCACATTTCTTCACCAGCCTTTTGTACTTCTTCTGTAAACTGTCTTTCAGATCCGTCACCCATTTTTCTATAAAAGTTACAGTATTAGTTTCCTATTGCTGATGTTACAAATTACATCACAAATTTATTATCTTCTATTTCTGGAAGTCAGAGGTCTGAATCAGATCTCACTAGACAAGTAAGGGTGTCTGCAGGGCTGTGTTCCTTCTGAACAAAAGTCAGGGTGGCTGCGGGGCTGTGTTCCTTCTGAAGGCTTTGGGGAAATTTTCCCTTGTCTTTTCCAGGCCACATTCCTTGCCTCATGGCCCCTTACTCGACCTTTGAAGTCATCAGATTTTTTTAAGCTTTATTTATAATTGACGCATAATAGTTGTATATATGGCCGGGCACGGTGGCTCACGCCTGTAATCCCAGCACTTTGGGAGGCCGAGGCGGGCGGATCACAAGGTCAGGAGATCGAGACCACAGTGAAACCCCGTCTCTACTAAAAATAGAAAAAATTAGCCGGGCGCGGTGGCGGGCGCCTGTAGTCCAGCTACTCGGGAGGCTGAGGCAGGAGAATGGTGTAAACCCGGGAGGCGGAGCTTGCAGTGAGCTGAGATCCGGCCACTGCACTCCAGCCTGGGGGACAGAGTGAGACTCCGTCTCAAAAAAAAAAAAAAAAAAAAAGTTGTATATATTTATAGGATACAGTATAATGTTTCAATACATGTATACGTTATATAATGATCAAACCAGGGAAATCAGCATATCCATCACTGTAAACATTTATGATTTTGTGATAACATTCAAAATCCTGCCTTCCAGCTATCTGGACAGACACATTATTATTAGCTATAGTCACCCTATTGTTAACAGAACACCAGAATTTACTCCTGTCTAACCGTAACTTCATACCTGTGGACCAGCCTCTCTTCTTTCAGCCTCAGGACTGGGGAGAATTATCTATTTTCTGAAACAATCTGTGTAAGTTAGAAATCAAGTGTTCCTTCAAGTTAGGTATAATTCATCCACAAAAATGTGTCTGAGAACTTTTTTTGAATGGAAATCTTTGATTGTCACTTAAATTTCTTTAGTATTGTTGGCTTATCCAAGTTCTCTATTTCTTCTCAAGTCTATTTTTGCACTTCCTATTTTCCCAGGAAGTTATCAGTTTCACCTACATTTTCTTTTTTTTATACTTAGTGATAATTTATTGATAAGTAGTATTTTGTTCCTAGTGAGATAGATTAGTGTTTTCTTTTTGATTTATTAATTTTTTATTATACTTTAAGTTCTAGGGTACATGTATACAACGTGCAGGTTTGTTACATATGCATCCATGTGCCATGTTGGTTTGCTGCACCCATTAACTCGTCATTTACACTAGGTATATCTCCCAATGCTATCCGTCACCCCAGCCCCCGACCCCACAACAGGCCTCGGTATGTGATGTTCCCCACCCTATGTTCAAGTGTTCTCATTGTTCAACTCCCACCTATGAGAACATGCCATGTTTGGTTTTCTGTCCTTGCGATAGTTTGCTGAGAATGATGGTTTCCAGCTTCATCCATGTCCCTACAAAGGACATGAACTCATCCTTTTTTATGGCTGCATAGTATTCCATGGTGTATATGTGCCACATTTTCTTAATCCAGTCTGTCATTGATGGACATTTGGGTTGGTTCCAAGTATTTGCTATTGCAAACAGTGCCGCAATAAACATATGTGTGCATGTGTCTTTATAGCAGCATGATTTATAATCCTTTGTTTATATACCCAGTAATGGGATGGCTGGGTCAAATGGTATTTCTAGTTCTAGATCCTTGAGGAATCACCACACTGTCTTCCACAATGGGTGAACTAGCTTACAGTTCTACCAACAGCGTAAAAATGTTCCTATTTCTCCACATCCTCTCTCCAGCACCTGTTGTTTCCTGACTTTTTAATGATCGCCATTCTAACTGGTGTGAGACGGTATCTCACTGTGGTTTTGATTTGCATTTCTCTGATGGCCACTGATGATGAGCATTTTTTCATGTGTCTGTTGGCTGCATAAATGTCTTCTTTTGAGAAGTGTTTGTTCATATCCTTTGCCCATTTTTTGATGGGGTTATTTGGTTTTTTTCTTGTATTGTTTGAGTTCTTTGTAGATTCTGGTTATTAGCCCTTTGTCAGATGAGTAGATTGCAAAGTTTCTCCCATTCTGTAGGTTGCCTGTTCACTCTGATGGTAGTTTCTTTTCACCTACATTTTCAAATGTGTTCGCATATGGTTTCCCACAGTACTCTAACTTTTCTTCTTGGCTGTATCTATGGTTATTTCTTTCTCTATCTATCTATCTATCTATCTATCTATCTATCTATCCATCCATCCATCCATCCATCCACCCATCCATCTACATTTATTTTTATTTATTCACTCATTCACTCCTTCCTATATTCTGTTCCATTAATTGTCACCAGTATCACCCCTCCACTTTCTTTCTTATTCTTTTTTTAGATGGGGTCTCACTCCATGGCCCAGGCTGGAGTGCAATGGCACAATCTTGGCTCACTACAACCTCCTCCTCCTGGGTTCAAGCAATTCTCCTGCCTCAGCCTCCCGAGTAGCTGGGATTACAGGCATGCACCACCACGCCCAGCTAATTTTTGTATTTTAGTAGAGACAGGGTTTCACCATGTTGGCCAGGCTGGTCTCGAATTCCTGACCTCTTGATCTGCCCATCTCGGCCTCCCAAACTGTTGAGATTACAGGCGTGAGCCACAGTGCCCAGCCCTTTCCACTTTCTTTAACCAGAGATCTAACTATTGACTCTAAAACACAAAACAGCTTTTAGGGCTGTTAATTTTCTCTGTGTTTTTCTGTGCTCTCTATTTCATGGATTTCTGCCCTTTCCTTTATTATTTCCTGCCTTATGGATCCTTGGGCTTTCTCCCTTGCTCTTTTTTCCGCCTCTTGAGTTAATTTTTCATGTTTCTTAACACATGTGTTTATAGCTATAAATGTCCTTCTAAGCACTGCTTTAGCTGTGTCGTGCTATTTAGACATATACTGCTTCATAATCACTCAGCCCTAAAGTTCTTTTATTTCTTTTATGATTTTATTTCTAACAAGAGTTTTTATAGCATATTATTTATATAAGCTATTCCTTTACTATTAATTTCCAGTATAATTGCCTTATGCTCTCCACATGCTGTGTTATAGACAGATGTAACCTGTACACATACATCCCTATGTTACAGACTTCACCTGTATACATCCTAGTATTGTACATGTTCTCTGTATGCTTAGAAAGTAACATGTAGAGTTCAAAATATACTAACAACTCAAACTTATTTATTATATTGCTTCAGATATTAATAGTCCTGCTTATTTTTTGTTGGCCTACTTCTTGGAGAGATGTGTTAAAATCTCCAAACACAACTGCTCATTCATCCACCTTTCCTTGCAATTGTATCAACAGAAGTTCATGGTAACAGCTCAAGCTACAGGCACTAATGTCTGCAGGGTATCACCAGACCACCAAAACAGCACCCCCACTCCTGATGCTTTCATTACTCACTCTTTCCAAACACCTCAGGACGATCTTCAGCCCCCAGCACCGCCTTCTTGTCCTTCATTCCTGAAACCCGTGCCTCCCTTGCTTCTCAGGGCTGGCTCCAGGGCAGAGCTGGAAGGCTGTGCAAGAACCACCTGGCCGAGCACTGGACCCAAAGGTGTCCAACCACAACCAGCTCACTGCTACCAAAAGCGGGGATCCCCGATTTCCCAAAGTCATACACAGAATAGTCTTCAGGGCACATTGTGGACTGAAGCAGGGTGAAATACAGCACTGTGTTACTTCAAACAGATTTCGTTTGTCAAGGTTAAGTCTGACTTTGTTATATGCACTCTTGGTAAACAAATATGCCAACAAAAGACAGTAACTCACCTTCCCCCATAAGCAGGCTATAAGGTTTAGAGCAGATCCATAGACAGCAAAGGTTCAGACGTATTGAACTCAGAGCATCATAACCACAGCAGGTGATTTACAGAAGGGTTGACTTTTGTCGTGGAGCCCACCGACCTAAAACACAAAAACACAGGGCTGTGTGAGTGCATCAGTGCGGGGCCTGCCCGCCAGCACTGGGCTTCAACAGAACTGCCTCTTGCCTTCAACACAGCAGTCAGCACCTCTTCAGCATTCGAGTACAAGGCATGGTGTGAGTGTGGAGACGGAGTGCCAGCAAGCGCTCCCCTGGTGCTTTTCCCCCCAGCACCCCAAATGAGATGACTCAACCCAAAGGCAGGCTTCTACTTCACAAGTGAGACGTCTACATGAAATGTTTTGATAAAATTGCACTTACTTAGTGTATCTGCTTATATCTACACTGATTTTAAAACAATATTTATTAAATTATACATTAATTTAAATACATGGCTGGTTTTCTAATTTCACTGATAGTGAACAAATTCCATCTAATTTCTTCAATTTCAGCATGGTCTTAGAGGAGAGACTTGGGAAAAAAAGGCACATTTGAGGTTGGATGTGGTGGCTCATGCCTGTAATCCCAGCACTTTGGGAAGCCAAGACGGGAGGATCACTTAAGGTCAGGAGTTTGAGGCCAGCCTGGGCAACATGGTGAAACCCCCGTCTCTACCAAAATACAAGAAATGAGCCAGGCGTGGTGGCGGCGCCTGTAATCCCAGCTACTCCGGAGGCTGAGGCAGGAGACTTGCTTGAACCCGGGAGGCGGAGGTTGCAGCGAGTTGAGACGGCGCCGCTGCACTGCAGCCTGGGTGTGACAGAGCGAGACTCCGTCTAAAAAAAAGCACATTTGGAACCTTGGGAGAAAAAGGGAAGGAGGGATGGAAAAGGTAGAAATTCAGTTTCCTACAGAAATAAAAGCACAGCAAGGCATAAGAAGACACAGATTTAATCCATCTCCAAATGAACCATTCAGTTTTTTTCTTAAAAAAAACCTACGTTTCTGCTGACCAACAAAAAAGGATGCTATTGGACAAACAAACCTAGTAAAGCACCCGTGTCCCTCAGCACGTCCGTTCCCGGCTAGAAACATCTGTTACTGCTAGTGCAGGAAAATCCAAGTGCTTTTAAAATAAATAGAAAAAAGGCATGCAAAATCCTTTTGGGTAAACGATGTTCTCCAGTCGCAGACACTCCTGAAGGCCATCGTGGCTCTGGGAGAGGAAACCAGGGTGTAGGCACTGAAACTCCTTCAGCTAATGGAACTGAGAACTCCCACCCAGCACCGCAGTCCAAAGTCAAATGGGGAAAAGCTGTGCAGATGTAAGAAACACCAGAAACAAAACACTAAAAATACCAAGAATACAAACGCACAGTTAAAATAAGAAACTGCGAAATGAGAATTAATTTAACCTAAGAAAGAAATTAAAGAGAATGACACAATTAGCCTAGAAATGAGACTAAGTTACAAGGTACCAAAAGAGAGAGATTCAGTTGAGTGTGAGGCAGGAGAACAGGAGGAGGCAGGGAACAGAAAGCCGATCCATCCAGGCTGACTTCCTAGAACTAAATCAAATGAAAGCTCCTCAGCAATGACAGGGATGTGAATGGCTTTGCAACTGCACTCCATCCTCTCAGTTCACAGCATTTACCCTTTGCAACTTCACATGCAGCCTCTCCATTTACACAGACCACACACGCCAAGTAACATCCTCTCCATTTACATAGGGTGCGTTCTGAGTAAATGACTCTGACTTCAATTCATTCTCTTCATTTTCATAGAATGTTCGCCAAGTAACCAGTGGGAAACCTCTAGAGTATTGAAACCCCAGAAAATTCTGTAAGCTCCTGAGCCCCAATGGTTAGGCTGCTCCCACACCATAGCATGTACTTTCGTTCTCAATAAAACCCTGCTTTTGCTTTCTTGCTTTGTTTGTGCGTTTTGTCCAATGCTTTGTTCGAGATGCCACCTGGACACCCTCTACCGGTAACGACTGCATAAGGAACACTGCAGGAGGACAGAGAACATGAAAGAGAACATGAGGCCGACCAAGAGGTGAGAGACGTGCAGAGAAGCTGCCAGACACGGAGCCCAGGCCAACAAAGACCCGAGAAACACAGACTGGAGTTCCCAAAAAAGAAAAGCAAAACTACGAAACAGACCTAATACTTACATTCCTAGAAATGTTCTTAGGAAAAAAATAATCGACACGTTGAAAGGCTCATCATGTCCCTGAACAAACTGACCCAGAACAGTGGCCCTGAAGGCACTGCCCAGTAACGATTACAACTGAAAGAAAAAATTCTTTGGGACTCTAGGCAAAAAGACCAGCTCATTCACAAAGGAAAGAAAATCAGACCGGGATCGGACTTCCTGACTGCAATGTACAAGGTAAGTGAACAGTGGAGCAATTATTTTCATAAACTCAAGTAAAAATAAAGTGTGACCAAAGGATTTTATGTCAGCCAAGCTGTCCTTCAAAATTAAAGCTCTAGAGAAATAGTTTTAAATAGCTAAGAACTCAAAGAACAGTGTGTTTCCAGGCCCTTCATGAGAAACCTACTACAAAAGAATCTCCCTCAAGCCAAGAGACCGCTGGGAAATTTGACATAAACAAAAATAACAAATCTGTTGAGCACAGACTAAAACAGAAAGTGAGGACAAGGATGGAGGTGGGGTACGAAACAGTTTCTTATCGGGGAGCATGCTGTTCTGCAAAAGTAAAAATACAGCAAATAAATCAGAGGTAGATGAATCAGAAAAAAAGGAATGTAGAATAAGCTCATAGACTGAAGCATGAAAAATAGGTGGGAGAAAAGAATCCCACCAGACAAGCCAAAATAAAGAGGTCAGAGGAAGAAAGAGAGGGACCAAGGTGCGATAAGAGGTGTTGTTATAACAGTAGCCAACAGGACAAAACATAGACTTTCCTAAATGCCAAAAACAATAGGAAAAAAAAGGCAAAGACACAAACTACATTAAAAAATAAAAAGACGCACAATAAAAAAAACACAACACACACATTAAATACAGGAACAAGTTATGCGGCAGTTGGGACAGGACATACCAGTCCTAGCAACACGTGAGTAAACACGTGCAACACGTGGCCCTATGAAAAGTCTCCACTTGGCTCACAAAGCCAGCTCTGCTTTACACAAGAGACACGACCACTGCCGGGTGATTTGAAAAGGCTAAATGTCAAGGAATGAGCAGAAGCACGTGAGGTCAATGCACCAGGCTGAAGAGCAGGGATTGCAATCTGCCTGTCAGACAAGGTCCAGCCTCCCCTCAAAGCAGGAAGCAAGACCAAGAAGGGCACTTCCTGATGCCGGAGGACCCAGTGCACAGTCAAGCCATATGAGTTAAGAATCTAGTAGAACCGGCCGGGCGCGGTGGCTCAAGCCTGTAATCCCAGCACTTTGGGAGGCCGAGACGGGCAGATCACAAGGTCAGGAGATCGAGACCATCCTGGCTAACACGGTGAAACCCTGTCTCTACCAAAAAATACAAAAAACTAGCCGGACAAGGTGGTGGGCGCCTGTAGTCCCAGCTACTCGGGAGGCGGAGGCAGGAGAATGGCGTGAACCCGGGAGGCGGAGTTTGCAGTGAGCTGAGATCTGGCCACTGCACTCCAGCCTGGGCAACAGAGCGAGACTCTGTCTCAAAAAAAAAAAAAAAAAAAAAAAGAATCTACTAGAACCCCTCAAACACAGAAGCTGGAGGACCCAGCACACAGTGAGGCCATATGAGTTAAGAATCTACTAGAACCCCCAAACACAGAAGCTGGAGGACCCAGCACACAGTGAGGCCATGAGTTAAGAATCTACTAGAACCCCCAAACACAGAAGCTGGAGGACCCAGCACACAGTGAGGCCATATGAGTTAAGAATCTACTAGAACCCCCAAACACAGAAGCTGGAGGACCCAGCACACAGTGAGGCCATGAGTTAAGAATCTACTAGAATCCCCAAACACAGAAGCTGGCTTTATAATGCAGAAACTATAGGTGTTGGGGAAAGAAACAGAAACATAAGTATAGCAATCATTAACACATGACTGTCAACCATGGCAAGGTAAGGGGTCAAAAATAATTAAACATGAAAGAGAGCTAATAACAGGAGGTAGTTCTTGGGGACATTACATCAAACTTTGTACCCCAATAATAGAGATTATACTTTCTTCTTAAACATACTTGAAACATTCATTAAAAAAAAAAAAACTAGCTTGTATTAGGGCACAAAGAAAACCTCGGTAAGTGACATGAAATAGAAATGGCACAGACAGCAGGCAGCAGACAGCAGTCTATGCTAACAATGCAAGACCAGAAAACAGTGAACTTTAACCAAAGGATATTTCCTTGGTAATTTACATCATTTTAGAAACACCTAAGGGGAACTGGTTCATGACGTGTATCTATCAATACAGTTATAGCTATCTCCCTAATAAGTCCCTAAATTGGTAAGGAATACCATGAGACCAGACATTGAGAGAGTGACGAGACAGACCGACACATTCTTGCAGTGACCCGCCTCTTCCAACCTCATGCACACGCCCGGGGGAGCCTGAGAGCAGTTCCCTGATGGAGCTGGACACGAATGAGATGGAATCTCCACGCGGAAATGTTCTGCAGCTCCCTTTTCAGTGGAAAACAGAGCTGTTTAGGAAGGCAAGGAGACGGAGGAGATGAAGGAGGCGTGGGATCCCCTTCCTCACCTCTGGCCTGCTCTGGCTGTGAGACCCTGGGAGTAAAGCAGAGCAATGGCTTTAACATCTTGCTGAACATGCTGAATTGGCTGCCACAACAGATCAGCTTCAAAGGCAAGGATCCCAAGGGTGTCGCATTCCCTCCTGGGCACAGTCCAGACAAAAGCAGTGCACTCAGCTGCAAACTACACACACGCATACACATGGCAAACGCACACACACATGTGTGCACACAGGTGCTAAAGCAGCTCACACACATGCATACACACGGCAAAGGCACACATACATGTGTGCACATGGGTGCTTAAGCAGCTCACACACATGCATACACACGGCAAAGGCACACACTCACATGTGTGCACATGGGTGCTTAAGCAGCTCACACACGGCAAAGATACACACTTACACACATGTGCACACAGGTGCTTAAGCAGCTCACAGCATTATCCAGGCTTTTAAGAAGTGGCTTCAGCTTCACCAGAAGGTTTCAAACCTCAGACAATCACCAGGCAGCATGCTGTCCCTCTGTAACATTCTCCTTGTGACTCTCAGCGTCAGGGCAGCCGCTTCATACAGGAAACCATGACTTGGTAAGAGATCATCTGGTGGCAGGTGCCCCTTGCTAACCAAGTCTGGTTAAGATTAACAAAAGGCATAAGAGAGCAGAACTGTCAGTGATCCCTCCATAGGTGGACTCCTTGGGAATCCAGGCATGGTCCTTTCAGGGAGAAGAGTTTAGAAGATATTCAAGTTGATACCTTAAATTTCTGGGGTACCCAGTAAAAAAGTCTAAGAATTCATAAAAGGAAGCTTCTGATGAACGTAAAATTTTTTTCAACCTTAAATAAAGCATACATATATAAACTTTATATATATAAAGTTTAAAAAGTAATAAAGATGCAGAATATATTAACAGCACAAACAACACGATAGTACGTATGTGTGTCTCTGTGTGTATAAAACCCTGTACCTGACAAGTAGGGGTAACACATTCTCCTATATGTTTATATATAAACTTATATAAAGTTTATATATGTTTATAGTTTATATATAAAGCTTATATATATGTTTATATATAAAAACTTTTATTTACATATAAAATATAAATATATAATTAAAATAAAATATAAAAATATATTTTTAAAAATATAAAAAACTTTATACACACATATATAAAAGGTTTATATATATAAACTTTATATATATAAACATATGTATATAAAGCTTATATATATATATAAACTAAGACCCAGTCTTCTTCTTATGAATCTGCCTGGAGAGGAAGAAAGAGGAACCATGGTCTCATACGTACCAGAGTTTGGACCCTAACATTGCCACTTTTGTGGGCTAACACCCAGAACTACCTCCGTTGTGTCACATCTAAGATGAGGAAGCCACACTGCCCTTGTGGTGCACGTGGAGCCATGCTGCAGGGAGCACCATCGGCAGGGAGCACCAACACACACTACTCACAGAGGAGCTGGGAGCCCAGCCTGCCTACCATTTCCATTACTTCTGCCGCACAAAATCCTCTAGCCATGCTGAATTCTACCCTTGCAGGTGTCCTGCAGCTACGACAATGCTGGAGGGAGGGTGGAGAATGTGACCCCAGAGCTCCCTCACCTGGAGCTGGGTGGCATCTGGACCATGTGAAGGGCTCTGGAGGGCAGGGCACCACCACCCATCCCTGCCACTCAATCATAAGAGTCCTTAGGTGCTGGGGCACCTCCCACCCAGTGTGTCTGTGCTCCATGCAGCAGTGCGCAAGCAAGACCTCCTTAAAGTGGGGCTCGCACCAAGATGGCAAAGCATTTCCTAATGCAGTGGGTCAATCATCCAGCTCAAAGGGCAGCCTTGGAGTTGGAGAGACCAGCCCAACAAAAAATAAGCATGGTCTTGTCCGCAACCAGACTGCTGGAGCTGGGGCCTGCAATTTTGGATAGAAACACTGAGAAGAAACACTGAAAGAAGGTCAAGGAGAGAGATGAGCATTAATGGGGGAAGAATGCTACAAGAAGGAGCAGCGAGGTCAGAGGTCACAGGCCCCAAACCACCTATCTGGTAGGAGATGCCAACATACCTCTCTCCTTTACAGTTCCCACAAGTATATCCCACAAAAGTAATAAAGATGCAGAATATATTAACAGCACAAACAACACGATAGTACGTATGTGTGTCTGTGTGTGTATAAAACCCTGTACCTGACAAGTAGAGGTAACACATTCTCCTAAGGCTGTCAGAGAACAAAATAAAAATTGTTAACATTTTAGTTCACAATGCAGGTTTCAGCAAATGTTGAAAACATGGAATCCACAGAATGTACCTCCTACTCAGTAGGCAATTAAATATCATCAGCAAAAGATAACTTTACAATTCCCTTGGACATAACACTTTTTAAACATTTCTAGATAAGAAATGGATGAAATCAGAAAACAGACCTCAACAATAATAAAATCATTACATGCCAAAATTTGTAGCAAACAGCTGCAGCAGGACTCACAGTAAAGTTTACAACTTTTAAAAGGAGTAGTAAAGAAACACAAAATTAGTGAGTCACAAATCCCATTTAAGAAGTTAGAAAAAGAACAGAAAGTATCCAAGTATCCACAGAAAGTAGAAAGAAGGTAATAACAAAGAAAAGTTGAGAAGTTAAGCAAAGAAACAAAGGTAACTGAGAAGATCAGTAAATATAAAATTTGGTTCTTAAAGTCTAAATAATATACAACCCTCTGACAAGATTAATCAAGAAAAACAACGGCGAAGGTACAGGGGATGTAGTAATGTGAAGGAAGCCATGGCTTCTGGTTCTGGACAGGATGGAATAGACACCTCTCTCCCTATTCCTCCTGCTGAGCACAGCCAACGACTCTGGACATTGCATGTGGAACAAACAGAAGCGAACCCTGAAAGCTGGATGGAAGAAGGGGGACTGGCTGGGGCCCTTGGGATTTGAAGAATGACATAGCAGTGAGTTCACTATTTTTTGGGTTTCTTATTTGTTTGTTCATTTTGTTTGTGTTTCCTCCTGTATATTTCAGACAGGTCACTGGAAAAGCTTGCAATTTAAAAATGCCACAGGAGGCCGGGCGCGGTGGCTCAAGCCTGTAATCCCAGCACTTTGGGAGGCCGAGACGGGCGGATCACGAGGTCAGGAGATCGAGACTATCCTGGCTAACACGGTGAAACCCCGTCTCTACTAAAAAATACAAAAAAAAAAAACTAGCCGGGCGAGGTGGCGGGCGCCTGTAGTCCCAGCTACTCGGGAGGCTGAGGCAGGAGAATGGTCTAAACCCGGGAGGCGGAGCTTGCAGTGAGCTGAGATCCGGCCACTGCACCCCAGCCTGGGCAACAGAGAAGACTCTGTCTCAAAAAAAAAAAAAAAAAAAAAAAGTCTGAAGAAAACTCTCTCTAGGGAAAGGAATGGGTAAAGGGGAACCTATTAAGTCAGAAAGCATTTGACAATACCTGCCTTACTCCATACAGAGAGGACAGCACACACACAGCACCCTGCCCTGTCAGAGGGGCTGAGCTGGGAGCCTTGGCTTCCACTCCCACCCAGCAGTACCAAGCACCCTTCTCCCCACCAGTGGTGTCCCCAGGATCCAGGGAGGAACCTGGATCTCCACCCTAGCTTGCTGTTAACCAGACACCCCTTCCCCATGGAGTCAACAGAGGCCAAAACAGAAGACTGATGTAAGATTCAGACTCTCATAATGTAATAACCTATACTTCCAGGATACAAACAAAAATTATTTGTCATGCCAAACATTAGGCATACCTCAACATGAAAGAGAAAAGAAAATCAACAGGAGCCAATACTGAGATCAGAGAGATGCTAGAATTCCTTTACCAGGATTTTAAAGCAGCTTCACTGAGCCTTTTACAGACAGGCTTAAGCCAAGTTTCTAAAAAAGCCTCAGCAAATAAGTAGGCATATGGAGAATGAACAACAAACAAACAAAATAAACCCAATAAAAAGTGAAACAGACAATCTCAATATCCCTTCAGCAATTAAAGAAATTGAATTTACGATTTATCATACCAAGTGCGAATCTATTTGAATAGCCTGAGAGCAAATGGAGAAACTCCAACTCATACTGGTAGACTCCAAGTTCCGGGAAAGTAACAAGAAAATACAACACAACGCAACAAAAAAAGAACTATTAAGGAGTTCACTGGAAATTTAAGCCATGCTGAAGGGCCTAAGTCCTCAAGGATCTCAGAAATATACAACGAAGATTCACTTCTGCACAGAGAATTGCCTGAAAGAAAACTGCCCAAAGCAAGACACAAATTCAGCTAGCCTGGAACACGAGGCATTTTTGTATTGAAAGTGCTAGAGAAAGAGAGATCCAGAGGAGGTGAGCCCCAGAACATACTGGTGACAAAGGGCAGTGATTGAAGGCAACAGCTCAGCATGGAGAGTGAGAGGCTGTGCGTCTCCAGACAAGAGTCAGGGAAGGGAGCCCTCCTGAGTGGGAGGTGATGTCCAGAGACAGACGGGTCCATGCACAGAAGCCTCAAACATATTTCACCGTAACAACAGAGAGACCTCCTGGTTGTTGAGGCTAGGAATGCTACTTTGGCTCATTCCCAACTCCTCTACAGAAAACTTTCTCCTAATAGTCCAGAAAGACCCTTATTTAAAAATCGGAGACAAAAAGTTATGTTCAAATCCTGCATGCGAATATTACCAAAAAGAAGTAAAAGTATGATAAATAACATAGTAGCCAATAATGAAAATATACCAAAAAACTGTGGACACAAAGAAAGTGAAACTCATAGCGTAATATGTGAAACTGAACTAAAAATCCAGAAAATAACCAACATTTTAGAAGAACATAATTTAAAATAGTATTAGAACATCTCAGAAGTGGAATGGCAAGAAAACAGGAAGATATTTTATTATTGACAGAACTCAAGAACAAACTAGAATTTTTTTTTTCAGGAATGAAAAGTAGAAGAAATGTAAGAGTAAGGAGAAATCACAGAAGGCACAGGAAGAAAACAGAAAGAAGAGAATGAAAATAATTAAACAGAAAGAGAGGTAAAAAAGGTTCAGGAGAACATGATAGACGCAAAAGACAGGCAAAAGAGATCCAACATACACACAACTGCGATTCCTGTTGCATCTTCCAGGAGCGTGGGGAGACACAGTCCTGCGTTAATGACAAGGATATGTCCTGAGGAATGCACTGTTAGGTGATTTCATCACTGTGCAAACATCATAGAATATACTTACCCAAACCTAGGTGAGAGAGCCTACACACCTAGGCTAGATGGTGTAGCCTATTGCTCCTAAGCCACAAAGCGGTACACAACACATTACTGTACCGAAGGCAACTGTAGGCAACTGTGACACAATTGTAAGGATTTGTGTTTCTAAACATATCTAAACAACATAGAATATGTTCCGTGAAATATGGTATAAGAGATTTTAAAAGGCTGGGTGCCCTGGCTCATATCTGTAATCCCAGCACTTTGGAAGGCTGAGGCAGGAGGATCACCTGAGCCCAGGAGTTGGAGACCAGCCTAGGGAATACAGAGAGACCTCGGCTCTACAAAAAATGTTAAAATTCTCCTGGCATGGTGGCACATGCCAGCTATTCAGGAAGCTGAGGCGGGAAGATCACTTGAGCTCAGGAGGTCAAGGTTGCAGTGAGCCGATAATAAAATGGTCCATCTATCTAGGGCACTTGCTGTGAATGGAGCTCACAGCACTGGAAGTTGCTCTGGGTGAGTCCGTGAGTGAGTGGTGAGTCAATATGAAGGCCTGGGACAGGATGACTACTGTAGACTTTAGAGATACTGTACACTTAGGCTATACTAAATTTATGAAAATATTTTTCTTTCTTCAATAAATTAAATTAGTTTACTATAACATTTTTACTCTATAAGCTTTTAAATTTTTATAGCTCTTAGCTTAAAACACACACACACGCAAATTGTACAGCTCCACAAAATATTTTCTTTATCTCTTTATTCTATAAGCTTCTTTCTAATCTTAAAATTTTTATATTTTTACTTTTAAACTTTTGGTTAAAAACTAAGACATAAAGCTGGGCGCTATGGCTCATGCCTGAAATCCCAGCACTTTGGGTGGCCAAGGTGGGTGAATCACCTGAGGTCGGGAGTTTAAGACCAGCCTGGACAACATGGTGAAACCCTGTCTCTACTAAAAGTAAAAAAAATTAGCTGGGTGTGGTGGCGGGCGCCTGTAATTCCAGCTACTCAGGAGGCTGAGGCAGGAGAATTGCTGGAACCCGGGAGATGGAGGTTGCAGTGAGCCGAGATCGTGCGATTGCACTCCAAACTGGGCTACAGAATGGGACTCCGTCTCAAAATAAATAAATAAAATTTTAAAAATAAAAAACCAAACAACCTATTTTGCTGGGGGTCCTTTGCCACGCTCTCTGAGGAGCATCCCCGACCCCAGGCCCATAGACCCCGAACTGCCACGGCTGCCCTGCAGGCACCTATTGGTCACCCCTTTGGGAGAGTCAGTGAATCACAGAGCCAAAGACCGCAGCCCCTGCCAAGCCCACGCACTGTGTGAGGACCAGGAAAAACTCTCGAAAGAACGGACACGCATGGTTCCGCAGGATGTGAAAGGGAATCTGCACAGCGTAAAGTACACGCCTGGGCTTGGGGCTCATGGGGGTTAAGCGGCTGCACTTGCCACTCATGAAGAGATCAGACGCCATCTCAGCCGAATCCCCAGCGGGACGAATCCCCAGTGGGACGAATCCCCAGAGGGACGCCTCAACCAGCTCTCCTGGAGCTGCAGCGTGTGGAAGGTCCTCTGAAGGAATCAAGGCCGACGTTTTCCGAAACTCTGAAACTCTGTGTTCCTGGCACAGCAGAGCAGCCACACCAGCGGGCGCCGGGGAGGACGACATGCAGGGAATAGAGATGACTGACCTGAGGGGTCATAGGGACTGGAGAGGTGATTTTGCAAAAGGTGCCGGTACAATCAGTTTTAGACCAGAAAGTAAAAAAGTCACAGTCAAATTCTAATTTCACCCACTACATCAGTGTAACTCCTTGTAAAATTTTAAAAGTAAGAGTTGAATACAACTACAATGTTATCTTACCCCTTAGGCTGCACAGACCGACGTCCTATAAGAGGACAGCATGGAGAGGGAAGACCTTACCCCCAGCTAGGGCCCAGTTCAGCCTCATGTGTGAGTCACAGGGACAGAGTGTGCCTGATACCATGGGGTGACAGTGGTACTTCACCTCTGGGGGCTTCCTCCCCAAACTCATAGCCCCTTCCTGTACCCACGAGAAAAGCATCAGACAGATCCCAGCTGAAGGATACCCTGAAAAATGCTGATTAGTCCTGCCTAGGACAGTCAAGGTCACCAAAACCAAGAAGAGCCAGAAACTCACAGCCAAGATGGGTGTGTCCCGTGCCAGGTCTGCCCCTCACGCTCCTAACCCTGTCCCCTGCTGGGTCTGCCCCTCACTCTCCTAACCCTGTCCCATGCCATGTCCACCCCTCACTCTCCTGGCTGTGTCTTGGGTCTGTTATCTGCTTAACTGACTAAAATTTTTAAAGAACTGTTTTTTAAAAATCATTTTTATAGTCACCTGGAAAGAGAGCAGTTCTTGCTATGGTTGATTTATAGCTTCTTGGGGGATGTGTCCAGTTTTAACCATGAAACATTTAAAAGAACACAAAACACTGGAGAAGGCCCCAGAAAAGGCAAAAGAAATGGACAGTGCGGCCAGAAGAAAGGCTCAGGCTGCAGTGGGGACTGAGGACCCCGATGGCTTTCAGGATGACGGTGCCTGTGCCTGCGGGAGTCCTGCCAGCTTCTCCTGACCTTCAAAAAGGTCAAACGAGCAAATGGCCTCACACTGAAAAAGGAGAGATGCCAGAGGCTATGGGTGACAGTCGTACGTTCAGGGACATCATGAAACCACTTCCCAGGGCAAGCAGGGAACAAGCTCAGTTCCAGGCGTCCCCCAGAGGATCAGCATGTGGAATACCATTTCTCAAGGCTCATGATTTTGGGGTTTGATAAATATCTACGTTTTCAGGAAAGATAAGGTAGGAAAATGATGAGAGCAGGTCTCGGAAACGCCGAGTGACAATACACCCTGAGGAGGAGCCCCCCGGGCGGTGCCTCCCAACACTGCCAGCGCTCGCAGGACGGAGGCTTGAAGGGGCAGGGCTGGGCTCTGCTGCCTCCCATGACCTGGAGCTCCAGTACAGTAGAGGGAACAGAACCCCAACCCCAGCCTGCGTGACAGCCCCAGAGCACCAGGCAGAAGTGACAAGAGCAGGGAAGGGAACAGAGATAGGCTACAACATGTCACGAGCAGTCAGCATCACACAGGAGGACAGGAGGTTCCCGTGGAGAAGCCAGAGCAAGAACTAGGAGACAGGTGAGTAAGAGTGTTCTAGAAATGAGTTGGGGAGGGGGCGGGGCCCACAGCAGGGTGCCAGGGGGAAGACTATTCTAGAAATGAGTTAGGGGAAGGCACAGGGCCCACAGCATGGTGCAGAGGGAAGTGTTCTAGAAATGAGTTGGGGGAGGGTGTGGGGCCCACAGTGTGGTGCAGCGGGGTACTGGACCTCAGCTGAGGACCTGCTGGGCTGGACATCAGGCTGGAGCTCAGTGTGTGCTGGGCCACAGTGCGACCCAGGAGTCACTGGTGGTCCTGAGGGTCTTGGAGCCCCTGCAGAGTCCAGGATTAGGGAGAGGCTGCACAGGAGAGAGGGTGCCACCCAGCCTGCCAGGTGAAGAGGGGGAACCAGGAAGGGGGAGCAGGTCAGGAGTAGAAAGATGCTGTTCTCAAGAAAGGATTCTGCCTCTAAAAAGAGAAAAGTTGCCAAGTTGGCCCAGGTCACAACGCCAGGCTCGCTGGCTCTGCAAGACGAGGGTGCTTTGCAGGAGCCACATGGATGGACAAGGACGACGGGCCGGGTCTCCTCTCAGAACGCACTCCTCAGGCACAGGTGTGCTATCACTCTTGTGGCCTTCAGAGTCCGAGGCCCTGTCCTCTCGAGGCTGCATCCCACAGGATCCTAAGGGCCTCTGCCAAAGGCGGGGCACGCAGTCCAGATTGCGGGGCCAACAGAGCTGCCTGTCCGCTGCAAGGATGAAAAAGCTCCTCCCACCGGGACATTTCTAAACCAGGAGAAAAGGACGCGGGTCAGATACGTCAGCTCTGCCACAAGGTGGCAGCAGAGGTCCACGGTCATCCTCCAGCTCCCAGGAAATCCTTCCCCTGGCTTCTCCCAGACCAAGGTGCCTCTGGGGCTTGGCTCTAACCCAGGGGTCTGCAGGCCCTGCTGGCTGCCCATTTCCGCAATCCACATTTCCCCGGAGCACAGTCTCACCCTTGCCTTGACTCGTGGTCTGCAGTTGCCTTCCAGCACCAGGGCAAGGCCACACACACTGCAGACTGCGTGGCCTGCAGAACCCAAGCCACCTGTCCCATCCTGACCTGGGTCATCACAGACCCTCACAGGGATTGCCAGCAGCCCAGCCAAAGCGCCAACACTGCATGACATCTTCTTGGGCCTGGCACTCCTATCTGTGGGTGACAGAGTTCCCAGACAGCAAAGCGACGAGGTAAAATGGAGCCCATGGGGCCGGGTAGGTGTGACGACCTCACAGGCAGCAAAGGTGCGCTGGCCCGTGGTGCCCACTGCCGTGGCAGCCAGACTGGGTGCCCCTAGGACGGATACACTTGACATGGACACACCAAAAACTCCCGAGAGCCGGGAGAAGGCCAACGCCACTCCCTTCAGAGAAGAAGACGAGGTCTGAGTTGGTCCATGGGTCAGAGCCGGTGGCTGAAAGGGAGGCCCAGTCTCCAGGGAAGACCCACAACAGTCCTGCGGAGTACAGCAAACATTCACCCCCCCGCCCTTCTCCAGCGGGCCTGACTGCGTGATGAGTGAGTGGCCAGGCCCCGGGCCTTCAGACAATGGCTGGGTAGTGGCCAGGCTCCGGGTCTTCGGACAATGGCTGGGTCTAGGGCCTGAGCTCCTGCCCACTCCAGGGGACTCAGACACCATCATGGACCCACAATTAAAATGACAGACGGAGCCTGGCCCGAGTCCATCTGGCAGAGGCCCTATGCCCCACACCCATCTGCTGGACGTTCTGGCACAGCACTGGACAGAGGCGCCCAGCAGCTGCCAGACAAGCCCTCTGGCCCCAGCCGTGAGCAGGAGATTAAGGCAGAAAAGGCCAAGTACAGTCCCTGGGAGTCTTCCCCACCTCAGCCAAGATAGCATCTGGGGAAGACTGTAGAATCTGGGCTACCACCAAGGACTTCAGGGCTGTACGGGCGATCTGACCCCTTTCCGTTTTCCACTCTAGAAACCAGATGGACTCTGGGGACAACAGTGGTTGTCGGCTCAGCCTCAGGATGCCCAATGGCAGTGTCCTGCCAGGTGTTGTCTCCGCACCTGCATCAGCTCACCTGACGAACACGCTCTTCCTCCTGTCTGTAAAGAGGATCAAAATTAGACTGCGTGTTCTTGGGAGAAGAACAAATACATAACCAGCGCTTTCCCTCTGAGCGAAGGGAGTCCTTCCTGCTTGGTCACAGGACAGTCTTCAGAACTCTGACTGCTTTGTTTAGGCTTTATTTTTTAGAGCAGCAAACAGCACAAAGCACAGAGATTTCCTATAAACCCTCATCCCCCCACGGCCCCCCACCAGAGCAGTGCATTAGTCACAACCGAACCCACATGGGCACATCACCACCCCCCAGGTCCGGAGTTCACAGCAGGGCTCACGCTCGGTGCCGTACTCTGTGGTTTGGGCGAATGTGTAGTGACACGTTGACACATATCCACCACGACAGCATCACCCGGAGTATTTTCCCTGTCGTAAAAGTCCTCTGTGATCCACCTACACATCCATCTCTCCGCCCAACTCTTGGCAACCACTGATCTTTATACTATTTTTATAGTTTCGTCTTTTCCAGAATGTCATATAGTTGGAATCATACAGCTTTCACTAAGTAACACGCATTCGACGTTCCTCCGTGTCTTTTCATGGCTTGACAGCTCATTTCTTTGTAGTGCTGAACCATATTCCACTGTGTGGATGCACCACTGGTTTATGTATTCATTTGCCTACTAAAGGATGTCTTGGTTGCTTCCAAGTGTTGGCAATGATAAACAAAGCTGCTATAAACATCTGTGTGCAGGTTGTTGTGTAGGCTGAAGTTTTCAAATCCTTTGAGTAAATACCAAGGAGCATGACTAATAGATCTTATGGTTAAGAGTTTTTAGTTTGCAAAATGATGCAACCACTTGGGAAGACAGCTTGGCAGTTTCTTATAAAACATTCTGCAAATGGCAAAACTATAGCGACAATAAAAACATTAGTGGTTGCCAGGGGCTTCAGCGGAGGGAGGAGTGAGTACGTGAAGCTCACGGGGACAGTGGAGCTCTTCTGTATGACACAGTAATGACAGGGACACGTCACTGGACACTTGTCAAAACCTGTGTTCAACACAGTGAACCCCAATGCAAGCTATGAACATCCATTAATAATAATGAACCAGGCTGGGAGCGGTGGCTTATACCGGTTATCCTAGCACTTTGGGAGACCCAGGCGGGCAGATCATGAGATCAGGAGATCAAGACCATCCTGGCTAACAAGGTGAAACCCCGTCTCTATTAAAATACAAAAAATTAGCCAGGCGTGGTGGCACGCACCTGCAGTCCCAGCTACTCAGGAGTCTGAGGCAGGAGAATTGCTTGAACCCAGGAGGCAGAGGTTGCAGTGAGCCGAGATCGCGCCCTGCACTCCAGCCTGGGCGACAGTGCAAGACTCCATCTCAAAAAATAATAATAATGTACCAATATTGGTTCATTGTACCACACTTGAGGCAAGATGTATGTAACAGGAGAAGCTCTGTATGAGGGGAGAAGCTGGCACACTCTTTACTTTCCAATAATTTTTCTGTATTGTAGAGTAAAACTGCCCTAAAACATAGACTATTAACTTTTCAAAAGTGAAATAAATCCTGAGTTCATAAGGATATCATCAACTGAAAATGGAAATGACAAGGTTTTAGATTTTGATTCCAACCATGAAGGAGTAAGGACTTACGATCCCACAATAAAAACCTTAAGAATTGGACAGAAATAAGAAGCAAATGTGTCGGGCATTGCACAGGAGGGTGCAGGACTGTGATCTTTCACCCGGTGAAGACGCACGCTGAGCTCCTCATCGGCTGCTTTCTAGCTGTGTCCACTGTCAAGTTGCTGCCCATGGCAGTGTAGCACACACAGAAGCTGCTGCCTCGCTGAGGGGCTGAGGACAAAAGGCAAGCATGGGGGCTGCGGCAGTGGCTGGAATATGGGAGATGGGGATAGCAAAGGCAAGAGCTAAGAGGAGACAGGGCCCCCAAACTGCAGGAAGATGTCGGCCAAATACTATGCTGTGCATGCAAGGACTCCATTAGAACGGCCGAGAGAGAGAGAACTACTGGGGTGTATGAGATGAACAGACACGCTGAATGTCAGGTGGTACCATGAGGCGGGGACTGCTCACAGGCCACAGTGGAGGCCCCTCACTCAGCACCCAGGGTGTTCACTTGAGACCCATGAACGGCTACACCTGAGGAGGACAACATTAAGTTCTAGAGGAAGGGATAGTGAAGACTTTCCTTGACAAAGTTCGACCGAGCCATGACATGAAGTTTCAGTAAATCAGATGCCTGCAGAAATAAAAACCAAAAACAACAAACACAACACCCCAAATTCTTAACAGCATAGCATATATAGTCACGTGCCACACAACGACATTTCAGGCAAAACAGACGTGCCATATACTACAGCCATCCCTTAAAATTAGAATGGAGCTGAAAAGTGCCATCACCCCATGACGCTGTGGCCTCATTAGGCAGGAGTGCAGTTGGTTCCTCCCACACTTGAGGTGAAACTGGTGTAAACTCACCTGCTGCACTGCCAGTCACATCAGAGCGTAACTCGTATAATTATTTATAATAGTAATACCTGACGATAATAAACGATGGTGTTACTGGTTTGTGTATTTACTATACTATTTTTTACTATTATCCTAGTGTACTCCTACTTATTAAAAAAAAAAAAATTAATGTAGAACAGCCTCAGGCAGGTCCCTCAGGAGGTGTCAAGAAGCAGGCATTGTGATCACAGCAGAGGACAGCTCCACGCCTGTTACTGCCCCTCAAGACCTTCCAGTGGGACAAGTCGTGGAGGTGGAAGACAGTGGCATGCACGATTCTGACCCTGTGCAGGCCTAGGCTAAACGTGTGTGTGTGTGTCTCAGTTTTTAACAAAAATGTTTAAAAACAAAAAGAAAAAAGAAAGGAAAAGAAATCTTAAAAATGAAAAATTCTTATAATAACATAAAGAAAATATTTTGGTTTAGCTGTATCCAATGTGTTAGTGTTTTAAGCTAAGGTTATTACAAAAGAGTCAAAAAGTTAAAAAATAAATCTAAAGGTTTATAAAGCAAAAAAGTTACAGTAACCTAAGATTAATTTATTATTGAAAAAATAAATTTTGTTATATCATAAATTTAGCACATCCCAAGTGTACAGTACTTACGAAGTCTACAGCAGTGCACAGTAACGTCGTGGCCTTCAGATTCACCCACCACTCACTCACTCACCACTCACTCACCACTCAACACTCACCACTCACCCACCACTCTCCACTCACACCACTCACTCACCGCTCACTCACCCACCACTCACCACTCACCACTCACCCACCACTCACCACTCACTCACCACTCACTCACTACTCACTCATTCACCACTCACCACTCACTCACCACTCACTCACTCACCCAGAGCAACCTCCAGTCCTGTCAGCTCCGTTCATAAGTGCCCTACCCAGGTGTGCCATTCTTTATGCTTTATACTGTATTTTTACTGCACCTCTTCTATGTTTCGATGTGTTTAGACACACAATTGCCATTGTGTCACAACTGCGTAAGTATTCAGCACAGTCATGCACTACACAGCTTTGTAGCCTGGGACCAATAGGCTGTACCATACAGACTAGGTGTGTAGTGGGCTGCACCAGCTATGTTTGTGTAAGTACACACCATGATGTCCATACAGGGAGGAAATTGCCTAGCAACACATTTCTCAGCATGTGTCCCTGTCATTAAGTGCCGCACGACTATCCAATGAACATCATACAAACAAAAAAATACTGCACATACGTAGACGCAGAAAAACATGCTCCGGTATCAGAAAACAAACTTAGTCCATAAAAATAAAGAGATGGCAGACATACTGGGGTTATTGGGCAGGGACTTTTAAAGGAGATATTATAAATTTGTTAGAAAATGAAAGGAAGGCTGGGCGTGGTAGCTCACGCCCTGGGAGGCCAAGGCAGGTGGATCACTTGAGGCCAGGAGTTCAAGACCAGCCTGGCCAACACAGTGAAACCCCATCTCTACTACAAAAAATACAAAAAGTAGCTGGGTGTGGTGGTGGGTGCCTGTAATCCCAGCTACTTGGGAGGCTGAGGCAGGAGAATCGCTTGAACCCGGGAGGCAGAGGTTGCAGTAAGCTGAGATCGCGCCACTGCACTCCAGCCTGGTGACAGGGCGAGACTCTATCTCCAAAAAAGAAAATGAAAGGAAAACTGAACAAACTGAACATAATGAGTGAACTCATCAGAGGATCTAAATAAGAAAATGGAAACTATAAAAATGAGCCAACTAGAAATCAAGAAATGAAAAATAAAAATTTCTGAAAAGACAATTCACTGGATGGGCTTAGCAGCAGAACACACACTACAGACAAAGCAACCAGTGAACTAGAATGTAGATCAACAGAAGCTATTCAAACTATGCACAGATAGAAAAAAAAAGCTTAAAAATAAAACCGCAGAACTGGAAAGGCCTGTGTGACAATCGTGAGTGGTCTAAAATATGTTTAAGTGGAGTCCCAGAAGAGAAGAAAGACTCAAATGGGAAAAAGTTAAATATGATGGCTAACCATTTTCTAAGTTTGATGGCTAGTGTCAATCACACATATAAAGATGCTCAACAAACTCCCATAAAAAAACAGAAGAGAAGAAAACCATACACATACACATCCTAGGCAAACTGCTGAAAATCAGAGACAGAGAAAACTTTCAAAGCAGTAGGAAAAAAATACATCGCACAAAGAGAATGAACACAGTAAGGAATGACCTCTCATCAAAAACAGTGGAAGCCAGAGGCAAAGGAATGATATATAACATGTGGGCAAAAAATCCCAAAACCTCTAACCTAAAATTTGAGAGAGAATTTCAAAATGGAGGCAAAATAAAGACATCATCAAAATTATCTATCAATAAAAATGGAGAGAATTCATATCTAGCAGAACTGCACTACAAAAAATGTTAACAGCTGGGCACAGTGGCTCACGCCTATAATCCCAGCACTTTGGGAGGCCGAGGCAGGTGGATCACCAGAGGTCAGCAGTTTGAGACCACCGTGGCCAACACGGTGAAACCCAGTTTCTACTAAAAATACAAAAATTAGCCAGGTGTGGTGGTGGGCATCACCCCAGCTACTCAGGAGGCTGAGGCAGGAGAATCACTTGAACTTGGGAAGCAGAGATTGCAGGGAGCCAAGATTGCGCCATTGTACTTCAGCCTGCAGGACAGAGCAAGACTCCATCTCAAAAACAACAACAACAAAATGTTAACGGCAAATCTTCAGACTGAAGAAAATGATGCCAGATGGAAACTCAGATCCATGAGAAAGAATACAGAGTGCCAAAAACAGAGAACAGTAAAGAATATTTCCTTATTCTCAATATTTTAAAAAGAAATCTGACTAAAGCAAATTATAACAATATGCTTTATTATATTATATATTTTAAAATTATATGATTTATAGTGTAAACCAAAAATAAACTTCTAAGCACCCTGAATGACTGAATGGACTCCCCTTTTGGCCAAGGGGATCCCCAAGAAATGGGAGAAATGAGTTCAGGCCATGACAGGAAGGGGAGGGGTTGTACATGACCCCCTCATTATAACTATAATGCTTCATTATACCTCCTCCCTTTGGAGTTTACACACAACTGACCAACTTTCACACTAGAACAGAGATGGTAGGACTGACAAAACGGACTCTTGGTAGCAACAAGATTCCAAATTCCAACCTGACTCTGGTATGGCATCACATGACGGAGAGCAGGCCCTGAAGGAAATCAAAGTATTTTATCCCAAAATTGATATATTCTGAAATGCCCTTGCAAAGCTGTCTCTTTTCAGAGAAATTCGCATTCTGTAGAGAATTTCCTTCCCTTACTAGGTCTTTTCCGGAAAGTCTGACCCTTATTACACCTATTCTCTATGAGGCCCTCTACCTGGAGGCTTCATATACATGACAAGAACCTTGGTTTCCACAACCCCCTTATCTAAACTCAAGCATTTCTTTATGCTGAACTCAACTCCTCAGGCAGAGCTTAACCAATTGCCAGTCAGAAAATCTTTAATTCACTTATGACCTGGAAGCCCTTGCTTTGAGATGTCCCACCTTTCTAGGCCAAACCAATATATACCTTACAGGTATTGATTTATGTTTTTGCCTATAACTTCTGTCTCCCTAAAATGTATAAAACCCACACTTTGGGTACATGTTCTCAGGACCTCTCGAGGCTGTGTCATGGCCCATGGTCTTTAACCCTAGCAAAATAAACCTCTAAATTGACTGAGACGTGTATCAGATACTTTCTGGCTTAGGACAGCATGTGCAGAAGTTAATTATATGGCAACACAACCTCCCCCAAAAGGGAGCAGTTAAATGGAAGTATATTGTTGTAAAGATCCTCACAGTAAACGTGAAAAGGTGTAATATAAATCTGAGTGAACGACGGCAAGGTTGTATACTGCAATTTTTAAAACAACAATACAAAGCACGGCTAAAAGATAAACAGGAAATGAAATTCTAAGGAATAACTGATCCATATTAAGGCAGGAAAAGGAAAAGATATAAAAGAAGAGAGGGACAATTTAAAAAACATATAATAAGAAGAAAGAATAAACTCAACCAAATCAGGCATTACAACAGGTGTAAACAGATTTAACACTCCAGTTAAAAATGTACTGCTAGACTAGATAACCAAAGCATGACTCAAGGCACATGCTACTTTTAGAGAATCACTTCAGATACAAAGGCACAGACAGTTAAAACAATGAGAAAAAATATGGCATGCAAATACTGATCCTAGCAAGCCAACCTGGCTCATCAATACCAGACAAACCTGGTGTAAGGACAATGGGTATCAGCAGGTAGAAAGGGAAATGGTTCACAATAAAAAAGGGTCAGTTTGTCAGGAGGATGTAACAGTCCTAAATGTGTTTGCTGTTTCTGTGCAAAGGGACTGTGCAGAGGTGATGAAGGTCACAGACCTTGCAATGGCGAGATTATCCTGGATTATCCAGGTAGGGCCAACTCTAATCACTTGAGTTCTTAAAAGTGGAGAATCTTTCCAAAGTGGGTCCTGTGGCTGACACAGGAGGTGGAGGAGGACTCAGGAGCAGAGGAACAGGAGCACTTTTAGAATCTGAAAAAGACAATGAGGGGAGTCCTCCCCGTGAGCCTCCAGAAGGGATGCAGCGCTGCTGTGGAGAGCCCAGTGGGCCTCCTGCTGTCGGGGTTCTCATCAGCAGAACTGAAAGGTGATGAGCTTGTGCTGTAAGCCACGGAGTCTGTGGTGATATTTGGAAGTGGCCATATGTAGCAAATGCAGCAGGAAATAACAAATAGAAATGGAGACTGATGAAAGCACAGTGAACAAATAGTAAACAAAATAAAGAAAAGAAGGTTAATATAAAAATACGAAAAAATGGAAAAACCCCTAGACCAAGAGAAAAAGAAAACAAAATCACAAAATGAAAGACAAGTTGTCAGTACTGATCTGGTAGATATTAAAATGATAATGTGAGATTACTATGATGACCAACTTCACGCCAACATATGCATCAGTTTAGATGAAGTAGGGCCATTTTAAAACTACAACTTCCAAAATTTATACAAACTATAAAAGGAAATTTGAATATCTCTATATAAACCAAAAAATGAAATTTGTTGTCAAATACCTTCCCAACAAGAAGACTCAAGGCACCGGCAACTTCTGTCAAACACATAGAGACGTAACAACATCAATCTTACACAAGCCCTTTCAGAAAACAGGGAAGAGGGAATAATTCCAAAGTCATTGCATAAACCAACCATAGCTCTGAATTTAAAATCTGACACAGAGATGAGAAGAATGAAAATGTGTCCCATGGCCATAGCTATAAAAAATCACTACCAAAATATTAGCGAAAAAAATGCAAGAATTGGCTGGGCACAGAGGGCTCACGCCTACAACCCCAGCACTTTGGGAGACCGAGGTGGGAGGATCGCTTGAGCCCAGGAGTTTGAGACCAGCCTGACAAACATGGCAAAACCTCATCTCTATTTAAAAAAAAAAAAAATTAGCCAGGCGTGATGGTGCACACCTGTAGTCCCAGCTACTCAGGAGGCTGGGGTGTGAAGACTGCTTGAGCACAGGACGCTGAGACTGCCGTGAGCTGAGATTGTGCCACTCCACTCCAGCCTGGGCCACAGAGCGAGACTGTCACTCACACACACACACACACACACACACCCCCCCAAGAATCGAACCACAACCAAGTAGGGTTTACACCAGGAATGCAAAATTGGTTATATATTGTAAAATCTGGCAATATGTAATTTGCCATACTAATATAAGGCAGTAAATTATTATTTCAATAGATGCAGAAAAATGCATTTAACAAAATTCAATAAAGTGCATAAAACTTCACAATAAATCTTTTTTCTATTAGGCTAAAACTTGCTTTCCAGTGGCATCACCCTGATTACTGATGTGCTTGATCCTTCAGAGTTAACTGGTTAGAAACCCTGATATCATCTGCAAAACCCCTTGGCCAAGTAACATGGCAAAATCACAGGGGTGATGTCCCACCTTATCAGCGATCCCACCCACTCTCAAGAGGATGCGTGTATGCAAGGCTTGTACACCCGTGAGCAGAAGCCTTAGGAACCCCTAGAATTCTGCCCCCTCAAACCTCATCAGCTGGCTTCCTGTGGGAGATGCTGCAGGGAGGAGGCAGCAGGACAGAGGGCCCTCCCCCGACCCGGATCGCAGCATAGCAGCTGCTGGCATCTGCTGCGCTTAGCAGCTGCTGTAGTGGCAGTGGCAGGAGGGGAGCAGAGGCAGCTCCTTTTAGGAGAGTCAAGCCCTGCACAAATCAGATCCTTCACGTGGATCCAGAGCCAAGCACAATAGTGCTTCCAGCGCAGCAGCTGGCCCAGGCTGACAGGCCCAGCCCAGAACCACCAGCAACTCCAGCCCGAGTGAGCCCCTTCCTCCTCTTGCTCGCACACCCCCTCTTTATCTCCCATACTCCTCAGCCCTGCATCACCTTTCTAATCAACTCCCGGTACTCAACATGCTCTCTTTAAATGCTTGGAGTGGAAATGGTTTTCCTAAGTGAACCCTGATGTATAGAGTCATCGAAATAAATTCTAGATAGATTAGAGATGGAAATGCAGAGAGATAATTACTACGATAAGTCATCTAATATTTATATAATTGTAAAATGATAAAGGCAGAAAATCACAAATGATAAGTGCTCTTAGAAATCGTTTTTTTTTTTTTTTTTTTAATACTTTAAGTCCTGGGATACATGCGCAGAACAGGCAGGTTTGTTACACAGGTATACACATGCCATGGTGGTTTGCTGCACCCATCCACCTGTCATCTACATTAGGTATTTCTCCTAATGCTATTCCTTGCCTAGCCCCCCACCCCCTGACAGGCCCCAGTGTGTGATGTTCCCCTCCCTGTGTCCATGTGTTCTCATTGTTCAAATCCCACAATATGCGTGAGAACATGCTGTGTTTGGTTTTCTGTTCTTGTGTTAGTTTGCTGAGAATGATAATTTCCAGTTTCATCCATGTCCCTGCAAAGGACATGAACTCATCCTTTTTTATGCCTGCAGAGTATTCCATGGCGTATATGTGCCACATTTTCTTTATCCAGCCTATCACTGGTGGACATTTGGGTTGGTTCCAAGTCTTTGCTATTGTGAACAGTGCTGCAATAAACATACATGTGCATGTGTCTTTATAGTAGAATGATTTATAATCCTTTGGGTATATACTCAGTAATGGGATTGCTGGGTCAAATGGTATTTCTGGTTCTAGATCTTTGAGGAATCGCCATTCTGTCTTCCACAATGGTTGAACTGATTTACGCTCCCACCAACAGTGTAAAAGCATTCCTATTTCTCCACATCCTCTCCAGCATCTGCAGTTTCCTGACATTTTAGTGATCACCATTCTAACTGGTGTGAGATAGTATCTCATTGTGGCTTTGATTTGCATTTCTCTAATGACCAGTGATGATTAGCATTTTTTCACATTTGTTGGCCACATAAATGTCTTCTTTTGAGAAGTGACTGTTCACATCCTTTGCCGACTGTTTGATGGGTTATTTTTTTTCTTGTAAACTTGCTTAAGTTCCTTGTAGATTCTGGATATTAACCCTTTGTCAGAGGGATAGATTGCAAAAATTTTCTCCCATTATGTAGGTTGCTTGTTCACTCTGATGATAGTTTCTTTTGCTGTGCAGAAGCTCTTTAGTTTAATTAGATCCCATTTGTCAATTTTGGCTTTTGTTGCCATTGCTTTTGGTTTTAGTCATTAAGTCTTTGCCCATGCCTATGTCCCGAATGGTATTGCCTAGGTTTTCTTCTAGGATTTTTATGGTTTTAGGTCTTATATGTAAGTCTTTAATCCATCTTGAGTTAATTTTTGTGTAAGGTATAAGGAAGGGGTCCAGTTTCAGTTTTCCACAAATGGCTAGCCAGTTTTCCCAACACCGTTTATTAAATAGGGAATCCTTTCCCCATTGCTTTTGTCAGGTGTGTCAAAGATCAGATGGTTGTAGATGTGTGGCATTATATCGGAGGCCTCTGTTCTGTTCCATTGGTCTATATATCTGTTTTGGTACCAGGACCACGCTGTTTTGGTTACTGTAGCCTTGTAGCATAGTTTGAAGTCAGGTAGCATGAAGCCTCCAGGTTTGAGTTTTTCTGCTTAGAATTGTCTTGGCTATACATGCTCTTTTTTGGTTCCATATGAAATTTAAAGTAGTTTTTTCTAATTCTGTGAAGAAAGTCAATGGTAGCTTCATGGAGCTAGCATTGAATCTATAAATTACTTTGGGCAGTATGGCCACTTTCGTGATACCAATTCTTCCTAACCATGAGCATGAAATGTTTTTCCACTTATTTGTGTCCTCTTATTTCCTTGAGCAGTGATTTGTAGTTCTCCTTGAAGAGGTCCTTCACATCACACATAAGTTGTATTCCTAGGTATTTTATTTTCTTTGTAGCAATTGTGCATGGGAGTTTACTCATGATTTGGCTGTTCGTCTATTATTAGTGTAGAGGAATGCTTGTGGTTTTTGCACTTTGATTTTGTATCCTGAGACTTTGCTGAAGTTGCTTATCAGCTTAAGGAGATTTTGGGCTGAGATAATGGAATTTTCTAAATATACAATCATGTCGTCTGTAAACAGAGACAATTTGACTTCCTCTCTTCCTATTTGAATACCTTTCTTTCTCTTGCCTGATTGCCCTGGCTAGAACTTCCAATACTATGTTGAAGAGGAGTGGTGAGAGAGGGCATCCTTGTCTTGTGCCGGTTTTCAAAGGGAATGCTTCCAGCTTTTGCCCATTTACTATGATATTGGCTGTGGGTCTGTCATAAATAGCAGAAATCAGTTTGTTTGTTTTTTTAAGCTGACTTCCTTGAAAGGAAAATGGGCAATGCAACACAAATATAAAATGCATGAAAAGCCACAAGGGTTCTTCTAAATCCTGGAGTGTGCAGTGTCCACAGAGACTGGGTGCTGCGTACAGGGGCCAATGACAAGGTGCTCAGAGCATCTGATGAGAAAGAACAGGAGCGAGGCAGGGAGGCCAGCATCCGGAGAGAACAGAGCCCAGTGCCTCAGTGCTCTGGGTGAGGGGACCAGAAGTGGAATTCTGAATGCAGGCTGCTCCCTGACCCCAAGGAGATGTGGGGTGTGGGGACTCTGCGGCCTGGGTCCCTGGCCCTTTGGGGTCTGCTTTGTGGAGGACTCTTCATCAGAGCAGCCCTGGCTGGTCCCCATGACTCAGCTCCTCATTCTAAAAAAGAGAGACGAAATACCCACCTTTCAAGGTTGTGAAAAGTACTCTGTAATTTGCAAAGTGCTATACAAATGAGAGAACTTCAAGCCTTATTTTCCCAGTATAATTCTAGAGTAAAAATAGGAGATAAGAAAAGGGGACAGAGAAAAGTAGGAGGAATGGCTTGGCCATATTTTTCTGAAGGCATCCAGGGCCACACAGAGCCAGGGCGCAGTTACGTGCTGGTGGATCTGAGAAGAAAGGAGGACTTGGCCCTGTACTCCAGGAAGAACACGTCTCCCGGCCCCACCTCCACTTCCCTTTCTGTGCAGTGAGGGGTAGCTGGCAGCAGCCCTCAGCTCCCATCCTGCTCGAGTCTCTGCACGCACTCGGCTGAAGGGACGGAGAGGCCGCCATTCCATCCAGCACGCGAGCACAGCCACTTATCCGCACCAAGCCTGCCACAAGGGCGATTCTGCGATTCTGCAGCAGGGTGGCTGTGCTGGGGTTGTCCCCACTCTGTGCAGAGCTGCTGGTCCTCAGACACATCACATCTGCTCTCTGCCCAGTGAGAGCCCTGGAGGCAGCAATGACAGAGGCTGAAGAAAAAACATCCCCAACAACATGACATTCATGTGGACTGCCCTCTCTAATGCTGAGACACAGCAGCACAGGGAGGCTCCTCCATCTTCTCATGCAATGGGAACCGCACAGACTCCTGGGTGGAGAGGCCTGGACTTCCCTGATGGCCTGCCCCCCAGCTCTGCTCTCGCCCTCCTTTCCTCAGGACCACCCGAGTGTGCAGGTGCTAGGAGGGGATGTCACCTTTGCCACCACAGAAAGACAGGAGCATGCCTGCAAGCTCAGGTGCAGGGACGAGCTGCCAGCAGCAACGGCTGGTCCTTCCAGCCACAACCTCACTGCGGAATGTGCTTGCCCCAACTGGTGACACAAAAGCAGACCGGAAGCAGTATCTTCAAGGTCCCCTAACTTGATTTTAGGCGCCTGTGTGTGCTGTTCTGCCACACTGCCCACAAGGCCTCTGAGCAACTCGTCAGCACCAACCCAGGTGGCCCCACTCTGCTGGCCGGAACCTTGAGGCAGTGGATGAGGGAGGACATGGGGCTCCAGAAGGAAGGGCTGCCCATGGCCACCTCCCCGAGGCCCAGCACACAGGGCAGGTGGGCAAGGGGGGTGCCAAATCCCTGCATGTTACCAGTCACACCCACCCATAATCTATCTTCTAATTACTTTCCTCCCCTAGACACCACCTGGGGGGTTCCCAGCTCCGCCAAGCAAACAACCAGAGAGTCACACAGGAATGCCTCTTCCTGTAGAAGGTAGGCTTCCGGGGTACAGCCTTAGACCCTGCCATGGGGGCTAGGCCACAGGGGTGTGGCTGTGACATAGTGCCTGGCTAGGAAGTGCCATATGTGGCAGCCATGGCCCAAGATGATGATGCCCAGGGTGGCACAGGCCTTCCCACACATGGCATGGGGCCACAAGGCTCTCCCCACAGCAGGGCTGTGCCATCACCACGGGATCAGGCAGTCACAGCATCCAGGCAGTGGGAGGCCTTTATCTACGTCACCGACACCCTCCTGTGAGGCCCATTTCATAGAAGCACAGGGCCTGCCACAGCAGGGTTGGGATTTGAACCACACCCAGCTCTGAGCTGGTGAGCCTGACTCCCAGGAACATGGCCTGGCCTTCCCGTGCTGCCTCTCTCGGGGGCGATCCTTCCTTCCCACCCCTCCTGCTTGTGGTGGCAGCAGCAGAACTGGCCCAAGGTGAAAACTGTCATTCACACACAGGAGGTTTCAGAAGCCATCTTCATGTGGCTAAAACTGGCCAACACTGCAACCCAAGTGATTCCTGAAAGTCACTGTGATTTCGGGAGGCCGAATCCTGGCACGTGGCGACATCAGCAGGACAGCAGGCACCGGGCAAGCGGCAGTGCCTGGTGAGGACAGCAGAGCCCAGGCCACTGACCAAGGGACACTCAGGGTTGCGGGGGTGTGGAATAAATACAAGTCTTTTATAAGCAAATGCACACATTTTCACCAAACATCTCCCCCAAGACTAGGATCTTCAGTAAGCTCCTCTGCTCATTTCTGTGGTTTTTGGTTTTGCCAGTTAATCATGCTGTTTCATGTGGTTTGATATTGTACATCACCTCAAAGCCTTTCAAAGAATAGGTGGAGTAAATCAATATAATCTACACGGATGGTGTGGGCGCTAGGATGCAACACATTTTATACCATTTTTATTAAGAATAAGTTACCAAGATGACAAGATATTATACCACGAATTCTAAAAACAGAATCCCTCCAAAGGAGTCCTGTGAACACGCCAGAGCCTGTAGCACAAAGCCCAGTGCACAGGAGGGAACCAACATGTATGTGCCAAGCGAAACAGCAATGGGGCAAAAAACGCTACAGCCACATGGGCAGCAGAGAGGGAGGCGCGGCAGCGGGCACCTGTGGGCTGGGCCTCCTGTTCCAGGCAGACTGCCACCTCCCCTGGAGGCCCACAACGCCACAGATGAGGAAGAGGAGCGCCACAGACGTCTCAAGGATGTTCAGTGCCAGGACACCCCCAAGGCACCCGCACTAAGGTCTAGGCATCCTTCATCTCAGCGAGGGCACAAGTGAGACACGGCGCAGGAACAACATCCACGGGAAGGTACTCCCCAGCAGGACCTGGGCCACCCTGAGGCAGACTCTGTGCAGGCTTCTGGGAGCAGCCATGGTGTCGTGGCACAGGGTCACCTCGCGAAGCCTGACTGTGGCAGCAAGGCCACGGGGACGCCATGCTCCAGGCTGTCGCCATCTGGGTCCCGGAGAAACTCAGGGGCCTCACGGAGCCCATATTGCTCCAGGTTCTGCTGGGTTATCCCAGGTTCATGCCCGGGTTGGCAGTGCCCAGGGACCCTGGGGTGGCCATCAGAGACAAGCACTGTGCAGGGCAGCTCAGCACACCTTCCTGCCCTCAGTGTCCTGTTTGCATTTAAACTTCATGGGAAAGCTCCCCGCACTGGCAGGATAAAACCACCACGGCTTTTCCCTACCTAACAACAGACTGCAGGATTCTTGGAGAAAGGGTCATCCTTGGATGGAGAGGCCTGGACTTCCCCTCATGGCCCAGCCGCTAGCTCTGCTCTCGCCCTCCTTTCCTCAGGACCACCCCAGTGTGAGGTGCTAGGAGGGGATGCCACCTTTGTCACCACAGAAAAGAAACAATAAAAACAATAAAAATGGCTGCTGTCATTGACCAAATCATTCTGAGGGGTGAAAGGTAAACAAAAGTCAATCTGCTTATTTTAAAGCATGGCCAGCTACATGTGCAAAAAACACACCAATACCCTTACATGGCCACCACCCGCAGCAGAAACGTGGGCTCTGCCACTCAGATTGCAGCCTCTGCCTCTGCTGAGAAAGTGAGGAGGGGACGCACCCACACAGCTGCAGGCACACCAGGCTGGAGGCAGAGACGGGCTGTTTTCTGAAGTGGCTCTGTGACAGATTTCCAAGGAACAGATGAAGTTAAAGAATCAGAACAAGTGTTTGCACAACAAAATAACTTTTGTTTTCAAATTATGTCTGTGCAATGCAGACGGGAAATGTTACTTTATTGAAAACAAGAAAAATCATTAAAAAGAACTCATAGAGATTCAACAGTAAATATATAAGTATCAATGAAAAATGCACCAAGACCTAGTGAGTCCTTTATACACGACAAGGGTTAAAAGCTTTTCCCTCTGCGGCCTGCGTGTGGTTTCCCTGGGGTTAGCCCTGCTCAGGGCCCTCCGGACCCTTCCCATCCCTGCCTCCTCCCAGCACCAGCCCTGGAGGCCCTGCCTGGGGTCCTCAGGGTTGGATGCCCTTCCTGCTCCTGCCTCCCTCAGGGTCTCTCCTCCCCCTGAAGGAGAGGAATATCCCAAACACACAATCTGATCTCCTGCCCTGCTTAGGGCCCCACCATCGTCCCCGAGCCTGGTCCTCCTCCTCCCTCAGCCCGTCCCCATCTCTCATGTCTCCCAGGGGCTCCTGTCCCTTTTCCAGCACAGCTCGCTCTTGCTCTCAGAGCCCTCTCTGCAGAGCCTTCTGGGCCACGTGCCCTGACACTCACACCACCTTGGGCAGCCCAGGTGGCCGAGTATCTCCACAGGACAATGTAGGCACTCAGTAAGTACAACTGTTTTTAATGAACAACAAGCTAAGAAGAGGCGAGTGAAGGGAGGTGATGCCATCAGGGCTGTCTTGAAAGATCATCCTGACCATGGAAAACAGGACGCTTCAGGAACACAGCAAGGGGTGGTGCTGATGCAGGGGCCGGACGGCTGGCTCACCCCCAGCCCCAGCACCCAGCTGCAAGCCTCTGCACCCAGCCACGGCCACCCCACTTGCATGACAGGGCAGAAACAGCGCCCAGCTACAGAGCCACTACTAGCAGAACATGGGCAGAAAGTTCGCACTGGGTCAAGGCCTCTGCCCAGGATGGCATCCAAGGGGTCTGAGGGTAAAGGAGGGAGCCCCTCTAGCCACCCAGCCCAGAAGTCACTGCTGAATCACGACGATGCCTTCAAGGAAGAGGAGGGGAGACCCTGAGAGCCACAGAGGGACAGTCAGTGTCACAGGACAACAGACTAGTTCCACAGATGATGCTGAGATGTTCGGGAGGGATCACAAACATGATTAACCTGCAGAATCTGATGAAACTGAGTAGATCATGGGGAATAATCATATGGGTTTAGATCTCCACATACTGTTTTTCTGTTTCCACACTGGACTATTTAACGTTGCCTCGCATGCGCAAGCCAAATACTTGCTAATGCAACAAATTAGCAAATGCAGTGATAGGCTCTGAACAGCACATACTGCCTAGAATTCCTTCCAAAGAAAACTGCAGCTAAAGGCAGAACATGAGCAAAAGGCATATAAGCAGAGTGCATCCAGGAGGGTCTACTGAACCAAGTGTGTGACAATAGGTGTGGCTGTGAAGGCGGGTCAGTGACCAGCACCTGGCCGGACGCTGTGGGCATGGCATGGCGGCCCCCCTCTGAAACCCATGTCAAGAAGAGCAAATGTACCAAGGCCATGGAACCTGGGTGTGTCTGTGGCCCTGTCCCTGTCTGCCTCAGCTGCCACCATCTGCTCCCCCGCAGCTCCTTGTGCGCCCAGGGGCACTGCAGTCAGCAGGGAGGGGCCAGCCCACACACTGGCTCTCTTGTAGGACGTGGGTAGATAAGGGCAGGACTCAGAGAGACTGGCCACCGGTGCTGTGAGTGGGGACAGAGAAGCAGCTAAGGCAAGGCTAGCGGCCAGGGTCCCCACAAGGCTGGCCATCAACACTCCAGGGTCATCACGACACCCCCATCCACACAGGGATGTGGATGTGACCTCCCGCAGGACGCAGGGGCAGTGAGAGCCAGGCTGGGGGTGTTGCAGGTGGCATGACAGGAAGATGGGTGAGTGGGGAAGTCACAGGTGATAGAACGACGGCTGGTGCCATTGTCAGAGTTGGAGAGTGGCCACAGCAGAGAACGTTCCAGGGTCAGAGCAAGTGGGTATGCTGGCAAGAACGGGTGGCCATGCACAACGGGCAACAAGTCCTGGAGGAGGCGGTGGGAACCCCATGCTAGGGTGCCCCATCTACCGGGAGCATGCAGGACTGGGAGCAGAAGTCAAGTCAGTCACTGGGCAGCAGGACCACACAAATGAGGTCAGGGAAAGACATCCTCCTCCTGGGCTGTGGCCTAGGTGCAGTGAGGCACATGGCCCAGGTGGGAAGGCCACCTCACCCAGGCTCAGGAGGGCACAGGTTTGTACCAGGCTGCATGTGGTACTTGGCCCAAGGGCCCAGCACGAAGGGGTGGCAGGTGACCAGGGCAGGCAGCTGAGAGCAGAGGGCAGGGCAGGAGGCATCAGCAAGGCTGGTGGTGTTGGGTGGGTTAGAGGAATTGCAGGGAGGGGGCCTCAGGGTCAGGTCAGGCACACACCTAGGGACGCCCAGGACACACCTGTTTGGAGCCAGTTGGGCCCAGAGCTTGGTGCTGGTAAAGAGGCTCTCTATTTACCCTCAGGTTCCAAGGTCTTTTCTTTTGTCTACAAAGGCAACATCATCTGCACTTCACAGAAGCCCTGGCTCAGGGTGCACAGGCTTGCTCCTACATCCTGCTGGGCTGTGTGAGGGGCAGCCCCAATCTGGACCTGCTATCTCTGTGTGTGGATCTGCCAGGAGCCTCTGGCTTGGCCTGGCGCTCCCAAGAAAAAGCTGCAAGAGAGGAGCGGCTGCCTGGCTCCTTGGCCTGCGCCTTGGGAAGGCCCCACCTGCAGCCATTACTCTGCGCTCCTGCAGCCTCCTCCAAAAAGGCAGCTGCACTGAAGCCAGGCCACGGTTCATGGAGAGAGAATAGCACAAGAACCATCGCTGGGTGGTTCTCACAGCGAGAGAACAAGCTGTGGGCAGAGGGCCGGGGAGCTGAGAGGACCCTCTCCAACAGCTGCCCAAGTCACCAGCAACCAGGCACTGGAGAGCCCGACGCCAACCTGGTGAAGCTAGCACAGCCTCTGTTTCCACACTGGACTACTTAATGTTGTCTCGCATGCACAAGCCAAATACTTGCTAATGCAACAAATTAGCAAATGCAGTGATAGGCTCAGCCACCGGGACATCACCTCAAGAGGCTGCTTGTTCTCGCTCATTATTTATTTCTTAATCATATTCTGAGGCATTAATTTTGTTGTAATTAAAATTCCAGTTTGAGAAAAGCATTTGAGAAACTAAAACAAAGCCCAGTTCCCAGCACCCCAGGCTCTGGGTGGCCCTGCCGAGGACGCGTGCCTGGCCTCTCAGGACCAGGCACAGACAACTTGGCCTGGCCGCCCAGGTGGGGTCACAGCATCATCTGCCAAAGTCTCGCAGAAGATCTGTTCTGAGGAGAAGGCTGAAGAATTCATTCTGCAGCCCTACTCCCTTATCCAAGGGGGTACGTTCCAAGACTCCTAGTGGCTGCCTGGAACCACGGACTATACCAACCCCTGTTATAAACTGTCCTGTGATAAATTTTAATGTATAAATTAGGTACAGAAGGAGATTAACAATAATAAAACAGAACAATTTTATCAATATGCCACAAATAAGGCCGGGCGCGGTGGCTCACGCCTGTAATCCCAGCACTTTGGGAGGCCGAGGCGGGCGGATCACGAGGTCAGGAGATCGAGACCATCCTGGCTAACACGGTGAAACCCTGTCTCTACTAAAATACAAAAAATTAGCCGGGCGCGGTGGCGGGCGCCTGTAGTCCCAGCTACTCGGGAGGCTGAGGCAGGAGAATGGCGCGAACCTGGGAGGCGGAGCTTGCAGTGAGCCGAGATGGTGCCACTGCACTCCAGCCTGGGCGACAGAGTGAAGACTCCGCCTCAAAAAAAAAAAAAAAAAAAAAAAAGGTTATGTAAATATGGTCTCTCTCTTAAGATATCTCACTATACTGTACCATGGGTGACTGAAATCACAGAAAGTGAAACTGTGGACAAAAGAGGGACTACTGTACTCATTGGACAACTTGTTACTGTGATATAATTTCAAACCTTGAAAAAAGTATGAGTATTACAAAGAATGTCTACATATCCTTTACCTCATTTATCCAATTACTTACATTCCAGCCCAACTGTGTGTCATGAATTCGTCCATGCATGCATTCACTCTCTACAGATCCATGCATTCATCCATGTATGCATCCATTCACTTTCTCTATGGATCCATGCATTCATCCATCCATGCATTCACTCTGTCGATGGATCCATGCATTCATCCATCCATGCATTCACTCTCTATGGATCCATGCATCTGTCCATCCATGCATTCACTCTCTATGGATCCATGCATCTGTCCATCCATGCATTCACTCTGTGGATCCATGCATTCATCCATGTATGCATTCACTCTCTCTACAGATCCATGCATTTCTCCATGCATGCATTCATTCTCTCTACAAATCTATGCATTCATCCATTCACACATTCACTCTATGGATCCATGCATTCATCCATCCATGCATTCACTCTCTATGGATCCATGCATTCATCCATCCATGCATTCACTCTCGGTGGATCCATGCACTCATCCATCCATGCATTCACTCTCTATGGATTCATGCATCTGTCCATCCATGCATTCACCCTCTCTATGGATCCATGCACTCATCCATCCATGCATTCACTCTCGGTGGATCCATGCACTCATCCATCCATGCATTCACTCTCTATGGATCCATGCATTCATCCATCCATGCATTCACTCTCTCTATGGATCCATGCACTCGTCTATCCATGCATTCACTCTATGGATCCATGCATTCATCCATGTACGCATTCACTCTCTCTACAGATCCATGCATTTCTCCATGCATGCATTCATTCTCTCTATAAATCTATGCATTCATCCATTCACACATTCACTCTCTCTGTGAATTCATGCATTCATCCATCCATGCATTCACTCTGTTGATGGATCCATGCATTCGTCCATCCATGCATTCACTCTCTATGGATCCATGCATCTGTCCATCCATGCATTCAGTTTCAATGGATCCATGCACTCATCCATCCATGCATTCACTCTCTCTATGGATCCATGCACTCATCCATCCATGCATTCACTCTCTCTATGGATCCGTGAACTCGTCTATCCATGCATTCACTCTCTATGGATCCATGAACTCGTCTATCCATGCATTCACTCTCTATGGATCTATGCACTTGTCCATCCATGCATTCACTCTGTGGATCCATGCTTTCATCCATGTATGCATTCACTCTCTCTACAGATCCATGCATTTCTCCATGCATGCATTCATTCTCTCTACAAATATATGCATTCATCCATTCACACATTCACTCTATGGATCCATGCACTCGTACATCCATGCATTCACTCTCTATGGATCCATGCACTCATCCATCCATGCATTCACTCTCTCTATGGATCCATGCACTCGTCCATCCATGTATTCACTCTCTATGGATCCATGCATCTGTCCATCCATGCATTCACTCTGTGGATCCATGTATTCATCCATGTATGCATTCACTCTCTCTACAGATCCATGCATTTCTCCATGCATGCATTCATTCTCTCTACAAATCTATGCATTCATCCATTCACACATTCACTCTATGGATCCATGCATTCATCCATCCATGCATTCACCCTCTCTATGGATCCATGCACTCGTACATCCATGCATTCACTCTCGGTGGATCCATGCACTCATCCATCCATGCATTCACTCTCGGTGGATCCATGCACTCATCCATCCATGCATTCACTCTCTATGGATCCATGCATCTGTCCATCCATGCATTCACTCTCTGTGGATCCATGCATTCATCCATCCATGCATTCACTCTCTCTATGGATCCATGCACTCGTCCATCCATGCATTCACTCTATGGATCCATGCATTCATCCATGTACGCATTCACTCTCTCTACAGATCCATGCATTTCTCCATGCATGCATTCATTCTCTCTATAAATCTATGCATTCATCCATTCACACATTCACTCTCTCTGTGAATTCATGCATTCATCCATCCATGCATTCACTCTGTTGATGGATCCATGCATTCGTCCATCCATGCATTCACTCTCTATGGATCCATGCATCTGTCCATCCATGCATTCAGTTTCAATGGATCCATGCACTCGTCCATCAATGCATTCACTCTCTCTATGGATCCATGCATTCATCCATCCATGCATTCACTCTCTCTGTGGATCTATGCACTCGCCTATCCATGCATTCACTTTTTGTGGATCCATGAACTCGTCTATCCAGTCTATTAATGTATTCACTCTCTCTATGGATCCATGCACACATCCATCCATGCATTCACTCTCTCTATGGATCCATGAACTCGTCTATCCATGCATTCACTCTCTCTATGGATCCATGCATTCATCCATCATGCATTCACTCTCTATGGATCCATGCACTCGTACATCCATGCATTCACTCTCTCTATGGATCCATGTATCTGTCCATCCATGCATTCACTCTCGGTGGATCTATGCACTCATCCATCCATGTATTCACTCTCTCTATGGATCTATGCACTCGTCCATCCATGCATTCACTCTGTGGATCCATGCATTCATCCATGTATGCATTCACTCTCTCTACAGATCCATGCATTTCTCCATGCATGCATTCATTCTCTCTACAAATCTATGCATTCATCCATTCACACATTCACTCTATGGATCCATGCATTCATCCATCCATGTATTCACTCTGCTGATGGAACCATGCATCTGTCCATCCATGCATTCACTCTCTATGGATCCATGCATCTGTCCATCCATGCATTCACTCTCTCCAAGGATCCATCTATCTGTCTATCCATGCATTCAGTCTCAATGGATCCATGCACTCGTCCATCAATGCATTCACTCTCTCTATGGATCCATGCATTCATCCATCCATGCATTCACTCTCTCCAAGGATCCATGCATTCACTCTCTCTATGGATAAATGCACTCATCCATCCATGCATTCACTCTCTATGGATCCATGCACTCATCTATCCATGCATTCACTCTCTATGGATCCATGCATCTGTCCATCCATGCATTCACTCTCGGTGGATCCATGAACTCATCTATCCAGTCTATCTATGCATTTACTCTTTCTATGGATCCATGCACTCGTCCATCCATGCATTCTCTCTCTATGGATCCATGTACTTGTCCATCCATGCATTCACTCTCTGTGGATCCATGCACTCGTCCATCCATGCATTTACTCTCTATATGGATCCATGCACTCACCCATCCATGCATTCACTCTCTCTATGGATCCATGCACTTGTCCATCCATGCATTCACTCTATGGATCCATGCACTCGTCCATCTGTGCATTCATTCTCTTTACGGATCCATGCACTTATCTATCCATGCATTCACTCTATGGATCCATGCACTCGTCCATCCATGCATTCACTCTCTCTACAGATCCATGCACTCGTCTATCCATGCATTCACTCTCTGTGGATCCATGAACTCGTCTATCCAGTCTATCCATGCATTCACTCTCTCTATGGATCCATAAACTCGTCCATCCATGCATTCACTCTCTGTGGATCCATGCACTCATCCATCCATGCATTCACTCTCTCTATGGATCCATGCACTCGTCCATCCATGCATTCACTCTATGGATCCATGCACTCCTCCATCCACGCATTCACTCTCTCTACAGATCCATGCACTCATCCATGCATGCATTCACTCTATGGATCCATGCACTCGTCCATCCATGCATTCACTCTCTCTATGGATCCATGCACTTGTCCATCCATGCATTCACTCTATGGATCCATGCACTCGTCCATCCATGCATTCACTCTCTCTATGGATCCATGCACTTGTCCATCCATGCATTCACTCTATGGATCCATGCACTCGTCCATCCGTGCATTCACTCTCTTTACGGATCCATGCACTCATCCATCCATGCATTCACTCTCTGTGGATCCATGCACTCGTCCATCCATGCATTCACTCTCTCTATGGATCCATGCACTTGTCTATCCATGTATTCACTTCCTGTGGATCAATGCATTCATCCATCCATGCATTCACTCTCTGTGGATCCATGCATTCACCCATCCATGCATTCATCCATTCATGCACACATTCACTTTCTCTATGGATCCATGCATTCATCCATCCATGCATTCACATTCACTTTCTCTACAGATCCATGCATCCGTCCATCCACATATTCACTCTCTCTGTAGGCCCACACCATCTGAGAGTGTTTACCAGACACCATACTCTTTCACCCCAAATACTGTACCATGTGTTTCCCCAAAACAACGTACAGATAACCACAGTACAATGATCAAAATCAGAACATGAGCACTGAGCCGGTACTGTCACCTAATTCTCTGCTGATTCTCCATGCTCTGTCCCCAGACACATTACAAATTCATTGATTAAGCCCTCATATTTAAACTTTACATAAAAATAACACAAGAGGGCCTTCAAGAGCTATGTAATTAGAAATGCTATTATAAATCATGCTTCCATTCTAAGAGGTTTGGGAAACAAATTTCACACAATTCAAACCCCATATAAAGTTTTTTAAAAGACAAAAGAAAATAAGAAACTAAGTATCATCTTTACTGACAATAAACACACTATAAAAACATGCTAACGAAAAACACAAAAACCATAATCTAGTATTTTTTTAATAGGCTAAAAGGCATTAATGGTGCAAAAGGTGAAAAAATACAAATCAGAATTAGAAAAACTAAAAAACTGAGGTCACAGAACTACAAAATACGTGGGAATAGAAAGAAAAATATTTTAAAAAGATGAAATCAGAAGACACAAAAAAACCAAATAAACACAACAGACAAAAAATACAAAACTTTAAAAAAATTTTTAAAAAGCAATGAAAATAATTCAAGAGAAGTGATACACACAGAAGACAGACAAGGAAGTGCAAATACATGTGAACAGCATCCCAAAGAGGAAACTGAGGCAGGAGACACATCAAAATCTCCCAACCAAACTGTAAAAAGCTCTTCCTAAATAAAAATAAAAATAGTTAAAACTAAGTGCAGGTTGGATTTAATTTTCTAACACTTTACTTATGATTGCACATCTGTTTCCTGAGGGTACAGTTACCTATACATTTTTTTTTTAACAATTCTTGCACAATTTCTACATGACAATATTGCTGAGCTCATCAGACAATCTGGAGAACTTTTGTTGTTTCTTCACTCCAGGATGGTTTACAGACCTCACACATCACCCTTCTTTGGGACACGCTGAAACGCACCTGCAGAGGGGATCGCCAGGTGGTGTGAGTGCAGCCCTCTGAATGGGTTTTCAGCCACTCTCACAATTACAGGTCTTTTCAGACTTGTCACATACATTGAGGCAGTTTTGTTGATTTACATCTTTGTAGAAAACTGTTCACTCAGATTTCCAAATTTCTTTGCACAGAGGCTGTAAACAGCAGTCTCTTAGAGTGTTAACAGCTTCCTACATGCAGTGCTATTTTCCTGTTTCCCAAGTTTTAAGGTTTTACACCTTCTCTTTCTTGATCAAAGTGGCTAATAGTTTAAGTATTTTATTGATTCTTTTTCAGAATTTATTGCACCAAGCAATAAGTTTCCATGCTCTACCATATTAACCTCTACTTTTATCTTCATTCATTTTTCCTACTTTGTCTTGAACTGGTTTTAACTCTTTCTCTAATCTTTAGAGTCACATGGCCAGTTCATTCATTGTAAACGTTTCTGGTTTTCCAACATTTTCTTCTGAGAATTGCTTTTGTGACATCCCTCATGTTTGACATGCAATGTTCTCTCATTTTCATTACTTTTTAAACAGTATGCTTTATTTAAAGGCATTCCAAAATTCCCAAGTATATAATGATGTCTGGGTTATTTTTGGCTATCATTTTGTGGTTTTTTTTTATTTTTACTGTACTTTATGATTTCCGCTTTTGAAAATTAAGATTTTCTATAAAATCGAATACATGGCAGAGATATTTGTGAATGGTCCTGGAGGGACAGAGAAGGTAAAGAAAAAAAGAAAAGAAAAGAAAGCAAAAAAAAAAAAAAAGAAGAAAAAAGAAGAAGACAAGCGTCCTCTGTGTCCCCTTCCAAAAAGAGAGTGGGTTACAAACGTTCTTCAAATTTCTCGTAAACATACGGACATTCTGGTCCCCTTGATTTGTCAATTGAAATTTCCCATTATGGTACTGAATTAATCCATCTCTTATTCTTAGAATTTCTTCCTACAGGCCGGGCACGGTGGCTCACGCCTGTAATCCCAGCACTTTGGGAGGCCGAGGCGGGCGGATCACGAGGTCAGGAGATCGAGACCATCCTGGCTAACACGGTGAAACTCCATCTCTACTAAAAAAAAATACAAAAAATTAGCTGGGCGTGGCGGTAGGCACCTATAGTCCCAGCTACTCGGGAGGCTGAGGCAGGAGAATGATGTGAACCTGGGAGGCGGAGCTTGCAGTGAGCTGAGATCCGGCCACCGCACGCCAGCCTGGGCGACAGAGCGAGACTCCGTCTCAAAAAAAAAAAAAAAAAATTTCTTCCTACATAAATTTCACAGCTATGTAATTATGTACATAAAAGTTCACGATGATCGTATTTTCTTAGAGGATTATAACTTACCAACATGAAGTATCCTTGTCCCATTTAATGCCTTTCATCTTTTTCATGAAAATGTCGTTGCTGGTCTGCTTTCTAGTGGCTAGCATTGCTCAGTGCCCTTCCCATTAACAAATTCTCTGTTTCTGACTCTTTTTTTTTTTTTTTTTTGGATGGTCTTGAGCCATCCAAAAGATCCAAGCCAGGATGGTCTTGATCTTCTGACCTCGTGATCCGCCCGCCTCAGCCTCCCAAAGCGCTGGGATTACAGGCGTCAGCTACCACACCTGACCTCTGGGTCATTTTTAAGACAATCTGAGGTCTGCCTCTTAGTAGAGAAATCTAACCCTGTATTTGAATGATCGTCCACATAAAGTCTTGCCTTATATATTTTCTATGATTTCAAATGTTTTCCCTTCTACTACACCTTTTGGTGAACCGATGAGGTTTTCTTTGTTCTGAAATTTTTCCCGTTCAAGATGTGAAGTCATGCATCCGTCCCTATTCCTCAGGGGGCTCCTATTTACTTATGTATGTTTAGAGACGGGGTCTCGCTCTGTCACCTGGGCTGGAGTGCAGAGGCACAGTCATGGCTTGCTACACCTCAAACTCCGAGACTCAAGCGATAATCCCACCTCAGCCTCTGGAGGAGCTGGGACCACATGCATGCACCACTACACCCAGCTAACTTGTAAATTTTCTGTAGAGCCAGGGTTCCTTGTAAATCATTTACAGTCATTCCTTGTAAATCATTAATCCATTTAAGCCTTCATTTCTACACTATGGAGGAGACTAGCATCTATAAATTCCCCCTGGAAAAAAAAAAAACAAAACCCTGAAGTTTAGTAAGCTTTCATTTTTCTCCTTCTCATCATTATATATAGATACATATACTTGAGATTTTGATTTCAAATAGTATTTTAATTTGCATACCAATATACACCAACAGTGATTTAGACTAGTACGTGTTACTCTGGACACTTTCCTCACCATTATTTGTGGAATCAAAACTTGTTTTCTTTCATAGATAGTTGTCTTTTTCTTAGTTTTGTCAGGGTATTAGGGATAAGGCTGGTAACCTCTGAGTCCTTCACTATCTGAAGGCACTTTTCCTTTGCCCTTCAATTTGAATTCTAGTCTGTCTGTGTCTAAAATTCCAGGTTTGAAATCATTTTCCCGAGTATTTTGAAGATACTGTTCCAATTAAATCTAGAGTACAATTTCTCATTGAGAAGCCTGATGCCAATCACCAGCCAGAGCTTTGCAGAGGCTGACTATTGCCTCCCGTCTCCTCCTGCAGAGCCCCTGTGGAGTCTGCTGTCCACAGTATCTGGAACTCCGAACTCGGTCCTCACAGGTCCTGGCAGCCGTGTTTTCCCCATGCCCACTCAACACTGGTCAGTCCTGTGATGCGCTCTGTGCTCGGGGAGATGATCTTCTAGGATGTCTCCATTGTCTTCCCCTCAATCTTCTCTCTTTCCTGGTCCTCAGACTCCTGTTAAACAGAATATGGAGCTTCTCAGTATCGCACTCAGCCTCAGCTTTTCCTCTCGCTCTCCTCTCCCGTCAGTCCTGGAGCTCTGCATCAGCGAGTCTTGGACTCGCTGGTCCTCAGTCTGCGCTCGGGAATAGCTCTCGGTCTTTGACGTCTGAGTGCAGTAACAGCTCTGGGTCTGCGTTCTCAATAGTCCGTGGCTATTCACTCTTCATGCTGCCCGTTCTGTGAGTCCTGCCTTCCTGGCTGTGCCATTTTGACCGTCCACTCTTCAAGGCCTTTGGTGCTCCCTTTGAAGGAGCCGTGTGTCTGACCTAGTCTCCATCCTGAAGGCGGCCCCATGTCTTCTTTCTGCCGTGCTCACTGCTGCTTTCTCCTGCTGCCAGTTTCCCTCCAGCGTGCTGTGGTTCCCAGCTTGTCGGCAGTTTTGCTCTGGAGAGGCTTGGTTTGCTCATCCTGGATGCTGTTCCTGTCTACGTTCGTCAGCCTCGGGTATTGCAGCGGGGAGAGGGAGGGGTGTCTTTGGACTGCATGTGACAATCTTTAGTCTCCTGGAATTGGCTCCCTGTCCCTCTCTGGAGTTGGTTGCTGGCCCCAGCACACCTTCTGACTGCCTGGGCCCAAAGTCGGGGGGTTTGAGGGGGATACCTGACTCTGCTCCTCTGAGTTAGTGCTGCCAGCCAACCCTCTCCAACTCCCTGAGTCCACTAATCTGAGCTGAGCGTCCTAACTTCCACTCTTCTCTGCGTGTCTTCTGTGGTGTTTTGATTCCACAAACATTGCCTATTTCTATCTCTCTTTTTGTTTTTTTGAGATGGAGTTTCGCTCTGTCGCCCAGGCTGTACTGCAGTGGACGGATCTCAGCTCACTGCAAGCTCCGCCTTTCGGGTTCACACCATTCTCCTGCCTCAGCCTCCCGAGTAGCTGGGACTACAGGCGCCGCCACCTCGCCCGGCTAGTTTTTTGTATTTTTTTAGTAGAGACGGGGTTTCACCGGCTTAGCCAGGATGGTCTCGATCTCCTGACCTTGTGATCCGCCCATCTCAGCCTCCCAAAGTGCTGGGATTACAGGCTTGAGCCACCGCACCCGGCCGCCTGTTTCTATCTCTTAATAATCAATCAAGACATCTGGTCCTCTGACTGCAGTCATCCCTGTCTCCTAGAACATCATGAATTTCTGTTGTTGCTGGTGTTTTAAAATTTCTGTCTTTTCTAGAGATTCTGGTTCAGGGTGTCAGTAGATTATTGTTCTCTGGTGACCATCCTGTTACAATCACCAGAAGACCAACTTGTGCTGTCTTTTTTAAAAAAGAAAACTCTACTTAGGTTTTCTTTCCACACACAATAGATAAGCTAACCTCTTATCCCAGAGGGGCTTCCTGGGAGGGCCCCCACCTTCTCTGCACCTTCATCACTGCCAGACGCTGGCATCGGTGGGCCAGCTGGACCCTCCACTGAGCCCGCCCCTCCTGGCATCCCAAGGCTGCCCCAGCGGTTCTCCTGCCCTTGCTGCAGCTCTGTGGGTTGCTGCAACCGGCACAGAAACAAGCAACTGTTTCTCCCACTTTCAAATAAAGGCTGGAAACATAATTTTTAAAGTTCTGGTTGGTAAGATTAACCTCAACACAGTAGTCTGGAGCCCCGGGCCTGGCCTCCAACTGCTTCACAGCCTGGCGCTGGGAAGGGTGGCCCTGCAGTGGCCTGGGCCAGGTAGGCTTGGAGTCAGCTTGCCTGAGGTCCCAGCACAGAGAAGACGGGAGAAGCAGGACTCACACCCAAGCGACTGAAGCAAGGAAAGGAAAGGCTGTCAGCCTGAGGGCGGGCACTGCCCTAGGATGGGGACTGGGCATGAGGCTCCTGAGTGCAGCCCAGGGCTGGAAATGAACTGCATCCTCGCTTTCAGGAGCAGGACCTAACTATGTAGTTGCTTTATGTTTATTTAAGCCTTACCCTGCAATTTCTCTGTTGTCTGTAATTACCCTGAGCCACAACCTAACACTTGCTGTGCAGTTAGTCAAGCGGTTGACAGTTACCAAGGAAACCAAGTAGTACTGTTCTCTAAGTTGAAAAAGTAGTTAGTTGTATTTTAAAAATTTTTCTTAGTTGTATTCTACTTTGATAGAGATTGACTTATGATTGCCACCAACTGGAAAAAGAAAGTTGTTGGCGGCCACATGCCTTCCGGCTGTTGCACACCTCCCTCCCGAGCTTCTCTCCTTCCCTAGCCCAGATCATGCCACGAGACGATTGTCTCCTCTCTGCCTTCGTATCTGGCTCCCCGCTTGCTTCCTTGTCCTTGCTTGACAAAAGTCACACCCTATTAAAGTCTCACTCTCTGCCAATTCCGTGCCTAGCCTCTGGAGCTGCACACAACTGGAGGAGAACACAAACGGTTCGGTGTATGCCAGACCAGACCACAGGAAGGCCACACACACCAGTGACAACACCCACTTCCTGGCCTGGCCATGCTCCCAGCCTTCCAAATTCTACTGCACGCACCTGACACTGAACCATATGAAACTGCCTTTTATCGTACGTCAAAAACATATAAATATGCATATCTCATACCGATTCCTGTCTTCAAACCTCCCCCTTCCCATGCTGGGCTGACAACCAACACAGCCTTGTTGTGAGGGGCTTCCTGGGATGGACCCCACCATCTCTGCACCTTCACCACTCCAAGATGCTGGCCTCGGTGGGTTGGCCAGCCCCTCTACTGAGCCTACCCCCGTCTGGGCATCCCAAGGCTGCCCCAGTGGTTCTCCTGCCCTTGGGAGAGCTCTGCTGGTTGCTGTGACCTGCACAGAAACGACCTACTGTTTCTTCCACTATTTCTTCCAAGTAAAACTGTGGCTTCCTTTTCCCCTACTACTCTCTTTTCCTTTGTAGTAAAACTCTTCAAAACTCCACCTTGCTGCCCCAGCCCTTCTGCTGTCCTTCTCCGTCTCCAGAGCACCCCACTTTTGCTTTTGTTGCCTGCCAAGTCTAAAACTGCTCAAGACCCCCAAGGACCTGTGTGAGCACTGGTGTCTCATTCCTGGCTCTCCCCTTACCCGACCTGTCCCCAGGATTGAGACTCTCTGTCCTCTGTGATGAGGCAATGCCCTCAGCTTTTGTGTCTCCTGGGTCCCTCGCTGGTCTCTTAGGCTCAGACTCTGCTTGTTCCTCTGGTGCATCCCAGCCTGCCAAGGGAGGGGTGCCCCAGGCCTCGGTCCTCGCTCCTCTTCTCTCCGCAGATGGCCCCTGGACCACCCATGCCGTTTCCTAGCATAAAACATCATGGAGGGACCAATCAGGCACAAGTCCACCTCTCCTGCGTCTCTCTATCCAACTGTGTGCTCACTGCTCTGCCTGAATGGCACGGCGCCTCACCTTGGCTGCCTTCATCACAAGTGCTGGACACAACTCCGTCCCTCCTGCCAATCGGGCCTAGAGCCCCTCAGTCACCTCAACTCCCTCGTCCCACAGGTCACTTCCACTCCGTTTGAAGGTCCTACCTGCAAACTGATCCCGAATCTGACCCTCTCATGGTGTCCTTGGGACCACCTCTCACCTGGGTCCAGGTAGAGCCTCCTCGCTGGTCTCTGCTTCCCCGCTGGATCCCCTGAGAGACTATTCTTTTTTGTGTTTTTTTTTTTTTTTTTTGAGACGCAGTCTTGCTCAGTCACCCAGGCTGGAGTGCAGTGGCCGGATCTCAGCTCACTGCAAGCTCTGCCTCCCGGGTTCATGCCATTCTCCTGCCTCAGTCTCCCGAGTAGCTGGGACTACAGGCGCCTGCTACCACACTCGGCTATATTTTTTGTATTTTTAGTAGAGACAGGGTTTCACTGTGTTAGCCAGGATGGTCTTGATCTCCTGACCTCGTGATCTACCTGTGTTGGCCTCCCAAAGTGCTGGGATTACAGGCATGAGCCACCGCGCCTGGCCGACAGACTACTCTTTACCCAGACACCAGAGCAATTTGGCGAGAACCTAACTCGGCTCAGGTCCCTCCCCTGCTCAAGACAAGAAGCAATGGCTCCCACTCAGAGCAAAAGCTCTTAGGACGCCAGGGGGCCACAAATGACCTGCTCTTCACCTCCTGGAACTCATCCCCTGAAGCTCTTCTCTTCCTTACTCGCTCTACTCTGGCCACACTGGCCCCGGGTTGTTCTCCACCTTAAAGCCTTCATGCTGGGGGCTCCTCTGCCCAGACTGCTCCTCATCCATGGCTCACACCCTCATCTTTCCTTTAACATCACCTTCTCAATGAGGCCAACCCTGACGGCCCTATTGAACACTGGCAACCCCCAACTGCATGTATGCATGCACACACGTGTACACATACACACATGAAAAGACACGATCACAAACACATATGCACACAGTCGTGCACTCATAGGCACACAAGCACACGTACACATGCACCCACTCATGCACACATGCACAACTCACATGCACACACCCTCGCACACATGCAGGTACACTACGTGCACAATCACACACGTGCATGCACTCACACACACACGTGCACACACTACGTATGCACAAACATGCGTGCACACTTGCATGTGCAGACACATGCACCCGCACGTGTGCACACACTCACTCACTCCTGGCCTCTGCTTTGTGCCGCATCCTTGATCTGCTGAGCATGCCATCTCCTTTTCTCAGGTATGAAGCACACACAGGACAGCCAGCTCTGGGGACACAGCCATTTGTGCGCACTCACTGAGAATGTGTTCCAAGCCTAGGACAGAGCCGGGCACAGAGCATGTATTTAGTTACCGTTGGCTGAATAAGTCTGTTGGATCTGGAAAGCAATTCAATTCTTCCGACCTCATTTAGAATTATTCCTAAAACCATTTCTAACTGAAACGTGTCATTAGCTCCACTGTGTTTCTAACCTGAGGAGAACTGCCCTGTGACTGGCGAGTCATTCACATTCTGCAGAGATGAAAAGTTTACAGTCACCACATACTCCAGATCATGTTGTTTAAGAAATACAACACCTTTTTCTCATTCCACTACAAATTACCCTGTAAAAGGAAATAGACAAGAAGCAGGTCAGCACGAGAGGCTGTTAGCATCGCCTCTGCAGGGGCCCTCATGGCGGCCCATAGTGAGTGAGGTCAGTGGGAGTAGGTGCAGTTCACGGTTAAGAACCTCGAGAGAACGGTCAAGCAAAGGGAGCAACCGGAAGTCAGGATCGGCCCCATGGGGTGGGAAAAAAGGGGGCGGGGTGTGGGCTGAGGTAGGTCAGCCGACAGCACTGAGGTCAGGGACAGGCAGGCATGGGGGCGAAGCTGGGAAGGGCAGGCAGGGTCACAGGTGAGCCATCATCTGGAACAGGACGGGGCCGGGCAGGCAGGTTACCAGCAGGGGTAGACGAGAGTACCTGGGAGTGTCTCCTTCTCCCGGCCTGGGGCCGCCTGTCCTGCCAGCCCACCTGCTCCCCGAGGGTGAGACACTGTCCATCTACCAAAAAGCAAGGGAGAAGCGTCACGTTACCTGACGAACTTGGCAGGGCCGATGCCAGGCACACCGCCCACACCTCGCGTGATCCTCCCCACCCCTCACCCGTTTGACTGTGGGGGGTTCACGGGACACCTTGTTACTTGAATTCAGTACTGCATCCTCCGGCAATGGTCAGACACGATTCTACAGGTCACAGCAGGTCACGGTAAGGAGACACCGGCTATTCCTGGCTAAGCCCTCCTGTCAACTCCTGACAACTGGTGCCCACCCTGCAACTGTAGGTGCCCCCACCTTCCCCCGTAGGTCTCCCCACTCTCTCCCCGCCTTTGCTATAGTCTGCTAAAGTTACCCTTTACGTGCAGGTAGCATTACCTGAGCTATACCGCAAAGCCTCATCTCTAGCAAAGCTTTCAGCTTTTCCTGTTGCAACAGTCCACATCCTCAGTTATAGCAGAAATACATTTTTAAAAATCTAGTAACACATTTGTGAAGCGTCCAAGGTGCCTGGCATGCTGCAGACCCCAACCAAACTCTACCATCTAATGGAGCCAAGTGATGGAGATGCAAGGCCCTACCCTGTGGACAGCCATTAGCCCTACCCTGGGATGTCCCCCACTGCTGTGTGGACAGGAATGCCAGTGCCCACCAGTGCCCAAGCAGGGGGACTCACTTTGTTCCCTGGAGGCCCCTCTATAGAATTTAGGCAGCAAGGAAACACTTCCAAAAAATTCGGATGAGGCCAGGCAGAGTGGCTCACACCTGTGATCCCAGCACTGTGGGGGGCCAGGGCAGAAGGATCACTTGAGTCATGGCTGGTCTAGAATTTGAGACCAGCACAAGCAACAGAGGGAGACCTAGTCTCCATTTAAAAAAAAAAAAATAGCCAGGTGTGGTGACACGCACCTGTAGTCCCAGCTACTCGGGAGGCTGGGGTGAAAGGATCACTTGGGCCCAGGAGGTTGAGGCTGCAGCGAGCTATGATCGCGTCATTGCACTCTAGCCTAGGCAACAGAGCAAGACCCTGTCTCAAACAAAACGAAACTCAGATGAAACGTCAAGATCCAGCTGTTATCCTAATGAATTACATTCCAGAAACAGGCACTGATTATGAACACATGCAAAATCTTAAAAAGGAGGCGAAACTATTTTCAAGCATTTTATGATTTCCAAGAACATTCAGGTTTATTACAATATACCTAGTATTTACCAGATTAAAAAGCAGGCACTATTATCATGATTTTTGTAGATGAGGATCAGGGTCAGAGAAGGAAGCAGTTGGGATGGATCAACAGCTGGAAATCCTTTGTGCAGAGTTGCAGCACAGGCCCTTTCCATCCCAGCAGGCTGCATGCCACTAGGGGACCCATGGACTCTCGTGGAAGGAGGCAGGAGACAGGTTCTAACAATTCCTTCAGAGGGTGTGGGTGAATTCAGGACACATTGCTATTTAGAGCATTTTAATGACTATTATTCTGTGTTCCTAGGAGCAATCATGGTACCAGAACATTCCTGCTCTGCAGGCACCCCCAAGTTGCGGGTGAATTACTTCACATCATGTCTCAGGTTTCCCAATTATTAAACAACAGGAACATACCATGAGTTGGAATGAACGTAGCAATATATGTAAATTCTCTTATTAACAATAATAACTCTCAAAATTCTTTGTGGCTTAGGTGGTTTTCGTAACTCTTCAAAATGATACTTAAGGCCTATAATCCCAGCACTTTGGGAGGCCAAAGTGGGCAGATCACCTGAGATCAGGAGTTCAAGACCAGCAACGTGATGAAACCCCGTCTCTACTAAAAATACAAAAATTAGCCGGGCATGTTGGTGGGCGCCTGTAGTCCCAGCTACTCAGGAGGCTGAGGCAGAAGAATTGCTTGAACCCAGGAGGCGGAGGCTGCAGTGAGCTGAGATTGTGCCATTGCACTCCAGCCTGGGTGACAAGAGCAAAACTCCATTTCCCAAAAAAAAAAAAAAAAGATACTTAAATATAAGGAGTAAAAATGTCAACAATGGAAAACAAGACTCTCTCCTGTTATGCAGAGCTCACTGTCACTATTAACATTCCCTGGTGGTCCATTCAGGAATTTTCTACACAGGTAGAAGCAAAATGTTCATGCCTGGCATGTTATTCTTTACAATCAAAACACCTTAAAATTTTTTTGAATCAGCACATTCAGAGCTACCTTGGCACAAAAAGTGAAATATTGTACACTTTTTATTTCGGAGATGTTAGCCTGAATCTTCTCCACACTGGACTCTGCAAATTACATCCCCATCAAGGTAGACAAGGGGCTCTTTCACACCACTGCTTACACTATTCACTCTCCAATGTTTTAGCCTTTGACAAACTGAAAAGAAAAAATGTTACCTCATCATTTTAATGTTTTAAAACTATAAAACTGCAACCATTTTTAGTGAGTCTGAGTTCTTCTCTATGCTCACTGAACTCCGTGCTTTGTGTGTGTGAAGTCCTGCTCACGGCCTGGTCCGGGAAGCAGAATAACTGATGGCTCCCCAAGGGGGAGGAGGAAACCGCCATCTTCACACCCTCGCCACTGCTGGAGGGAGTAGGTTATCCAGCTGGTTTTGGTTCTTTTACTGGTAATCACTGAACGATGTCCTGAAACCCCTACTTGCTCATTAGTTGGCCCCAAGAGCACAAGGCTATCTTTCCGACCCTGGCCTCTGCAGCTGAGGCCATGCACTGACCTCCTCCATCACCATGGCTACCTTGTGAAGCTTGCAACGTTAAAACCCTGTCCCCACCCTGACTTCTCACTCCACTGTGCACTGTGCCTCTGGGAGGCCACTGCCACTCTCTGTGACCTTCCCCCATTCTCCATTCCTCTTTTGGCATCTGGTTCTATCTCCAGGAGCTCTTTCAACAATGCTTGTGAGAATCACTTTTCCCAAGTTCTTATAGGTTGAAAATGTACTATTGAGAATATCATTTCTTTCTCTAAAGATTTTTGTATACTTTGCTACACTTTTTTCTACCATGAAAATTGTGGCAAAAACAACTCCGACCAGCCTGATCATCCCTTATACATAACACAGACATCAACAGAAAAACAGCTGAAAACCAAGGAAAGCCCTTCATGAAAGAGGAGCTCCAAAAGGCCAATCGCACATGGAAAGATGCTCAGCCTCATTAGTGACGGATTGCAAATTAAGATTTACAAATTAAAACCAAAACCATATTGCTGAAATTTTACTCCATATAGTTTATTTAATATATTTTTGGGCAAAAATGTCATTATCTGGGCAAGAAAGGCAGAAGATGCTGCTGTCCAAAACTTGGTATGGCTTTTGAAGAGCAATTATGGAGGAAAGTGGTTGCCTGAACGGCCATCATATGAGATCAGTCTGTATTTTACTAGTGGGAGTACAAACTAGAAGAGAAAGCCAGAATGGCATCAGTCAGCAAAGCTGAAGCTCCACATAGCCTGCGACACAGCAGTTCCGCTCAGCGACACGCGTCACAGAGAAGTGTGTGCTGCGCCCACCACGAGCTTGTGCCAGATGCTGGCTGGGCTCCTCGGAGAGCAATGGACCATTTTAAAATCTGGTTGCTTTTAAGATTTTTTTTGTCTTTGGTTTGCAACAAATAATGATATGCCCAGATGTGAAAAGTTTGCTTTGCTTGTTTGCTTGCTTTTTTTAGTTGTCCTTTCAGGGTAGGCTGTTTCATGAATTTGAATATAAATGTCTTTTGAAGCTTTAGGAAAATCACTGGTCTTTATCTCTTCAAATATTTTTCTGATCCCCTGCTTCCTAGGATGCTCATTACATGACACTTGACCACTGACTCCATCCTATAGGCCTCTTGCACTCTACCTTGAATGACTCCATCCTTTTTTCTGTTGTGCTTCAACACGGACTGACTGCACTGAACTGCCTCCCAACGCACTGTGCCTGTTTTCTGCTGTGTTCAGTCTTCTGTTAGACACGTCCAGTAAATTATTAATTTCAGCTCCTATATTTTTCAATTCTAAAATGTCCATTTCTTTTTATAGATTATTGCACTTGAAATTCTCCATCTTTTCATACATTTTTCTGTCTATTTCTCTTTTTAAAAAAACATACTAATCTTAGTTATTTCAAAGTTCTTATCTGGTAATGCAATTATATAAATCATCTCTGGGTCTATGTGTCATGTTTTTATCTCTTGTCTTTCACTTACTGTTCTTGTTTTAGCATGCTTCAAATTTTTTTACTGAGTAGTGAACATCATGGTTAAAAAATAATTGAGACTATGGACAATGTTATCTTGCTCCAAAAAGGAATGCTGCTTTCTTTTGGGGGAAAAAAAATCAGCTTTGAGATATACAATGGAATACTGAATGAACTACTGATACATATAATGGCATTGAGGAATCTTGAGAGTTATGATGAGTAAGAATAGCCAGACCAAAAATCCTAAGTATATATATTGTGCATTTCCATTTATAAAAACTTTCAGTGAAAGTAAATTCTGTAGCATCAGAAGGCAAGTAAGTGGTTGCCAGGGAACTGACATATAATAAAATGTACATATTGTAAATATGCAAATTGAAATGTTTTAACATATGTACACACCTTCATTCAGTATTCCATTATATAGATGTACAACAATTTGTATAGCCATTCATGTATGGATGGACATTTGCAATATGAACAAATTGCTACAAATGTTCCTGTTCAAAGTTGTATGGAAATATGCTTTCATTACGTTTGGGTAAATACGTTATAGTGGGATGTTGGTAGGTACATATTTAATAAGCTCTTGGTTTGATTGCCAAAATGTTTCCAAAGTAACTGTACCATTCCCCATTCCCACCAACAGTATATGAAAGATGCTTCCCATCCTTGCCCATACTTAGTATGATCAGTTACACCAAGTGGCTTTTCACCGTGGTTCTCATTCACATTTCCTTGAAGACAATGATGCTGAGCATCTGTTCATGTACTTATGCGCCAGTCACATGTCTTTCTTTGTGAAATGGATTTTCAAATCTTTCAGTCATTTTTATTTGTTCTTTATTTCCTTAGTACTGCATTTTAAGAGTTCTTTACACATTTGAGATACATTAGTTATGTGATTTGCAAACGTTTTTCCTGGTCTGTGGCTTATTTTTCCATTCTCTTATCCATGTAAGAGAATGTAGTGAATTTTTATAATATTATGTTGAGCCTGATAATCCATTTTGAATATAGGTTGGACTTTCTCATACCAGGAGCACGGCTTGGTCATCCTTGACAAACTTTCCAGTTCTCTACCTCCTCCCAGGTCCTCAAGGTGATTGATCAGATATCTGCCTCACACCATAGCCTCCTGGTGATCACCTTCCTGTGGGACAGCTAGACACAACCTAGTTGATTCCCCCACTTACCCCCACAGCCCAAATGACTGCCCAGATATACCCCACTGACACCTTCTCAGTCAGTGTGATCCCACGGACCTTGTGGCTGCTTGATCGAAACCCACCAACTAAAATTCCCTGCAGGAGAAACCAGCTTGAGTAATGTCCTAGACTCCAATAAAACTGTTGGCCCATCAGTCCCTGGCTCTGTCTCTCTCTCTTGCTCCCCACCTGCTGGTTGAATGCATGTGTCCCACATGGCTTCCCCCTGCCTACTGGCCCTGCATGGCTGTCTTATTCTCTCTGGCATCATATTACACAATACAAATGCTTCCATTGCTCCATGCTCTGCTGTGCTGTCTGCTGTGTGTTTCACCTGAGCCACATACCCAGACCCAACTCTCCTGTCCTGATCAGGCCTCTCCTAGAGAGTGGCTACCCTGGTAAGAATAAACTAAACACAGTCAAACAAGGGCCGCAAGGACATCAGCCAGTATAAACAAGTTGTGTGTGAAAGGGACACCTCATCACAGGTTGGACCAGATGCCTAAGTAGGCATTAGACCACCTGCCAGGATCAAGAAGAACCCCATTAAAGCACACTGTAAACATTTATGATCCTGGAGCCCCATCAGATCATTGCTAGAATGTATCACCTCTTTCCAGAGAGAGACTTCAATACCAAATCAGAGGGAAAAAATCACAACACTGTATCTTGAAGAGCAGAAAATTTTTAATTTTATGAAGTCCAATTTATAAATTTGTATATTTTAGGAATAATGCTTTTAAAGTCATAACTAGGAAAACATTGCCTAATGCAAGATCATATGGTCATAAAAAATGCCTCATCTTTTCTCCAAGAAATTATATATTTTTGAGTTTTAGAGATCGAGATTCCTGATCTACTGTAATTTTTATAAATGATAAGAAGTATAGGATTTTTTTTTTCACCTGGATATACAATTATTCCAGGACCATTTGTTTAAAAAGCTATGCCTTTTCCCACTAAATTGCCTGGGCACTACTGTTGAAAATTAATTGACCATGTATGTGTAGTAGACCTATTTCTGGACTTTCTATTCTGATCCACTGATCTACTTGTCTATCTTAACAGCAATACCATACTGCATTGATTATTGCAGCCTATAATAAATCATAAAACCAAGTATTGTTATAGTCAAATGTCTATAAAAAGCCTTCTGGGACTTTGATTGGGAGTTCATTGATTCTATTGATCAATTTGGGGAGAATTAACATCTTAACAACATTGAGTCATCTTAACAACGAACATGGTATATCACTCAACGTATTTGTCTTTAACAATTTCTGTTGGCAATTTTTTGTAGTTTTCTGTGTTCAAGTGTTGAATATCTCTTGTCCAACTTAGATTTCTAATGTTATTAAAAATAGTATTTTCTCATGGAGAGGAGCTTCAAGATGGCTGACGAGATGCAATTTATGCCACCTCCTCCACTTTGAAGAAACAAAAGAATGTATAGTCACATTTTGAATATATTATCCAAGAGAGAATGTGAATTCAACAGAGAAGTAACAGGAAATACAAAAAGTGAGTTAAGGAAAAGGAAGAGGGGGAGCCTGCCTGGCTGGGATTGGTCAGGAGCCAAGAGTGACTTCCCAATACAAAGAAAGGCTGAATGAGAAACTTCCAGTGGCCCACATCCCTACCATGGAATCATGCAATTCTGGCCATGGGAGACTCCCTTAACCTTCCCCAGTCCCGAAAATAACACCAGGAGCTGCCAGGAGACCGTGGGACAGAGCTGCTCCAGGGAGGGGGCTCATGCTGGGTCCCACGACTCCCTGAGACCTAAGTGGCTACAGCAAGGCACCATTTTCAAACCTAACCTTTGCCAGACTGCATGATGTCCTAGGGCCCAACAGGGCTGCTACTGAGGCATTACGGAAACTCAGGCTGTCGCTGCTGGGACTGGGGAACAAGCCGGGAGTGTTCCTACAGCTGAGGATAAGAACCAAGTGAGGCACAGCCTACTGCTACCAGGGCTGGGGGACAAGCCCTGTGGGGACTGGGCGCTGAGAGGGGTGTGCATTCCCTATCCATCAACCCAGACTTTGGCCACTGAGGATGGACCCACCCGCTCCAGTGACAGGGCCTCAGTGCAGCTGCTCCCACTCTTCACCCAGCACTCCACCTGGGGCCTGAAGATTGACCCACCCCCGCCAACCAAAGCTGGTATCTGCCCTCACTACTGGGGGGTATTGAGCACAAGCCCATCCAGCACAATTTCACCCTCTTCCCCTATTCCAAGACAGAGCATGTAGCCCAGGGTCCTGGGCATTGCCCAACCCAATCCACCATTGTGGGTGCCTCAGCACTCCTTCCTGGGGCCTGAGTTTGGGTCTCATCTCCCAGTTGCTATCACCTCAGCTGGCACCTACGTGCAAGCACCACCTGTGGGTCTGGAGACTGGCCCTCCCTGCTCATCACAGCCACCACCAACATAAATGTACATTGCCTAGGACCCAGAGTATCATCCCACCACTGCTATTGTCATCGCCCATGCCAGTTTCCCAGGGGCCCAAGAACCCACCCACCAGCTTGGTCCACTGCTGCTATTACGAGGATCCAAGGAAGACACGTGGGGGCCCAATAATCGGTCTACTGGTAACCACTAGCACAGGTGCCAGGATATGCCACCCTGGGACAAAAAGATGGGCACGCTCAATCCAATGCTGCCTCTAGTGGGGCCTTAAGTCTGGCTCGCCTGGCATCCCAGTCCCCAGCACAACTTCAGCACAGCCTCCACTACTAACTGCACCCTAACCTACTGAGGAAATCACAGACACCACTAATGCTGTTGACAGACAAAGATATCATACAGAGACTTCCCTACTGCATGCACCCAGAGTAAAACCCAGAATATCCCAACCAACACGATAGATTCACCTTCAGGAAAAAGTCCTCCCTATGAAATGAATTCAAAAATAGGAAGACGCAACTGTTATACCAGAAGTGCAGACATCAAAGTATGAGCAAAAGAAACATGAGAAAGCAAAAAACAAAACAAAACAAAACAAAAAAAAGACCCTCCCCAAAGGAACACAATAATTATCCATCAATAAGAGATCTTAATCAAAAACAAATATTTGAAATCCCAAATAAAGAATTCAAAATATTGATTTTAAGGAAGCTCAGTGAGATACAAGAGAATTCTGAAAAATAATACAAAGAAATCAGAAAAAGAATTCACGATATAAAAAGGAAATTTACGAAAGAGACAGATACTTTTAAAAAAAAACCAGAAATTCTAGAACTGAAGATTCATTAAAGGAGATACAAAATACATTTGAAAGTGGCAACAACAAACTAAATCAGGCAGAAGAATCTCCGTACTTGAAGACAAGTCTTTGGAAATAATCCAGTCAGATAAAAATAAAGATAAAAAATAATATGGAAATCCTTCATGACATTTGGAACAACATAAAGTGATAGAATATTCTAATTATCAGTATCCCCAAGGGTGAAGAGACAAAGGAGGGCCTAGAAAACCTATTTAACGAAATAATAGATGAAAACTTTCCACGTCTAGCAGAAGATTTAGACATTCAGATAAAGAATGTTCAGTGATTCCCAGGCAGACACAATGCAAAAAGGCCTTCTCTATTGCATATTATGTCAGAATCTCTAAAGCCAAAGATAAACAGTAAATCCTAAAAACATCAAGAGAAAAGCATCTAGTCATCTATAAAAGAAATCCCTTCAGACTGACAGCAAATTTCTGGGCAGAATTCTTACAGGCCAGAAGACAATGGGACGATATACTCAAAGTATTGGGCAAAAAAAACAAAAAACAAAAAAACCTGCCATCCAAGAAGACTATATCCAGCAAAACTATGCTTTGTAAATAAAGTTCTTTCAAGACAAGCAAAGGCTGAGGGAATCTGTTACCATTACATCATCCCTACATGAAATGCTCAAGGGAGTCCTAAACCTGGAAACACAAAGATGACATTTACCAACATGAAAATACATGAAACCATAAAACTCAGTAGTAAAGCATCACACAAAGAAGGAAGAGAAATGACTTAAATGGTACCACTAGAAAAATCCACCAAATTAATAAGAGAAAAAGAAACAAAGAATACATAAAACTAGAGAACAACTGTACGACAGAAACAAACCTGTCACATAATCATCTCGAATGCAAACAGGTTAAATGCCCAGAAACAGAATGGCTGAATATATTTTAAAAACATGATCCAACTAAATGCTGCTTGCAAGAAACTAGCCTTGTTGGTAAAGACACATATGAACTGAAATTAAAGGGATGGAAAAATATATTTTGTACAAATTGGAAACCAAAAGTGACCAGAAGCTACAGTTATATCAGATAAAATAGACTTTAAGTCAAGAAAGGTAAAAGATAAAGACAAAGAAAGTCATTAAATAATGATAACTGGATCAATCCAGGAAGAGGATATAACAATTCTAAATATATATGTATCCAACACCAGAGCATCCAGATTCATAAAGCAAATATTACTAGATCTAAAGAGAGAGAGAGAGAGACTCAAGTACAAAAATAGTGGGGGACTTCAACATCCCACTCTCAGCATTAGACAGATCATCTAAAGAGAAAATCAACAAAGAAACATTAGATTTAAATTGGACGTCAGACCAAATGGATTTAACAGACATTTACAGAACCACTGTACCCAACAACTTCAGAATATACATTTTCATCAGCACATGGAACATTCTCCAGGACAGACTATAAAACAAGTCTCAACAAATGTTTAAAAATTATATATCAAGTATCTTCTTAGACCACAACAGAATAAAACCAGAAATCAATACCAACAGGAACTTTGGAAACTACACAAACAGATGGAAATTCACTATGTTCCTGGGTCAATAAAGAAAAAATGAAAATCAAAAAAATCCTTGAAACAAATGAAAATGAAAACACAACATTTCAAAACCGTGTGATACAGCAAAAACAGAGCTAAGAGGGAATTTTATAGCAATAAATGCCTACCTGAAAAAAGCAGACAGCTTACAAACTAACAATCTAATAATCCATCTCAAGGAACTAGAAGTGCAAGAACAAATCGAACCCCAAATTAGCAGAAGAGAAGAAATAATAAAAATCAGAGCAGACTAAATGGCATACAGACCAGAAAAACAATACAAAGGATGAATGAAACAAAAACTTGATTTTTCAAAAAGATAAACAAAATTGATAAACCACTAGCTAGACTAACCAAGAAAAGAAGAAGGCTGGGCACAGTGGTTCATGCCTATAATCCCAGCATTTTGAGAGCTGCAGTGTGGGAAGACTGCTTGAGGCCAGGAGTTCAAGACCAGTGTGGGCAACATAGCAAGACCTTATCTCTAAAAAAAATTTTTTTAAGTTAGCCAAGAGTGGTGGTACCCATCTGTAGTCCTAGCTACTTGGGAAGCTGAGGCTGGTGGACTGCTTGACCCAGGGGTTTGAGGCTGCAGTGAGCTGTGATCATGCCACTGCACTCCAGCCTGGGCAACACAGTCAGACCCTGTTTCTAAAAAAATTTTTAAATGAAAAAAAGAAGAGAGAAGAACCAAAGAAAACAATATCAGAAGTGAATAAGGAGGCATTACAACTGATACCACAGAAATACAAAAGGTCATCAGAGACTACTATAAAAAAAAACCTATATACTCACAAACTAGAAAACCTGGAAGAAATGGATAAACTGGAAATATACAACCTCCCAAGACTGAGTTAGGAGGAAATAAAAATCCTTAACAGACCAATAAGGAATAGTGAGACTGCATCAGTAGTAAAAGTCTCCCAATACAGAAAAGCCCAGGTCCAGATGAATTCACAGCAGAATTCTACTAAAACTATAAAGAACTAATACTAATCCTCCTGAAACTATTCCAAAATATCAAAGGGAAGGCAATTCTTCCTAATTCATTCTATGAGGCCAGCATTACCCTGATACCAAAACCAGACAAGACTACAACAAAATAAAACTACAGGCCAATATCCCTGTGTTCACACAGACACAATAATGCTCAACAAAATATTAGCAAACCAAATTCAACAGCACATCAGAAAAATAATATACCATAATCAAGTGAGATTTATACCAGGAATACAAGTATGGTTTAACATATGGAAATCAATAAACATGATATATCACATAACAGAGTGAGTGATAAAAACCATATGGCCATCTCAGTAAATGCAAAAAAGCATTTGATAAAATTCAACATCTCCTCATGATAAAAACTCTCAACAAACTAAGCATAGTGGTAACATACCTCAAAATAATGAAGCCATATATGACAAAGCCACAACCAACATAATACTATAAAAAAGCTGAAAGTGTTTTCTCTAAGAATTAGAAGAAGATAAGGTATGTACTTTCACCACTCCTATTCAACATAATACTGGAAGTCCTAGCCAGAGCAGCCAGGAAAGAGAAATAAATAAAAGGAAACCAAATAGAAAATGAGGAAGCCAAATTGTCCTTCTTTGCTGATGATATAATTTCATCCAGAAAAAACTGAAGACTCCACCAAAAAAACTTTTTTTTTTTTTTTTTTTTTTGAAATGGAGTCTTGCTCTGTCGCCAGGCTGGAGTGCAGTGGTGCAATCTCGGCTCACAGGTTCAAGGGACTCTCCTGCCTCAGCCTCCCAAGTAGCCGGGATTATAGGTGTGCACCACCACAACCAGTTAATTTTTTTTTTTTTTTTTTAGTAGAGACAGGGTTTCACCATGTTAGCCAGGATGGTCTCAATCTCTTAACCTTGTGATCCACCCACTTCAGCTTCCCAAAGTGCTGGCATTACAGGCGTGAGCCACCATGCCCAGCCCAATAAAACTTGTAGATGTGATAAATGAATTCAGTAAGTTACAGGATACAAAGTCAACATACAAAAAGCAGTAGCATTTCCATACACCAATAGTGATCTAGTCAAGAAAGACATCAAGAAGACAATCACATTTACAATAGCTACACAAAATACCTAGGAATAAATTTACCCAAGGAAACGAAAGATTTCTATAAGGAAAGCTACAAAGTGCTGATGAAAGAAACTGAAGATGACACAAATGGAAAAGCATCCCATGTTCATGGATAGGAAGAATTAGTATCATTAAAATGACCATATTGCCCAAAGCAATCTACAGATTCAATGCAAGCCCTATCAAAATACCGACCTCATTCACAGACTTAGAAAAAAAAATCCTAAAATTCATATGGAACCAAAAAACAGCACAAAGAGCTAAAGCAATCCTGAGCAAAAAGAACAAAGCTGGAGGCATTACAGTATCTGACTTCAAAATATATAACGAGGGTACAGTAACCAGAACAGTATTGTACTTATATAAAAATAGACACAGAGATCAATGGAGCAGAATAGAGAACCCAGAAATAAAACCACAAAGTTTCTGGTTTAATAGTCCCATTAAAAAGTGAACAAAGGACATGAACAGACATTTCTTAAAAGAAGACACACAAACAGCCAACAAGTATGTGAAAAAATGTTCAACATAATCTCCAACAAAGCTGACAAGAACTTACACTGGGGGAAAAGGACACCCTCTTCAATAAATGGTGGTGGAAAAAATTGGATAGCCACATGCAGAAGAATGAAATTAGACCTTATCTACCACCATACACAAAAGTCAATTCACAATGGATTAAATACTTAAAATGTAAGACCTGAAACTATAAAAATACTTAAATGTAAGACCTGAAACTATAAAAATACTAGAAGAAAACCTAGGGAAAACTCTCCTGGACATTGGTCGAGGCAAAGAATTTATGACTAAGACCTCAAAAGCATAGGCAACAAAAGCAAAAATAGACAAATGAAACTATATTAAATTAAAAAGCTTCTGCACAGCAAAGAAAACAATCAGCAGAGTGAAAAGACAACCATTGAATAGGGAGAAAATATTTACAAATTATTCTTGTGACAGAGAATCAACTTCCAGAATATAAAAGGAACTCAAACAATCAAAAGGGAAAAAAACAAACAGTCTTATTAAAAAGTGAGCAAAGGACCTGAACAGACATTTCTTAAAAGAAGACACACAAAACAGCCAAGAAGTATGTGAAAAAATGTTCAACATAATTAATCACCAGAGAAATGCAAATCAAAACCACAATGAGATGTCATCTTGAACCATTCAGAATGGCTATTGTTAAAAATAGAATGGCCATTATCAAAAAATAACAGGTGTTGGTGAGGATGCAGGAAAAAGAAAATACTTACATATTATTGGTGGGAATGTAAACTAGTACAGCCAACACAGAAAACAGTACAGAGATTTTTCAAAAAAACCAAAAATAAAATTACCATTCAATCAAGCAATCCCACTACTGGGTATCTACCCAGAGGAAACAAAATCCATATATCAAAGTAGTACCTGCACTCCCATGTTTATTGCAGTACTATTCACAACAACAAAGATATGGAATCAACCTAAGTATTGATCAAAGGATGAATGAATAAAGAAAATGTAGTATATATACACAAAGGAATACTATGCAGCCATAAAAAAAGAATAAAATCATGTCAGTTGCAGCAACATGGATGGAACTCAAAGTCATTACTCTTAAGTGAAATAAGCCAGGCACAAAAAGACAAATACCTTACATTCTCACTTATATGTGGAAGCTAAAAAATATGACCACATGGAGGTACAAAATGGAAAGATAAATACTACAGACTAGGAAGGGTGAATGGGGGTTAGGGGAGAGGATGAAGAGGAAAAGAAGTGGGTTACGAACCTTCAGTAAGATAGAGGGAATAAATCTAATAATATCAGAGTAGGGTGAATGTATTTAACAAAACTATATTGTATTCAGGTGATGGACACCTTAAATATCCTGACTTGATTACTACACATCATACACATATAACGAAATTTCACATGTCCCATAAATTTGTATAATTAAATAGCTTAATGAATAAAAAACGAATAATTTACTTTAATATTTAATTATTTGCTGCTAGTATGCAGATATAAAATTGATTTTTGTATGCTGATCTTATATCCTGTAGCCTCGATAAACTTACTCATTAGTTCAGGAGCTTTGTTTTGATCCTGTAGGACGTTCTACAGGGCCAAACACGCCGACTGAGAGGAAAGACAGTTTTACTTCTTTTTCAATTCCAATGCCTCTTTCTTTCTTGCCTATTGAACTTGCTAGAACCTCCAGTAAAATACTGAATGGAAGAGGTGAAAGCAGGTTTCCTTGCCTTACTACTCATCTTAGGGGAAAGTATTCAGTCTTGCACCATCAAATACGAGGTTAGCTCTAGATTTTTCATAAATGCCATGCATCTGAGTAAGTTTCCTTCTATTATCAGTTTCCTGAACATTTGTATCTGAAAGGAGTGTTGCATTTTGTCAAATGATCTCACTGCATATTCTAAAATGGTAGTTTTTCGTTTTTAGTTTGTTAAGATGGTGAAATATACTGATTAATTTTAGACAAAACTATGCTCTGAAAATGCTCAAAGCTTACATTTACTTTTCAGTCACCCACCACACTAAACTGCTAATTAATGCTAAATGTTTGGCCAACCAAAATCTCTAAGTCTTTATTGAATACCCACCATGTGCTTCAAACGGAACTTTAGTGAACTCACTGTGAACATGTGTCCCATAGGACCCTGTGTGGAATATTAATTAGCCCACTGTCTAGTCTCAAAATACATAATCTGCTGGACATAAACATGCAAAAAACTTAATGTTACAATATTCAAATCCTGGTTCAAGGCAACAAGAGCAGCTGGATCGTAAAGCACCAACAATTCTATCAACGCACAGCAATGCAGACCCCTGGCTGAGCCAGGGGGAAGAGCAGGCCTTCTGGCCAGGATATGAGTACTGGTGAAGGCAGACAGGTGACTCAGGCACACACGTTTATGCTCCATCTTTCCCAAATTTCCACTGAATTGAGTGAAGAAATCAGGAAAACAAGCCACTGGAAAGCACAGATGCAGGGCCCTCCACAAGCTCCCATGTGACGGCATGGGAGGTGGGTTCTAGAGGCCCCTCTCCTGCCCTTCCTGAAAAGCAGTGTGCCATGGAGGCAGTGGGTGAGGGAGATGCTGGGGATACGTGGCTGCAGAGGCTTGTCCCGGCCACACAGGGTGCCACACAGGACCAGAGGCCACCAAGCCCCCTTTCAGCACCTCAGAAGGCTGGGGGGCCCAGAGCTGGTATGAGGCATGGCCCAAGTGAACTTTCATCCAGCTGAGCTGAGGGTCAGAACAACCTTAAAGGGGATCCCTGTGAAAAATGAGAGAGCACAGCAGAAAATGTCCACACGTGCACGCTGGGAAGAAGACAAGACCAGCACTGACTTCTCCTTCAGGGAGCAACAAACAGAAAGAAAGAAACACAGAAGCCATAAAAAGTTTCTGCCATATGGAGAAAAATACAACAACACAGCAGAAGGTAGAAGAACACATGTTCAGAAATATGTACAAAAAGAAACAGGTGATTTTAGTCAATGACCTGCTATGTGCTTTCAGAGACAAGAAGGAAAAGAAAAACTCGATGAAACAAGAGATTAAAAATCGTAAAATGGTAGTCTAAAAAGAAGGGAAATATGAATA